>NC_051187.1:106823509-108073509 GCF_015220075.1 Falco rusticolus
CTGTTGTATTTGCACCAGTGGTAATTATTATTCTTAAGGTATTCTGGGCATGTGTCTTCCAAAGGGTATGTTAAAGCAAGGAAAGAGATTTAGGAGATGAATGAGATAAAATACAGAAACAAAATAAGCATCTAAACCTTATAAAAATGCGTTAAGCTCGGGGGAAGGGTAACTTAAGCCCTAGTTTTTAAAATAATTTGGAAGCAATGGAAGGGAATCTTTCACACCTTAGGAGTAACAGCCATAGAATCTATCAAGCAAACAACAAAAAAGATACTTCTATTCAACATCAAGTTGCAAAAAGAAGAGGAATAATGTTTCCTGTTGTATGTACATTTGTGAAAGACTCTTAATGACCACTTTGGAAGTAACAGGAAAAAAAGTTTCTTACTGGCAGGTAGTGCAGTTTCCCAAGGGACTGCATGATATGATAAGTGGTTATTAATGACACTGCTGTGCTAAGAATCTGATATATTTGGAGAAGACTGGTAAAGATGTGTGGCTCTTGGTCGTGCTGCTTTTGTGTAAGACTTCTGTTGATAAAAGAGGGCTGCAAGAAAGGGCTGATGAATTACGTTTGATCTGAAGGAGCTGATAAGAAAAGCATGAGTTGGGGAGCCACATCTTGTGCATTTGGATTGAATTTTGCAGAATTTCTCGGTGTCTACACTTGCAAGGAAGGGATACTCTGCTTAAACCAGCAAAGAGTGACCGTGGTGATTGCTCCTGTGTGAGCTGGTGGCCCAGGGCTGCTGACTCCTGCTGCTAGGAGCTGTGTGCCCTCCCTAGCTGCCCACCTGGTCACTGCTCAGAAGATGTAGTTGCTCTGAGTCATGCTGGCTCAGCCCGATGGTCTGTGTGGCCTAGTGTCTTGTCTCCACTTCTGTGCGCCCGTACGTGCATGCTTACATGCCAGGCATTGCACCAAACCTCCACAACACAGGCAGACCTTCCTTTTGCTATTCCCCAAACCAGGGCTGGATGTGGTCTGTTCTCCTGGAGGGCTCTGCAGAGCTCAGATATGCATCCTGTGCTCAGTCAGAAGGGTGTTTTGATGTCAGGCAGACACAGTATGTTGCCTGCTGCTGCACTCCCTGTGCCTGCAGGCATCTCTCCAGTGCTGTCCCCCAGCTCTTCCCAGCTGCTGCCCTCCCCCAGCTCTTCCCAGCTGCTGCCCTCCCACTGCTCACTGCTTGTGCCAGTAGCCCAGAGGGCACACAGTGCCACAGCTCACTCTGGCTACGATAGCAACTCATGCCTCTGCTGGAAGCTGTGTCGCAGTCAGGTGTTGTACCTTTTCAGAATGAAGTTTAAATTCCTGTTCATTGCAACAGAATGTAAAAGAAAATGGCTTTGTACTGCCAGCCTGCAGGCTTGCTGGCACGGTGCAGTGGAAGGGCAGTATTGCTGATAGTGGTGTGAATCCCGGTTATAAAGGCAAGATACCTGACTGGTGGTTATAGAGGAGCTGTGATGGCTGTGAAAAAACTATGCATAAGGGGAAAACACAATAGACTGCAAACAGGTTATAGTTAAAAGCAGAGTGAAACTGAGATACAAGTTAATAACAAGTGAGGCTGAAGCATCACTCTCTTTGTTGCATAGTTGTTGTAGCCCATATGGGCTTTTATCAGGAACAGTCAGTGATCACACATACCATATGTGCAGCAGCATCTAAGCTTAGCGAACTGGAAGTTTGAACTACAAATTTCCTTACAGTTAGTGGTGTTAGTATGAGCTAAAGTGATATTAATTTTAATTAGAGCTGAATGAAATAATAAAAAAATAATTTCAATTTGTTTCACTGAAACCCCTAGATTTCTCCTTTGGCTCCATCTGGAAAGCCTTATATTAACTTTCCAGTGAATTCCTTTTTGTAGAAAGAGAAAGGACTGGAAATGCTCATGTGTACTGGCAGAAGCATTCATAGTCTGCAGGTAGATGTGATTATTCTGAAAGCAGCTGGTAGATTTGGTCATTTGTAAACTGGAGAAGACAATCAGCAACAAAAAACATGCACAACACAAACTCAGGAAAGCAAACTGTTAGAGTGACATGAAGAATTCATGAGCTGTTCATAATTTGAAGTATTTTTATTTAAACCGTCTGGTGCATGATCCGTAATCGTAATAAAACACCACTGGCTCCAGGTGTCTGTTCAGATCATTACAAACAGATAACAGAGTTGCATTCCATAGTGCCTTCCAGGTTTTGGAGTATCTATGAAGAAGTGAGCTCTTCAAATCAAATCCTTTTCTGATCAAAATGAAATAGAGGGGCTACAGTATATGCCTGGGCTTTACAGGTATGTGCTGCAATGTAGTCTGTGGTCCTTCGGCCTCACTAGAATGTGGCAAGAATGTTTTGTGGCTCTTTTCTCACAAGCACTTTTTTCATGTAGAAATCAAGGTAGAAAGGGAAGAAGGAGAGGAGAGCAGTGTTTGGCCTGGCAGGAGTCGGGCACAGCTACGGTATGTCCATGGAGCTGGGGAGCTGCTCTAGGCAGCCCTGGCACGGGCACCTCTTCACTGACCCACGTTCTTATCGACACAAGAAGTAAGATCACGTCAGAGTAGTGCATTTGCTAATCCATTCCACTTCATCTTGTTATCTCTGTGCTGAATCCTGTAGATAATGTGTTTTTCATTTGAGCTTATCTTCTAGAAAGGTAGCTAGTCTGGATTTGAAGAGAATGAGGGGTGAAGAAGCCATCATTCCCCATTCTTTCTACATATTGGATTTTGGAGTGTTTCTGAATGGAGATTTTAAGATTTTGGAAAGGGGTGAATTTGAAGGTATTTATTTCCATTTTCTGTTGCCTAAGAGGTTGAGAAAAACGATTTTTCTTTGAGAGGAAGATATTGAAACCTAAGTTGAAGCACTTAATTTAAACAGTATGAAAATACACAAAGCCTTTCTACATTGGCTATATAGGGAATCTGGCTGCTGCCTTTAGGAATACTGAAAACACCTACAATGAAAGCACTACTATATGCATAAAGTAGGTCAGATTCTTCCCCCCTCCTGCAAATTTAAGAGCCTTCTCTTCCTTGATAAAATCTACCTGGCTAATTAGCTTTGCCTTTTCACACAGCACGAACTCTTATGTTAGGGAGTGACAAAACTGTTTTAAAAAAATGTGTGTGTCTGTGTGCTTTTCAGATACAGCTGCACTGTGTCAGATGACGATGAGGAAGATACTGTTTTGAGAATGTTCATTTAAGGCACATCTGCACCCAAACAGTTTCTTTTACTATTAAGATTGTGTACTGATGGGAAGGAGCTTATTCTTACTATTAAAAAATGATGGTTCTTTTTCTTTGTCTATATAACATATCAAAAAATAATTTAGGTATAATTAGTATGTGCGGAGAAAACTGAAACTAGCCAGACATGTTTGTTACCCTGCTGCCAGGTTGAGAAATGCGACCCAGTATTTCTTTGTTAGCTTTTCCTCCGTATAGTCTCTTGAGTCATAAACGTTCTCTTAAATGTGAAAACAGTGTCTGATACAGAAGGGCCTTGATCCTGCCAGGATGTGTGGAAAACTATCAGGGAAAGAAATAAGTCTCGCTGAGCACAGCACAGAGAAGCAGCACAGTTGCTTTGAATTTGTGTAGTTTATTCCTGTTGAGGCATGCCCCTCATCTTACATCCCCGCACTGCTAAACTGAGCAATATGAAAGCTGCTGTCTTTCAAGATGAGTGCGTACCCCTGCAATCTCATTCTATCAGTTGATCGATCAATATTACAATTGGAACGATGATGCTCCAAGATGCTGGAACCAAGCAACTGTGTGTCGCTTGCTGTGAGAGCTCTCCACAGCTGTGGTCCAGATAGCAATACCTGGAGCTAACTAGCTCTTCAATCCCCTTCTCGTCAATTCCATCTGTTCCCAGGCTCTTGGCAAATTTTCTCATCCTTCTAGCTTTCAGACAGCAGTATAATAGGTCGTTGCAAGAATGGATTCATTTATCTAAGGCTGTTTAAAGATCTGAGAAGGATGTACTTCAAAGGCAGGAAAATGGGATGCAGTGCAGGTGAACAGGGGAGAAGGACACGCACCCAGATTAAATTAGCCCTTCTTCTATATGCAAGAAAGGAACCAGTTTCCGTCTGCCTTTTCAAATGTTTTGCTGTAATAGCAAGGGGGAGCATAAAATGAGATAGAACTCAGTTAAAATGGAAAGTTTAGAGCTGAGCTAGTAAAAAGGCCAGATCCACTGGGGAGGGGAGGAGTGGCTGGAATGTTTAACTCCTTGGCGTGGCAAAACTAGCTTATAGAGATGGGGGTTACCAATGCTGAGACTGCATCCTTCTGTGGCAGGTATCTAACCTACCATATGCTTTGAATGCAATGAAAAATGTTTCAGTTTTAAATGCAAGCATTTTTTTAAAAAACATGGAAGTCAGCCAAGAATCTGTCTGCTGCAACAACAAAATAAAAATGCAGTATGTTAGGAAGGAGGAACAATCATTGGGACTTTCTCTGCTGTAGGAAGACAAAGTAGACAGAAAGCCTCGAACAGACCTGCCTCAATTTTATTTAAAGGTGTTACAGATCTTGCTATGAGATTGCGATGACAGGATGGCACAGTTTGTGTAACAGCATTTCAGCAGGGCTTGAGACATGACATAAAAAACAACCAAACCTGAGGCGTGCATACAAATGCTGATGTTCTTTTAATATAAATCAGCCTATCAGGGAAAAGTCAGGTAGCAGTATAATTAAAAGATTATTTAACATTTTTTTTGAAACAGCACATAGGCCTACAACTGTATTTCTTATCTCCGCCCAAATATAAGTATTGAAAATACTGAGGAGAATGCAGGATCATTTGGCTCCTCTGCGACAGCACTGATTTTGTTCAGTTTGATTTTCCTTTTTGTTATAGACTTGTACATTGTTGGAGAATAGGGTTTGGGGCATTGCATTGATATATTTCTTATTTCTGGTTCATCCCCAGGGCTTTGATCTATTCATTTTCAGCAGCGTTTTGAATTGGCTGATCTGTATTAGGATCAGTGTGTGAAAGGCATAGGAAAAAAATGGACCGGGTGTTGTGAAAGAAACATCTGCACTCTTTGTCAGAAAAAATGGAGCGATGGCTATTATGAGAAATGGAAGAATATTTGGGAGTCTCACTGCCTACAGAGAGAGAAAAGAATACCGCAAAAGTTAACCTCTTCAGGAATTGAACTGGATAAATTTAATGATGTAGCCCAAACATATAAAGAAAAGGTAGATATAAAGACAGTCAAGAGTGCTACAAAACTTAAGTTATGAATGCTGTAGGTTGTGTAAGACACTTAAACGTTGCATGTGAGGTGGTATTTTCAAATTATGTTTTGCATTCATCTGACAGATGCCCACTTGAAAGGTATTTTGCCAAGAGTACCAAAGGAGGAACTATCAGTGTTTGAGAATCCAATTATTTAATGCTGTATTTTCAGGCCCAGCTTAATATTGTAAGTAAGTGTCCAGTCTTCTTCAGGAAAAGTATCTTCAACAGTAAATGGCATGTGACCTTGCATCTTCATAATACATAAATGGCTGGCAGATGTGCCTCGCTGATGCTCTTCTGAGACTCAGGAATCTATGATAGGGTCAAGAAGTTCCTCTCCTCATTTTTTATTCACCTGACTTTTCTCAGAAGCCAGTGGCTAAGAGGTCTGTGCCTTAACTACAAGTTTACTTGCTGGAAAAACCTACTGTTTGTTGCGAACGTGCCTCCTGCTACCCTCATCTGAGGTTTCTACCTCTTGTGCTGGGAGAAAGAGGGAGCAACTGTCCCACCATTTATGATTTTACAGACTATTTTATCTTCCCTTGGGCACCCTTCTTCCAGCCTGAGGGTTCAGTCTATTTCACTGTTCCACAGATGGAAATTATTTTGTATCTTTGATCTTCTTTCTTTGAACCTTTTCCAAGTATTTCATGGGGGCAGGTGGGTGAAGGTATGGGATGGACAGAAGGAAGAAAATGTGAGCAAAGCGGTAGCATTCAAAATGAGGGTGTAAGGGGCTGCAGTATATAATGATGGTCTCTGTTCTTTATCCCTTCTCTAATAGTTTTCAGTTAGTATTCCGTTTGCTGTCCCAAGTGTTGAGCTGGTATTTTTGTTTATCTATTGTAATTCCAAAATCCTACTCCTAAGCTTATTAGATAGCCTAGAGCCCATCATTTCATATATAAATTTGTGAATCATTGCTGCATTTTCATTTACTGATTTTTATCTGCCATCTTATTGCCCTCAGCACTCAGCCTTTTAAAGTCTTCTGCTGTGCCATGAGGAGAACCCTGCAAGTATCTCCTCCCTCCCCTTGCTCCTGTCGTGCGTAGGCAGCTCAGAGTAGCTGGGACACAGCCCGTCTCCTGGGATAAAGCTATGGGAGACCACTTATATCCTTCAGGCTGTGCATTTCCTTGCCTGATATTTCCTGGTTAAATATGAATGCTCTGTATCTTTATCTTGATCTAGGCAGTTGCCACAAATAATTGTAGGCAAAATAAAATATTCCAACCAAAACTTTCCCTGCACAAATTAACAGGAAAAAAAGTGAGTGGATCTTTATAGCCCTGTTGCCATGCACTGTTACAGCTCTCAGAACCACAGCTTCATTTAGAGCTCAACAGTGCAATCTACAAACCAGTAAAACTATTCTGCTTTGATTTTACATAAGTTACTGCAAATCAGTTCTCACTGACGAAGTTTTAATCCTCTTTTGATTGCTATTTCTGCTTGAAACAACAGCTCCATCCCCTAGTCTCCGAAACAGAACTTGTCAAAGGATTTTACGTAGTTGTGACAGTAACCAGAGCCATAAAGGAATAATATTTTTTTTTAAAAGGTAAAACTCATCGTCTACCGCATACTGCCATTGTATCAGGATCATTGACATTTAGGACAGAAAGCATCTGGGTGTACAAAGCATTTCCAATTGTCTAAATTGAAATGATAAAATTCCTAATAAGGTTATTCCATTCCATCTCTTTTTATGGCTCTGCAGTCTGTAGTATTTTTATGAATAGTTCATGCTGTGGTGTACTTATTAATATGCTTCTGCAACCTAAATGGCATAATTAGTTGCATTTTTATCTCGAAGGTTCAATTAAAAAATAATCTAGCAGGAGGTAGGATTCCCAATTACTGAGTGTGGGAAAGACACCTACTCTGTTCTTGCTGTCTTTCATCTCAGACATAATTCGATCGGCCTTTTTCCCAAATAAAATGTATCTTTTCATCCCTGTGGAGGAAGGAGAGAGGTCATAGGGACCTGTGGAGACCATATATAACGACATCTATTTTTAGCTTCACTTTTCTTTAAAAATGCAATTAAATTTGTAGTACACTCAAATTGCAGACACTCTGTACGCTGTCTTGTAGACAAGACAGAAAAAAAATATTTTAATTGCTTTTTATTGTAATAGAAAAACATTATTTTTTCTATTTCAGGTTCAGTAATCAAGCCTTTACAAGTATATTAGCAGTAAAACAAAATTAATTTACATTTTATTTCTTACAAGTGTTTCTTTTGGAAACTTGTTATTATAGATACCACCACTCTTTTAGAAAATGTCAGAACATTTTGACAGATGTAAATCTGCAATTTAATATTCATAACTTAAAACTCCAGGTATAATTTCCAGAGACAGTAATCGTGAATAGTATCAGGGGGTTATTATTAGTCTGCTTTTCTTCTAGTGAACTATTCTCAATAGCTATTGTAAATCCGAGTTTTCAGAGTTAGAATATTTTCCATCAATGCTTGTAAATGAATTGCGCTAAAGAAAGAAAAGAAATAGCAGTAGTAGCATTTACTGAAAAAACCTTGGCCAGTCTGTCTGCTGGGGCAGAGCTAGAGGACTTCGTCTTGTGTACATGGGAAACTCCCCACATTAAAAAGTATTTTATAGCTGCCTAGTCTTTGCTTCTCACACAGGAGGCAGCTTGAAGAAGACAATGATGGCATAAATGAAATAGCACATTGAGCAATAATTTCACGTTCATTCCTATAAAGTAGGACTGTGTACCTCTTGAGAGATGCAGTGTTCCTGCCTCCCACAGATAGTCAGTTTTGGCCCAGCACGGCAAGTGCCCCCAAGCGGGAGGTGTTCAGAGTTGTCTGTGGGGCCATGGAAACCAGGGGGATTTCTCACAGAAATAGGTGCTTGCAAGATGGGGTGGTTACTTATACCACAACAGGGGGGGCAAGCAGCATGATCTCATTGCAATGGGTGTGTTATTAATTATCACCCTGTCATAGTCAATGGACATACATACTTGAACCTGTTTGTAATATCTCTATTGCACGATATTTTGAAAGTAGTGTTTTAAATGACACTGGGTTCTGGCTGATCCTATTTCTTTGAATTCAGTGAAAATGGAAGAATAATCCTAAGTTATTATGACAGGTTTTGGTGTTTTGTTTTGGTTTTTTTACTAATTATAAATATACAACCCCTTTTTGGATCAAATTTGTGCTTATGTATTAGGAAGCCATATCTAGGATCAAATCCTGAAAAGCCTTGTGATTTGTACCTTGGTTATGCCAAGCAAGCTGCTGTCACCATGGATGCAGATGTAATAAACCCCATTACGTGTGGGCTGTACCCAGGAGGTGTATACCCTGTGGCTGGGACGGACTCAGTCACTAGTATTGTTTTATACAGGTACCTGGAGCTCACTATGGTGATGCAGTTAGTTGTAGTTTTTCGACCAATTGTAAGGTCACAAAGTAGAGTTTTGAGGGGTTACTTGTAAAGTCTGAATAAAGCAAATCCCTTGCGTGAAAAGAGAAAGGCAGAAATCTGAAAACTTAAACATTTATTGTTAAATGAATTGGGTTTCCCCACTCATTTTTTCCAGGAAGACACAAAGCCAGAAACTTAACTTTTTTAGCCTTTCCAATTTGACATATTAGTTGGCCACTAGCTGCGGGTGCACACCTATGTTAGTCTCACCCATGCCTCTACATTATACTGAGATTACTCCTTTTGAGGCATGAAATGGATTTGCAGGATTTCTAACAAAAATTCCAATGTTCAGGAACCTTATTTTTAAAGGGATAAAAATACGCATCTATCCACAGCTTTTCACAAAAATATTTTTATTAAATATTAGTCCATCTCCATATGATTGTTATTTTCATGAAAGAAAGTCTTGGACCACCCAGTTTTTTTCTCTGTTAAACGTTGCTTTAAGTGTATGTATAGAGTAGTTCCTGGGCCTCTTTCCAAATCATATAAACCTTTTCCTTAAAAGATCTGAAAATGGGCATAATTTAAAATCACAAGGTATTTTCCCCATTAAAATGTTCCCAAGATTAGATCACAGTTTGGCAAAATAAACAGAATTTAATTCTTTAGCCCTTTTTATAGGGAATTCATTACAGATGGATTTCAGCTTGGGGCACGGTTCACTGGCAAGAGTGACCGACCTCAAGCATGGCTCTTTTGCTGTTTTGAGACTGCACACAGTGTCAATAGAGATTTTGTGGGATTTGAAATGAATGTAATGGGGTTTTATACTCTTAAAGTGAGATCATAAAATAAGGCAAGAAGTTTCGTGGACAGGATGCTAACATCCTACCTCACCTCCTGACTTAGCTTTTGGAATCGTTGCCCCTATGTTAGTATCCACCTTTTGCTTCCTTACCCAGCTGTCCTCTCTAAAATGCAGGCACTGATTCTGCAGTCAGGTCAGCATCATCCCTCCTCTTTGTGCTGTAGATTGCATCACAGAAGCCCTAAATATTTGCACACAAAAGCGAACCAGTTCTTGACGTGCTCTTCTCTTAACTAGATGTACATTTTTATTATGCTTACATTTGTTTACATAAATTCACATATATGGATTTTATGTATTTTTATATAAATTCATGTGCTCAACTAGAAACATGTTTTTGTTACTTTTTCAAGATGCATAAGTGGCACTTTCAAGCTGCAGATCAAATACCAGCCTGAATACTGTGACAGCTTCTCAGGCATGCTGTCTTGCTTTATATTTATAGAGGTATATGGCTTACAGTTATGGAACTATGGCAGTGCACTATATCATATTACTATTAACTATCCGCTCATTATAGAAATATTAAGAAAGGCTGTAATATAAGAACTGTAACTAGCAGTATCTAAACAAAAGCATAGTAAGTATAAAGAAAGGCTTGGAAATTTCTATTACAGTAGGCATGTCATAACAAATTCTTTTGGGGATATACACTGTTTTCTAGGATTAAAAACTTCAGAAATTTAGAGTCCATGATTGCCACGGATGCACAAGTGTAGAAACAGCCTGGCAATGTAGATGACTAGAACTTTGCATACAACTTATTCATTCCACAACCATGTACAGTTCACCTTCAAAACCAATGGTCTGTGTGCCAAATAGCAAATGTCTCAGTTGATGGGAAGAGAAGGACATTCAGATACTTCCAGAAATCTAGGCCTCTGGCATAATGAAAGCGAAGATTTAAGCTGTGGCTAAAGTCCACACTGTTTATTCCTACTGCAGTTAGAAAATAGCCTTAAATGTTTAATCCAAACAAGAGCTGCAGTCACTTTTTCAGAGGGCTACACCCATCCAACAATGAAACAAAGCAACAGCATCTCCTTTTGTGAGATTCACACCCATCAGCATGAGTTTGCTATTTTCTAATGACTTTGCATTTGTATCTGTATCTGTGAATAAGGTAATAGAAATAAACATGAAAATACATGATACAAAATATCTGTCTAAAGTATCACTATAAAATGAAAGCTAGCAAGACATAAGGCTAGAGAATGTGAGCTGTGTAAGGCCTGCGGGGGGAAAAAAGGGAGCAGGTCTGTCTTTGTTGCTTTCATTTACTCTATAATGTTCTTGGGAAGTCCCAAGCATAATGAAGGGACCTGCTTCTGGCCGCTCTGCCTATTGTAGATGCGCTGTGAAGAGTTTCAAGTCAAGGTAGGCAGAAACCATGGGCAGTGATTTGTGAGTGTGCTGCAGCACTCCAATGTGGATTGGTGTGATGACAGCAGGGTCACTTTGTCATTTGTAAAATATTCCCAATTTTATTTATAAACGCAAGCACCTCAGACAAAGCAGGACCTAGCTTTCTGATACTTCTTTTAAAAAAATTCTTTCGTTCCAGGGTGAAGAAAAAAACCTGCCCATTCCGGAAAGATATCTGCAGTGTTTGGATTTTGATCTCTCTATTCAACCTTTCAAACACCATCTCCTTAACACAGCACAAAAAACCTGCTCCAGGTAGTATCAAAAGGTAGCATCCTTTGCTAAAATTATATTCTGATTTTTATATATATATATATATATAAATGAAAGTGCAAAAAGCTTCCATGCAGTACAGGAAAACAAAAAAAGGCTATATTCTAACCTGCTGATGAAAAGATAGGTTTCCTGGCTTGCTTTATGGATGACTTATTTATGGTACAACATATTCAATTTTGGTCCTTAAAGGTGACCTCTGCCTTCCCCTCGCAGCCTCCCCAAACCAACAGGCATTTTTAATTATATAAAACCTTGTTTTCAAACATAATTTCCTTGGGTGTGTTCTGAGATGCGTTGGCAAAGCACAGAGAAAATGCACTCATGATGGAGCTTCATCAAAAATACTGATGGGAAGCCAATAGCTGGTTTGTGGTCATTGAGCAGTAATAATTGAAAGCGGCATAACTAGATATCCAGAATTTTTTTAAACAGATTTTACCTATCATGCTGAATGGCCTATAAACTAGGAGAAATCATTTAATCCATCACTGATGGATGGTGATTGGCGTAAGCACGCAGTCATTGGATTTGTCTATAACAGTTTGTGGAAATCACAGAAAATGTAGGGCCTTGTCAAGAAAAAAGGAGAGCATGTGAGTTCAGAGTGCTGAAGTTCAGTTTACAACAGCTTACTGTCTACGCAAGTGAGAATATTTTTTTTTGAGTAACGCTGCAAACAAGGGCATTTGAGTAGTCATTCATTAATACAATATAACTATTAGTTAAAGTTTAACAAGCCAGCTTACATATGCTGTTATGCTGTATGACATTTCTTAGCAACAGCACTTGAAATATTTACTTATTTTCCTTACCATAAATAATGAAATACCCAAGATCCCGTTTGCCTTTTCCTTCTGTTAAACAATGCATGTTCATGTCTAGATTTAAATGGGCCACATTTTCTGTCCTGAGCTACCAGAGACTTCAGCTATTTTTATACGGAGCAGCTTACCCTAATTTCAGAGTTAAATTTATATAGAATGGATTTATTTCTAGTTTCTTCAGTGAAAGTTTCATGCACTTTATTTCATAAGCTTATTTCTTTCTGTCTCATAATCCAAAAGGTTGCATCAGAGAACAGTTGGTAGGAAGCTCAGTTTGCTCCCCAAGGGGTGTGTTATTTGCAGAGCATATGTCTGAGCAGGTACTGGAATGCGGGGTCACGCTTCTAAATACAGATATTCAAGTATTAGGTGTCAAAATAGAAGTGGCCTAATTTACAGCATCATAAAGGTTTGCAGTCGTTGAGGTGAGCAGTTAAATGCTGTCGTTTCTAGTGAAAGGCTCAAGCTCTCAGCTGTTAAGAGGAAACTACGGTTGGTGTAAATGAAGTTGATTAGAAAGGCAATGAAGATGTCCCCCCTCTTCTACCCCACTTGGCAAAGAGGTCGAGGCAGAACACAATACAGCCTCATCAGATGCATCAACATCTCCTTCGTGTGAGCCTATGGCACCATCTACGGGTGAGATTGCTGGCCAAACCACTTGTCCCACTTTCCCCTCTCCCAAGGGCTTGTCTGCACTGCAGCTCCCCATCCCCAAGGATGCCCTTGTTTCACAACCACCCCGGCTCTCCATCACAGCCGGACGTGGATGGCGTGCCGCCCCCTCGCACCGCCCGGCTCCCGGCAGGCGAGGTTGGCACGCCTTCTCACTTTACAGGACCCAGGACACATTTGGGGTCCCTTCCTCAGAATGGCTGCGTTGAGCCACCCACCTACACCCCAGGCATCCCTGGTGGCTCTGTGCGGCCCTTCGGGCAGTTGGGGGCAGGGCTGCTGTGCTTGGGAGCCATCACGGAAGGGAAGAAAATGGCCAGTTCCTGCCAGCAAAGTTCCCCGGGATGCTCAGGCGAGGGTGGGAAGGCCGGCTGTCTCTGAGAGGCACTGACTGCGTGGTGGGCCCCGGCACGGTGAGCTGCCCCCTCGCAGCAGGACAGCTGGGCAGAGGGACGCGTCAGGCCCAAGGACCTCTTGTGGCCCCATGGGCCGCAGGGCCAGCGGTCAGGCACGGCCACAGCCCCGCGAGGCTGCTACTTCCACTGCGCGGCGCTCGCAGCAGGCACAGCCCTGGCCGGGGCGTCCCCTGAGGGGCATCGAGCGGCCGAGAGGGAGGGCACCGGCACTGTGGGCACAGCCCTGGCCGGGGCGTCCCCTGAGGGGCATCGAGCGGCCGAGAGGGAGGGCACCGGCACTGTGGGCACAGCCCTGGCCGGGGCGTCCCCTGAGGGGCATCGAGCGGCCGAGAGGGAGGGCACCGCGCCCTGTGGGCACAGCCCTGGCCGGGGCGTCCCCTGAGGGGCATCGAGCGGCCGAGAGGGAGGGCACCGGCACTGTGGGCACAGCCCTGGCCGGGGCGTCCCCTGAGGGGCATCGAGCGGCCGAGAGGGAGGGCACCGCGCCCTGTGGGCACAGCCCTGGCCGGGGCGTCCCCTGAGGGGCATCGAGCGGCCGAGAGGGAGGGCACCGGCACTGTGGGCACAGCCCTGGCCGGGGCGTCCCCTGAGGGGCATCGAGCGGCCGAGAGGGAGGGCACCGGCACTGTGGGCACAGCCCTGGCCGGGGCGTCCCCTGAGGGGCATCGAGCGGCCGAGAGGGAGGGCACCGCGCCCTGTGGGCACAGCCCTGGCCGGGGCGTCCCCTGAGGGGCATCGAGCGGCCGAGAGGGAGGGCACCGCGCCCTGTGGGCACAGCCCTGGCCGGGGCGTCCCCTGAGGGGCATCGAGCGGCCGAGAGGGAGGGCACCGCGCCCTGTGGGCACCGCGCCCTGTGGGCACAGCCCTGGCCGGGGCGTCCCCTGAGGGGCATCGAGCGGCCCAGAGGGAGGGCACCGCGCCCTGTGGGCACAGCCCTGGCCGGGGCGTCCCCTGAGGGGCAGTGAGCTGCGGCCGGGAGGGAGGGAGGGCGCGTCACCCCGCGGGCACAGCTCTGCGCGGGTTTGCTGTCGCCTCTCACAGCACCGCCTCAGCAGCGTGCCTGAGGCCAGGCCTGCGCTGCCCCCACCTCAGCTGCCCCCACGCTGGCCGGGCACCGGCTGGAACAGCTGAGGGCATTTACGGACACTGCCTGTGCCTTTATTTATTATTTTTTATAAATAATTTTTTCTCCTCCAGTATTCTTTGGGAGCTTTGAGGCAAGGCGGAGAAGGCAGCCGGTTTCACAGCAGTCCCTGCTGAGGCTGCGGCCTTGCTTTGCAGGCTTCGCCGTTAACCTTTAAGCTTTCAAACCACCGCCACCCCGCCCGTGCCCCGTCACGCGGGCGGTGACAGCGGGAGCCGCCCGCCCCCCGCCGCCGCCGCCCGGGGAGCCGCGCGCGGCCATGTCCCCGCCCCGCCCTCGCGCGTGCGCAGCGGCGCTGGCGGCAAGATGGCGGAGGAGGAGTGAGTGCGGGGCGCCCGCGATCCGCCGCCATCCGCGGGGGCTGCGTGGTGGCGGGGCTGGGGGCGGCGGGGTGCGGGGGGTCGGGGTGCGCGGCTGCGGGATGTGACCGGCTTCTCCCGCCCTGCAGGCCGCGGCGGCGGATCCCGCTGGTGCCGGAGAACCTGCTGAAGAAGAGGAAGGCCTACCAGGCCATCAAGGCTACCCAGGCCAAGCAGGCGCTGCTCAACAAGCGGAAGGTAGGGGCTGGCCTGGGGCCGTCCCCGGGGCGGCGGTGGGAGCTGGCTGGGGGCGGGGGGTCAGCTGAGGCCGGCGGGAGTCCGCAGCTGTCCCCTGCTTGTGTTTTGGAGGGGGGAAGCGTAATTTCGTGGGGCTCATCCCCCCCCCGCGAGGGGAGGTGGCAGAGACTGCCTTGGTACAGTGATGGCCTGTTGGTTACCTCTGAGGGCACGCCTGGGTTGTCTCTTCAGTTGTTGAAAGTCTTCTGAACCTGGCCCTGAGCCCTGTGAAAAAGACAAAGTTTCCTGGCTTGCTAGGCTGCCACAGTAGTGTATGGAAGACTGAATTGTGCCTCTTGGATCAGTGATTGCTAGGGTGGGTATGTGTACAGCCACGCGTGGCAAAATGTAGTGCTGCCGTGGGATTACATAGTCTGAAACCAGGTTGCCTTTGCATTGGAAACCCTCCTGGAGACTGTGCTTTGCTGAGAGTGCGTTTAGGCTCAGCTGCCTGTCATTAGCTAGGTAAATCTGTTGGAGCACAGACAGGTCCCAGTGAAGCCCCTGTCTGCATGTCTGCTAACACAGAGGCAGGCTGCGGTTTCCAGCCTGGCAGAGCATCACACACCTTTCTGTTTCAGAATTTGAGACCTGTTCTGCTCCATCTTGGCTGACGTAGCAGGTGCCTGTTTTGGAACTGCCTCAGAGCTTTCCCAGTGAATTGGTTTCTGTGGCATTGGTGGGATTGTGTGCAAAACCCCTGCCGTTTTTGTTAGATACTGCATTTGTAAATGCATTCGTGGCTTACTGTATTTCCAAGGTGGAAGTGGAACCATAAGTGGTAATGTAAAATAGTCACCTTTTAAGATTCTTATTAGAAATTTGACCCTAGTGGTAAAATTTCGATTCGGTCTACCTGCTTTGAAAATTCAAACCAATTTCATGGGTGACTTACAAGGTGAAATAGAAGACACGTAACATAAGATTCTTTAATTTGAAATGGCCTAGTAATTTAGCTAGTAGTGTATCTTGAGTAGTACTGGGTAACTGTCATGCATGTTTAACTCCTATTCGTATGAGAAAGCACTATGATTTAGGTGGATGTACTTGTTCCTGAGCTAAGGATAGGCATTTAAACATCTTCTTTATTTAAAAAAAAAAACTTCTAAGTTTTCCCATCATTCTGAAAAGTAGCTTAATTATTTTTTCAAGTGAGGTGAGTGTTGTGTGTTTAAATTAGTAATACTTAGTAAATTCTTAGAACGTTTGGATTCTTTTGTGTGTGTCTTTATAGAAAAGGACTTTAAACCTGGTCATTTTTTGTGGGATGGTAATTTTGAGTCACACTAGAGTATTTCTGTAGCATTTGTTTTACCCAGATACATACATTTCTGACTTTCCCAGTGGCTGGCTACGCTGTGTATGCAGTTGCAAAGATCTGTTTGTTTGTGGCTGCAAATGCTTCCATTTGATTTCTCCTGTGCCTGAAGTACCCTGGGTCTTGGTCTTGCTCTGTTCCCCCCGCCCCTTCCACCCACCCCACCCCCGGGGAAAACCTCTTTGTTCAGTGCTCATGAATTATAGCTTGCTGTTTGTAAATTCATGTTGTCCCTCAGTTCTGTCTCCCTTGGATTTAGATTATGAAATTTATTTTCTTCTTACTGTCTCCAAAACTGAAATAGCGTAGCTCGTCAAGTTCTGATTTTCACTTGGCCTTTGAGATGCAAACCTGTTAAGACTGCTGGGAAGGGCAATAATTTCTTATCCTTTTGTCTTTAGCACCAGAAGGGGAAACAAATCCAGTTTAAACGCCTTGAGGCTTTTGTTCGAGATTCATGGCGAAAACACCGAGATGAAACCCGGCTGAGGCGCATGGAGCAGAGACCTGGACAGACAGTGGTACCTCAGGAGCACAAACTTGCCTTTGTTGTGCGGATTGCAGAGTAAGAAACTTCTGTTACTCCTTACCTTTATTGTTGCTATCATATGTAGCTGTAATATTGTTTCTAAGCAAAGGAAGTGTGATTTACCAAGACATGCTCCTTGTAGGTAATCTGAGGCTTTTTGTTGCTGTATTAGAGAAATGTGATTAATAATAGTTGTGTGTTTTTCTTACTCAGTATTAAGGGAGTGAGTAAGAGGGTAAGCAGAGTGATTGAGTTGCTGCGTCTGAGAAAAAATTTCACTGGAACATTTGTTAAACTAACTCCGTTATCACTGAAGATGCTGCGGATTGTGGAACCTTATGTGGCGTGGGGGTAAGTACCAGTCCTGTGACTTGATGGTAGTTTGTAAATATTGTAGCTTTTTGATTCTGCATATGGTATCACAAATCCATAGCTGGCTTTTTCAGTAACATTCAAAACTGTATCAACTTTAGATATAAAGCTTGTTATCGTCCCTTTTCTCATTGTTCTAAACATAACTGGTTTACTTTCCTCCTGTGTATGAAGAAGTGGGGTGAGACTTCCCGCTGTATTGTGTCTCTGTGTTACAGAATCTGTCTTTTTGGTTTTGTACAGGCACCCTAACCTGAAATCTGTACGAGAGCTCATCCTGAAGCGGGGCCAAGCCAAGATTGGCAAAAAGAGGATGCCTCTGACAGACAACGTGCTGATAGAGGAACATTTAGGTAAGGGAGAGGATGAGGAAGTTAATCAAGAAAAGAGGCGAATGTTGAGAGTTTGCAATCTGATCTAAGAGGGAGGGGAGGGAGAAGTACCTTGCAAGACTCGTATATGGGGGATTGGCAGTTCTGGAGTGGTGTGAGGAAAGGTAATACAGTCAGGCATCTCTCATGTATGTGTTGTTTGTGGGGGGCCTTTTTGTTGTTTTGTTTGTTTTCTTTTTAATTATTTTTTTTCTCCTGCAGGGAGGTGTGGTATTATTTGCCTGGAAGACCTTATTCATGAAATCTACTCAGCTGGGAAGTATTTCAAAAAAGTCACAAGCTTTCTGTGGCCATTCCATCTGTCAGTGGCTCGCCATGCTTCACGTAACAAAGTGGGTTTCCTCAAGGAAATGGGTAAGCCTGGCTGCAGAGGTGAAGCAATCAACCAGCTTATACGTCAGCTCAACTAGTCAGGTGAGGAATGCCTGTTGTGTACCCTCTAAATCTTACCCTTTGTTCGGTTTCCTAAGAATAACTATACTGCCATCGGAGATGAGGGGGACTTCTTTGGTTTTGATCCTTTGCCCTACAGAATTGACCCTCATGGCTGGGGAAGATAAGAGTGTGGGTCCCATTAGGTATCAGCAAATCCATTGGACACCTCTATAAAAGCTTGACTGCTGGGAATGCATTAATGTGACAGGGCTTTTTTTCTTTTTTTTCTGTTGTGCAGGGTCTTTGTGAAATATTCTGGATTTGTAACCTGCTCCTTTTCATGGACATTGTGCAGCGATACACTATATCTCTTGACTGTTAATACCTCTGTGAAAAATAAAGAAAAAATATACAGATGATAATGGAGATGGCCTTGATGGATTTTGGGCTGGTCCTTTTTAAAGGAGAAGATAAATTGTATTGGTACAAGAACGAAGCAACTTTCTGGAGAAACCTGACTCCTGCATCTCTGTAAAACAATTTCTATTTTTTTAATGCTCATTACTGCTGGCTCTGTACCAGTTACATCCTGATCTCATCTGTGGTATAAAGCAGTGGTTGTCAGTTCTCTGGTGCAACTTTCTGTCAAGAGTTGATTTGCACTCACTGCTTTGATCCAGTCCTCCCCAGGGGAAGTGCTTGAAGTTGCACTTCTTGAAGTGCACCTCCTAGGTGTAAAGGGGTAGTGCAGTCACCTGCTTAAGGATATTGCTAACAGGCGGAAGACACTAGGTGTTCCTGTTACTGCAGAGCAAGCCCTAGTAGGGAATGAGGTAACACTTTTTCAGAGTATTGTATTTATTTTAAAAAGCCAGAAGTTTGTGACTTACAAAAGGCTGCCTGTTCTTCACTTCTGCGAGATTGGGGAGAGAACTGCTGGCTTTGGGAAAGCCCAGAAGCTTTGTAATACAGTGGTGGAGTACATGTAAGCAACATTTTTAAATAAACATTTGAAATGAAATAAACATTTGAAATTAACAGGAAGAATTGTGTATCTCTCTAGAAGAGCGGGAAAAGTTAAAATACTCTGGCTGAAGTGAATTTGGTGAAGGAAATGAGCAAAAAATGGAAGAGCCTGAAAGTTTTATAGACACACTTTTAAATCCCTAACTTCGAGTACAAAAGCAGGTTAGTCCTGTGTATATTTAACAAATATGGAAAGCACTGTGACCATTTGTACTGTTACTTGAAGACTTAAGTGGACATAAGCTATTAATCCATGAATGGATTTCATATTGACTCCACAATGCGTGTTTTGAGACTTGGAGGACACAGTTAAAGTAACAATAAAGTAGGATGCCCTGAGGGTGTTCTGCAAGTTAGAAAAAAAGATTTATAAAACCATCTCAAAGCATTATACACGCTCTGACTTAGAACACTATACAATTTCAACCTTTAATCTATAAAATGATACATAAAAAATGCTTGACAAACACTAGACAAACTGACTTCACCGTCCCCAGAATCAAGCCTAGCAGTCATTAATATACAAGGCTTCGCATATTTAAGATTTTCATTGTAAGACAGCTGCTTTCATCTTAAAGAGGTACAAGTAACTTCAGAATTGTGCTGTTAATTCATTTTGGGGTAGGTTCTCAAAACAGCCCAGGCTTTTAACAAAGAATGGGCATGTTGGAAATGAGATTATTTTTTTTTTTTAGTGCCAGAGAGAACTTAAACCTCTCAATAGAATGTAGTTTATTATAATCTTAAAATACTAAATAACAGGATCTGAAAATAATTCTGGCAGGTAATCCTAGATTTTGGCAGTTTTTCTAGTGAATGTGGTAGTTCAACACACCATTAGATTAGCTCATACAGTTTTAAAAACAATGCCTCCTTAGTCTAGTGTTACACCACGTTATCACAGACAAACACATTGCCTTTTTTTCTGTATTATACTTCAGCAAGAGCAACAGTAATGACATGTTCATGGCTTAGCTGCGCTATTAACAAACTATACAGGGTGAGAGGATATATACAAATGCCGCCCCCCTCCATGTCTTAGGGGAAGGAATCCTTTTTGTAAGCCACCATACTGTTTACTTTGTGGATGGTAGTAGTGAAGGAACGAAGACGAACCTCTTCTGAATTGGCTACAAATTGTGGTCCTGACTCTTCCCACTTCTCTGGCACTACCAAATCTTTATCTGTATATACCAGCAAGTCAAAGGCACCTGTAAACAAGTGGGAACAAATTAACAGTAACATACAGAGAAGAAAATAGCATGTTTAATATTAAAAAGTGCATCTTCTATAACTTGAGACGTGAACCAAGGTTCTCAATAATTACACTGATGCTAGTTATGTGGAAAAGAAATAGTAGTTCAAGCATGGAAACACGTCTGGTTATATTCATGTGTAGCCATTTTTATTTTCTCGAAAGTTATGTGAATTTTTATTTTGAAATGTCAAAATGCTGTGGAGCTGAGCTCTGTGTAACACTTCACATGAACTCAATGGTTATTTATACAAGCCTGTCACAAAATAATTGTTTATGAAAACATTCCTCAGAGTACACATACTAATTTTATAACTTTAGTTAAGTCACCGTGACTTCTGTCCTGATCTCAGTCTAAGAAAACGCTGTCTCAGAAATGTGCTGGTATATGACATGCAATGATTAAATGGCAGAAAATTATTTTCTAAAGTGGCAAAGTTGTTAAGGTTTTCCAAAAGAAATGTTTGATTTCTTCAGTGAAGTTAGAAGTACTCACAGGCAGCTTCCAACAGTGGCAGAAAAGTTACTGTGGCAGTTATTTGTCTGATAACAGATCGGATTTCATCCTGAATAGCTTTCTGAGATTTTTCTCGTGGTGCACTGGAAAAATAAGAAAATTCTGTTAAGAAAGTGAAGCTTCCACTATAATTACTTTTCTAAATAGTTCTCTCTATTGAGCTCTGTTTGTTTGTTTGGTGTTGGATTTTGATACGGTAGTGATGCTTTTTTAAGCCCTAGGTAGATAGGCTTAGAAAAGTTAAGTGATAGTTTCCTATTGTTGTTTGTGAAGCCTCATAGTACTTGTAAGGAATGTTACATTTATTCTCAGATCGTCATGGATGAAAACATTTTGGCATAACAGCAGAAAAGCAGTAGTTCTTGAGGGCACGTGCCTGCAACAGGATTTTATGTACTTTGTTGAAGATTAAAAATCAAGCTTTGATCTGATGCTTTAAAAAATAAAACCCAACACCTGAGGATTATACATGCTTCAATCATATGACTAGTTTGCAGACAAACAGAAGGAATAGCAGAAGAAAGAAAGTTTTAAAAACACATAGATGCAGTGCTTAGGGAACCTGGTTTAGTGGTGGGCACGGCAGTCCTGAGTCAGCGGTCAGACCTGATGGTCTTCGAAGACTTTTGCAACCATTGTATAGGTTCGGTAAGGTTTGAAAGAACACCATCCATGCTCATACTGAGGGCAGGCTGCCTGGGCTGCTCCGCGGAACCAGGACGGCGCTAACATACACGGCATTTGCCTTGTCCCTGCAGAGTTATGGGGCACAGGGACGAGCAGGCGCGGCAGGCAGCATTACTCACCTCTCCTCCTTGGCGGTTTTGTCGCACTCGATGTCAAACTGCCACCGCTCTAGGACCTCACTGCTTTCGATGCTGGAGATGACCACCACCAGGCGCTGCACCGTGCACTTGTACAGCCACTCTGAAAGAAGCCACAGCAGTTACGCCGAGCGGCGCCGGCAGGGATACACACTCCCCCCCCCCCCCCCCGCCCACCTACCTTTCATCTGCTCCACCACGTTGTTCAGGTAGTTCTTCAGCTCGGGGTCGGTGGTGACCAGGAGGGTGAGCCCGTACTTCTGGACGCGGGTGAAGGTCTCGGGGGGGTAGATGCCACGCTGGTAGAGGATGCTGTTGATTCCATAGGCTGGGACGGGGAGAAGAGGAACGGCAGCGTGAGGCGGCCGGCCCCCCCGCCGGCGGCCATGTAGCCCCGCAGGAAGCCTACCAGCCTTCCCCCTCCCCCCTCCCCACCCCCCACCCCTGCTGGCCCCTTACAGAAAAATTCGGCGACGATCTCGGCGCTGCCCCGCAGGGTGATGCCCTGCTGCTCCCGGCCTTGCTGCTTAGCCATGGCGGTGCGCGGCCACCGCTTCCCCGCCGCCCGGTTCAAATCCGGCCCCGCCCCGCCCGGCTCTGGCCCTGCCGCCGCGCGTGCGCCTGGGGCCGCGCGCCGCCTGCCTGCGCCTGCGCCGCGTGCCGCCGGAGGCGGGAAGGCGGGGGGGGGGGGGCGCGCCGCGCCTGAGGAGAGGCGGTTCCTGAGGGGAAGGAGTGCGCTGGCTGTGGCCCGACTTTTGTGGCGAAGCGGGGCTGCTATCGATAGAAAGCTGCAGGTTGGGCGGCGACCTGTAAGAAAACAAAGGTTTTAGCGCGTTACACGTCCCACCAGCTCGAGTCGGCGTGGCGTGGCGCGGGGCCGAGGGAAGAGTCACCTGTGGCGGGGCTGAGGGAAGAGCAGGCTGGGGGTGCAGTGAGGCTTCGCCCTGGAAGTGCTGTTGGAAGTTTGCTTTCGGTGTGTTTAGGTACATTCGTCCTTATGAAGGCGCTTTTGAACTTTGAAGTAATGCTTTCCAGGCACGAATGAAGCGAAGCAAGCACCTCTAGGTGACTTTTGGTAGCGTTCACTCTGTAAATCATGTGGTAGCTGACTAAAAACTGGCCTTTTCTGCAAGCACTATTAAAAGGCAGGCAGGGAGAACCGGGGAAGGCAGGATGGGACACTTTTTCCTTAAATCCGTAGGGTAGTGGGTAACACACAAAGAAAGGGGTTAAGAGGCATTTAGAGTGGTAGGGAGCCCACAAGTTCACCCCTCAGGGCATACCCACTCTGCTGCCTGGCTGCCATGGTGAAGGGCAATTGCTAGTTTGTCAAAGCACTTCAATCATTTTATTACAGGGACACCAAAGAAGATACTGCAGTTGGCGGTGGATATCAAACGGAGGAAACTGTAGCAGAGGCTAATAGGTAAGAAAGACCAAGCAAAACAGCAAGTAAATGTTAAGTGTTCATATATTTGAAGAGTATCAAAAAGAGGGGAGGCCATAGTCTACTGGGATAGTAACTAGGTGGCCAGCTAGTCAGCTGGTAACATTGAGCAAATACGTGAAAAGTGAATGGGTTTGTTGGGCATGGAAGAGCTGCAAATGAAATCCTTCCCCGAATAGGATTTTCTGAAGCATCTGGAATGAGTAGACGTTACCATCTAAGATACACCTGCGTTAGATGCCCTAAAGTGATCAGAACAGCCTTAAAATTAAGCGACCTTTTTAGCCTAGGACAAAAGTCATATGATCAATACACGGCACAGTAGGCCAAGTGCTAAAAGAGTGAATCAATGGTGTGATGGCTTATTTTATCATAATACAATATTTTTTCTCAAAAGCTAAGACTCCTGGTTTGTTCCAGTTTTTGCTCTAAGAGGAAGTACAGTTGCTTCAGGGTGCTGTGATTTAAAACAAATAGTGCAGACCTGTAATCATATGCTGAAGTTCTGAAAGCGTCTGAATAATTCAGTTATTAACCTAGAGAACTTTATTCTGGGTCTTGATCACTAGTGATTGAGTTACACATTTATCTTCTGAATAAAATATTTTGAGTGGTGTATTTCAAAGCCTATGGTAATGGAAGCATTTTTCATCCGAAGCCCAGCTTCTAGAAGCTAGATAGCTGTGTATATTGGCTGTTTTGCTTCAAACCTTATGTACTATTGTGCTCATCTATGCTAAAATGGTCTCAACTCCCCTTTTTTTCCCCCACTTGGCTTTTCATCTGTTTTGCTTTCTCTGGGGTTTTTGGTGAGCTGCTCATTTTTGTGGTAAATATATAAGGGCTTGAAAGCCCAGTTGCCTGAGGTTAGGCAAAAACAGTAGAACTTATGATTAATACTTAAATGTTTCTCCTCTAGCTTTTTTTATTGTTAAAACCAAATGGAAGAAAAAAATCGAAATGCTTCTTGGTTTAGCAAATTCATTTCATTGTAGATAGCTTGAAGATCTGTTGTTGATATGATCAGGCAGATATGCTTATCAACAATAGGCTTAATTGCATCTTTATTCCTTGCAAGATTCATCTGGCAGGTATTGAGAGGTGGTGATGATCCCCAGTACCTCCGTGAAAACTAAGCTTCCTTCAGTGAACCTGGCATGGTATTTCACAGAGTTTTGGATCACTTCTCTATTCCCAGTTCTGTATAGCAGTTAACACTGGTTTCTGCCCTGATGTGTCATCTGCCCCCACCCACCACCCAAAAGAAACCTCCAACAAGCAACAACAACCACAAACCCAAGCAACACCTTTGCATTTTGGAATTTTAATTTTTCTCACTCTTTAGGGAAATGTTTCCCTTTTACAATGAGTTACTGCTCTTCTTTACATTTCTTATATATGCTGCAATGTAATCTAATGATAAGAACTGCATGTTTTCAATACCTCTCCTTTCTCCTAAGCTGCTAATATTTCCCTTTGCCTTCTAACATATTATTTTTCCATGACCGGTTCATTAGTTTTGAGAAGTTCAGTCTTTTCCATTAAGTAGTGTCCTGCTTTTTCTTAGCCTTTGTATTTCTTCTACTAGAATGTTCTTCGTGGTCTTCTCGTGTCATCGAGATGTTCTTCACACACACACACACACACCCCCCCCCAAATAGTGTGAAGGTTTAGTTATTGACAATGTGTGTTTGCTGCTTTTCCCTTCACATTCTCTGATTATCTCATCTTTGTTTCTCTGTTATGAGGCCTAAGCTCCATAAAGCTTCATTTTCTTCACTTTGTTTAGGTCAGTGTCACTCACCTTCTTGGCTAGGTCAGTCCAATACCCCTCAACATAGGCACCCAGGGAATGTATGCTTATCTGTTGTGTAACTGATCTGTGGCCACCACTTGACTGCAGCCCGGTCAAGCGTGATGAGGTTGTAAGTACGTAAGTCCTTTAGTCGTGTTACTGAATGGGTACGCTCCATGCGATGATGGTGCATGTACAGCTACGTGACAGAAGGAAGGCTGCAGGGCTCTTGCAAGGGAGGGCAGCAGAAAGCCTGCCACGGGTTAGTGAATAATTTCTGTGGCTGCCAGCCTGCTTCCTGACCAGCTCTGAGGGACCCTCAGGAACGAAGTTGACAGGGTGAGTTATATGTTCTGGCACACCAGGAGCTGGCTTGCTTTAATTATCTCATGCTAAAACCCTTAATTTTCATAAGGAATGTGAAATCCCAGTTGTATTTAATTTAGGTCTCTTACGATTCTTTAGTCATTGCTCTCTTTGTCAATTATTGGTTCATGTTATGACAGAGTTTTTTTAATTCTCTTTTTGTGGAAGGAAATGTTCCCTATTTAGCTTGGCTCTTCTGCAGCATTTAATGATTGCTTCTCCATAGCAATTGTCAACGAACCTAGAACAGTCCATATCACTGGTACGCCTTCACATTTTTTAAGGCAACCCAGGTCACATTCCCATAGTCATTCAGTGGAAGACATAATCCACTTGTAGAGTTTGTTCCCAATTGTTGGGGATTTTTTCTCCTCAGGATCATGTGGACAGGTCTCTCCTTCCTGCAGAGCAAAATAGTCTATGAAATGAAAGTTCTGTTTGCTACAAAAGCCCTCATATCACATTAACAAGTTGTCATATTAAGCCTCAGTAAAGCCAGTTTTTCCTGTGCAGAGAAAGGAAGTCTTACCCTGACCGACAGAGCCTTAGTGCTTCACCTTTTCTGCTAGACCTCAAGCTCTAGTGAGTGATTTCCCACGCTTCAGGAGGAGATCCCGTACTTTCGAGCCCATAGAAATAGCTAGTCCTTTTGCCTTCTTCCCTCCTATTTTCTCTGCATTGCTTTGATTCTCCTTAGGGTTTTAGAATGCTGTCCATCCCTGTAGCTGCCAGCACTCAAACTCCATGGCAAGTGTTGAGCTCATTCTTTTTCTGCAGGTTAGGCATTCTGCTCCCTCTCTCAGCCCAGCTTGTGGTTGTTGTAGGTGACCTGCCAGGTGAGGCAGTCCTCAGTTGGCTGAGCTTCCCTGATACTTGGCGAAACTGTTACTTTCTTTGTCAGCTGTTTAGTTTCTGTGCTATAGGAGGATGTGACATTTGGGTGATTCCCAGGAGAAGCTTTTCCTGGACATCAGGTAGACCACCAGCACAGCCAAGTACCATTACTGTTCCTTTACGTAAGAGTTATTTTTAAATCTTCTAAGTCTGTAAGTTACTTTCCTAACTTTAAATTGCTTTGGGGTGTGTGAGCTTTTTTACTGTCTTCCATTGTGTCTTCATAGTCCTCTCACAGGTTTCCTTTGGTGATGTATTCTTCTCTGAAATTAACTCTAGAATCAATGTAAAATACTGCACTTTTTGACAGACATTTTATTACCAAGCTCATTTTGTTTTCTTTTTTGTTGTTGTTGGTACAGTTTGTTTTCAACAGTCTTAGTGTTAAAGTTTGCAGGGTAAGTACAGATACCTTGTGGCAACTGTCAAAATAACTGTATTTCTTTTCAAGCTGGCTAATGCTATTTTTTAAAACATAAACCATGGAATTTTATTGCATAAAGCAATACTGTATTCTTTCATGGACAGGGGTGAAAGAGTGGTGCGACTGGGAAAGATTGTCTGGAATTTTAAGTATTCATTAAAAAAAAAATATTTTAAAATAAGTTGGTATGGGCTAATAAGCTGCACTGTAACTTCTAATATGAGTAGACTTATCAAAGGGACTTCCTTATTTTGGTTTTACACACAGTGTAGAAACTTAAAATTAATTTTCAATTAAAATGTTATCAGTGGTACTGAATGTATTTTGAAGTTAGACTTACTCAGATAACTACTTATTTCTTCTGTAAGATGAAAGAGATTTGATTTAATGTTTCCTTATTTAAGGCAATGTAAGAAGGTAGGTGCATCCAGATACTGGCAGCCTTGTACAGTGAAAGAAATTTTTGTGGATTTCGAGCATTTTGAAAGATACTTCTGTAAAACAACATTCAACTGTGTCTTTCTCTCCACATCCCACACCCCCGGCCCACGGCGAAGACCTGGCATTTTTTTCTAAAGGGTAAGTAGGAAAAAAGTTAGTACATTTATGATGGTTTTACCTCTAAACTACCGGGAGATGGCAGCAGGCACATATATTATCTGCATCGTTTCAGTTCAGTGTTGAACTGCTGTGAGTTCGTCTCACTGTTACCTACTTCAGCTTAGAAAAGTTTTAGATGCATTTCTTTTGCTAGTTTTAAAAACGTTGTTCCAGAATGAAGGAAATATTTAACCTGATACCCAGTTCTGATGTTTACTTTTTGTTGCTGTTGCACTCAAGACTAACTGATGAACAATTATTTTTAAAGTTTTCAAGTGAAGACAGGAATCCTGTTCAGACTCAGAAAAAGCAGAATTTGAATGAGCTTTTTATGCCTTGAAAAATCCATAGTACGTGATGATGTCATGTTACAGTGGTAACAAGTAATGTGAAATCCACTGAATCCAGCTCTTTACAATTTAATCCCCTTTACAACTAAATTCCCAAGCTGAAAGTTGATAATTTGAAAGATGAATGTTAATCCAGTTCATGTTAACTCCTGTCACATCTGAAGTTTTCATATGGATAAATTAATGGAAAACTGAGGAGTTCTCAGGTGGTTTAGACTTTCTAAGCCAGTATACCACAGTTTAGCTTTAAATTCAAAACAGGTCTTCTAAAGAGTACTACAAGAGATTTATCAGCAGAGGCTTAGACTGTCAATGGGTCATCAGATACTGAGGAGCAAAAGGGTCCAGAAGATTGGTAGCATAGTAAATATACCTTGATAGTGCCATAAGGAATTTTGATAGGATCCAGTTGTATGTTTACAGCATGTTAGGTGACAATTGTTATTTAGTAATTGCTTTCCAGTTGGGTCACTTCTGATGTATAACCATGGTGGACTTGTTCAATTAATTCTGTTTTAAGGAATACAATTACATAATTGTATTACATAATGCCTAAGAATTATGATGACTGAAGAGGTAAGTATATTGTGAAAAGCATATTATTAGCATTAGAAATATTTTAAGCAAAAATATGAGTAATTCCTTAATTTCCTTTTGAAAATTGGTGTGTTTATGCATTTTTTTCTACCGTTAAATCCCCGGGCGAGTTAAGTGCCTGGTTGTCATAATAATAACCATTAGGGAAAGCAGGCATGCAAAATATTCAAATTCTTATCTCCTAAGTATTGGACAGATTAAGAAAATGGTAAAGAATAACTTTCTAAATAAGATAGCTATTCCTGTATGGAAGGAGGAATTCTTCAAAGTACGTAATTTGTTTCAAGAAAAGCATCTTTTTTTGTGTGCTCTGAGAAATTTATGCATGCCTTTCTTTAAAAAAAAAATGGAAGAACAAATGGCCATCGATGTGTCATGACAGTGAGATGAGCTAAAATATTTCGTGAGGCACCCAGGCCATTGTGCTGGGACTATACCTTGAGCTGTTCCTCTCCATCTCACTACTGGCATCTCTCACTGCACATTGCAGCCTTGGGAAATCTAATCCTATAGCACAGAGACAATGCCTGACTTCTAAACATTCAGTGATGTCTTCACCAGAACTTGTCTGCTCTGCTGGTTAATAGCAGAATAAATATGAACAATCTAGAAGTGACACGGATTGTTAAAAATACCTTCCTCTGAAAACTGTGGCAATATTTGCTTACTAACACTGATAGCTTAAAAGCAATTAAAGAAGATGGCTTTGCACAAGAACACCATTGAGCTAGGTACAAAGCTTATACAATTCTGCTTGAAGTGTAAAGAAGCTCTTCTCTCTCTATTAATCAAGTAGATCACAGGAAGGTGAAATGTCCCACTTAATTATTTTTTTAATGACACTCATCAAATAATGAGTAAGTATGTAAGTGTTTCTTAGAGTTTAGTCCTTGATTCATTTTCAGTCTGGCAGCCACTTAAGAAACCAGGGAAGACTATTTTGGATTCTGTTTGCCCTTAAAAAAATAACTTCAGGGTGGACAGTGGGACCATGTGCAAAGCAGCTAGGAAAACAAGCAAAGAAAGGATTTGCTAGTACAATTTGAATAAAATCACTTATTTTATAAGTCATTAATGGCCCCAGAAGGACTATTCACTGCTTGTTATGTTAGTACTGGCAAAATTTTTAGAGAAAAAAAACTAGAGAAAGTGGAACAATATTTGAAAGTTCGTGCTAGTTTTCTGCATCTCTCACACAATGGATGGCCTCATCCAAACCTCATGATATGACATTGCTAGGAGTGTAAAAATGGAAAGCACATGGCTTGGTCACGGGGGTAGCAGTTTAATGCTAATAGTTCCTTAGGCTCCCTTCCTTGAAATCTGATTTGGGTGAAAACATGGCATTATTGCTTAAGGTAAGCCATTCCATGGTTGTAATCAGACAGTTAGTGGACAGGTAGGCTAAGAGTAGGTACTTACTGTGAGGTTCAGGTCACTCTTGTTACCAAGGAAAAAATCATTAAGCTACAGCAAAGTTTAATTCATTTGTGTTAGCTGAATGATTTGCCACGTCTTTGATCTCATAAGTTTCTTTAAGCCTGTGAAGATGTAAATGAAGAAGACCATGGATGTGGACTTGCATGTAATGAAGCAGCAACCTAAGCAATGATCTAACATTTGTCAGAGAGAAAAAAATGAAGTATTTTTTAATTAAATGCAGTGTTAGTGCAGTTTTTGCAGAAATGCAATATAATCTGTTAAACCAAGAAAGGGTTAAAGCTGAGTTATAACTGATTACCCCGTTGCATCAAGTGGTGGTGTCATTGCTTTGCTGTGCTCTTGGCTTAAGCCACATATTGGGCCAGGGTTTCTTTTTTTGTTACAAGCTCTCCGCAGGGACCCTGCGGTGTGACTGTGCAATGTTTTGCAAGGTGACGCTGTTCCTTATGGCTACTGCGGCTGGGAGTCAGCACTCTGTTTCATTTCCGGCCTTGCTTGTCAGGGAGGCTAATCAGTTTTGATCTAAGTTTCCAAAAAAGGATTTACAAGTCCTGCAAGCTTAGGTACACCCCATTTCTGCAACTTCTACCTTGGAGATGCCTTGATCACTGCTGTACTTCTATTTTGAAGAACAGAGAGGTTCTATTTTTTCTTTTTTTTTAGAGATGTGACAGTGATGACGCTCATGCTCACTTATTTAGTACTATGGTATGAAAAGTCTTCTAGCATTGGGAAGGTTGAGGTTCAGTAACTTTTGTATCCAGAAGATACCCAAACCCTCGTCTCCCATGCCTAGAGAAGTGTTCTCATCATCAAACTTTAGGCTAGTTTGGCTGGGCAACATTCTTTGTCCCATCTGTTGAAACTATGCCACAGAACAAAAGGGAATTGAAAATCCATTTGAAGACAGAAGGGAAAAGGAAGAGATTGAGTTTTAATGGTCAGACCTGGCAAAGAGAGTCCAGAATCACAGTCCAGCTGCCAAGTTTTGTGATTCACATACTTTATTTTCCATACAATTTCACTTTGCGTAAGCTTTTCAGTACTGGTAAAATCTAAAGTTACTGAGATCTGCTCTGAATTAAACTCATGACCAAAAATCCCTTTCAATATTTCTTTTTAACGACAGATGCATTTGTTTAGATGACATTTTCATTGTAAGCAATGTTTAAACCCCACAAAACAATATTGGTGGGAAACAATAATAAGGATATGCTGCCCTAGTGATCATAGTAAACTTCAGGGGTACGTGTCTCCTGTTATTAGCTAAATAATCTCCTAAAGTGCTGCAGGATGATTTACCATATCTGCTTGCTGCCTGTGCTAATTTGCTGGGGAAAATGCTCTGCATCTTTTTGTATTCTCTTCACCATGCCCAAAGTTACATGGAACTCGCTCTACTTGACAGCATGACCAGATTGCTGACCTCTGCCAAAAGTTCTATCTCCCTGTGAATGGCTGTCTCCAGTTACTGCCACACACGCGTTTTGCATTACACTGATGATGTTTAGATTTCATCTCTGTAGCAGCCTTAACCTTGCTGCGTCCTTGGGCACATTTTGGCCAACCAGGTTGCACATGAATGTGGAAGTTGTAATAATCTGTGCTGACCTGCAGGTTTTTACACATTACCCTTGCTGATTTTGCATTATATTTACCAAGCAAATGGCACCATTATTCACAAAGAGGAAAAATAATCTACCTAAGTTCTCTGCAGGCAGTAGAGGACATACACATGGTTACTTCATCTCCAGTGACAGTGGCGCTGATATTTCATGAAAAATGAAAAAACACTGATAGTAACAAAACCAGACCTAGTCTTAAACAAAAACTCAGAGGAAAGATGCAGTAGCAGACATGTTACTTAGATATCCTCCAACATTAAACAGGGTGCTGTAGAGCCAAAGGGCATGATCTAATGGTGGGTAAGCATTGTAGACAAAAGCTTTGTGTAGCAACTTCAAACATGCAGTAACAAAAACAATTTAACAGAGATGACCTCTATATGGGTGCATTCTTAGGAGTATGCAAGAAACTAGAGCTCAGGAAGCACAGGATTTACTCTCACATTCTCGTTTACCTATGACTTGCTGTGTCATGTTACCTCTTTTTTACTTCTGACCCCATTTTTCAATTTCACCTACTTCAAGATGGGGTTGCAGTAGTCATGCTGCCATAAATAACAGGTTCATAAAAGATTCTGTGATGTTTGTCTGGGTACTGCTCATCAGCCACCTCTGCTTGAGAGAGTCGTTCTCGTATGTGTAGTTAGTATAAACTGAATTTTACAGCTGCTAAGCGCAACCAGAACTGGAAAATGGTTGGCTTTAAATTTGTGTGGAGAAATCACAAATGAGAAACTACTGCCTGCACAGTATTTTGAGACTCAGGCAAACAATTTACATACTAAAAAATGGCCCCATTTCTTGAGATGATGAATTGTGATTAAGCATGGTTTAGCTAACTTTCAGTATGTTAAAAGCTCATAAATATCAACTGTACCTACTTTACTAGACATAGGCCAAGCTCATGTCTGTGCTGTTGTGACAAGGGAATAACTTGTGTTTGTGTGCAGATGACAATGCATGCCTTTGCAGGCCATCTGAGAAGGCAGTGACACGCTTTCCACCTTTACAATTCAATTTTTGATGCGATTTAAAAAGCATTTTTGGAAACTTGATTAAGTTCTAATTCACAAACAGCTCCTGACCCCTGTGTTAATGAATAATAACCACAAGTTACTATGGCCAGGTTTGGATAAAAGCTAGTGTGTATTGGTCTGAAACAAAATGCTGATCTGTGACCTAGCTAGAGCTACCCGAGCTTTTCTTTCTACAGAGTTCTGTTAAATAACGCTTGGTGTTCCTTAAAACAGGCAGTATCAGTCCCTACTCAGCCCCGTCATGAGCCTTTTACCGCCCCCCCCCCCCCCCCCTTTCTTTTCCTGGTTGCAGCCCTATTCACCTTGCCTTTGGGTAGAGGAGAAGGACATGGACTGCAGTTGTGGCATAGAACTGCATGTCTCCCTTATTTCCTCTTGAGATTTGTAGCCTGAAATTGTTGGTGTCTGTAACAGCACTAAATTCAGATTTTTATGGACCCAGTTTTGTCTTGTATTTGATAAAGGTATTGTTACTTATTCATGTGCTTGAGAATTAATTTTCTTATATTTGGTTTAATGTATTAAGTGGAACACTAGAAACTGTGCTTAGCATAGAATCATAGAATGGTTTGGACTGGAAGGGACCTTAAAGATCACCTAGTTCCAGCCCCCTGCCATGGGCAGGGGGACCTTCCACTAGACCAGGCTACTCAGAGCCCCGTCCAACCCGGCCTTGAGCACTCCAGTGAGGGGCCATCCACAGCTGCTCTGGGCAACCTGTGCCAGCGCCTCACCATCCTCATGATAAAGAATTTCTTCCTAATTTGTCTTGGTAGAATAGAACTGCCCTTTATAACTGGATTTGCTTTTGTGAAGCTAAATAATTGTTCCCAGGAAAACATGTTCCTTCCCCATCCAACCTTCATTCTATTTGACACACTGGCTGTTCGTTCTCTGGGAATCTAAAAATAATTTTTAGTGATTTATGGACTGCTGTTGCTAATATTTCCATGATCCTGTTAAAAGTGAGTGCTTTTTCCTCGGTGTCCAATTTTTGTGTTTTAAATAAGCAAAATGTCAATTAAACTAAAACCAGGTCTAAATCATGTATATGCTAAAATTGGCAACAGCTTGCTGGCAGATTTTATAAATCATCCAAATCTGTCTATATCTGAGGAAAATTAAAAACAAAGTTCTGAATAAAGTAAGAAACCAGGAAAGGCATAAATTTACATGGTGTGTGGCAGTGAAATAGTCATGAGTAAGACAAGTTTCAAATATTCCTCATTTGTATTTACAGTGTTATATGCTTTTGTATTACTCTCTCTCAGACATGGTTTTATATATACGAATATATGTATACACACAACACACTCTGGTGGATTTGGTTCCCTTTTTCTCTGATGCTTTTTTCAGGTAATAGAAGTGAAAAGGTTACACATGTAATTCAATATGTACTTATTCATAACACATGTTATTTCTAGCACTTTGAAGGAGATATAGAACCACAGAATGGTTGAGGTTGGAAGGGACCTCTGGAGGTCATCTAGTCCAACCCCCCTGCTCAAGCAGGGTCACGTAGAGCAGGTTTCCTAGGATCATGTCCAGACGACTCCTGAATATCTCCAGGGATGGAGATCTTCTCTAGGGTAAACAGTCCTGGCTCTCTCAGCTTTTCCTCATAGGAGAGATGCCCCAGTCCCTTCATCATCCTAGTGGCCTGTTGCTGGACTCTCTCCAGTAGCTCCATTTTTCACTTGTACTGGGGAGCTCAGAACTGGATGCAGTATTCCAGGTGTGGCCTCACCAGTGCCAAGTAGAGGATCTTCTCCCTCAGCTTGCTGCAACACTCTTCCTAGTGCAGGCCAGGATACCGTTGGCCTTCTTTGTGGCAAGGGCATACTGCTGCCTTGTGTTCAACCTGGTGTCCAGATCCTTTTCTCCACAGCTGCTTTCTAGCTAGTTGGCCCCCAGCATGTCCTGGTGCATGGGGGTTAGTTTAATCTTTCATGAGTGCGGGACTTTGCGTAGCCTCTTCTTGAACTTCACGAAGTTCCTGTCAGCCCATTTCTCCAGCCTGTCATGGCCGTGTGGTGCATCAGGCACTCCTCCCAGCTTTGTATCATCAGCAAACTTGTTGAGGGTACACCCTGCCCCATGGCCCAGACCACTAATGAAAATGTTACAAGAAAGCTCTGGATAAAGAGCTTTACCAAACATTTTTTTTTTCTCTAAGGAGGAATTCTCAAAATCCTATTGGATTGGGTTTTTTTAATTTTGTGTCTCTTTTCTGTGAGCGCTGCGATTTCTTTCTTAGGGCATTGTGCGCCATAGGTATCTTAAGGGCTTTGGGCACAAAGGCTCTGGGACTAAGCAGTCTCCTTTGTCTCTTGGATGTATTTAAGGGTTCACAGCCCCAGCCATTTCCTACACACCATAGAAACACTTGGAGTCTCTTCGTTTTCTCATAAAATTTGGCAGAACAGGGGAAGCCTCAGGGATCCACAGAAGAGTTAAGCCTGCCAGATGCACCTGTTTTTCTTCAGAGATGATCAGTGACGTCTTCCTTGTCAATGACAGCACGGTGGTTCTGCTGCTTTCAGCACCTGGTGGTGGGAAGGTCGACAGCAAAGTCTGGCATCTTTGTAAAGTGAAGAAATCTTTGGCTGCTTCTGTCCAAGAAAACAAAATGCCAAACAGAACTCCTCACCTTTCCAGTGTCTCAGTGGTGGCAAGAATCCTAACTGGTTGTGTAATGGAGTATGTGAGTGGTGGTTTGATAGTGAGGGTTTGGGCTTGACCATCCTCTGTCTCTAAGTCTCTCCTTTCTCCTGAACACTTGGGTAAGTTAACACAGCAAATATAACATTACATGTGATTATTAAGGAGTGAAAGCCTGCAGCCTTTGTCATGACATGACGAAATTCACATCGTAATACCTTCAGGAATGATGCTTAATATCTCATTTCTCCTCTATGGGAACATTCAGCAAGGCAAGCTCAGTTACACAATGAAACCAGTATAGTTAAACCATGTTTACATTCATATAAACAGTAACAGGCTTTGGCACAATACCTGTGAAGCCAGATGTCTCTCAGTAACTCACAAGAAACAATAAGAATAGATGATATTTGAAACATGGTATTTCTCTTAGTTTTTATAAGTTATCCAAACTGGAAGCTTTAGTAAATGTATTTAATTGTCAATAAATTATGCTGGTGCTCATATAGTTTCTGTTTAAAAGTGATTGAAACAGCAGCTTTTTATCAGTATACGAGCCTAGCACATCAGCCTGCTTTACAGTGAATGCTGTAAAAGGTGCATTATGTATTTCCTGCAGAGAAAGAGTATTTTCTTCTCCTCTTTATGTTCAGCTTGTCTGGATATATTTCATTCTAGAGGAGATCAGCTTGCTCGTAAATCTATTTGGATATTAATGTTGAAAGGAGGGTCAGGAATAGAGGCATTCAGATAGGACGAGCCTCAAGCTTAGTTTTATTAATGCAGAGATCAGTCTTATAGAGTAAATATTGAGATTGAAACACTCTTTGCCATAGTGAATGTTAATGAAATTACCTACATGCACAAGGATAAGAGTCTAATTGTTTGATTTTTCCTGAGTTAGTGTTCAGTATGTAAATCCACTTTAAAAGAATATTTTGGTGTGGTGCGAACAGAGTGGTTTTTGTGAAAAAACATTGTTTCATGTGCTGTTCTGAGTGATATCCCATATTGAATGCTTTGTTTCTTGATTATTCTCCTGTACAAGCAGACTGCAGCTTTCATTTGATTGCTGTATATTCCACGAATTCCAGGTTGCTTGATTTTTTTGTTCCATGTTTACATGAAATTAACACTTTTGAAGTGACAATTTCATGGAAAATGTTCTTAGGTGTTTCCCTAAAATTACAAAAATTCCAAATTACAAATCCACTGAGCATGTATTTGCATATTGGAATATGATAGATGGCATCATGTGCCACTTTTATTAGAGCGCCAGCGGATCTTGCCATTGTGAACTGAAGACTAAAGTTGAAAGTTAGTCATGATTCACCGTATTTTGGGTCTGCATTTGATAGAAATAGTTATAACCGACAGTTGTAAAACCCCCCAGTCATTCCATGAGTGTGTGAAGATGGTTGGAACTGTCTAGTAAATGCTGTGAAGCTGGTATTTCTAGAACCCTGTAGGGAGTGTTTGGTGTTGGTATTATTAAAAGAGGTCACACAATTTAAGTCTGATTCTGGCTCAAGAACACAGTCCAAGGAAAGTACAGTATTATAATGCACAGAATAATCGGTAGTCTGAGTTTGTTATTATGTGGCCTGTGAAAAGTTACAGGAAATTTTGTCTATCAGGAGGTACTTAATCAAGGAGGGAGTGGGGAGAATCAGAAGATTATGAACTTCTAATACAGAAGTCTGTACAAATGTCTGGATCCAGACATGGTAACTGGAATAAACCCAAGATTTTTGCTTCTGTAGGAAGGTCTACTGAAGTTATTCTTAACTTCTGATCTACATGAAATTAAATTAAAGCACACTTTTTGAGATATGTATCTTTTGAAAAGTTTTTACTGGGTAGATTGCAAGAAAAATAATTTTTGTGCTCATCACATCAAAATTTACCATGATCATGTAAACCTATGTGGATTATAAAGTGTATTGTAAACACATATATTAGATTCATGGAAAATGTAGGAGAGTTTTGGAGTACGAAGTCAGTGCTTCTGAGACAGATTAAGACCTAGATTTAGCTGGAAGTTCTCTGGCTAAATACAGTATTGCCAGAAGATACAGTTATGTGAAAATGTCAGTGAAAAAAGTGAAAGATTTGAGGTTAATGACATTGGAACTTAATGGGATTTCATTTTTCATCAAAATGTAATGTTTATTTAATCCAGCAAGCATTTTGACAGAAACTTTTTTTTTTTTTTGCATTTAATCATTTGCCATCAAGCTCTATGAATAGGAACAATAAGTAGGTAGGTAGGGACTGAAGTGAAAACAAAGGGGTAGTTTCCCCAGTAATGATTGAATAGGATTCCAAAGCATTCCAGTAGAGCACATTCCAGATGGGAATCATATTTAAGAGCAGCAAAGGTAAAGGGCTGTGTACACTGCCCCAGTGTTTGTGTTGTCCTGGTTAGAAGGCATTTGTCTGAGAAAGGGCCTTTTCAGAGCTACTAGTGTTTCAGTTGCTGGGACTGACGAGGTGGACATTTCATCAGGGGGAGTAAGAGGCTTCAGAGGGGGTGAGTTGTGGGTGTGCAACACACAAGACTACACAAGATCCATCCAGAGCTGGCAATTTTTATGTGGCACTTCAGAAATACAGAATAATTTGCTTTCTGCTAGTCCTGGACAAGTGACTGTATTAGCACAAGGACAGAAATATTAACATCTTACAATGGCATACCTTCTGTCCAGGATAGCTGGACATAGCTTCCAGACTGTTTGGTTTCTTGCTGCAGTTTAGAAAAAAATATGTAAGTGTGAATTGGTAGTTTTTCATTATTATTGTCTTAAATTTTATTATTATTTTATTTTACCTTTACATGGCACTTAAAAACATGGCACTAAATTGAAGCTCATCAAAACATTTTAAATAACCATTTCAATGTGAGGAAGGTGGAGAAAAGCCTATAATAAAATAATCTAGTGATTTATGTCTTTTTTTTTCTTAAGAAAGACAAAATGTTACCCATGAGAACTCTCCTCCGTGAACATTTTGAGCCAAAATAACTGTTTTCATTGGAGGAGGGGAAGAAGAGGAGAAACCTTTGATTCGACTTACTGTTCAGTGTCAAAATTAGTCTGGGATCTGTGCTACCCTTGCAGAGCCTATTACTATCCTAGTGTGGTGCTAAACCTCTGCTAAAGTGGGGTAGGTAAAGTGGTCCCTGGAGTGCAAGGTATCTGTAGTGCCAGGTGTCCCAGCTCAGCACTAACCTCTTTCCAGAGTCCCACTTCCTGTGGCATTACTCCAGTTTTATTCATAGCCCCATCCTGGCTGTCCACAGCATGCACAGCCTCTTCTCCTTGCCTGACAATAGGTGGTTTGCAAACAAAAGCAGATACCTGTCCTAAAATAGACTTGGGGATCTGTTATGGATCCAGTTGCAGCTGGGGTTCAGGGATAATAGTACTGCACTGGCCCATTGTTGAAGCATGGGAATCTGTTAGATTTGGTTCAAGGAACTCTTCCCTGCTCTCTGCTGCACAGCGTAGCCCTTGTGATCAAAGTGCTGTACTATTTGGAAACCTAATTATATAATTTGGTTGGTGGCCGCTAATAGTTTCTGCCGCTTCTAGTTCAGTTAATCTCCTGAGCGTGTGTGTCTTCAAAGGGAGGCTGTTGCTGTTGTCCTCGCTGTTGGCTGTGCTTGAGGAAGGCAATGTAACAATGGTCTTTTTCACACATGCTAGGAGACAGCTTGCTCCACAAAGGAGGTCTCCTTTCCCTGCTTGAATGGTTTGGGAAATGTTAGCAAGTTCTGTAGTGCTGTTGTGTCCATATGTTCAGTATATCTTTCTTACGCTGTTTAATTAATCCCCAGTGCATTCACAACTCCTACACAAGGGGTAGGTTTGCTGTAAGAAAATTGAATTCCAGGGAGTTGGGATTCTTTCACTGTTCCGTCACTTTTAATGTCCATTTTGCTGTTTTGCTATGAAAAACTGAATTATAACAGTAACCATGTCAAACAAATCTGAATGAGAATCATATGAATTCCCATTAACTCTAATTGTTTTTTTTAAACTCAGTATAAAAACCAGATTGTGTCTAATTAACTTCCAAAGTACTCCTTTTTACACAAAGGCTATCCTAGGGGACACTTGGCAGACCTCCCTGTTGAGCTTTTTTGCAGAAATGTAGTAGATGAGTAGTATAAAGCCACAGCATTTGTTACTGTGATACTTCCCTTAAATGCAAGCTTTATCATAACGATGCCACTGAGGGAGTGGAACTTCCTGGTCATGCACTGAAATTCAGAATATGGTTAGGACCACAACAGAAGGATAGTTGTGAATACTGAGACAAGCACTAAGGAATGCGGAATATGTGAAGAGATACCGATACCTCAGTATTTGAAGTAACTGCAAGTGAAAAATAGATCAGTACAAAGTATTGCCTCCATCAGATAACTAATTTTGGAAAAAAATAAACAAAACGGGGTTTCTGCTGCCTTATCTCTGAAGAGGACAGAGGCAAGCCTGGGTTCCCATTTGCCTTTCCTCTTTCTTCCTTGTCTCTGCATGTTTCCTCCGTTTGTCCCATTTCTGTCCATTTCACTTTCAGTGTTGTTTTTCAGAGCTTAGAGTAGGCCACATGTCCTGTAGGCATAGATTGCCTGAATATATTTTTTTTGCATTTGGAAGCTGATTAAAAGGTTTACACAAATGTAAGTTTAGAGCAGTAGATAGGTGACCTACAGGAATAAAAGCTGTTGTTAAATTTGCATAGTGGGAAGTTTTAAGTTGTTATATCTTGCTATACCTTATGATTATTAAAATTAAAGTCACTGTGAAAGTGATGATACTGTAAGTATCTTACTGTAAGAACTGCATCCGTGGAAGCATTGCCAGCTAATCTGAAAGGAGAAGAGGAATGAGACGCATGAAATAGAAGAGGATTCTAGAAAAATCCACAGGACTAAGAGCATGGCTTGGAAATGGATTGATTCACTGAGGTCTGCTAAACTGCAGACCTCCTTCAACCTTTTTCTGCATTTAGGACATTTGTAATACCCTCCTGTGTGATTATCTGATGGTCTACAAAGGGCTGGGAGATATAATTCATTTCCCACATGGTTACGTTTTCTCTTCATTCCTGAAAACTGTAGAAATTTAACATCTTTTGAGATCTCTACTGTTATGATAAATCTGTTTGAAGGAGGCTGGTGGAGCTTTAAAGTTAGAGAGGGATGGCTCAAACATGAATGCACGGATGATACGTGAATGTGTAAATCTTGCTTCTTAAGAAAGAAAGAATTCTGATTTAGGTCTTCAGACTATTTTTTTTTTATGATCACAGCCCTAAAATCTGCTAAGAGCTGTTTCTGCTGTTGATTCATAGAACCAGGGAGGAAGATAATCTGAAATAAAAGGATAAGAAAGTGCAGCTGTTTGATATAAGGAATGTTGATGATTTCTAAGGCTTGCTGTCCATAGGTGGAATATACTATCTGAGAAAAGTAGAATTGTCCAAACCAGGTATCCCCTATTTATCTATTCCCCCCTTCCCCTTTCCCTGCAGTGGTTTCTTTCTCTGAAAAAAAAAATGAAGAAAGCCAGGCTATTTTCAAAGTACAGGGAAAAAGAGAGATGCCTTTTCCCCCTGCCCCCTCCAGGTTCTCTAGAGGAGAGTAGATAGAAATATAAGTTGGAATTGCAAGATTTTTTTCAACAAAATTCTCACTCATATGCTTTTAATTGTGTACCTGCACATTTAGTTGGCTGTTGGCTGGTTAGGAGACAAGGTCTCTTTTTAGACACATTTGTTTCTTTCTCTGTGGTTGCATTTCACTGTTCCTTTGGCATAGCATTGAATCATGACATTACTGAGGCTGGCATAAAAACATGAGCAGCAGTGAGCTTACCAGTTCTTTATTTTTACTTTTTATCCTTTATTGAGTGATGCTGAATCAGTAGACTCGGGAAGACCTGTTGTTTTTTCTCATTGGTCTTAGACGTGCTGATTGATTATATTAAGTGGATGTGAGCCTTGATGTCTGATCAGCCTGTTCATCTTAGCCATCTAAGGAAAGAAGTATAAATTTTTAGGTGAACAGGACCCAAGTTGCAAAGGGGTAACGCTAGTCACATTGGTGTTTCTGTTGGAGCTCACAAGACATAGCAAACAGTTAAGTACATCTTCCCTTTCCAACACAGAGTATCCAAGCTGTTGTTTTTCCATTACTTACGATATCCCAGTCATGCAGCTGGTACCAGTGCCATCTTCTGCATGTTATTTGTGTTCTCTTATTTAGCATGCCTGACAAAGCAGAAATGTGCAGATGATACTGCTCAGTACTTCTTTACAGACAGATTTTTTGCATCATTTTTTCATTTTAAGTGAGCTACATAATTTTTACTTGGATGCGTCTTAATACTTCTCTTGAATCTACACATGTTCACTTTTGTAGTGTTGAATGTTTTGTTTCCTACAGAGAAAATTATTTTATAAATAAGCACAGTGTATTTGTTTACATGGGGGATAGACTATATGATTCTAATGCTTTTTGTATCTTCCCTAAGGAGACAAAAATGACATTGTGTATTTTCTTATGCATGTTTTTCTTCTGATCTTTTTTGTCTTTTTGTCTTGTGGGAAGCTGTGCTTCAGTAGAAAGCTATGTTAAAAACATAGTTAAAAGAAAATTGATCTTAAACTAATCCTTTGAGTCAACTGATGTTCTACTGAGATCAGTATTATTTTATTAGCATATATGTGATGTTACTACTAATACAGCATGAATTTATTACAGCCAGGGGTAGCTCAATGAATTCCAGATGAATTCACAATAGCTGGATTCTTAAAATGCTACCAGGTTTACTTCAGGTTTTCTGTTTCCATGTGTGATTAATACCAGAACTCAGCACAGCTACCTGCTCCTATGTAAAAAATAAAAGTGAAATAATCATATATGTAAAATTAAACTGAAAACTTAAAAAGGTGTGCCTGAGTCTTGGCACTGATAATCAAAAGTAACAGTTTCGAAGCCACCAGAAGACACTGATTTTACATAATCAAAAGTTGTTATTGGTTTATCTCTTTCACAAATCCAAACAGCCAAAATACTCCAAAGTATTTTAATATAACTAGCTAGTTTAGTATCTTACTTGAAAAATGATTCATATCATATTTAGAGATACTTAAGTGTAAATTTGGTTGCAAAGCTCTTCAAGGATATCAATGAACATAAAATGCATTTTTGAAGATTTGTTAGTCAGACATCCTAATCCCAGGTAGAAACCTAGCAGCTTCTTTTCATAAAAGTGGCAAAATCTGTTTAAATTGGTACTTTTTGTAAAAAGACACATGGAAACTTACACAGTTTCACACTGACATGGGTTGTATTGATAAATTTTTTTTTTTAGAAGTGTCATATGATTGTTAGAAGCTTCACCTAATGAAGTGTGGCACATTAGGTTTCACGCTGGAATCCCCTGCTATATTTGGACCTATGTAACATCACACATTTGTTATTACATTATTCCAGCTTGGTACTGGCTATTACCAGAATCTGACCCCCAACTTTGGCAAGTGTATTTAGGCTTGAAGATTTCACTTGGTCTCTTTTTTCATCAGCCCTTACCATATGGTTCACGCAGCATTTCCATAGCTTTACAGACCAGATGTGTGTTTTGTGCACACTTCATCAGAAAGCACTGCACCAAGGACATGGCAAAAATAATCTCCAACAACTATTTAATGTATTGGTTATGTGATGATGTAAATCAAATTATGGTCCCGTAAGGGCTGTTTCTTTTTCTGTAATGTAGAGGACATGCACTGATAATGGGGAGTGAGGGAGCAAGGTGGGACGGGTTTTTTGTTGCTTTCTGTGTATGGTAGAAGGATACTTGTATCATAATTGTGGAACTACCCATTTTTTACTTCAGCTCTCATCCCAGCTAGGCATTGTAGCACTGAAGTCAGATGTGTATTTATGCCAGCACTGTTTTCTGAAAAGTCTGCCTAAACCTCACGGTGAGGAAAATTTAGCAAGTCCCCCCAGCTCTGAGATTCATATTCCGATGACAGCTTAGGGAAGAGAATGAGGGTGAATGTAAGATATACTTGAAGTATCAACAGACTGAGAACAGTCCCTGCTACTGAATAAGAGCACATTTGTCACAAAGATTTAACAACTAGTTTGCAACTCAAAGCAGAGAAAGTACAAGACACACTTTTTCTGTACACAGGTGAATAGTATGAGAATAAAGGCCACATCAAGTTCTGTTAAACAGTGCTGGATGACCAAGACTTTGTATTGGCATTCTTATTGCTGGGACTTCCAAATGTGTATGAAAAAAGAGTTCTCAGCTTTTCCTCCACTCTTTGTTGGATCCAACCACCTCTGGTGTGAAAGCTCAGGACAGACCTGGGTGACAGGCTGATGCAAAGCTGTCAAACATCAAGAACATTGCAGTGGGTTGTGGTGCTCACAGGCCCCTGTCAGTAACCGTGATGTGCTGTTAACATCTGTCTAAACACCTCCTGTATGCAAACATTTATTTGATTCCCTTGAGAAAAAGGCAATGTATTGACAGGTTTAGAAGAAATTTTTGTGGCTAATGCATTTTGGTGTGGACAGAACAAATGTTCCATCATCTTATTCTTCACTGAGGCTGTGCACTTTTTACCTTCTCCATCAAGAGCACTATGGTCTCCATCTTCAGACCCAGAGGACCTATCCAGACTGGTAAAGCAGTAAAGTTGTTTTTTTTTAAAAAAAGGAAAACAAAAATCACCTTTTCTAGATACAGTCTGGTTTCTTTCAAAATACTGTGTTCATCAGGAGATTCAGTCCTACTTTCCCAGTTTTAACAGGCATAAAAATAACTTTTGAAGTCTTATTAAAAAGGGGCAATGCAGAAGCACTGAATGAGGATAGAAACACTAACAAAAGAGAAGAATGTAAAAGGAAGGTATGAAGGAGGTAAAGAGAGAGGGGAATAAAGATGGAAAATAAAATCTAAAAAAGAGAATCCACACAACTACCTCAAAAGAAAAAGACAGGATTGAAAGTAAGTTTTATACAGTAAGTGTTTTACATAGGGTTGGCGAAACTTAGACCTGATATTGCTGGGAATAAATCCAGTTGGACTAGTGGATTTGTACCTGATTACAACAGGGCAAAAATGTAGCCTTTGTTTTGGACAAAATGTTCAATGATTTATGAGCCAGTCTGTTTTCAGAAAGGAGTTACGAGTATCAGGGTTCCACTGAGACTCGGCTTCTAAGTGCCTATAGCATTTCAAGACTTAAGCTTAGGCTGAATTTTAGAGGTGTTTGTCAATGAGGAGCTTAAGTTCCATGATACATTTGAACATTAATGCTTTTGAGAACAGTATCCATTAAATTTTGTAGGGACAGTGAAACAATCAAGAAAGGATAATAACTGTTGGCTTGAACAAGAGCAACTTTTGCTTACCACGCCTGGCTGGGACGCTAAAGGGAGAGAATGTATCCACATTTTTGTTTAATGCAGCTATCCAGTAAGGTCATTTTTATTCTATAGATATTTAAGGATGGTCTTTGCTGTGTTCTGCAAAGAATTTTTGTCGCATTTACAATAGTAATACATTCTGTCTGATGTGGCAGGACTCTCTTACTAAGCTGTCTTCTCTCGTTCAGGACAGTCCAGAAAGTAAAACACTGTGAAAGACCTCATGAGTAACACAATGTAGAAGATTACAGAATCTCTTTTTCTCAAGATGCAGCAGCCTGACAGTGCTCCTTTTGCTAAAGGAGTTTGTGGTGGTCTCTGTAGAGGTGCTCTGCAGTGTCCATTTGCAAGAAATGAGAAGTATTAATTGTTACAGGCTGCCCAGTACATTCCTTCACAATACTGCTGAAAATGTTTCTTATTTTAATGTAGAAGGCCCTTAGAATTAACTGCTGAATATATCACTTGAAAGACTGTGAGCTAATGATATTCTGGCTTGGGACTTTTTCAGTCAAAACCACATGCATTAAATTTCCGTGTGAATGTTGGGCCGCAGAGAGGATTAAACACTCACAAAAATCGCTCCAGCAAACATAAAGATAGAAGAAAGCGAAGGCATCTGGGTTTTGCGCCTTTTTCCTGTCATGCTGGAGGAATGAGCTACAGCCTGTTGATTTAATTGTGCTAAGTGCTGTGGGCCTTCAGCTATGTTAATCATGCTCGATGTGGAGCAGCTGTGCTGCACTGGGCACACTGGCTGGGAGGCAAGCCCTGCTGCAGCCTCCCTGCGGTTCCTGGGGCTGGGGCTGCGGGGGTCAGGCTAGAGGGCATTTCAAAGCACAGACCTTTGCTGCCTAAAGAAACAGCCTCATTTTCTTTAATTTTATACCTGCTGTAAAATCAATTCCAAATAATAATATCTAACCTATTATTGACACTTTATCCTGTGGGGAATTGCTGGTTTTGACTATTATAAGCAACCACTGATTTTCCCCAGGCCCTCAGGGCCTCCTGTTGTGACTGAGGCAAATGTTGCTAATAAACGCCTCCTTCAAAGTGACTTTTCCAGCTGAATCGGAGGGATTCCAGTCACCCATTTGATGGAACTTTAACCAGAAACGTGTTGGACAAATTAAATATGGGTTAGCCTCTTGCTCTGGACTATATCAAGAGCCTATAAATGCAAAATGTTTGAGTCACAGAAGACCGTGCTCTGTAATTAACTATTGTAACTCTCCTCGCAAATCAAAAGCAGCCTAACCTGTGGAGTTCAACATGTCAAGGCATGGGCACTGAGGTGGTTTAGGGAAGGAAGAAGAGGAAAGAAGAATAGGAGGGAAAGGTAAACAAGGTTTTGCATACATATATATTACTGTTAGCTAGTATCAGAAGCCTTGAACTTCTCACCTTGTTATGGACAAGAAAAGAACTGAAGAGCTTTAATGTATGGACTCATTCCTACTGAGGAAAAAAAAAAAAAAAAAGAGATCTTCAGACTTACCCACTTTGAAAATATTAATGAGATGGAAATTTTTTGCAAGCCAAATATACTGTTTTTTTCTTTCCCTTGGTCTAGTCCTGGAATTAGTTTAAAATAGCTAGTCAGTGGGCTGTTTGACAAATGGAAAATGGCAAGGCTGATGTCAGCAAGTATGACAGGGTAAAATAGGCAGAGGTTGACTGCTTTCAGTACGGAAGGACGGACTTTTTTGAGTGGACATCAGGTAGCTTTTTTCTGTCTCTAGTCAGGAGTTTAGTGTTTCAAAACATGGGCTTTTTACTAATGCAAAGAGAGAAAAAGAATATGCTGAACAAATACTGAGCCTTATATTTTGATCTGGACCAAAATATCATTTTAAGCCAAGTACAATGAGGTATTTTTAAACATGTTTATTGAAGAATTAATGTCTTAAATATTGTCTCGACTTTAATTGTAGATGTGCTGTAATTCTGCATCACTGTCTTACCAGCCGTCTTCTGGCAAGCATTTGATGTTGTTGATCTTAAGTTAAAGTCATTATTTATGACCAGGTTTCTTGGAAAACCTGTGGAAGTACAGTTTTCAGTGATGCTTATGCATATATATTTCATCAGCGATGAATCTGAAAGAAGTGAGACTTAAATTTAAGCTGGTATGCTGTGATACTATTTGTGCAGAAAAAGCTATTTATCAAATATGATACCTCTTTGCTTATCTGTCTTAATTTTCAAGCAAAATTATCTGACAAAATAGTAAGGAGAGAACAACAGAATAATTTGCTTTGTGTAAATGTGCTTTGTAAGCCAACTTAGACTTCCTTTATTAGGATATCTGTTGCAATGTTGTATTGCATCCAGTAAGAAATGAAGAGCCACTTGATTACTTGTAGTTCATGCATAGTTATACCTCTAAATGGAGTAAGTAATGTCTGTCTCTCTTACTTTGCTTGTATCAGATATTTCTCTTTGATTGCCTAAGACCTTAGATAATGTGGTGGTTCATGACTGGAGCTCCAAAATGTAATTACCTTATCAATAGCAATAATATTTTTAAGATTTTTATCATGTGCTCTTTTAGTCTTCAGACCTTCCTCACTTCCTAAACTGGAGAATGAAAAACAGAGTGATTTTTTTTAATTTATTTTTTTTTAATCTCCAGTCTTTTGGGTATTATTTTTATTAACATTATTCACGCAGTTGTTAGGCCAAAGGGATCAGCTAGCTCTTTTGACTTTGTAAACTCAAGCTGACCACAAGGATAGCATTATCCAAAGCATTAGAGGGGAAGTCTTTGTTCTCAGAGATGTCTGCAAGATTAACTTGATATTAATTTCATCTTGTCCTTCCCACTTAGAGTGTATGGAGAGAGGGGAAGTGAAAGGCTTGGTGCGGAGGTAAAGCTGAATAGCTTTCCCCTCCTTGGTCTAAAACTGCTTTTTAGTACTTAAGTTGCGATATTTACAACACCAGGATGTTGGTGAAGGGTTTCTGTATCTCTGGCCAGAAAATCATAGGCAGTAACTATGAGTGTATGTGTGATGTGTGCAAGTGAATCCAGTATATACACACAGGCCAGGAGGATTCTCAAATGCCTTTTTTCTACTAGACAAAATTTAGGTTTATAATACCCCAGCTTTTGCATTTGGGAATACATCTAGGAGCGATAAATGTAAAACCATGCTGGTTTTGCCTAAGTTCTGTGGATTGCAAGCCAGAACTTTTGCTGAAGAAACTGTTGACAGCTCCCCTCTCTCATGGTTTTTAGACATCATCTTTGTCAGTGGTATCTCCAGTAAACGGAGCTGGGAGAAAAAGCAGCTAAGGAAATACAATTACTGTGGCAGGCTTATCTGTATCTTTCTAAATCTTCCTGGAAAGAGACTGGGACCTTGATGTGGATCAGGTATTGGACTGGTAGCTCTTGCAGGGTAGGGAGCAATGAAGTACTGTGTTCTTCCATCTGCCCTCTTCACATCATAGGCTCACAGCTAATTAATCAGTTGCAATTTCCAGATGGCCTTCCAAATCAGCCTAAGGCAATGCAAACTTCAGCAAGGAAGCATGAACAGAGAGCTCCATTATCAAAGTCTCTGGTGAAAGAAACACAATATAGTGCTTTCTACTGTACTTAGAAGGCTGAAAAACTAGGAGCTATAGTTTCAGAGAGAACACGTTCAAACGTGAGTAAACCAAGTCTTTCAGCAGTGATACTTGTCATGAAACACTGTTGTTTGTGATGTGCATACTTTCATAAATAAGCTGTTCTAAAGCACTTGTAACAAAGGAAAAGGACCTTGCAATGTCATCATAATACTAGACAACTTTAAATCTTTTTTTTTTTTTTTCCTGCACTGTGTCATACTCAGGATAATTTTCAAAGAGCAAGATCTCAGATTACGTTGGTAATTGATTACTTTGGTTGGATCACAGTGTGGTAGAATGTTGTTAACTAAAAATGCTAAACCTTAAGCTTTAGTACAGTTATAACTATTTGAAAACTGAACGTTAGCACCTATAAACTTTGCCTGCCTTTCAGTATTTGAAGAATGTCTGCTGCTGTAAGAAAAATTGTCGAATGTGGCACAGTAGTGATGGGTAGCATCACAGATAAATTTGATTTGAGGTATATTGTCCAGAAACTAGAATTTGTTCATGGAAACAAAATATTTTTGAACATTGTGTTGTATTTTACCAGAATTATTCCATCTGATACTACACATAGAAGGCATTAGTGTGAACAGTGGGGTTTTTCTCCTTTGCAAAAGGCGGGGGGGTTATATGCTGGAATCACTAAGCTCATCTTCAAATTATCTTTTTTTAGAACTCTTGTCATGTGAAGTGTCATGACACCAAATTCTATGCCGCTCTGTGCAGATGAATAAAAGGATTATCAGAAACATTACAACAAGTCTTATCCAAATAATGGTGCTAAATCCAACTTTTATTAAACTCAGCTCCATGGAAAATTTAGGTGAGATGTAGCAGGGGGTGTTTATTATGAGAATAAGGGTTTGTGTGAGTTTGTTTTTGAAAATTAGATGTGGGGGATGCAAACTCCCACAGATATGAAATTGAACAGAATGTTTGCACAAGCTTTTGCAAAGGAAAACTACCAACTCTGAATAGCTCTGTTGCATAGTCTGACTATTTCTGTGATCTTCCTGTGTTTGCTATTTTTTTCATGCCATGACTGTTAGGAGCCTTCATTTGCTGCATAATATAGTTATGAGAAGAGACAGGAAACTGGAGGAGTTCTGGAAAGTAGTTTGTCCTTCATCCATGACCTTGTGAGTGGTAATAAGTGTTTGAAGTTTAGTTTTATCGGCTTGGAAACCCAAAACTCTTTTAAAAAGTCTTGATTTTCAGAGCAAAACTACTCAGCACTGTATTCTTGTGTCCTAGATTCAACGTTAGAAAACCATTGCACAACGAATAGATAATGTGAAATTACAGAGCTGTCAGTGAAGTATTACAGCCTCACTACATAGCAAAGAGTAACTGCCAGGGGACTGTGGATTGCCACTGTAAATCCTACCTAGGGAAGTGTGCTATATGCGATCCTGGGAATTACAGTCCACTGACTCTGACTTTCTTCTCTGGCAAGATGGGAGATAATAATAAAAAAAAAGATTTCTGAATGCATGGAAAGCAGTCTGGCTAAGGTTAACACGGCATCTTTAAACAGAAATCCTGACTTTTTAGCTTACTGGAGTTCTCCAAGGATGTAAAAAAGAATGTGGTTGAAGTGGATCTAGTGGACGTACTGGATTTTCATACTGGGTTTTAAATAAGCTTTTGACCACCTTTCATACAAAGGTTTATTAAAGACACTTGAGTCACCATGGAATTGCAGAAAGAGTCTGCTTATGGACTGAAAGCTGGTGAAAGGGTAGAAAGCATAGGATAGCATTTGGTGATTACTTCAACCATTACAAGTGCAAACAAAAATTTTATTCCATGTCTTCATGGGCACCATGCAGAAGAGGCTAGAGCAGTGAGATTTTCAAGTCTGTAGCTGCTACTAAGCTGCTTAGCTAGCAAAATGCCATGCTTACATTATAGAAATATATAGGGACAAAATAGATTGGCAAAAAGTGACAGAAAAGTGTCAGTGTAAATTACTGAAAGATTATGCATCTGGGAAAAAGTAAACTGTACTTACATAATCCTGGACTCAGAACTGGAGGTTATAACTCAGGAAAGAGAGATCTTACCATCATCGGCAGCTCCACAAAACCATTGGCTTAATGTGCTATGCCAGCCAAAACAATCAACATCATGTTGGGCATCCCTGAGAGAATATTGATAACAAGACAAAAGGTGTCATTATGCTACTGTACAAAACCTCAGTGGGCCCACATCATTGCACAAAGTCACACAGATAATTATGCAGTTGATACATCAGATGAGTTTGCTGCCATTCAGAGGGACTGTGACAGGGTAGAGAACCAGGCAGAAGGAAACCTCATGGGGGTCAACAAAGGGAAGTGCAAAGTTCTTCGCCAGGTGAGGAATAATCCCAGACACCAGTACAAACTGCAGGTCAACTGGCTGGAAAGCAGTTCTGCAGAGAAGGACCTGAGCATTCTGGTGGACAATAAGCTGAACATGAGCCAGTGATGTGACATCACAGCAAAGAAGGTCAACAGCCTCCTGATTTACATTAGGCAGGGTATTTTCAGCAGGTGAGGTCCCTTTACTCAGCACTGGTGAGACATATCTGGAGTGCTGGGTCTTGTTCTGGCCTCCCCAGTCCATGTCTCTACATGGACTTACTGGACCAAGTCCAGTGAAGGGCTACAAAAATGTTTAAGGGACTAAAGCATTTCTTATGTGCAGAGAGGATGAGAGAGCTGCAACTGGAGAAGAGAAAAGGATCAGGGGGCTTACAAATGTGTATAAATAACCTGATGGGAGGAAATATAGAAGATGGAGCCAGGCTCTTCTCAGTAGTGTCTACTGACAGGACAAGAAGCAGCAGGCACAAATTAAGAGATTCCATCTGAACACAAGAAACACTTTGGTTGAACTCTGGAGTAAGTTGCCTGGGGTGTTGTGGAGTCTTCCTCCTTGGAGATATTCAAAAGCTGTCTGGACATGGTCCTGGGCAGGCTGCTCTAGGTGGCCCTGCTTGAGCAGAGGGGGTGAACAGGATAACCTCAGCCATTTTTAATGATTCTGTGTGGGCCAGAAAAACTGGCCAGGTTTACCTGCTGTCTTTTAGCGACTGTAGGTTAGCCCACTGCACAGTATGGGCCCTTTGTTCTGAGTCAGTAGGGCAGTCCTTACATCCTTCTGTAGATTCCATAGGTTCAAACCTGCCTTGTTTCTGTACTTTCTGCTGAATATAAGTTCTGATGCATTTCTGCTGTGAAGTATATCTGTGCCACATAGGGCCTTGCTTCCTTTTGTCTTCCCTTGGACTCTGCTCATCCGTAAGCTATTTTCCCCATCTGGCATAAATTGTCCTTTATGCTTATGAACTGTCATAGCTATATGGCTTCTGAAGTAATGTAACAGAAGGAGGTGAAATCTGGCCTGTGGCAATAAGCAACAGTGGCATGAAGAGTGTGAAGATTTATGTTTGTTTACTGTTGCTCAGCTTGTATTGAAGTCTAAACTTTCTGCTTTTATGGAGCAGTAGAATTTGCCTAACTGGTACAGTTTTGCTTGCTTTGAGTTAATCCGTGGATTAAGAATGACAAGTTGTGAAGGCACTCAGAAGTAGACACTCATCTGGTGAAGTCACCTGACCTAGATTAATTTCACAAATTTAAATAAGCCAATATACTTAATTTACACTGGACCTATGTATTTTATAACAGTTGCTACCTTTTAGGACATGATGCCCAGAATTAACTGTCCAGACTACTCTGCAAAATGGTTTAACAGAGAAATTTACTTTTTCCTCTGTATTTTTGGTATATGGTTTCTGAAATAGCTGTCCATTTTAGAACTAAATAACATGATCCATGGAAGATTTTGAGGAAGAAAAGTTGGTTCCTTATAGTCTTCCAACTTTCTAAGGAACGATTACAGATTATGAACTGTTTATGCATTTTGTGACAGCTGGCAACACTGCTCCTCAAAACCAACAGTAATAGCCAAATGCTGGTTTATATAAATCGATGTGTTCACATATTTTACTTTTGTGCTGGCCTATCTCTTATTACTTGCTGTCCACCACATCCACCACAGTTGTTAGTAAAAACGTAACGGTGAATTCATGGAAATCTAGTATTTCCTTGCATGCTAAAGAATGTTAAAAAATACATGTTCTTGGCAGATGATACTTACCTGACATGAGTTTTTTTCTTAAACATGTATGATTAGTGTAGGCTATGCCTGAAATGATGAGGACCTAAATGTTGAAATGAATTAGCAGGATCAAAATCCCATGATCAAAATTTTTTGCATTCTTCTATAATTCTCGATATACAGCTAATAATTTTTACTTACTTTCTTAAAACTTCACCTGCACTTAAATTATTTGATCTATAAAAACTCAGTGCAGAGTGTGGGTAAGTAAATGGAAGAATACTTCTTTTCATTTTGGATTTACTCATGATGTTGTCTGTAGAGGGCCTCCCACATTAGATCTGACTGTGGGGAAGTCACTTAGCCATTCTGGGCAAACATTTTAAATCCCAGTTTCCCTTGGATCAAAACCTTGCCTCAGATTTGCTAAGCATGAGGTGCAAACTTGAATATCTGCTGTGTAGCTTGTGGCTCCTCAAATCTCTTCCGCATTTTCAAAAACTGTAAAAGGGTAACCAGGTGATATGTTAGCTGATGTAATTTTGTACTTGTCAACACAGTGGGGTTTTTTTGTGTTTCACTACTGCTGTAAACATTATTCTGTCCAAAACCCTCAACGGTGTATGGAAAAACCGACACACACACAAAAAAGAATATGTTTTTCATGAGCATGCATGGGTGTGCTGTAAATTACTACACTGCCCTTGGACCTAGCGTGGGTGAAGGTGTTTGATGTGGAAGTGCAAATTTTTGTTGATTGTTTCCTCTGTGAGTAGAAGACAATGGAATTTGAATTTCTTTCCCTACTCTTTGTTCAGTAACTCTCAGCTCAACAAAACTGAGATGGGAAGATTGAAAATATAGAACAGTGGAAGATACTAGACAGTGAGATTTTAGTCTATCCTAACAAATCAAAACAAGAAAATAATGTACTGAATATATAATCGTCCAGGATATTTTGTATGCATAATGAGAGAACATTAGTATTACTGATTATAAAATGTTCTAACATCTTTCCAAGCTCTTCATATGTGGATTAATTTGGTGTAATAAAATAGCTAAACTTTAAATTCTGGTTGATCAGACCTATAGAACTACTTTTATCCCTCAGGTGCAGTGCTACAATGAGCAGGCTCATGATCTACAGTAACATGCTACAGTGAACTTATTCTCATTGTAGTATTTTTAGAGAGGAGGAAACTTCCCAGTTGTTTCTGTTTGGTTGGTTTTTTTCCCCTGCTACTGCTAACTGTTATCTTTTATTGTTTTTGCAAATGAGATATGTACAGTAATTTCTAAAAGGAGGGGCAGCAACCAGTAAGGAGGCAGACTGATTAAGAGACTAAGGAAATATTTTAGGCCATGACATGAAGAATAAGCACAACAAATAAAACCTGCAGTGAATAATTAACTCAGATCTGTAGAAAAAGGGTAGAAGAAAACTGTTCCCAATGGATTTACCTATGACACAGTCAGTGGTGTGTTCATCTGTTTATTTCCAGGGCTCAGTGCTTACTTGGAGTGAAAAAAATTACTAAAATGTGTACAAAGATTTTTTTTTTTAATCCGTGTTTTTTTGCAAACCAAGGTCCTACTGTTCATGTATCATTTCTGTTGCTATGTTCTCCCAGAGACAGATCATAAAGCTGTTCAATACCCAGTCAGTCCTTATACCTGAGAATAACAAGAAAAAGGAATGATTCTGCTGTGCAGTACCAGTGAGTGAGTATCAATACTTAAATATGGTGCGTATTTGAGCCCAGTTTTTGTCAGTGGCTGTTGCAGCTGCCTCATAACTCTGTGTGACTGAAGCTCTATCCAGAGTTAGTGGTGTCTCTGACCAGTGTCCCTGCTTTTTCTCTTTGACCCATCCAACTGTGCTTGTCTGCTTGAGATTATGCCTGGTCTGGCTGCTGTGCCTCTGTTTTCTCCTAATTTCTCTTCTACTTCCTTATTTACTCCCTCAGCACATCCTCCAAGCAGATCCTCTCCAATTCCCTCCTCCTTTTCTGGGGGGTGGAGAGGTGGGGGTGTTGTGCCTGTGGTTTCCTCATCTTTTCCTTCTACATATTAACCTTGGATAATCTCTCAACAAGGACATTCAGTTGTCTCCTTTAGTCCAGAATTAAATCTTTGCCATTCTCCATTAGCTTCCATTCTTGAATGCTTTACCATCAACTTGGCTCAACAACTCTGTTCCTCTTCTCTGTTCCAGTTACCGTGTGAGCCACTGCTCCATCACTGCTTTGCTACTTCTGCCAAACTGATTTCCCCATGAGAGCATCTTCCCCTGTTACACAGACTTCCAGACAAGCATCTTGTGCTTTCTTCTAAGTTGTCTTTTATGTTTAGAAGGATCTCCCTGTGAATTAGCAAAGGCACTTCAAAACTGTTCTTTAGCTTCTGATACTTGGTCATGAGGTCTACAGAAATATTGAAGGCAAGTATGCAGATGTGCTGAAATGATTGATCATACTGTTAACTAATCTTAGTTTCTTTTTTTTGTATTATTTGTCCATGTTTGGGGACAGCAGCTATATACTTTGTTTGTTTAGCAACTAGAGTCCCTGATTTTGGATCATGTCCTAAGTAATACAAATAATTACTAATAATAAAAATTTATTTTTATTATGATATTGATTAAATGTAACAGGAGTTAGAAATTCCAGGATATCACATGAATTATATAAAATGGAGACATTTATTTTCTAAACCCTTTCTATAGTCCACATGACTTTGTGCTTTTATTTATGTTAGCTCACATTGGATATGCTCTGCTTTTCCTCCACCCTTATACTCTGTACAGTTGGGGGATACTCTCTGGGGATCACAGTGTATTGCTTTCAGGTTCTTTACTAATGGCTTTCACTTGCCTTTCATAATGTTTTAATTAATTGGCTTGATTCTACCTTTGTTTTTCCTTAAGCCTCTCAAAGAAATGTCTGCACTAGTCTTCTTGTTAAATTTGTAAGCCAGTTGAACAATGAACTTTGCCAGCTCTTCCTAGCTGATTTATAGAACTGAAATATCCTCATCCTCTAGGGCATGCACTCTGATTTTTAGGTATAATAACCTTATTTACATTGTTCTTACTTCTGGGCAAGGAATCGTCTTATTCTCCCAAATGGGCTACTATGAGTGTTGAAGCACAGTGTATCCTTTTTAGTTGGCTGGCCTTTTTGAGATCTAGGAGTTCCTAATCACAAGGGTTTTCTGAATGATTAACAAACAACACATCTGTCCTTTGGACTCCTTTGACTGACAAAGAGCTGCTCTACTAAATGCATCTGGGTTCCCTCCATCTGTGCAAGATTATTCCCATTGAAGTTTCTGTATTTTTCTCATCTACTTCATTTCAGGAAAAACGGAACGTGAAAGGAAGTGAAATTTGGACTAAATTTACGTTAGCCTAATAGTTCTGTTGTTACAAATGACATAATAAAGAGCAGTATCCTTCAAGGAAGAAAAGAAAGTTTTGATCCAGAAACATGGGCTATTGAAGACAGACACAGCAGTGGTCTTTAAAGGAAAGGCTGAAACTGTAACTAAATGGAAAAAAAAAAACCACTTTATGAGTAAATCCAGTGTGGTGGATTACTGGGTTCCTACTATACAACGCAAAGGTGGGCTCTTCGCAGCTTCTCTATAGGCTTCAGCTGTCTTTAAATCCCCTTTGTCCCATCTTTTTTTTGTAATAGGATAAAGATAGTAAAATTACTTCATTCCAGAAGCAAAGATCTGCTACCAAGATCCCAGAAAACCTCTTTTACCTTGGAAAATTTAGCTTTTGGCAGTATATATCTACCTCTGATACCAGCAGAAATAGGGGAAAAAGAGGAAACAGGGTAAAAGGAAGTGTTGTCAACATGGAGAAGAGTAGTGGAAGAAGATATAGATGCTGACTGTGGAGAGCTAAGGGGCCGAGTTCCATGTTAGCAATTATTTTCACTGGTTAAGAAATGCAATGTGCAGTGTTACTACTATTGCTACAAGAATGCTGAGGTTCAGCTGAAACCTGTTTATGTTAAACACCATGCCAGTACTAGGTATGAGAGGAAACAAAAAGTGTCCTATCCCAAATCCCACAACAGATCAGTTTTATGTGCAACCAGAACTGGTCTCCACAGTCAGGAGCATGTAACGCATGTCAGGCTATTACACTTAAGAGGAAGTAGCATGAAGATTGACAGGCTTCACAAATCTCAGCACAGAAAAATAAACTCCATCCTGAATCTACTTGCTCCAATAAGAGAAAAGAGGTGCCTGGTTAGATGCCATCAGGTGGTTCTTGAGTGACTTAGCGCCAGGACCTGAGAGGGCATCTGAAGGGAAGGATAGATCTCTAAATACCTTGTTTTCCTAAGCATGTGCTACTCAGCTAGCTGGACCTTTGGTCTGACCAGAGATGTTTTTCTGATGTGTTGAGCAGCAGTATATAGTAGGAAAGCAGAAGGGATCTAACAATTTGTTGGGCTTCCCATTCAAAATTGTCTGCATTCCTTTTTAGGTAACAGGATCACTGTGAGATACAACTGATGAAGAATACTTCATGCATATAAACACTTACAGGACTGAATGTTAGCAACTGAAATATTGATAAAATAATGCTGGAATGTAATGTCAGTAACAGTGAAAAAGATGGAGCCTCACATCACTGCCACAGAATGCTGCAGAATATAATTATTCAAACAATGATGTGATTTTTTCTTTCCATGAAAAATTATACAATGACAATAAATAAAATTAAACTCATCAACACATAAGTGGGAAGCTATAACAACCCTTTCTATGCTGGGGTATAAGTGATTAAAAGAAAATAACGTAGCTAGAAAGTGACTATTAAAACTGCACCTGGCATTAGATGCAAAAATGGTCTAAAAGAATATGGAATATTTTACACTTTCCAAGTTTCCCTTGCTCCAGTGCATTCCTTTTACATAAATAATACTCATCAGCTATGTATGTCTACAAAGAGAGTGTATAATCAATTCTTGCGGTCCAAAAACTACATTAATACCTCTTGCATCTGTGTACCTGTAGACCTTGAAAGCCGAATTCTTGAAATCAAGCCCTGGCTAACCAGAAACAGTGGGCTAGAGCTCAAAACCTGAGCCTCATCATACTGCATCATTGGGTATGGATGGGGAAAAGTAGCTGAGATGCAAATTACCAATTAGAATAGCTAATTGTGCTATGCTTATGAGAAAGTCAAACCAAAAAACCAAAGTGTGTCTCTGCACACCTTGATCAACCCTCTAAATTGTTTGATCTTCTAATTTAGCTTTGAGAAATGATGACAACTCTTGTAATTCTTTTCAGTCTGCTTATTTCTAGCTTTTCAGCAAATGACAAGCATTTCATTTATCTCCTATGCAAAGCAGAACCAAAATTTGCAACATCTATGTGTTTCCAAAACTGTGTCGTTCCCCCCCCCCCCCCCCCTCCCTCCAAATAAACTCTTAAGGTCTCTCACATGGAATAAGTCGTCATCTTTCATTCTCGTTACATTGTGAGCCAAAAACACTAAGACAGTTTAGGAGGACCAGGCATATGGTATCCTCACAAATTTACTAGAGGCAAGATGTACTCAACCTGTCTATCATCAATGATCTCTGAAAATTCAGTAGCAAAAATTCTCTAATGTGTATAATAAGCAATAGCAGGGAAGTCTGATTTTTATGTAAAATGTAACAAGAGGTCATAAGCCTCAACACTGAAAAAGGCAAACAGAAAACTATCTGCTGGCAAATATTACAAAAGATTGAAGTTTGGTCCACATAAACATTCACAAATCTATTCTAGTCTTCCATCATTTGCGGGGACTATTCACCTTTGCTGGTTGCAAGTTTATTGCTGTTTTATCATGAGGATTAACATACTCATGCATCTAGCCCTAAAATTTATGAATAATAGCAGAAAGCTTATTTGCAAGTGACAACAGGCATTTTGAGCTAAGGCTGAGGCTTTTTGGACTTCCTCAGCAAGCAACAAGGGAAATCTTGTATTTCAACAGTTAAAGCTCTGGATGTTCTTGGCTGTAGAATGTGAAGGGTGCACAGTGATTAATCAGATTTATACATAAGACAGCAATGCCTGCCTGGAAACCAGCTCATGGGTGAAGTGAAGGATTGTGATAGAGTACTTTGTGGTGTACAGCACTGGGGTCACAGGTACAGTAATTCCAATGTTATTCTTTGTGCAGAAATTCAGGAAATAGATTATTGCTAGCGTGTAGATCAAAGTCCATGTGAAATTACATCCGAACAAATAAAAGGGCAGCATGATTCTATGTTTCATCCTTTAGGGGTTTTATCTCATTATATGAACTTCTCATAACCTATCAGGGACAGTATCAGTCCTGTCCAGGTTTCAAGACCTGCTCTGTTACTCCTCTTGTAAAGGAGAAGAGTAAAAAATACGGTGTTTGGTCTTCATATTGCAATTCTCATATGAACATCCCCAATAATTTTATGGTAAGAGTTTTAGTGTGTCACTTGAGATATCATATACTGTTTGCTCTTTAGTCAAATATTCTGCCTTTACTGGTAAAAGGATACCCTGATGTTGGTTTATTGATCTTCCTCGTATTTGGTTAGGTGGTGAACCTATGTACTTTGTGGTTGAACATCTGGGACAGTGTTTACGATGAGAAAGCCATAAATTTTACTTTTTATTAGCTGCCCCTGGTTACAAACAGATTCTCATCTGAAGATCTAGCCTACCTAGGTCAGACACACATAAATATTTTGGCAAGATTTTCTGTCTCACATTACTCCCAGTTTTCAATCCTGTCCTCTCCCCTCCAAATATTTGAGCCATTCCAAACTTCCATCCTCTTTTATTGTATGGTCCCCACTGAGCTTCACTGTAATTTGCCCACATGATTGCATGGATTTCTTCTTCTTCACTGAAAAGGTGGTCAAGCATTGGAACAGGCTGCCCAGGATGGAACAGGCTGCCCAGGAAGGGGGTTCATTCACCATCCCTCAGGTGTTTAAAAAATGCATAGATGCAGTGCTTAGGGACATGGTTTAGTGATGGACTTGGCAGTGCTGGTTTAATGGTTGGACTTGATGGTTCTCAAAGGTCTTTTCCAACCTAAATGATTCTATGATTCTGTGACTTTCTCGCGCCATTTTTTTTGTGCTATCTGGAACAGAACTTACTACATATGGTACTGTGTTACCACAAACTCCTGAATTCAACACCAAAGAATGCATTTTGGTTTCTTGATGTAGAATGCAAATTTGGCATCACAAATACTGATCAGTCAGTCAGGCCTAGTTTGCTGCCAGCCCTGAAGAGTGTGGTGTAATACCAAGCAATTCTTCCATTGAGTTAGAAAATACAATAGACTTTTTATGGAAACACAAACCAACGTTTATCATGGTTTGGACCGACATGGGTAAGAACTCTAAATTCTTAAACCAATGAAATTACAAAAGAGGTCAGTATCTTACACTAAGGACTGCTTTACTGGTGGCCCACACTGCTTGCTTGCTTTCAAGATTGAGTAATTTTTCTTCAGCCAACAGCTCCCATATTTCTCATAGCCATTCTCGTGACATTAATCTACCCTAACAGGAGCAAACCCAAATACCTTTACTCCCTAAGAGGTATTGGACCAATATGTCCCATCTGGTCTTTTTCTTAGCACAGAATTCCTAAGGCAGTATTATGCTAAAACTGATTTTAGGATGGAGGTATAATTCTTTCTAAGTACATATCAGTACCAAAAATGTGCCCTCCTTCTTCCATTATCTTACTGTATATGTTGTGATAACGTTGCTTTCAAATTTTAAATGTCTATATCATATTTTTAAAATGTGGTTTTTACCTAGTCTAAGTAGTAGACAGTGTTCTGAAAATGTATTGGAGATCCGTAATTTACTTCATACCTGGCTGAGATTACCAGATGGTTCAAAGTGAAAGTGAAAAATATGAATAGAGAAATCTAATGTTTCCATTAGTGTTTCTAGTAAAGCTATGTAACACAAAGTGTACAATCAGAAAAGATCTCTTATGTCAAAAGTACTACATTAGTAGTCCCATGTGCATTAATTCAGAGAAGAAGAATGTCTGAAATGTATTGTATCACTGCAATCCAGCCTGAGAATTGTTTCATTAATGAAAAAAGAATCACAATTTTCTTGACTCTGTAATCCACTGAGGGTAATACTGGAAGTGTAAGTTGCACACCCCAGCAAAAAGTCCATTTTGTTGTCATGGCCAGGTGAAAAACAAAGATTGAAAAGCTATGTGGAAAACTGGAGTCCAAGTTCTGATCTGTTGTGGCTAGGTATTGGAGCCATTGACTGTACTCCAGGACTTACTAGTTTACATTCACTGAGGAGCTGAGGCTATGCAGGTCTCTAGAAAATGTTTTCAGACAGTGTGACACAGAGAAGCTATGAAAATTTTGACAGACACAATGACCTCATTTAAGAGGTGGTGTCTCTCTGTGTGTTACTGTCATGGTTTAACCCCAGCTGGCACCTAAGCCCTACACAGCTGTTTGCTCACTCCCCCTGACAGCAGGGTGGGGGAGAGGATTGGAAGAGTGAAAGTGAGAAAACATGGGTTGAGATAAAGACAGCTTAATGGGAGAGAAAAGGAAGAAAATAATGATAATGATAACAACAACAATAATAATAATATGTAGATCAAATGATGACCAATGCAATTGCTCACCAACCTGCCAGCCACTTCCCAAGCAGAGGCCCCTGGCCAGCTTTCCTCCCACTTTATATATGGAGCATGACACTATACATTATGGAACATCCCTCTGGCCAGTTCGGGTCAGCGGTCCTGGTAGTGTCCTCTCCCAGCTTCTTGTGTCCCCAGCCTACTCACTGGCAGGGCATGAGAAGCTGAAAAGTCCTTGACTGAGTGTAAATACTACTTCACAACAACTGAAAACGTCAATGTGTTATCAACATTGTTTTCATACTAAATACAAAACACAGCACTATAACAGCCACTAGGAAGAAAATTAATTCTATCCCAGCTGAAACCAGGACAGTTACAGAGGCCCATTGGGGAAGAGGCTTGCTTTTGGGTTTAAGTCGGTAGGGTTAGTAGAAGAGCATTGTTCCTCCTCTTTGGGTTTCATTTCTCTCTCTCCAGTGCAGCTTAAGTCCTTTGACGTTCTGGTGCATGTTATGCAATAGCTGCATACCGCCAGCTGTTGGTATGGCTGTGTGGGCATTTCTGACATGCATGAGGGCACAGACAAGAGGGCAGTTTAGACAGCTGAAGTACATCAACTGGTTTCCTGTGAATTGACTTTTTCCTTGAGCTTTTTTGCAGTTTATTGCTTTTCTGGTTTTATTCAATTGTTCTGAATTACACTTTAAGTGTTCTTTTACGGAATTCGGTTTTGTTATGGTTTTGCATCTGCTATTCAAAATAAATTAGTGGATGCTTCACAAGAGAAACACTGTAACTTTGTTCTTTTGGCGCTAACTAGATTTAGATAGTATGTGCCATACAGTAATGTAGAGCTTCCAACCATCTGAGAAATGCTTACCTGTCAGAGCTTTTGTGAATGCATTGGCTTTTGCCAAGTTGCATCCACTAACACCAGGATTGAATTTGTCCTATACTGATCTTTATGAATTTGGAAGCTTCCAGCCAAACAGTTGGATATGATACTTGGAACCAAATTTGGAACAGTTATGGGCATGATTGGGTTAGAGTTAATAATTTTGCATCTCTGAATTGTAATATTACCTAGGGCCTGTAGAGAAAATGCAGGTAATTCAGAGTTCAAAATTTTTGTTGAAACTGAAGCTTGAAATATTTCTCTACCTATGTTATAGGACTCAATATTTAGAATATCATGGCATGTGTTCCCAAGCATGGTTAACCTCTCTTGTTGGTGCACATTCTCCATGGGGCAGTGAGCTGACATTCTGACAGATTAGAAATGATTCATTCTTGTTTGGCTGTGTCTTTGAGGGCACTGTTAGAAAAAAAGAGCTTGTTACTTTAATGTTTTGAAGTCTTTTGGAAGTTTCACAGTGAACTTGCCTTGCCCCAGAATTGTTTTGGTCATGTGTGGCTAAGAGGTCAGCATTAGAATAAAATATTAGAACAAATTTGATATCAGTATCCTTAATGGAGCAGGCCCCAAATCAGGCACAACATGTGCACAAGTTGATGACTGTAGTAGTTAATAGTACTTCCTACAATCATTCTTAAAATACTAGTGGATGACTTGCATCACAACATTATGGGCCCGTATCATTTACGTGTTGACAATTTTTTTATTAATTTGATCTCAGGAGCAGCCTGATTATCAGACATCAAGGTTGCAGCATGTAAGATGTCTTCAAAAATGACTCTTGCTGGAGACTCTGGGCTGCAGTGAAACAGTTCTGCTAGTTAGAGCCATCTTTCAGGATCTGAAGAAGAGTCCACCTGCTGCTGCAATAGCATGATTTTTGCCTTTCATGTATACAGCATTCTTAGTGACAGTCTAAGTGCTTGATATTTTCTTCTCAAAAATCAAAATCTGTAGAGTGTTTTCTCTGGAGAAGAATGTCTAGAGGTGTGGTAACGGTTACAGGTGTTACTTGAGTACAGAAACTTGAGGATTTTGATAGATTTGATATTATTAGATTTGAGGATATTGCAACTTGCTTTCTGTTGTTTTGAACATCATCACCTGAAGAAGAATTTATGATTGCCACATGTTGTCCAAATGCTGCTTTTAATATTTTTTTTTCAGTTTCTTTTTGCATAAACTAATTAAGTGACACATCTTTGGTCTGTTAGTCTAACGTACACCTTTGTACAGGTACAAATCCAACCCTAGGGAGTATGGTCATTATTGTATGCCCCTTTGGTCTAGTTTAGGTATGACAAACTAGAAGAGCACAGTCCAGAAGAAGAGGACACATCGCCTTCCTCTTTGGTCTGTCAGGATATTCCTTCTGGTGTTTTCTGCTCTGGAGCATGGACACAGATTATATCCTCCATCTGTTCATAGTGATTACTAGATGGTACAGTGCTAGCTCTGGCTGATTGTCTAAGTCTTACATGCATTTTATAGGATATGCTCTATAAATCCCAAACACAGCAGCAATCACTATGAATTTTCTTTCCTTTCCCCCATATTCCCATTGATATCAAGAGCCTATGTGGTACATGTGGAACTTGTTTTCCCATTTCCCAGCAACTGGAAATACTGCCAGTACAGCTTGAAAGACTAACAAAAATAAACAGATTTTGAGTCAGGCTATCTGAGTTTCAATTTGATTTTAGTCCATATAAGATGAGAACAGTGTTCAGTGATTCAGTACAGCTACTGTGATATAAAAAGATGTGAGATCAGAAATCACTGTTCATTCAACTAATCATGATATGTGTACATAGACAATATTTTAAAATTATTTCTTCTTCTTCCCTGTAAAACACTTTAATAACAAACTTCTATGAAGTGACGTTTGTACATTATGAATTACATCCAACAATTTCCACAGGTAGACGCTTAGCTGTTTCTTTTCTGCTGCTTGGAGATTTGGAGTGTATTAACTTTATGAACTTCATGGGAAAATTATTGCTTTTTAGAGGGATTATTCAATTACCCACTTTAGGCAAAATGCAATAAATCTTATGTTACGCTAAAGCCAAGCATTAATCAGCAGACCCCGCGAGCATGACAGCTTTGTTCTTCTGAATGTCCATCAGGCTTAAGACAATATTCCTTGTCTTAATTTCATTGCTTAGAGGTACAGGTGATCAATTCTTATTATTCTGCAGCATTTTTTACTTATTAACCTCTGCCTTCATCTTCTGAATATGCTGTAACCCCTAGTTGTCCTTGTGCATTTTGATTTTAGTTTAAATTCTGTTCCCCTTTTAAGTGAGTTCTGTATAAACATGCAGACAGAGGCAAAATAATTGCCTATTTTCCCCTTAACTCTTATTTAGTAGAAATGTTGTCCTCTGTTTGAATACACGGTTTTCACTAGTAGCAAAAATTTATGAAACTCAACTTTGCTACTTTTCAGTAACCATGAAAATAGGTTAAAAGGTTCGATTTTCTAAGCTTTTACTTAGAAACATTTTCAACTTAGTTGTTAATCACAAAATACAGTTCCTTATCATTTATGGTTTTCATGTTAATGCATGGAGAGTTTATTCAGTTAGAAGGGAGAATGAAATCTTTAGAAAGGCAAGAATAAGAAAGCAGTTTTCTAAACTAAGCCTTTGTGTGAGTTTTTTTTCCACATTCATATTTTAATGGATTCTGCACAGCTAAGAACATTCCTGGCAGTTACACTGAAATGGCTTGTTCCTCCTCACTGTCTGTGTGGTGAAGAATTGCTTGCAAAGTCAGTGCAAGCAACTTTTTGTTTATTTATACTGGTTATCTTACGGACTGGAAAGATCCTTTTACATTATATCATTGCACTCTGATGAATATCAACAGTAATGAGAAGCTAAGAAAATATTTTTGAAAGGTGTAAGTTAAATCCTTCTTGGTGATGAGAAAATAAAAATATTCACACTGCAAGAAGAAATTAGGGCATATTTCCTTGATTAATATATCTTTTCTTGGTCTTGTAGTCCAGGCACTTTTATTCACTTTTCAGTAGATGGTGCCAGAGTCAAAGTAACCTCTCCACTCTCTGAAAGGCTATTTTTATGTTTGCCAGTGGTGTTAAAATGTATTTTGAAAATAATATAAAAATGATGTTAGTGGATATAGGTACCCAAGATAGCGGTTTTGTGTCAGAAAGCTCTTCTTGTGAATTTCAAGATACTTGTTTTCATCTTTAAACTCTTGATAGAAGCTAAGCTTAGAAAGCAAAGACCTAGTATGTCGCAATTTAGGAATAAGTTGATACTGAGTCTGCTTTATTTGATAACTCCAGATGCACGGGAGAGCAGTGCTGCTGGAAACAGAAGGAAATAAAAATTATAAAAAATCAAACTGATTACAAAACAAAACATCACACACAAATCACTCCCAAAGCCTCCTTAGCTGTGAACATTTCTCAGTATTCTTGTGGCAGCTAATAATATTTATTATTTCTAACATTCTCATCCATCTTTCTCCTTGTTTGTTGAAACATCTTTCTGCCTTGGAAGAGGAAAGACAGATTAGCAGCTCTGTTTATTGAGGTAAAGATTGAAAGTTCCCTGATTAGTTAAAAAAGTTGAGGTTTTTGTATTTGATGTTCCCATTTTACTCAACAACACAATAGCTATTAAACTTGCAAAAAAATGGAATATTTTATTTCCTGAATCACAAAAATATGTGAGATTTGGAATGATGCTTTTTAAAAACAGTATGTGAGGGTTAAAAAGAAGAGGAAAGGTAAAAGTTTCAGAGAACAGGAGATTTGAGGACAACATAACACTCTTTAGCAGCTTAAGGTAAGAACTGCGAACAATGAATAGCATTAGTCAAAGTCATGACCCCTAAGTATTGCTGTGGATTTCCAAAACAAATTCTTCAACTAATCTGGTCATCTTTTAATTTAAGGGAAAAAAAGCCAAAACAACAACAGTATTTTATTTTTTTTTGGTCAGGAATTCCACAATGTAAGGTGTAGGAAAGATTTAAACATGGCATTTCTATCTAAGTTTGTCCCCCAGACTTTACAACAGATGCTGGTCCCTGTGGGTTCTGGAGCTGCCCAGACCTGTCTCGGGGCAGAATTTTTAAACTCCCCTGCTAGCTTGCTTCTGGCTTTGCTTGGCTTTTGGGACATCTGGGGTCCTTCGGATGAGGCCTCCTGGTGAGAGCCCCTGAAATGACATCCTTAACGCTGGAGCCAGGCCCAGTTCCTCCAGGAGAAATAAATATCCACCTGTGATAAATTTCATTTTCAGGGAAAATTAGTAATCTCTCAGAGATATCCTCTGGCATGGTTTCTAACCAGCTCTCATTGTAAACATTCCTAGTCTTACTATTCTGAACATTCTGCTCTTCATCCATGTGTTCTCCTTGCTCCTGGTCTAATTTTGAAATTTCTTTTGATATTTATTTTCTTCTGTCCCTAGACAACATACAGCTCAGTGTTCTAGCTCACTCTGTGTTAGTGAAGATTTCAACCAGAATGCAAGTCTGCATGCAGCAGTTCAGATACAACAGGTCTCCTTCAGCTTGTCTTGCTGCCATCAACATCTGGATGATGATCATGCATTTGCTTTGGTAAAAGCAAGTTTCAAATTGTTTGATTCTGTTTGATAGCTGCATTAAGACAAAAGGATTTTTAAAACTATAAAACCAACTGAGGGAAGATCAAATAGCTACCTAGGCTTTTTTTCTACATGAGAAGGTCAGTACTTCTTTTGCAGAGGAGTGTAAACATTTTTGGCACTCATTTGCCTGCCAGGCTCTTCTCAGAGGGAGAGAATACAGTGTGCTGGCTGGGTCAACAACATTGCTTCAGCATGTTGGCTTTCTACTGTGCTTGTGATTACAGATTGCTTAGTTGTATGACCTTGGTTTGTATCTGTAAGGCTGAAAACTTCTGTTTTCCAATATTTGGGCTAGTTAATGTAGTGCAGGACAACCAGATGAAGACCTTCAAACTTGCTACATCTTCAATCTTATTCGTGCATCCTGGCAGCACAGCTGTGCTACCAAGTATTCTTTCAGTGTAGTAGCCACAAGTCCAGTGATGTTTGCTCTGCAGTATCTCATCTGTCATCTCTGTGGTAAATATAATTTCAGAGTCTCCAAAATGTTGCCATTCTGGTGCTATGTCTGCCTTCAGGATGGTACAAAGAGATTTATGGATTGGTGGCCATGGTCTGATTTTTATCTAGAACAGATTACATTCTTTTGTTACCCACTTTGAAATACAGTTAGGTGACTGGTCTAGTTTATTATACATTGTGACTGAAATTTCAGTTGGGGAATTGACTAACAAAATGTGTGACTCAGGTGGTATTCTGAGAGCAGTCAACTGTGTCAACCCATTTCAGCGTAACTTGGGTTGCCTAGAAGATCTTAGCACATACTAACCTGAATGTGGTCCAGATACAGCCACAATGGTGTGTTGTGTATATCTGACTCCCACTAAAAGGATTATTCAGGTAGCCAGTCAGGAGCTTCCTCGTGACTTCACAGCTGTTTGATCAAGTGAATTGAAGCTGTATGTGTTAGTGCATATCGTCCTGAATGTCCAAGTAAGGATTTAGAAAGGTGTATGCAACTACTGAAGTTTTTTGGTAGTATTCTAGTGAGACTCTAACACACTAGCTGCCTAGAAAAAGTTAATACTTTTAAAAGTTTGGCCACAGTTACATAAGGTGTCTCTAGTTGCTGACAGGTAGAATCAGCTTTGTCCAATAAAACGCTATTTTTTTTTGTTATTTTATGGTTTTGACTGATAACAGCAGCACGTTTTTAAACCTTCCTGCAGTTCATTGGAGTGTGAAAAGTAGAGTATCCTGTAATAATAATAATGATAATGACCTTTTATGTACACCTTCCTACCCTTAAGTAACTCCATACTTTGCAAACAGACATAGTAACATTGGGAGGAAAGTGATCAATCCAAGACTGTTCATCAGCTAAGCAGTAGTTCCTGGACCAGTACTGCCTCTCCCAAATGTGCTTGAGTTGCCCACAAGACAATTTAGAGTCACTGCTCTAGCCATAACTGGGCAGATTTATAAAAGTTTGTAAATGGACTATCCATATGATAATGGGTATGAACTGTTCAGACCATTTCCACGTCTGAAGGAATCTGGATACAGCACTCTGTGTGATTTCTTCATGTCTCTGCATTCAGGCTGTTCTTCCATCCTTTGCTGTACGTTTGGAGGGAAGGAAGAACAATCCCGCCAGCATGCATGTAAAGCATTGCACAAAGTAGTACCAGGATAATTAAAAAAATTGTGCAAATATTTATTTACTGGCAGGCTCCAGAGTCAATGACAGTCCAATTTATACAGAAAGGAAATCCCTCCACACTTACACTGTAGGCTGCAATAATGAAGTAATATGGCTACTCACGCACACTGAGTTCAGTGACGGATTAGCATAGTTGGCTCCTGAGAGCCCAGAAAAGCCTCTAACTAGAAAGGACCACCCAGCTCACTGGCTGCAGTCTCTCCAATCACAGGCAAACACTCAGGAGCTGAAATACTTGTAACATCCTCAAACAAAGTTTAAACTAGAAAGGTCAACAGCTAAACTTGTACCTTGGAGGCCTAGAAGGAAACAGAGCAGCACAGATGATTGTGTACATTTCATCTTGTGCTGTGGCATGTGACTGGATATTTTCTTCAAGGTTTTGTGGATACACTTGGTTGGACTAGATAGAAGTGACTGAAGAGCCATAATCACCTAAAACCCCTTTAGTCTCCAAGGCTTGGAACCTTTGTGGCTGCAATACTCTAATGGAAAATATTTGAGGACTGGTTAAATTTGTGGCTATTGTAAGTGAAGATAAAAGAAATATTTAATAATATGTTCTCTCTGTTGTCCAGCACATTGCTGCCTGCATGAAAGCATGTGAAGTCCTCTCTGTAGACAGTGGAGGTAACTCAGTGCAATGGGATGGGAAGGAGGGTGTCGCTGGTTATAATTCAATTGTCACAGAATGCCTGAGGTTATTCTAGCAGACAGTGTGTACAGCTTCAAGATCTGAAAGGGCTTTTGGTGATGTGAAACATGCAGTTGCTAAATGCTGGATTTGATTTGTTTGTTGGAAGCTCAGAATAAAGAGGATAACTTTAAAAGGGGTGTTAATTCCTTAGCCAGGGATAGTTGCCATCTCACCAGAGGCACATGTGTGTAGGATTAGCTCCTCTCCTAGGCTCTTGAAGCTGATCTGTAATATAAAAGAAAAATTTTGAAACAAGCAGGATCTGTGCTGACCTCCCATATGAGGGGTAGGACTGGCTAGTGACCATGTGGGTGGTAGAGTGGAAGTTTCCATGAAGTATGGGTGGGAGCTTCTCTAATAATTTATATTCATACTGGTTCCAGTTAGAGAAAGTTGGCTTGCTGGCAAGGTCGGTGCCCGATGCATGACTTCTTCCCACTTGTTTATGTAACCTTGTTCTGGGTACCTAAAAATAACAGCCCTTCTTAATACAGTGTGACTTCAAGCAGAACTGATATGAAGCAAACTGGGATGAAATCTTACTGTCAGTGTCACTGTCGTGTTCATTCACTTAGCAGCTGTAGCTGGGTTAGGAGATACAAAATCAATACTTCAGGCAGTCAGAAATGGCCATGCAGCAGACGCTCATCAGGGCATGTACACAGCTCAGTGGAATAGTGATTTATCTAGGAGGCAATGAGAATAGATTGGCAGCACAAACAGATGAAAAGACGTAGTTTCATGAGTGTACATTGCTACTTTGAAACTCAACATCCTTTAGCGATCATGCAATCTTGCTGGTGGAACACTGTTTTGAAAGGGGCAATCTATAGATATTCAATGTGGGCTCAATTTTCCCCATATCACGATAAAGTTATAGATGAAGTGCTTCCATTTGTTATTATCCATGGTGCAAATGAAAAAAATCTATCTTTAAGGGATAAGTATCCTTACATAAGATTTTTTAAAAAATAATGGGTTTTTTTTCCTTCAGCTGATTGGGGCTTTCATCTCCAGTATACATATGGGCATGGTCAAACTTATTCTGACTAACTTTGAACCTATTTGAATATACAAGTGTGAAATTGTGACCACACGTGTTATATTAACACTTTGCGTAGGAGACTCGTGTATGCGAGAGAGAAATCAGATGCATATATGAGGTGAAAATGGAACCAGTTGAAAAAGATTGGAAAGAAACGAGGGAGGCAAAATAACAAAATAATATTCTGTGTCTATGTAGCAAAATACGTAATACAAGTTTAGTTCTCTAGACCATCTTTTAGTCCAGTATTTGTGAATACGTCACAAAATAGCTCAAAAATATCTATTTTTAAAAAAATAATTACTGTTTTAGTAGAAATACTGCAGTGAAGGCTTTTAATGTAGAGGCAGAAAAATGATGGTAAACTTGAGCTAGACTGAGAAACTTATTAAATGAGACCAGAACTGTGCAAAGGTCACAAGATTTTTCCATTTTTGTTGCAGTAGAAGTGCAAACCATCTATGTAAACCAAGAAAAAGTCAAATGAATGTCACTAAATTTTGAAGAATAGATTCTGTCTTTCTATCTCTTTTCATCCATCTATTTAAACATACGTGGATTTCATGCAGAAGTGATAGATGTAGGGGGAAATTTTTCAATTATCAGATGGCCTCTTCTTTAGGTTGTAGGATACTTTCATGCTTTTTAATTTTGAAAGTCATGTCTGCCTGGTGTTTTTTTACAATTACTAAACTCAGTGCCTCTGAGAAAGCCCCTACATACTCTTATAAACCCACATTTCCCATGATTTTTGCAAGATGGATTTTGCTGGTTCTGGGACTGTACACATTTTGAAATGCATATAGTATACAGTAATCTACTGAAGTCAATTGCTCTTTCCTTTCTGCTTCTAAACAGTTCTTTGAAGATCAGCCTTGAGCCTGGTTTAAGCTAAATTTTCATTACAGCATTGCTGAATACAGGGTTTGAGTGTTCCCCTACAACCTAGTTGCAGTCGTGTTTTGAAAGCTGCCATGGAAAAAGCTTTTGGGAGCCCTGAAAACCACTGTTGCTTCATAAGATATCAGATGCTCTGTACAATTATTGAGAAAGGAGGAAAATCAGTATCTACAGATAGGAAAAAATAAGACTACAAAAATTAGTGTTTTGTGTCTAATTTCCTGTGCATAAGGAAAAGTCATTGGGAAACATGCAAACAAATGGCTTATATATTTATTTTTTAATTTCTGAAGGTGAAGCAATCTCATGATTGTTTTTTTCGCAAGGCTGTTAAGTAGCCATCTGATTAATGATAAGTTGATCAGTACTTGCTCACAGGGAATGCAAATACCTTGAAAATCAGTCCTGAAATCTGCTTTATGCTTAGCAGAGTGAAATGAAGACTCATTTTGAAAGATGGTGGTCATTTTAGGCTATCTTGTGAAGTCTAAAGCCACTATAGCACTGAAAAGCACTGAAGATGTCCATAGTTGCCAAAAGCATTTCAGTAGTGAGGCAGACGTAGCTGTGCCCCTAGCAGAGGGGTGGACGTTCCTAAGAAGCACGCATTTGCCCTTTTACGTGTATTTATTGAGAGGGGAAATATCCAGCAGCCATCAGGCATAGACAAGGATGGCCCTTGGTCATCTCACTTGCTTAGGGCATAGTTCTAAGTCTTAAACAAGTCTGAGGTAGCCTTCTGCAGACACTACAGCAATCAAACCAAATTGTATTTTTTGCATACATTTTGTCTGAAAAATCCTGGCATTTTTAAGCTTTCCAAATCAGGAATTTTAAGGAAAAGGGAGAACATGCAGAAAAAGGGCTTCCAGGCAGAAGACAGGGATATGAATAAAAATGTCTTTCAATTTTTCCTTGTCTGAGAAATCTAGCATGAGGTGAGGGCAGTGACTGTGATAATAACGGCAAACGATAAATGAAAGAAGGGACACTTCAACATGATCTAGGTAACAGGAAAATTTTAAATGGACAATTTGACATGATGGTCTCTATGGAATTATTTTTCATTAAACAATCAAAGCTTGTGATAATGCAAATGAAATCCATTTTTAGCTGCAGGAAATTCTGAGAATTTCAGAGGAATAAAAAATATGAGAATAATAATATCATGATGGTAATTCACAGTAATTATAGAAAAGCATAATTGCACAACACAAGCACTAATCAAAGCTCGGAAGAGTACTTTGGCAATCATTAGGATTTCAGAGCTATTAGCATTTACCTTTGTCATTGGGCACCACACAACAAGCATTATTAATTTCATGTCAATCTAGAGCATAATTTCCCTGATCAAATATCAGTTTGTAATAACTAACCACAAAGATTAGCTTATCTGACATTGATTTTTATGAAGTATTTTAGAAAGAAGGCTTTACTGATGATTGCTTTGGAAGTAGCAATGTTGTCCTTGAACTTAGGTTATTTCTCAGGGCTTGTGGGCTATCCTATATGTGTACAAACTCCATCAATTTATTTGCATCTGCTGGCTTAAAAATGCTTCAGAACATTGTCCATGCTTTCCCTCTTGATATCTTATAATTTTCTGAGCTTCATACATCTGTGTGTAATAAAGTATTATTGAACTATGCACATATTTATGTACATATGTAAGTCATCATTTGTGCTCACTGTAACTTCTAATCTGATGTACAGCTGGTGCTAAATTATTCTATGTATGGTATTTGTGTAATTTGTTCATTTTCTGCCCACCACCCCACTGACCAACTATGCTTTTGTTGACCAAACTTGCCTTGACTGCCTAGCATGAGGAAAGGGACATTTTACAGTTGATAACATACAGGGGTGGAGGTGAGGGGAACATTGAGCAAATCAAAACTGAATTTAAGAAAGAAGAACATGGAGCTGGAAAACTCACAATGTGCTCATGGAGAAGGGATCATCAATTATTAGGAGAGGAGTCAGTTTTCAAGAAAACCAAAGAGATAAATAAAAGCACAATTTAACAGCTGAAGCCAAGAACAAGTAGTTTGAAACTGTGGTTTGGAGAAAGGATATCCTGTAGTGAATAAAATCATGAACAACATGTTTTTTTCGCAGGTGAAGAATTGAAATTGTGAAATTTACTAAAGCACAAACAACTAAAGCATACTTATGCTATTATTATATATATGTATTTGGGATACGCATCATGTTATCTTATATTCAGTAGAAGAAAAGCTATACTTTGTACAATAAAATAAATAAGCAAAACCAGGTCCCTAAACACAAACTGTAAGTCTTAGGGCCTTCTTGGTTCTTTTTATAACTCTCTTTATCCATTAATTATTTTTTTAAAATTAAATCTGTTCTCATACTGACATTTAAAGACTTTAAAAAATTCAATACCATATGTATAGCTTTTAAGGGAAGGGTTGTCTATAGAAGACATTGGCTGGTAAGTAAAAAAAATATTTCAATTCCTTGCTCAATAGAGCAAGATACAACTTATGAACATGCAGGTGAGGTCATTTCCCAGTGTCAGAAATAGTAAGTATTGAATATCTTTTCCTTTTCTCAACTGACTCACTGTCACAGTGCTTTTCTCTGGCTTGTGGCAGGATTGTTTTTCTGTTAGCAACTTATTTTTTAACACACCATTCTGACACCTTGACAGTTCATGTGCTAAATCAATCTTTACAATTACTGGCAGGCAGTTATTAGATGTATTGCACTTAATTAACTTTGCACCTAATTACAAGCAGTGCTGGCCGATTACAAAGGGCATAAATATATTAGTGCCCTAGCTGTCACATCATGAAAATGGCTGTTTGAACAAGTCAAGCAAAAGCAATTACCACATTGTGTGCATGGTGGATTGTAGCAGAGTGCAGAAAGAGGAATGAACTGTTTTACTGTTTGTAGGAATTTAATTTTGCACTTTGCATTTCAGGTGACCCAGATGAGCAAAAAGTAGGATAGAAGATTTCCTTTCATCTGTAGAAACACTTCAGGAGTGCTTCGTGTGTTATGAAGGGAAAACAAAAGTTGCATGGTAAGAGCTGACTTAGGTTTTGTTAGATATCCACCCTGTGTATCTGGAAATGATAAAATAAAAGGATTCCAGCATTAAGGAAGAAAAGCAGTCTAACATGAGATATATTCTACAGTTCATAAGCAAAACTTGTGGTTCAGAATGACACTGCAACTGTTACTTACACAGTAGTTGCCAAAATGAGAAAGAAAGCAGAATTCAGTCTCATCTGTAGAGGGATATGTTGTAAAGAACAAATGTTAGCACTCAGCTGGTGTTCTGTGGAAATCTGTCTTGTGTTAGCACAGGAAGAAAACATCTCTGCTGGAAAAGTAAGCAAGACATTCAGAGCAATTTTTAAAATTTCCTAAGTGGCTTTGTGAACAGTCTATATAAGAGAGATGTTTCCTTTTGTACCAAGTATCTGATCTAAGTACCACATGCTCTTTTTTGCATAGGGAAATATAACATGTTACAGGTGGTTTAACTAATTGTTGTTGTGCATATAGCCATAGAGGGATCATGTCTTCATTTTAAAAGCATCCTGGCTAAGGAGAAAAACTGAAAACTTAAATATAGTAAATTTTTTTCATTCCTTAAAGATTTCCTTTTTCTGCTTAGCAGCAGAATTAGCCCCTGAATTACCAATGTTTTACAACAAAACTAAATAAAATGTTTGTTTTCCTTTTCAACAAAATTTAGTCCCACACTTAATTATTCACTGATGCATAGACAAAGCAACTTAAGCCCACTCATAGGAATTTCATGGTCAACAGACTGTACTGTTTGCTTTGTACAAGGTATGTAATGCTTTGTACGGAACAGTACCAAGGTCACACAGACCAGTTTCACATATATTCGCCAAAAAAGGTCACTAGAACTTGACTTTGCTTGAGGCAAATGGAAAGAAACAGAGGGAGTCACAATGTGGTGCTAAATTAGTTGCTGTAGGGCTTGTATGCTGTTATTATTTACAAGCTCTGAATAAAGAGAACTGTGAGGATGTATGTAAACCTTTCCCAGCCCAGAACAGCCATTCATTGTTATTCACTTCTAAATAGGCTGCCTGTGTTGTTTCTGATAACTCATGGAAGAAGTAGGTGGCCTCTAACAGAAGTTTTGTATGCCTTTACAATTGTGCTTGCATGAAAAAGTCATTTGACTCCTTTGTGTGCAACAGCATAAAGAAGAAAGTGGGGCAATAATGTGTTTTCAAATACAATCACTGCTGAAAACGTTGCTCAATGTGTTAAGAAGACCTTGGGTGACCAGTGATTTTTACCCTGTATAAAATTAGAGACATTGCTGTAGAAAATTAAACCTGTGCAGGAAAGTGTCCTGATGGAATGATCTGGGGGAGGCAAGCACTGTCATTGAAGTAGCCTGTGCAAGAGGACTTTGGCTCTTTAGCCAATCCTTACTGGAAGAGTCAGCCCAAGAGAGATGTTAAATCAGTCAAGGGTTCATGTAAAGCTCTGTGATTTGAGTTTTCCAGGGCAAAATATATGCTACTAAGCTTTTCACTGATGAGAAACTGCAGGGTGCAAGGTATTACATGAAATAATGGGAACTTGGCTCTTCCAGCACACAAAGTTATGTTCAACACAAAGTGTGTTAAAATGTTACTTTCCTAATTGAATGCATGGGAAGCAACAAATAATCCATGAATAATGTTTGAAAAATAAAAGCAAGTCTAAAGCTTCATGCATTTGAGTAAAATCAAATAAAACAGCAATAAGAAGTTATTCTAGCAGAATATCTGCATCTTATGTGCTTGGGGTTTTTTTCTGATATGGATGGTCATAGAATCATTTAGGTTGGAGAAGACCCTTAAGATCATAGACTCCAACTGTAAACCTAACACTAAACCACATCCCTAAGCACCACGTCTACATGTCTTTTAAATAGCTCCAGGGAAGGTGACTTGTCCTTGCTACATGGTTGCTGCTTTGATGCAATTGCTTTTAGTTAAAATATTCAACCTGAATAGTCAGTTTGTATTTATGTATGTGTATATCTATGTGGATATATATGTGCTTTCTGTGGTATCATAAACCCATAGTGGGGGAAATGGGGATATATGCAAAAATACACGTCACCATTTCTCAATTATGAAACAGGTTATCACAACTTCTTATGCAGCATCCCTGTCTGGAATGGGATGGCCAGGGTTCCTGCACATGCAGGGCCAAGAGACTGCTAGCTGGCTAGTGTGCGAGAATGGGGGCCACTGCTTCTCGGCTGCTTCCTTCTGGGCAGGCTGCGGGCTTTGGTGAGAGGCATTGCTCAGCGGGGCCAGGAGCCACGGCCCTGTGGGATGCAGGAATCTGACTTCTCAGGGCTTTCAGGGACTCAGCAAGAGCTTGAAGTCCTGCTTCTGAGAGGACGGATGCTTCAGTCATGCAGCACGCAGGTGGTATCTGGTGCTTATACAAGGCAGGGACTCGCAGTCCCAATGAAGTGGTCTCCCCACTTGAAGCATAGCCTCTGTATTAAGCACTGATCATGTGACAACAACGGTTGCCCTATATTATTCCGAGAGTAGTGGAGAAAAGGCTGGGAAGTCAACTATGACAGCTATTTTGCCCACTTGCATAATATTTCAGTAGCCACTGTGGAGTCCTCAGCTTTTCTATATTTATCATATTTGTACTAATGGATCATTGAATGAAAACTGAGCTGGTTATTTGTTCGTTTTATTCCATAGATGAGAAGCTTCTCAGTCATGACTTCTGAAAACTAATAACCTTAGTGTGCTCCTAAGACACAGCCTTCTAAGATTGAAGGACATAATCTTAACTGTTTTTTACCTTTTTTTGGAAACATCTAAGGAAAAACTAGAAACTGCGATGATATATGAAAACCTGACAGGTATGTAAAAACCCTCTGTTAGATTTTCCATCCAAATCTGCTTTGTTCATGGAACTGCATACTTTATAGTCTGACTTTTACACTCTGTTGTAATGACTCTTTCCATCTGAGTGCATCATACTATAGGAAGCTAATTGACTTTGACTTCTCTGCTTCTGTTCTCAGTGGGATAATGCCAGTTGTAATTCTTTTATCGATTGTTTAGAGCAATTAGCAGAAAAAAAATTTCTCCAAAGAACAGATAATTTGGTTTTGTTGCTCTCTACCATTAAAGCTAAACAATTTGTTATCTGAAAAAAAAAATTAATAGGAAACACATTCCATCTATTTATTAGCTGAAGAGAGACAGGTTACCTCATCATTAATGTCATCGGTAATTAGCGCTCTTGTGCTGCCACCATCTGCACCAGTGGCTGGCAATCTGTCAGCGGCTTCAAATGCCAGGGCTGATTGTGTTTATCTGTGCCAAACAATGGGCAGACCGTATGTGATCCTGAAATTTGTAAACAGTAGTTGGCTAATGTAATTTAACTGGGCAGTTTTGTTGTATGTGTGACTGCTACCCTGGGAAGGACATGAGGCTTCAAACCTCCAGGGCAATTCCCAGTCATTGGGTCACCAGCACCTGGCTCAGAATGCCATTCTCAATTAATCAGATTTCTGATGGTCACAACTGGTTTTTGTTTCCATTTGGGACGAGGTCTGGAACGGCGCTGCAGTTGGAGTGACAGTACCTGTGCTCACATTCCATCAGCATCACTACCCTCCACGATAACCAGCAAATAAACCCCAACAAGTCTCACAGAGGCCTCATTAATTGGATAGGCTTCCTAGTTGTTTTATAGTAGGTAACTTCTGGTTCTATTCCAGATTGAAAAGAATGGGCTTTATTTTACACCATGTGAAGTTTCTTCAAATTAAAAAAAAGGAAAAAAAAAAAAAAGCCAGGGAAAAAGGAAGTAGTTCTATAATATTTAGACACTAATCTTAGTATTACTGGGTTTTACTAGTCAGTTTTACTGACTTTTTGTTATTCTTGATCTCAAAAAATGTATCAGATTTAGGTCTATTTTTTTGGTTTTGAGGAGAAAAAGATCTGAAAATTCTGACTGCCTAATAAGATAGCTTCCTAGGGTTAAAGAGTCTTGAGATCCTACATGCAGGGATTTGAAAGCTTATGTAAGAATACATTTGTAGTGGTGGAGAGCTGTCTGCCATGCTTAAATTAGCATCATTGTTACTATAAGGTAAATGATTATACATGGAAGTGGTTAGTGAGTTACTTGTTTTGTAATTTTTCATCGGTACTCTCCTGTTCTATGCATTCAGTCAAGAGTAATATATACAAGTACAGGTGGAAGTTAAATGCTTTCTTTGGTACATGGGTTTGAAGCTTGCATTATTGTATTACTTCAGATATCATATCGTGGAATATTACGATTAGTGAATATCTGTTAATAGTGTTTATTGCTAATACATGGACATTTTCTTCTCCGGTGCTACTGGAGCAGAAAACTGTTAAAAATGGAAAGTCCCACTGGCATTGTACAAAAATCCGTTTAATAATTGTATGGTAGCATACAATTTCCAAGGGACTGCTAGATGTTTGCATTAGATGCATGGAGCCCAAGTACATTCAGGGAGTAATCTCTTTTTCTCATGTGAGAACGTGGAGCTGCCATTGAAAACTCTGCATCTTGGTCAAAGGTGAGAGGAATCATGAATTTTGGAGTCCATTGTAATGCATTTCTAAAGATCTGGTGTTTGTAAGAGGTGCTGTTGGATTAGTTAGTCTCTTAAAAATGGATAATAGATCATTAGAGTCAATAGCAAATTTGGGAAGAGTATGAAGCATACTAAGAAAACTGTAATGTCTCAATATATTAAGTCTCTCTTGCAGAAAAGGTCTGTTTATTATATATAGATACATAATATGGAAGGTGAATAATATTGGGAAGCAGATATTGTAGTGAACAAGAAAGTAGTAGTATTTTATGACTTAATATTCTGAAATGTTTATTTACAAAAGGTAGTTTGCACTTGTGGACTAATTCAAAACAACTTGAATTGAAATGCTTATTTGGTTTTCAACAGTTCTTAGGCCCAGGCCATCTTTTCCAATGTTTATTGGGTAAATTTACTGCATGAAAATTTTCACAGAATTTGCTGCATTCAGATACCATAAGAAATCATCTGTCCTGAGGAGTGTACACTAAAGGTGGAATAAACATGGCATGCAAAAACAGTTGTTTAATATCCATTAGGAATATGGTTTAGAAGACTCTTTTGTTATTCCATTTACTTTTGTGTAATTTCAGTAATTTGTCTATGTGGTGTGACAATTTGCATATTACAGATTATAATTTTAAAGATCGCTATCTGTTTATCCTGAGATAATGGTGGATCAATACAGAAAAAAATGTCATTGTAGCTTTGGGATTAGAGGAGGAAAAAGAAGTTTCAGAAGAAGTGGAGAGGTGTTTTAGACTTTAATTGTAATGCCTCCACCACTTTTCTACATGTAAAGTGGAAAAACATTACAGATACTAAAATTAAATATGATGCCAATACTGTAAATCCAGTGTAAGGATTTATTGTATCACTGAGCTCTTTAAAATGTTAACATTCCTTGGCTTCGTTTAGAAGCATTAAGTAATTCCAGGTGAGTCACCTCAGACAACAAAGCCCACTGTTGGTAGACATCCATTACACAGAGAATGACTTAACAATTCTCCAGGGGCATGTGTAGATGTGAGAATGTTTTGTTATGGTGTGGTGACTAGCATTCCTTTATTTCTCATTAGTTTATACTGAACTCTAGTATATAAAAATTAATTTCTGTGAACTCCTTCATTCAGTTAATGTACACACATCTTTTAATGAACATTATAGACTAAAATATTAAATTACAACCTTTCTGCCCCCCAGGTGGACTGTCAGACGTGGTGGTATGAATTAATATGTAATGCTGCAAAAGTAACGAATTCCATTTAGCCAAGAGAACTGAAAGCAGCTCTCAGAGGCAAGGCTGGAGCCTTCTGCAATAGATGGGAAGACTTACATTGACTTCATTAATTGCTGAAGTAAGGGTGGGGATGGAAAACAAAGATCTGTGGGGAGCGATTAGAGAGGCAGGTTATACCTACCCATTAGCAATGAAAGTTCTTCTTGGAGATAAGTGAGCATTCAGACACAGGATGCCTAAATAACTATTCTAAGGCATTTCTAGGTGGCTTTTTGCGTGCCAGTGTGATTTAGCTGTTTCCAGATATAAAATGCATCCATTGTTTTTACTTGAGGAGAGGAAAGCTTAGTGTTGTCATCATCATCCCTAAGCCATGGGAGTCACAGTCAGCATCCTGTCTGGCCTGCGAGGGCCATGTCAGAATCGTGCTACCTGGCAGAAGTAAAGATGATGGGAAATGAACACGCCCTTTAGACCTTACTCTCTGCTGTCCTTTTTATTTTACTTGCACTGTAATGCCACTACTATAGAAAGATCAGGAAGCAAGGGAATTTAAATTAAAGAAAGCAAGATTTTTTTTAAAAAAAATAAAACCAACAATAAACCAGAAGGAATGAAGACTGAAAATGGGAAATATAGAAGTCAGCTCTAATCCCAGAATTGATGTGATTTCTGTTTGCAGACTAGCATTCATTATGCTGAAGTTAACCACCTCTGATCTTAGGTCTTTTTATTAATTGGTCACGTGGCAGCTGAGAAAAGGCCAACGTTTTGTTTTAGCCAAAATGCATTCACAAGATAAAACAGAGTTCACTTTTTAAAAAAAATTCTTGTAAAGCAAAATATTATGCTTCTGATATTGCAGCTTATCCTTTTCAATCAGGCTGAATTTTTGTATATTATTTTCAAAACAACTGTTGAGTTAGGATAGAAGAAACTAAGGAACCCATGATACCATTTTTCATTTAGAAAAGTATGATTTAATAATAGAAGATTTTTAGAAATTGTTTCTTGACTGGAAATAATATACATACAGACAATAGATAAATAATTGCAGGCAAATATCGATTAAGAAAGGTTATCTTAAATGTGATTTATTTTATTTGTGTCTATGATTATCACTGGTCCAATGTAATTACATACTTGTCAATTTAAAGCTCTGGAAAGATGGATTAAATGTCACTGTAAACTGCAGGGTTTTAAAAAGGTAATTAACATATATTTCTTGACTGGTTTTAGGCTTTTTTGTTTGTTTGTTTGTTTTTGTCTGATGATACATCGAAAGCTTAAAGCAATCAGAACTGACGCAAAATACCCATTTAATTTTACTAAGGCTTGAATCAAACTGTAGGAGCAGGAATGTCTTAGGAACCTTGCAATTGGCAGTCTTAAGTAGATGCCATGGCAAAGTAAAATTTAATAACAAAAATACTATTGCTTCTGACATATGAGCGAAGTCTTGTAAAATAACTTCACTGAGTGCTCCTAGTAGCTATGAGAGCTTCATTATAGGCAGATAAAATCTGAGATCTAACTTAATATCTACATTAACAGAGGCTAAAGAGAGACAGGATGGCTGCTTGCATGAGTGAATGACCAGCAGAGTAGGAATTTGGGATTTTTTACAAATTATCTCTCTTTGTGACAATCTAGTTAGATTTTTGCAAGAAGGGTATTTTACTAGCTACACTTAAATTTCTGATCATGCACTATTAGGCCTCAATGTAATGATCTGCTACTGAATTTCACTTCCACAGTACAGTAGGTATGTGTATATGTGAGTGTGTACTAATAAATTTCCTGATGATCAGTCAGAATTTGCCAATGATGGAAGAAAGTTTTCAAACCTTTCTCATTCTTTTTATAGAGGGACAACTTCATGCAGCCTTTGGCATGCTTCACTGCTCTAAGAAACATAGCACTTCTGAATTTTCAGGTTATTATTTTGAATTTCAGCACCATCCTCCTTTGTCCTATGGATGTTGTGCAGTACAACTAGAGCCAAGAGGAATAAAGCTGTAATTTTGTTGAAGTATTGCAGTGATGTGAACGTACTTCTCAAGAGTCTCATCCTTGGTAACATATTATTTGAATTTTGCTTTAGAGAACGTAGCAGGATAGGCAATATCCTGTCTTTGTGAGTGTGAATGCATGAGCACATGCTTAGAATCATCACACCAACGGATGTTAAAAGGAATATCTGTAGGCAGCAGGTTTACTTGCCAGGTTGCAAGGTATCAGAGCATTTGGGAATCATTTTAGTTGACAGGCTGTTCTGACTAATTCTGGATGTGTTCCCTCACCGTTATAGATATGTGACTAAGAATACAGCATGATCTATGAATGGAGAGCTCTTGACAAAATAATTAGGCAATATTCATAGTGGTGAACACCAGCTTCACACTTTTCAGCCTATTTTTTTTTCCGCCCAGCTTCCCCCACACCTTTCACAGCTTTTCTTCATTCTGTGCTGTTGTTGGATACATCTTCTTCAGATTTATTGTATCAACAGTCAAGTTTTGAGATTATTTTGGGGCATGCTGGCGCCGGCATTTTCAATCTGTAAAGCTGTCCGGAACACTTCGACATAACCCTTTTCTGGCAGTGCTGTGATCAGTGCATCAGTGGTGGGTATCAGATCTGAGCTAATGCAGGTCAGATTTCATGGTGCCTGCTGATATTTATGGGGATGGAAAAAATAAAACAGATTTGCCTAGAATGTTGTAACCCATTTCCAATGCAAGTGAAGGGGTTATGAATCTGAATCCCTCATCTGTCATAACGGCTGGAGGTAGAGCATAGCTGGGACAAAGCCAACCCCATGCATCAGAACTAAGCTGTGAACTAAGGAAAAGTAGTAAGGTTTAGTAAGCCTAGAGGTTTAGTAAGGATGATCATTGATAGAAATCCACTGAAGTGAGTAGAAGTGTATTTACCTACTGATGCAATCCCACTGCAAGCCTTTTCACCTCCTTTGACCACAGAGTGTGAAGCTTCACTCTGTTTCTACCCTTCATATAGTGAAACATGTCACATTGAAGAGCAAGCACAATTTATACCCCATACCAAAGAAGAAAACATCTAGAAAAAATGTGCTACAACTTCTTTCAACCTCTTTCCTTTAAATGTTTAGATCGTGACAAAACATTTGATTTTGGGTACAGATCACTCTTTAGCAAATGTAGCCACACCTAAAGTATGCTGCTTTGGTATGAGTCAGAGCTGTGTCCTAGAGCCAGAATAAACTTGCCTTCAGGTCCTGTGGACCTGACTTGACAACCATCAGGCACTCACTTTATTGACATCTGTGGTAGGATAGAGAACTGCTTTTTGGTTTTGCTGACTGTTACCTCAAATAGTTAAAATTTAGAACATCATAATCACTCCTCAGTGATAAAAGGACACTTTATTTTGGCTCATATCCTTTGAGATGGAATGAGTTTTGAACATAAACTTGTAATGTACAGTTTCAGAAGAGCAGGTCTTGGAAGATTTCACAAAATTCTTTGCACAAATATGCATGCTTACTTTTGAGTGTTAGACTGAAAAGTCAATATGGATTATTTTCAATTATGAGTCTAAGTTCTGAGAATGGTTTTTTTTTTACAGGGTTAGTCTGACATAGGAAAAGAGGAAAACTTTTCTAATCTAGATGCATAGATCGCATATGCAAACAGGAATGGAAATTGCCTACAGAGCCTTCATGCTTCAAGTACATTGTGTGGTTACTTTTATATTCAGCCATGAACACATTTTGTGGTAGTATTGCACTCCTTTTGTTTTACAGTATCAAATGAAGACTGAGACATTAAAAGCAGAGTGTAAGAGAAATGAAAAAATGACAGTAAAAGCAGCTGATGAAAACCTTATTAAAAGCTATGCATGTCAGGCTGTGTTCCTTCTGTAACATGTATGTTTGTAATAACAGCTCTGAATCCTGTAGGGACCTATAAGTAATGAAGAAAACTGGTCAAGCAAAAAAAGTTATTGGAAACTTGAGTGCTATTGAGTCCCATAATATGCAAACTGTACATCTGCATAAAATAAACCTGTGCCCTGCTGATAGCTTTTATATTGTTCCCCTTGTATAAATCAATTTGTTTGCAGGGTTCAGTTTACTCTGGTAAATGTTTTATGGTGAGAATTATGTCCCCAATTTCCATAAGCAGTCAACATTCATTGTTGTTTTAATATCAATAACAAGGCAAAATGTAAAACTGAACAGGAGAGACAGTGTCTCCAATGAGAAGGTTGCCCTCTTACCTAGAATGGAAAGCTTCTGGTGTTAATATATCTCTCCCAGTTGAGGAACAGAATCAAGTCAAAGGACACCACCATGAAGAGTCAGGCTGTCCAAAAGACAAAAAAGAAGGGGGGGGAAAAAGAATGACAAACTATAGTGAAGGGAAATTACTTATTTGCCTAGAAAGACAGAAACTAAAGAGACAATAATGAAGTGTGAAAAATGAAGTTGGAGCAAAACTTGCACAAAAGGTGTAATGTACCATAGTACCAAAAATTATGTGTTTGAAACTCTCAGAGAATGTGAATGTTGAATAAAAGGAATATCCTTGTGCTCAGCAAAGTTTTGAGATGGGACAGGCGTGTCTTACCAGGAAAGCCTTAGGTTCTTCCTTGGTTTCTGTATTGGTTCTACTCTGTCAGAAAAAGGTTGTTAATCTGAGGGAGCTGTCTTGAGTAAACCTGATGGTAGCAAGCTGGTGGAAATTACGAAGCTAGAGAACTGAAAGAAAGCGACAGTTCAGTATTTCCTTGCTTGTGGGAATGTGGAATCATAGAAGGCAGGACAGAAGGGGTGATGTGTGATGTTAATAGATTACAAAGATGGTCGTCTGTTGGAGGAAGTAGCGTTCATTCCTCTAGATGGGTTGCTTGGTGTGGTGAATGCAATGCCTGTCAGATGCCTGTAAATGTGGTCTTGAACTGCAGTCCTGGACTTCAGCCATGGACTTTTAGTAAATACTTTTTGAAAACCTAGTGTTACAGGATCTGCCTCCACAGAACTCTGCAATAAATAGACTTTATGGGATGTACTCTGGGGGAAGAAGATGATTTATGTACTCAATCTTTCTTCCTCTGCCCTGTGGAGAAATCTTCAGACCAGCCAGCAGGCTGAGTCAAGGAGGGTGCTCGGCTACTGCTGGAGAGATGATTTTATACTTAAGCACTGGAATTTCTTTTCATTGCTGCCATCATCAATATCAGGTATTTGTTTCTTAACCCATGCAAGGTACTTCTTTAATATGAGAGTTGAGAATTAATACATACATCCCTTTCAAAACGCGAACTAGTTTCACAGAAAATGATACATTAGCAAATCAGAACAAATTTTAATTCAGTATTAACTATAAACTTGATATCAGAGTAACATTCCAATGTAACTGTTAGCTTTCTATGCATCACTACATTTTGAATAGTCTGAGGATATGCACTGAAATTTCAGCTGATCACATAAGAAGTCAGGAAGGGCTGCTCTTGTGTAGGACTCACCTCACGTACTGCTGGCCATCTAAGAACTTCCTGTGGTTACTGGAGTGAGCCAGAACAGCTCCATTCCATTTATCTTATGGTGTCAAAATCCTCTTTGCTTCTTACCATATGAGCTGCAGCTCAAGTCTATACAGCCTGAACGGTTTATAAAAGACAGGTTCGCTGTGATTGCCAGGAAAAAAAACCAGAACTGCTTGTATGAGTTTTTCTTCAGGTTTGCTCAAGTATTGAGTAAAAAACTACAGTCTGTTTGGCTTCAAGATGAGCAGAAGCAACATTTATACAACTGTGCCCTAGTATGTGACAAAAAATGCAGGTATACTATTTATTTTCTGATCTATATAAAGAAAAATATCAAAGAAACAAGTCTATTCTTCAGTGTGACAGGCAAATTCTCAGTGTAATTCCGTTTAAAATTCATGTGTCCTCTGTTTTTAAGTATTAGTCTGACGGACAAATAAATCTTCAAGTTGGTAGATAGCAAAAAGGAGAAAATGTGGCCATATCCCTAAAAACTTTGCAGCTGACTTCCAGAGTACACAGCCTCTTGCATAACTGTGGGTATTACCAGCTGCATCTCCACACTACTGAACTGCTTTATTTTCAGAGGTAGCTGTGGAATGATGTGTAAACTTGATAATCTCCTTGAAAGAAATCTCCCAGAAAACACCAAAGACCATTGAAAGAAGAAACACTCTTAAGTTGCTCCAGCTAAAAGAATATTGGTTTAAATATGCTGTATGCAGGCACTATTACTTGAACACAGGTTTTATTGCACAGCAGAACTGATAGCAATGATACGTCTTCCCTCTAGAATTGTCACTTCTCCAGATACCGATACCTAAGTAGGCACAGTATGTCACATTTTATGGCTAGGAGCATGACCAGGACACTAAGTCAATCTCTTTCAATTTGATGTCTCTCATCAGTGAAATAAATACTGATTTAAGAGCTGCCACAGACTCCACTGCAGACATCACCTGAAGATATGATGTACTAGAGATCATGTTAGGGTGGTGCATCAAAATAATGGGAACTGTTTTTTTTTCAGTAGACGACACAGTGGGCAAGTAGAGTATGCTTCACACAATAGCATTAATTGGTTTGTCCATAAAGGGCAAGAATAAATAAAAGCCATTAAGTTTTATGTGTGTATGATATCAGGGTACACTTCACAATTGTAAACTGTAAAAATTAAGTCTTTTTTCTCTTATTTATTCTACTTGCCTCAGGGTTAATCAGCTGTAGCACCAAACCAGCTCCTTTCAGTCTTGCACAAAAGCCTATAATATATCACAGAGTCAGTATCACAGGTAACTTCTTGTCAATGAGGCAAGAAGTTCAGCTTAAGAAAGTATGACATAGAGGTTTATTTTTTATTCCTTTAACAACTGTATAGTATGCAGAAACACACAAATTGTTGAGTTTAAATGGCTGTTAACATTCTTCTTGAGTACAGATATAATAAGGAAGTAATGCCATAAAAGTTCATAACAAAAAGGTACATTACTTTCTCTTGCTAGGAGGGTTTTAATCTGTTAGCCACAAAGGCACTGGGATGGAAGGCTAGAGAACAGTTTAAATGGATACATCTCCAGGTACAGTCAAAGGAAAAGTGAAATAATGATTTTCAAGATTTTTTTTGGATGAACAGAGCATGCTCAACCTGAACCATGTTCTTACAACCCATGATGCAAATTATTAGGTGAACATATAATTTAATGTTTTCTAGGAGACCAGTTAGAGATGATTGACTGGGCTGATACATAGGTGAGTTGTCCCTGAAACACAATTTCGGAATGAATATGTAAAAATACCTACTTTGCTATTAGCCTGATTTTTGTCTATAGCCCTTATCAAACTCTTCTTTTAAATTTGAGTCAATTTTTAATTAATTTTAATTTATTTTCTCTGTAAGCCATTTCAGTTTATGCTTCCTTTCACCCAGAATGGGAGAGGGCCTGTTATCTGTACCAAGAAAAGAAAGAAATAAAAAGAAACTGAGCGCCAAATTCAGCTGAAATGTAAGCAGCTCCAGTTTCACTGGAGTTAAGAGGGAAACCTGCTTTCCCATTCTTTAGCCGATATAGCTCAGTTAAAGCTCAACGCAAGAGCCTGCGTAGCTAAATGATCGGGCAAAGTTACCCATCCATGGTATGTTGTCTCAAGCCTGAAGACCTGTGACAACCTGTGCCTACTCAATGATTCTTTCCATCCCCCTGTCTACTAATAGTATTTTCATATAGTATTGTTTTGTTCCCATTTCCAGTCCCAAATTCCTGCCTCTCTTCCACTGTCCTGATGTTATAGTTCTGTACCAGTTTATGCTACTTTCTCCCCTGCTCTTACCTTGTACTCCACTTCCCGCAGAAGTTGCTCTGTTGAATCTTGTTTGTTCATCCAGGGAGCAGAGGATGAAGAGCCTGAATTCAGTGCTATCATAGCTGGGATCTGCCAAGGCAGCCTGGGAAAATTAGTGATTGTAAAGTGAAATGTATAGTGGCACAAATGCAAGAACTTTGATGCTCTTTTCACTATGTCTCCGTAATATCTATAGTGTGTGCTGCTTTGACTTAAAATATTTTTGAAAGTTAACAGTTTTTAGTTCCAGAAATCATAACAACTGGCAACAGATATCCAAAAATGGCCTCAAAAGAGTAAATGTACTTTGACATATTTCTTTGTTCTTTTAAAGTAAATGAAACAATTAGTCTAAATAAAGCACTTCATCACTGAAACCTGAAGGAATTTCTTGGCTGCTGACAAATCGTGAATAATAATAAAAGAAGAGAGTAGAGAAAGGAAGGGGGGGTCATGAGAGTAGATAATCTATGGGTGATGAACAAAAGCCAATTTCAAGGACTCTTGAGCTGGGTTCTTCTGCTGAAATGTTAAGTTTCTGTTTCAAAGTGTTGAGTAAGCTCAGAATGTTACAGTGGGTTGTACGAGCTTCTGCAAAGCACTTCATGCACTCATTTTATTTCTGTCTTAACTGATTATTCTTCAGTTTCATGTAAAACACTATCAGTGAAGATCTTTATTTCTATTAGTAGAAAGCATGTTCCCTTGCAAATGTAGCTTGAACCATGTAAGGACAAGCTGAGCTTTCTACTTTTCTGCTTTCTGTTAACGCTTATTTATTTCATTTTGCAGTCATCTTGCCCATCTCCACCACAGTTTTCTGTTTGCTTAGCTTTCTATCCTGTCTGACTGCAGCTGGTTAGGGCACAGGCTCTGTCATTGTTGCTGGAGGTCATGCTCACTTCATCTGCAGTCTTTCACTGAGCAGGGCCTTCATTTCTGAGGGGTATGACCAGGCACTACAATGACGTATGAATCATATATATGTGCATACATGTGTGTATTGGTGCTAGTCAGGATCTATGTGTAATCTCAGTATTATCTGGTGGCACTTACCTCTCTTTTGCCACAGAAGAAAAACAACTGCCTTTAGAACCCTGGTTAAGAAAGTAAAATCTGTATCTTGTAGAAGGTGCTGAAATACAATTAAGTGGCTTTGCATCCAGAGCATTTCATGAAGTAAAGAATGAAGCATAGATACTTATGTGGTCCTTTAACTCTTTCTAATTCCTTTTCTAGAAGTCTATAAATTTTAGGAAAGGTGTTTAATCAGGTACAGTTTCATGAGATGCAGTTATCACAGATGGATTAAAAATTTATCTGAACACAAAAGAGCGAATCTCCTACGTCACTACTGTGCACCTTATGTAAAGGACACAGAATACAATTCTGCATTCTTTCTACACGCTCTAAAACTGTGTCCTTGGTGCTTAAGTCTTCAACATGGGTGCACAGGGAGTCACTGTGGTTTGAAATACAGGAAAGGGGAAAGGGAGTGTACTGCCATTCAGCTGTACTTTTCTTCATCTGTATGAGCTGATTTTAGTTTGCACAGATCAGAAGTCTCAGGACAGCGTCTACACATCACCAGTTTGTATTTTAGGGGGATAGATGTGTGGATGGGTAGAACAATGGAACCATTTGTAGACTCTGTTGCTCTGCCACTGAGCTTGCCCAAATGGTTCAAGCCTACTCACGAAAATAGGTCAGACTATGCCAGAAAGTCCCAGTGTTTCAAAGGTAGAAGTGTGTCATTTTACTGTAAAGGCCCCTTAAGGCTACTTTGTTACCTATTACAAAATTATAGAATACAGTAATGCTGCATTAACTGTCCCTAAGATCTTCTGCACCTATCACCCATCAGATGCTGCAGGCCAAACCCACTGCTTTTGTAACGCCATTGGCTTCAGAAGTTTGCATGAGGGAAGAGTTTGGTCCTTTTTAACTAACTATAATACAGTGTTCTTTGCAACTTCCCAGGTGTATAATTCTTATAGCTTTCTTTCATAGAGTAAAGGAGATTAATTTTAGAAACAGTAGTTTTTACAGATCCCAGGATATTTGCCCTAACCATTATTTTGCTTTGAGTAAGTAGGCTCTCTGGCTAACTTTTACTTGTGGGGAATTATATCACAGATATATTAACAGCTATACCCCAGTTAAAGTGTGTACCACTAGGGATTGTCTTCAAGCCCAATAGCTTGCTATTATTTCCTATCTCAAAATCTGTGCTAAGTAATAAAATAAAAAAAAAAGAAAAAAGAAGGTTGAGGTCACACTGCAACTGCAGTCTCATTGAGAATTCGGATGGAAACCACAAGCTAATCTATACAAAAATAACACCTAAAAAAGACACCTGAAGAATTTGGACATGGAAGAAAATTTAAAAAGCCCCACAGTCTTGGCAGCTTCATGATATCTTAGAATCACCCTTCCTGGTGGTGGACAAACAGAAGGCTGTTTTGTTGGAACCTAGTCCTGTTCTGGGAAGTCCATAAATCTGTTTTTAATTACATGCATACTACTCAGTCCCATTCCTGTCTTGGCCAGTTAAAGGTGTGCTGTTGCCTTATCTGCTTGAAGGGTGAAGACCTTTTATCCTAATTCCTACAAGGGGCCACAAGGTGTAACGTATTCTTGATTCCTGCCTTGTGGCTTTTACTAGCCAGTTAATCCTGAGGAGGTGTGTGACTGGAAGCTCGTTTCTTTTATGCTTCCCTGGACATCCTCACCAGGTGGCCTGCACAATTATGTAAACTAGGTCGTTCTAGCTTTTAAGACAACTTAGCTCGTGAGGACTCAGAAAATCCTTGATGTTTCAAGTAACCAGGTGGTCCCATACTTAATTATGATTGAGCTGATAGGTATTTTGGAGCAAAATGTTAATATTTAACACTAGACTTTTTTTTTAAAGTAGGATCCCCATCAATGAAACTGATTTTAAAATAGTGAGGATATTTCTGCAATTCTTAAAGTTTAAAAAAATTATTTTTGCAATTATTATATGCATTTTTTCTGTGTTCACATTTTTCTCTTCTATAGCCATCTAGCTAATTTTGAAAATTCATTTACCCTGAGCTAAAATGTGAGGGAAACGAAACAGGCAAAAACTGGGGAAAGAAATGGAAATCTGGAAGTGAAAGTTTTCTTTTAAAGTGCTAAAGCAACAAGGTGAAAGACATGGGAATGAGGAAAGAAAACTTGAAATAAAGTGAATCACAAGCAGGAGAAACAGTGTGGAAATTATTAATGAAATTGCTTTTCGGCTTTTCTACCATTTTTTCTCAGCAATCCACAATACCAAATTGTCAGCATAGTTCTAAGATGGAAATTTTAGTGTCCCTTTCACAATTCCATTTCAGGGGTATGGGAGAGACTCTGATTTGTATTAAATTCTTAGAATTACAAATTTGCCTTTTCCCAATACATAGAGAATCAACAATGCACTTTATTGTTTTTTCAGCTTTCTCAGCAGGGAAGGTTGGCCTCTTTGCATTGGAAGACTTCTGTCTGTGGTGTATGCATTTCAGAGCCTTCCCACCTGCCTCTGACAAGCTGGGTGAAATACATCAGCAAGTAACATGTTTTTGCCATAAGAGTAAAATTACATGTAGTCAGGAATAATTGAATAAGTGAATTCACAGTTCAGTTTGAACAAACCTATGACTAATAATAATCCAGTATTAATAGATTATTAACTCAACAGTTATTAACATTTAATGCTAACAGATGAGAATGTTTCACATTTGAACTAGGTACTATTCTGTTCATAATTGTTTGCCTGTATAATATTTTAGCAGTAGAATAAAGAGTAGCATTATGTTGAGCCAGGCTACTGATTGGAAGAACCATGCTGTGTTAAGACAGTCTTATTCAAACCTTCCTGCTCCCACTGGGAACACATTATTGTGTGCAAGGGCCATCCTACTACCTTCTCAGTATAAGCAAAGATAATAAGATCAAATTGCATACACTGCAGGATACTTTCCATGGATGCTTTTGTAATACTAAAATTTAGAAGCCCTTTAGGCAAATACTTAAAACATACACAGACCTACCCAAAACTGGTTATGGAGTGGAAGCTGTGATGTGTGTAGTAGGCTGTGTGTAAGGTAACTGTAAGCCCATCTGACAAAATTTTACAAACAGCAGCCAAATTCAGCCGGCTTTCCTCTAACACAGTAAACAGTGGCAGCCTCACAAGATCATGGAGTCTGTTCAAAATACCTTTCAAATAGTATTTTGATTCTGATCCTACAGAGACTTAACAACTTGGTTAATTCTGGTTGTCACACATGACCAGAGAAGTCAATTTTAAGCCTGCCTATGTAGCATGAAGAAAATGTTTTAACAATATATATAAATGCTTAATTTCCATATGGTCTGCTCCAATTAAGTCAAATTGCCGTCTTTGCATTAGTTAAAGAGAGGAGCCCAGCTCAGTTGTGCTCAATCAGAGTAATTGCCCTGAAATTAGGATCAGATGTTTTTCATTACATCCTCTAAGGTATACACACCATACCAGGTGTAAGAGATTGGGTTTGAGTCCTACCATGGTTTGGGATACTTTTTTCTTCATCTGTGCTGTTCACACAGCGCTAAATGCTTTGGGCAGTGTTCCTCACAAGAAGAGAGGGAGAGGAATAGTGCATACCAAGAAGGTAAAAAATCTTAATAGTCTGTACAGTATGATCATCTGTCTTTACTTACCTGTTTATAATAATGACAAAATTCTTGGGCTCTTCAGGTAATAATCTGGTTAAAAGCTCTTGGAAAGTGCCTGTTTTTATCAGTATTAATTGCTTCCAGCGGGACTAAGCATTTGTAAAGGTAAGTCTTCGTGTCATCAGGGGCTAATTAGGACAAATGCAAAGGGAAAAGAAGTAAAATGAAAGTTGCTTTTACTATTTTTAATTTTGCTGTGTATTTGTGTTCTGAGCCTAACAGTATGCTTTTCTTGCTTGAAACATTATCTATTAGCTTTATAAACATCGTCTAACTTGGAAGACTTTTTTTCCTTCATCTATCCTTGTATTTATGTAAATGCTACCTATTAATTTTTGGTTTTGATGCTGCTTTCAGTGGGAAGCCATGCTTGTGAAGATTGAGTACACAAACAGTTTATAGTGTCCTATTTGAAGAACACAGCCACTGCCGAACAGCTTGAGGCTGACTTCTTCATAGTGACTTTATCTGGACAAATACAGGAAAACGTAAGGTATGCAGCAGCTAAGGAGGAAGTATATTATTTTTCTCGTTTTTCTGTTAGCTGTCATCATGTTTACAAACTTAGGTGGACTATACTCATTTTTTGGCATTTTTGAAAGATCAGTGGTGGAGGGATGAAAGAATAAGATAGTTTTAGTCTTGTAATATGTTCATATTGTATATAGTATACTAGATGTATAGTATTAGGTATAGCTATAAGTGTTTTATGTTTATATTATATATGTAAAAATAGCATATCTAGGATTAGTAATATATCAATAGTAATATAGCAATACTTTCAAAGAAAATATACCAAGTTAGATTCCTGTGTTTGCTCGGGGCCTTATCTGAAAATTTTATAGTGATATCTCTGCTGGCTTGATGTGGTAATCTGTTATAATGTAACTAACGGTAAAAGGAAATCAATGTACATGTAAAATAGAAAAGTGGTTTGTTTTCCCCAGCTATCACTGTCACTTCTGAGAATGAGCAGGCAAGTCAACATTTCCAAGGGCGCAGCAGCCCAGACATGAAGTGAGTCCTTTGCCCAGAGGTTTCGCAGCCACCGTAGTTCTTTAGGACAACAGCCTGAGCTGGTCACTTTGTCTTCAGTGATATTACAAAGTGAAATTTTGATGTTGTTTGTGGATATTAAAATTCTTAAAGGCTTATGGGGTCAAGATTAGTAGCCAACTTATTTTCTTTCTGTGTACTATATAGTTTTCTGATATAAGCACTGGAAAATAATGCGTTTTTCAATGGTGTCAGAGTAGAGTACCTCACTGCAGTCACTCTCTAGGGCATTAGAGAATATTTTATGTGTAAAAAGCAGAATGTTGTGATCACGCCTCCTTATTGTGGTTCCCGATTATCTGACTTGCCAATAACATGTAGGATTTTCCTTAATGGAGGTAAGTGTCACTGATCACAGGACCAGCTGACATGGTAAACTGTAAAACTTTGAAGTTTAATTTATGCTTTTTCATGTTTGTTCTAAGAAGAAACCATCTGATCAGGAAAAAAAAAAAAAAAAAAAAAGGAAGGCAGTAAAGGATATATTTTAAATTTAAGAGAAGAACCAATTTTGTCACATTAAAAGTTTGCAGAAAATTATGTGCTTTGGAAGGCATTTTTGTGACCTTGTTTGTTGCTGTTCATATTGTAATTACTGTTTCCTACTACTGTGTAATATAGTGTCATATGTACACAAGGTAGACTGGCCTCTCTAGTATCTCTTTGTGTGTGAGTGAACTACTGATAACTACTTTCTGAGTATTTCTTTCCTCCAATAACTGCATCTGTTTTTTAATCTTGACCATCCATCTAAGTTTCTTTTGGGACTTTTATGTTGGACTGTGTCAAAAACTTTATGCCATGCAGATTTACATTGTAAGCCTCTCACTCTTCACCAGGCCAGTTGTAAATGAAGGAAAGTAAGCTACGTTAGCATTTGGTTTTGATAAATTTTTGCTTTTCAGCTTACAGTGCTGTAGGTGCCTGTAAATTGATTGTAATAATTTTTCCAGATGTTTTCCCAGATAGTCAGATTAGGTTGTCTGTACTATAATCTCCTGAAATGCCATCCACCACTTCCCTGCCCCCCCCCCCTTTTTTTTTTAAAGATAAGTAGGATTTTTGATCTGCTCCAGTTTTCTGGATCTTCACTCTTTCCCATGTCTCTGAGCTAACTCAGACAGATCATACTGCATTCAGAGGGCAGACAAATAATAACAGAACAGATAACAGGTATCTCCTTATCTCCTGATTCCAGATACACATTATGCCACACTGGCCCTGAAATCTATTTGAACAGTACTAATCTTTTTATACTTCCGTCCATGTCATTACTGTAGCTGCATAACCAGAGTTTCTTGAGGAAGCCTAAAGGCCTTGAGAAAGTCCCCTGAAGTTTGAGTTAGCTCCTCAGCTGTGATCAGTGGCTTACTGGCGTTGTCTGACATCATGATTCACAAACCCAAGGCTAGGCAAATATTGTGATCAATTCCCACATTTAAGAAAATGCCTTTCTGCCTCTGGCATGCAGCTACTCTGACCAGTCAGCCCTGTCACCCTCTCCCCAGCTATTTCAGCTCAGAAGGAGAAAGCAGGCCTAATTGCAGGGAGTTGTGCTGTGGCACACAGTGAACAGGGGTCCCAGTAATGGCCAAAGTGGCAGAAATTTGTGCCCCCATGAAGAAAGGACTCCAGACAGGCGGAATGAGGGAGGAGAAGTCTGAGCTCTGACTAAGAATAAAGAAATAGAAAAACACTGCTGTGAAGAACCAGAAAAATAACATGGTTGTTCTGAGAAACCTCAGCAATTATTCTTTTACTGGAATCATTAAACTTTTCTGTAATTAAATGAAAAGCTTGTAATGTTCACATACCCATCTCTGTAGGAATTCCTTGAATATTTTGTTTAGCATGCAGAGGCATAGCTTAAGTTGGCCAATGGTAAGAGACCATCCTTGGTTTATTTTTCACTGGGGACTTCTACACCACACAGACTTTCTGTTTGACCTTTACATTTTCTTCAGAGGACAAGAGGTTGAAGTCTGCAGGGTAACCAGAAATACCCAACATGGCACAGCTGCTCTGGAGAAAGCCTAAACTGCTTTTGAGCACAAGAAGTAGTAAACATCTGGGGATCATTTGAAACTGTAGCTGCTCACTCACTATGGAAGACATGAAAGAAGCAGTTAATGTTTCTTTTCTGGGTAGGGGATTGATCTTTATCACCACTTTCCCTAAACTGTATTAATAACTATCACCAGGGACAGGAGAAGTACGCATATTTAAAAAGGCAGCAGTAGTTGCCCCAGGTCACAGAAGTAAAAGAGGAATTTGAATCTGAGTTCTGCTTGTTTTCTATCCAGAAGCATGAGCCTCTTTTTTTGGAAATAATTTTTGTGTGAAGTTTGACTGCAACTTCTAAGGATACATATAAATAAATCAAGTTAACAACAACAAGAAAGAAAAAAATCTCTCCTGTAAGGCCTCTAAAATAAGTTGTTCTCTACTGTAACAAAAAGAACTGTAAATGTTTCAATTTTATTTTTGTGCCAGGGCTTTTAATTTTTAATTTAAGGTAGAAGTATATGAGAAGGTAGTTCTTGCTTCCTAGAACATTTGGACTAGTATTTTCTGTACAAGGTCCCTGAAGCAGCTTCTGTCTGCAGAGTAAATAGTCTCTATAGCACCCAGAGGACTGTCCTCCAGCCACCCAACATGCATGGCTTGCTTTGTATGGAGACCAAGTAGTGGAGTGGAGGAGAAGGGATGGTCTTCTGCAAACACACCCAGTGAGGTTGCTTGAGTGTGATGATGTGAAATCATCAAGGACGTACTTTCCTGTACGTCCACAAGACCATGTAAAACTGGACTAGGGAGTCCTCACTCATGGCTGTTCTGAGTGATTCTGAATTTTCCTGTCTCGGTCCCCACTGACCAAAGTAAGTGGAAAGGGATGGCATCCAGTTCCCTCAGAGCTGTCCGCTTTTTCGAAATACTGCTGTTAACCAGGGAGCAAGTTGTCTCAGGCACTGGCCCATCTGCTGTTCAGCAGTATTTTCCCCCAGTAAGAGATAAAGTCTTCTACATCTGTACCTCTCAGATGCTCATGATGACAGTGGATTGGCACGGGAAGGATCTGCCTGTGGAATTCTGTCCCTGGAGATCGTCAAAACTTGACAGGACTGTCTCTGACCAACCCATTCTAACTTTGAAGTTGACCATGCTGTGAGCAAGGGATTGAACTAGATAATGTCCAGCAGTTTATTCCAACTTAAATTATTCTATGAATCTGCTTTAAGTAGTAGAAACTGTATACCTTGGTAGCAGATCTGAGGTCAGAAGCAATGAGGAATCCTGCTGGCTGCAGAAGCAAGACCCTTGGTCAGTAACAGCTGCTTAACTAGAATAGCCTTTCTCCACCCCCAGAGTTCACCAGACCACATTTCTGCCTGTCTAATAAATGAGCTGGTTTTCTCAGTCAGAAACCTTTTGGGTCCAGGTACAACTATCAGGGATTCCTCAGCTCAGAATTCACCTGCAAGCACTGATACTTGACAGGCACTTGCTCTCCCATCAATGAATATCCAAGAATGGCAAGGTTTAGTGTCCTTCCCAAACTCAAGGAGCAGTGGAAGCTAAGAACCATCCCTCAGAGCTCTTGATCCAGGGAAAAGCAGCTACCCTTCAGTCCCAGCTGCTCCTGAGTGTCATCCCTCCTCTTCAGCTCTTGGAAGATGTGTAGTATCGCTCCCCTTTCTTCCTTCCTTCTCCTTCCACTTCCATAATGTAGGATGAAGCCTTCCTAGCTCTTTCTATACAGTGCCGTAAGATCCAAGGGAAAGAAACATGGGCATCTTTTACTTTTTCTATGGGTGTAAATGGCAATTGGGGTTTATGCCATTAAAATCTTACTGAGGAAAGCATGAGGTGCTGCTTTTGCTGATGTAGTGGAATAATGCAAGTCTAGTCTAAATTTGTACAAGTTCCCCTATCTGGAGCGTGAACTAATAATGTAGGGAGTGAATTTGCCATCTCAACAATGTAACATACCCCAGGGGGTCTTTATGTACCTTGGGGATGTTGTCTTAGAAAAACTACTTTTCTTAACTTTGAGAACATAGTGATGCACAGACATCAAAAGCAATGCAAGGTATTGATGTAGGAGACTTTCTAAACTTTTCTTGACTGTTTTTAAAGGAGCCTTTTCTGCACAGCTATAGCAAGGCAAATTTCTGAAGCAGCATACTTGAGTCTTGCTGCTGTTACAGATATTAATGGATGTTACTTGGTTGAGTCCCCTTGTGGGGCTTTGAAAGCGTACACTTGTGTGTATAGTAAATTAGTTTGTTTCCTTGCTCACAGATTTTTTTGAGGAGTAGGACTACAAAAGCATTCCTTACCATAAGACAGAAGCAAGGCCCACATAATCATACTTTATTCCTTCCAAATGGAGTATTTCTTTGCTGCACCTAGAAAGAATGCCAGAATCCCAACTGATAAAAACTAGATTTCAGTGAAGTCAGAGGGGAGCGTGAAATCGCTGAAGGAACAGACCACATATAAACCCAACAGCACAAATCAAGGAAGGGTTCTTATCTGTCACAGACTAATTGGCTGGGGCCTACTGTTTCACATAGCAGATCTCTACCTGCTGTTCAGAGAATCTTGAGTAAAATAAATCTGTGCCAGAAACAATGTATACTTATATGTGTATATCTCTTCATAGATCACAAGGTGGCCTGCTTCCTATATACCCCTTCTATTTGCAAGCATCACCACTGATTTAAAAAGGGGATGTATGCACCTATGCTAAAGTAAACAGTGTTTGTGAAGTTAGACACCATGCTCATTCATCTTTATTGGGTCACATGTCAGTAAGGGTTTTGTTAAGTGTTCTATTATTTTGAAAGTCAGTTTAATGACTGCATACTATAAAAGTTAAAGCAATTATATGTATTGCATAATGAACAATATGACTTCCAAATGTTCACATGTAATGCATGTCAGATTTCATCTGAAAAACAAAACAAACTCCTTAAGGTTGCCGTCTGCTCTTTAGAAGAGCCACATGTTGTAACCTCAGACATCAAAATATCAGCTGTTTTTTGTGCACGAACAGAGCAGTGGAATCCATGCCATATTCTGCCCTTTATTTTCTTGAATCTGGCTGCAGTAATGACCAGATGTGCACTTCTGCCAAATGCAGTCAGTGTTTGATCCACATACAGTTCAGTCAATCGGTCTATACTTCTTTTCTCATGGCGTATCTCATCCTGACATCATTTTTTTACAGGATGTAATAAAGATACATAAATAAGGAACGGCCTTTTCTAACATTACTTTTGGTAAAATGAAAATATCTATAGACACCAGATGAGATTGAGGACCATTGCATTCTCATACTGGAAGAGGTCGCCTTCTGTGAAACATTTAAAATCTAAATACTCTGGACAGATGAAAGAAGCAGATTTACACTTTTCTAGAAAGAAGAGTAGAAGTGATCAGTCACGGTTGCCAAGAATGCCTTGTCTTTGTCAGAACCTCTTGAGGAGGCCAGTTACTATCATTCCAATCCTTCAGCGCAGTTTTCCATGTCCCACATATCTTTCCTATCTTAGTTTCTGTGTACCTGCTTCTGCTGTTCTTATCTACTGCTGGTGCCTTCTTCACCATACAGTGTGTAAATATTTTTTGTTGTTGTTGTTGTTATTATCAGAACTGTAGCTGTAAGTTACCATAGTAAACTGAGCTTGAGCCATTGGGGAAGTGCTTACCTGTCTCTTCTGGCTCACATTTTTCTTCCCCAGAGGCAGTGGCACACAAGAAAGAGGTTGGGCTAAAGACAGCTGCCTCAACTGTTGAACTCTGATCTGTGTTCATGAGTTGGTACTCTGAAATTATACACTGTTTCAGTCAAAGAAAAATTCCACATAAAGATCATTAAATAAAAAAGGGATAGTGTGAAAGCCTGGCTGGGACCACTTGGATGTCTCAGACTGGATTTCCTCTGGTGAACCTATTTATATGAGAAATACATCCTCAGGCTGAAGTTTTGAACACTTTATCAAAATGCATTGGTTGTGATTTTGTTGAGGATTGTAGTATTTCTTGAAAAGTTCACATGAAGGGTTTGGTTCAGGTGGTTTTTTTCACCTACAGAAATGTTGTAATCTTATGTTCTGAAGCAAATCAGCTTCCTAGGAATTTTGCAGCTACTCAGATTAGCTTTGTGTAAGTTTCTTAGAATATTCTCTTCAGAGAAACAGACCAACAATACCCAAACAAAGCATTGGAGTATCACGTTTGGAAACAAAACATTTTATATATTGAAATAAATTTTTATGTATGGAATTTTATTCAACAATAATGTGCTTTTAGGTAAAGCAGTCCAACAGGGCAAAGCAAATGCTTGAAAGTTTTTATTTTACTTCTTTGCTTATAATGTGGTTAGTATAAACTGCTTTTGTTAGTTTAATAACAAAGGTGGGAAGAGGCCAAGCACTGGGAGATTAATTTAAAAACTAGCTGAGAAGAATTAGTCACAGGAGAGCAACTTCAGGGTGTCTGGCACATATCAGCATTTTATTTCATTGTAACCAAAATATTGCACATGGATTCATAAAACACATTTGTTGAGTTTTCTTTTAAGTTTCACGGTTTGTCCTTTCTTTTAAAACCTGTGGTAGGTCAGAATTAACGGTAGCAATTTCTTTTGCTAATGACTTCAAATATACTCTTTTAAAACCCAAGTAGATGCCTTTTTTAAAAAGGTTTGGAGGCTCTTCTAGCAGTATCAAGATAAAGCATGAAATTACACTTCTAAATTATGTATCTACATTTGTATTTAAAACTTCAGTAAACCTCAGCAGAATTATTTTTAAACTGCTGCAAAACTTATAGTGTTTCACCTATGAACACTAAATATATTTATATGGAGATAGTCTTTGTACGGTGATACTAACATCCATCTGAATGTTGTATGTGAGATTATAAAAAAAATGCAGTGATTACAGGGATGTAACAGAAGTGTAGTCTTTTTTTGATTGTTTATTATTATCAGTCATGTTTTCCCGGTCAATCCATTCTTTAAATAGGATTTTATAGCTGTATAATCTGGTCGCTTGCTTTCTGTATTTTGAAGTGTCCAACAGGGTAGTAGAAGGATTTGTCAATATTCTTGGCATGAACTTCATGAATATGTGTATAGGGGACATATCTCTTTGTAAAGCATTTGTATCTTTGGACAGCCTTGAAAGCATTTCCATACCACCAAGTTATGTCACTGAAGATCTTATATCCATTTATGTCACAGTTTAAAGTAACCTTTAGTTAGGGGTTTTATTTTTCATATTTTATTTTTAGTATTTAAAGCGTATGATTGTTATTAATCAGATTCAGACTAAGTGCCAATACATTCCACAGGCCAGAGATATATCAAATTACTTTGTCCTACAGAGATGAAGTACATTACTTCTTACATTGTACACTTTCAGGCTGTGATTCTGTAATTGTTAACACAAAATCTTTGGTGATGCAAATGTTATCTGGAACAGGCACAGGCATACAGTTGCATTTCAGTTGAGTGAGCCAGAACATTTAGTTCAATCTTTATGCCATCTTTATGCTTTTAGATCTTCTTTAAAAACATGCAAACACCTCCAAAATACAACCCTCCCCCCAAGTCTGTGGAGTGTCTCTACCAGGTTAGTAAGTTGTATTGTATGGCTGCAGCAATTTTGAGGAAGTAGTAGAAGTGCATGAAGTAGAGGTTCTTGTTTGGTCCATGACTGAAGAGGAGAACAAATGTCTGGGAAGGCTACCCAATTAATGGACGTCTTGTTCATCACTGTGAACATGAGTGTGGGCATACTTATTTTTATCTTCCATGATAGAGAAGACACAAAAATCTGGCTACAGCTGACCTGCTACCAGCAACACTTGTGCTAGTTCAGCAGAAGGCCAAGAAACATGTTTTCCAAGCTAGTAAAGAGAGACCCACTCTTATAAATCTCTTAGGAGAGGAGGTGGGGGTGGGCAACTGCAAACAGCGTAATTCAAGCAAATATACATTGGAAATCAAAGTAAGCATTTTTCTTAGTGAAAAGAGAGTCTCAGTGTCATAGATGTACCTTGGTGATGAAAATACTGTATTTGGAGCACTCTGGTCTCCTCTTTTTTTCCCCTTCCAAATGGCAGCTTCACATTTCATCAAGGTCACATCAACACTTCATCTTTCTAAGAAAGATTAATAGTGTGCCATAAAGTTTCCCGTGTGTCTGCATCTATCTGAGGAGCCTTTAAAACCTTATCTTCTCAGCAGGAGTATTTTAAAAAAAAAAAAAAAAAAAAAAAAACAACCCAAAAAACCCAAAAAACCCAAACAAAAACAACAGTAGGGGGTTGCCCCAGTGACCCCAGCCAGTCAGAGTCACAGCAGCTTGTTTTCTGACTGGATGTAGCACTGCACTTTGGAGGTGGATGCTTTTTAATTAGCTTGGTGCCATTTGTGAAGGGAAGACCTAGATAAAGGTAAAGCATTCAGTGAGATTTTTCAAAAGAAGTGACTAGTAATCAAACTCTTTGTTTATTGAAGCCAGTCAAAGGCTTTAAGAGAAGTTGAGGCAGTGCACCAGTGGACATTTATGAAAAATCCATCCCTGCATTGTTGGGTTATTTTAGTATAAACAGAAGTCAAATGTATGTTCCTTTGTTTTTGTTTACCCCTTCATTTCTTCCATAGGGTTTTGTAGTTAATGATGACTGAAAAGGGATTGTTTGCTTCTCCTTTTTCCAAGCATGGAAGTGTCAATGGACTCATTCCTTACCGTAGGTGTTAACACATGGAAATACTATTTCTGCTTTATATCTGTAGCACGTTGGTTTCTGATGTGCACAAAGACTGGCTGTGTTTATTTTCAGGTACTGTATACATAGTTTCTCTAGAACTTGGTTTAATGATATCCCTTTTGATTCATCTGCAGAACAAAACATCTTTTTGTGTTTGTACAAATGACCTGAAATGGCTGAAAAGTGAAATGTCATTGAAATGCATTTCTTTACCTTCTTTTTGCCAGTGTCATCGTTCTGAGTCACCTTTGTAAAGGAGTGGCAAAATTTTTTCATGCATTCCTGGATAGCTCAACACGTGCCGATTTTTATCTAAATATATTTGCTGTCAAATGTTTTGTCTGAGTGCCATCCTTGGGCAGCTTGTTTTAAGACTGGAGCTTTCCAATGCAGGCAAAGGACTTACCGCCACCCCTATGGGGAAGTCATGTCTATGAAGAGCACAACTCTGATTTTATTTCTTATTCTCAAGCACAGCACATATCCCACCCTATATTATAATTTCAAAGCATCCTTTGAACAAAAGACATGCAGAACTAGTGTTAGGGAGTTTTTTTACATTTTTTATTTTTATTATTATTATTAAGCTGAATTATTACTGATGAGGGCCTCATCTGCCATTTAAACCGGGAATGGACAAAAATATAACCTGTGATGAGCAGGAGATCTGTACTGCCTTGTCAAGTGTTTTTACAAGAACAGAGTGGTAATCGGTCCATCGGCACCACCCTAACTCTTCCAGTCCTTCCAATCTATCTCTGTAGTGTCTCAGGCTTTGATTTTGGAAGTATTTTCCTCAAATAAGAAAAAAATCTTAGAGAGTAGCTGGTATAGGAACAGACTTTGATGATTTCTACCTCATGATCAGCATGAGTATGCATTTTCCATCGCAGGCTTCTGAGACCCAGCTAATGTTCGTTTGTGTCCCACAAAGGCCCACAGACTCACAGTGCACAAACAGATGTAGCAAAGCAGGGACTAAGCAGAACTGTGTCAAAGGCCTTTTTGTGAAAATATGGACAATGCTATAAAACTAACCTTGTGTTAACCTACCAAAGAACAGAGGACAAGAATTCTCAATGCCAAAATATAGAGAGATGTGTGAAAGGGAAAACTTATACAAAAGTAGGCAGACTGAATAAAACTATTTATCTTTAAGCCACACAAGTCATGGTAATTAAATTAGGTCAGGCTGGCTATAAAGCTACCAAAAGCAGGCTGTAACTAATTTAGAAAGAGACAGAGAAGACCTGAAAAGAAAAGAGATTGACAGCCCCCTATTATTTTTTATCTAATCAAGGCAACAAAACTTAAGAAAGAGGGGGGAAAAAACCCCCACCAAACCACATTGATTTAGCAAGATTTTCTCTCAAACCATTAGTATAGACAAAAGCACGTACTCACATCTTTGATGTGTGAAGGTTTTCACATTGTTATTAGTACTAACTGAGGGTTTACACGCATACAGATTTTACCCCTGAGAAAAACAGAATAATTGAATTCCTTAAAATTCAGAAAGTGGTGGAAAGTATAACAAAGAATAAAGCCAGTCTGAGCTTTATCATTACAGTATCATTTCACTGAATTGTTCTAAGCATCCATTTCATCTGCTGCTATGTGAAAAGAAATCCTAAACATGTGAAAAGAGGACAATTAGACTTCTATTTAAAACCATTTCTTCATAAAACCCACCTGCCAGTTCGTAATAAAACAACCCTTTTTGAAAATAGTTTCAAATATTTGCTTTCAATTTGAATATGACAGGTTGTATAGGGTGTGGGAACTACCATTCTTGGAAGTTAAGAAGGGAAAGATTAGGAGTTTATTTATAGATGTGGATCCAGGCTCATTAAACGAGGTTTAAAATAATATTTCAGTTGTTTTCTATAATAGTTTTCATTCTCCAAGTGATTAGAAAAATTAGCATTCTACAGCTGTCTGAAGGGTGAAGAGGACTGTGTGAACAAAATGGGGGAAGGGAATAGACAAAAAGCCCAGCTTGGTTTGTGTTGGTGTTTAATAGCAAACAACCCTTTCCCACCCTTCTTCTCTTTTATGCCTGTTTTGGTTTTAAGTAACTTCTAAAGGTTTTCCAGCAGCAGATGACGCTCAGCCACTACATTCATCTGAAATAAGATACGAACTTTGCCCTGTGAAGAAAATATTTGAGGTTTTCAACACAATTAAGGGGTTGCAAATTCTCTGTGAAAATGGAAATTCCCTCCCATCTCTACCCATAGGTCCCTGAGGGTAAAGTTTTGACCCCAGTGAAGTCAATGGAACCTTCCCTCTCTTTCATTAACGCAGGAGTCATCCCTTATCCCATCTTGTGACAACAAAATGTGGATAGTAAATGCGAAATTGTCTTATTGGGGTACTGCCATTAGGTAATACCTTTTCCAGACAATGAGAGAGAGACAGACTTTGAGAAATGATCAGAAAAGATACAGAAAAATTTACAAAGTCAGAATGGGGGAACTGGTAGTGGGAAAGCAACACATGAAGCTTTTCTCCTTGCAGAACCTGGCCCTGGGTCTGGCCTGAAGGCAGAGAAAGAAGGAAAAGGCATAATTTGAGAAGGGTTCTAAGAGGGAGAGCAGACTCTTGTTCACTGCAGGAAAACGTAGGATAGGGAACGTAAGCAGTCAGAGCTGGCTTGTCACTTTTTCAGAGCTGAACTGCCACCAGTAAGCAGGTTTTATTTTTGTTTGAGAGAAGAGGAAACTCTTACCTTTCAACTTGAAGAGCACTCAAAGCTCCTCATCAATCGAAAGACAGAATTTTATCAAGAAGTTGCAAACTTAATTAACAGAACCTTAGAGCACTGGCCCAGAATTGGGCCCAAACACAGGCTCAGAGATTCCTAATGATTTTGTACCAAAACTTGTTGGAAAAGCCTTCCCTTTCCCCTTCATTCCTCTCCTCCTCTGCATGCCTCCTTATCCATCTTCTTCCTCCCCATCACTCGCTGCTGCTAACTCCACACTGCTACGTGCTGCTGCCCTCTCCCCACCACCTCCTCTTTGCACACTTGCCACCACTGGCAGGGGCTCTAGTGATAGTCCTGTGGATCTATCCCAAGCAGAGCCTGATCAGGCAGCAGAACTTAATTTCTTGAGCTCTGAGCTCCCTCTTATCACTACTGTACAAATGTTAACACTGCAAGACATTTTTTTCCTTGTCTAGTCACTTTAAGTCACTTGTGTATAAAGAATTGCTAGCAGAATGGGTCACCTCCAAGGACACAGACATTTCCTTTGACTTGGGCAATACTGAATTAATACATTGTGGACAGGTCAAGATCAAAACCCTTTTTCTCCCAATATTTTCTGCTTTGAGAATGGAATGTGTTTGAGAATGGTTGCTGTAGTACTTGCTGGAACAAGACACAGAGTAGGAAGAAACCTACTCTACTGTATGAATAGTTTTGCCTTGGCAAACCCCAATTTGAAATGTCTTAAAGCCACTTAGGATTGTCATAATCTCACAAGGAAGGTAGGCCACTGTTTTCAGAATTGTATGTCTGACATTGTCTTACTCCTTTTCTTGAGATTTTACTTTAGTAGTTTTTTTGTGTGCTTAATGTTTAGTGACTACAGTGGAGCACTGAATGTATCAGAAACTGCTGGTGGACGTGGGCTGAGGCACCAAGATAAGAAAGAGCTGTTACCAGGTGCATAGTCTTGCTAAAAGTTACTGGCCAGAGAGTAATATAGAACCAGATTTTTAAAGATAAACCACACAACCAGGTCTGAACTCCAAGATTTCAGTATAGCAATTTACTGCTCTGTGCAGTGTTTGCATGAAGCCAATTTGAGCCAAGGGACTGAATGAAACCTGCTGAGTTTTGACAGATTGGCTTTTACTTCATTTTTATTGTTTATAGGTAAAAGCGGACCTGCCAACCTACTATAGATTCTGGATCTAGATTTGGACCATAATGTCTTATGTTTTATTGTGTTGCTTTAAAAAGACCCCTCCTATTTAACTAGAAGCTGTAGTTTCTATTATTTTTTCTATTTTATACTTAAGATAAATTGGAGATGGCACAGAGCAGTGGAAGAGCAACAGCCTTTAGAAGCACTCTCCAGAATGAGAGTTTGTGAAATACTTTCCAAACATCTGCATGAACAGTGCTACATCAACCTTCCAGCTGACTGGTTGAAAAGAGCATCTTTTAATCTAAACCATGTTCCTTGGGATTTCTTAATGTAATTAATTCTTCATCTTCTTTTTATACTTTGCCAATGAGAAACTGACTAGTGGTTGTTACCTCTTGAGTTTTTTTCAGTTTTGGCACAATGCTGTACGTTTTCATTGCATGAGGATCTCCTCAAACAAAGGAAAATTACAAAACTGTCAGATCAGATTACATATGTTACTCTTGGCATTGCACTCACCAGACCTGGTACACAGCGAATTTTGAAAGCCTCTGATCTTTTATAACCATTTCCAGTCTTACACATACATTTTAAAGTTCCTCATCTGCAGTCACTGGGAATATGATTATTAAAGCTGAGGTAATTTGGATATTTTCTTTCTCTAAAGATATATAGAGTGATACACTACACCATAAATAATTTCCAATGTTTCATTATTCTTTCTGCCACACTTATTGTTTTATTAAGACTCTGAATTTATTTCTTTCCAGTTTGTTATATTTTCAGCACCTTTGGTTTTTAAATCAGATTCATGCTTTCTTTTATTATGTTTTTTGCTTTGTGACTTTCTAAAAACTGTTCTTTTATCTCTGTGCATCTTTGATTTAGTAGATCTACATGGTTATATAAATGGCAAATTGTTCAAAAGTATTTCAACAAAAAAAGGGTATTATTGTGTATCTCTGATACATAAGGTGGAATAAAATCAGTGGGGTTTGTGACTGCTTTTCTAGAAGAAGGGCAGAGTTAAGGTTACTCAGGTGCTGCCAGAAAGTATGCCTGTCGGAATGAACACTAAGAATGGGTTCAGAGTGGTGAGCTCCTCCTAGGTCTTATGGTATGACAGAGACATCAAAGACTTAGAAGATTTTTTTTCTCCTCCCAGACCTCTGTGTCAGTCTGAAAGCCTAATGATTGTGCATTAGCATCTCAGTTATGAACTGTCTTGTGGATTGGGGTGAGTGTGATTTCCCTTTGCTATTGTGTTCCCTCCTCAGTTCTGGGAAATAAACCAAACTGAAGATACGTGGACCTTTTGAGGCTTAAATAGAAGAGAAGATCCCTTGACACAAAATCTGTAAAGTGTGTTTATACAGTGGTTCCCTTGGGCAACTCAATGAGCCACACAAAGGTTTTCCAGAGCTGAAAGCATGAGCTTTGACAACTACAGTCTAAATGAAAAAGTTAGGCTTGCTGGAGAACATTAACAAAGAGAAATCCCATGTTATTTGTGGCTTGTAACTCAGCAGTTGCTTCAGAGATCAATCACACATGACTTCTTTAGGAAAGAAGAATGAGTTTCTGGAACAATTGGCTGAGATGACAGGTTATGCAGATGTCTTTTCTGAACAAAAGACAAACAAAACAAAACCATATTATCTTTAATGCTTGCATTATAAAAAACTTGCAACCACTTCTGAATCTTCTCCCTCCTTTCCTTGACTCGTATGAGCACTTAAATTTAAAAGGCGGAGTTACTTTGTAAATGTCTCAAACTTCTGATTGTACTTCTTACTTGCACAGTTCATGGACAAGTCAGAGCAGAATATCTGTGTTCCTTTGTTATGAATACAGTAGGCTTTCTGATTGCAGCTGCCACTGTTTCCCAAACCACTTCTTAGTAGCCTTTTCATCCTGTCTAGGAGATTAATAATTTTCTTAGAAGGACTATTCTTATAATTTCTGTTTTCCAATTCCTTTCCATTTTTCTTGGCCATCTACTTGACCATGTAGCTTACTATTCAAGTTCCGTCTGCTTATCTTAGCTGAGATGAAAGTCCTTCCTTGTCTACGTACCAAATGTTGGTCTCCTACCCCAGTGGTTCTTTTGACTGATCCTGTTACCTGTTTCATATCCTGATCTTTTGAAATTTCAGGTAGTGTATTCAGATAGCATATAGTATTTCAATGTAGTGACTTTGTTATGCTTATTACTTCATACATCATCCTGAATTGATGACACTAAATCTGTCATCTTGCTTAGCGAAGAGATCTGTACGAGGCATGAGTAGAGTTCCTTTCACTTTTTGTCTTTAGCAGGATAAGCTTTCGTACCTCTATTCACTGGGGGTTTTTTTGTTGTCTGTTTTTTTTTCTTAATTGGATGACTATTTCTTCTCCACATATTGAAATACCATTGTATGTCAGTAAGAGTAAGTCAGTGTTATTCTTGCAAGGTAAAGAGCTTCTCTAACCCAATGGTATACCAAGAGTATGATTGGCTTGAATTGGGATGTGTTGGAAACAAAACGGTCTCTTTCTTATTTCAGAGAAATTCCATATTTAGCTCAGCTATTTTTTCCTGCACTGGGAAGATATGTGTAATGTCTCTGAGAGAAGGACATTAAAACATTTTTTCCTTTAATGAGGTTTGTGGATAATATTGTGTATGCTGATCTAAACAACAAGCACAAGGAGGCCATTACCTAGGGAAACTGTAATTCATTAGGTAGCTTTATCTTTCTTTCAAAAAAGAAAAAAATATCTGCCTGATATGCCCATCCAGCACTCGCTGTAAAGAAACAATTCTTCAGCCAGACCATTCCCTTCCGTAACAACAAAGCCAAACAAAGAGAACTTATGCATTAGCTTTTTGATTCTCAACGAAGAAAGCCTATAATCTAAGAAATGCTTTAGATTTAGAAAATGTGATAGATTTTTGGAGGCAAAAGCACTAAAGAAAGGACAGTGCACAGAAGTGAATAAGAAATAACAGCAAGGTTATCAGTGAGGGTAACATGGAGGAAAGTAGTCTTTAATGAAGAAAAAGGAGAGGGTTTTAGGGAAGGGTTCCTATGTTTAGCAGAACTCTAAGCTTTGATCTGAATGGTATTGGCAGAAAATCTGTGAGTTCCCTCAGTGGTTCACCTAGTGACCAAGTACATTAGGGGAAGCTGCTATACAGCACCAAGTTTGGTATGGAGATTATTATACCACTTAACCTTATCCTCAGGTCAGGCCCTCCTAGATCCATTAACTGTCACTTTGTTTCCTCCTGCTTTCAAAAGCCCTTGAGATGGTCTGAAAATAAAGGGCCTGTTTTACTTCAAATCATTTAGCATGGCTGTAGCTTTGATCTCCTAATCTTTAGCAAAGCAGGGCAGCACAAGAGCATTGTGGCATTGCTGCAGTGTGGCATAAGCAACACTGTATGATGCTGGTAACCCCGGCATCTGAGATGCCGTTTCCTATTTATTGGGACTTTTGTTGTCTTATTAGCTGGTAGAGTCAATAATTTCAGCTCCTAGAGATAAGTAAGATTCTCACAAAATAATGAGTAAACTAAATTTATTTATTTTAACACTTCTTTAAAGTGCTCCACCACAGTTTAGGGAAAGAAGGAAAACATTCATTCACCCAAAGCAAAAGAAAGGTGACTCACGTTGGGCTGAACAATGAGGCAAAGGAAGACGTGTGGTCAGTAGACATTGCACTCCAGTTATTCTTAGCTGGAGGCTGGTCCTCTGGCGGCTGGCAGAGATTCGAGTCTCTTGATGGTGTCTTACTTTACCCTGGGATCCTCATACAAATTTTTAATTTGACCTTAGGCAAATAACCTTATTTGTGGCTCCCCTATAAATAAAATGGAACCAATGGGACTTGCTTAACACAGAGGAGTGAAGAGCTTTTATTTTGCAAATGCATAAGAAACATTTGGATTTAAGACTGTATAGCATGTGCAGTACAATAACAGGATGACTTAGCATCTTATTAACCAAATTAATTGATGAGCCTTTTTTAAGTAAATGGTGAAAGGAAAAAAAGCTTATGTTAAAGTAAAACATTGGTTTACTTTGGTATGATGATTTAAGACATGTTATTACTAGAGGTGGTCTTAAATACAAGTCTCGTGGTATCCTTAAGCTACAACTCTTGGGACCACCTCGTTCCTTACACTTCTTCCTCTGAGCGGGAATGTTGCAGCAGAGCACAGTTCAGCACTACATGCTCCATTAAAGGAGCTTATATAGCATTCTATAGGCCTATAGGTCCAGTGGGAACCTTTGGCAGACACAAAAATACTTTGGAAGACTGTGGGAATGCTGATGACCTGACAATGATTTATAATATTGCATTAGAAAAATAAATACCTGTATAATATGGCAGAACCTGTCAGGATGGATAAAACAAAGATTTGCCAGTAACTACGCTGCACAGCTTTCCAAACCACTGAACCTGCTGGTTAGCCGTTAGCCTAGGCCTCTATTTCCTCTAAACCCTCATAAAAATTTATTGCAGATGGGTACTAAGAAACTACAGGAAAAATCCTTCACTGTTGTAATAGCATCTCTGCCCTATGATAGTTTTGCAGTAACTTCCCCACCCCCTGCCCCCTCCCCCAGAAAGAGAGTTTTATTCCAGCCTGATGTGGTTTAATCCTCTCTTACAAATGGCAACGAAAAAAATTTATCGGCCTATCTGGGATAGCCAAGGGATGAAGTACCAAAAAGCTGTATATGAACAAGAGAGACTTAAATCACACTTGCAATTGCAGTCACAGTTTCAGCTGCTCTGTGAAGAGCTCTGACAGTATTCTCAGCCCAGGTATTATTTTGCTCTGGGGGCTGATGGTAACTAACTGCCCAATATATCAGAACAAGACAGTTTTGTGTAATTTGGCTTCTCTTCTACCATGTATTCATCAATACGTTGGGACCAAAAAAAAGCACAACCTGAAAGCAAACCTGGGTGACAGCATGATTTGGAGCTGAATGAAGGCTGGAGTAATGAGGCAGGGTACTGGTACACTGGGGACCAGGACTTGGCATGTTCCACATCCTTTTGTACCGCTCGTTGAGCAGGGAGGCACGACAGGTCCAGCTTTGAGATCCAGCTGGACATGCTGTACCAATAAATCTCTTCTCGTACTGGCGAACCTCAGCATAGCACAGACCTGGCACTGCTGGCTGTACACTTGTACACCACTCATTTGTGTTGTCCCAAATGCAATGGGTTTACAATTAGATACTGGGAGCTGTGGGCTGCAGTCCCCCACCATCCATGGGAAGCCTGCCTGTCCCATCCTGCTGGCAGGAGCTCTGCCTGCCCCCAGGCTCTGCTGACCTGGAGCAGAAGCCCAGCAGAGCCCTGAGCTGTGCCAGCACCTGCAGCAGGCAGTTCCAGGGGCTGGGGTGAACAAAAAGTGATGGTGAGTGTCCTGTGCTTTTATGCACTCATGTGTGATAGCCCGGCTCTACATAAAGACAGCCACGGCTGTCTATAAAGTACAGTGCCGCTCATTTCTGAGCGGTACGCAACCACCTAGGCTCTCTACAGGAAAATAGTTAAGCTGTGTATTATCTGATGACATGAAGGCAGTGGTTTTGAGAGAGATGTGGTTCCAAAGCCCTGATGTGTCCCTTTGACCCTGACACAAGTACCCGCCTACTTGTAAACTTAAAGATGACCAGTCTAAACCTTACCGACTTCAAAAGGCCTATTGCACAGCTTCAGGATGTGCACCCGAGTACTTTATTTGCAGAACCAAGCTCTTGCCTAGCCAGATTTTTGAAAACAGATAATTTATCATCATAGAGGTAGGAGTTAAAGATCCACAGGGTAAGTTAGCCTGGGGTAACATTTTTTTTCTTTTCCCAAAGGAAAATCTGGAGGTTACTAACATAGTATGTGGATTTACCAAAATGTTTCTCTGTGTGCACACTTTTTGCAAAGAATGGACATTATCTATTTTTATTTCTACTTACTGTAATGTGCTCGTGAATCTACTGGGGAATTTTATTATGTGGAGTTGGGGGTCTGACTCTTCAGCCAGTAAAGTCTGAGAACTGAAAGCTGCATTTGCTGGAAATATCAGGAATTGGGATGTAGCATTTAGGACATGTGGAATTACAAATACCAGTAATAAAGATCTGTTCAAGCTGTCTGAATTTTTTCCAAATATTTATTGGTATGGGTTGTCTGATCACATATCACATTTTTTTCATTGGTAACAACAGTTCTTTGTCATGAAATGTGTATGAAATTTAATCTTATCTTCTATATTGTTGTTAGTGCTTTTTTTTAAAAAAAAAAAATTAAGCACTGAAAAATGCGAAATAGGAAAGAGGACTCTTTAAATGTGAAAAAACCCATGACAAGCATGTACAAACATTTTGAGAACTGATTGGCATTCCATAATGAATAGCATGAGAATAAATTATAGCAAATGAAAATCTTATTAAAGGATATTGAAAAGCATAAAATCTCCTTATTAAAAAGCAAGCAATGGGACAAGTGGAAGAGTTAACCAAGTATCTGATTCATTTATACATGCCTTGAATCAAGGTTGAATGTATAGAGATGTTAGTGTGACTTTAATATTATAACTATTTTCATTAAGAGATTACAGATACAAAGATATAATCTCTTCTTTCATAAGAGAACGCTTTTTGCTGTATTATTAAGGTTACAGATTTAAGTAAGTTTTACACTGACTGTGAAGTGTGCTTTGTGCCTTCCTGGCGACAGTAGGTTAAATCTTGAGATAACCGCTTCAGACTGGCTGCATACTTAGTATTTTTCCCCTTTCACAGTTGTTAAAACTTTATAGAGCTTCAAAACATATCCAGATGGACAGTAACTGTGACTGCCACTTATGAAACCAGTATAATCTAGCACAATACACAAAGTAGGGTAAGTGTGGAAGGAAAACAAGTTCTGAATAGAGGACCTCCTTGGAATATTGGATCAGCCATCAGACACACCAATTCTGTTTAGACAGGCCTGTTATACACACCCAAATGTTCTGCAAAACAAAGCACACCCCAACCTTTCACCACTGCAACTCCTAAACACTTCTGCCCAAGGGTGGTCTTCACCCTGCTTGAGGCAGTATTTGTGCCTACATCTTTATTCACAAAATGAAACATTGGTTTCCATAGTTTTTTGGCAAAGCTGAGACACATAAACCATGTTCTTCCTCTCAGAGGAATATCGTATCTTGGCAGTTTTATTCGGGTCTGACCTTTTCAAATATGCAATAGCAAAATATGAACAAATAGATCACTGTACCGTTGCACTGCCATTCTGTCTTGTGTGTGAAGCCAGGATTATCATGAATAACATAACCATAGCAGAGAACTTGGTTGAGATAGAACTATTGCTATTTGAAATTATAGTCTTTGTTCACTTGTTGGATAGTATTTGTGAAATGCCCCAAGTAACAATATATAGTAGCTTCTATAGATTTTTTTTTTTTTTGTGCTGAGCACAAAAATAATAGATGCTTCTTTTGCATACATCACAACAGGATGATTAGGTAACGGAGCCATGAAATAAGAGGTGGGGGGGGAAAACCCCACCAAACATTGGCAGATTTACAGCAACTAAATCTATGGCTCCATTAATCACTCCAGCTAGAATGGGTGCTTAATTCAACTGAACTTAATTTTAACACCTATTTTTACTTACGCGTATGTTGGCAGAGACACATCTTAGTGCAGCAGGCATTCTCAATTAATTCCTTATTTGTCAGTCTTCATAAATTTCTATCTTAAAAGCTAATGATTAAAAAGATATTTTTGGAAATTGCAATTTTAATTCATGGGATTTCATGCCCTTTCCTGCCATTCTCCCAACTCACTGTAGTTACGTTATGTATTAAAACCTGGGTCTGACTGTTCAAGTTGCATACCTGCTGCTTGTGGAGAGAGTGTGTTTTTAAATATATTGTGCGAAAAGGACAGTGCCTCTTAACACACTGTAGTACTTGCTGTGTTTTAGTTTGCTGTTTTGCAGAGATGATTGCTTGCCGTATGTCTTAACACAGCTTACTCTTCTTTTCCAGGAAATTGGTTAAGGGAGTTAAGGTTGTTTAATTTTTGGTTTTGGTATTTCTGTATCATGATTAGAGATCGGCATGTGAAGTATTTAATTAAGCTGTGAATATTGCTGTGTATTGCTAAGTTAAACAAATGCAGCTATCTCTGACTAGCAAACTTTATTAAAGGTAAAAAAAGGTTAAGTAAATCCAAAATAATCTTGGAGTCTTTTAACCAGCTGTAATATATCCGTACATTTTCTATTGAATAAGGAAGCTATCATTAAGGCTTTTGTCAAAACAAAGCAAAGCAAAAAAGAATCTGATATTTTTGTTTGAGTTTTCTTCACGTTGCAAACAAAGCTCCAGCCTTAGCATTTCAGCTCAGCTCCATTTTGTACCAGAGGTGACTGAGCCACTTGAACAGTTGGTTGCATGTAAATGTGCTGAACAAGAACCAGATCATAAACAAAAGCACGCTGGGGCTTCAATAAGCAAAGCACAAGAGCAGAATATTAACCATGAATCCTGGTTAGGTAAAAATTCCTTTTGCTTCGTCATGGCATATAACAAGGTTTCATGCCTCTCTTTTTGGCATGTCTGGTGCCACAGACTCCCCGGGAACCTTATTTCATTCAGATTTCTGCTTCTTAATGAGCTGATCTTCAGAGGAACAGCTATTTACTGATTCATTGCTGGGTTACACCTTTAGCACATCATTTTTTCTCTCACAATGGTTCATGAAATAGAGAATCGGGCAACTCAGACTACGAGCAATTGCAAGAATGCTCATGCAGCCAACATGGGATTCCCTCATTTAGCTGCAGAAATTATTTAAAAAATTGAATAATCCCTTCAAGTGGCTTAAGCACTGATCAGGGACTTGAGGGTATGTTAGAAAATACACTATATTTTTAAACAATACTGTTTTAAACATCAGTATACACAAAAAGTGATAATAGTGATTTAAACATCACTGTTGTCTTTACACCTTGTGGCTGTATCTACTTCAGACCTTTTTTGAGTTTTCAGGCTTGCACCTTTTGAATAGGAGAAGACCACCATGTATGGGCTAATTGTTAAAATACATTTCCTTCACCCATTCATTCTGTCCACAATGCTTGCAGGTGTACAAATGCTCAAAATACACCTTTGGAAAATTATGGCTGTACAAGAAAGACCAGGAAAGGAGAGAAAAAAAGAGATTTTATGACTTGACTCCTCCCTGTAGCTTAGGCTTTTTAGGTTTTGAAGTCTTGATTTTAAGTTTGACTGTTTTCCCAAGTGTCCCCTTGAAGGCCAGCTACTTCCCAAATTTATCATGTTGACCAAATAACCAAAGATTGCTTTGCTAGATAGACATCAACAGTTAATACATCAATTTTTAAATACTTGTTTTCCCTCTGTATTTTTGCACTAAATTTGCTCCTTGAAGCAAAATGTAACACAGTTCAAAAACAGTTGGAAGCATTGAGCTAGCTAGTATGAAAGGTATGCCATGAGAGTGTTAACTCTTGGATATAGTTATTCAGTATTATCGTTGACCATCAGTATTTCATCATGTCAGCAGAAAAAGAGGGCAGAAAAAGAGGATGTATTTCATTTGGGAATTAGTATGCTCAGTTGGAGGGAATGCTTTTCTAAATGTCCTTCAGTCAATGGTGAACTTGAGGAGCTGGATTACAGTATAACGTTGTATTCTTGTGTCAGATAGATCTGTTTAAATCTAGGTGGTCTCTGCTGATTTCCTTGAGGTTGATTGAATTTAATTCTCAGTAATTAGAATTGGAAATGGTCTATGTAACTAACAGACTCCGTGTAGCACTGTTAAAAGATAACATAAGAAAAGCTTGGCTTAACACAGAATATAGCCACAGACTAGTGAAAATAACACATTTGAATATGCAAATGATGTTCTCTAACAAGAGTCTGAATTAGTAAAATGTGAATCTGAAGCCATAATTGGCATGATTTTTCCAAATGAAGGAGAAAGATTTAGGATTACTGAAAAGATGGGTTAGTTTTGTCTTCATCATCAGACTACAAAAATAAAAAACATCAGAAAGATGGAGAGGAGAGAGGTATTTTCCTGAACTACAGCTACTCAGAAACCTTCCTGTCCTCTCTCCTCCCAGCCTTTTCCTTTCAGGTCCATTTGGACAAATATCATCAGTCAGTCTCATTATTTTAGTCTTTTTTTGCTGATGTTCTGTGGGTTTCCAGTTTATTTCTGCATAACCTGAAAAAATCCTATTTGCATCACAAGCTGACCAAAATGTTCTTTAATTATTTCCCAGGAGCTTTGCTTCATTCTCTGAGTGGGCACAACTGCATTGCTACACTGAAAGACTTGTCAACACTCCCATTATAGATGTCTAATTTTGCAGGATACTATAACCCAGCTGACTTAATTGCATAGAGCTACAATTCATGTTACAAGATTTCAGGAAAGATGCCAGTTATTTAACATGCTTACATTGAAATAACTTGGCGCTTTTTTTTTTCCCCCTTTTTTTTGCATGGCGGTGGTGTCTCAAACGTGATGGGGAAAAAAAAGCAAATCACAGCAGAGTCAAAAATTGCTAAGCTGCTCTTGTCAAGGTAGCCCTTCATTCCTATCTATGAGTTTCCTTTCTTAGCCACTGTTTTTTAGACTGAGCATCTGTCATTCCTAATGCCTTCCAGGGCAATTTAGTACCCAGCTGCTTTCTTGGTAATGTCTTTGTTTCTCTCACTTTTAATCCTCCTGTGACTTTGAGGACTATCATCTCAAAATTAAGAGATGATCAATGTTTTAATGGCTTACTAGAACATAAAAGTTTTACAAAGAAGATGCTGAGGGATACCCACGGCTTCAGCTGGGTACCACACACCACCCGTGTGTGGCCCACACGTGACTTCTGTCGCTATGAGTAGGTACTTCAGGTACTAATTGGATATCAATATATTTAGCCCTGGGCTGTCTTCTGCCAGTGGCTGGGGAAAGCACACATTAGCTTCTTGTGAGCAATGCTGTTGCCACTGCCAGGAGTTGTCCCCTCCTCCTCATGAAGGTAAGAAAGGTATCTCCCTACTTATGGGGCCTTCAGAAGTTCTCAGAGCATTTAGACTAGGTTCAGATAAAACTCTGGCTTCTAAGTATTTATGTATGAAAAATCTTTTAACTATTTGAAAATTGTCAATAATATCTTCTGCATTTGTTCAGTCCAAAGGGATTTTAAAAATTCCGATCAGAGCAGCTGAGGGTGAGAGAAAGTTCAACCCTTATCGGTCATCCAAATTTGCCGAGGCAGTTTTATAAAAACAATGAAGTGAATGCAGAAACTAAAATCCAGGACCACTTGATAATGCTCTAAGCCAAAAACAAAACAGAAAAAAGAACAGGCATTGCTACTATAGCTTACATCATATGTAACTTAAATGAAAGGGAACAGGATTGATATAAAGTGTGTGGGCGAGGCAGGCAGACACATGGCGTTGGAGATACAAGGTCAAACATGAAAATCTTTCTTCCAAATTGAAATTCAGGGAATTGTCAACAAGTCCCCATCCATGCAGAATAAGTGAAAATGTGATTGTGAGGGGCCTGATGATAATCCTAGGACAAACGCTGCTCTCCTTCAGCCTGGCGTCAATTCAGAAATCTTCTGGCTGCATTGGGACTGCTTTGCATTGCCGTTCAGTAGAGCTGGAGCAGAGTTTCACCCTGTATCATAACTCGTTTATCCCCACAGCAAATGTATGCATCTGTTTTTGTATTCAAGTTTTTTCTTATGCAGTTCAATACTTTCTTGCTGGTAGCCTCAGGGATATTTAAAGATGAACCTTTTTACCTACAGGACCATAAAAAGAGACGAGCTAACAAGGCACTATGAGGTGTTACGGCAAAGGTGATGAGGTGTCTTTACAGGACCTCTGCAAAGTGCTTGATACCCTGAGTACAACAGGCAGAATTCCTCTTCCACCAGTGTCTTGAGGAAGATGGAAAAGCAAAGCTTTCCCCAACCATTGCTCCTCTGCGCACGCGTGCACAGGAAATCTTGAGGCACCATCTGCGGCGTGTTAAATGCTCTGTGCTCAGCCAATGTTCCCAATTCCCGGCTGAAAACGCATGGAAATCCACTGTTGGCAAACCTGAGGCTGTCAGGGATTTAAGCCATTACACTCAGTCATATTTATATTCTATTAATAGTAGATCAGTCTTAATAAAGACAAGCTTCACCACTAGTTTCAGTTACAGTCTATGTGGTATAATGACATTGACTGCTATAGAGTGCATATGGAAATTTCTCACCAGTGGGAGGGCATGGACAAATTCTTCACAGCCACCTTTTTATAAAGGATGGATGTATTAGCCTCTTTTCTTGCCAACGAGATCTAAGGAACTTGGCTTCCAGACTCTTGAAATTTGTCTTGGCCAAATTTACCATTGAAAACTCAGTAAGCAGCACTGTGCTCATTTGCTGTTTAATCATTATCCAAAGTACCCCACCAGGCTGTTACATACATCTTGCATCCAGCACCCTTCTCTGGGAAAAAAAGATCCAGCATCACCAGTCGCTGCTCCTTGTGTAGGACAAGCAAGATGCGATGGGCAAACATCATTCTGCGTTCTGCCTGTATTTTACTTTTTAAAATTAGTCAGAATATTTTCTTCTACATTAAAGCCTATGTCGGTATTTCCAGAGGTTAAATGGAGATTACAGAGTTTGCTCTTTTCAAGTCAGTAATCTGGAGAAAAGTGTATTAGAAGAAGAAATAAATACTTTAGAAAACAAATTTTATACGGGTGAGCTGCTATTTCTATGTAGATTTTTAAGTTAGAAGTCCAGTTAAAGGGAAATTTGTTAGACCCTCCTTCCTGCTGTAGAAATTAGAGGAATATTTTGTAAAATCTAGATCTGCAATCCAGAAAGCAACTTTGCAGCCTCTTCCCTGTCTCGACCCCTCCAGCTTCAGAATCTAAAACTGAAGAGATTCTAAGGCTGCAATATGAAAATAAGTGTGCATATGGCAGCCCAGGAGATGTGCCTAGCTCCCAACCAGAGCATTCCCAGAGCCTTCCCTGAAAAAGGTTCTCTGAAGAGTTTCACCTGGCAGACCATTTTGGGCAGGATGCACGTTTTCTGTAGATCACCTCAGAATCATAAAAGAAACATTCTTTGCTAGCTGAAGCATTAGCTGTTAGCAAGAAAATGATTCTGAGGGTGCAATGTAGAGAAGGAGAGTTTTAACAGAGAGGATGACATGGGTCGGCTGGCAATAAATACAATGTACTCTGTACTATCCCGTATTTCCCAGATTGCCGTCACAGAGCTGCATTTGCTCAGGGCTTTGTTTCAGAGAGACCAAGATACGCGTAGGGGGGCTCCAGTGGTTTTTGCACAGATGAAGCTTTGCTATATCGACCCTAAGCACTCAGCTCTCATCATGTGCTTGTGATGTGTGGGCAGAGGTTTTTGGACCTCATCTGGCAGTTTCTACCCTAGGAAGGGAGTGGTTTGGTACTGTCACAGTACAACTGATGAATTATAATCATATGGGGCATTGGTTTATTAAGAGATGAAGGCAAGATGGAAATGAGAGCATTTCACTCAGCCTTATTTTGGAATTCCAGAGACTTAATATCAGCTCTTGGGAAAAATCACATCGTCCAAAGTCAGTTTCTTTTACTATAATATTTTTAAATTATAACTTAAGTATTTTTAAATTATGCATATTACCTTAGGATATTTTTTAAAATAAAAAGCTTATTAGACTTTCAAAGGGATCCTTATAGTAACAGGACAATTAGTAAGAGTACAAGGTGGAAAGTATGGCAAAAACTCTGTTACAGCTTTTTTTCAGAGCTCTTTTCTTCTGTGAATGTTGGTTATGGTACTGTAGTTAATAATAAACTTCTGTGATCAGGGCTTTCACTTCTTCTGAATTATGGTCTCAACCCTCTTGGATAAGCAAGAAGGATAATAACTTTACATTAGCTCCCACCGTTTGTTGTATACTATTTTACCCAGCGTTTTATAAAATGCTTCCATAATTTATGAAAAAAATGTATATGTTTCCTCTGAACTGTGAGGGGAGAAATTATGTTCACTAACATAAAACACTTGTTGGATAAATAGCAGGTAACTGAAAAATAGTAGCTAAAGTTTTACTGAGAGAGGGGGTTTGCTAGCGTGCAGAAATCAACACCAGATTTCCAACAGTACAGAACTGTGATGAGTGCTCCTCTTCTGTGTTTCCTGATTTGCTTTGTAAAAATCTGTTAATATTAATTAAACAAAATACAAAATAAAAACAAACCCCAAAGAAATAAAATAGAAGGAAATACAAAATGCATTAACATGGAAACACTAAAAAAAGAACAACAAAAATCTGTAAGTGACCGTTGGTGGTTTTGCCTGCCAGTATAGGTGTTGAGGGTGCCAATCTAAGGTAGGTATGACATGTCAGCATTGGACCTACAGGCATTATCCAAGATGGTGTTCCATTTGCAGTATGTCTGTTACTCAGACCAGTTTAGCTGTGCTATCCTGATTAGAACCCAAGTCTCCATCGCTGCTGCGAGGCCTGTATGTGAGATGAAATATGAATTATGACCAGTATGTCTATTGGACAGGTGCTGTCTCAGCACCTCTGTGTGTTTCACCAAACTGAACATCCATGACTCCAACACTGAGCCACACAGACAAAAGCATGGAAAAACGTTGTACTTTTCCCTTGAACTGACCACAAACACATCCAAGAGCAAAATATACCAAGCATTTGTATTACGATGTTTGAAACAGTGCATTGCATTTCCCAAAGATAACACAACAGTTAATTTTCTGCTTTAGTTACAATGCTTTTCCTCAGCATCAGTTGCTACTAAATAAGTCCCTATAATTTGTCAAGGGCATAACTTGCAACAAGACAGCAATAACAATTACATATTGTTTACAAATAAGATGCCATTTTCCTTTCTGGCAGGCAGCAACGGGGTTTTAATGTGTAACATTTATTCACAGATGCTTCCTTGACAATTGCAAGGGAAGAAAAAAGAGGAAAACAAACAGAAAGAAAAGGCAGAAAATACAGAGCAAATGAAAGATACAGCTTCCATCACAACTATTCATCTTGTGTCCCAGGCTGATTATGCAGATTTTGGCTGGATCAGACATCTCTGGTGAACCTGTGCATAGCAGTGAGGTGCTGTGATTTAAGTCCCTGCTTTGCTGAAGCATTGCCTCAGTTTCCCACAAACTAAGAGATACTGTGTGCTGGCAAGAGGCCCTAACTTCACAAGGGTCACAGCATTTTGGCATTTGTATTCTCATGAGGCAATTCAGCCAAGCAGGACAGATTTTTCTGCTGATTACACATGGCTGCTGTATCTCCAAGGTCTGCCTACGCTTGTTAATAGAGTGTGTGAATTGCAGTGGACAACATTTCTTCCTTTGGAGCAAGAGATAACATACATAATCTTTCACTGATTGATTGATTTTGTGATGAACTGAAAAGAAATCTCATTCTAATCTTAAAAACAAAACAAACAACAGGAATTCCCACTTCTTTGCAATGAAAACCCTTTGACTTTGATATCAAGGTAATGGATACACCAGAGAGAGAGAAAGGACACACAGAGATACTGCAGAAGGCAGGACTGCCTGCCAGCTGAGAATCCTGAGCCCTTTTAAATATGAGAGCCCAATCTCTCTTCTACAACTAGAAAAGTATGTGGGGCTGAGAGAGAAACCTCCCCCAGGTCACCCAGTCACCTGCAGAGCTCTAGGGAGATCTTGGGTCTCCCATCTTTTTGTAGTTCCCCAGCCGCTGGCTAAACCCACTCTGAAACATGATGGGAAATACTGGAAAAGGGTTGCCATGCAAGTGGGGCCAGTCAAGTAAAAGCAAAAAAATTAGGGGATAAGCTTTCCAAAATGTAAGAAATAACAAATATAAAAATAGAAGACAAATGTAAATGGCACCAATCTCATTCCAGCAGATGAACTGCACTGTGAAGTGGCAGTAGTCTATCCTAAAGTAATGGAAAAGCCAAAACAGTAGGTATGGCCATTGCTTTTTCCATGTCTGTCTTTTTTTTTTGTCTTTTTTTTTTTTTTTTTTTTTTTTTTTTTTTAGCCCTCCAGCATATCTGGTGAGGGGCAATAGGCACTTTTTTTCCTGAACAGATCCAAACTGTGAGACTTTGAAAAGAGTCTGTCAGTACTGCCTCACAGCTGGCACCAGGGAGCAAGGGACAGGTGACTGTGAGTGCCTTGGACTAAGTGGTTGGCCAGAAACTAGGGTATCCATGTATTCTATGTTACAAAGAAAAAATGATATTATCACCATGTATCTTTGAAGCAATCCTGCTTACCTACAAAAGTCCTGTTCCCCGGGCCCAGGAGTAGTCAAGCCATGGGAGGTGGTTTCTTTTGCACAGCTCTGGTTCTGGTTCAGCCCTCCTGCTCAGCTTCCCACACTTGCTCTGTCGCAAGTCGGTTTGGACTATTTCCTCTCTCAGCTTCTCTGCTGTTCTTCTCTTATGACGACACAAAAATCTACAGAGAACAGCTAAGTGGGTCATGACTAGTACATCTCCGTGCCTTTGTTTTGGATGGTAAAGACTGAGGTGTCTGATGTTGTACGAAATGGGTTCAGTGAATTTTTCCTCATCTGATCCCAATGCCTTTAATCTGAATGACCATCTATGCAAGCCAGTATTTACTAATCATAGCAGGTCCAAGAAATGTTGCAGTAAAAATAATGGTCCCTAAATTTAGGTACTCTGCAAAAATTTGCAAGCTCAACTTGCATTATAATAAGATATCAGCACATTATAATTTTTAATTAAAATTGTATGCCTTCATAAAGTCTGCAGCTCTTTTCACATGGCTGTATCCAGAAACAAGGTAACATGAGCTAATCTCTATAGAGAATGGGACATCGTATCCTGACCTTGGTACACAGACAGGGTTTTTTTTTCAGTCAGCGCATAAACATTTCACTTGCGCAAAAAGTAATTGGCTGGCATCATTTTGTAATGGACGGCAGACTGGAAAGGGAGCAGTTCCCAACTGACAGAGCAGCCATGCTTCTTCAGAGCAGCATATGACTTGTGATAATATCGTGCTCAAAAATTCTACTAGAAAAGGTTTTCCCCAGACAGCTACAGATCAGGAGATCCTTCCTTCCTCATTATTCACCAGAAACTATGAACAAACTCCCTGGGAAAAAAGCAAAATAAAACATAACAAAGAAATGCATTTAGTTCTTATTCTGTAGCAAGTCCAGTTGTATTTTTCTCTTCCTACAATTGAGAGAAATGCTTTTGGTTTGTGTCTAGTTTCCTACCTGTGCCTATTAGACCGGTATATTAGAGGTAAAAGCAAAAGAAGAGTTCTTTTTTTAAAAAGCAGAAATCTCCAGTAATAACCAACGTTTTAACTCATAGCAATGTTGTGAAAAATCATGTGCTTGTAGGTCTGAAGAATTTTTAAGGGATTATGTGCTGAGGATGGGACAGAAAAATACCAGCCAGAGTCACTGGTGCTTGCTGTAAAATTCCCACTAGTTTAAACGGAGGCAGCATTTCAAACTATGTAGCTGCTACCTACCTGAGAAATACACATAGTTTTTAATACAGGATAAGTATACATTTAGTGTGCCTTCCCACACACCATGTACTTGCTACATTGCAAATGTCTGCACAAAAGCTGGTGGCACAGCTTTCTGCAGCCATGCATAGTGCCTGCACTGTTACAGCCAGTCCATGCTGCCTCCTCGGGCATTTCCTTCCTGAGGCTGTGCCTGATGCTGATACAATTCTTCACACTGTGGGACTCCATCACGCCCTTTTCTTGGGAAATTGTTCCACAGTTTAGTAGACATTACCATAGCTTTTTTTACCCCTGACGTTCACCCTAGATTTTACTTTCCTTAATTTAATTCTGTTCTCTAAAAATCTTTTTTTCCGCTATGGGTATTTTAATTCCAGATAGAGTCACACTATTAGCAACTAGAAATCGGTCTTATTCCCTAGCTGGAGAGACCTAATCTTGAGCAGGTATATGTCATTATGGATTGTACTTAGGGGTCCGCTAAACCTTTCTGCTTGATTAACTATCCCTGCAGGGATGATAATTGCCGTTACACGTGAAAGTATCAGGCACAGAGCAGAGGTACGGCCCCTCTAGCAGCGTACAGGGCAGCACTGATGGGCTCCGAGAACAGCTCTGTGCAGTCCCCCGAGCTGGGAGAGAAAAGGGAACTGTGCCCCAGCTCGTTAAAACACTGAAGACTGGAACAGACCCATGAAATAGACTGCTGGAGGGACCGCGGTTAGATGATCTTCTCCCCAGTCTATTGTACCCCCTACAGAAATAGGGAAATGCGACTATTTGAAATTAAATTCATAAATAGAGGAAGGAATGGGTTATATTCTGATTTCACATTGGCTTAAATCAGGAGCTGATATTAAATCTAATAATCCTGTAGTATCAGATGGGTCTGAGCGCCAGCTAAAGTAAAAGGCAGGCCAGGCTGAGGTGATGTGTGCTGCCAGCTTTGCTTTTACTTATTTTTCCACCAGTGATGCTTAAATATCAATCACAACAGGTACTAACAGAAGACTCGAGGAGCCTTTCCCAGCTGTTTTGGACTGCAACCCCCAAAAGCTTGCCTCTCATAATTCAGTTTTAGCTTTAGGCACTTTAAAGTTAATAGACTCATTTGAGCAAAGGGCTTATTTGAAATCCACATTGGAAAAAAGTGAGCATACATGTGCTGGTGCCAAGCTATAAACACATTTATACAGTGCAGTAAATCAATACTGCTGCCTTTCCTTGGAGAGACTGGGCCAATTAAGCCAAATGTACAGGACATGGTGATGGAACCTGTTCAGCTTATTACAGGACTGGTAGCAAGGACTGCAACCATACTACCCTGCTGAGCCCCATTTTGACATTCCCCAGCCTGGCTAAATTCTTACATATGTAGAGGTGATAAGATCTGACTTTCTGCAAACAAGAAAATGTTCAGTTTTTTGTTATCTGAGTATTTTGTTCAACTGCCTTAATTACAGGGCTCCCCCCTCCCCCCTCTTTTAAGTGTTACGCAAAATATAAAACAAGGTTATGCGAAAAGGATGTAACATTATGGAGAGCCGGTTACTTTTTGGTGTGTTAAGTCCCTGAAAATTATTTGTATTTTGTGTTTATGTAAAACCTGTCATTGACAATTAAATTTAAAGTTACCATTGCCTGAATAGGTGCTCAAATCATAGAAAGCTTAGTGTAGTTGGAAGCCGACAGCTGGTAAAGCTGTCTTATAAAAACCCTCTAAAATGCATTGGAACGTGCACAAAAAGTAATTTTTTAAATGACAGAGAAGAGGAAGGAAAAAAAGCCCTGTGTCCCATTTAAAAGGGGAGAATTCAGACTTTGAGAGAACTAGAAAGGGGGATTTGCAATGTTCTTTTTTAAAGGTTTTCCTTTTCAGATCCAAAAAATTCAAGCATGAGCACGCTTGTTGCTGCCCTAGCCCCTAATGCAAGATGATCCTTCCTGTGTGTATCATCTTACCTGTGCAACTCTGCCAATACCTATTTAAAGCAGGAGGAAGGGATTTCCAAATCAAGTTAAGTGCTAAAAGGCAACTGCCAGGTCACCAGCAGTGCCTGCCCAGGTCCTAACCCATAGCACTAATTATCCATCTGCCTTGTCAGGTGCCTGAACATATTCTCCATCCTATGGCTGGGCATAGGAAAAGGCTGCCTTCTCTCTTCTCACACATCTCACTCTGTAGGTAGATTTTTTTAGAATTATTTTTAAACTTTGTACTAGCTGTTTTTCTGTTTGTACCTTCACTTATCTCATTACTTGTTTCACTGCTCATTTACTCACTGAGACAAAAATTGCTTGAGACAGGCAGTAAAGAAGTATTCACCTGTGAACAGAAGCCAAACTCATTCATCTCATAAGGTTAGTGACTCACTGCACCATCATAAACAGAGATATATTTACCCTTAAATCTTGGCTTTTGGAAAGCAAGGAGAGAAATGCATAAACACAAAGCTCACAACATAAACCTGAAAATCCACAAATATCTCATACTAGTAGGGCAGTACACTCATGGCGCTGCCCCTGGTGGGACACAGCCTTACCCCTGAAGACGCATCCATAATGAGCTGGTTCCTTGGCCATCCTTTGCAGAGGAAATGCTGTCACCTGAAGAAATAAAGGAGATATTTTGGCATAGGCCATGGAAACCTTTCTTTCCACAAAGGCTAACCAGTATCAGTGTGATTGGGGGCAGGGGGAAAGCACACAGGCTGAGGCAGGAAGGAAAGTGGACTCTGACTGCAACTTATCTCTTAGGGCAGCCCGGCCATATGCTGCTGCCTACCTTAATCCATTTACTTCATCAGCGAGGCAGGAGTTGTGGCTTCTGTACAGCATGAATTAGTGAGCTGCCTATACTCCAGTAAAACATATCCCAGCTTCCATCTTCTCTCCACCAAAACTGTCATTATCTGCAGAGCAAAAAGAGCATTGAGCGAAAGATAAAAATCTCATCTGTGAGCTGTTAATAACTAGAAGGTGATTCTGTGTGGCTGCCTCTGTGGGTTCCGTCAGTCTAGCTATTCCCCTCAACGCGATACTTACTGTGCAATACATTAACTTTCACAGCTAGTACTCTTAGTTTAATATATTGACTGCTTCTTCCAGTACATTAGTCCCATTTGCCTTTATAGCTAGGACCTCTACCCAACTTAATTTGTCCTCTTTATAATTCTGAAGAAAATTTGAAAGGCAACTCAGAAAGTTCTCTCTCTGCCTCTTTCAAAGTGTGTGTCGCTGTTACAGTGTCCATTACATTGAGTTTGCATCGTCCTCATTATCTACAAGGTATGAGAGTTCATTCAGTGCAAATCCTTTATAATAGTCTAACGTCTTGACTGGATTGGTAATACATTTCATTCCTAATAAGCCTGCATTTCAAAGCTGCCCATGTCCTCACAAAAATATCAGTCTGGTGTGGTTCCAAATTTGCTTTTTCAGACGCACATTCAGGTTCTGCAGAATACCAGCTGCACAGACACATACAATAAATAACTTCATGATTACTAGTTGTTGTTCTTTCATTCCCTTACTAGGTTTTTTCCCTTTTCTTTCCCTTGACATCAACTTCTGGATTACTTTACATCAGTACCTACTAATGTTATAAGAGGTGTCCCATTTGCCTGAGATGAGGTATATTTGATCATTGGGGTTCTGATGCTCTCCTTTACTGGCATCAGACTACATTCAGTGTAACTAACCCAAGTTTAGCATCATTATATCTAATTCTCAGCACAGTAAATGAGATCAGAATCTGCTCCAATGAGTAAACACACAGAATAAATGCACAGTTGATTACTATCTGCATACAAACAGCTTAGATTGCCATAGCCACCTCATTTTCTCTCCCTGAACTACTGAAGGGTGACACTGGTAGATGATTCAAAAGCCTCAGTGGGATTTTCAGGTGTAAAACATTTCAAGTAACCCCCAAAACTTTAAATAGTTTACTTATTTGCGGCACATGGTGTGGATGATATGGAAATTAAATATCATCAGGGTTGTATTTCAACAAGTCCACAAAGGGTCAATAAAGACATATGCTTGCTGTTTGTTTTTCTGCGATATAAATTTATAAAAGTACATTAGTTCCTCATCAATTTTTAGTTTATCTCTTAATGTTCCCCAGTGGTATTCCCAATATCACTGTGGGGAGGACTGGAATAGCCACAGGGATTTTGGAACAAATCCTTTGCAGAGAAGATAAAAATTTACAATATGTACATTTATTTACTTTCACCATAATTGCTACATCTGCTTTATTGACACTAATTAATTAAGCCTCATTTAATTAATCGTGTTCTCTAAGGAAGGTGGTGTTGACGTTTTGCAGCTGGTACTCGAGAGGGGAGCTGTGGAAGGCAAACATTTTGACAGCGTCCCTGGTTTGAAGTCCTCCAGCTCCCCATACCTCTGCCAATGCCCACAGACTACGTTGGGCTGCACAACTCAAACATGCTGGATCTGAGCCTTCACCCTTCCCAAAACTGCCAAAAAAACTTCTGATGGAGAAATAACAATCCAAAATCTGAGCTGAGCCTAAATAAACCCCAAACCCAGAAACAGATACGTAGATAGCATACCTCGAGTTTCCTTTTAGTGCTCTCAGTGACACCTCCTCCTCTATTTATTTACTCATTTAGAATTATTTAAACTTCCTTGGGTCAAACTTGGATGTGATGGGACAGATCTTCTGTTGTTCTGGATCAGCTCAGTATCAGCCCCACATGTCTGAGTTGCACATCATTCTGGTGTGTGGCTGCACATCTTGTTTTACACAGATGGGCAACCATGCATACAAATGCTCCTATAATTTATCCCAGAGTTGCTGAACTGTTTATACAGGCAACTTTCCATCTATTCCTAACACTCCACATCCTACAGAGGTGTTTTCTCTTGTTCCCAAAATATTATTCTTCATTAATTAAATTTCGGTAAAACAGCTATTTTCGGTAAAACAGCTATACCTTTGAGAGCTGGAGATTCTTAATCTCCTAACAGGCTCTTTGTGGTTAGGGAGAAAAAAAAAAAAAAAAAAGTCTAATATTTTCCACAGTGCTATGTTGCCTACTAATTTCTTGTCAAAACAGTGTATGTTTACTACCTCTCATCGATGCCCTGACTTGAGTTTGGCAATAAAACCTTTGCCAACAACCCTTTTACAAGCAAAAACTGCACATTTGTCCCGAAAACCTATTTTTAAGAACACTTTCTTTGAAAAAAATTCTTTTTATAATTTTGTAGCTTAGATGTCCTGCTCCCAGTCTAGCTTTACTGATTTCAGCACCAGGAATGAATGTGACTCGCTCGATTGTTTTCGGTGGCATGATGTCGCATGCATTTACTATATCCTTGGCAACAGCAAGGCTGCCCTATAGCCATTTAAGAAGAAAGAAATAGAGTGAATCTGAATAAGCCATAGTCCCTGCAAAAAGGGGGAAGAAGAAAAGAAAGGAAGAAAGGAACAGCCATGGAGTGGGGTCTGGGAAGATTAGGCACTGGTCTGAAAACAACGATGCAATGAACTGAAATCCAAAAGATTACTTGTCTACTTTCTAGCTGCACCAATAGTAATTTCTCTGCTAATTACCTTCCCTTTTGTGGAGTGGGTGCCATTAGCAGTATTATAGCAGTAGTGCTGCTGTACCCATGACAGTCCAAGGGTATACATGAGGCAAAGCTTGCACAATGCATGTGTTTGGGGTACGTGCCATGGGATCAGCCACCAGACAGATTTCAGGAATGAGTCTCAATGCCTGAGTTTATTTTGTTTTGCTTGCAAACATCTGAACCCTCAGATCTGGCAAAAAAATAATAAAAAAGCACTGCATGTCATTCTCTTTACAGCTCCACAGAAAAATTGTATCAGTGGTTTATAGACAGCAGCATGGTAGCTTTCCCAGCTTCAAATGCTTTCCTGTTCCTGCTACTCATCCAGATGGAAAGGTTCTCCAAACAAAAGCCCAGTACAACGAAAGCATGTGTGAGTTTGCTTACAGCCACTTCAGTCTGCACGTACTTGCCTTACTTTTTGCTGTTGGCAAATCTGTCCATGAAGGGCCTAACTAGAGGCTTACTAGAAATGCAAAAGAACCACTCTTCCTGTCCTCTTTCACTTCATCTTTCCTGCAAAGCAAGTTATCAGCAAACACTCGTCAACATTTGATTGCTGTGACACAGGTGATTACAAGAAATAAGAACTATTTGGTTTTTCTGAATGTTTTCTGTCTCAGTCTGTACCCAGGGTGCCGCTTCCACTTGAAATTGTTTTTCACTGCTGTTATCTGAAGCCCACAACTTATAACAAAAAGAGCTGATTATGTAAAAACAAAGTGACATTGGGCTGTCAAAGCAAAATATCCTCACCACAAATCCCAGCCTGGGCCTTTTGCTGGCAGCTGGATTGCGGAGCAAGAAGAATGCCTTTGTGGAAGTGGAGTGGAAACGCGTGCTGCCTAGCAGGGCAGCCCCGCCGGTGTGCGGCTCCCCTTCAGGTCCTTATTCATAGGAATGGGTCAGCCTCTTCACACAAGTTTCACAATTGCTTCTGAGCATCCCTTGCTTCTAGATCAGAAAGGGCAGAGAAGGTAGGGAGCGCTGGCAGAATATGTGAGGCTTTAACAGGAACAATCTGGAGCCAAGTATTTCCCTGTGAAAAACTTTTGATGTGTAATAGAAGCCATGCTCCTCCGCAGTGCTGAATAAATTGTAGCCCAGGAAAAACCAAAGACTTTTGCTAAGGGTTTGAAATTTATACATTAGCTCTGTCTCATAGATCATGGTTTTTATATATATATGAAAAAAAAGAATATATGATTAAGTGGATTCTTTTTCTTTTCATGAATGCAGGCATGCTGCCGATATCCACAAGCTTCATTTTACACTCCATCAAAGGGAGCTGTCTTCACTCCTTCGCCTTATATTCCAGTTTAGGACCAATACTTCCACTGATAATTTCAATAGAAACTATTACTCAATAAAAAATTGGTACTACAAAACCGGGGGCAGCATTCAACTCACCTAAGTTTGGGCGTCTAAAAGTTGGGCACCGAGTCCAAGTTGCTTGTTTTGGCTGTCTCTATAGTGAGTGGAAAAACAATTATTTCTCCACAGGGCAAAAGTTCCCTCTATAGGCTTTCACATAAAGAGGTCTCTAGAGGTACCTATATTTCTGCTTCTGACAGTGTAGGGCAAATAGTTAATTCTTGACTCCTAATCAGCTGAAGCTGGGTAAGATCCATTCCCCCTTATTATGTTCTTAAATACTGAAACATAGCAGCATCTTAATCTGATGTTTTGTTGGGTAATTTTGTGATACTCCTCCCCCCATCTAATTATAAAGGGGTACAGAAATGTGTAAAACTGCTCCCTTTTGCAGGATAAGGTTTTAATTTTAATTCTGAACTCATCAGTACCACAAACTATGATTTCAGAAAGGCTGCTATTAAGTTAGAAAGTCAAAAGTCAGTTTTGGGTAGAAGAGTTTGGTTTTTAGTGGAGCTTATTACTAGAATGAAGATGTGGCTTTGATAAATTTGGAACACACCCAAACTACAAATCAGAGGTTTTGTTAACTTCCAAAAAAAACTACCTCTTGACATGCAGTCAGCTGACTTTGGTTTTCTTTTTTTTTTTTTTTTCAGCACTCTTGGCAATTTCTACACTAGCTGTGCTAGTTAAGACCAATGGTATCTGTAGGATTACTGCCAGAAGGAAAAACAAAAAATCATTTCAGATCCTTGCTTCAGAGAAGCCCTGTCATGAAAGGAAGCTGGAAAGATCTTTCCCCTGGAGTAAAGGAAATGACATGAAAAAAGTGAAGAAATGCAGTTCAAAGCCAAGATCATACCCTGGGACAAGATCAGGACTCTGGATGGTTTCTGGGTCTTGGAAATCTGGGTTCATAGGAAAAGTGGCAAACCCACTTTTAATATAAAAAAGAAATCTCTTAAAAATTTGAGAGGAAATGAGTTCAGGTAAGTACAGAATAAATACTAGAAATGCCTCATGGAAAATTGTAAGGAGAACAAAAAAAATCCAAAAATTCTATTGGCCTTGGTAGGTAAGCATCCACTGCATAGGTGGGTTAAACATGCCGGTGCAACTGCTGAGAACCACTGGGTTTTGCAGAGAGGCCATGCAAAAAGCTTCTCCTGACTCCTTGGCTGTCAGTCAGCTGTTCTCAGCTGGTGGATGATGCCTGGCTGCATGACAGCTTCCAGCTGGCCAGGGCAGAGTCACACAGTGCAACCCCAGTTCACTGGTGGCTTCAGCGCCTGGGTCAGAGAGCCTGGCGATGCACCAGGATCACTTCTGTGGGCACCCACAGCACCCAGACCGCTCACATGGCCATGGCCTCTTGTCTGCTGGACACTCTCACCTGCAGCTCTATATCAGTAAATATCTAGGAAACAGATAGGGGGTGATGGAGACCCCCTGCTGTGGTTCATTCTGGACCACTTGATCTTACTTGCAAATTTCTCTGAATTATGCAGCCATAAATGTAAACCTGTATCTTCTCCAGTTAAGCTATTAAGGTAAAATTTATGCATCATAACTGTTAACTGAACAAAATGGGTTATTTTAAAGTGGAATGGAAATCGTTGGTATCTCAAAACCTTTTCTCAAACAGACACGTTTTCAAAGAACAATTGTTCTTTGTAATTAAGTGCAGAGCAAACCGCTTTCCCAAGCAAATGCCATATTAGATTGAGGTTTATGCTCATTACCTGTTAGAGAAAGAAGGGTACTAGGACATCCTCTAGAAAAAACAAACAGAAATACGGTCTGGCACCCTTTGACTCACTAGGGCCAGGAGGAAATAGGGTATGGGGGGTTTACGCTGAAGAAGAAAACGGGACGTATGTGGCAGATGCACCATGGTGAGTGAACAGCATGCTGAACTAGGGGAAAGAGCTGCCATCCGGCCAGGTCTTACACTGTGCTCACACAAGCATATTGCAAAAACACTGCCAAATGCAATGCAAAAAAATGCTCACTGAATAACCTGCAGGCCTGGAAATACCTGTCTTTCCACCACTCCTGATAGTAAGTCTGGTTGGCAACATGTCAGAAAAAGCAGAAGCAGATCTAGTCTCAGCTTCTCAGTTCCTAGAGTTGTTCTTTCAGTACAGTAGGTAACAGAGAGATCAAGGTGGGTATCCTTTTTTGAGTGTGTGGTTGCTTTTCATGCCCAGCTTCCCAGGAAAAAGGTGATCCTTCCACTGCCAACTTTCCTTAACCTCTGCGAGACATGGAGATCACTGTCATCTATTTTCCTGGCCAATATTAACCAGACTTTTATCTTTGAAGATAAGGCAGAGTCACTTGCTGAACATGCCTGACTCTCACTGCCCTAATAACACGTTCAGTGCAAACAGCTGGGATTGTGTGGATCCTCCTCAGAGCCCTGTATGTAATACAGCCATATACATTTTAAAGAGAAGCACGACATTTGCCATGTTCTTTTTCCCATTTTGTGATGTATGGTTTGACGTGTTTACTAAAATTACTGTTTTAGTTACGAGTTGTGGGCTGAAATTTGTTTAGACTCTCTTCAGGAGCTTGGATGCCTCTCCTTATTAAAACTGACAGATGCTCCTGTCTCCTGCTTTGCTCTGGAAGGTTCAGCTATAAATTACAAATGTGGTAGGTCTTCTGTAACAGGGGAGAGTAAGATAGTACGGCAAAACTGTTCCCCTTTATTTCAACCTCTTTGTCACTGCCTTTCTTTTCTATTAATAAAAATCATGATCGCATTTCCTGCTCAACACTAGCTCTTTCCAAAAGCGATTTTCTGTTTGTGATCTGGTGCAATGACTGCCCACGTAACCCTCAGCTCTGTTCCTTTCTAGAGAGGCCCCATGCAGCACATCCCACAACGGATGCTGCTGGTGGAGATGGCCGAGGATGAGATGAAGGAGGACTGCTGGGACTTGGAGTCCTGCTTCTCTCTGTGTCCCTGTGGCCAAGGGATAGCAAGCGCCCTTGTGTGAGTTCTCTGTGCTGCAGCACAGCTTAACCACCCCTGACTGCTGAGTACACCTTTACAGTATCGCCAGCCTGTCCTGTGGTCAGCAGACCTCGTGTAGGGTGAATGAATTGTTTTTCTGATACAAAGCCCTTATCACTGAAGTGTATCTTAGCTCTTAGAACTTACTAATTATTGAACAAGGAGTGTGTTCTAACCTTGTAAAAATTTCTGACTTTCCTAAACTTTGTAGCTTCCTTTTTAACGTTTTCCCTATTTTAAAAAGTTAGTGAAAGAAAAACAAAAAGCAATTAAGGATTTGACTGGGAACCAGGCAGAAATTCAGGGAAAACATTTCCCTGGTTGTATCACACTGCTGCTGACCATGAAGATCTCTGTCTGGGACAAGGTACAATGGAGGGACAGTGAGTGTCTAAGTGCCTTAGGAGCTCGCAAATGGTCTAGGGCATCAAGATGGCCTCAGAGGCCTGAAGTACTGGGGAGGACAGACTTTCATCATGCCTCAGCACCACGTTTTACCTCTGCAGATATCGCTGGTATTCCTTGGTAGCACGCCATATTGAGCAGACCTCAAATTCGTACCAACATACAGTAAACATCAGTCCACAACGCAAAGCACCTGCTCACCAGCTAGCAGGAGAGACATTTTCTTTCCCTTGAGGAATTTACAACACTGTTGTTGTTGGCCAAGCTGAAAGAAAAAGGAGAGCTCAGACTACAATTCTGATGAGTGTGTATCAACCCAAACTTTTCCTAAGCACATATTTGGGGTTTAACTAGGAAATGAGCTGAGCTGCTGGTACTCTTTAAAATGTAGAGCTAGAAAAATCCATGAAGCCAAGGCACACGCTGCTGTTTAATATGTCAGCTTGGATCAGCACAAATGATAATACCAATAGGTCCTTTGTTGTAAATGAGAGGAGGGGTTTTTTTCACATTCTGAATTTAATTGCTTTTGCAGAATGGAGGACACCAGGACTCGTCAGCTGGTAAATGGCAATCAACTACAGGTAGGTTGTACTATGGGCTATGATTACTTAATCTTTTTGGCATCTTTTGTCTAAGGAGAGGAGGGCACAGAAATTAATGAAAAAAGGTTTTAAGATGGGCTGAAGAATTTTAACCTCACCATGTTGCAGAAAAGGAGGAGGTCCATGGAGGTCACTGGAGTTACAGTGACTCAACCAGCTTGAGTACAGATGAACTGTGATGCATCATGTTTAAACCCTTGAAATTAGCCAGTAACGTCAAGACTCCATTTAACAGGAGACCAGCTACTGTTGTCATTTCTTCTTGCCAGCAGAACAGTCATCCATCTGGAGACTGAAAGATGAGCTAAGAGTAAGAGGTACATGGAAAACGATGGGATAACTGTACTGTCTGTCCCCTCAGCCCTGGTCTTTACAGGCAGCCCCAGGGGCGCTTAGTTTATATTCCCAGTCTGCTTGCACAAAATATTTAGGTATGAATGGAGAGAATTAACCAAAAATCCCCCTAACAAACGTACGCCAAGCTATTCAAATTGATCTCAGTGAATAGGTTTAAAAAAAGCATTTTCCAGTTAAATGGCACAGGATCATACAAAGGTTTGGCAGCTCCCCGAGTCGGTGAGTCAGGACCTCTGCGGACCTAATCAATTGTGAGGGATTTTACAAAATCCCTGCAGGCGTAGCTGCAGCTTTCTGTCTTCAAATACATGCAGAAATCTAGCCTTTTGTCCCAGGTTCACCATGGCGCTGCGCTGAGCTCCCCGAGGTAAGCATCTGCTACCCCCAGACCCCACCTGCACTCAGTGCAGCAAGGCAGTGCCAGGAGGCAGCTCCGCTCAGCTAAACGGGGTCTCCCCAGACACTCCTCTCTCTGTCAGGTCAAAGGAGTTCTGACCTGGGCGCTTTGGTTAAACTTGTGAAGTTGGGCAGGGTGCTTGCAGGGGCTGGGAAATGCAGGGTGTAGTGGAGTACAGCGGGTTCACTCCTCAGTTAGCGGAGGTGCTAAGCCCAAGATAGTGAAGAGCAACAGAGTACAGCATCACGCAGGTGGTACCTGTGTAGGCGCTCACGGCCATTTCCAGGTTCCGCACAGAGAGAAGCGGATCAGACTTTGCCTCCAGTATGACTGAGTCAGCCTCCTGTTGAACAGAAAAAGTGCATGAGATTTTGCTTCTTGCTAGTAGGAAACTATTTGTGACGTCTCTGGCCCTAGAGAAGTGCCAGGCACGATTAATATTGTTTAACAAAGCATTTGGCTTCCCTCTGATGAATGAGAAAGGTCAGAGGCTAGGGACCTATGTTGAAAGCTAATTGCTGAAGTTATTTGTCTGGCTTGTGTTAGATGCTTGGATCCCGCTATACAAGTTAGAAGTGCAGAGTGCCCTAAGTGCAACATTTTAATTTAAATGCTTATAGCACAAGAGAGAAACAATTCACTGGTCATCTCATTAGAGGCTTAGCTATTTACATCTGGACAGCTTTTCCTCTTTGATCTCATAAGAAAAATGAATGGAAGTTTAGGACATGTTTATTTGCTTTTGTAAAGGCTTGGATCCAAGCAAAACACACTTATATCTGGGAAATAACAATGAGAGGTTGTAAACGTACTAAATACCTTTGACCAGCTCTAGATACCAAAACATAGATTTTCAAGGTTAAAGAATTCAAGAGTGCTGACTCCTGGTTTCCATTTGACTCCCATTACAAACCTCATTTCTATGCTACTAAATGAAACAATATACTTCTCCCTGTGGACACATGAGTGAGTTATATCGTCATTGTTTGGTTTTATTTTTTCCCCTTGTAGTCTTCAAAAAACTGCAAGTGCTGTAGCCTGAAAATTTCATGAGTAGAGAAATCTCTGCTCCCATCTATTGGTGAGCAACATAAGAATGCCCATAAGACTAGTTAATTGTTTAGCTGTTTTATCCGTATCACTGATGGACAGATAATCCAGAGAGGTAGGGGCTCTCTGATACCATCTGTTTGTTAATAAAAAAATAAGGCTCTCTTTTGTCTTTCTTCCAGTGGCACTTTGGAGAGACATCACAGTTACACTTCAATGACCACAGAGTCCTGCCAGCATCCAGTCTTCTCAGCATCCTGCACTGGCACAACTTCTCTGTAAGAGCTCTTGCAAATGATTTAACAAGTAGACTTGATGGAGAGGCAGACACGTGATGGAGCTGAAGAAGCAAACCATGGTAACAGCAGCACAAGTGAGACATCTTGGAGGTTAGACAAGATGATCTTAAAAGATCCCTTCCAACCGAAACCATACTGTGATCTTCACTGAAAACTTTTACTCAACCATTAAATAAAACGAAACCTTCAGACTGGTTTTTAGGAATAAAATGAAACCTTCAGACTGGCTTTTTTAGGAAGGAGATTCAGAAAACAGAATAGTGATTGACAGCGGGCTGGAAACAGGCCTGCCCAGGCAAGAGTCAGCCCTCTGGAGCTACAGTATCCAAACGGGGCTCAACTACAGGGAAATTTAGCAGATAGAGAAGGAGAAACGATGCTCAGAAAGAATGCATGCCTACAGGAAATTCCCAGCATCAGCTGGCGACCAAGTCAATGGACCATTGCCAAAGGTACTGAATGGTTTTATTTATTGTGCATTGTTTTCCTGAAGTTAATGGTATCTTTGCCTTGCCATTAGCGAAGGCCTCTTTGTTTCAAAGACTTTCATACTTGCAAGTGATGAACTATTGCCTGAAGGTATTTGGAAAATATTCTGGGTGGGAAGGGACACAATGCTGTACACTGACTTTGAAGAGGGCTCATTTTTTGAACATGGTCTTGTTGCTAGCAGGAGCTCTAGCTGGGTTCTGGGTATCCAGTGATTAGATGTGGTGGCAAGATCCCAACTAGGTAGGGGAGAAATTAGCTAAAAGAAAGTAAATTACTGGATTAATACAGAACAGCTGAATTTCTGAGGTCACCAGCTTCTTCACTTGAATTTTCTCAGCATCCGAATCTTAAATGAAGCCTCATTGCCATTGTTAGGAGCCACATTCAGTTCTTGCCATGCTGTCATCGGTGGTCATTGCTATTCCAAGATCATTAGGAAGAGGTACAAGCATGGTAAGGAATGTAAAAGAGGGCTGGAGGGAAAAGTTGCTGCTAAATAAGTCCATACTGGGGTGAATACAGTGCTAAGACAGAATATCATTCAGCAGAATGGTTTATCACTAAAAACTGGCATGTTGCAGTTGAACTGAGATTTTCTAAAGAAAACTGCATCCGCAGACAGCTGACTGATGAGTTCACATTATAAAAGACTGTTCAGGAGTTCATCCACTGAAAGGCCATTTATGGGCTTTACTTTCTCACGGTCCGAACTCTGGAAAGAGTTACTCCGTTTGTAAGAGTTACACAGCCCATGCATATCCTCCCATTGTTTCAAGTTAAGGGAACATCAGCTGTTTTTTCTATTGTGAACAGGGGCCACGATGGAGGGCTAATTGCTTCTGTTCACTTAACTGTCTGTTTTATGAGGCCAGGCTATTGCGTGCACTGATGCTGGACAATGGGACAGCAGTCTGGATCTGTGATCTCCGTTAGACAATGAGTATTTAGGCCACTTCTGAGGGATTTGGCAAGAAAACCCCTTGTTTCTTTTTCCAAGCAATAAAAAACCCATAAAAGATAATTAGGTAATTCAGAGTGGATAATGATTATCCATGGTTTGGAAGGAATTTCTTTTTGACAAAAACTTCTCTGCATCTATAGTACAAACTGATTTTACTGGAAACTTGCTATCAGGCAGAGGAAGCAAGCTTCCCAGAGAAAATTTTTAAGGTGTGAAATGTTTGTTGGGTTGTTAAGGCTACATACACACAAGGATACATAAAGGTTTTTCCTAGCAAGCCCTATTACATTTTTGCTAAAGAAAATTTGTCCATCTCTACCACCTGATGAGATCATGATGCCTGGGTACAGAGAGCCCACAAGAATGGGCTGATTTGGTGTTTTGGGGTTTTGTTTTGAGGCCAATGATCATATGCCAGATTCTCTAAGAGGCAGGTCTCTAAGCCTGCTAGAATCATGCTTTATTGCCTCTGTGGCCAAAAAAATTGATCCTACATAATAAATCTTAAACGGCCAGTTGATTCTGTAGCACCAGGGTACTGTGTTTGTTCCAGCTCCTCTTCCTTTCTTGGAGTGTCAGATGGCTGAACACAACAGGAAGCATTTTAGAGATGCTGAGGTGAAATCGCATATGCAGCCAATTTCTTATTGCTGACCTTACTATTTTAATGATGAAAATTAAAGGAGCCCCATGGATGTTGCAGTCTATACAAGACCCTTATTCAGAGCAATGCTACCCACAGGAACAGGGGAGGCGGGAAGATGGCTTGGGCCACCTCTGAGGTTGATGGGAGAATTAAACATCAGTATAGAGTCCTGCAAGGAAGAAAACAGTTTGTCAGGACAGCAAAGTACCAGGGTATTTTTCCCAATATGCTGCTGTAAGACAATCATGATATTGGTGAACAGAAATTTCCTTTGGCTTGGGAGGGAGGGGATCTGCAATTTACAGAGCCGTGTGTTCACATGCTGTTTAAATGCAACGGATCTGTCTTTCTGCAAATTTAGGTCGCTGGAAGAACATAGGATTTTATTTTTTTTTAGTTTTGCAGGGGCACAGTTTAAAAAGCGTATAAGGAGATAGAAAAGAAAGGAACAGAGGATTATTTTATTTTGCATGTTTGATAGAGGCTCCTTTACAAGAAGGAATTCATTGCAATACGGTTCATTATGCAAGGTAAATACAGTGTTTCCATCATACTGCTTGTTTTTCCCTTCTGTGCCACATGCAAACCTGCTCATTCATTCACCAGAAATTTCACGATATGAGTCAGAAAACTTACTATGTAGCTTCCCCACTTCAGCTCACAACTGCATGCAGCCCATGGGGAAATGAAACACACCTTAAAAAATGTCTGAATATATCCACTGACAAAAATACTTGGCTTACACTGTTGTTTTTTTCAATTTCTTGTATCGTACTGTTCAGCAGCATTCAAATTGCTGCCAGGTTTTTGATTAATCCAAAAAATGTAATGAATTCGAAATATTGATATTTATTTAAAAAATTAGATGTTGTTTCCATTAGCTTATACTGTTGCTCTGGAAGTTCTGGCAATCCCAGTTATGCCAAATAACTTAAAACTATGGAACTCTGATAATACCAACCTGAAATTCATATGAGCCCTGGGTTAGAGACAGTTTTTGTCTTGTGCAAAGGGAGGATGCCATGAGGGACTAACAAACGCAGTCTCGCTTAACCCTTTTTTAAAAATTTAGTAAGCTCAGTCTCAAAAATAGTTAATGCTTAACTTTTGTAACTCTGGCAGTTCCAGGACCTCACTGCTTATAACCATCATGATTTCCAGCTTAAACATACTTACAGCCAATTATCCCTGCTTGCTCCTAATACTAAGGTTGTTCTTTGATTGCTTAGGTAGCTTTTCTACCTTGATACTCACTCATCTCCAAAACATACTCGGTGACAATGACTGTATCCTCAATCTTGTCAGCTGTGGAAGCTGTGATCTCCACTTTTCCTTTGTATGCTAGATTGCCCATTCCTCCCATCACCCTATCACCCTTTTCAGCATCAGTTTGAACTCATTTTTCTCAGTCATGGGTAGTCAAAATTATACACAGCCTTTCTTGTGCACAGCACTCTTCTCAGGGCCTCGTACAACAGTGCTAACACTTCCCTATCTCTGCCTGAAACATCTTTCCTGATGCATCCAAGTGCCACTTCTATATTGTATATGGTTACCACATTTACATGGTTTCCTGGTGTAGGGGGCTTGCATTCTTCATGAGGGCAAGTTGGACACACGGACCTTTTTCTAACCCTAGCTGTAATACGTTTTGCCGATGAAACAAATCACAAAAATCCCGTATGGTGAAAACTGCTTACCAAAACCCTCTTATAAAATAGGTTGCCAAAGATTTGTTGAAAAGCAACTATCTACTGAAACTGGTATTACATCTGGATGTAGTGAACGTGCATGAAGTAAGTGAATCACTTCATCAGCTCTGTTAAAGAGGCAAAAAGTGAATGTTTGTTAGACATTATTGTGACTTGCAAACACAAAAGCATTCTTATAACTGCTTATTGCTTGCATTGCATTCGTGCCAGGCGGCCTCCCACCAAAATGAAACTTCTATTGTACTGGGTCTCAAACAAACATAAATTACAGCAAAACAAAGAAAATATTCCTCAGCAAAGTACTTCCTACTCTAATTTGAAAAAAAAAAAAAAAAGTCCAGGGAAGGTGGGTGCTTAGGTTGCTAGCAGCTGACATTGGAAATAACTCTATCATCTGGTTTCATTTAACTGTTGTTGATGAGTAGCCATTTGAAGAAAAATTGCATAGCGACTCTTCACAAAAAGCAGCACAGTGTGAAACACCCATTCCTTTCTATGAAATCGGGACCCATCTCTTCGCAAGCCTGCATATGAGTGCAAGCATATCTTTTTGCACTGTAAGTTTGACTTGCCTCCTGACTCCAGTGTTGAAAGGGAGGAGAGGATGGCTAGTGACTACTCACCACTGAAAGCCACGCATCCATGCAGCCTGCAACCAGAGCAGCCAAATAGCTTCTTTCACAGTGAATCTGGGAACAAAACGGATGCATTAAGAAAAGCTCAGGAAATATAAAGGAAGTATTAAGAAAATACAGTGAGGGCATGGCAGAAAGATCTGCTAACAGTATGGAACAAGGAGGCACATAACTGTGTTTGATTTTACACTAAAACTAGTTCTAGAAGAGCATGCTTATTGTTTGAAAGGCATTAGCTCTTCCAAGATCTCTGTCTTCCTCTCATCATAATTCTCCTCTGCAAAGGCTTAAGAAAGTCAGATGGCAGGAAAAAAATCTGGATTTAACACTCATGAAAAGCAGATTGAACTGAGGTCTGGTTTTGAATCAGCATATGCCAGCTAAAAAGCTAATCATACCCCTGCCCAAGTTTAGTGCTTTTGGAGAAGAGCATGCCTGCAGTAATCAGTACAATTGCTAAAACTGTTTCAGAGATTCCCAGGATGTATATAGCTAAAAAAGCCCCACAAAACAGTAACAAGTTTCAGCATTAAAAAAAAATCAGGTGAATAGGATTTGCCTTGTTAGACTGACATATGGATGGCAATCCAAATGCAATGCTGGAAGCAGTGCTAGGAAAAGCCTCTGGTAAGAAACAGAAAACAGTGCTTGCAGTTAGTTATAACATGTTACTCACAGGCATTGCTGACTTACAGAGTTCATCCGTACAACCACTGTGTTGTATAATAATTCAAACACTGGCTCACTCCAGATTTTGCTCTTTAAAAAAAAAAAAAAAGATGGCCAAACTGCTGTTGATCACCCTGATGTGATAAAAACAAGAGTCCTACTGACCAGAAGGTAGGTGGCTCAGCATAACACTCTCTGGATTTATGCTGATGTAGTTAGGTTCAGCTACGTGAAAGCCACCTGAGAGAAGACGGGAGGCAGCCATCCCAGCGGTGAGATGGTCTAGGCAATGCAAGGGAGCTCCAGGCTTAGGAGCTGAGTGAAATGGGGATAGAAGAGTAATGCAAGGAAGCAAGGACATACCCTCAGGACAGGCCAAAAGTAGCACTAGGAAGCATTAGGAAAAGCCTCGGCTGTAAGCCTCAGACGTGAAACTGTGGCAGCTGAGCAGCAGAGCACACCAGCTGGGAATCATGCTATGCAATGAAGCAAGCAGCAGCCTAGAAGGAGCCTCTTTCCTCCAACCCCAACACCACGCAGTAATACAAGTGAATAGTGGTGAAGCTTACCAGCCCACCGCGACAAGGCGTTACAGGGTAATCTCTGGCTTCAGAGGTCCTGCAGACAGAGATACAACAGGAAGAAGAGGTGAACCAAACTTAACAGGGCTTGATGGAAGGAACTTTGATGGATGAAGGTGTCTACAGGGCCACAGGGGGGGCAGCCTTTGTGTACATGGCTGAACCGCTAGCTACTGCTCTGGTATTTCTGTAACTCCGTACAAAAAGACAGAATGCAGTTACAAGCTCGGAGGCTTTTTGTGTTATTACACAATGTAGAGAGTATGAAAAACATCCTAAAAAGAATGCCACAAAATCCGCAGAAGATCCCCACATCTCACTTTCCATTTGGGAGAGGCAGAGACTGAGGCAAAACAACTTCCTGATGGACTTTGAATAGACAACATTCATTAGTTTGCCAGCTTATAGGCGCAAACATTACTTATCTAGTCCAAAGTAATTATGGTTAATAAGACTACAGGTAGTCTAAATTACAGATTTTCCATGAAAACAATTTAATGCTACCGCTTCACCCCAAAGCAGAATTTGAAGTATTGCCCATCTTCAGACCATGTTGACAACATTAGTGCAATATTTAGAGACATACTGGAAAAGAAAGATTTTTTTTTTCTACTCTTGCAGAACAGTTTCAAAGCAGAAATGGTATTACTTAGCAAGCGCCACATTGATCGCTGGCATACTGTAATAGGTTCTTCACTGAAAGTCAGCCTAATTAGGTCTGGATATTTAATCTGAAGAATGGTTGCCACGATTGAGTTACAGTCGTGTGATGGCTTTGAACTCAACTTCATTCATTACATATAGGTGAGAGGGAGTGTTAACACTTCCAAATAGAGGTGGCTTGCCTTGTGGCTGGCCGGCCTGATCTCCATAAGCTTCGTAGAAGCTGACAAATTTCATACAGCTAGTTTCAATTAGCTATGTTGGCTGCCACAGCATCCCCACAATGGCAGAATCATCTGCAGAGAACTAACTTCAAAAATTAGCTGCTTGTCTTGGGGCGAGCGCTAGACTAAATGGCTTTCAGTACCTTCAGCTCCGATGTACCTTACTTAGCTGCAGTCACGTTGGGCAGTCCACGTCTAACCCATTAGCCACTGCGTGACATTGGCATAGCCACCGTAGAGCTGTGAGACACCAGGCTAAAGGATACCGCTGCGAACCCCAGTAGCCTGATTCTGAGGGATGATGAAGATCAACTCAGAGGTATCATCATGCATTCAAACTAGAGCTGCCTGTGTAGAACCAGGGGAGACATTTCTCTAAATGCATGGACAGCACAGAATTATTTCAGCGATGGGTACTTGAGAAACACACAGAACAAAAAAAGTGATCTTCCTTTTCATCTGTCCTTCTCGTGTGCTTCTCTGAGCAGGAACAAGTCCATGCACCAGAGTTGGGTAGTAGAGAGCCCAAGCTGAAGACTCCAAACCAGGATTTAGATCTCCATTGAAACTCTGCTCAGTAAACTTCTAACCAGTCTGCAGGAAAAGCTCGTGATCCTTTTGCTAATAGCATACTTATGGAAGCCCCTTGTTGCTCTTTAATATTCCTCCAACTTGGCTTTGGCCTTTGCCATTTCACCAGTAAGTATTTTAATAAGTAATGATTTTATATATGCGCCTTGCTTGCCTGTCCTTGCTGCTGCTTCTTGTATGGTCTCATTTCCATTTCAGCCCACAAAACAGCTCCTTGCTTAGTCAGGAGGACCTCTGCCATAATTCCCTGCCTTCCTGAGCAAGGGTCAGTTTGGTCCTCAGCTTTCAGTAAGTTTTCTTCATAATCAGCTCTCCTGAGCACCTATGCCCCTTGTGGCAGCTTCTCAGAAGATCTTAAATAGCTCACTATGCTTCCCTCTGCAAATTATGATCTGATTATTCCCACAGCTGGTTTTAATAATTTTTTGAACAATGTTTGATTTATCTGATAGGGAGAACAGGAGTCAGTTTTCATACATTTCTCCTATTCCCAGGTCATTTTTTTTATTTGAAGAGCAAATATTCTTGCCTTTCTTTTTCAACCCAAAATATCTGGACTAATGAAGGCATGTAGAAAAAAATGTGCTTTATCTAGTTTGTAGTAAGAATCAGTACTTTCAGAAAACAGCATGCTTTTTACAAATTAATGTAAAATGGCAAAATTAGAGCACAACTCTTCTTCATGTCTAGTTGTTGCCACTAGAGTGGGCCCAGTAATAACTACAAGGAAGAAAATTAAAACCAGAAAAAAACCCACATGTGTCTTTTGTCCCATATTACGCCTATGGCTTAATTATACAGATGCATTGTGTGCTTAACTAAAAAGCAATAAAGGCACTGCAAGAAATACCATTAATGAGTCAGCATCACCCCCTGAAGATCAGCTTAGTTTCTGGAATCTTTCTAGTGGAAATGCCTTTTATTTCTTCTGTTCAGTTTTATCTTTAGCGGTCCATATCCAGAAGTCTCCAGTTTGTTGGTACTGGTGTAAATAGCTACCCAAGGGCAGAGACTGAGGTAATGAGCAAGATTACAGTCAAATCCTACCAGTTCAGCAGTATGTGTCCACCATGTAGAGGGTAAACTATGAGAGATGTTAGCACAGAAGTAACAACTCAAAGATGCCTTAACAGGAGATTTTAAAGTTGAGAATAGTCTACGGTGGGATGAAGCCACATGGTGAAATCATGAAAAGCATGAAGGCACATGGTGGAAACATGAAAAGCAGGAAGGCATGTGGTGGAAACATGAAAAGCAGGAAGGCACGTGGTGGAAACATGAAAAGCAGGAAGGCACGTGGTGGAAACATGCAGCATGGGGGTGACGCAGAGAACATGGCACTACATTATGTATACATCCTGGAAATTCTTGCTGTGAGGAATTTCAGGATATTGGACATTCTCAAGATATTTATCGTCCTATGGCCTCTTCAAAGACTTAGGACTTGGCAAACTAACTTTTGGAAGCTGAAAGCAAGCCTCCCCTGAAGGCAGGGTAACTCATTAAGAACTGCTGCAGGACTGCTCTTCACCTTCTAAGCGCACTGGTTTTGAGGAAGCATCCCACAACGTTTAAAAATCACATTTTTACCAATACGGTTTATGGAAAAAGGTTGAGTCGGACTGAAGGGAATTTTAAAGTATGGAAAGGGTAATGTTTTTGTGAAAATTGCACATTTTGGCAAAGATAACAGTTTTTAAAGAAGAGTTTCAGGGAGGGGCGGAGCGGGGGGTAGAAGGGACTGTGAAAAAGTGTGTCTTGGAATGGCCACCAAGCACACAGGGAAGGCACAACCTTGCTCCACACTTCCAGCTGAAAGGTGTCAAAGACCTCTCCAATAACGCCATGTGCCATGGATACATCCACCAACACAGATTCAAGATGAGCTTCTGTATCAGTGCATTTAGGTGATCTCCAAATATACTAGCGTGTTTTTTCCCTTTTTGCTGTAGCACCATTCAGTAGCCAGGGCCATGGGTTGTTGGGTCCATCCTGTGACTTTGGAAATGCTGCCTGTCTGCTCTGGATTTAAACACCTTGTTTCTACAGAGCTTTCATTAGCTGATGCTCCGTCCTGGTGTTGCCAGAGAACAGCAAGCACAAGGAACACATTTGGCCTTCTCTGAAAGCTGAATAATTCACTGGGTAATCTCCATGCTTGGTGAATGGAAAGCTGAAAGCTCTAAATTGTATTTTAAAAGTTCATTGTGAACACAGAGTGCTGCAGGAAGTAGCAAGCTTATCAAAGATCTTTACGTTGCCTACAGTATCAAATGTTATGTTCACAGGGAGACCAGACAAACAAATTGGCAGGATATGTCAATAGAGTCTAGACTGAAAAAGGTCCCCTGAGAAGTTAATTTCCAAATCTTTAATCTCCCACATTTTATATATTATTATCTACAATAGTGCAGCTTTTTACACATCCCTACTTTAGGAAAAATGTTGTTAAAAACTGTTGAAAAAACATGGAAAGAAACAGAATTAATGTGTTCTTTTTTATATCTGACTGCATGTTTTCCCAAATACAACTTGAAGCCCCATTCAGCAGAATATTTACATATGTGCCTGTGTCATTCAGACTGCCCACATGCTTCCTGTACTCACTGGGGCTCATCCGATGCTTTAAACTAGGTGTTGAAATGCCCCAGTGAATCGCAGCCATAATTTAGATTTCTTTTTCTTTAAGGTGGAGAACAAAGAGCTAAGTCATCCTCCTTGAAGCCACTAAAGAAAGGAGATTATGTGGGAAACCTGGGACCTCTTCTCCACTGGGTGACATCAAGAGCCTTGCCAACCCTACCGTGTCAAAAGTACTTCAGGTAGCGAGGTGTGACATGCTTCTTACCACCATTTCAGGCATTCTCAGATCATTAGCTTTGCATGCATGTGTTTTGTACCGGTGTTTGAGGAGAATAACATCTCTTCGGTTAATAAAAGTATCATGGAAAACATAGAAGATGATTGTGAACTCTTCCAAAAGGTGGCACTTCAGGGAATAGACTTGTTCAGAAAGAACTGAATTTTAAAGTTATGAAGGAAATCGCAGGTTACAAGATAGTCTCTGTTTTTAAAGGGCTATTTCAGCTTTAGCTCATTTTTCATCAAAGTCATGGCTTTGGAAGAATTTATGTCCAACTTGTGTCACAGAAGGATTTTATTAGAAGAAACTTGTATTGAATTAAAAAAAAAAATGCCATTATGTTCTGTGTGTTTTGTAGCATCGCTCATTGCTTCTGTCTGCTAAGTCTGGATGAAGAATTCAATCACTAATAACATAGTATTTGGTCTAATTTTGTGAAACTGAAGGGGAGGTGTTTTTTCTCTCCTCCAAGACATGCAAACCTTAATCCTTAGTTCTTTTAAGGAAAAAAAAACTTCATCTGAATACGATAGAGCACATAGGTTGTTTTGAAACATGTGCATTGTGTGTGGACGTTCTTCTTCATATTCTACTTACATAGCTGTCATTGCTTGCGTATTACAAGAAAAGGTGGAAAAAGCACAGCCTCTGAACAGATCATTAGTATTTCATTCCTCCCGATATGGTTATTTCTTTAATTTCTCTTCCTTCTCCCAGAGAAGCATATCAGATTGTTCTAGACAGGATGCCTTACCTATGACTCTTCTTGTACACAGGACAGTCACCAATGCAGAATATCCTTTTAACAAGTTGATTCCAAAATCACTATGATTTTATGTCACAATAAAACATACTGTATTGAAAGAGCACATAGGCAGTTACTTCCTGCTACAAACGTCCACTGAGCACTCCTCATGACATCTGGGGAACCTGTCTTACCCTATTGCTTTCTTCTTGCTTTTCAGGTTATTTCACTGAAGGAATGAGACCAAATCAACTACAAACTTGCATAGAAAAAGCACGCAAATTTTAGATGTTAATCTCCAATTACCAGTGACCAAAGGGGCAAAGGACCCCATACAAATGCCACACTCAATATTCCTCACAGGTGAGTTCTTTCTATAGCCCTCACTCTTCTTTGTCAACGCTTTTCTGACAGCAGAGTTAGAAGTTTCTGGTTTTATCAGTTCAAGTTTTGTCTGTATATAGTGTTTTCATCTGTCCATCCCCTCTCTGCCAAAGAGAAATGACCCCTTACCCCTGTTGCCAAATTAGACAGCCTTCCTGTGTTTCTTGGAAAATTACCTTTATGGTTCCTTTAGGGAACCACGGTACTCTCAGGGACATCTGTAATGTAGCCATATAATTCTTTCACTGCAACACAAAGGTTTTACTTACTGAAAACCAGCAATAACACTATTTAGAACATTATGCAAAGGAAAACACATCAAAATACCTTGAAAGATGGTTCGTCAAAGACTTGAAATTCACAGTATTGCCCAGTCCTCTTTCTGATATTTTTGCGTCTTTTCCATAACTGATGGGTTGCTGGAAGATAAATGTGAGATACAAAGAAATAAAAGACAGTAGTTAATAGGATCCTACCAGCTCTGACAGTTTACTGCGCTCTTTGAATTTATACTTTCAGTCTGTCTTTCCCCAAATAGCCACAGCCCTTCACCTTTTGTGCTTTAGTTTCCCAATGCATCACTTTCATGACACTGTTCTCTCTGAGCAGTCCTGTTAATGTTTAAAGTGTTGTGGAAACAATCATCAGAACCAACCAGTCTGCCTGAAGGAGTGAAAAGCTCTGTTTTTCTGGTAACAAAATACTAGTTTAAATATAGCAAAATCCTGTGTCTGTTACAGTACTGCATTTAATGAGAAGCATTCTTTTAAGAGCTATTTTTGACATTTCTGTGACTCTGAAGCAATGGTGGTGTTTTGCCGATTTCTACTGTGTAATTTCAATATGCAACAATCTCTCCAAGTTGAATAATTTGGAATCCATGCGTGCTTTGCAGTTTCGAGATAATTTGATCTGAATAGCAGTTTCATGTAAATGTTTTGGCACTAACGAAAATATCCTCAACATTACTACTTACAGCTTGAAACACCAATAACTATTTTACATGCCAGCAATTAAAGAACATGATAGGCAGGTTAAAAATCATTAATTTCTCTCTCTGAAACTGGTATTTTCTCATTGAAAGGTTTGAAAACAAATTTATTTTCAGCAGGTTATTTCTGTATTAATGTGATACCAGCAACATCTGTGCAGCTACCTCTCTCCTCCTGTGGGCAAGCACTGTTCATGGGAGCCTGAAGGAACACAGCTCTTGCTTGCTTCACCCTACAGCTGTGGGGTAAACATGGGATACAATGTTTGAAGTGTTAAATAATTGGAGGAAGTGAATGGAGAATGATAACAGCAACAGGGAAATTTCTGAAGTGATTTGAGAAGGTTGTCTGGTGCAGGCTGGATGTTTGATTATGTATGCACTGGATACCCACTTCTCTCTACTTGAATAATACATGGGAACCCAGAATTGTTTACTTTAAAATACCAAAATGAGAAAAGACCATGTTCTGAAAATAAAACCTGGGAGTTTCAACTCTGCCACCTCTAGGAAAGCCCAGTGGGAGGGATAGGATTGCTAGAATTAGGGGAGGCCGCCTTTTCGTTATTTGTTATCATTTAACAAAATCTGAAGGCATCTTCCTTTGCAGAGAGCAGGAAATAATTCCTATGCAGCTCCAGGGCCAGGCAGAGGTTATGGTGCCCATTTCACTTGTGGTGTTAAACAACGGAGGGCTTCCGGATCCTACTGGGACTGTACCGAGTCACCAAACACTGGAAGAGAAAAATCAAAAGAGCACATGTACAGTGGACTGTTTCTGACTTAGTAACAGATGAAAATATAGTGTTCTTTAGCCACCTTCTCCTTCCAGTGTTCTCAAATACAACCGGTTGTGTTCCACTACTGGGGAGATTTCTTAGGGTTACATTTGGGAGCACATGGTCAGCAGACAAAAAAAATGCAGCCAAAATGTTACTATTAATTGCTTTTTTGAGACTTGAACTTTGTGAATCAATGATGTTTTCTCAGCCTTCACTCTGAGTCTGCTTGGAATTAGTAGCCTAAAGTTTTATGGTGATAAACTCCAGTATCCCATTGAGAAGGACTAGGGTACGTGTTGTCTACATGCTAATAAACACAACCATGCTTGTGCATGTCACTGAAAAATAAAAAGGAATGTGCACATGGCATATATATAATACAACGTTAAGATGTCTGCATCTGGGAGACAGATTGTAGCTGCCACTTCAGTCCTGGGATGAGGCAACAACCCAAGCAATGCCAAGACCTGAGAGGTTCTTGCCTCATATGGAGTGAAATGTGGTGTCGTGGACTTCAGTAGCAAAATTCTCGATTACTTTTGTGTTTTGCCCAAGATGCATTGGTATTCCCCATATATGGAAGGAAGTATTTTACCAGAAGAAGCATGGCTTTTGCTAATCACAGAATATGTAATCGCTTAGGCAATTTGTAACAGTATTGACAAAATATGAATCTTGGATGTGTTTTGCACAGACCTTCTAATCTTTTGATCCAAAGTTGCTTTTTATGCAAACTCTGAGGACTGTTAAATGTTGCTTGATTAACTTCTATACAATATTATGAATAGTGTGTTTGGAAAGGACTAAGAAATACTGCTGGCTACAGCCCTTCAGCAAACCTCCCCAACAAACACAATTCACTAGGTTTGTACTCATGTAGAACTGCATTTCTTGACATCTGCTAGCTCACCTTAATCAATGTGTTCTTCTCATTATGGATCCAGTTTAACACCTTCCAGCACTACCAGTTTTTGTTCTTATAGCCTCCTCCATTTTCTCCCTTGTTTGTATAAAAGAAACATCTGGCATATCAAATGGCTAGCAATGCTCTGTTTGCTTTATGAAGCATAAACTCAGCTACAGCTATCAGCTAAATACCCTGTTATCATTAGACCTGCTCTTTGTAGAGATCCCGTCTCTCATTTGCAGGCTTGCGAGCCTCTCCACGGCAAGTTGGCTCCAGATGTGCAGTCATAGTGCTCCCAGTGGTGTGCAAGCACTGGGAATTGAGTTGCGACACCCGGCCAAAGCCTCTGGCAACCCCTGAGCCCTGTGCCTGCAGCCACCTCCTAATGGGTTTTTCATACTTGTCTGTGCTTTAAGGTTCCAAGCAGGGAACTTGCTCCAGGACTGGAGCCGTCCCGCTAGGGATTCGCAGAAGGGATAGGCTCATCCCCTGCACTGTCTCAGGGAATACTGAGCAGGAATTGAACTGATTGAAAAAACAGAACTTTCCGAAGCCCCTTTTTATTGTGGGGTGTTTTGTTTTGTGGGTTTTTTTCTCTTTGGCTTAACTCATTCTGGGTCGATATTCTTTACAATGTTAACCTTTCTTGATCAGTGCTTTTAATAGAGCTGTCAGAGTCAACTGAGGAAGATGTTAAGAAATCTTCTGTCCCACTGCTGCATTACCAAGGATGTTTCAATGAAAACAGTCCTTTTGATCTTAGTTATTTGGGAGCTCTTCTTCTGCAGCTTGTACCTCAGCAGAAAATCTAACAATCTGTTTGTGCTTACTGGGAAAAAGATACTTGTCGCCTTGCCAACATAATTACATTGGTGAGTTAGGGAATAATGAGTGAGAACAGATGAAATATTTAGATATAAATAGTCTGTTTTCATGTGCTGTGATTGTCGCTAATAAGGCAAGGACGTGTGGTTTGTGGTTCAGGGACAGGATGAGGAACCAGGACATCTGGGTTCCTTTCCCAGCTTTACCACAGTGTATTGAAGAAGTCATCAAGCCTCTTTGTACCCCATCAGTTGGAAGTGGATAATATAATGCTCTGGTGACTAATTCTTTAATGCTGTCATTCTCAGATGTTCAGAAGGGAAGAACGATACAAGTGTACGATTTTTACGTACTAGAAAGTGGCCCAACTAAAACTTTAAATCCAGATACCCAGAAAGTCTGTGAATTACTTTATCCTATCCTGACTTTAAGAATCTGACCCACTTGCAATTTCGTAGCAATGACGGAAAAACAAGAGGAAAATTAAACCCCGATACAGAATGTTTGAACAAAATCCTGTCTGAAAGTATGTCAAAGTTTTCTGTAGCAGGTTTTTTCAGCTTTACACTCAGGCTTTTTCTTTTTTTTTTTTTAAAGTAACAATAGGACTGCTGTGTACCTAATAGGAAGATGGCAATGATGTCCTTGATGACTGAAATGTGCTCATTGGTTCAAAGCCTGTAAACTGCTTAGGCCTTTAGCTCATAAGGCTTGATAGGATTTAAAAAGGACCTACAGCGGTCATCTACAAAGGGCTGTGTTTCCCCTAGCCTATGTGTATTTTGCTCACTGCAGCTGTAACTAATAAATCATCAAACCATAGATTAAAAGCATGTAATTAGTATAAAAGTAATTAAAGCCAAGATTCATTCTACCTAGGAGTAAATACGCATATTTGCCATGTAAGTCATAGCGGAAAAGAGATAATTATTTTTTTAGTGTGCGTATGCTAGCAGAGAGTCTCAAAAGCAGAGTTGCTTCTTTAGCTGAGGAAGAAAAAAGAACAAACCCAAAACAACTGTGCTAGCGTTTTGATTTAAGCTCATGAGTTTAAATTCATGTGGGGTGAGCATTATATTATTTTAGGGTTCCCAGCACTTATTTAAAACAAATCTAGTAGAAAAAACAAGTCTGTAATGCAATAATAATTTCTTTACCTGCTGATGGATCCTGGGTATCAGATGGCTGTAGCTACATGAGAAAGATAAACAGCTGAATGGGAGCAGAACTACAGTTGGTAATGAGGACCTCACATCCACACTGCATGCGTGGTTGGGTTTTTCAGTCTGGTCCCATGTGCAGACTGGTTAGAGCACAGGAACTGTCATACTGGAGTACCCTTCTGATGGTGGTTTCACCCAAAAGTCCAATTTGTAAGCTCTGACCTGTAGTGCAAGAAAAAGCACGATAAGTGGGAGAAATCAGATTTGCTTCAGAAGTGCACTTCTGAGCTGAACTAGAATGCCAATGCACCCTCACCCTATTTGTACTCTTATCACTGAGCAAGAGCAGTACAGGAGGCTTGATTTGCACTAAGAATCCAGCTGGCCAGGCAAGACTGAGCACAAATTACTCCTTGCTGCAGGCAAGGCTACGCTCTAAATCACTGCAGTTGGACAATGCTAAAGCAGCAGCTGAAATACTTATCATGTAGTATAATTTCAGACTTTTTTGAAAGAGGCTTATGGCGATGCGTAAGAGAAATTGGCTTCAGTTTGCTGCTTTTATCTCATTTGAGAACATTCTTGAAAACAGTTTCGTCCACTGCAATATTGGCACAGGAGGTACAAATGTAAATAGGGAGAATTAGCTCTTCACCATCACTCTAAGCTAACGCCATGCCTTCTGGGATACTAAGGGAAAAGCGAATCTCCTGATGCACAAGAAATCCTCCAGGAATCTGCAGCGTTTCGTTTATTACCTTATTGACTTGTACTCTAAACCAGAGAAGTCTACAGTTAACCAAGCCCTTCCCCTTTCCTATCCCCAGTCCTTGCTTTCACCAGTCAAAACGGGTACATGGCCTGCCAGGAAATGTTTAGCACGCCCCATCTGGGTCCCTGGTAAGGAGACGTAAGGAGCAGCAGCCCAGGGCTTACTACTGAGTGCTCCCAGTAGAGACACAGCAGTTTGTGTTTGGAGTGGACTAAAAAGTCACGTCAGAGCAGGTGAAAACTGGCGAGCTGTCAGTTGACAGCCCTCATCCACCTCCAGAATCTTAGAAAACAAGTCTGCCTAAGGATACAGGGAACAGGTACCAGGAGACTCACCATCTTTTCCATGATAATTACACTCATCATAACGCTTCACATCATCATAACGTCTTTTGCACTAACTGCTCTAAAAAGACCCCCCAAACCAACACACACACATGCACACATATATCCCTAGCTGTGTATCTATGTATGTGAAGTCATGTAAATAACTATGTGGTGAGACAAAGCAGCCTGAACAACCAAAAGATTTAGCAACAAAAATTCTTTTCCGATGGCATAAATCCCACTAGTAGTAATTTCATCTTGAAATGGAAAGCATAGCATTACATTATTTGAGTGCAAAGGCCAAATTTCCCTGGTTGCAAGTTAGACCCCAAGCTCATACGAACACAGCAGGAGAAACCTAAAATGATTTTGTTTCCTAGTGGCACTAATTCCATTGCTGGAGAAAATGTAATTATATTTATATTGACATTATAATGATAACTTTGCAGGCCAGACTACATTCTGTCTGTTAGGCCAGATATAAATGAAGCACCAGCAGAGACCTAAGGAATTTCTGAATTTCTGTTCCTCGGTGGTGGTGTGCCTGGCAGCCCAGCTATAATTTCAGCAGTAAGAGGAAAGTTCATTCTGTGAAAAAGATAGTTAAGAATTAATTTTGTCTTAATTATAAAACCTCTCCATTTTGTATTGAACACAGCATCCTCAAACAAACTCCATGTTGTCTTTGCAATATGCAGACGAGTTTTTTGTCCTGTACAGCTGTAAAACTTGGAATGTCAACATAAAATCTTGTAGCAGTTACCTATGTATGCATGTACGTAATACAACTGGGTTCAAGAGCACAAGGTTGTACAAAACAGGAGCTGCGTATTCATCGAGATAATATTAACAAGGTCAAAGTACTCAGTTGTGGTTAGTGAAAATGGTCATTTCCTCGTAACAGACCTTACTACTTTATCCAGCACACCCCTGTTCATGCACAGCCCACCTTGCCACTCCCCCACAGCCATGCTGTTGGGGATCAGCAGCAAATGCCTGAGGAGATCTGCTGCACCAGCACGTGAGCAGTCTGTGCGTGTGACCAAACTACATGTTTCAGCAATTGTAAAGAACAACAACAAACACATATGTATTTGTATGAACACAAACTTATTACATGCCATAAGAATTTTGTATGAGCTTTTTATTAACTTTGTTGTATGACAGCAGTAACTTCCCTCATATTGTGTGCTCAGTGCATGTTATTATTACGACAAAAGGGCAAAGATTTTAGCAAGATTTGTAAAGTTCTGGTGGGGAGGGGTGCCACTATCCCCATTAAGGGCTGACCTTGCATTTCAGGGAAGCAGAACAAAATATGAATTTCAGTTACAGCGATGAATTTTTCAGCATCGAGCTGATAAATGATCACAGCAGACCTAGCACCCTGGAGATGCCTTGCTGTTGTGAACAGTAATTGCCTGCTGGCTGTTTGAGGCTGTCAGGATCACATACAGTAGATTCAGACGAGCCTGGCACCATTTAACTTGTGGCTTTGCTTGCTTATTTATCAATCTCAGTTGCCCCCGTACTAAAAGAGAGGCCTTTCAGGAAAATGGAAGTTCTTTCCTGAAATTCAAGGAGGTGGGAATTGCAGTCATTCACTGCCGATACATTAGTTTAATACATAGTGGCATTTTTAGGTATTTACCCTGGCTATATTAATTTGATATGTTATGGTACATGTGCCAGCCTATCCTATTGTTTTCTCAAGGCACTTTTTCAGTGTGAGAAATTGCTAGTTCTACAGTCGAGATCATATAAGTATTCATTACTTCTCTTGCACAAGAGAAGCAGTACCGAGGGAGTGTGTTTAAATTCAGGGCTGAGGGATTTCTTTTTCCTTCTATAATTCATAAAAAAAGCAACTCTAGAGGGGAAACTATTTGCAAGCTGGAACTGAACTAAATTAAACAATTAGAAGATAGAAAGAGCTAAACAACTTACAATTTTCAAAACAGACTTTGGTTGAGAATAATATTCCAGGACAATCAGAACACGCTGATTTTTTTTAACAGGTTAGAAAAACCCACCCAGCCAAACACAAATACCTTCTTGTTTGGGTCAACTGAACTTAATTTTCTTTGGCTTTTTCTTCCATACTTATACACCAAAATAAACCCTCCGTTATAACATCTGTAATTAGGACACGAGCCAGATGGATTGGTTAGTCACTGGCCCAGCTAACTTATGTGCATTGCTGGAGAAGTCAGTTAAGGTAGATACATTTCTCCTCATTTACCCATATAAAAGAGAGGCGGCTGGTTTAACCTGCCATCCCATCTCCCTCTACTTTCAGTGGGGAGAGAGCGGGGGAAAAAAAAAAAGAGAAATCTGGGCTGTGGGTGGAATCACTCACTCCTTGGTGGTGCTGCCTCCACCTCCAAGGAGGCAAGCGTTGGTATATTTGACACTCAGTTTCTCCATTAAACTGATATTTTATCACTTCTTAGCACACAGAAGAGTTAGGAAGATGACTGTGGGACATTCAGATACGAGGGCAGTAAGACACACACAGGAGGCATTGACAGACTGTGCACTTCTTGAATTCCCCATCCTCTGCAGCTGGGTGTAACAGAGAGTTTGTCAGTGTTCACAGTCCAAGCCTGGAGCACAAGTTTGGCTGAGCTTGTTTTTTCCATTTTCGTCAATATTAAAAATATGTCCTGTACATGGTACTTCTCCTGGCATTCACCACAGAAAGGCCTTTGCAGGCAGAGTCCAACACCATCACATCTTTATAAATGCTTCATAGAAGTGTACAGATTTCACAAGCTTACATTGGCTTAAACAGGAGGAATTTTATGTGCCTTAACCAATGTTACCTGAGGAAATATAGCTCCCAAATGGTGATTATTTTTTTTCCAAAATACAGTTATAATATGGGGGTGGATGTATGTTGGCACTGGGCCAAAGTTTCTTAAAGGACATTTAAACCATTTCAAGATACAGAGCTTTCACAGCTTGTTTGTCTTAACTGCAAGTTTTGGTTTTGTTGAACTTTTAAAACTTGGTTAGTATTTTGTTTAATCTGTCCTCTAAGATAAATATTAGACTAGTTATTAGATTAAATGCCTCTAGTTTACAACCACAGTGCCTTCTCTGCAGTTTGTACGCACAATGCAAAGTGAATTTTGAATGTTACCTGTTTTATAATCTTGAAAAAAAAATCAAGAGGGTTGTGCAAATATCATTAAAAAAATAAGGATAACAGACACACTAGAAGTGAATATAACTATTTGGGAAGAATGGCAGAAATCCTTTGCTTATGTACAGAAACTCCCAGAGTACTGACAGTGAGTGGTTCAACATTTTCTGAGTTCTTCGTGTTTTAGAGCTGCCTGAATTGTTAGTGAGAAAGAGAGGTTTTCTAGCAGTAGACCATTTCTTCATTGCAATGGTAACAATTCCTTATAGCTTCTTTTTCTTCTCCTCCTTTTTTTTTTTTCTTTTTGAAGAACAATGATACTGAAGGTATAACTCTGAAATCAACAGAATTAAATTGCCATAAAACTGCTGCTATTGAAATCACATTTACTTGATATTAGTTTGTTTTGTTTGCTTGGCTTTTACCTGGAAAGGTTTAGGAGGTCAATTTTAATATATAACGCATTTCATTGATAACAGATGTAATAGGAATATGATTGAATTTATAACTAGTAAAAATGCATCAATGGCAAGGAATAACTCTTAAGTATAAACATAATGGCACTGGCAAATTCTAAGCTTACTGCATGAAATCTAATAGGAAGCCAGTATATGAAAGAACTCAGGTTTAACATTATGGGTCACCTCTGTGTAATTTAATTTGGAATTACTTTTATCTGCTTCCAGATTTAACTAGGTGAACAATGTGCAGAAATAAAACACGTGAGTTAGAAATGCATATATCAGTTTGAATAGAATAGCAGATAATGTAAACTTTACAATTTAATCACAAAATCTGGCCACTTCAAAAAAAATAAATTTTGCAGGCTACTTTAGATTATTTCCCCCCTTTTTTTTCACTCCTTACTGGAGCTGTGTTAATACCAGCTGTGTAGCAATACGTTAGTGCACAGGAGAGCGTTTTTGCACAGATCCTGCCCTGTCCAGAGTACTGGAAATATCACAGCAGTGTGACTGGAAGAGTCCCACTTCCTGTTCTAGAGGGGATTTGAACAAACATCTGTGCATTTGGATGTTCATCTAAATTAAACTGAGTACGGCAGAGACTTCCTTTAGCAGTTTCTCTTGTCACTAAAGGAAACGAGAGTGCAATTTTGTAAGTTCAATTACAGGATGACTGTTTAGCACCCAAACATCAGGTCAAATGCAAAGTAAAAGACAAATTAGATGTAGCTCACCGTTGACTGGTTTTGCACCTCAGTACTTCAGAACTGTACCATATCATATATAAAGCCTTGTTCCTGAACCAGAGAATTCAGTCTGTTCATATGACATATCACACACGAGGGAAAAAGCAGACAGCCTTTTAAAAGTTCCAGGAATTCTAAAATAGTCATAATCCAAAGCAAAAACTGTGTTCTTGTTCACTTGATAATTTTTCTTTGTATTATCAGGTGTGCCATCTCACTCATTCAAGTACCGCTTCCTCACCAGAACATCTAATTCAAGATCAAACATGAAAAGATTAATTATTAAACTAATATATACGTGCTTCAGGCTCTGTCTGAGCTGGGATGGATCATTCCTTCCTTCTTCCTGAGCACTGATTCCTTTACAAAGATTTGCTGGGACAAGAATTCACCTTCTGTCAAGTCTATATCACCTTCAGCTACTTACCTCCCCTAAGCTACTATACGAATACTGAATACTGTACATGAACTGTTTGTTGGGGTGTTCCCTGTATAAATATACAGGTTTGATACAGTAGGGTCTTATGAACGCTAACAGGAAAAATGGAGAATGGCTTCAGATAAGCCATCTTGCAGCAAACTCTCATAAAACCTAAGCTGTTCACAATATTCCTTTTTTTTTTTTTTACCTCAGCCATCTTAGAAAATTGTTTTGCCAAGACTGAGGGCCAGACAACCAGAAGAATTGTTTCTGGTTAAGATATCCTTTCAAGGAGCTAGAAACGGAGGTCACCACTGGGGAGCCATTCAAAACCTGATCATCTGTGTCCACGTTGCCCTGTAAAACCACCTTCTCCCATGCCAAATTCACCAGCTGCCCGTTGTCTGCTTGGATCAGCTCTCTAGAGGCTTCATTAGTGTGCAATGAAGACCTGCAGGGAAGGCTCAGCTGTTCCAGGTCCCCTCCAAAGACAGCCTGCACAACCCAGCTCCCCGCAAGCACCCTGGCCAGAAGCTGCCCTACAGAGTGATGCCAGGGTGGGCAGCAGACATTGTCCATCTTGGCTCCTCACTGTATGCTTCTCTGCCTCTGGAGGCCCTGCCCAGAGGTTGCAAGTGAGAACCAGTTAGACCAAAGGATTCCCACCACATGCTGGGATGGTAGCGGCCATTCGCAGCGTGTGGATGACCAGCAGAAGATGCTATTATTTCTAACCAGATCAGCACTGCCCATGTGAATATAAATGAACACGCACGCCAGCAAAGTCAAGTGGTATCCCAGCATGTCCATAAAACTAACAAACACTTGGCTGTGTGGAACTGAAGCACTCTGACAGAGATTTGTAGTGTTTGAAGTTTGATATTATTTTCAGTGGGGTACCTTTCCTGTAGAAAAACCCCAAAATTTCTGTTTTCTATATCACGTTCTTGCACACAGGGTCAGCTTCCAGCAGTTAACAGAACAGCAAATGACAATTAGTGGTATAAATCAGGTGGCTCAATTATTTCAAGAGACCTGAGTCATGTTGTGCCAGTAACGATTTTACAAATATTTGTGTATGGGTATTTATGAGGCATGACCTCTTGTCTCTATGTGTGTGCAGCTTAGCCTGGTTTCAGTGGAGATAACGTTAAATCACAGAGTAGCTAGTATCGAGCAGCTAAGCTTGCGTTTGCACTCACAGAAAGCACTGAAGTGTCCTGGATTTGCATCTAAAATTGATGTTTGACATCTAATCATTCAACTTGCTCCTGTAGGACACTGCAGAACCAAACTGAGTCCTGTTTCCCACTGCTCAGTGTCACACACCATCTCCATACCTCTCTTAAGTGCACAAAGCAGTTACGTAAGACATCAGAAGAGTAACATGGTCACTTTGCACTAATGAACATGACTAGAGTAATGCTAGAAGCCAGGGCAATTCGTCTTATGAGTATAAATGTTAAGCTAAAGAATTAATTTATGTTTGTTTGAAAGAACTCAGAGAGGCATAAAAATGCAGGAATGTTTAATCCTAAAGGGAATGAGATTTATCAAAGCAATCTGAAAGGATAATGTGTTCATTTCTGGTTCTACAGGCAAAGGAAAGCCAGAAGAGTCCAAAGCATTAACAACTTAGAAGCTATTTTTCATGCTGCTATCATTATCTCAAGTTTGATGCTACACTGAAAGGCAAATCTGGTTCTGGTAAGCAATTGTTAACTTGTGATAAGCATTAGGTTTACATTTAAAGATCAAAGCAAACATATATAAACCATTTTGCGTACATACGTATCCTCTGCTTTATGTCCCTGCTCTTGGCTTTATATCCAGTCATCACTGTGTTTCCCTCTTACCTTCTTAGCGAGTCCAGGAGCAATTTGAATCTGTATTGAAAAGGAAATGTAGTAAATTTAATTCAGAATAATATGTAATGGACTAAAAACGTCAGGCAGAGATTATCTCAGTTGGTAAACCAGACCAGAGAACTACAAGATCTGTTAACTGTCAAACATTAGAGAGACAATGAAGCGCTTTCCCAATTGTGTGATTTTTCTCCCCTCTGAAAATACCTATCACCCAAATGATCAAACCATTAATAATACATATTTACATAAACAAAATTCCCATTTATCTGACAAATATTAATGCTGGAGCACCCCATAACTAAAATTGCTATTCAAAGATTACTGTGCCATGAGAGGGTGGAAGGTTGGCAACTCTCCATTTCAGGGAAAGGATCATTACTGTGGTAGATTCCACCCGCTCTTTCCAGAAGTGACCTTGGTCTATGGCTAAGCCATCTGCAGGTCATCACCATGAGCAAATCCTGAAGTCTTTACTCATGACTGAACTCCACCTGGGATCCATTTATGCAGGTTTTTATGCTTCAATAAATCTGGCCCTTTGCTTCTGTTTGTCCTCTGTTCAGTCCAAACTTCCCAACTGGATAAAAAACAAAGGCATCCTTTTGAAAACCCTCACTGAAAAGTCTTTTCCAAGCATTTTATGAAAAGTTTAAGAGTATGGATTTCAGCATGGGCTCTAAATAAAACAGTTAAGAATTTGGTTTGAATAAAACTCCCTACATCTTTATTGTAAGGTGAACTAATAAAAGTACACTTCATTTCATGTCTTAAGACTGCTAGATATGGCTTCTATAAAGTAATTTTAACAAGTTACGAGCTATTCAACTTTACTCACATGTAACAGGTTCCTCTAAAGTTCTATAAAGATGACCAGAGGGCTGGAGCACCTCTCTGTGGAAGACAGGCTGAGAGAGTTTGGGTTTCTCAGCCTGGAGAAGAGAAGGCTCCAGGGAGACCTTATAGGGCCTTCCAGTACCTAAAGGGCGCTTGTAAGAAAGATGGGGACAGGCTTTTTAGTAGGGCCTGTAGTGATAGGACAAGGGGGAAGGTTTTTAAACCAGGAGAGGGGAGATTTAGATTAGCTATAAGGAAGAAATTCTTTACCATGAGGGTGGTCAGGCACTGGCACAGGTTGCCCAGAGCAGCTGCGGATGCCTATCTCTGGCAGTGCTCAAGGGGGCTCTGAGCAGCCTGGTCTAGCGGAAGGTGCCCCTGCCCATGGCAGGGGGGCTGGAACTAGGTGATCTTTAAGGTCCTTTCCAACCCAAACCACTCTATCGTTCTATATGACTGTAAATATAAACAAGCAAACTCATGGCAGATTTACAATAATTTTGCAAACGGTATTAAACATACCTGTAAACAATATAGCTGAAAAAAATATCTGAGCCTATTCTAGATGTAGTAAACCACTGGTAAAAAAACCCCAACAAAATTACACCTAACAACTTGAAGAAACCAAGATCATCTCCCTAAACGCTTGAAAACCATCTAATCATTAAAAGAACCAACACCTTGCAAGATCACTGACCATATGAAGGTTTGGTGTCATGGTCATACTGGAAATTATCAGTCTATGTGTCCACTTCACGATCAAGGCTTCCATTAGCTCTGCTCTTCTCCCTACACCACTAATTTCCTTGCTTCTGTGCCCTGTCGTAACAAATTAAGGCAGGCTAAAAACAGTAGCTATGTCTGGATTTACAAAGACTTGGCTGCAAAACTTCCAGTTAGCTCCAAGTTACTCTTGCCAGTTCTCCTGGATGCTCTATACCTGTAGAATCTCATCCTCTGACCCTTGAGTTTCCTTAAAATTGAATGAATTTTTTTTATAGCAAATTGTAAGGTGGAAGTGTGAAAAATACTTTTTCTTTTCAAAGTACTTACAGAGTTTTAGGTTTGGTTTCTAATGCATGTAAATTGAAATAATTGTCATTTATATAGTCCAGAAGTTTTGTTTTTAACGGCCTGTAGTGCACCATTAGTTTTACGTGCTTTTATGCACTGGCTTGACTTAAAACCAGTCTAGCTGTTTCGTTACAAATGGTTTTAGTTTCCAAGTAAACTAAGTGGCAGAGAAATTCAAAACATACTGAATTAATTTAAAATACTAGTATCCACAACTGGCTCTAAATCAAAAAGAATTACTCTAGACTTAGAGAGTTTTATTTCTGACAGTTCTGATTTTTAAAATATAGTCAAAACATACTGCATATATTCACTTACTTTAAAACAGCAGATCAATGACACAGGAATCAATGTATTCCTTTTCGTCCCTTGTGTTCAAAACATTTCTTGATACAGTAGAAAATGCTTGATTTCTTTTCCCTTCCATGCAAAAATAATCCTGTAAAGGCACTCTTCATGTCCCAATGTCTAACCACTTTGTTAAACGTTTAGATCCTGCTATTAGATAAATCAGATTTCCTAGCGAAGATCTAAAGCTGCAAGCATAATTTATCTTCAGTTCACTAGTGATGTGGGCAGTTACTATCTTGGGACCAGATCCTGTAAACCTGTGCATGAATAACCTTACCCATAACAGCTGGTCCAGCAATGACCATTACACTGTTCATGTGAGTGAGGGTGTGTCGAATTGCTCTTTGGGGTGGAAAATGTTTGCAGGGTACCTGTCTTGATTTTCTAACAGAAGACAGTAGAAAGATTGCACAAAGAAAGAAACTATTAACCAGGAATATCAAATCGTCATGAGATGCGTTTTTACATCATTTTCCCCTGCTATACTAAACATGCCCCATAGTTGCAACAAGTCCCAACTTAATGCTCTTGGCTACAAACACTAATACAGGGCACTTTGCAACTGATGTCAACAGCAGGGTGACGCAGAATAGCATGAGGAATTTTCTGCAAAACTGGCTCTGCAAACAACATAATCTGAGGTGGAGGTCAGTGTGGCCCTCCTGCCACGGTCCCAGGTGAAAGCAGCACTGAAGAGCAAGCAAGCATAACCCAAGGCAGGGCTTCTGATGACTTATGACGCGGCTCATAGATTGCAAACTGGCGTGGGGAAGGTACCAAACTCCATGTCAGGTGGTTGCGAGGTGTCTGCACCCACATTTCAAGAGCTCATGCTCCTGCCATCACAATGAGCACCGGAGCCGCACCATGCCACCTTGCAAGTCATAACAGGAGTGTGCTGGCACTGGGTCACCAAGGTCCCATTTTGGTGACCTTGGCTTACAGAGATGGAGAAAGCTTCCAATGTAGCATTTGCATTGTGATTATTGAGTCTCAGAGAGGCCACCAAGGAGACAGGACAGATCAGTAACCCACAGTCATTTCTGGTTGTAACCATACTGCTTGCCTGGAGGCTAGCCAGCAAAACTCCATTTAATGGTGCCCTTACACAAACCTCTATGTTACCCTGCTTCATCATCACTTCATCTTGGCATTTGCTGCTGTGCCTTTTCGCATGTAACACCTCCAGGATTTGACCCACACAGAGGCTACTCCCACAGCCCGTCCCCTTAACCTTTCCAGGAGTGTTAAGAATTTAATGTTAATAATGGCTGTCCACTTCAGAAAGGGTTGTGGAGACTGGGGTGTAAGAGGTCATTATTGTTTAAACACATTTGTTTTGCCTTTCTCCTCAGAAACTTTAAATTAGAAGAAGTTTCCTAACACAGAATGCCCAAACTGACAGCTTTAGGATGTGTGAGAAAGACACGGTTAATTTAGCGCAAAAGATAAGACATTTCATTGGGGAAGCACTAATACCAGGCCCATTACCCCTCAGTGTCATTTCAGATTAGCGTACTACAGAGAAAGGGATTCTAAATCTTTTTAATTGAAAAATAATTGTCTTTTCCTTACTAAAATAAGTTTCTGCCTAGAGGTTTTAAAATTATTTCTGAATTGCATCTGATTTCTGGACAGTTTATCAAAAAAAGGAGGATGTGGTTTGTCTGTTGTCTTGTTAATTTATGTCAGACTAGAGAAAGGAGAAATGTTATTTCCTCAGTGACCCAACCGGAACAGTTACATAAAGAGATGATTAGAAGTACAAGTCCAGACATATCTAACTTGCTAAGATTTGCCAGCTGTCACAGACACATCCACATGTGTGAATACATATGTATACATGTCATAATCATGCATGCAAAGCAGAGGGATAATTATCCAAAACCTGGTTGACAGAACAGTTGAGAAAAGAACTTCACTTGGCTTCTCTTTCCCTTTTTCTGGCTGTAAGTTTCAAAAGCATCAAACCCACCAATTTTAATCCACACAGGTTGATTCATAAGCCATGAAATGACCTCACAAAAAGGAGAAAATAACAAATACCCTTTTACCTTTCACACGTTCTGAGCAAGAACTAGAAAAGTGTGATCTGGACTTGCTCAGTCCTTGACCCAACAAGAGAAGAATTGCACATGGCCTTGGACCAGCCCCCTTTTCTCCCAAATCTGAAGAACGAGATTGGAAGCAAAGTGCTTGCTTGGACTGGCATAGACACTGACCTCAGGAGCCTCCCAAAAAGCACAGTTCCCTTCAGCATAGATGACATGCCGGAAGATTTCAAAAGCATTAAACGGAGGCAGTTAATAATATATTTAGATGTTCTTTTAGCTAAAATGGTGCCTTATTATCTATTTTAAAGGTCAAATGCAAAGGCTTAAGTGCGCTGTAATTTGGGGGGAGGGGGGCAGCATATTTAAAATGGCACACTCTGCGGGTTGATGTTTCTGTAGAGATACAGGTTTTGCCCACAGTCTTTTTCCTTGAAACGCCTTCCAGCCAACTGTAGTCTTTCCACTTCTCATGCTTGCTCAACTGTAGTCTTTCCACTTCTCATGCTTGCTCAACTGTAGTCTTTCCACTTCTCCTCGTGCTTGCTTAATGGTTGTGTTTCCTCTGATCTTTGCTGAAGAAAAAATATTTGCCTTTTCTAATTCAATCCTTACCCATTGTTTTCCCAACCTCTAGTTCTTAAGAAATATGATTTCTTAAAAAAAAAGTCTAATTAAGCCATTCATCAAACTTTTCCAAGTGAGTAGAGTGACAAATTAGCCCTATCTTCCAACAACAACCTGATGGATGGGAAGATAAAGATGCAGAGGCTGTTATTTTAGCTGGAAGCTCTCTACTATATCAATTGTTTGGCCCCAAGCCAAAAGACCCTAAGAGTTGACAAGAACTAATGATGGGTCCACGAAGTTTATGCAGCGTGAGACCTGACATCAAAGGAATCTGCCCTTATTAGCACTATCTCTCTGCCTTCTTCCTGGAAAAAACACTCATTTGTTTTTTTAAAAATTTTTACTTAACCATCTTACTCTTTCAGTAAATGGAAAGAAAATGCAAACTGTAAATAAATTTGCACAATAATATATTGCTGTCAAGTTGCGCTTTTCTCTACAAATATGAAGTATCATTATGACGTTACTTTTAAGTCCACCAGGAGAGTCTAAGACAGGTAGACTGCAAATAACTTTCTCTAGAAGTCTTTACCTTTACGCCATTCCGTCAGAAGACCTGGGCTCCCTGACAGCCTGTAGGCGTGGAAGCAAGCATGGAGTCCTGGCCAGGGGAAGTCACTCAACTTCAGTAGGGTCCGGACCCCCAAAACTGCCCCAGATTGTAATCCACTGAAATCAGGTGTACAGAGGGTGTTGCAGAGTCAGAACCAGAATGCCTAAAGTTTCCTTGGATTCAGAGAGGGAGTGGTAAAATTCATGGAAGAAAAATCTATCAAGAGTTGGATCAAGCCTGCACCGCCACTGGGTCAGGAAGATCGTAAGCCATGCAGCCACAGGATGCCAGGAAAGTATTCAGGGGAAATACCACTATCTGCTTGTGTATATTTACACTTTGCCTAAATATTCCCTCGGCCATTTTAGGATACAGGGTTTTGGGCGAGGTGGATCTTGGGTCTGACACAGTTCTCTTATGTGACAGGATCACCTTCAGAGTTTGTAACTTACATCCTTCTTTCTTCTCCCTATGATTTTTTAATATGCCTCCATTTTTACATGTAATGGAGACCCTACATACAAGATAGAACACAATTACTACTCTACCGGTAAGCAAGAAGAGAGGATGTAATGGCCAGGATGACTTCTAAGGAAAAACAACAAACAACTCTTCTGATACATGATTAGAAAAGTTTGACTGAAAACAAGCCATTTCTGCAGCTACTATATGTTACTGGGAGCTAGAAGTAAAATCCATGTATTTTTCACTGGAAAACTATTTAAAGATTATTCTTGATGTCCCATTTTTAATTACTTTTTTTCTCGTGGAAATAGAACAATATTCAACTTACTACCAAAACTGTAGTATTGCTTTATAAAATCCAGTAGTTCTGCACAGCTGAATATTCATATACCTGATCATCTTGATTCATCTTTTCAACAGAACATTTTTACAGTATGGACTTAAAAACAATAAAGCAATGAAAAGAAGACAGCATTAGGAGTCAGTACAAAGCCATATTCAGCACATCCTACAGTATTCTACCTTTGTTCTTCAGTCGGGACTTAATAGTACGTGTCGAAGCAGCACTATACAAAACTAGGGCATGTCATCAATCTTGACCTTTCCTGTGTCTCAATAAAATGCCCCATATACATCCTTCTTCTGTAGCTACCTATCCATCAAGCCGCTTACTCCAAGTGAAGAATAAGTGGCTTTGCCCTCATGGCATTTTCCTTTCTTGTTACTTTTCAAAGGGGGGCATGCCATTTAATCTGCCATGCTGCTTTTTAGCCTGAGACATAAAGGTGATTTAGATTGCTTCATCAGCTGGAGGAATGTCCAGCAGCTCTGATGTTTTGGGGGGAAATAAGAGAAAAAAGAGCTTGGAGTACACAGGGTCAAACATGAACGATCATGGAAAGAGCACAAGAGAACTTTTTAATACTGAAACCTTATTTAGCAACTTCAGAAACAAGGAATTAAAATTCTGGTTAGGAATACAATGTGAACCATGCAATACTGTAGTAATTAAATTTTTTTCTTCCTCCCGATGTGTTTGATATCTTTAAGTACATAATGTACTTTCTTAGCTGTTCATTGATAATAGGACTGCTTAGGAACCACGTTGTGGGTTCTCTATATGCCATTCACTTGCAACACTTTGGATGAAACTGTAAGGAAAGAATGCAGTAGTTGAAGTTTTCTACTCAGAACTGTATTTTTCCAATAAAAATAAAGCCTAAGTATTACAGCAATATGCAATTCAGCGTTCAAATGTCATTGCTTCTAACTCAGGAAGGGAACTCCTTGAACAAAGAAGCTTAAATGCAATTTGGCTGGAAATTCAATGTTATTCAGCAAAAGATCAGTACTGAAGTTGCCAACAAACCAAACTGTCTGCTCGCTTATAATTAGCAACATGGTCATTGTCTGGCTGCCCTGGCATACTGTAAATATGCCTGGGCAGACTGCATGATTTAAGATTGTTTAGAAGACAGTCATTCATTGTCTCAAGAGACAGGTAAACCAATTCCTCCCTTAGTCAATTAGCTTGGCTCAGGGGGTAGTGGCTACAACTCAATCCTATTTAGCCTTTCCTCAGTAAACAAAAGAAAGGATTTTTCTTTTCTTTAAATATGGCTGCAATTACTGAGTATAGCAAGCTCATTCAGAACTACAAGCATCAGATTTTTCAAAGTCTTACACATTTACCAAACATTTTAGCAAACAAAGTTAAGAAATCTTGTTCTACAATTTACACTTTATGACACAATTCAATGGAAGGCTTCAAAACAAGTTTCCTCCAAAATAAGTAATAACCAGAAACTTATTCCACCCTTCACTTTTCTTTTATTTGCCAGATGACCAGTTTGCTTCACTTCCTTTCCACAACTTTAGAAAATACAGCAACTCTGTACATGTACAGTTTCTGCCTGGAAGCACAGACTTCAGCAGTTAAGCCCAAGTTAAAACATAAAGTAATCTTTCATTCCTACTTTAAGATAATATTTAATCTCTTAGGGCTGAAGGATACACACAAAGTTTGCCAATAAATGTTGCCTAGTAGATTTTGAGGAAAATAAGGCTGGCAAAACAAAACTGAAAAACAGATGAACAAACCGCCATGCTGCTACCAAAGCTACAGAGAGAAGTGCACAGATCAGGCTTGTAAGAATTAATGCTTTTCCATTGTGCCTGTAGAACTGAATGGAAAGACGGTAAGTTAATTCATGTGCAGATACTGTTCAGCTATGGCAATCGGAATACAGATTCCATATCAGCCACCAAAGGGTTCCAATTTTCACTTGTCTTGATTTTTCCTTCTTTAAATCATGTTAATATTATGTCTTTTTTCAACTTAAATTTATTTCAGTCTCTGGTGTTAGGAACAGCGTCTGATTTTAAAACAACTTTCACAAGAGCATTAAGAGAGAGATTTTGCTTACTAAATGATGCACAAAGAGAGTAATGATTTTAGAGCTGTATGTCCTATTTTAGCTATTTCCACTATCAGGAAAAGATGGGTTGACTTACTTGTATGTTACAAAAATAGTCAAGGATCTTTAAACAAATTCAATCTCATTGAGCTGAACAGTAACGGAGAGGTGTAGTGTGCTCACAGCATAACCCAGTTAGGTGCCTATCCTGGCAGTGGGAGCAGTAAAACCATCAGAGCACACCCACGGTGTGTTTTGCCCAACACAACATGGGAACTATTGAGAAGCTCAGAAGCTTTTCTTTAAAAAGCATCATTCAAGTTCTAGGCCAAAGAACTTCAGTGAGGATTTTTGGCGAGCTTTGCTCTGTGGACTTGAAAATAGGGACCTGAAGGAGAAGACGTAGACCAATAAATGAGACACAAAGAGGCAGAACAGGAATGATCAGAGATGTATTTGAAAGGATGGAGTGAACTACAGCTGCTCAAGCTAGAGAAAACTGAGAGGCTGCATGCCAACACTGAAAAATATATGAAAATTAGGAAGGTGTAATAGTTTCTGGATTATGAGCTTGATTTGGGGTAGGACAATGCCCAAATGACCTCTGAGGTGCCTTTCAGACCTTAGTGAAGGCATATGCTACATGAGAATAAACTTCCTGTAAGGTTCTGGAAGCATTCAGTAAAAGCAGACAATAGCTTCAACTACAGCTTAAAGTCTTTTAGGATGGTTCACAAAACAGAAGCCATAAGTTTACCACAAAAGTTACATTTTTATTGTTTACTTGTATTGGTTTGATCCCTAGGAAACCTGTGTACTTTCTGGGAAAAAAAGTCCTGAATTTAAACCATTCTAACAGCCTGCAGAGATGCGGTCTTTGCTTTATTTAAAACTTTGTGGTTTGAGTCTAGGTGCTGCCAGTCACTTCTGCTCTTCTGATAACATGTAAACCCCTGTGAGTATCTCCATCATTGTAATCATTGTTAGAATTCTATAATTAAATTTATTATACCTCGTTTATTTTGTACTATTTCCTATTACCGCTAAGGATGAATATTAGCTATTCTGCATTTGAACTCTCTTTTCTGCCCAAAGTCCCGCGTGCTGCTAAGGTATAGTTAGCTATTATAATGCTCAACTGAGAGCGTCAAAGCCTTTATACAGTCTAATAACTTCACTAGGTGGCAGTGGAGAGAAGTACTACTTTATACAATTTGCTTTTTTAATAGGACAGGGAAACATCCCAGTAAGTACTGCAATTTATTAGTGTTGTCTGTGTTAATGCTAGATCACAGGCAGCAATGTTTTCACCCACACAAAAGTCTGGGGGCTTCTGCCCGGTTAACTCCCCGCGCAAATGTGTGCTAGAGCACAGACACGCACTTTTCCAGCGCTAACAGAGAGCTGCAGAGAGCAGCATATACTCATCTCCAAAGGTCTGTGTCACAATTGCTCTTTCTCTATCTTCATATATATGAACAAGTGTCACATTTGTATTGTCACAGTCACTAAAGCAATCCCAGAGAAAGAATTAGTACCATTGTGCATTAACCATGGCCAGGACTAGAAAGACAGGAAAGCTCTTCCCTCCCCTGTGCCTGCTCTGCTGTTGGTGGAGTAACAGACTGGATGTAACCCGGCGCAGATTTTTAGGGAAGGGAATGGAAAGCTTTGATAAATGAACAGTTTTCTGTTAACATAAACAGCTGACAGTTTTCTAGAAGCACGATACAGCTTCACGTCAAGGGCATGAACAATTCTCTCATAAGCTCAACTGTACCATGGTCTTTCCTGAAACAAAGTCGGAGACTCCACCCCTCAAGGAATCATAACACTGATGCTAGAAATATGATGAAGAAAAGGAGTGAAGGGTAAGAATGAGTAAGCGAGCGATTTGGAGAGTGAAGAATACTCTCTGTATTCAATAAAATACCTTTCATTCTCAACTCTTTACAAATACATGTTTGTTGGGAGAACTTAGTGCCTTTACAGATGACTCAAGAAACAAAGCATAATTTTTCAGACTCCTGACAAGCCGCTAGTTCTGTACCTTCGAAGCTTCAACACCTTCAAAAATTCAGTCTTTTGAATACGGAGAACTGATGGCTGCCAGTTTTCCTTAGAAATTAATACACTTGAACAAAAAGAATAAAACAGAGAACAGTGGATGATTTCAGCCAAGATCATTACTTCAATTAAAAGTTTATCAGAAATGTTCTCCAGAAACTATGAAGTTCTCTGGCTTTACTTCCAGTGTTCAGAAACCACAAATTATCATTTAGTACAATAAGGAGATGAAAAATGTTTGGTTTCTTCTAGCATCAGTTGTAAAAAAAAATATTTTCTAGGGTTTGTTTCTTGCTTTTGGAGAAATGTTATATGTAAAAAATCAATTCACTGCCTAAATCACACTTTTCTATACTACGTCTTGCCTTTATCTTAACGATGTCCAAGACTTTCCCCTTAGAGAGTGATACTTCGTCCTCTGACATCTCATCTGCTTGCTCACCAAACTGTTTGCAATAGCTAGCAGAGATTCAGGATATTGCGAGTGATGATAAAAAACAAACCCAGTTCTGTTGCAAGTGACTTCTTGACTTATGCCTGCTAAGCACAAATCTCCATTCAAAGGCTTGAACTTTTAAAGGCATAATTCCCTATATTTATTTTTGTGTAAATATGAGCAGATGAGAAACAATTCCTTATGGCATTCATTCTGTGAGATTTCCCTTACTTTTCCTCTTCACTGGCTGTTGAGAAACAGAAATATATGGAGGTGCAAAGCCCCAGGGTTTCGTTAGTGACGCAGTGGGTTGGATTCTCTGCTCTGCAACTTGCACACGGCTCCGGTCAAACAAACATACACAATACACCAGGCTGTCAGATACAGTTCAACTTGTTGCCTAAACCAACCTGATAAAAAAATAAATGACTGCTCCCCAAGCATCAAGAGGCAGGTAAAAATAAGGAATGAATTATGTAGATTCCTAGGAAAAAAATACATGTCAAATTAGCTCAGTGGATTTCCCCAAATGGAACTATTGTAAGCAGATAGCTACAATTTTTTATGTTTGTGGGGCTAAATACATTTGGCAGAAACACAAAAGATCCACATGACAAAACAGCAATGCAACTTATGCTCCCTCCAACCCCAGTTACAGGGAAGTAATTTGCTTTTATCATTAGACAGCTTCATGCTGGATGCCCCGGGATGACCCTGATACGCAATGAGACAGCCAGGTACCCTGGTAAAAAGCCAAAAGTCCTCTCAAACAGCCTAGATACTGACAAAACAGTCCTTTTAGTTTATAAAGAGGAACTGAATGAGTGCAATAAACTCTTAATTTAACTTTACATGAGAAAAATTTCAACTGCAAAGTCAGGCTAACCGTTACACCTTATCCTTACCCCTTTCCCCCAAAACACACTCGTAAGTCAAGGCACTGTGGATTTGCCTGGAAGCTGGGCCATCATGTTACTCTTAATTAAGTAGCCTTAAAGTAAGTGGCCAATCAATACTGATTCATAAGGGTCTCACTGCAATAAGTCATCACAATGTCTTAAGGTGCTACTGATGTGAATATAATATCTAGACTTGCTCTTTCCACGTTCAGGTTAAATCATGATTATGAGTGGAAAAGAATACTTAGCTAGCTTTTTTCTTCCATATAATGTACATCTGACTATGTACACAGCAGCTTCTCTTCCTTTTCAAAACTCTGCAACTATTTCCCAGTCTATTTCTCTTCGCAGCACTTGAATTTTGCAGTACCGCAAAAAAAATGTAGTGACCTACTTTTTCCTGAGAAGGAGGACTTGCATGATGGATAATGATTAAATCTGACCATAATCTGCACAATGCACTGCTTGGAATGAGAACTGAAAACTGTCTACAATCAATTAAATGCGTATCAATATCTAAGTTAAATTCATCTAACTCTGAGTAACTTGCTCAGATTTCCTAGGAGTTCAAGCATGTTTGTTTTTGGTTTTTTTTTTAGAGAAGTAAGGGTTTAACTGTCCAGTGTCTATAGGTGATTTTGCCACAGCCTAGTTAGCTGATTAGACTATAATCTAGCAGTAGCATTAAGTTTTCTTTACTACTGTTTGATTTTCTAAGGTTCTAACACAACTGAAATGAAAGAAACTGTCTTTTATACACCCTCTCTCTACACTTTGTGCTTACAACATACAAGTTTCTACAGTTTAACAAAGTCCATGTGCTCATTTTGCAGCAGAAGTACAAACTTATTACAAGTAGTATTTATGTGGAAATGTTAAAAGAGGAAATAAACACATGAGAACAAATTGTGTATTCAGTCACGTAACATTTTTTGGCTCAGTTCAGGTTGCACAGTCATGCAAAGCAACTCCTTTTCAATTGCCTGTTATCCCACACTGCACAGTTAGTATAAAACCTTTATCGCAAATCTCCTAAAGGCGGGGATCTGCCCTTACATGCAAATGCATTGATAACTAGACGACAAGAAGAGGTTGATGCATGATAATCATTTTCTTCGCCTTCCTTGGCAGTGAAGTAGCTGGAGGCAGGATTAGTGCAAGTTCCACCGAGCTGCAGACCCAGGACAACCTGCCATGTAGACCAATTCTCAACAGGCAGGCGAGTAATTTCACAATGGATTATACTCCTGTCTTTGCACTGACACAGATCAAATATTTGCAAATGAGATGTTCATTACTTCGTTATCTTAGAAATCAGCATATTCTTTCTTGAGTCTGCCCTGCTGTCACTATTCAGCCAAAGTAACCAGAGATCTCAGTGATACTTTAAAGCCTTTCAGTTATCAGATGGTGGGTGTACAAGCTATTTTGATTCCTCTCCAGGCCACCCAAAAAATTTCTGAAATTTGAAGCTCTTATTTAAAATGACTGCATATTTGTACAGCAATTGCACTATGCCTTGATTGGGTTCTGAAGCTTAAGTAACAGTGAAACAGAGCTAAGACAGTGCTGATTTACAAACTGACCTAAAGTGTTATGCATCGGTAAATCCTTGACCAAAGCGGATCACAGCAGAAAACCCTGACGGAAACTTAGTAACAACATAAGTAGTGGAATAATGAGGAGGTATCAATCCAAGCCCAATTCTCTCTTAGAAATATATTTCATATCACAGCCTCTCATTCCTGCTCAGATTTGTATTATTTTTTCTAGATAGTGGTTAAAAGGGGTATTTGAGGTAGAGAAACACATAGCTTATTTAACTTTTTTGCTGCCCTTTTCTTTCATCAGCCACGAAAACATGCAGCACTGTGTTGCTTGCTGTGGGCCGTAGATGTGAGTTTTCAGCTTGTACAGTCACACTTTCTTTGTGTTTACTATGCAAGACAGTCATAACAGTATGTGGGAATGAAAAGCCATCATTTTTGTGGAATTGAACGAATTGTACAAATTTTACTTTTGAATTGCTCTGGAAACTCGAAATTGTAACATAATTAAGAAACCCATTCAGATGTCTTTCCAGTCTTTCATTTTCTCTCTTTGATGCATTTGCCACTGGGTCTTTCACAGAATATTAAGCTTTCCATATGGTTTCATTTACATTTCTAAAGCAAGAGACCTAGTTTGCCATCGTGTGTAGTTTATGTCTCAATTGTAGGTCACATCTAACTAGGGGACATCTAGAAAATGAAAAAGTCCTAGCACCTCTGTGGTTAGCCCTGCTGAATAATTGCTGCAGTAGCTGAATTCTGCTGTACAGATGTTGGTAATTTGCTATTGAAAACCACCAGTATCAAACTGTCAGAGTCAAGAAATGGCTTTAATTATTTCCTCCCTGGAGCAGTAATAGCCATTACTTGAATACTGCCAAAGCTGGAACGTGTTTCTGCTGGTGATTTCTTAGCACATTCAGTGAAGGTAGCTTACCTGCACTTGCCAGCCCCGCTGCTGTCGTAGATTTGCAGAATGGCACGATTGCTTTGGCGAGGGCTGTATCATCTGGAGACCACCTTTGCGATCTTGTTATTTTCCCTGGCCACCAAAGACTAACATTGTTTTTCTGCTTCACCGAGTACTGAAAATAGAAAATAAATCATACAGAAAGCTCTTGGAAATAATGAAACAGAAAAAAATCTTTTCTGGAAAGGAAAAATTAAATAAAAAATCAGAAGCTACAGAGAACTTGGTGGAAAATTGCACTAAGAAAGAAGGTGAGGTCAGCAGGGCTACTGCAGGAGTCTCCTTGTCACTCTGCATGATACTGCCCAGGCTCTCATTCCTACTTGCAGCAATGGGCATAAATAAAACCACACAGCTTAAAAAAAAAAAAAAAAGAGAGCAGGTTGAAATATTTTTAATGATTTACAGCAATTTTAACATTATTCTCTGTCCTGCTTCTAATAGATCCAAAACCCAGAAAAAATAAATACTGATGTTAATGTGAACATTTCCACAGGAGCCTACAACGGGCTCTGGCTCATGCTTCAAAAGAAAATGTAAGCCCTTGAAAATAACTCTTGGGCTAGGACTTTTTATTCCTCATTCCCATGCTGTATCGATCTAACCTCTGCACCCCAAAAGTTATCTTGCCTCTGAAGTGGGATGAGGCTTTTCTCCCTAAATGATTGCAGGGCTTTTTGTCCCTCTGGCAGAGAGTATTAACAAGGGCTGAGGCAATGTTTTTGTGAAGTCTGGAGGAGTTTGTCTCCTAGAAGAGCAAAAAATCATTGGGATGTTCATGCAAGAGCCATGCGCTTGGCCAGCAATAAACTGTTCCTCCTTTGAAGTGCACGCTTCAGATATTCGTGCATATAGAGACCAAGCGTGTTTTCCCACACGCAGTAAACTTTTCTTCTGCTGTCTGCACGTCACAGACTGACTGGTGCAACACTGAAAATGTGGCATTAATGGTCTGGGTTGCTCAAGAAAGAAGGGTGGAAGGGTGGCAGAAGCAAAACATTGCTTATAAAAAAGAAGGAACGCTATAAGGAAAACCAGTCTACAGAAAGATGTTGGGGTCCCTTTGGAAATATTCACCAGCCTAAGAGTCTTTAAGTCATTAAGAACTCACCTCTAAGTTGTGCAATATGTTTGCTATTCGTTTATCTAATGTTCATAAGCACTAGCAAGGAAAAGGTCAAGGAATGTTTTAACTACAGCCAAATAAAAAAATGGGTTTTTATTTCCTTTCTTTTTAGGTCGGCAATAAGAAATAAAATCTTGAGAAAAAAACAGGAACATTATCAGTAACTAAAACAAGCAGCTCGGAAGAGCGAGAAGAAAAATGGGTTTTCTTCACACCCCACTGAAATAAAGACCTACAGGTTCTGTTGAGTTTTTGATCAGGCATTAAGATATTTTTCCCAACCAAACTCAAGCTTCTGCAATGAATTCTTCTGTGAGGCGATCACTTCTCATAGCGGCGATTACTACTGCTATTATACCACAGCAATGACAGCAAACACTATGTGTCATCATAGGCAGTTTGACCATTAATGAAAAAGATTGTACTACTGGTTAGTAGAGGTTTGTGATCAATAGCTATTACACTTCTGCTCTTACCCCTCCACAATAGCCAAGAGCATAAATAATAATGAGTTATGAAACGTTCTCTAGTGTCTCCGCCTGGGCAGGAACTGTTCCGATTGCAAACAGGCATGTCTTGCGTGTGGCATATCTTAGCCACGAAATTGATATCTATGTACAAAGTTTGGTGTCATCGACATTCAACTCACAGCTGAAACTATTTTGGAGTTTTGTTAAGAATGACAAGATTTGATGAATGGAGATTAATGATTAAAATATTTCAGCCTTTCTAAGTCCTCACACAATATGATGGCAAATAAGTCTTCAAAGAGATTTATTTTTGTTCCTAGCAGCTGGATATCTAGAGCCTGCCGTTCCTGAGGGAGTCCCAGAGACCTACTTGATGATGGGAGTGTTTCACAGCTGTAAGAGACTTGGATTGTTAAACAATGACTTGAGCTGTAACATATTTTAGTGACTAGACTCTTAAAACCCTGAGGTTTTCTAATTGCCTACAGCCAGCCTGCTTATCTCTGGAAACCTGCAAGCTCCTATGTTGTAACACGAGGCAGTGAAAGCCCATCTTGAACATGTAATTCAATTACAAGGAAATTGTTCTGGGGAAAAAAAGCCCACCCCCTTCACCCCATTTTTCTGCTGTCAGAGGTGCAGGTGGGCCAGGGGGCTTGCTGGCAAAGGCAAGATGGCACTGGGACCCCTGAGGGCCCCCTGCAAGGGTGCCACTTTTTGAGCGCTGTTGGAGAAGGCACAGATGTGAACAAAACCTCTGATGAGAATAATGGATAAATGGCAGAGAAACTTTCCTCTGGCTCGTGAAATCCTTTCGCAGAGTTCATACTGCAGAGGGATTTGTTCTGTTGTCAGTGGCCAGGGGAACTTCTCTTCAGCCATCGTGATGGTGTCGAAATTACAGCTGTAAGACCAGACCCTGTACCACCTCTTCAGAGAAGAATACACCTGAAATGGGTATCACTGGCGCCCTATTCAGTGAGGCATAATGGCATTAACAGTATTAAGGGTCTTTATGATCCATCGAAAAGTATTGATTGATATTGCTTACACAGGAAAACACGTGTGAAAATTAACGGTTTTCCTACCTACAGAGAAAATGTAATTGCAAGGCAATTACTCAATTCCAAACATTGCCATTTTGAATTTGAAAGGAAAATTAAACATGGACGATACCAGAGAAACATTTGGGAAGTCATGACGATGGAAGTTGAGTTTTCGGTAAGGTACTTTTTATAAGCCACGTGCACATTGAGCAATCACTTTGAAACTCATCAAAGATTTAATTACCAGCTCCGTAGTGATCTATATTACCAGGGCCTAATTATTTGTGGAAAATATGCTACATTAACCTACATACGATGGAGTTACAGATTTAAGTAACTTTAAAGTATTATAATTAAAATTAAATAACCATAAACAAAATTAATTAATAACATTTTCTAGTTTGTATCCCTATTTTTTACAGACTCTATTCACTAGCTGATCAGTATGCCAAAAGTGGTCATTTTCTATCATGCAGTCATAATCCTGGATGGCTGCACTTGTGGATGTAATTCTGCTTAAAACCCAGAGAATCAAACTACACAAAGTTCCAGTACTGTCTTGAAATTTAAAAAAATCTTACGAGTTCCTTACTGTTACAAACGATAAATACATTAATTACTATTTTTAGGAGGTAAAATATCCTCAATTAATCTGGCATCTTTCTAAAACTTAGCTGTTAAAATGTTTAAGAGTTTTCCAAATTTCTTGCTTAGCTTGGTTTTTATTCTGTGGCAAGAAATTTTCAGAGATATTGTTTGCATCATTAAAAATATTATTCTGAAAAATCTAATTTTATCCTTATTTCAGGTAGGTAGTGAAAAGACACAAAAATAAAACCCCACAACACAAAAAGTGACAAGGGTAGAATTAATCTACGGGTAGAATTAATCTAGAATAGAAATAGCTACAGTTCCCCTGGAAAATTAATCTTTTGAGAACCTGATATCTCATTGACATAGAGTAAAATCTAGTATGACATTTTGGGTCAACATGAAGCAGCATTTTGTTAGACAGTAACTTATTACTCTTACCCTGTTCCGACATGCTTTAGTGCTACACATGCTTTTAGCTAGTAATTTTCAGTGAGCATCATGTTGTCTTGCCTCAGTCATATACAGCATCTTGTCACAAAACAATTCAAGTTCTACTGTGATTCCCACCCCCACCCCCCCGAAAAAAAAAGATTATGTGGGACATCTGACTTACTGTAAAAAGAATAATTTGCTTATATAGTGCCAGTCAGTTTCCAGGCATCACATTTTATAGGCAGAGAAATCCAATAATTTTGGATGAAAAAAAAATTTCAATAATGCAAATTTTGAAACTGTTAGTTTTCCTGTATCACTATGCTAGAAATCAAACTGCTAGTACTATGTTCGTGGTGAATATGCATGTTCGTGGGTGAATAACCACTGAGGGAACATGGAGAAACTGCAACTCTGAAGGGGGATGTGTAAGGATCCACGTGTAAGAATTAACTGAGCAAAATCAAGTACAAAGTCAAGAATAAAAAAGTTATTCCTGTGAAAGAGGGGAGATACTTTTTATGAAACCCACACTTCAGAAATCCCACTGCTTGTTTACGTAGAATGAATAAGTGGAATATCTCACGGCACTCGACTTTAAACATTTTAGAATAAAAGGATCCTTTAGGAGGAAAAATGACAGTTCTGCAGTCTCATGTTTCTCCAGGTACAGTGCTGAACCCAGTTTCACTCTCGGAAAGTCTTAAATCCTTCAGAAAAATCACACTTACTTCTCTATGTTTCTTGCAAAATGGAAGTACTGCCTTGATCCGTGTGGCTGTGCCCGAGGAGAGGGAACCTTTCTGCCTAGGTGGAAATGGCTACGCAGATCTTCTCTCCTTTGCAAGACTTTGACATTCATAAGAATGAAAACTAAAACAAATCTTAGGTATTTGGGGATGGAGAAATGGGGGAGGTTCTCTTCACTGGGGGTGACTAGCTACTGCACGTTCCAGTAACTGCTGGCCTTCGGGTCACTCTTCCTCTTAAGTGGTTAAGTAAAAATAGATGTAGATAATGATGAATTTAATTTCCACCTGAAGCTTTTACAGGCTCAGGTCTATAGGGAAGTAGATTCCAGTGTGTCCTCAGCTGCAGAAGGAGAGACAGGTGCAGACTTAAAAAAAAAAAAAAAGGCTTATTATAATCATTCCTCTTCAACACAGCTGGTTTAACAAGAGCACAGAGGTTTATTTGGACCACGCTTGGAAAATGGGAATTTCCATCTTTTTGTTCTTAATGCACTGTGCAGGAAGGTCACTTGTTCTGGCAGTGGCTAATATCTGACATCTGAGCAGATCCTTAACGGGGGTAAATTGCTGTAGTTCAGCGGTATAAATAGCCACAGCAGCACTCACCAGCTAAGGATCCGCTCAAAAATGCTTTTGATTAATTTCCTGTTACTGGGTTGGTCTTCAAATGCCTCTAGATAACTTCCTGGCAGCGCAGTTAAAACCCCATTCGCAGAGTGGCATTTCCATAGTTTTGCCTTTGATTTGCAAGCCAGCACTCGATGCTTTCTATCGGTCACATTCACCCATCTCTGTTGGTGGCCTCGGCAGGGAGCTGGCTTGAGAACCTTCCCGGTGCAATCTGCACCAGCGCTGCACAGAGGAGCAGCAGCACTAATGCCTCGCGTCCTCCATCTGCTGGTTCTTGCCTTACATATTTACCAGTCTGTGGAGTCCTCACCGCATGTAGAGGGACTTTGTGCCCTTCTTCCTCTGGGATGTAGGACAGGATAATATAAACATGCTGCTCCTTCACTTCCCAGCATACATTTATGGCTTTTAACTCTTAAAGGATTTGTTGTTCAGTTACGATGGCAACTTTTCAGTAGCATTTGCATGACCAACAACTACTGATTAAAAAAAAAAGGATAGCCATCTCCACAACATATTTTATGAAATCCTTAAGGATTTTTTTTAATGTGTGGTTATTTGGACTAAAACTGTTCAACTCTAGCATTGTATGGTAATTTGACTTTAAATACGGTTGTAGCACAAGTGGGACTTTATAGGCATAAGATCCATTTATTAGAAGCAGGTGAAGAAAGCTGTATTTGAGCAGCAGAAACCAAAATTCACACCGTGTTCTCTTCTACAAGGTTGTAATACCAGGATTATGAGCTCCATTTTTCTGTCACCTGCATGAGTTCTGATGACGTGTAACTAAACTCGGTGAAGCTACTCTTGATGAAGAACACGTACCATCCTCAGGAGAGCCCAGTGCCAGCAAGTGATCTAGTTTTTGTATCCATGCCATGTAGCTGGGATTTTACTTCCAGTCCTGTGTAAAACTTCATGAACACCACAAGGTGGAAAAGGATCATTGCTTCAAAAAATAAGAAAAACTAGGGAAAATAGTAGCAGAAGGAGGGAAGGAGACACTCTTATGGCTTCTCTTGAGTCCCAGTGACCACCCCAGGCAGGTGAAGGGAGGTGGACCAGAGGCAGGGCCCCGGTGCAGTCTTTGCCACCTCTGTTTCCTGGCTGTTACTTCCAACCAATGCATTAGACAAGTAACCAATAGAGACAGGGGTAAGAGGTCAAACAGGAAAAGACAGCACTTCATGCCAGATTTTCGGCCATGTAGTGATAGCGTGGAGATGGAAAAGCGTTCACATCCCAACCTGCCTGTACTCCATCTGTTTGCAACAAGATACTTAGTCCCTGTGTAAGCAGAGGGAAAAGGGATGGGTGGTTTGGTTTTTTTTTATTGCACATTCATGTAGATTTTGAAAGGAGGAAACCAAGCAAGCCAAAATTAAATATAATTTTCTCTTTTCCCCACAGACTTAGTCTGGATGGATGCCAAACCACATTTTGGAGGGGTGAGAAAGGCCCAACATCTGCTTCTGGTGTAACTGTTTGTATCTTCACTCTAGGAAAATTAGGTTTGAAATAATCTTAAATTGTCTGACACCTGTATCCTATTAGAAGTGACACATGGAAACACCTTCAGTGTACTGAATTTAGCACCATGTCAACAGTTTAAAGCTAACAGGAAAAAAATTGGTACTTCGCAGTTTCAGTTGAAACAGATCTTGTGTCACTTCACACAATAATACTGCAAGCCTGATCCATAAATGTAACGGGGTTTGAACCAGCAATTCTAGTGTGGTTGGTGTCCTTAGCTATATAGCTGGAATTAAATTCAGCGTGCGCCTCAAGGTGACTGGCATACTGTATGTCGGGCTCGGTGGAGGCACACCCATGGGTTGGATGCCAGCCAGCACCTAGGACACCAACACAGCTACTTCAGGGACGCTTTTGCAGAAGTTCAGCTATGAATCTGAAGTTTAGCAACTTGCAGCATACAAGAACAGCATGCGGGTCCTGTCTTACTTGTCTCAAGAAAGGGAGTAAAATTCCTGTGACAGCAGATGAATCCTGCACAGCATGGAGGTTTGCTAGTAATTGGACACTAAGAAAAATCAAAAGAATTCTGAAGTCAGGCAACTGGCTTTGCTATATTGCCTGTGCACTTCTCACAGTGCAGATGCCGAAGTGCATGTAAGGATTTATTTAAACTCTCTTCCCAAACCTGCGCAATATTCCATTTGCAAATTCCTCTTGTTTAGGAACAGATCTGGTGACCTCTTCCCAGAGAACATACAGTCAGGAAGATCCAAGTTCATCTGAGAAGGACATTCATTAAAATTCATAAAACTTTACGACTTCCATAAAGTTTATACTACCTAAAAATACACTATCCATTACTAAACAACATCTGTCTTCCCATTCATCTTGAAACACATGCTTTTTTTTGAGAACTTTCAATCAATTTCTTTTGAGAGATTGTTTTTTAATGCTAGTCTGAAAGTAAAAGAATCTGTTTTCTTTTTAGACAGTATTGCTTTTCCAGCAGATCTGCATCTTCAATAAGCAACACCTAGAGTCAAGAAAATGGGAAAAAACATTGGTCTTGACTATTTTTCTTTTATTCCTTCCAATTATTTGAGACCATGCGAGCGGTCATTTTATCATGGAAATAGCTGTGAGATGCAACGACAGTATTTACAGAAACACAGGCAGGTCAAAACGTGTTTTAAGAGTTGGAAATTAGCAAATTAACCTTTGGAAATTTAAGCAGAAAGCTAATACCAGGGTTTTTCAGCCTGCAGAGATGGGGCAAGACTGGAGGGGGGGGGGGGGGTCCTGCCCCACTGGCACCGATGCTGTGGGCAGCTGGGGAGGCTGGTGGGGAAAAACGGCTGGGGCTGATGGAGGTGCCTCACTCTGCTGTGGGTCCTGTGATGCACGAAATGACTGGCATGATGTCATTCTGGTTGGGAACCTGGGAAGGTGTGCGCAGGGGAGTGCCTTCATCTCCCCTTTTTATTTTTTTGTCTAGTGAAAAGATAACAGTGATAAAACTCACGAATCCTCTGTAAGACTTCCTATAGCTAACCTGCTGTCTGTGTGCGAGTAAAATCAGAGCTCATGCAAAGACCAAAAAGTTTAAACACAGGCAAGCACACTGAATTTCAATATGAATTATGGCACACTAATGAAAAATATGTTAAAAGTAGAAAAATGGGGCAATAATGGAAAGAGAGACCAATAACACTGAACCATTTTCTAGAGAGAAGAAAGCATGCAGGACCCTGTTATAAGAAAGAGCGTCAAGTACAACTTCAGGCTTTTTAGGACCAGCCAAGCAGACTCCCTATATGGTATGGCACTAGTGACACTAAACAAAGGATAATACCTAATATTTTACATGCACCCATAGCTGAAAACTATCAGGGAAAACCTGCTGAAACCTATTTGAGGTGGCATTTATTCTAAGGGATTCTAAGCTCCCGTGCCACAGCCTGGTTTGGGAACAGTTTAATGAAAATTGCTCCCACGGTCTTCCTTAGGTGTAAAATTCTGAGCTTAGGAGAAAAAAAAAAACCACAAAAATGAATAGACCTCCTGCAAGCTTCCCAGGAGAGAAAATGATAAACTGATATAAGCAGAACGTGTGCGTACATCAGAGGAACAGCTTTAAAGCAACACGAATTTGAACAGAGGAGGCTCACAGCTACATATTGCAAACAGCCTTCAAAAAGGACATTACATGGACCCTACCCCTAGAAGGATGCTACAAATCACATACTTGAGTTATTAAACAACAGCAACGGTCTGAAGGGAACAGCATAAGACAGGCAGCAATTCTTCATTGGGAACATCTAATTAGAGGCTTTATCTTTCTAAAGTATTTTTGCCTATTACTGAAATAGATAGGAGAAAATAACGTGCCTTGTAAACAGCTGCTTTACTTCAGGTCCACAAAAGAAAAAGCTTCAAACAAGGTGCGAACATGAATTCAATAAGGCTGCAATACTGCTCTCCCTGTATTTTGGTTGTGTTACAGCTGAGGTTCAACTGGAATATGAATGCAGAGCCCTGCTATTCAGATGTGCAAATACTGATCCCGTCCCAATATCAGGATAAGCTAGCCCCTTCCCATGGGCAGCTTGGCCTCCGAGACAGACTTTAGCTGCTGGCAAAGGTCCTTCCACACATCCCACAACCTGTTTATCCCAGCTGAGATCTCTGTAAAGAGCTAAATCAACAGATACACACTTCAAGTTAACCACAGGCTGTGAAACTCCAAACTGGAAGGCCAGTGCAGCCTCCTCGCATAGCCCACCTCCCACCCTTGAACTTTCAGAAGTCCATTTTCCCTTGGTACTTCCGATTTTAAATGCATGAGCCCTCTTCAAAGTCTTTGCAAGTTTTCGTCCTGCAAAAAATATCCAGTTTTGATTAATCCTGGTTGGACCTTGCTATCGCAACTTGACAAACATGAAACAAAAAATAACAGTCAATAGATTTTGAATGCAAACCCCACATTTGTCCCTGAGGAAGTACACCATTCTTTTAAGGATGGACAATGTGGTCTTATCCCAGCTTTTCTGTCCCCCTTTCAGAACATAATTAAAACAAGGATCTGCTTATCTTTTCCTTTTCGGTTCATGACAATGTAACTTCCTGCAAGAGCCTGATCGGTGGCTGATACCGTCACCTGATCTGAGCAGGAACAGCCTGGGGACTCTGCTGTGAGACAGGAAAATAGCCAGCTGGAAACCTGCACAGGGGAGGTGCCAGCTTCAGTCACCCCCATCAGTCCTGCTGGCTCTCCTCACGCTTACAAAGACCATAAAACAAACCTTACTCAGAGAAGAGGTACAGGAAAACGTGTAGGGAAAAGAGGACAAGCAAATCTGGGAACTGAGTGGATTAGTCTCGCCTGGGATCTGGACCTGCTGAAACATTTTCAGTTCAGTTAAGCACACTCAAGATTTAATACCCTCTTGTTGGTAATTGTTTCACAGTGGCCGAGGCCCAACCACATGTGAAAATGCACTGCCCTATTGCCTGGCTTTCCCTGTAAAACAAGCAAGGTGCCTGAGCAACTGGTGTATCTTTCAAGGCACATTTCAGGTATTTGCTTTCTTCAGATTAATAAAGATGTTATTTTCTTTTTTCTTTTTTTTTTTTTTTTGTAGTTCACAGGACTTTTTTTCTAAGAAACGCCATGCTCCTTGTGTGCCCTTTGTATTTCAAGATGCCAGAGCTGCTCCCCTTTGAAAGCTTGCTGTAAGCTGGCACGGCTCTGATACACAGGTCTCCGTGAAGCTTTTGATTAAGCTACACCAGTCTCATTGCTGAAAATCTGCCATTGTATGTGGAATTATTTATGAAAAACTACATGAGAAGTGCAGATTTCACTCCTTATTTAACTGCTACTTACCTTAAAGACAAGATGCATTTGTGTCAAGAGGGGCTTTGGGGGAAAAGCAGCTGCATTCTGGCCTCCAGACAGCCCAAATCCCTGAGCATGGGGATGGGCGAAGCTGGCAAGGTCAGCTCGGGGCACGTGCTGCAGTGTTACCCTGCCCACCACTGGAACCTGAGGCAAAGAAACCAGAACAGAAGTACACACAGAAGGTCAGTGCACCACCCTGCAAGAATGTCTGGATCCCGGCTGGGACTTTGGCACTATTCTTTGTCTTTCTTCAGGAAGCTAACCTTTCTGTAGGACCTACCCAGAAGTGACCGTGCCTTTTACAATATAATACAGATACAGCAACAGTAGGCTAAGACAGAGCATCTTCAATTTGGAAAAACTTCTTTGAAGGTCAATGTGATTCTGTTAAATGCAGTAACATTTAAAAATCCATAACGCTTTTCCTAAGATTAGTTTCTCTGTCATATTTCTGAAGACTTGCACTTCTGTATCATTAGCTGTAGGTGTTTGCCAAACACAGTCACAAATAGAGGAACACGGTGACATGCAAGAAACAACAAGCCTAAAGGTAGCCAGGTATGACAGAACAATGACTGGTACTCTGGTATGTATATGTAGCCAATTAAGATGCAGGACTCAAGACACTAACATCTGAGTGGGAGGATGCTGAAATAATTTTTTAAGCCAGAAACAACACTTCATAATCAGAGAGACTTCCTGAAGAAAAGGAATTAATTTCCTTTGGGAAGATTTGTTAATAGTAAGTCTAATAAAGTTGTACGTATCTACAGAGCCTAAGGTAACGCATTGTGAACAGGTTAATGGTTTTGCTTTTTCCACTCTCAGGTATCTACAAAAGCAAGCTGGGATTTTTTTGTTGATTTGTTGTGTAATGGCCTTCTGTTTATTTCCCGGCTCTGGGAATTGCTTAGGAAACCATACTGATGAGTGAGGGATTAGGTAACATTCACTTCAGTTCTGTGAAGGCTCATGACAAAGCATGACATGGAAGGGGAGGGAAATGCTTTTTTGCATCAAAAAACGGAATAGGAGACCACAACCAAAATTAGATGCAAATATTAGTTATAATGACACAAGGTGAATATCTAACTGCCTAGCAATTCTCTATCAAACCCCATGTTACTTAAGATATTTATAAATGATTTAGTATAAGCAGTGAAGTAGCCCAACCTGCAGGAGGACCTGCTTGCCCTGTTTCTAAGCATCCCTGAGAACTGGAAGGAATTTCACAAAGACTTAACGTGTGTCCACAAAAGAAAGGGTCACACCTTTCAGTAAGTTTTTTACAGCAACTTCCTTGTTAATTTAAAGCCTTCCAGTATTATTTTGCTTTTGTCATCACGCAGTCCCTTTACTGCCTTGTTTAAGCCTGAGGTTACAGCACACTTCACAACCAAAACAATCTCCCCCCAAAAAGCAACCAACCGACCAAAAAAAGGAGCCTGCAACATGTACTGGAGCCGAGGAAAAGGATAAGGCAGCTGAGGCTGAGTGCTCCGTCACCATTGCCACATGGGTGCCAGCACCTCAGCCAGCTACCAGGGCTCGCTTGTTGGCCTCGTGTCTTGTTTTGCACATGGTTGTGTTGGAAACCTTACTGCTCGTCAAAAATGACACAAACTACTTTTCACAAAATATCCAAATAAAGCAACTTTCATGTCACACATAAAGAGACCAAAAGCCTGTTGCAGCAGCAAAACCACTGGACTGCTGCCCACCCCCTGGCAGCCTTTGCCGAGGGGCCCCCCTCCGCGACCAGGTGGTGCAGGACTGCACCTTGGAAAAACTGTTCAGCTACCCATCCCTGCCTTCCCCTTCCCCGAGTGAGGGTCCTGCTGACTTTCCCTGTCGTAACTGCAAACACATCCCACATGGGAAAGTACTGCAGCCACGTACCAGGCGTATCTGGCTGCGGGCAGCAACTGCTGCTGCATCCACCCGTCCCCAGACACCCAGCTATGACATGACCACGACAACCTGCTGCCCTCCACACAAGGAGCAGATACCCTCGCTAGATAACGCTGCTGGTGATGTGGCAAGAGTGAGCCTGGAGTGTGGGATCTCCCCAGGCCTCATCACTAAGTTATACATGCAAATCAGCCATAAACAGAAAAATCCACACCATATCCCTTTTATAAAACAAGCTATCACATATATGTGTGCCAAAGGTATATGCTATGCTATAGCCGTGTTTCCAACAGACTCCGGGTCACGTCCCTTCTTAGCCAGACGCACGTTTTCAAATACATTTGTAAAGGACTGAAAATATCTGCTTAAATAGAAATGCTGGCTGGTTCAGAGAAATACAAGGAAAACATCACAGCTGTCTTTCACTGATGTGCACAGGAAACGTGAATGAATGTTTTACAGAAATTTCAAGCCTACTTGTATTTGTTATTAATACAAAATAGACTTCTAATTTATTGGTTAAAGAGACATACACTGCTAAGCTCAAAGCCTTCTTAAATGCTTTAAAATCTAGTATTGATCATTATCTTACCTCATACATCAAAACTGCCTTTTAACTCGTTCATAGATGGCCCAAAGGCACAAAAACACAACAGAGAGAACTTCCTAAAAGAGCAAAATCTTCTGTCAAACTGAAAAAGTTCCCTCCTCTCTGGTACCATTAACACGTTCTGATTTATGGGAACGTTACTCAGTTTGTCTTCCAAAAATTTCATTGGATTGGAAAAATGAAAAGATTGCTCACTTTATACTTTCAACAGAAAATGTTAATGACAACATGATTATGGAGAAAAACGCAAACAGGCCAAAGTAAAAATGGACATTTGCAACACTACTGATCTGCCTGATTTTTTTCTACTTTGCTTTCTGAAAGGGTCAAATTAAACCAACCGACCCTACTCACTAACTCAGTGGTGCCTCTCAAAGCAGCGCGAGTTTGAACTCACTGAACTGGAATTCCAAGACTCACTCCCCGAGTTCATTTGGAGAACATGCATGTCTGAGTAGGGTTGTGCTTTGCCAGCCAAGCGCACGCTTAGCTTTCACAGGATATATTCAGTGCGTATTTGTCTGGCAGAAGTTACTCAGCAATTTTGAGAAACCTGACCACAACGTGTTATCACCAGAAGAGATTTTTCTCCACTGAACATGCAAATGCAACTTTTCCTGAGAAAATGTGGTTTTGTTGCTTTCAGACACAATTTGAGGATAGATTGCTCATACGCAGACAATATGACCAAATATTGATGTTCATGTTATTTGGATAGCGATCCCATGACATATTGCATCTATCAAACAATTACCTTGTCACTAGCTCTTTAAAGTCTAGAAATATGTATATACACAAGCAGCTTTGCTGATGCTTGTCATTCCCCACAGCAATAACTTGCAGCTGGGAAACGAGCAACCTAATTTGTACCTTGTTGGGCAACAAGATGTTCTGACAATTCATTGTGCGGAGGAAATCCAAACTTCTGGAAGTGTTTTTTTGCTGATTCTCTGGGCTATTGCACTTTAAAGCAGGGATTGCATCCCTTAACCTATAATGTCAAAATTATTCTGAATTCTGTTATTGACTTCAGCTGAAATGGGGAAGAACTTCAATCCAGCACAAAACTGCCTGCTTAGGTACGTCTCCAGCCCCAGCTGGATGAAACCCTAGGTATGCATGGGTAAAGTCCTGTCTTTATTCTGGCCCTGGTATTTCTAAACTGCATAGATTATTATACTGTATTTGAAAAGGACTCAGGAAAAAGGCTTACAACTTTTAAAATAAACAAATAGGGTTTTCTAGCTTTTAAGGAAACAGAAAAAATACACACCCTCTCTTTGCCCTCTCTTTTTCTGGCACACATTTTGAACCAGCCATTTTGTATATATTTTTTTTAATATATATATATTCTGGTTATTATTTTTTCCATGCATATCAGCATTCCTAGCACAGAGTCTAGAATCAGAAACCTCACAAGATTTCTTTATAGGACAGAAGAAGATATCTTGAATATGAATTAAAAGAAAATTATCCATTGAAGAGCTGAAACCCCTAAATTTCTCACTTAAAGTCAGTCAAAACCATTAACCTAAACTGTTAACATGTCCAAACAGAACCCCAAAGCTGTGTCATGGCAGGCAGCAAACGCTCTCCAAGGTTTTATACCCTCCTGAGGACTGCCGTCGAGCCACGGTGGCACGGGCACACCTCCACAGGACCAGGGACACAATTATGTCATTTCCATTCATAAACACCTCCGTTCCGACCCAAAGTGCTTAATCACATGCTCATAGCTAAGCATGCCTGTAGAACTTGTGAAGCCAGTGCAATTACTGGAAAAACTTTCTACTGTGAGATTCAGCCTGTGCATCTCTGTATTCTTCCCTTTACTTCCTCTAACCTAAAGGTCTAGACACATTATTCTTCCTGACATAGAAGGGCTAATTTTTACTATGGTCATATAGAAAATCGTCATCATTATCACCACAATAAAGTAAATGAATAGATGAGCAAGAGAAGTCCATCAACCGCATGAAACTTATTCCTTCACTTCTACTCTTTCCTTTTTTAAGACAACCAGAACAGGGATCCTGCTCCTCAGTAACCCGTGAAGCAGCCAAAGTTAACTTTTCATTCTAGTAGTAACAATAACAGCCAAAACATTAGGAACCACATAAGGTGATTTGCTATCTCATGATGTGTTTGGATAGCAACTGTAAAGTTGCCACTTTTTACAGCTTTTCACAATTTCTAAAGAAAAAACCCACAATTTCACTATGTTCATGACCACACCAAGATCAGCATTTTTCTAGTGACTTGCCTACGTTTTGATACCAGAAAGAATGACACCCTCTTAAGTCTGCTATTTTATTAGTACAAAAGACTATAAAGTAATACAGGCGTGGGGCTCTGTCAGTCTAACAGTAGGGGTTTCTAACATTGGAGAGATTTCACTAGATTGAATTTAGATGTGCTTTCAAACCCAAGCAGTTAAAAACTGTTCCAGAGTCATCACTGTCTCCAGTAGCTTGTTGGATTGCACTGGGAGATAATGGACTGACATTATTGCTGATCTTGGCCAAATGCTGTTGGTGCAGCGCTCAAGGTCACTCGCAGCTTACCTCCGCATGTGCTGGGTGATGTACAGCAGCGCTCGGCTGCGCTGATGGGTTCATCGTTCTCAAAGGCAGTGACCAATGTTGAGCAGCTGGCTGAAAGGCTGTTTGATCTTCCCACTGCTTTGCAGGCAATACCACACTGCTCAGAGAGGGAGGAGGGAAAGAAAAAGAAAAAAGCCCACTACTGAAAAGATTTATCAGCAAATGTAGTAGAGCCATGCTTGACCTCCCTATCTTCTCTTGTTCCCTAAAGGCAGCACATGTAAGATATTTCCTGTCTTTCATGTTACTGACTGGAATGCTTCATGAAGTCCAAATTTGGACAACAAATGCTGTCTGTTGTAGTCATTAGGCATGACTGACTTTGTCTCTTCATGAGAGCTGCAGCCAACTGTTTATTGTTGTAATGTATATTTTTTTCAGTATTCCCCCCTCCCCTAAACAAATAAACAACAAAAAAAACCCAAAAGAGCCAGGCTGAAAGCTGAAATTCACTCATCAGACAAGGCTGCTGCGTCGTACAGCACCTTATTTGCACATCAGCACATCACACTCTGTTCCAGACCACCAAAATATTAGTTACAGATTAAATAGCCTCCACCTATTATTCAGGGGCCACATTCAAAGGTTACTGAACAGCAATTAAAAGCATCTACTAGATTTCAAAATAGCTGATGCGCCCCAGCACTTAAGCAAGTGAGCATGAAAGTTGGAGTTCGCTGGCTGCAACCTGGTTCTACGTTCACTGATCTGTCATTAACACCCATGCATTGTGATTTTTATATTATTTTTTAAAAATCACATCCACCCTGCAGAGACATGCCACAAGTTATGAAATTGAGCTATTGTGCTCTCTTTGCCAGCTGCTGTATCTCGGAATATTGTTCACAACACAGTTACATGGTAGTTTAACCTCTGACCATTTTCAAAGTCAAGTGAAGACAATTTGTAAGGACATTAAAACATACACAGAGCATAAAATACCAGTCTGGTTATGTTTTGATCCCCACAGGCAGTACACAAGTACTAGTTATGCCCTTGCTCCACTAATATTACATACATATTCAATGCATGTCTTTAAAATGAAAGAAACATTTAGTAGAATCCCTAATCACATTTATAAGTTTTCTGCGGTAGGGAAAAAAAAAACAAAAAAGGCGCACATGCCAAACTGATGCCTAATTTAAAAACTAGGTGGGTGAGAGGGATCTCACCCTGACAGAAAGCAACCTGTGGGGCTGCTCAGCCATTCCAATAATAAAAGTTTATTCCACGAGCCGCAAAAGTAGCAGAACTCTATTTCCTATCTATTTGTGCCCTTTGTCCCCTAAACCTCCTTCCAGCGCAACAAGCCCAGCCATCTGCTCTGCCCTTGCAGCAGCCTGAGTGGAGCCGTTAGTCTGGAGCTGGAGACAAGGGCTGGGCCAGCAGCTCCTGTCAAACCCACAAGGTGACTGATGGTTCCTGACAGTGCTTCTGCTAGTGTGGGCACCAACAGGAATTTTTTCCTTCTATCCAACTCCCAGTGCTTACAGACCTCATTAGCAATTAAGGTGATTAAATCCCATCTCAAATCTGTTTGAAATTGCTGAGCCATTTCCAAGGTTATGAAGGGGGACTGGCCGGCAGACTGGGAGGCGGACCGCAGAGGGCTGGTGTGCCAGGTTAGACACAGCCCATTCTTCTCATCCAGCACAAATGTCCAAACCCTCACAATCTGAAGTAAAACAGCCTTTGACTATGTTGCATTAACAGCTTGGCAGCTGCTTCATAAATTATAATGCAATTTGTTGGGTTGTTTTGGGTTTTTTTTATGTATATACTAATTTGACATCAGTCATTGCAAGCAAGTTGAAAAGACCTAAAGGTCAACTTATCCATTCATCTGCAGACACAATCGTGTCATTTATTCAAGTCCCACCTTTAACTCAGAGACAGGCTTTGTTGTTTTTAATGGAATTTCAAGACAGAAAACTGACAGAATATCTGCCAGTTTTCTCCTCCAGTTAAAAATGTTGGTCTGAAGGGAGGAAAAAACATTTAATTCAGTTCTTCTACAACAGCAGCAGTTTCAGTCTTTCCCTTGTAGGAACCTTTGCAGGATCCCAGACATGACTCACCTCTTTGGAACAAAAGGATGGAATATTACACAAGTATTTTAGCCCAAGGATTTCACCAAGAGGTAGAAGGCTTTATAATGGAAACTGTCTGGTCATGCCACGCATCGCTCGGGCTTGCTGTTTCCACCCTTTGCCTGACCATGCCCATTTACTTTGAAAAGCTGTGAGCCCTGGTGGAGTAGGAATGCTCTGGCAGTCCATACTGCTGCGTTCTCACTTGCAGATAACACTATGCAGTTCAGTCCCTCAGCTGTAGACCGGAGGCTGATAGCCTGAATTATTCTGTGGGGAATTACTTTCCCTATAGCTTGAAGTAATTCATTGACTCTCATTACCTGTTTTAGTTCAGGATTTTCTCATTTATTTTACACAGATACTAAACAGATAATTTGGGGGAAGCTTTCATAGTGAGAATTACAAACATCTTTAAAGCAAGATCATCCTTGCTAAGAGGCATTTTCCTCTAAGTAAAAAAAAAGTCTGAAAACATCCAATAGATCTGACAACACCAAGGCAGTCTACCTTACTAGCAGAAATTATTTAGCTACTTTATAATCCATGGCAACTTGTGTTCCCACCAGGCACTTGAGTTAGTTATAAAGCTTTGCATAAGGCTAATAAAACTCCAAAATCCCACACATCTCCAAAACGCCACGCATCTCCAAAACTTCAGACTATATGGCAAACCATTGTCATCTTTCCGTACTAGAGGGGGTATTTCTAGTATATCAATAACAGAAGATCCAGCTGTGGGAGGGTACGTTGAGACTGGGTGTTTGGCTCTACCATTGCCACTACCGCATCTATGCCACGTAGATGTGTTGGTAGTGTCCCTTGGCCATTTACGTAACCTCAGGTTTTACTTGTATAGTACAACCAAATTGCGTATCCTTTTCTTTCATACCCTTTTCGTTGTCTGTGAATTAAATCTCATTATGACAAATGACAACTTCAATTTCACATCCAAATGGGATTTGCAATGCCGCACAAGATGTGTGTTTAACACTTTACATCGCCACATCTATTTTAAGCAAGCATCTATACACACTCCAGACCCTGCACTGAAGGCTCACTTACACTAAGCAGCAGCAAGTCCTGTTCACTGAGGCAGAGAATACAGCTTTGCTATACTTTAAGGCGGATTGACTAAATCTTCGTATGTCGATTCTCAAGCACAGGCATCAGCCCCCCACCTCCCTCCCCCCCTTTTTTTTTTTTAATCAATTTAGATAAATAGGCTGTGCCATTCATAACTCTGCTAATCACAGCCACATTACTCAATGTACAGTTTGGAAAGTTTTCAAATGGCCATTATAAAATATCTTAAAGAGAAAGGACAACCACTGTGTTTCAAAACTTTGCCTGCCTGTTTTGACCATCTGTGTAAATCAGGAAACAAATTTTATGATCTCTTGTAAGATACAACCCCAAATTTACAATTGTTACCCGACAGATATCAAAGGAGCAGAGACAGGAATACAACTTAGCCCAGCAATACTCAGGCCTCAGGCAGACCTACTTTGCCAATTAACGAGTAAGCACATGTCACTCCAGACAAACAAGATCCGATGGATGATTGCAAAAAATAACCAACAGCAGTTTGATGAGAGCGAATCAGGACTGCCCATCAGAAAGGAGAGCAGGGGATCAACAGAAAAGAAAAATCTGTGGACAATAACCCGTAAGGTTTTACGTATCCATTTATTTTATGTGTGCCTTACAGAGCCCACTGGCATAACTGTTCTGTTAATTTTATCAAAAGTCAAGATAAATTTAAAAATAAAAGTGGAAGTGATCTACAGGAGTTTGGATGTTACTGAAAGGGCAGACTCAAAGACGTTAGTACTAACCTATTTATTTTGGGGGAACTTGGAACCAAAGCAATGCCTATCTTCTATACATTGCATAATTTACATGAACTACTCAGCGCCCACAGACTAAAGTAAATTTGATAAAGGAAAAAGTAGTCCTCGTTTTCACCACTGAAAAAATATGACTGGGCTGAGGGGAAAAAAGTAAGACTGGCACATTAAAAATCACTGTTAGGGAAAGGACTACTGGTCTGATTGCAACTCACGTGTGATTCAGTCAACTGCCTGTAACCACGAGATTGGCACTGTTTAAATTCACAGCTTTTCAGAAGGAAGAAGCTTGCTCCCTATTCATCTTTGCCACCATCTAAAGAATTAAGAGTAGCTGGTGATGAAGAACAAATTAATAATGTTTACTGTGACAACCATGACTGTTATAAAACAGATACTCTTGCAGCACATGCTAACCTCCCACGCGTTTTTTCTTTCTTTATTCAAAATTTGTTGAACATTCAGTTCATGTGTCTAGAAAACTGCTGATTCCAGGAATAAATCCACTTCAGGTACATGCAAGAGAAGATGCTTGTACTACACTGTTTGCAGTTATGTATCTAGATGTACTGTTGTTCTCCCATCTGAAGTCATGCCGTCATTTCTTAAAGAATGGCTTTGAACAGCGTTCAGGAACAACCAGCTATGCAGAAAAGCAGCTAACAGAAAAAAAGCAGAAAATGTATTTATCTTTGAGTCTAATATTTGATTCTTACTTGAATATTTACTCTTTATGCTGGAAGTGGCTGAGGACAGGGAGCAATTAGGAAATTTCTGAGCCAAGGTCACCTCAAGCACAGTCAATGTGAAATTACTGTCAAAGCTAGTATCCAAAGGTTTCAAATGGGCTAAGGAAAGACTGTGGAAGGACTGCCTGTGGACTGACAAAAATGGGAAGGCTTCAAACTAGGGAGTTTAAACTGACACAGAAACTCTTGTCCTAAAAACAACTCCTTCCTTGACATTGTGAGGTGTTAATGACCTTTGCCCAAAAAGAGATCAGTGGAAGAAGGGCTGTAGTCATCCCTTACCTTCCCTGGTCCTACAGAATGCAACGTGCACATGAGCACGGGAGGGTTTGCTGCTGCACGTCCCACTCGGCCTACAATCTTCCACTCCAGGTTAGAGAACTGCGTTCCTACTTCATCCCTGCTGCCCCACAGACACGTCACAGCGACATCAACGTTCCTCAAGCAGAAACACCCTGTCCTAGCCAAGATAAAGGGCTACGCTATCACCTGGCACCACTCAGTCTAGGCCACAAAGAACAGCTACAGCCTAATTTTTCTATCTTCCCACACTCACATCATGTTATATTCTCCAAGGCTATTATAGCAAATGACTGTGCTACCCACATGCCCTGCATATTCTGACATTTAGGAATGGTGGCAATTTAAAGCTGATCGCTCCAGTGGGTCATTTTGAAAAGATCTTCCGTAATCACAACATGTTGATAAAACTTATTTGCCTGCCCTGCACTTCAGTCATCACAGGCAGGTAAATGAATACAAAGTTTGGGAGGGAGAAAGCAAAGTCAGTAGAGAAAAAGAGGTGTCGTACATGGGGCTGAGCTCACCAGACTAAACTGCATCCAGCATTACTGGCATCACACTTTGTAATCTCTGGCAGAAAAGTCTGTTGTGCCAGGTAAGTGTCAGGGATCTGGATTGCTAAATATTCTTACCCTGCCTGTTGGTGAAATTGCTGAATCTCTTTTATAGCTAAAAGTATAGCCTGGTTTGATTTGTTTCCACCCGCCACTAATGAGATGCAGTCCTTTGCTCACAAGTTCCACTGTGAAGCAACGAGATAGCTGCAACCTTGATAAAAAATGCAAGGAAGGTAATGTCACCGTCATTTGCTCCTTTATATCTGTCAAAGGGCCAACTGCATTTTATGCAACAGACTCCACCAACAGTAGTGAAAATAGGGTTTTCCGGCAAACTTCTTACCAAATGAAAAGGCTTACTGAAGCAAGGACTCTCAACACCAAATGCTTTAGATGCACCTTGATTCTGAAGATGCTAGAGAGGGCTTAATCTGACGGACTATCAGAAAACAATAAAGTTCCGAAGTAAGACAACCAAAGAAAAATGAGTCTTTAAATGTTAAAACGGAATTATTCTCCCTTGCATGAAGAAAGAGAATCAGAGGCTTAAAGTAAATATTTGAGTCATCTGATCCACACGCTGTAGCCACAACTCATTAGGTACCTACTAATTAGAGCTTTGAAAGATGCCATGGAGTGACACAAGGCAGCCTTAGATGTATTTAGTTAATTTTACAACTGAGGAGCCTGAAAAACCCTTGGGTTCTTTCCTACAGTCAACAGCTTCAACACAGAACCTCTCCATTAATTACAACCACATCGTGTCCTTTTTTATATATGAGAAACACTGCAATCCTTATAAAAACTATAAACCAGCCATTGTCATTTAAGGATGCTATTAATCAAGACATTCTCGCGTGTTTTCCCTTCACAGCTCCCTTGCCTAGACTTCAGCCTAACAGCTCATTGTTTTTTTTACTAAAAGCAGTATGGCCATGTGCAACAATTGCAGAAGGCTCAGGAATTTGATCTCCGTGCAGGAAATGCGTAGCTGTGATCCCTCTTGTGAAGGGGAGACCCTGAACTGTCAGCCAGCATTACCAGCACTGCAATGTTCAATCCGACAAAAAGGATTAGGAATTGCTTCTTCATTCTGAAAGTAACTTTCACATTGTTGCTTCTCTCCTTCCCCATCACTGGAAATTCAGTGCAATGAGCAGGAAAGAAGCTGGATTCTTTTTGCACTATCCCAAACAGGTTATGTCTGGGATCCAGATGTGACATAAATGACAGCCTGAAATACTCAGGCTCCAGATTAAGAAATACTTCCTAACATTAAGGGTAAGCAGTTGCCTAGTGAAGCTGAAGGGTTGTCATTATTAGAGATACTTAAGAACAGTTTAGAAAAGCATCTATTAGGAATATTAGTGTAAATGTTCTGCTTTGGGGCAGAAGCATGGATGAAATGACATCCTAAGATCCTTTCTGGTTGCCTGACTCTATGACCCAGCAGCTTCCCCTCCCAAGTTACCCACCCTCTATTTTAATGGCCTTCTGTATAATTTGTAAACTCTTTCACAATTCTCACAGGAACTTCACGCAGATATACTTGCAACCCATGACATGTGGAAGACCGAAATTCAGTTACTTTGTAATAAAAAAGGAAAGAGCAAAAAGAAAAAAAGGAATGGGATTGTTATCTCATTGAGAAGTAAAAAACAAGGCAGAAGATGCACATGATAAAAGATACCAGAACCACAGTAGTATAAACTACGAGTTACAACAGCGATATAAATCCTGTTAGCAAGTTGGCAGAAACCTTACATTCTTCATTTCTCCATAAAGCCTACAGAACATACACACCTACGGAACTAGAGAAGTAAGACCAGTTCTGCCAGTTTGAGTCATGGCCAATTTAGGTGAGTTGCAAAGTTGTCCTCTGTTTGGGTCCAAGTTAGTCACCTTCACTCTACACCAGCTGATTTAGTACCGCAACAGAGCAGCTTTGAAGCATCACTAGGTGAAACATTTTTTAAGGTGTCTAGAAAACAGTTAAGTGTTAGAAGATAACCCTGGAGTGACTTATAGATCTTTTCTTCCCTCCCTTGACAAATAGGAACTGCTTAGTTCAGGTTCACTGCTTAAGGCTCTCAATTTATGACAGAAGTCCTCTGAGCCTTGGCTTCAGCAGCCCATAACCAGGTCTCCAGTTGTCACAGAAACACAGGGAGGAGAGCCGAAAGGGACCCTGCTTAGTCCTTTCCCCTGCACAAAAGATCCAGCACACAGGAAGAGGACGGCTGAGTAGGACAAGCCAGCAATAGCATGGTTCTTCCATGTGGTTTTATGGGGCAGTTAACTTTTATTACCTGGTAATTACTGACTAAGACTTCAGACAAGCTGACTCTACAGCCCACATGGCAAGAGACTTGTGTGGGCAGTCAGCTCACAAAAACCATGCTGCAAGACTAATGTTTCAGAGGGGAAAGTCAGTCCATTAGGAAAGCCAAGTTCAAGAATATAGTTTAGCCATAATTTAATACTACCATTAAAAAATATAAATACCAACTCTCAAGTTAAAAAAAACAAACCCAAACTTGCAAAAAAGAAGCCCAAGAATAGGAAGAAGTTACCAGATACGGGCTACAAAGACAAAAAATACAAAACATTTTAAAAATAAAAAAGGCTGGAGGGCAGGTGAGCGGGGATCAGATGATAAAAAGAATCTGTGAACAGGAATGCCAAAAGCTTTAGAGTTGAGGTGGGAAGGCTCATACAGACACTTGTTTATAACACAACCACCGGAGCTGGTACTACATGGAGGAGCAAAGAGGAGGGACGAGATGGCCTTAGAAGAGGAAAAAAGAAGTATTGAACAAGCACATTTCTCAATGCAGAAGCAGCATGTCTAAGGAGAAAATTAACTCTGTCCTCACTGAAATCAAGACAGAGCATAACCCAGGGGTGTAAGAGCTGCTGGTTTAAAGCATTGGGTATTATTACCAAGGAAGTTGCTCGATACTTTTTTCTTCTCTACTGTTCATGGTACTATTTCTTCATGTAGTCAATCATGTGAAATATGTGTGAGCAGAACATGTTAACACTTGTAAGATCAGTACTAGCATTCTTCTCTGTAGAGGCACAGAACATTTTTGAAACGAATGCTTTGCTGAACCTCAGACTGTTTTCTGTAAACTGATGCCTGTTAACTAGTTTTGATCCTGTATACCTGTTTTAAACTTTATTTAAACCTCAAAGCTAAAAAGATATCAAACAATCCTAAACCATGTGATAAACAGATGCCAAAGTCATACAATTGCCAATCTCTTCTGTTCATTCTTTGCAATAAAACGCAAAATCTATGGTTGATTTACTGTGCACTCAAATGCTGGGAGAATCCAGGAACATGTGGGATCAGTTTAGGTCAGGATCAAAACCCCATAATTTAGCTGAGAGCAGCTTCCAAACTAAGCTCATATTTTTTTCAGACTATATTTATAGAGCAGTTACTATGTGCCAGTACATAATTAAATGTCCCAAGAACTAAAACAACCCTACTCTTTATCAGGAGGAGTTTTTTTCCCCCGTAAGTTAGAAATACCCATTCTAGTATAAATCTGCATGAATCGCCAACACTGACAGTAATCAGCCCCATCCGATCTCCAGAACTGATGGCTGCTAAGCTGTTTACAGACTTTTCTTGTTGCTGGTAAGAGATCAGAGTCTCCTGTTCTCAATTTTGAACATCCACTTCAGTCTGGCTACGACCACTGCTCCCCCTGACCAGCTTGAAGCAGGAAGTAGACTTGGGAAAACAGCAGAAGAGACGGGATGGAAGTGAGTGTCTGGTTCCACCAAGAGTACCTCAGCTTCGAGTAGGCCATTGACAAGAGGGAGAGAAAAGCTACAAAAGCAGCAAAAAAAAGGAAAGCAAAAAAGAAAACCAGAAAACCCAAAAGCTAAACAAAGAAGCTTTGACCTATTCAAGCTGTTGTCCAACCTACTGCCCAGAATGCATGATGGGGAGTGAGAGGACTGACGCTGATTTCCACCACTATGTTTGTGATATAAAGCTCGCTCTCATGGGCTGCTCTGTCTGTATGATACAGATAATGATGCAATTTGCCAACATCCTAGTTTCTATACTGTGTGCTCAGCCACACAGTATTGTTTGAAAGGCTGGTTATTTCTGATCCTGCTGCATTAAAGCAACAAACTGACAAGAGTGTTGTGTGGGAGACACATTGGACATGCATCAGAGATCTTAGCTCAACATACTTATTAGAGGAACAGTGCTTTTTGATGAATGTTCAGCGGCAAAACCAGCCTTATCACACAGAAGTTGCTGTCTATAGGGAAAGGCATGGTGAGAGTAATACTGACTGGAAAAGCAGCCAGCTGACTTGGTATCTCTCTCAAACAACACTGGGACATGCTGAGCTCAGGAAGCCATGGAAGAATGAGCAAAATTATGTCACAGACTAAATAAAGAGACACTTCTGCTTTGCAGAGCCTACAGCTGTTGCAACATCCACAAACTTATTTGATACACAAAACATGAGCTGCAAATGAGCTATTGGAAGACTTTTTTTTCTTTCTTTCTTTCTTTTCTTCCTTTTATCACTTGAATGTATGCAGAAGATATAGTCTGTGTATTAAATGGTTTCTTACGAAGAAAATGACAAGAGACAGGAATAAATACCCTGGGCTTCATGCAGCCAGTGTGCATACAGTGGCAGGAAACTTTGTCAGGTTGTTATATGCATTCATGAAATGGTCTAACATTTGACTGGAAGGCACTGCAATATTCAGCAGAATGTACTGAAAGCCATCCAAGATGGCAAAATATCTCAGGTGATTCTATGACAATAATTACCTTTATCAAACTTAAACTAGTGATGTCAAAATATTTTTAGCTTGTAGTCATGAAATGGGCAACAAACATAGAAGTCTGCTACTTCATCCTAACATGTGTTTGGTCTCAAGAGGTTAAGTACTCATCTGTTTCCAAATTGTATTAAAAATTTTGAAAAAAATACCTTTTTTTTCTGTCCATGCTTTTGAAGCACGTTAGCCTGCACACTGATCACAGCTTTGCAGGACTTGTCGCTAGTATTTCTCACAACATAGCAATTTCAGTGTAGACCTGCAAAGTAAAACACAGTTTTAAGCACGTGTAACAAAACTGAGCCTTCAGTCAATATGGATTTGTTGAAAGGAGGGAAAAGAGGCTTTGACACACAGATCACATTTTGGGTGAAGAGAAGTTCAGACTGCTGTGACACAGACAGCAAAGGGCCTCAATCTTTTTGCTTCCCTGAAACAAACAGAAATAAGGACTAGATTTTTTTAATTCCACTTTCAAGTCTGACTTCAGACCCAATAAAAAGTATTAAAATTTAAACTATTCTGTGAACACAGACAAACCTGAAGTCAAGTCTGATACCAATTAAATTGGAAAAAAACGCCCCAAACAATTAAGAGAGCCATACAGCTATTCTGATAGCCCACTACAGTCTTAGTGACATTCATGACATTAGCAGGCACTTTTGTGAATGTGGCTTTTTGACCTTAGCAGTGAGAAATCTGATAAATTAATATAAGCTAAATCTGCCAGCGATCCTGAAGCATTTTTTTTCCTTCTTTTTATTAAAGTAGTCAAAAAAGCAAAACAAAAAAACACACACAACCCCCCCCCCCCCCCCCAAACTCTCAACCATTTCACTACTGAGCTATAATATGTTAAATCATAGATATGAGTCAACAATACCATGCTGCTGGGAAAAAATAGAAAACCATTCTGGGAAAAATAAACAGAAGTATCATCTGTAAAACACATGGCGTAACACTTGCATTTGGCTCAGTGGTGGGAAACAGGCGGCTCAGCTGTGGGCACCGTCATCCCAGGAGGATATGGATAAAACACAAAAGACCTGGAGAACAGGAACAAGGATGATGAGGAGTGGGGAAGGCGGCTTATTAGAAAAGGCTGAAGGATTACAGCTGCTTGTTCTGAGGAACAGACAAGCAGTCCTCTTTGTGGTGGTCTTCAGATGTGTGACGAGCGGTTAGGAAGAAGCGAATAGCTTCCTCCACACCCCCTGGCCCCTTGGACAGCACTAAGCTCACTGAAGAGTATAGACAGTGCCAGACACAAGACTGAGACAAGCACGCCTGCTGTGACTTTTAGTATACCAGGAATTATGAGTTTCTGCAATATAATTTGGCTACTTTCTGAAATATTCATCGTGATATTGCAAGCTGATACATTCCTTGTACACATGCAAGTGTTTGCTCTGAAGAAGTCTTCCCCCATTGCCAAAGCAACAGAGTGCTCAGCATTTCCTTCTGGTGTCCACCTGGCCCTTTGTTTCAAGCTGCTCCGCTTTGATCTTCGTTCTGTTTACTGTTATTAGCTCATTAGTGGTTTGCCTGCCTTCTTCCCGAGCCTGTTCCTCTGGCTGTTGGAAAGCGTGCTGGGCTCCCTTTGCTGACTCAGAAACATGTTGCACTTCTCCACTAGGAACAGCTAAAGAAACAGGAGCAATCCGGTGGTTTCCACAGTCTGACCAGGTTTCACAAAAGATGTGCTGCAAATTAAACCAACATTTCAGTTAAAATAAGCTACAACTGACAGAGCTACCACTGATAGATCACCTGCTCTGGAAAAACAGGGGAAATATGTTGAATATGACTGGAAAGTATCTAGAGCAGAGTTAAACACAAAGCAGCAAAAAACAAAAGTCAAGGCATCCAAGAACAGAGACATGCACATTTTGTGTCTGTCTGCTAGCTACCGCAGCAGAGGCTAAATCTAGAGGACAAGTGAGAAAGATGAATAGCATTTTTGACGAGCACTAAGTTAATCATCCTGCAAGCACATTCAGGGCCTCAGATCTATGGATAGCATAATGAATCCCTTTAGATGCAGTAAGTTTCTTCCTCTCAGATGATAAGGACTTAACCAAAAAATTAAAGTGTCAGGTAATCCTTGAAAAATTACAACACAAAGTGCTATTTGTGTTTGGTGCCCCCAACCCAGAGAGAGCATCACATCCTGGAAGACATTTCTACAGCTCCCTGGTATCTCAGTTATCTTTCCAACACCACAAGCCATTTACAGATAAAGGCAGAAAGGTAAAATTACAGAAGAGCTACTACCATAAACAGGAACAACGCAGATGTTTGAGTTAAGTGAAAAGAAGCTATTCACAAAGCCCCTGACACTCCTACCGCAGCTGCCCAAGCTGGAGGCTGGCAGAGAGGACGCGGAGGGGCAGCCTGACCCAGCCTGGTTCACCTGGGCCGTTCGTACTGCCAGGACACGGGAGATACACATCAACTAATACCTTTGCTTCACATTCCTTGGCCTTTTAAAGATCAATAACAATGTGAAAACCACCTCTTTCTACCTGTTGTAAGCTAAAGAAATTGCTGCCACTTGACCAAGCTTTTCTCTGACTATATTGTGGGGTCGTCCATCCCGTGTCGCCCCCCACCAGTGTAACTTAATATTTTCTCATTATGAATTTCTTAAGTGACTTTATCTGCCTTCTCCTCGCGCCCAGACACAACAGGCAAGTGTTTCAGAAATTATTTTCCAAACAGGGATTGCTAGCAATGGAAAGGATTGTTTAAAGTAACCATTTTGCATTTAAACATTACTCCAGAAAGTTAACATGTTTCCAAGCACCACTATTCACTTGAGGCAGCACCATTCCCATTTTTGAAATACTGGAGAAACCAAAAAAGGCAGTGGGTAAGGAGAGAAAAAGAAAAAAATATTTTTCAGAATTACTGAAAAATTACTGTGGATAAAAATCAAAAAATGGAAACATTTTTCAAACAATTTTTCTACGTGCAAGTATCCCAGTTTCCCAGCAACTCTGTTAGTGACATAATGTTAACTTTGTGGGAAAGTCACTCTGCACTGCATTCTCTGGACAAGAAGCTAAGAGCTTTCTTGCAGTCTATTCATAAGCCTGCATTTGCATTTGATAAATTGCTTCATTGTTAATAGCAATTCTCCGTTAACATGATGATTAATTATTCTTGTGTAGCACCAAAAAAATATATATTTGTTTTAAAATGCTAATCTTCAGCAGCTTCTACATCATTAGACCAGAAGTTCAGTCAAAGTTTTAAAAAACCTCCAGAAAGTTGTTTAGGTTTTTTCCTCAAATAAAACCATTTTACGTATGCTAAGTTTCTTCTACATTTTTCAGAAGAATGGCACTAATTTTTATAGCATTATTTTAATAGTTTTTAACCAAAAGAAAGTATTTATTTATCTAGACCACTATTTAAAGCTAAGAGTTATAACATTGTTGTATCCATAACAGATAAAAAATTCTGTCCATGTGTTTTCAATTTATATACCAAATATTTGTCAATTCCTGAACTGCATTCACAATTTCTTGAAAGAAAGGCACAGTATCCAAGTTTCTTCTAATTTATGCAGTCGTATTTTTTTTTTTTTTTTGAGATAATGGAGTTATTCATACCAGAGCGAGCAGGACCACACTCTGAGCTAGTTGGATCTTAAAAATATGTATTCCAACCAAGCCCATATCAAGATGAGTGCTTCTTTGAAAGTTTTGAATAGAAATTCATCCAGGCAAGTCCTCTGTTGCAGCTTCATCAGCCTTTTTAAGGATAGTGGTGAAAGCCTGCTCCAGGACATTGTGAGCTACCCCAGCAAGCAAGGTGAGCAACCAAGGGGAGATCTGGTTTCTGCCACCACCCAACAAAGGTTTTCTCGTCACAGTTCTGGTGAGGAGCACAACACAACCCAGTCCTGGGGTATTTAATAAAGTGCCGCCTCCTACTGCCATATACAGCAATATGCATTCATGTGCAGCTTGACAAACATGCAGTTCACACATGCTTCTGCTCCTCTGTATTCTTTGCTACTTAAAATTCAGCTTTTCCCCAAGCAGTCTGTAAAATTTTTCTCCACTTAACCTTAAATTGCCTTTCTCCCCTGCTCATGACTTGAACTGCAGTGAAAGAAATAAGCTTGGCTTGTCTCGGAGTGTCAAGAAATAAAACCAGCTTTGAAACAACTGCAAAACAGCAGAAGTAGGTTTCAATGGGACTCCTAATGTGCTGTGAATTATACTCATGCTTAATTAAATTACCTTGCTGAATCAGGTCCTAAATTAAAGTGAGAGATACTCTGCAATGTTTATTTAGCTTGGATAATTAAAGAAAGTAACAAAATGAGGTTTTAGAACTAATGTAAATAAAAGTGTTAGTAATTACATATTTCTTTATTCAGGTACCTGGCACAGCTATATGGTATACAGCAAATGTAGGAATAGGTGAACAAAATTCTTCAGTTGCTATCCTGTTACAGAAACCAAATGGGGGAATTCTTAAGAACCAATCCTTCCTCATCCTGATCCATTTGGATAGACTTTCTTTCAAGCTGTTAAATGGCCTTTTGTGTCTCTTTTGTACTCCCTGGTTCTGGGTTCCATTTGAAGCCAACAAGTGGGAGCATGAGCTATTTACTTATTTACTTTAAGCTTAGAAAAATGGGAGAGACTTTGAAAAGGCTGGTTTCTTCTTAAGAAGGGGATGAAATTTCATACTGGCTATTATTGAAACCAGTTCACATATCCCAGCCTTTCCTCTCACTACCCTCATCTCTCCCCCACCCCCATAATTTGCCCATTTATGCATCAAATCCAGTATAATAAATCAGACTCCCCAAAGACCTAGAACCCATTTCTACTCCATCATGAGGGCAACTCCACCCAGGGCTGTGAAATGGCATTAGGGTAGTGGAGAACATGCTTTGCAGTATTGACTTGAATTAAATTGGAATTGAAAATAAAGACCCCTGAACAGAGTTTCTTTTTGCAGTGCTAATAAAATCTGCGTTCTTGGCAGCAGCGACCAAAAGCTGGCTGAAGCACTGAAAACAGAAACCCTTCCCCTGGCTGGTGTCGCCCCTTTCCTTCCCAGGGCTGCCAAAAACCACAGGTCGCTGCTGGAGGGGAACACCCATCATGGCCAGGCAGCCCCGCTCCTCCCTCCTGTCCTGCATGGCTGGAGCTGCCCTCTCCACCTGGTCCTCCTCACCCTCCTCAGTCAGCACACCTCCCCCTGAGATGGGTGCCTCAGGCAGGCAGGGCTCCCACCTGTGGCTTCAACCTCTCCGGGTGGTAAGCCCAGCACCTAACCACTGTATATTTAGCTACAAGTGAGTTTTTGAAAGCACAGAGCACTTTGGGTTCCTATCCTACACCCAATCCTACTCGGTTAGGATTAGCAAGCCAAGGGTCCAGTCTCACTTGACCTTGTGACCACTTCTGCTTGCAGATAGCTCTGGCTCAAACTCTCTGCACTGGCAGCTGGGGGAAACACTGTTCCTGCCTCCACCTGAATGAACCTCTGGCTGCAAAACATCAACCAGAAAGACTCCCTCTGCTGCCATTTTATTTGCCTTTTACTCTCAATAGCACAACGAAGCATACTTGCTTTCTGCCTCTCTCAGTTTAAGGTCCCACCAGAATGATTATTAGCTCAGGCACACCAATTTATCTGCCTATGCCCTCAGCTGATGGAAAAAACGTATTTGAACAAAAATCAGGGAATGGGGTATGAGGGTAGAGAAATACCAGCAAAGTTTTGAAGTTTTCAAGGTTTTTTGTTTTGATGTATAGTTTCAGTCTCCAATAAACCTTTAAATTTAGGTCAAACTGAAAATGTGATAAGCTAAGCTCTGTGCTTGGCTGGAATAACCATAGCTGATGGACCACACTCATTTTTACTGAAGGAGACTTTGATTCATTCAGTTCAGTAGCTTTCCTATACCAGGTTCTTTTTACTGTTTCTTTGTTGTCACCTGTATTTATCATCCACTATATATATATATGTATTTCTGCAATCCATCTTTTTACAATGGCACCTTGTACATTATTTCTAGTGAGATACCAGTGAGGATCCCCATAAAGACTGGCTTTATAAAGCAGCCTCCAGTCTCCCACAGGACACAAAGAGGAATGATAAACCATTCAAAGCAAACGTTGAAACTCTGCAGCAGTAAGTCCTGAAAGGGAAAAGTACCTGATGATTTGAAAGGCTTCTCTAACTTTCCTGCAACATGGCATCAGCCATCAGACAACCTGCTGGGAGCTCATCAGTCCCCCAGATGAGCTATTACTCACAGTACTATAGTGTTACAGTCTTCCTAAAAGCAAAGGCAATGTCAGTAAATAAACTATGGAAGCCAAGAAATACAGGATTCTTTCAAATTAGTATCCCTTCAGGATCAAGGAAGAGAAACACTGTCACAGAGGGGTTGTTGTCTATAGTACTTTGCCTTTACAAAAATTTACTGGTTGAAGAGAAAGTTAAAAGCAAAAAAAGGGACTCAAGGACTGTTTTCTCTGCATAGTTATTTATGGTATTCTGCTGCTAAGTCTCTCATCAGTATCCGGAAACTTTCTAAAATTATTAGAGCGACCTAACACCTTCTGCTCAGCTTTAACTCTCTTCAGCCTGCAAACAACTCTTAAGAGCCGTACCTGCCTTCTATCTTCCTGTCCCAAGGAAAATTTCCTGAATACTTGGTGATTCAATCACACCGAGACCCTTGCGTCTCGGACGTGGACTCTCAGGATTATTTTCCTCAGCTGATACACTAGTATCTCTTCCCATCTGTAGACAAAGATGTTCCTCTTTCTTCCCCAAGAAAGGAACACTGGTTACCTTCCACATTTAAATCACAGGTTCCTAAAAGCCAGTTCTTGCTGTGAGCACAAACAATGTGTGGCAAACAGTATGCTCAACTTCCGTAAAGACTCTTCACCCTTGCTATAAGCAAATGCTTCTGCTTTAGAAGCATTCTAAAAGTGACACCAAGAAATAAATTCACAGCAGTCTCTCTGCCCTAATCAGGCCCGCTGGTCCTGCAGACTACTTACAGGGTGGCCTCCTGAGCCTCGGTGAGGTGTGTGTGCCTCACTGCTGACTGGAGAGCAATGCCTTTCAGTCCCACATGTCCAAAGCCCTTTCCTAGATTAGCCCTCAGTCTCCCTGACTGGCAGGTGAATCCAGTCAGGAATAAATGCCCCCAGCTGAGCAGTCTGTTTTCAACAGTAAAAACCCCTATCTTCAGGTGACATAACCAAGCATCCTTCTAAATGACAAATACCCTGTCTTTTGCTTGAAGAAAACACAACTCTTCTGTTACACACAGAAAAAGTGCAAAATCTGTTACAGCAACAGAGTTAAGCCCCAGCCCTCCAAACCTTCCTTTTTAGGACTTTTCCATATTAACTAATATTGCACCTTTAAGAAAAACCAAAATTACTTCCTGTCAAAAGTGTGATTTTGTTGCAAATAACTGAGAAGACTTCTGTAAACAAAACACCACAAAGGACCACCTGTGGGTCTGAACAGCTGCTACTTTTTTTGCCAAGTACTTTATCAGTGTGTCTGTTCAGATCCCTCACAATTGCACTAGCTACTGCCATTTGCGTTTCAGACAACTGCATGCTGAGAAATGAGCGCAGGAAATGGACTTAACTGAGACCACTAAACATTTATCTTCATACTAGCCTGGTAGATCATCATGTTTATTTGAAGCAGCATAACAGTTTACAGCTGGAAAAAACCCAATTGCATACAAAATTTTCTTTTTTCCGCCTCAAGTAACACATTTGGCTTTATAGAGGTAGCCTTTTCATTAATATTTTAGAGACATTTTCAGTTATTTTTGAACGCATAAATATACAGAACAATATTTATTATCTTTTTTATTTTAACCCTGTCACCATGACAGGCATGGGAAAATAAATACAGAATTAATGAGGACTACTAAGGCACTGTACGTATCAGTGACTTGGAGCAAGTTGGTCATGGCTTATTTAAATCAGGGGCCTCTGATAATCACTGTGCTGCACAATCCAGTGATTTTGATTTCTCGTCAGCAAATAAAAAGGTTAAACACTCAACCCCATACAATTATGGGGTTGCAAAAAAGCAATGAGCTCTCCTTCCACCCCTCATTTTATCAACACCAGTTCTCTAACAGTAGTGCTAATATTCTGTTACAAATGTCTCAGTATTTCATTGCAAGGTGGAGACGGTATTCACTTAACAGTAAAGATCTTACCCAGCTTTTGTGGTTCAGGACTGTTCCACGTAGTAATTTCTTCAGCACTACAATGTGTGCAACGTACTGGACAATTAATCAATTCACATCAATTACCTACTTTCCTTGGAAAATTACTATGCTGGCTAATAAGCCTTACTGTTAGGAGGCTGTATGAACTTATAAATGGTATTATTTTAAAATACCTGTTTGGACACTTTCATGTTTGCTACCCACTTTAGGTATGTGAATTAACCTTAAATCACATAGAAGTAGCTGGTATGATCAATACACACGCTTTTGTCCCACATCTACTGGAGAAAACATGTTCTGGTCTAAGAAAATATGCTGCCTGACGTCAGAGTCAGAGAATTGTATCCAGGAATCTTTATCTGAGCCCAAGAATACTCGACTACTCACTATGAGACACTGTGAGTTATACAAATTAACTGTGGTCACAAATCTGTCAAAACCTTAATAAACTCCATTTATATGCATTATAAAAACCCTTCCAATCTTGTGGAAAAAATTATTTTTCCTGCAAAAAACTGTCTGTGAAACACAAATTTTTTGTGCATCATACTTGCCAGCTACATCAAACCCCAGCAATGATACTACTCCAACCACCAAAGTTATGCTCTGGAAGCTCAATCTCCTAACAAAATTCAAATCAGAAAAATAAATTCCTTCATTTAAAGAAGACAAAAAAAAAAGTTGTAGATTTTGCTTTGAAATCCATTTCCCTCATCTTCCATGTTCATTTCTCTAAATATGCTCCAGTGTGAATGCAGCTTTCCTGCAATTCAATGAGAAAAATGGCACAGTCATCCAGAAAAACATTCCCCAAAGGCTCCCTTTTTGTGTGCAAGAGCATTAATGATGAGTTAACTCTCCTGCAAGCATGTAAACATAACACACCCTAATGTCACTCTTGCTGCTGTTTTTTTATTTGGTCTTTATTTTGTTTTTATACCCACGTAACTCTGAGGATCATCAATGGAATGCATAAAAAAATTAAAAATAATCTATTTCTCCAGTGTCATAGCACATGCAGTATAGTGGAAGGTTAACTAACTCACATCTTCCCCTACTTCCCTTGGAAAATTATTATGCTGGCTAATAAACCTTACAGTTATGAGGCTTTTATGAACTTACAAATCCTGCAGCATTTTAAAGTGCATGTGCGGTTTGCTCAGCTGTTTGAACGCTTCTCACCTTAGTCACCCTCTCTCCCTGTGAACTCACACCCCAGAATAGCTTTGCATCAATGAAAAATAATTGTGTGATTGAAAGTGCATGAGATTCATGCACATTTATTCCTTCCATGACTAATTAAAGGGGTTTGGGATTTTTTTCCTTTTCAACTAAATGGAGCTATTTGCCAGATGCTGACAGCTAGCATGTTTGGTGTATAACATGCCCTGGATTTATTATCTGATCTTCAGATGAACCACTTAAAACTCCTAGGGATTTATTTTTACCAATTGTAAAACAGAAGTAACAATCACCACCCACCTTAAGGTGTCTTCAGACATTCCAGTGAAAATGCCATCTAAAGGCACACCAACAATAGTCACTGAATCTAGTGCCTGTACAACACAGGCAACCAAGTTCTTTCTTCCAACTTCCCACAGGAGTTTGTGCCATTAGGGAAGTAGAGAATGCGGAGCATGTGTCTTGACACAAACATGGAGGTGCTATGTGGATGGCCTTGGCGCTACACTGCCCAGAGGAGCTTGGCAGAACTTCCACTTTTCTCCAAGAAACCTGTTTCGGAATACCAATTTTTATAAAAGATATTAATAGTTGAACAAGAAGCAAAGGATTTTTTCCTATCAGCTATGAAGAACACACTCAATGCTAAAGGATAAATAAAAGAAATCAGTGAAGCAAACAGGGCGCTTTGTTTCTCTCTCAAACACCAGACTGCTTTTGCACCACACAAAATATTCTGCAAAGAGCCTCTTTGAGGAACATTCAACCATCTAACTGCTAAATGGTTTCGGAACATCCACAAAGCATTTTGCTCATATGTGACTGACTCAACAGGCTGACAATCCTACCTTATTTCTACCTGCTAAGAAGACTTAAAAGATAAATAAACTGCATCAAATATTTTCCTAAACACTGCACCAATTTCAGCAGGGACTTTGCAGAACGGTAAAAAAATGAAGCCGCCCGAATAAATATTTCTAAATAAAAAGGCAACTGATCCATATAACAGCTTGGCATCATTTATCTTTCTCCATCTGAAAATACCTGAGAAAACTGATTGAGATCATGAGTGCCTAAAGAACAAGTGAAAGCTGTAAGGCATCATCCTGTGATTTTTCAGAACAGAATTTCCCTCCTGAGCTGATGATGTGATCCCCTTGGACACAGTCAATAGATGTCCTGGAAAATACGTTTTTATTTCACAAATTATTTCCTTAACCAGTGTGAATGCAATACCTGGCACTATGCATTTCTGAAATGCGGGACTGGTTTTAGTACTACAAATAGCTGAAAAAAGTGCATCTAAAATGATACAAAGCAGAAACAACATGAAATTCATTCTCGCTGATACATGGGTATTTCTGAATGCTAGAAAGCATGCCAATTACCAGCACATTTGGAGACTTAAACTTGAAAACATCTGGAATGCCAACTGAACAAGTCCAGCTGCATCACTTATCTAGTATTTAACACAGAAATACACTGTGCTATGTCTTTTCCCTGGCATTTATTCCAGGCAAAAGTTTTTTCTTATTATTTTTCAAATCAGGATTAAAAAAACAACAACAAAATCACACACAAAACCCCCCAAATCTAAACAGTACCACCACTCCCCAACAGATACTCACCATCATTATTACTTCTCTGTACAATCAAAGTAATAATGAGAAATGTCACTAAAATAAGCTGGCTCTCAGAACAGAAGGGGCTCTCACCATCAGGTAACATTATACACCAGTCTGGGAAGACCCTGCAGACTGATGTTAGGTGTATATCTCTGTAATGAATCCAAGCTTTTCATCTTTGAGAGATGGCTATAATATGGACATTTATGTCATGGTATCTCAGAAACTACAGAAGCAGCGTGATGTCGAGACAGAACGTGAGCAGTCAGCACAAGGAGCAGTACCAAGCTGATTAGCAATGGAGAGGAAAGCAGCTCTGTACTGTGAATGCTCTGTACTGCGGCTAAAGCTGGCAGAAAACTAAAATCAAACTGCTTTCCTTGATTTTAATAAATACAATAATGATAGTACCTCGGATTATTTTTTTTCTTTCTGGAAGGAATTAAAGGAGGTGGTTGAAAAAAAATAAGAGGTAAGGAATAACATCTGCCCTTTTTGAATGGGGAAATGTGTTTTCTTGGTGGCCCATGACCTCAAAAAAGAAGAGAAAAATAGCATTTTACCAATAAAATTATTTTTTCTTCACTATCCCACACTTTGACAAAACATTTTGAGCAATTCTAAGTCATTGCAAACCACAGTGACAGGAAGGAATCGAAGCTCAGTTCATGCTTCGCACATCTATATTCCAGTGCATACAAAAGTCATACAGCACCCCTCAATATATTTTCTGAACACTTGGCAACAATACATTAAATCTAACCATGGTTGCATGTTGGCTCTTTCTTCCTGTACTCAGAGGTGGAAGACTTATGAAGTGGTGTCTTTCATCTTTTGAAGTTTGTAGGAGACTTTTTTTCTTAAGTACACACATTACAAGGTTTGGAGAGGGTAAAGTCAACAAACTGTGCCCAGCAGCTGGAACGTAGAGCAGAGAAACCAGTTCCTGTTGGGCTTGAGTCTACAGCTTCAGATTAGTCCCCAGGAAAGCTCAGTCCTCAGACAGAGGCGCTTTGTTCTCATCACAGAAAACCCCATCACACCCTGAGAACTAACACTCTCAGAGGCCTCATCACAGAGTTTTCACAGTTTTGTTTATGGCTTTCCTTTAAGGCTGGGAAATTTACAATGACCTGAAGTGCTACATGCCAGCATTATTCTCTGTGTTGAACTGTGCTGTCTCTCAATGCTCAGAAGTGGGCCAGGCTGCCATGATTTACAGAAGCATATGACAGAACTTTACTTACGATGCACATCAGACAAGAGTTTGTATTGATAGTGAACCTTAGAAAATAGATTTAATTCCCCACACTATGGGCTGCCCTGAACATTTACTGATCTATGTCTAGAAATCAGTTTCTTCCCATGATAAAAATATACCAAAAGTTACAAAAATTCAAAACTTAGTTGACTCCAGTGAGTAGAAAGAAACAGAGAGCAGATTGCTTGCTGTGTCACAAGACCCTGTTTACAGATGTTAATCTGAGGAAAAAAAATGTTTTCTCCCATGCAGGCAACACCACCACTGGGCTATATGGTCAGGTTTTCACCAGGCTGCTGAAAGTCAGTTAAGAAAGCAACTGTTGTAACAGGAAAGCAAGACAGTGGCAACACCTCTGGTGCAGCCTGTTACTTACCCCAAAAGAGACAGAAATTGCAGTCAAGCTTCCACGGCCAAGAGAAACAGCCTTCAGGGCATCACCTCAGTCTTCTAGCGTATCCTCAGGATGTCTTGCTGCTCTTGTGCCTCTTTATCAACATTTCTTCAGCCTGCTGAAAAGCAAGTCAGCACCAAACAGAAAGCTCTCCCTCAAGGAAGGAAGAGCCTTTCTTTGTAACCCACAAAATTCATACCTTTGAGGGAAGGGACAGTAGAGCCAAAGCTCACATTCCTACTCAAGCAGATCAGCATCAGGTGGTTGCTGTCCCCAGCTCTACAGTCGGACTCTCCCCTTTTTGGTTTAAGCTGCTGCATTTTGCATTAACTGGTTTTCCATTAGTGCAAGAGCTTATAACACGTCAGTTTAACAGTACAGTGGGTGAACATCATCCCTTTCACTGGAGGGAAAAAAATAGAAAGATATTAAAGTTAATTAAGGACACAGGATAGAAAAATTAAATCAGACTATTTGGAAATATCCACCATGAGGAACAGTTTAACTTACTGCTCTCAAATGTGAGTAAAGTTGGAGGCTCCGACTTGAAAAAGTATACATACATATTCTTTACACTACACAAGCAGTGCTGAATTTGCTTTATCTGATGCTTACAGAAACACACGGATGAGAACATTCTCTTCTCCACACCAAAAGACATCCTTGTACCAACCTGACTGTCCTCAATCCTGCAGACCTCTACTCCATGACTACGACTCTGTCCTGATGAAGCAGTTAACTTAAACAAGCTTGCTACCTTGGAAGGAAAGGCTGTCTGGACAGACCCGTCTCTTACACACAATGTCTCTTCTCCAGCTTCTTGCCTCATTGGAATTCCAACCTGAATGCCAGACGAAAGCTGAGCTTTCAGAGCCAGGAGGAAGCAACTGAAAGGTGTATCCAGCACATGAATACTTCCAGGTGAAAAAAGGAAGGCTCTGTAGCAACGCCTCACCTCTTTAAGAAAGAAGATGTAGGCCTTGCCAAATAATAAAACTTTAATGGTAGTTATCTTATGTGCTACCAGACTGCTCCCCACACTGATCATCTGCTGGACTGAAATTCAAGACATTTAGATGCACAACACTGACCTGCAACGCACAGGCCAAAGTCATACCTGGGAACAACAGCTTGATATTAGGTTTTTATAATGGATATCTAGCAGCACCAATGCAGAACATGCACACTTTCCAGGGAGGCAGAGAAGTTTTGGAAACCAGAAGTCCCTTCTCACACTAGATGGGATCAACTTACACCATTACAGACCATATAGTCAGCAAGATTTGCGTGTGCCCGACGAGACAGCTAAAGGCAGATTTCAACAGCTGCTACAGACCATCCTCTTTGTAACAGTAGGACACAAACACACAAAAGCAGGGTTGGTCTGTCCCCAGAACAGCACTGCTGCAAGATGAGAGGATGCCAGTGAACGTGCTGCTCCTTCGGAGTCCAACCCGAAGGGCCTGCCAGGGACAGACAGTGTGTGTGAAGCAATGCCTGCAGCAAAGGGGCTTCAAACCAGAGTACCTTGGCTGGGCTGCAACCGGGTAATTTGGTACTTTCCCACATGGTCAGCCAGCTCTCCTGGACAGTGAAAGAGAGATGTAGCAGAAACATCTTTCTTTTAAAGGATTACTCCTGGCTCTGGAGAGATCTGTAATTTTTGGCAGTCTTCTGATGGGCTGCACAAAGGGAAAAGGAACCTCTTTGCTCCCTCTCCCACACTAGCCAAGCAAGGCTCAGCCATAACATTGCTTTTAATAAAGAAGCACAGATGTGCCCTGTAGGCACTTAAAGAATAAAAAAGAAAAAAAAAAAACAAACCAAAATGTTCCTGTGTGTTTCATAAATCGGTATATAATCATAATGCAACCTACTATCCTAGCTAGAAAATGAAATATCTTTAAAAGTATTGAATCCTTTGTGAATTTTCTCAGTGGATCGGCATGAAGCTATTTAGCCCAGATGTTTCTATAACTCTGATGCATTAGGAGATGCACAGCATTGTGGCCAAGTGTTAACATAGTGAACTATAATGTAAAACATGTAAAGATACTGTCTTCCAAAGTTATTAGAATTTTTCACTCTAACACCACTCTGCTTCCTTATGCAGCTATATTTTCTTTACAATACACACTTATATTTTAGTGCATATGGAAAAACAACAAATAACCTGCCCTCTCCCCCACCAAAGCCTAATTCTGGGTGTTTTCTGGAAGAACGCACAGCAGCCGACTAAAGATTGAGTTTTTCAGAAATGGGAATCTCATCTCTGAGCAGCAGTGAACAGCAAATCTCATACTACAGGCAAATGCAAGGCCAACAAGACACACCTGGGTACCACATGAGCAGGTGAAGAAGTGATGGTGAGATTTTTTATGACAATTTGGTGTCCAAAAGACAGAGCGTCTCACTGCATGGTTCTTGTTTGCATCTCTAACAGATTTAGGGATTTGTAGAGGCAGTTTTAAAGATATCTAAGCAGGTGTAATGTCTGTATTGGAATGGCCTAATCAAGGGAAGAAGCAATAATGGGAATATGAAGTAGCACAAAAAAGGTAACAGCAGGTGCTTAGAAGGATGTAAGATAAAGACTGCAAAGAAATGAACTTGCACCCTCTATATAAGAATAATGCAATGGAATACCTTGCATTGAGAGTCCATAATGAAAAATCTGTCATTATAATTAATTATTCAGAAGAGTTGGAAATATTTCAGAGTGCATTCCTGCATGATTTACCTGCCAGGATGTGAGTTGACAGTTTTGTGATTCTTCAAGACCTTGTTAGCTTAAAAGGCCAAAACACAATCCTAAATTAATGAAAACTAACTCCTACTACAGCTTTGAACTTGCAGTCACAACTCCATTTTCATGTGGGTACTTGCTAAAGCACACCTCACACTAAGACAGAAAACCGGCACTGAGAGGTGGAATAATTTCCATTGTGGTTCAAGCAGGTTTTGATCCATTTCTCTTCTTGAAACAAAAAATGCTGATACTTCAGTTACGTCTGGAGTTTCTCATGCCTTTTTAAGGCAAACAAATGTTACTCAAGTTTAGGCCGTATATAGCAGACTGGTGCAGTCCACCATGGAATATCACACCGACTGCTAATATGCCAATTATCCCCTACAGTAAAGTAGGCCATAGAGGGATTGTTTCACTTCTACAGGATAAATGTTTGGCAACCAAATTTCCTGCATGCCACTTGCCAACTATTCTGCCTTCCCCCACCCCCCATAACTTGTCATTAGACCATATTTCCCAGCACAACCACTTCAATTCACATTCCTGGCTGTTACTTTTATTTAAAAACATTATGGGACTTCCAATTAGTCAGATGAGAAATCTGTATTTCAAAAAAATATTTTGTAAACCCATAGCAGGTGGCAGAATTTGTCCTCCTATGTTACACAGCTTAATCCCAAACCCTGCATTATTCACAGATAATTTAAACCATTCTGTTCTTTTCAAGTTGGATACAGTCCTTGAAAGCTGTTGGACGAAAGCTGATGACATCTGTAACCGTTAGATAGCTCTCTTCTCTTTAACAACCAGAGAATTATAATGCATTTATGAAGTCAAACATTCAGCATGTACTAGATAGTTCTACACTGTTTCTAAATTAGTGCTCTACAATTTAAAAGCTGATTCTTGTGTCATCCATTTCATCTTTATCTATTTGCCAACTCAAAGGTTAAATGAAGCAACAATCATGTAGCATTCCTTTAAATCACAATTTGAAAGGGGAAAACATACGGTGCAGTCGAGCTATCTCTTAAAATACTGTCAAAATAGCCATTACTGACATGCTTAACCCAAAACACCCAATTAATGACCTCAGTACTGTAATAACTATTTATCTTCTAAAATGGTTTTTGAAGGCTGTCACAAAAAATCCAGAATGAGAAAGTACTAATACTCAAAATGCACATTTGCCTTAAGTTTACTCACTTCCTTCTCTATCGTTTCTCCTGTACGAGCTTTAATAGAGATGTCCCTAAATGACTATTTAGAAACAGAAAAGCTCCATCAGAAAGAATGCCGAAAATCATGGCCAGAAGCAGATTTCTGTCGAGAACTCAATACTAATGTGCAGAAAACACAGGGCAACTACTCCACCTGCAAAGGCTACCTGATCTTAGTTCTGAAAAATCTACCCATGTGGCTTCAATGAACAAAGATCCTGTTCTTACAATTTAACTGAAATGTGCTTTGGGGAACTAGATTAACTCAATTCCTGCAGCTTAATCACTGACAGCAAAAGCCATTATCCAGCAGCACTTGTATGTTTCATGTGGAAATTCCATGCATCTTCATTGGTAAACAAAAGCATTTTTTCTCCATTTAAAATACAATCCCAAATAGTGAAATAATAGCTTAAAAATTGCAATTACTACTCACTGAGATTCTGTAAATGCTGGTGTCTCAGTTCCTTTTTTTACAGGGAACTACTAACTAACCATTGTCTTTCTCTATACAAATAATAGACAGTAAGGACCTCGTCAAAAATGATCGCTCATATTATCCAGTTTCTACACTTCATTCTGCAGAATTACTCCTTTCCTATATAATTTTCACTGATGTTTAGCTAGCTCCCAAATGGCTCACAGAGTCCACTTAGCTTAACTAGCTGCAGTTTCTTCCAGAATCTAATTGTTCCAGCAAAATCATTTTCCTGATATATAGCCTGAAGTTCACCTTTTTGTGTTTATATGTGAAACACGAGGCCAGAAGAAATACTGCATTTGTGAGTCCATACAGTGACAGAGTCAGACATAGCAAATGCCTGCAGAGGAGAAACAACAGCTCCAACAGCTGAGCTGAGAGAAGCTAATTCACTAATAGTTCAAGAATGTGTCAGCCGAAAGCACTGGAAAAGAAATAAATCATCACAACCAATGTCTGCTACTGCTTTGCCCATTCTCAGTACCAACACCTTTTCTCTCAAAATTGCCTCATAAGCAAAGTAGCAAAACTTAGTGTAACTTAAACATATTTACATATGAGGCCAATATTATCTGTAGGCTTTAAAGCTCCTGTTTTATTGATCAGCAAGCCTGATTAGCAAGTCCATAAATTACCACATTTCTTTTCACTATTTAAAGATAGCATATCTCCGGGTTTGGTGCAGTGTTTCTTGAGTAAAATTTATCTTGACTTTACTTGGTTTTAAGAGCAGGAATTCATTGCTGAGTGGTTGTAAAACTTATTCTATGATACTACCTGCTTTGCTCACAAAAATCCAAGAACACAGGGACAGCAGTGACTTTTGTATGAAAAAAAGACTCCCCAATACACATGCATGGCAATATCATTTATCACTGTAAACCAAATAGTGCGGTGACAGGAACAGTTGCAGGCCCCCAGTTTCCGTGTATGTTCGTGGTTTAGGTACAGTTGGTCCTGCCTTGAGTGGGGTTAGCCCTCGTTCTATTTTAACAATTCTATGGTAGTTCCTTAACAATGTCTACCTTATTTTCGACTTGGAGAAACTGCAGCACTGATCATCTAGAGATACGAAGATCAGTGCCCATCACATGTTGCTGGGGATATCTCCCCACAAACTACTGATCTATTTTTTGTTGCTCTCAGGACTTACAGAGTACCATTTCCTATTTGGCAGGGCAACACTGGCATTCATTATAAGCATTTATACTTGCAGCAGCCATTTTTGAGAGGCTTCAACATTATTTTTGATGGATTAGTTGCAATATCAGATCAGATGTACAATGTTTAAAGTTTTTAAAGTATTATTCCATTGTGGTCTTGCAATGCATTGTAACAATACCTTGTTGCAGTAATTTCTCTAAAATTCCCTTAGGGATGTGGGTTCTAAAATATTTCTAATTAGAAGTGGGAATGCACATCAGAGCCACTGTATCTAGCCAGCTTGCTTTCTCTCAAGCATACCAGCAGAGAAGGCTGATTTGATACAGTAGCCTCTTCTCATTACGAATCTACGCTTGTCACAGAGGTTTCTTACAGTGACAGATGGACAAAAATGCAGCCAAACAATAAGTTACGATTTCTCATATTTGACATGTCTTCATTTCCTCTTCCTTACCCCTGCTCCCCTCAGGGATTCTGCAGATCCAGTAGGAGATTGCTCACCTGGAATGGAAAACCCAGGGTCTCCACCTACAAACTCTGTTTATTGATTGCTCTTCCATGACAGCTCTGAGGGATGTTGTTCACATTCCACCTCTACCACTAATTTCTTCTTCGTATCCTTACTCTGCTTAGCTACTGTGCCACTCTTCCTAGCTTTCCAGGAAAACTTTCTTGTCCCCCACCCCCAAAGCACAGAAGATGCAGCAAGCACAAGCTGTTGTCCTTGCTCAGCATTTGATCAGGTCCCTTCCCCTTTCAAATACACCTGCCAGATGCCCGTCTGCTACCATGTAAAATTTGTCCCACTTCAAAACCTGACATGGCTCTTTCCTCCACCATCTACCCCAATTGTCAAACCTCACCTTGGCCTGTCCCTCCCAACCCATCACTAACATCACTCTGCCCATCTGTCACGCTGTTGTACAACCACTTCATGCATCTTTCCGCACACGGAGCTCATGCAAGACACACAAGTGTCTTTTAAAGACTCTCCTCTGCTCTGTGCTGAGTGATGACTAAAATGGGCTTGTAAAGGGTATCTCATTTTCCTTCTCCCAAGCTAATCCCTCTTCCCCTCTCTCTGCCCTCAGACTGCAAATGCCTTAGAGCCACCATCAGAATAAGGACGATGCCCCTACCCCTCACTGAGGGCACACATGCTAACTGCACTGGGCAGAATCAGTCACACACAAATGTATTTCCCTTTCACATGCAAAATATGTCTGAAAGATCAAAACATACACTTCAAAATCTGGCCCTGCAAAATATTGCCTTTTCACAACATTCCTTCCATTTTTATGGGTTTTCCAAGGGCACCACATCTTGCATTCATGAGCTCCACAGAAAAACAGTGAATGTGGCCATGCCATGCCACATTTGCTAAGACCTGCCAGTACCCTTATGAAAGAAATGTGTTAAACATAAGGAACTAAATTTGAGACCCATCCTATATGATACTTTTTTTCCCAAAGTACAATGCAAACCACAAATTCAGATGACACATCAGCTACAACTTAGCTTGATTCCCTGGCTTACTCTCCCTAAAGAGGGGAGATCAGAGCAGACAAAGATTTTATTCATTTCAATTGATTGTGGCCTTCAGTGAAAAATGGATACATTAAAAAAAATAAAACCAACAACAAAACCCAAACACGAAAGAAGGCATCAATCTCAATATATTGAAATTCTGGTTCCACAGTAAATGAAGGGACAGAAGTCTAGTACACTTCAAGATATGCAACTGCTATACTTGTGAAAACCATTCAATTCCCACCCTCCTGGTAGGAAAGCACTGAAGCCCCATACACTTTGCAGCTTTTCAATGCAGCAAATAGGCATGTAGTCACCAGAAGGATGCACAAAACAAAGGGAAAGCTTCAAAACAGCCACCACGCTTGTTTGGCATTTTACATTCAAGAAATGTCAATATTGTACTCCCTGGATAGGGGTACTCTCTGTGATACCTTCTAAAAAAAAAAAACCAAACAAACCCAAAACCACACAAAACACCCAACAAAACAACAAACCCACACACAAAAAAACCCCCAAAACCACCAACAAAAACCCAAACCAGTCAGTCCAATGTTTTGCTTTGTTGGCATGTATCATGCCTGCAAGTCCACTAATCTAGTCTCACAAACTATACAAGTCCGTACACAAAGCAAATGGCAAGTTTCATACCTGCTTATAAAAGTATAAAAAGGAGGACCCAGGGAACAAACTGGTAGTCACTGCATAATGAACAATAACCCTTTTTGTCCTCAGTATGCTGACACATCATAAACACCCCCTTTTTTTGAGGAAGACCAAAACCAATGCCCTGAAGTCCCAGAGGGAGGGTGAACGTAATGCCAGAAAAAAGGGCTAGATAATGGGAAGACTTTCTTATATAGAATTTGTAACGTACCATTTATGAGGCTTTTTAAAATTAATTAGGTAAGTTTGACTGGAGTAACTAAATACTAACTAGACTAATGGTAAGTTCTTGGCTCAATTCAAGTGATACTGCCTTTTGTCTGTCACAAGATTTTGAGTGTAATACTACATAGAAGTGCTATAGCCACCTCTTAAAAAAACAGGTAAGTCAGAATGCAACACATTTCTTCACAGGTACATATTTGAAAGGTTAATTTCTAAGATGTCCCATTCCTTTTTTCATTCACTATCACCTGGCAATCAAATCCTGGTGCCTCACACCACTAAAAGTTTTACAACATTTTCAGGACAGCTGCTGTTGACGTACGAGTTTCTCATCATATATAGGTGTAAGAAAGCTCATTTGGCACAATTTGTCACCTGAGAATGTGAAAATAGGTCACATTAATAAAAGAAAGTGTGAGATCCTTACCACATTTTCTGTCAGCCAGCGGCTCATATGAAAGCCCTATAAACATAACGTGAGTACATCCAGGCAGAGAAACATGGGCAGTGAGACTGCAGCTATCAATTATTGAAGCAAAGTCTGCCTGGAGACAGTCATGCCAAGCACCTGAATCCACTTTAATGGTGGAAGTGGACACATATGCCTGGGGACTTCAAATCCTTTACGAGTAACACTCACTTAGGATATATGAACATAGAGCAAACTAAGGAAGATTGCAGTATGTATGTGGTGTTTGGGGGAGCGCACAGTTCAGCCACCTTCGCTCAGCCTGGCTGCACTGTGGCTGTTACCATTTAGCAATGCGCAGGACCTATAGTTCCATTTGCTGCTGCACAGATAAGAAGTCGGGACTTTCAAGTGATCTGGCATAAAGTAACATTTCCATATCACAGCTGCTTGCTTTAATAGTACTTACATTAAAAGGCCTAATGAAAAGTTAAGTGAATAATGTTGCATGCTGGAAAAAGTATTCCTTTTGACAAACTGATTAACTAGAAAGTCTCCACCAGCACTTCTTGGATGCATTCCCAGGAAAATCTCTTGTGTTCCTGCTATTCCTCAACCTAGATAAATAAATGAATACAAAACATTACTCAATTATGGAGAAAGTTGTTTTCAACAACTGATAGGAAGCATTTTGGTAACAGTGTACTTGGTGTTAAAAACCCCCGCATACCTCAGCATTTAGAAAGAAGACATCATCTCTCATGTTATATTTGCTCTCAGCATTACAGAACACTTCAAAGTCCCCTATTCATTTGTGAAAAGCAGCCAAATATATAACACTGAAGAAAAAAATTACTCCTAAAATGATGTTTTTTCCTCTACCTATATTCCTTCATATGGAAAAGACAAATTTAGTTTTAAGTAAACTTAGTTTGAAAATATTCCAATCAATTCACACCTCCGTGCTTTTATAGAGTATAAATCTTCTGAGGTTTTTTTCATGAGGTATCATACTTGCTATCTGGAAGCACAAACTGCATTGACACTCGCTCCAAAAGGCAATCTACACCAGTCAAGGCAAAAGGAAACATCACACATACACTAACAAATTGTAATTGCAGAAACTTGTAGGCAAAAGCTTCACAAGATGGCAACAGGGGAAAAAAAGAAAAAATTCAGACACAAAAAGGTATTTAAGAGGAAATGAAAGAGGAAAGACTAGAGAAAAGGAGAAGAAAGAAAAATGAACACTTCGAAGAAAAGAGAGCTCTGGCAATTTACCAGCAGAACGCCTGACAGGAGAGAAGCAGAAAATTTGGCAGCCAAAGTTGAAAGAAAAGCCCCAGCAGGACTGAGAAAGGGAGGAGGGAAGACAGAGAGAAGGGGAGGGAGTGAGAGGAGGAGAAGGACAGATGCATTGTAGCGTTGTCTGGCCACAATGCAAAAACCTTCCCAGCCGCATGTGTTGTCATAGCTAGCAGGCAATGCAGACAAATACAACTCCTGAAGATTTGTCCAGGCAACACAGTTTGTGGGTTGAAAGTATCTGCAGCTCTTTTAGGAGAACCTAAATTAAGTTAGAATATGAGGGGTTTATTATGATTATACCCTAATTTTAGACCTGTAATGATAATCTACGTCTGTATGATGGTCCTGCTCTTATTCTGGTACAATTATTGTTGTGCTGTTTCACCACTTCCTGCTCTTCTGTTCCATCACTGGCATGGCCAGAGCAGCCAGATGCAGACTCTACACTGTGTCATTAACTCGTGCAGCATACTGCAATCTAAGATGTCTGCTTACATAAAATGAACTGATGGATACTTTGTCATGCTAAAATGCACAACAGCAAAACAGATATGCAATGGGTTCTCATAAGTGGAAACTGCAGAAGGTGGACAGAGCCGTGATTTGGGTTCCTTTACTACAGAATTTAAAACATTCCAACCCCAAAGAGCATATGATGTACATAAGAGTGATCAAGCTAAATTGCCAGGGATTAATCTGTGGGATTCTGGTACTAGCCAGCTTCATATGGTCCTCTGTAGGTATGCTGAGATATCTAAAGTGTGAAGAGCTATAGGTAGTCAGTCTTTCCCTGAACACAGATGCCAGGTTTGCTTCTACTGTCACCCCTTTTTCCTCTTGCTGGTGTTTTTGTTCTGTTGCTGGCAGCGTGTTCATAGCAAACTCATCTTGAAACGCACTTTTCCTGCAAAGTTTTATGGGCTATCCTAAGAGTGTTTCTGATGAGTATTCTTCTCAGCTTGTATTGGACAACCACGTCATGTGTTGCATGGATGCCTTTGGAGAACTTTATTCCTAAGAGTATTTTTTTCCTCCTGTGTAGTTCAGTAGCCCTTCATTCTTGATCTTCGGACGTGCTGTTTCTCTTTGCCACAGCATAATGGCAGAAATTACATCTCCTTCTGTGTTTAGTTTGCTGAAGCTCATAAAAAAACATAGATGCATTACGAATAGAACATTCCTGTAACGCCACCAGAAAGAATTGTTTTCTTTCTGGCTCCTCTTCAGCACTCAATGGTTAACAGGACCAGGCTGCCTCTTCTGAACAGAAAAGATATAAACAGAGCTCTTGGCCATGTACCACAAGAACTTCTGCCCGATCTGGTTCAAGAAATGTACTGTCTTTTGCAAGGGAGAGGGGAAGAAACATTATGGTAAAGTCTTATTTGGCTCTTTTCAGTAGAGCTGACAAGCTGTTGTAGGCCGAGTGACTGTAGGCTGAACAAATTGGCAAGAAAAGAACAGTGTTCTTCAAGATTGACTCTGTAGCCAAGTCTGATGGGTAGCATAACATACTGTATAGCCTCTAGTCAGAATAAAATTCATAAAATAAAATTTTAAAAAAAAACAACCAACAACCAAAAAAACAAAAAACCCAAAAAGCCAACCAAAAACCACAGCATGCAGTCATCAAATCTATTCACATGTTCAGGACTGGCTGCATAATCAAAGGACAATTACTTCATTGGGCTCACTGCCCAATAATGAGCTGTGAAGGGTGAGATTTTTATTTCTTGGATTTAATTGCAGGCAATCAGGATGACATCTCTAACCCTACAAAGCTCATGTTCCTTGAGCACTTTACGATGACCTTTTTGTTCACCACAATCCTGGAAATATAACAACACAAAGGAAATCCAGAAAACAAACAATGCTGCACATTTAAGAAGAAAGAACTTTCCTGATTTGGAAACTTTGCCAGCATTTTGTATTTGCAAAATTATTTTCCAGTCTACAATGTCTGCACTAGTTCAACATGCATCTGTGTTTTAACCCACATATCCTTTCACCTTATGACTATTATTTAACTTTCATTAGAGTGTTTCAAGCCAAACTTGGCTGAGGCCACACTATGAAGCAAGTGCACTCCTTATGAATGCCTACTGCCTTCCTCCACGCTCTGCTTACCCTTGGAAGAAAACAGGCACACGGGCAGAGAGAAGGTGCCAAGCAGCTTCCCCAGTCAGGGGAAGTACATCCCAGCACTCCTGGGAGATACATGTCTGTGTTGTTCTTAAAATTATCCAAAGGAACAGACTCCACAGCCACCTTGAATAGCTGTCTGCTTCAGGTCAGCTCTTCCTGACATCAGAATGTCTTTCCTGTAAACTACTTCTTTCCCTATCCCTAGGGGACACACAGAATCAGTCAACGTCATCCTTCTTACATCCAGCTTTATCAAAAGAGAAAAGTTGAATCAAGCCTTTTATTGTCTATAAAGCAAATCAAAATCCTCCAGTTTTTCTAAACTCCTTACTTCCCTGACACTCTTCTCTGAGCTCTAACTTCTCTACCTTCAAAATGCTCACACACCATATTCCCAGTAAGATTCTAGCACTACTGAGCACAGTTACACATACATTCTGACAAATCACATATCTACTAACATACTCCAGAATTAATTTTATTTTTTCCAACAGCATCACTTGGTTGACTCATTTTTTGACTCGTTAAAACCTCCTTTCTATCCGTCTCCACAGCATTATTGTCTGCTTACATGGTCCCTTTTTTGCACTTGTACATTACATTTCTCCTTCACCACTGTTATAGTTTGTATTTGTGCATTGAATTTCATGCATTTGCTTAATATAATTTCATCAATTCATCCAACATTCTCATTTTGATAGCCTGAGTTGTTTCAAAACCCTCTCCATCTGGACTTCTTCCACAAATGTTTTACACCAGCTTTTCCACTGGTTATGCTCCAAGTCATTAATGAACTAAATTTTAAAACATGCTTAGGTTCCCACCTGAATTACCATTCCAGTTGACATCTACATCAGTTACACAGTCTTGTTGTCTGTGTATATTCCACTAGACCTTAGCAAAAAGTTTTAAATACCAAAGTAGGTGCATCTAGTACAAGCACACAGGTGATGTACTGAGCAACACGGAGTGCAGTACATTGATGCAAAGAGAACAAGCGAAGACCTAAACGCAACAAAAGTGATGGTTAGATTCCAAAAACGTTCTGAACAGGAACTGAAAGTACTCAATTCTTTGATGGCTACCGTTCCCCAGGTCCTTTCCTCTTAACAGCACTTCCTTTACTTGCTCATCTCAAAACTCCCAAAATTGTATCATGACTGACTCAGTTCTTGGAGACAGCCACTGCGTTCTAACAGAAACTGCTTCAGCTCATCTTTCAACTGTTACATATTTCATCAAACTCTTGATGTATGCCTAATTTAGCTACCTATTCTTAAAGCTCTTTTTCAATATTTAGTTTGCCCTTTTAATTACTAGTTGTCAAAAGAAGGTTAAGGATTTGATTTATTTGCATGGTGCTAGATGAGATCAAATGTATTAAAAGGAATGTTCACAACATGTAACAGTTCTTAAAATTTGATGCTGGGACCAAAACAAAACTGCTAAACAAAAAAAATCTTGTTATTATCTCCTAATGAGAACCATGATTATTTTTTACATTTCACTTGACAGTCTTCACCTTAATTAATTCTACATGGCAAAGTTAAATTATTCTGGTTGATGAAGATCATTCTGATTCAGAAATATACTTATTAAATGAAATTAAAGCATGGTGCTAATCAGGTGAATGAGCATATGTTACTAACCAAACATACAAACCCTAACAATGAGATAATGACAGGTATGGTGACAGATACAAAGCAGTGCTATTTAGAGCTAGCTAAAGGGAAAAAGCAATGTAGATGTAAATCTTTAAAATCTTCAGAAAGGACATACTTTGCTTTTTAGATCTTGTTTGATTTGTATCTCAAAAATAAGGTAATATCTGTATTGCAAACTAAAATAAACTAAAGAAGATAAACGCAGTAGACTGGGAGGTTGTACCAGAGACAAGAAAGACTCGCAGAGCTAAAAGCATGGCTTGCTGTTACATACTGCAAGGACATACGTGCTTCCGAAGTTTTGGTACATTCATCCCGTAAGTTATTCTCAAAACAAATAAAGAAGTCTGAACTTAACACTATTTTCCAACTGACTTTCACTACATCAGGATAGATTTGTTAGATCTCGAGTCAAAGCAATCCTATTTAAGTGAATGTATGAGAATAACACTACGCAGGTAAGCAGATCCAGCAAAGCTTGCTCAATGACAGGTGTGGTGATTAACACCAGAACTATTTGCTTTCATTTGCATAGAACACAAGATTCTCTGGCTGAAACTATTTATAATTTTTCTTGGCAAACCTCTGACACAAGAAAGGGTTGAAGACCTGGCGGTTCAAATCTGTATCATTTCAGGATGAAAGCTGACACAGTAACTTTGCTCTTCTGAGCCAAAGAGATTTCTGGCCATAGCATAAGTACCTCTTGCAGGTCTGAGGAGATGGGAAAATTTCTGTACTTGCCTGTCCTGGGTGCCTACGACCTTAGCCCACTGGCTGGGGCAGTTGTGCAGCCTATAGGTAGTCACAGGCAGTTTACTAACCCTCAGTCATTTTGGAAAACATATTTTCCAGAGTGATACAGGTATGTTCAAGAACTCTCATGGCTTAAATTCTTGCATAGGTTTTCGAAGATGAGACATGAGCACAAGTAAAGAGTCAAGTGTTCTGAAATACTGTGGATTAAACACCTGATTATGTTATTTACTACTTTTGCATAGGAATTACTCATGGGTTCCCTGGGGAGAGGAAGAAAAGTCAGCTTACGTTTCAGAGAAATTTAAGCCCTATGCTTCTCCAAATATACAAGGGAAAATTCACCCAAATATTTTGCTCCCTGAAGCACCCCGCTTCCTGCCATTTCTTATTTTGCATGGGTTGTCCAAGGATGTAAATAAACCCAGATCTTATCTTCCAGGAGCAAGCACAGATTATATGTTAGAAAATAAGGTAATGGGGGAGCTAGAACACTCGCTTGCATCATATTATTGTCTTGATCCTTTAGGCTGTATTAATGGTCTGTTGAGGTACGCACTGAACTACAGCACGATAAAGTATATTAATTGGTATTAATCTCTTCCTACTCTGAAGAGATAAGAGTCTAAAGTAAGCGACACAAAAGAGGACAGAAGATGGATGCAGACTGTTCTATTATTTAAATTTGCATTCAGCTCAGTCTCATTTGCAGAATAATTTGCACCTATATTTTGCACCAGTTTGAGCCTGCATTTTTGGGTCTGCAGTTGAAATTCAGAGAGAAGGTGTAAACAAACAGCAGCACATCTGTTTAGATAGTTCAGATACTTGGGTAACTGTGCTTATATCTACATTAGCCATTCTGCACAGGAATAACTCATGTCCTGTCATTCTGTGAGTGCATTTTTATTCACATAAGTCATTTGGATGTAGAAGTATAGATCTGATTTTTTTTCCCATAATATGGCACTAAACATAAAAAAGATATATTCCAACATAGGTATAACTTCCAGCGAATTCTTCCGGTTTACCTTATCTGTCTACAATTAACATTGAGTTGCCTTCACCATTTTTCAGTCTCAAATAACTTTGTACAGATAAGGACTGAAAAACTTAAAGTTTCAATTTATCATTTTTGGTGTAGGACCCTAATTTCATTCAAATTATAATGGCATTTTTATCACTATTGTCTCATTGATATTAAAAAATGGGATTTTCACATCCAGCTTTTAGAAAGCTTATGTTTTCATCTAACAGTGATGCCAGTGCACTTTGTCACACTGTGGCGTACGTTTCAGGAGTTCACATCCATCCCATTTGTCCTTCAATGATGACCATGGGTCACTACCATTCTTGAATACAATGAAGTGCATTTTGAACCTGTGGAGTGGAACTTACTGTTGCCAACATATTTTAAGAGCTATTTTGCCCTGATTTTTAATCTGTAAATACATCTGATTTTTGTGGCTGGCTTAACACAATCGTGAGACCCAGTGTTATATGTGACCTTCCCCCCTCCTCCATTTCTAAATGCAACAACTAACAGATATGATTGTAACATTCAAGATAGAAAGAGGGCACAGAGATGGAACACATCATATTGGCACTTAGTCTAACATATACTTTACAAGAACTACATGTTTTCATACGCACCATTGATTTACTCTGCCACTGTGCTAAGTTGTTTGATAAATACAGGGTTTCATGTATACCAGCACTGTTTAGAGATGTATTATTGGGGTGGATTCTTTTCCCTCAACAGTGCCTTAGGACAACTAAATATAGATGCCTAAAATGAAACCTAGTCATGATTTGCAAGTGTAACACCAGTCTGCATTAAAACCAGTGAGAGTTTTGGGTGCTCAAGAATACAGGATACTTTATATAAACCGTCACAGACAAGAATCACATTACCAATTACCAACTTGCCAAAATAAACAGGGAACAAGGAAACTGTGGAGTTATAGTAAGAAGAAACCTTACACAATGTGCAAGCCAAACTTTTTCTTGATTTTTGAAAGTCCAGCTGGCCCAGTAATCCCCACACCCACTCCGATCCCCCTCTTTCTTGCATGACTAGTAATCACAAGCTATTTTCCAATCTTCCAGGTAAATGAGCCTTTTCTTCCTCTTTCTTTTGAGAAAGAGAGAGAAGAGCTGTAAATCAGCTGGATGAAGCTCTGCACAGTCTTGGTGTGGTAGAGCACCCCCAAACTCCTGTTCTCCCCTAAGCTGTCCTCCTTTGCCTGTTCTACTGTCAGATAAAAAAGAGTGCAGCTTAAGCAATCCACCAGAAGGACTTCTGTCCAACAGTAGGATTAAACTTCATTTTACAAGGTTCCCAGAAGCAATCTTTAGGATTGCTTTTTTCAATGCCACCTCTGCGATATTCTGTAGAGCAGCTGATCAATAAGGGATGTGGTCGCTCATCCTTCACTACCTCTGTGAGCACAGCAGGCTCTTACTGGCCTGAAAAGCTAGAGTCCTCTTCTCCAACGCAATGCCTGCTCTCAGATGTAGATCATTATGCTTAAAGCTTTTTTTTAATGGGAAGTTAAACCACTCCTTTTCAATCTTTCACTCTGAGGAATAAAAAGAGGTCAAAATTGCAAATTCTTAACTCACTGGCACATTAAACCAAAGCTTTCTCCAACACTCTGCTTCCATCCTTTCACAACACTTTTCATACTATTCCTCTCCACACAAGCCTGTCCTTCTCTTGACTTCACTTACTCCTGGGAGCCTTTCAGAAGAGGGAATCAGTGACAAGACATTGTAACCCACATCCCCTTCTCTTATAAGCAGAGAAACAAAGATGCTCTGAAGTTATGGTTAAACACATAAAGACACAAAGACCTCCTGCATAGCTGTCCCTGGTGGGTCAGCTCTGGCAGCACAGTCTGGATGATCTGTTATGCCAAGAATCATCTTTTATACCTTTTTAGGCCATTATAGAACTGCCTAAGGTGCAGGATACCGGCAAAAGAACCACAGTACCTTTCACATGCAAATGTAAGAATAGGAAAAGCTACAGCTGGAGGCAGAGTCAGACAGCAATACAAATGCCAAATCCTGGCACATGCAGCCAAAAGCAGTGTGTGCCTGGCTCCAGGCACCCAAACTGAAGCTTTCTTGGCTCAAGAGGTAACTTGTCCTGGGGAGAGAATGTGGAACCATTTTAACGTCAGAAAAAAATCCTATTTGTAATGCTGCTACCTTGTGAAGAAAAATATGTTGTGGTACTGAAAATGGATCATATGAAAGATGAGCAACAGCCCACAGAGAGCCTATGGTCTATGGTCTTCCAAGATTTTACCATAACATACTGCTCTTTGCCAAGTTGAGGAGGAAAGATGCCAGTTAAAATAGTTCTTCCTCCCTAGATGAGACCAATTACATTCATTTTGTTTGAGACCAACAGCTTCTGGTTTCCCCCAAGTTCTGATCTAGGGTGGGTGGGGGGTCACTGCCTCTTACAGATGCTTTCTTCAAAGTCCGCTCCTCCAGGCTTCCGGCCAAAACAGCACTGTGGCAGGTACTTCAAGGTCTGTCCCTGTGTGAGCTTTGGCATGTGCCAATCAATCAATCTGGTGTGATGCTTTTGTCCTGTTGAGTAAAAACTTTAAAGCTGTGAACCTTGCTTCTAGTGGGTTGCATCTTCTGTTATCTTAGTACCATAATTAGATCCAGAATATAACCTCAGTTTAAACACCACTTGTTTATACATATCCTACAGTTTCTCTACTCTATGCAAGATCAGGCATAAATAATCCTTCCTCAAAACAGGAGCTACACTAAATATTCTAAAGTTCAGAGGATGTATATGAAGCAAACATTCCTTAGGACTACTGTGGTACAGCATATAGCCCAATCAGGAACACCTGGACCGCTATGTTCTTTTTAATTTGTGAAATTTATTATTTTTCTGATCTATTCTTCAGGATATTTCAGTCACTCAAGACAGCCAGCTGAAGAACTGACTTGAAAAATTTTGGATATGGACATCTACAACATGCATTACATTATACTTTTTACTAGTTAAGAATATGCAACAGCTGATGTAAATCAAGGAAGCTTTCTTGATTTCAGTACAGTGGTGCCAATTCATAGTACACAAGGATTTAGGCTGTAGTGTTCCAGCTAAAAACCAGAATTTAACTCAAGCTGTCCAAATATACTTTTTGACTCACGTATAAAGAAAAAGAAATGAGACAGACCTGGTTTGGTAAGACTATTCAATGAGATGCCTTCTCCTTCTTTCCTACAAATGCACTTTTGTACAGCACTGACAACTCCCCAAGTCCCACCCTTCTTAGTATTTTCTCTCTCTCAAAACTCACATGGAATACACTCATCCTACTTGCACAGTATTCCTCTCTCTCTTCAATTTACCCCCATTTCAAATATTACCTTTCGATGTCTTGGGACACACATGAAAACAAGCTTAGACAAAGGGTCTGACACCTGCAACCATTAGAAGAAACTTACTCAGAAAGAGGGAAAAAGATACCACGAGGCAGCAAAAAGCTTGTACATTATCTGGTACAAGCAGCAACATGCGTACTTACCAGTTCCTGGTGTCCTTACTTCACACCCAGAGCCATGTGCAGGTGTGCATATATATCCTGGTTCCAAGTCAGACTGGAGGCCTCATTCTTGTGTGCATGGTTGTCCTGGAATCCTGTAACAAAAACTTCTGATGACTACTTGTTTGCTTTCTGCAAAACATTTGTAACTGCTGGCTTTCCCGATTCGCATGATTGTATGAAGAGCTGGACTGCTGAGGCTTGGAGAAGACAAGCTTTTTCTCTGCAATACTGAAATACAGACTACACCTGCATTTGACATGGCTATGAGCAAACTTTACTTCAGAACAATTTGCTGCTTCTGTCATTTTGTGAACACATACATTAATCCTGGAAACAGATGATTTTTTTTAAAAAAAGTCTTTCTTTGGTTGCAATCTTGATGTAAGAGTTTGACAGTCCCATATCTGTCTTGATTACTGGTAATATTGTCTGTGAGCTACCAGCAAGATGAACAGATGCACAGATCTGTTTCCCTTTTTGGCACAGGCCAGCAATATCTTTATGAGCACACAAATTTGAAGTAAAATACTGAGATTAGGGATGGAGAAGAAAAGCCTCAAGAAATAATGCTTATAAGAACTATACTTACACAGTACATCATCATAAAAATATCATATTAGAGTCCACTTAGTTCAATTTTTAATTCCCCAGTGGGTGACCACATTGGTGAGAGAGAAAGAGGTAAGCTCAGAGCTACTCACAGTAAGAAGAAAATCTGCTATGATCACCAAATAAATGCATTATATCATAAGGTAAACATGCCCGTGGCCAGACGGACACAATCATATGGATACAACAGTATGTCTGTATGATTTAAATGTATTTCAAGGGAGCTAGTTTTTCACATAGTGTGTTTCCTTCTCTGTTAAAAACATTACAAGTAGAACACTTAATTGAGAATAAATAATATTGATGTAGGTACAGAAGTCTAACATTTTATTTAGTTACAGGAACAAAATAACACCACTGGAGAACCATAAAAAATCCTTTAGAACTTGATAGTGTCACTTCACATATCTACGAGATACTTACTGACGCTTGCTTTCTTAGAGAAGCCTTACTTACCCTTAATACAAACAATGGGAAATCAGACACACAATGGTGACATTTTTAATTTTCTGATTGAATCCTGTATTAAAACAAAACAATAACATTAACATCAAAATAGTAATACTTAACATCAGTGGAGTTTCCCTTCTCTAAAACAACCGGAAGTGAGATCACAGTCAAAACCCAAATTTGCTGGAGAAAATGGAGTAAACTTGAGGAAAAAACCCAAACCAACCTTAAGACTTGTTTTTCCCTTGAAAACAGATAAGACAGTCTCCAGCCTGACATGTTAATTAACAGTTATGAGAATAAGAAGTATTAACTTACTGTCCCTGCACTTCTCTTGAACCAACTAGTTTTATCTATAACTTTCCATAGACACTGCATTTTATTCTTAACAGGGCTCTGCTTTCCCTGTGTGCTCTGGGAATATGGTTAAAGCGAATTATCAAAGAAAGCAACCTGAAGAACACAAAAAAAAATACTTTGTTCAAATGACTTTACTATTTCACTGTCCACAGAGTAATGAGTTGTAAAATGAAGAAGGAAAAAAATTACAAGATCTGGTCTCAAAGATTTTGAAAATAACTTGCCTTAACAAACTCTACCGCAAGATCCGCATGCATACAGTTGTCCCTGACCTCAAGTCAGCACAGTATACAAGCCTGCCACTGTTCTCTGCTCCTGATCATCAAAATAGTGATTCCTAAAAGATGACTTTTTTCTTTAAAAAAAGTTATTTTAATAGCATTTATGAACTACAACAAGCATACAGTTTACTGACCTGCTGAATCATGCCAAGCTCAGTTGAAGTAAAGAAACACTACCTGATTTCCATACCAATTCAGAAAGCAAGATTTATAAAACATATTGATGGATCATCAGGCGTGCTTTTCACTGAATACAACATTTATTTTTAGCTAGCTTCAAATCACTGTAAACTAAAGAGAAACAATGGCTCACCAAAGCAAAGAAAGACATTTTGCATTTGACGGACAAACTTTAATCCCGTGACTAGTGTAGAAGATGGGGACTTTTGCTAGGTACCTTGAGAAAACATGGATTGACCAGATCATTTTTATTCAGAGATTCTGTTTTCCATGATATTTTCAGTAAATTAGCCCATCTTCCCACTGCATATACATAAATCAGACACACACTTTCTTAATTATTTTAGGGAGTGGCATTATAAATCTCTCCTTTTCCCAAGACCTACAATCTCATAAAACTAGAATAATGTGCATCATCTCTCTTGCATAGCTTCTGGCATGTCATTTTCGCCCTCCTTCCAGCATAACTGAACACTCTGTGGGATATTTGTAGTAACAGTCATCAGTCTCTCTAATGAAAGAAGCCTGGAAAAAATATGACAGTTTAACTATCAGATATTATTTCATAAAAATAAATCCTAATGTTTTCCAAATACGTATGATTTTCTTAATATCACTGAATCTGGCTATGTTGTTGAAAGCATTTGTATATTGGGCCATCAGTACTAAAGCTCAACCTATTTGCAGATTTTACAAGTGACCTATTTGTAATATACAGTTAATTTTATGAAATTTCTCTACCACCAAGTACCTCAAAGAGAAAACTATTTCCCATCAGACCACTGTCACTCATTCCTCCAAAGTGGGAGGATGCAGGGTCTTTTGACTCTGGTAACTGCCCAGTTAAGTGAAAGCACTTTAGGGCACCACCCCTGCCCGGTGACCCAGGTGGGCGTGGAGGTTAACTGACCCAAAACAGGGACGGCATGGAGCAGGATTGCTCTCAGGTGAGTTAACCTTCTGTTCTTGGGGATATCCAGAAATAATTGGTTGGGCAAAGCAGGCAAGTATAAGAACCTCAGGATCCTAATGTAGATGGCAGTTGCCTGAATTTGCTTCAGGTGTAAGCACTGGAAGCAACTATGCACCCACCTTCAAAGAAGCGGAACTAAAGGCAGAAAGTCATGCTATGGGCATAGTCCTAGAAGTTCCATTTTGCCAAGGCCTGATGTCTTCTGAATAGCCTAAAAGGGAGTAAGCTACACAAGGAATCAGCGGGAAGGTGCTTTGTTTGTCACCATTCAAATCACAAGCTACTGGAAGTTACAACAGGCAAAACTGCAGCCAAGGGCCAGCCCTCAGTGATAACTCACCCTAGATAATGGACCAGACTCTCAGCCAACATCAAGGATCAACAACAGGACATGGGCTGACAGACCTTCAGCTTTGAGGAAGAGATCCAGGCTCCTAACACCAATACCAGCTTCCAGGATTATGCAGTTATGCTCATGAGGTCACATACCAGGGAAGACATGCACACAGAGACCCTAAACCCAAGGACCTTTGTAGCTCTGCCTTAACTAAAAAAACACGCAACATTAGTGCCATCCCCTCATCACCAACTCAGTATTTTACCAGCACAGAGGATAATGGCTACTCCATTAAACTGATATGAGCAGGATCTTGAAAATCAGCTGTTTTAAAAAGGATTTGGTAACATGCCAGTCAATGAGTCTTTATCAAATTCCTAGATGGGATCTCTTTCTTCTCATGTGCCCAAAGCTCCTACAAGACCCTCTGCAAAAGGAAAACATACTTAATTTTATTGGACACAAGTCTTTTGTCCATTTACTTTTCCCAGTACTACCACTGCTCTCACCACAGCTTTAGAATAGAGCATATTTTAACACAGCAATGATCCTAACTGCAGTACAAAAGACATGCAAATGGAGTCTTGCTTGTCAACAAATGCTAACAGAAGTCTACAGAGGCCTGCCTGGAGTTTTCAGGGATTTATTGGCTCCTATTCATCATCCCCACCTGTTTTTTTTGGGTTTTTTTTATTTGTTTATTTTTAATCTACAGCAAATGTCTCACTTTTACAGGTATCAGTCACCAGGCAGACTTTATACACAGACACAAAGCTTCAGTATGATGTGGTTTCCTTTCTCTCCATTGCTGATTTCACAATTTTCCATTTCTTGTTTCTGAACTTCAGCAAGAATGTTCAACCTTTCTTGCACAACTTACCTCCTCTGCTAACTCATTCAGTGAGACTTATACCAAGTCTGAAGGCCAATTTCTGTTCTGTTTCATGTAACTCCAGTTCTAGAATAAAAATAGAAAGTAGTAAGTATTGCCTAAATCTATAAGGCACATAAACTCCTAATGCTAGGTGGTATTTAATTTCACAAGGAACCCTACTGGTTTAAGTCATATTTAACATGGATATGAGTCTATTCCTTATGTACAAAATTTAGAAGTCTGGAAGTTAACTTGCTTTCCTATTTTAGTTTCTGGTTAACAAGCATTTTATTGACTTGCTTGTTGCTTCACCGTAATAATTCCAGATGCGTTATGTTTAAGTTTCTATCAGAGCTGCTATCAGATCAGTTTAAGTTTCTATTTGAGTACATGCTACCACTTTTGTAGAATTGTTCCTATTACAGAAACTACAGAAAAAAATGCTATTTACTAAGTGTGGTATTAAGCAATAAAGATAAATCTTGGGCATTAAGTCAAACAGTGTAATATAAATTTGATTGCAATTGACTGGAGATGTTGCCACATCAGAACTACTCTAGATTCTGCAGAGTAATTCTATTTTAAACTGAAGAACAAAGAAATAAAAACTCCCTCTTTGCATAGTAACTGACTTCTGTAAGGTCAGTTATAATTAAAGTGCTCACTGGGAGATTAAAGCACGAAAATACATACAGCTCTGAAAATTCTAAAACTGAGATCCAAGCCATGCTTTAGAGATACATTGCTAGTAAAACTGTTTCTTTGAATAACTCAGCTTTGATTTCCACCAAGTGTCTTATTATTCTAGAAGCCTCCCTTCTTACCTCCTACTTTTACTGTAGCTAGTCATCATATCCATTATCCAGTGTATTTCATCACTTAAATCATCATGCTCAGCAGAGATGCAGTAGAAATTAAGGTAACGGGGAACTTATTCCTCCTAGCTTCTCCTTGACAAACACGGTACTCAATAAAATGATTCCATTGTCTAATGCAGAATTTTATGCTCCCTCTGAGCATGACATGTTTTGCACCTATGAAGTCAATCAAATGCCAATGTTATTTTTCCTTTTATTACCCAGGACCAAAACAGCAGTTTCAATAAAAATAATTTATACCAACTGTTTCCGGTTAATGGAAATTCAAAGTCTTCAGACAGTGTTTTTTATTTCTGGTGCTTGAATTCTCAGAGAAATAGCGAAGTATAATTGATACCATATGCTTTTTATTGTTTTCCACATGAAAGAATCACGATTTTCAGTGGATCATCGAATTATGTCGTGGCACTGTGCCAAATCATCAAACAGCAAGGTCACATGTGATGAAGGTACAGTGTTCAGAATAGGAATAGCATGTACTCTTTGAATTCAAGGTTTATTTCAGTTTGCCCGAGTAAACCCAGCCAAGAAATTTTCTGGGGTTTTCCACAGTCTACAAAGCATCTCCTTGTAAATTACTGGAATAAGTCCAAGAAAATGTGCAAATATTCATCACCAAACAACAGGATTACAAAACACTATCATTTCAAAGAGTACATTACATTAAAGCCAAGCCAGTTGCTTCAGCCACTTCAGAAATATTATTAACTACTGAATATGAAAATAATTGCACCTAGAGTTTTTCAGGAATGCTGCTGTCACAGAAAAAATCAGTCTCTCTCACAGTTGTGCCTGCTGAAGCATTACGTGCATTAGTTCTTTTGAGTATTAATTTATCTGCTTTACACATGTGCTTCTCAAAATCACAAGCAAAGGAAAAAGGGATATTTTTAGAAAATCCTAAAAATTCTTTAGCTTTAGGAAAAACACCCCCAACTTTTCACTTTGTGTGCAAGTCTACATCAGATTCAGTAACTGAATATTTTTACCATTCTTTGACTCATTTTGTGATGCTACTTCACACCTCTACTTCTGCTGTATCATTTTAAGCTGAAAACTTGCTGCAAGAACATCACCTTCACATGTGTCTTGCACAATGGAGCAATTAGTCACACATTCAAGTATTACAATTTCAACACCAAGTGACAGTCAAAAACTCCATGGTTTTTGACTAGTTACAAAGTCATTGCAATACTACTAGTTTGGACCAGAGCTTTAATGTAGGGGAGACATCTCCCATTCTCAGAAAATTTGCTCTTCACATCAGACAAGGAATAACGTAACACAGGGAATGACCAAGCAACAGGAGTACGTCTGGAGTTACAAAGCCTGAACTGCTTACAGAGGTATTGCTCATGCATTTCTCATCATCACAGCAACTTTTCTTTTTGATCTAACATACAAAGTTGTTTCTAGAATAATGTACATAGCACCAAAAGAGTTCATCAGAAACGGATGAATTAAAGCTTTCATTTAACAGTTCATGATGCAAATATTACTAAAATGCAACTGGCACATTTTATCCAATGGTAGGATTTTTGAAGAGAAACGGGAAACAGATTTTATCTCTCAGTACTCCTCAGGCAGGAAATTTAATTTTTTGCCTTCTGGAAGGGTTTCAGTTTTAAAGACTTTTGAAGGAACACAATGGCAGTATGACCTAAATTGATGGTTTTAAAGAGAGGAAACACTAAATTTATGGCAAAGACAGTGTTATAATCCAGTATCTTGGCCTTTGTTAGAGACAGAGCAAACATTGCCCTGGGGTTTGAATGACTCTGTGGACAATCTTCTTAGAATCTCTGCTACCATGGCTCTTCCAGGTCACAGACGAATTTATGAAAGAAACAATCCTCCCTCAAAACCTGAGCAGGCAAACAAGACTGAGGCCGAGCCTCAGCAGTCCTTTCTGCACACAAAATGGCAATCCTGCTATTTTACAGTTTTCCCTGCTTTTTGCCTCTGTGGACCTTTCTCTTGTTCATAAATAAATTAGCTGTATTAAAAGATTAATTTCTGTCAGATCAATACCAACTCTTAATGGCAGTTGTTAAGCCCTTTATCTGCTGCTTACACCAGAACTAGAAAGCACAAATCATGGGATGAAAAAACAACAAAAAGAATTCTAGCAGATGTTCATCCTACAAGATTTTTGGACTTGACTGACCTTGAGAATTGGACCTAATTATGATCAGTGACCAGCTGCATCCCCACCAGGATAACGTCAGATGTTTGCCCAGGCTGGAAATCCTCTCTAGAATGGTGTGAACTATTTCCAGTCCATCTTGAAGCAACTCTGGCACACCCTGGGTGCACGGTATGAAGAGTTCTGCATACACGGGTACAGGATATCTGCACAGCTGTGAATCTGGCAGCCCTTCTTCTTTCCTACCTAAAGACCTATCCTGCAGCCGTTTGACCTCCAGAGGGAAATGTGGCAGGATAGGCCACGAGGTTAATTTCTGAAAACGTTTAAGGGAGACTGTGGGATTTGCTGGCAGAATGGAGGTATCTACAGAACAGAACAAGGCCCCCGTATTTTCCATAATAAAATGAGAACTTACACACCCTAGAAACATTACCTTTATCTTTCACAGGATGTTCAAGGCAGGGATGAGAATGCTTCATTTTTTCTTGGGGGAGCAGAAGAATATCCAAGAATTCTCTTTCTGATGAGAGAATCAGAGATTTATCCACTTGTCATCTCATAGAGCAGTATCTGTTGCAAGACAAAATGGAAGAATACCTATCTTTTAGTAGCATGCATATATGAGGTACAAATCAAATGTTTACCTATCAAATATGTACATGTACAAATGCTTACCTACTAAGTTTTTACACTCAGAGGACATTTTATATTTGCCTCTATTTTCTGGAATTAATTATGAATGCAGACTTACTCTCAAAGCTATCTTATTTTTCTGTTTCTCCCCTACTTTTTTTTTTTTTTTAAAAATACACATTCCTGGGTGTCTGCCTAAGGGAATTTGGATGTTCTCAAAGAAAGGGATTGCTTAGGTCTGTCTCAGCAAGGGGAAATGAGATGTGGTTTTGCTGGAAATTGCTACAGGGGAAAGAAAAGGATTGGGGAGGAATCTGAAGTATTAAAACCCATGTAAGTCCAACTCCCTGTTGTGAATTCGGCAGTAGTCTACAGCCAGTTATGATGTGTGTGTCTTGCCTTCATTCTCCAAAATAATTTGCATGTATGTTAAACACATCCCAACCTCAACCTCTAAAAATGTTAAAACCTCTCACGAATGAGCTTCTGTGTAAGTACTGTTGGATAAACAATACTCAAAAAAGTTAAGAAGCTAAAAAAAATAATTGGAAATGATAACCGAAGCCATGAAATGCTTTTGCCAGAGGCAAATAAATTCATAATCTTGTCATTGTACCATTGCACATCTTATGCAATATGCTTGTCTTAAATATTTATTTAGACATGTGCAATAAGATATGAAGCTATGGTTTCTGTAAAATCCCCTAGAGGAAGCTTGTAGAGCCAACACATCAGGGTTTTCTTTTGATGCTGTGTTCCGTAATACCCTTTGTATGTGCTTCTCAGCTCTACATATATAAGATTAGAAGCAAAACACATCAATTCTCCAAAAGAAATGTTGCCATATGGCTTGAGAGGTGGCAACACATTCCTTAGTGTACTGTCACTCCACATTTCTTGCCTCCTTGAAAATTTTGTTTGGAGGTAGGCACTAGCAGTAACAATATGGGACGACAATGAAGCATCACTTTGAGAGTGCATTCCACTCCTTCAGGTGCATCCTGGGGATTTACTATAAGCACCTACACTAAATGTACTTTCAAGCCATAGGTATACTCTTTGTTTCTTCATATTGGCATATATCCTTTCTCACAAATATCCCACAGAGCATATTCCCACTTGTAACACAGAACCCATCTGGAAATTCTTCCAATTGCACACAGTTGCTATTTCTTTGTTGAATATATTCAACAAAATGACCAAGCCAAATTTAAACTTTTAAACATAAACAAGTGAAGCACAAGACAGTCTTCCTCAGATCTGCGCAGCTTGTTCAACCCCAGCTAAGCAGTTGAATTAACATTTTTATTGGACACCTAAGGACTCCCTGACGTTTCATTTGCCCCAAAGTAAATGATTTAAAGTAGAATATTCAAAACACTTTATCAATTCTGTGAAAATGGCGATGCAGTTTCATCTTGTTACTGCTACACATCATTGTGGTCAACTATTTTCTTTGCATCACTTTGCAGTCTGTAACTACTCTGGACTTTGGGGACAATAGCATGAACACAGTGTTATCCACCTCCCCTTTTACTTGACGCTCTCTTCTGAAAATATTCTGAGCCATCTGTTGTCAGCACCAGTAGGTCTGCAGTCCCTACAAGTGTGTAGATTAGTTCAGGGTCAAAGCACACAAAAAATCTCTTTTCCCAAATCTTGCTCACTGTGTTGCCTTGCAAGTCACATCTGTCACAATCTGATCCCAAATATGCTATATGCCCACAACTCATCACAAAAGCCATGAGCTGAATGGTTCTAAGATACTAGGGTTTTTAATTTAACTTTTTTTAAGTGTTCTCACAGTGGATCAGAAAAAAAAAAAAATGAGTGAATGTTCTGTTCATTTTTAGAAGGTGTGTGTTTCCTTGCTTTAGTGTTTAGTAGTTAATTTACTTCAATGCCATTAACCACAGGGAAGAAACAGCCCTTGCGAGCATCAAGGAATGATTCCCAGAGACTGCCACCACTGCTAACAGACGGAGCTGTCACCAAAGCAAGTATGATTTAAATCCTAGCTGGGACTCCAGGAACTCCCCAAAGCAAGCTATCCAGGAGACAAATGATGAAGTAGTTCTCCACTTCCCAGTTTAGCAACACTATGGTGAAGACAATCCTGATAGCTTTTGCATTAAACAGCTTCAGGCTTCAATAAGATAGAACAGGTTTGGTAAACCTAAGCAAGGACCTATAGCTGGGGCTAGATGTGGTCAGATGTGGATTGTGATTTTTTTTTTTTTTTTCCCTGACAGAGGTAATATTTTACTGCCATAGAGCCTAACGAAAAAAAGAAGAAAAGAAAAAAAAAACAACAACCTAGGTGCCAGAACATGCCTTGTTCACTTTTGTAAGCAGAGGATCAGTTTGGGACTTGGGAACGATGTCCTCTGACAAGGACATTGCATCCCTCTCCAGAAACTCTGCTTAGCTTAGGGAAATGTAGATTGTATATCAAAAATAAATCAAAATACCACAGTTCTCTCTGGAATAAGATGAGATTAGAATACTGTACTAGAATACCAATGGGGAAGATGAAATTCAGTTTTGGCATCCAGAACCAAACTCTGCAGCATTAGCACATTTTTTGGCTCTCTTTCGGCTTTTTTAGCTAGTAGCACTGACTCTGCAATTACATTTTTCGTTTATTGCAAAGTAGTAATTATCGCTCCCTCTTTTATTCACATTTGTCACAGCAACTTCCAGTCAAGTGCAGAAACTTTTTACAAGATAAATGTGACTGAGCAAATCTGAAATTCAGCATCACTTCTCCCTCCCTTTCAAGGCAGCAGATAAAGACAAAAAATATTCCTGGAAGAGTAACTTGATTAATAAAAACATCTGTAGGCCCAATGCTGAAAAAAGCCAAACTCCTCCCCTTACCCTTTTACTAGGACATCTACCAATATAGACCGATAAATATCTCATTTTGCTAACAAACTAACATGAATGAAACAGCTGAGATATATATTGTAGAGAGGCTAGAAAAAAACCCAGATAAGCTACAAATGTAATTTTGTGTTAAAGAGGACCTATCACTGACAAATACCAATGATACTAAAATAGCTATAGGAGACATACTGTAATATAGGCATTGTTCAAGCCGATTTGAAAACTCATCTGATTACACCAATTCCAAAATGGATAAAATGGGAAACTGTATCAGGGATTTCCAACTAATAGCTTTCCTAACTAAATTTCAAAAGGTAGCAAAAACTCATGGTGGTCAGACTGCACTATCGGATTTCCTTAAAATTTACAGAAAGGTCAAATGGGTTTCATAAATCGAGTGTTAAAAGCTATATCCAAGGAATAATATGGTTAATGCCCAAGGCCTGATCATCTGAATATTCAACTATCCTATCACAGGTTTCCAGAAAAGCATCTGACACCATTGAACAGCCCTTATCCTTAGCAGTTCTCAAAAAAATTGTGCTTTGGACTAACAACATTCAAAAGGCTTGAAACACTATATAAAGTGCACTGATAAAACAGATGGATATAAATCCTGCCCCTTTCAGCAAAAACCGTAAGTGCTTCAAGGATGTCTGCTTCTTCTCCTTTTAACTTCTGCTTGGAGACAGGCACTACTTATGCATACTATGTCCATATTACATTTTATGCTATAGGTAAAATATTGCTAGCACGATCTTCAGGCAATCAGAACAGCTACAATCAATGTCATTGCTAATATGATGTGACTGAGAGGAGACATAAAATATACTTTCAGGTCTTTGCTGTACTTTACCTGTTCTAGTCCACTTAGGTGAACTTCCCCCCCCAACATCCTTTATTCACATATTGTATAAATTGTATCAATATTTTTCCAACCATGCATGATGCCTATCAAGCATATCCTGGAATAAATCATAGCAAAAGATGGGGGGATTATAATGACACGAGAATACTGAAGTCAAGAATACCTGTAGATAAGTAACAAAGTAATTTTCAGCTGGGTTTTTTTGAGATAAGCATCTACGTTCTCAGCATATTCTACCCTTGGTTGCCCTTTTCCCCTCATTCTTGCCCAACAACAAAAATTGTCAGCATGCACCAGGAACTGTATTTCCTGGCACAGAGGTCATACATACACGTTTTCTTAGCAGCTACTGACAGGCTGACTGTATGCCAAGTATTTCATTTCAACTATTCTATCTGCTGTCTACAAAATTAAGAACTTAGATTTTTAAAAAGACTGATCATTATTGTCCAGTCTCAGCTTCCCTTACACTCAGAAGATGTCTTTAATACAAACAGACTCTGGCCAAACAGAGCACTTTTGAAAATCCCCTCCTCAGTGACAGGAGAGAAGCACAAGCCACCATAACCACATTAAGAAATATCAGAAACATACAGGCAGTCTGTTATCCAGATCTTTTCAAACTTAATATCCCCACCCAGCAAAAATGATACAGACCAACCTCTGGCCCCATGTGGAGATGATCACAGGAGTGAGGGTTGCATTTCTAAATAGATCCTTATGCACTCTCCACAAAGACTGCACAAGGCAAGGCAGAGAACAAAAGGGGCCAGAACAGCAATTTGTTCTGTATTCTTCCAGGATTTTATTCTCTTTCGTTTTAAAACATTCAAGTCTTCTTTACCTTTTCATTACTTGCTCTAAGACCACTAAGAAAACAAGACACAATTGTTCAATTTCCAGATGATCTCCTATTATAACAATTTGGGCTTATGATAGGAAGACAAATATTCCTGTTATTGCTTGTTATTCTGCCAGTTGTTCTTGTTTTGGGTTGGTTTTTTTTCTGACAAAAAGCAGGATTGACAAACAGCGGAAACTACCCTCCAAACAGCACATTATTCCATTATAAATGCAAAGCTTCACAAGTGGCGATAATGTACAACAGAGCACAGGAGTCACCGGCATAAGCTGCTGCTGCTGCTATGAAAACTGGTTGGAAAATGTTGCTTTCCCCTCTGGCAGGGTGCATGCATGCCGTGAGCAGAACAACCAAGCTGTCGTTGGGAATTCTGCCCACAGGAAAGGCACATACCACACAAAAGGATAAATAAACCCCCAATTTTCTGTGAAAAAAACTCATCAGGAAACTTTCTCTCAACCTTTGTAGGGAGTGCAATGCCTCACTGCGGATGAGATTCAGTTGTGTAAACATAGGTATCAGTGGCATTTCAGCTGCCTCGGGACATGTGAAAATGTCTCTGTGAGGCTGACAAATGAGACAGGACCTCCTGCCCTCCTGGGCAAATGCAGGCCCAAGTGAGTTGCCCTAGGGCATCTTCCAGAGCACAATAGGGCTCAATGCTTAGGCAACTGAATCCCACCCACAATGTGTGCCTCACCAGTATCAGAGTCTGCATGTTCAGATCTATTAGGGTAAATTCAACTTTTGGTTGGTTGGGTGGGCAGGTTTTACTTGAGATTTTGAAATTTTAAAACAAGAGTGCAAAAAGCATTAGTGAAGCACAGTGGTAACAAGAAAAGGTACAAAGACGAAGGGGAAAAAAACAGAGGAGGAACATGGACTGAAGTGTAGAGTCCTGAGATATCCAGACAGAGGTCCCAAGGCAAGAAATCCTACCTGCAAAGCTCTCTTTTGCAGCCATCCACTCCTGCAATTGTCATTCACATTTGCATTAACTTTCTATCTCACCTTGGAGAGTGGAACAGCATCTGAATGCTGCACAGTGGTAACAAGTGGTGATAATCCCATGGATTTCCTTGAAGATATTATGGGAAATGAAGTTTTCACTGCCTGGCCCATGCTACTAATTTAAGAATGTGAGCAAGAGTACAGGGGACAGCTGGGAGGGAAGGATCTGCTTCTGATTAGAGGGGAGGAATATTGCACACTTTGCATGAAGGCTACAGGACCAGAAATCATCCAATGTCAGCATCTTCCTCTGAACTTTAATGTTACAGACTCCGTAGCCATCTAATTCCAGCTGATGCATTTAGGGGCAGCTGATAGGTGAAAAGCTCTGCTCTCCAAACACATATTCTGCACACGGTAATGCTTAGCCATTTTGGAGGCACTGTGCTATTCCTCCACCTGAAGAAGGAAAAAAAAGAGAAAAAAAAAAGAAAAAAAAGAAAAAAAAAGAGAGAGAGTGTGAATGTAAAGAATTTATTTCTTTGCTCATCCTGAGCATGGAGAATAACACTAATGCCTTGAAGATATCAAAAGACTTATTTCCTGAGAAATATTTTCTGAGTTACTTCAGAGTGATTTGCTAAGAGATCACCACAGCCGACAGTCAAAATAAATCAAATTACAAATCATATTGTACAAAGGTCCTCAGCTAAACTGCCAATTACACTGAAGACGACAGGTATTACAGTATGTATGTCATAAGTTCCCCAAAGTATTACATTTTAAGCAAGGGTAGAATATTACAGTCTTCATTCACCATTTCTCCCCATACATGTACAATATGCATCATAACTAGATACTGGGGTACAGTTGTAAGGCAGTAAGAATCCCAGTCCACCCATTACCTGGACTGGGCAGCCTCTCTGGGCTGCCTGCCAGAGCTGCGTTGCACTGGAAGCTCCACTAAACTCAGAAATACAAAAGTGAAGCACACTTAAAAACTCCCAGTATGAGCCATGAGTTTGTACTCACTTTGCAGTGGTATAAAATCGTTACATCCAGCACAGGCAAGCAGTGAATCAGTCGTTCTGCGCTGCATATGCACTCACACGACAGGACCTATCTTGCAGTCAATGTAATGTCACATTTTATTTCTAAGGAGCGGCCAATGTTTTGTCCCTCCTCCAAAAAAATCACAGAGGAATTTACACTGCAGGATGAATTGCAAAGCAAACACCCAAGACTACGATGCACTGAGCTACCTTCAAACTCTGAAACCATTTAGTTGAGACTGCGCAGCCCTTTCCCAAATTAAGATGACCTGAAAAGTGGGTTTGCTAACTCAGGCCAAGAGCTAGGCTCTGCTGCTTCAAGTATCAATGCTAGTTTATCTATGGTATTGAGTTGCACCTTATGGCCTCTCCTAGTTAGGGCTAACTTAGAGGTATTTGTGTTCCTCCTTTTCCAGTTACTTTTGTCCTAATTATTAGCACAGGTTTATAGAGAAACCTAAGCAGCAAATGCAAAGGTTTGAATATTATGAAGCACTGGGCTCAACGAGTATGCATTCTGCTTAGTTCAAGAAAACATGACAAATTCATAGCACGCTAATTTGTAGTAGTGTTAACTAATGTAGAACGAATTTGTGCATTTTAATATCACTGCAACAAGCATCGTCAGGATTCGTGGATGCAACCACTTAGCCCATTCAGGAGAAAAAAGAACGAAAAATATTAAATGGTATTTAATACATGGCATTTCATTAGATGCATATCACCTGATCCAGACAAATTTTATCACAGAGGTAAACAAACAAGCAAGCAATACCCCCAAATATTTGCAACTGTGCCATTAATGCTAAATCTCCTCAAATCTAACCCGTTTTTAAGGGGTTCAAGTTCAGACTGTTGGAATACAATGTATTCAATGTTTGATGCTACAGCCAGAAAAATACAGACATTACCAGTTCCAAGTCCTTGTCTCAAATGCCTTCCATCCAGACCTTTGGTATGGATAGAGAATATATGCTGTTCCATTTCATGTCAGTGTCTCAGTTTACTTTGCTTCTTGCTTTACATGCAACATATGTTCAGTTATTAGAGGTTTTCTGCATATTACATCACTTTTACAAGTGACCTCATGAACTTGCACCACTAATTCAAAAGGATTAGCGACATTTGCATGACATTTGCTCAACATTTCTTTGAACTTACTTCTACTAAAGGATGGGCTGTTGAACAGAAGTTCATTCTCCTGCAAGAATAATAGAAAATAGGCTTTGGTATCTGTTAAAAACATGTGTATCAGCAGGCAATCTCCTGTTACAACAGGGTATTACTTTTGATAACACACAGAACTTTGATCAAACCCGTATATTCAGTTGAAATACATTCACCCCTATTGTCTTGTGCAGTTCCAGTGGCTAAGCTACTTCAGTTTCAATTACTGCACCCTGGCTCTGACAGATCACAGAATAAAGTAGCCACAGTAAATTATTCAGAGTTCTAGATTATAGCTGTTTCCTAAGTACTCCTGCAGAACTTCAGTACACAAGGCATTCGGCAGTTTACAGTTCTCAAACAACATTTTGCACTGAAAATACGTTTTTCTTTCTTTAAAAACAGGCAATTTTTTGTACTTTAGAGAAAAATCTACTTTCAATTAAGATGATAAAGAAAACATGCAGCCATTTCTCATTTTAGATTTCTAATGTGTTACTTCCCAGTGTGGCAAATGTTTTCCTGTTCAGATTTGTAAACTGAGAAACACAAGGAGAATGAACTAAGGACTAGACAAAAAAGAAACAAAACAGAGAGTGCAGTGCAAAAACAATGTACATTTTTTTTAACTGAAAATTGTCTATGTTCCATCTGGCTGCTAAGACAACATCTTTGCTGTAGCATCAGAAGCAAAGGTTCATAAAGAGGTCACTTTTCCAATTTGGGATTCACAGCCTTGGGTTATAAAACCAGCTTTTCCAGGGATAAAGACAGGCACAGAATCCACCTTTTAAGACAGCAATGCACCTACCTCCCTGCCTCTCTCCTTACAGTGGCACATCTCTGACTGTAACAAACTCCTTTATTCCAGGCCATTGCTTTGCAAAACAGGAAAACTAAGGACAAAATTCAATCCAAGTTCCCCAAGATCAATGTGTACACTCCAGTCACTGAAATACTGGATAAAAGGAACAGATGTCAACTCCTTGTATCTGTTCTAAGGGAAAGCCGCAACCGCTGTTGTGCTGAATGTAGAGCAGTTTTCTATTAGTTATATTGCCGGGACTCCTCCTGATACGAGCCTTCAAGAGATATAGGAAGTTACGTGCCTAATACATGTGCCCTACAGACTGCAAGCATGAGAGAAAAGATCCATCTTGTCAGCAGTAAGTCACCTTCAGCAACAAAGAGCTGCAGGACTTTACTCATCTCTGGGAACAGTATTACTAACAACCAACACCCTCCCAGGTTTAGGAAGCAATTAAACAGGCCTTAGTAAACAACATGTTTTGGGTCTACATTTAAGCATTAAAAATACACTGTCACCTGTATATATTTCCCAGAAAACTGCAGTAAATATAATACAGTTATTTTTAAAAAAAATACATGGAATTAAAACATATTGACATTTCTGCCTTTATTCACCTCTTTCTACTTTCCCTTCTAATTACAACTTTTATTGGAGCTGAAACCACATTTTTAATAATTTTTGATCCACCTATAAGTACCTACGATATACATTCTGAACACATGTACAATCAAAAAATCTTTAAGATACTTTGTACCTAAATACTTTTTGCAACACACACATTCAGTTACAACCTGCTGAGACTAATACAAGTACTTTACATCAGGACATGGGCACAGAAAGAATAAAATTTAAAAACACTTTTTTGTTTCTTGGCATACTTGAAAAATATTTGCTTTAGAGATCTTCCCAGCTACATTGCTTCAAAAGCAATGGCAGACAGGAGAAAAAAAAAAAAAAAAAAGCATATGGCCTGAATAGGGTTAGATTTTCACAAAGGTGAAATCACTTATCTAAGTGTCTGTTTTACCCTTTGAGTTTATGAAATCTTTAAATCATTAAATCATGTTTACTTTATATAGACAGAAGCATTGTCAAGAAAAGAGAACTGCAACTCAACAGAAAGAAGAAAAGCAGCAAGAAGAACAGGAAAGTTTGTTTTCACACATATGAAGGTTATAAAAATGAAAAGAAAATGTATGTTCACAAAGCACGATCTATGCTTTCTACAACTGTTCTTCACATCCAGCTCTGGCTTCTCCCTTCTTCAACCACAGGGATGACCACTTTTCTTATTATGTGCATACAGCACTTAGCACAACTGTCTTGACTTTACTAAAATGCAGAGAACAAATCAGAAAACGGAGCACATGCATTTAATCTCAACAAATCTCTACAGAGAACATTTTCCCTGAAACAATCACCCCTTTAAAGAAGCATTCATCTTCCACCTATTTGCTGTGCTTCGTAAGATCTGTTTTATAGAGAGAAAGATGGGGGGGGTGGTGGTGTTTGAAATTAACTAAGTGTTATGTCAGTCCAAGAATTTGACACAAAACAATACAATATACTGTCATCCTATAAATCTAATGTGGGTTGGAAATTGGCCAGTGCTGCGCCATTTGAAATACAATTTGCATATTGTCACATATTTTAAATACATGGGTAATAATACATATCAAAAGCATATTTTTTGCACATGGGGAAAATAAAATAAAGGAAAACTAATTATAAAAACATAGCCAAATTTTAAGTTAACCCAAATCCAAAGAACAATCTCCAGGCAACCATAAATTACGTGGTGTCCTCACTCAATTGAAAAGCCACTGCTGCATCTATGGCTTGGGGGACAGAGATGGGAGAGTTCTGTTGATCAAATAAACCACAATACTTAATGCATACTTAATATTACATTGTTATTTGAGGAGATAATATAGGCTGAGAATGTTAATTTAGCCCCATGGTATACAGCAATTATCCATTGTCAGCTACTTTCTCATCATCTACCCTTAGATCCCACTGGCAGTAAAAACCCAATGCCAAGCAATGTCTGAGAAGACATAGATCCTCTGTGCCTCATATTTATCTACTGAAGGCTGACCAAACTAAAGAACATCTCTTCTGAAGCCGATGCTCACCAGATGGCTATTAATTTTAATGATAACAAAAGAAACAATAATGAATGTGTGCATTGCATTTCAGTTCAGTACAAAAGTTTACAAGTCCACTCTACTTACTAAAATAACCCTCCCCTCTTCTCCCACTAATAAAAAAACAAAATACAAATCACAATGCGGCTGTCCTATCTCCTAATAATTTACATGTGGGCCAGTATCAATCTCACGGTCGATGTTGAGCAATCTTTCTATGGTCAGCAATGTCTGTGTCCCTTCAGCTCGGTCACTGAAACAGATCTTCAGCTAGTGAAAATTCAACCTAAGTGTCTTAAACTGTGTATGTCTTAGTTCACACACTACTCCTAACAAGAGCTGACAGTTTCATTTTGCAGCACAGTTTTGATTTGTCAGTCTTTAAATTCAGTTTTTACCCTTTTTGCTTGGATGCAATTTCCTTCAAAACTTTATAACAAGATATGCTTCCACAGGCTGTAACTCATCGTAAAGAAATCTCTGATCTGGGAAGTTTAAAAATATCAGGGGAGGACTTTTAAAGCTGTTAACAAATGTTTCAGACTTGAATGCCAGAACCTAGGTTCAGATCACTGTTTACACACTTGATCCTCATGGGAATTTAACACACTTGAAAATGGCAGACCTTATAAGAAATAGTTGCAGTTTCTTGATTGACTGCTGCCTCCTGAAATCTTGCAGTTTTACAACTTTGCGTTTCTACAGTGAAATATAACTGAAGAATACTATTTGAGGGAAATTACTTCGTCTTGAATGCACTGGCATTGAAACACATTTAACTATAGCTAGATAAAAAAAATCAAGCACGTTCTGCAAATTATTATGTTCTCATGAATTTACCGGAACATGAATTCACTTATAACAACGTGACTTACTGCTTTTATCTTTCAAGATGCTAACTGGTAAGCAAATTCCAAAGTTACATGCCTGACTGCATAAAGAAGATGAATTTTGAATCATCTACAAATCCCAACCGCAGACCACTCATACCCTTCTTCAATAGGAAACAGAAAATTGCCACATGACTTATCAGAAATTCAATGCTATTTGAATTTTGAACATTAACACACTGAAAAATGTGACTACAAATACCAGCATTGAATATGTGAAAAAGAATATATTCAGCCTCATAGATATTCCTTCAGAGGATATATAAGTTAAATTACTCAAAAAGCTATTCACTGTAGACTTTTCATTCAGATGTAGTTAAAATGTAAGCAAGCCTTGAAAATTTTAGTTTGTTTTTCCACTTCCTGTGTTATGCAACGTACTCAAGTTACACAAGGCTGTTTTTTCAGCTGGATCACAACATGGTAGCATTTGCAGACCAGTGCTGATGTTTCATTAATGATCTCCATAACAAGAAGATCATTGTTTTCTTTTATGTAAATGCTGGCTAAGTTACAATCACATAAAAATTTACTACGTTCTTTTTGGTGGCCCAGTATCAGAGAGAAGGTCATGCTTCCTACCAGTTAGGACACTCGAACAATACACGTAGGCTATTTTGGGTGAGTGCCTAGTGATTAAAAAAGCCACATAGTTAATGAAGTCTGCAAGCAAAAGAGGAAATCTCAGCTGCTCATGTCAAATCAAGAAAAGAACTTGGTTTGTTAGGCGACATTCAAACTACTCCATATCAAAAAAGGTTTTGTACAGCTGAAACTCTTCTCAGTTGAAGAGTCCAATCTAATAGCTGACTGACTGTAGTTTCAAATTGTAGCTTTGCCACAGACTTCAGAGCATGGCCAGGCCAATTCATTATTTCATTCCTCATTTACCAACCACAAATGAGAAACAGCATTCTTCCTTTTTCTTAATTATTGATCTAAACCATACACTCACTAGTTAGGCGCAAAACAATACAAAGTAAAATAGCATCCCAGGCTGTAAGTGAGAACAAGGCAGAAGACCACACTGCACACATCAAATAAAACTGTAATTCTTATCAAGTATCATTTTCAATTGACAGTGAGGCTTTCAGTTCAAAAATCACTCACAAACATATTTCCCCAAATCAAAACATTTTAGCATGGTAATGAACTACTACCATATCAAGAGAAATAAAAATAATTTTAAAAAAATCACGCTCTACACAGAGTCACACCTAGTTTCAGGTACAAACTGGCAGGAAAATGCTGACCGTTCACGTAACACTCAAACAAGTTCAAGCTGAAAACAAAGTTTTCAGAACAAATGTTCATTTACACTGTTAGCACTAATCTTACTGAATGGAAAAACACGCACAAAAATCCACCCAGTGCCGCCCTCACACACAGACTCTGACCAATGCTTAGAGAAGCAGCATTTATGTAAACTGGAGATGCTTTAGGGAAAAAAATACCACAAGATATAACAAATAAAGTATCTGCAATAAACAAGTATCTTTTTTAAAAAATACCAAAAATAAACCATGACATTACTAACAAATACTTTCAATAAATTTGCCACATTTAATCTTCTAATTGCCTTTGCCAGTTTCCTGAGGCCACAAGTCACGTTAAGAAAATGCTGCCACTAGCTGCAGCCTACACAAGGACTGCCACACAATGGGTCCTCATCCCCGTGTCAGGCAGGCAGCAGAGAAGCACCCCCAGAAAGACACACCACCTAATCACCCCACACAGTGCCTCCTTCTCTCATTAGTATTTGTGGGTCTCATTCAGCTTTTTCTTTTGGAAATACTGAAATGGTAAATAACTACAAATGTAGTAAGGAACTAAGTACCTTGGTAGCTATATTCCCAGTCACTGCTTAGACATGTAATCACCAGCAGCCAGTCTCAAGCACTCTTCTGAATGAACCTAACAAAGCTGACTGCCTCTACCCATGCAGCTCTGAAAATGTTAGAAAAACATGGTTTAAAAAAGACAGTACTTTAGCAGTTCAGTAAAATAGCTACAGCATGCAGGAAATAGTGACAGCTACAGTGCATCAAAGCAAAAAATACATTGTAAGGTGTGTCAAAGACACCAGAACATAGATTTCCAGGGACCTTGAACTCTCTCTGCATAATTACTTATAACAAACTCAGATGCAAAGGAAGTGTTAACTTTTCCCTACAGAATAACATTCCTGCTTTTACCACTTGCAGTCACATTTTCCTAGGTCACATCTTATCCTAGTAATCCACATCAGTGCATAGCCACAGCAGTGAGAGTTTGAGCAGGGATCAAGATCTGGCAGGTGCCTCTGGAGGAAGGCTGCAAAAACACTGTGAAAAATATTGGTTCAAGTTGTGAAATCAGCAGGGAATACACCATTCATTTTGGGCTTTTGTTCTTCTTCTTGGAAGGAAAATAGATGAGTGCATCTTTCCAGATTTCTTGGAGACAGATCTAAACACAGAGAAAGACAGCCAGGAAAGAAAGGGTTGAGAAGCTGACATGTGTAAGAGCAACAATAACCTGAAGGGAAAAGGCAGAGAAGGGAAAAAAACCAAACTTAAGAGGGAAACAGATTTTGTATCATACCTAATATACTCCAAAAATTCTACTAAAATAAGAGAAAAGGTTCACTGGAATCAAGAACATAGTGGTAAAGTCTTCCAAGGGAAACGCTCCTGGTGTTTGCAACAGCTAAAATTCCAGTTCCCTCTATTTCACATGCAAAACCACCTCAACTTAGATGAAATTGTAAGTTCCTTCTGGATCTCATTTCCTAGTCTCCAAGATATTTTCTCATAAGTGTACATACAAATCTATGGAAATCTACCTAAGGTTCCACGAACATCTCTTTTCTGTAGCTTTTTCACTTGTAGCCTACACTTACCTCAGAGTCCTTTACCATGTACAGACAAAGATGTACTTTTACTAAGTGTAAGCAGCAAATCCAAGATGTACCACAGAAATTGTTAATTGCTGCTGTTCTCCCTCCAGGCACAGCCACATCAACACTTCGGTACTAGACAGCGAAAGCCATTTCAATAAAATCAGCAATTTTCAGCAGGTGATGCAGTAACAATAGCAGATGGTGCAAATAACCTGAGCTGCAAGGAGGAGAAAATCCATTCTGTTATTGTACATCTTTACCTCTACTAACTCCAATGTAAAATGTGGAGTCAAAAGGATCCTGTCATTAGGTGACAGACTGGATTAAACTTCATTAAGATTGGCTGGAATAACACTGGGCTTTCACTTCAGACAGTTTTATAAACCCATTAAAGATGCTTTAGAGAGTAAAATAAATGAAACATTGCATACCCTTTCATGAAAAGCATGAAGGCCTCCTCAAAACATGAGCTGCAAAGGTGGGGATGTTTTACTGGGTATTTTTTTGACAGATCTGTGTGTCTTTACGTTTGAAATGAGAAGTCAAAACAGTACAGACAAGAGAAAAGAAGGAAGTCAGAGAAGAATCATGCTTATACCTAAAAAAAAGCTTGGATTGAAAGAGAATGTTTTATACTAACCACTAACAAGAAATTCTTGTAATTGCACTCAAAGACTTTTTAGACTTTTTTTTTAATGTTTTGGGTGTTTTGGTTTTTTGGTGTGTGCTTTTTTTTTTATTTTTTCTGTCTTCAGAAAAACAGTTTTGTACCTTCCTTGTGAACAAATAAAATCTCACTGAAGATTTTCTTTACATTGCCATCAGTTTCCTCTCTGACTGGAAATTCCCTGCAAAGCCCCATATTTTGACTATTTCTGCTAGAGAAGAATAACATTCTTGCAGTCTGTTGCGAGCACATTCTTGCTAGTTATTCCAGCAACAGCACTGCAATACCAGAGCAACAAAAATTATGTGAGGAAAAAATTCAGACTAAAGGGGTACATTAGCATTCAAAACACAAATATGGGCAAATGGAAGTAAGAAAAAATCTGCTGCTCAGTCACCAATGCCTACAGCACTTTGAAACTCAGGAGAGAATGCTTAAAATAAAAGAAAAAGGAAAAAAAACCCTCACAAGCTAGGAGGAAAAAAAAAAAGAAAAATCAGGAGCTGGAGATTTCACAAAAGGAAGCATCATTTAGAGTGTTTCCAGAAGAAAAGGTTGGACGATGAGTTGAATGGAAAACTAAAGCGTGGTTCATTCAGTTTTGCGCTTAGATGACACGATGCATGCTTAACGACCCAATGTCTTTACAATGCTGCCTGCAATCTGAAGCTAAATCCAGAAATGTTTGTAGTGTATCCAAAAGAGATCATCTACCTTCTGTACATGGTCAGGAAGGGCTGCATTGAACGAAGCACCTCCGTAGGCACTCCCAGAAGTGCAATTCTGTGCATCACTGCTTTAACTATAGGTTTATTTGTGGGTATGCCAATACTATAAGCCTATATAAATACTATATTCAACAGATTTAAGATTTTCAAGGCTGAAAAAAGCCCCTGTGACTGCTCTTTTCTTGGCATTACCGTGCTTCAAAAACCCTTCAGACTAGACACAGATGATAGTGTCCATGGATTGATGGCAGTGTCAGCAGAAAATCATGAAGTATTTTAAGTAATGGACATGTATTATTGAAGTGTTGTTCCACAAAAGGAGACTGGTATGTCACCTGGAAAGAACTTGTGGCAGTGGTTGAATCTATAGGGTATTTTCACTGATATTGGCAACTGGTCAAGTGTCCAGAAATACTACTGTGCTATGATTTCAGTAGCTCAGAGGCCCGGCCACAAACCTGGTGACACAGATGCAAATGGTCAGGTTGGTATAGGCAACCTTTCAGTGCATGTTTATTTATACCTGCATGAAATATACATTATTCTCTAACATATTGTGGGGCTCTGGAGAATTAAGACTAGAGGTAGGCGCATCCCCTCTGACAGTGTTCTGCCTTTCTTGCCAGATTACTTCACATGCAGGTGACTATGCATTTCTCAGCTCTGTGCAGCATTTCTAGTTCTCTCTTGCTTTTCACATCAGTCACTTGTGGTGACAGAGGAACTGCAGTGCTTAGCTAATGAGATCTAAATTTCCAGTGACACTGCAAGGGATTTCAGTGTAAGGAAACACACAATTCATTAGCAGCTTTCCTCTTTTCCTCTACCTTACATCTATACCTAGACCTCCGTTCTGTTCTGTTGCTGAATCATTGTAGAGGTTAGCAAATCAGATATAAACAACTTGGTTCACAGAGGTCCTAAGTTTCCACAGTTCTTGTTCCAGTCAATGGAAGTTGCAAGTGTTTGGATTATCAGCAAAAAGGGCAATTAACTGCCTTGTGCTTCAGCTCCCACATCCATAAAATGGGAGCAGTTATTCTTTCCTTCTAAAGTGCCAGCAGAATCTTACATGAAAACTGCTGAAAACTTCCTCTTTCCTACAGACCATGGTGGTCTGTCATTATGCCAGCTCCTTTATCCAGTGTCAGTGCCTGCCTAGCTGCCCTTCTATTCAGTGCTGAGAGCTGGGCCTCTTTAGCCTGGAGAACAGAAGACTGAGAGGGGATCTTATCAATGTCTACAAATATCTTAAGGTCGAGTGTCAGGTGGACAGGGCCAGGCTCTTTCCAGTAGTGCCCAGCGACAGGACAAGGGGCAATGGGCACAAACTACAACACAAGAAATTCCAACCAAAGAACTTCTTTACCTTGAGGGTGCCAGAGCACTGGAGCAGGCTGCCCAGAGAGGCTGTGGAGTCTCCTTCTCTGGAGACATTCAAAACCCACTTGGACGCGACTGGGCAGCCTGCTCTAGCAGACCCTGCTTTAGCAGGGGTTGGACTAGATGATCTCCAGAAGTCCCTTCCAACCCTGGCCATCCTCTGTGATTCCGTGAAACAACCAGAGCAATGGGCTGGAAGTCCTCAACAGTTCCTTCCTACTTGCACACCTTCCCACACAGCTATTCATGCCACCTCTATCTGGCTACTTTCTTCCTTTTCTCAGAGCTGGGGACACCTGTTCTGTTGCAGCAGGACAGAGGTAAAAACATGAAAAAGGAAACCATCAGAGAGCTTATTTAAGAGTAACGGGGATCTGAATACTACCTTACTTAGCCTGATAATTACAAAGGAAATGGCAGCTGATCTAAATCATGATTGGGTAGGAGGTCGCCTTGCCAGCAAATATGATAGTGCTAGCAGGCTCTGTTCAGCAGCTCTTTTGCTGTAAAAATATTATTTCACTGAAGTGAAATATTTTGGCTTCACTCCAGTAATAACCAAGGCAGGCTATTGTTGCTCTGGAAGGAAATTTTGCTCACTGTGATGGAAGCAGCCACTGCCTACTAGAAAGAAAATTCAGCAGAAATATCTCTTTGTTCTAGTATTCTAGACTGAGCCTTGATTTCTCTCCCTGCTGTCAAAAAAAAGGAATACTCAGCAAGCAGGACCTTAGCAGCAGACAGTGGTTTGAATATATGTTGCCTTGGTCTGGCACACTGCCTATTAAAACAGTTAGACGTTTTCTTACAGCCATAAGACCTTCTAGCTTTATTCTGAGTCAGACAAGTTCACCTAAAACAAAGCACAGAGTGTAAGTTAGATCTAGTCAGAGTGCACACATTTTATTGCTGGAATCTAACGAGCATCTTAGAAATCCTGATGCTACAGTCTAAGAATATAAGATCATTACAAATAATGAAAACATTTTGATAATTAGACTGTCAAGCAGAAAGCCTAACAGAACACATTTAGATATTCAAACACACTTCAGCTGCATGTGCATCAGCCCTTTGGCGGCCAATATACTGAAAAGAACATATCAATAGTTTGCAGAAACAGAACACAGACAAGATTCAGCCAGACAGTACTATAATGCTAGACTCTTTTACTTCCTAGGTTGTCACTGACACTGTCACCTTATAAAGCAATACTGGGCAGCAATTAAGTAGGGCTGTTATTCACCACTAAGTTAGCAAAGGAAAAGAAATGAATGAGCTTTCCCAGGTTGCAGTAGTTCCAGATTGTCTCTCAAAGGGCTGCATCAATTACTGTCACTTATTTGTCAGCAGTATGCCATGATTAATTGGCAAGATCCACATTTTTGCGTGCCTTACGTCATACACAGCTCTGCTCCCCCATCTGTTTTTATTGGTGTTATACACCAAAACGTTCCACACCATGTACCTTGTCAAAGCTATATTAATGTCTCACAGTGGAATCAAGCTAAAACAACTTAAAACCCAACAGATTACCTAAATGTGCTGAAAATAAAGATGTAAAGAGAAGTGACTGAAAGATTTAGTAGAATTGAAAGTTGAGATGCAAAAAAGAGCAACAGACTTCAAGCTTTCTTCAGCAAAATGTTATGTTGGTTGAATAAGGGAATTTGTTGTCAGTACTAAAATATGCTGAGAAGTTTTTCTCACTAATTCAGAGTAAGTAGCACTTTACAAAAACCCCCATGACATTTACAAAGTATATTGTTACTTTGCAAGAACAAGTGTGTCGAAAATAGCCTTACGTTTCAGTTCCTCAGATCCTTCCTTTCCTATTTAGGATGGTGTTCGAATCCTTCTTCCTTATTTTCTGAAAAAAATCTGCATCCTGTGGACTTTCCCAGAATTCCAACATGCATTTAAATGTTTCCTTGGAGTCTTACTGAACACTTACACACGTGTATGTCCTAGGTAGTGAGTAAAAAAACCCCACACATACATCGAAGAGCACCACAGCAGGACAACATACGATAACACAAATTTATGGTTTTAACTATAATAAAGGCTTACTGATCAAAACATTATTCAACATTTATGTGGTCATTTTCATGTGAAGACATGAACTTGCTTTAAAAAAGAAGTCATTAAACAAATGTTATTTCCATTCTAGCCTTGACAGCCACCAGGACTTTTTATATGCCTCATGATACCCATCATCTTTCTGAAAGCTTCTACTCAGAAATTGTGCCATTTTGAGATTCCAAGTTTCATTCTTTCAAAACACACTTCTCTCTCCCCTAGCTGGAGAAAAGGTAAAATATCTGAAATCTTCACGTTCAGCCTCCAGAATCCATCTGCTTTTAGAATCCACCTCCTTAGAACCACAAGATCCATTGCAAAAGATGCTGTGAGGGACACTACTGCACTCACATCGGAATTATGCTTGCCCTTCCACACTTCCTGCCTTTCTGATCATCTGAAGCACTCAGCAAATATTTACACTATGACCACCTTCTGACTTTTTAGTTGCATTGACTTCCAAGTTCAGAATCATGAAAACAGTACAGTGAGTAATTAGAAGTCTCATAATTATTGCACTATCCATTAGTAATTCTGCAAGGTTGGCACTTGTCTGCAGTACAACAGGAAAAAGAAGCTGGTTAGTGCCCCTAAAGTTGCATGGTTTTAGTCTCAATATATACACCCCCAATTCAAAAGCATTATTTTTCTTTCAAAGGAACTACATTTTTAATACACTTCTGTTGCTTACCCTTTAGTTAGCAGAAGTAATTGACAGTCCAGGCTAAACATTAAACCACCTGTATATCCTCCTTCAGATCCTCCACAGCTGTGGAACATTCTCTCTGAACCTGAATCAGTCCTTCTGAGTGAGCTAGATGATCAGTTACTCTTCTGAAAGATCTCATTTTTCTATTCCTGTGTCAATGAAATAATGCAGGGGAGAAAAAAGGAAAATGAGATGACCTTTCAGGAAAGTGAATATTCCACATTGTGTTCCCCCTAACAACATTGTCAGGTATTTAAAGCTTCCCACTGGGAGAACCATTGCTCCATTATCAGCTGGGATAAATAAATTCCTCCCAATAACAAGTCCCCCCACAACCTACAAGTGATTTTATAGAAACAGTCTTCTGATAAGCTTTTTAATCCTTCACCTGAGAATTCTGATGCTAAACAAAGAACAAACAAAAGCACAGAAAAGATGATCCCAGCTTTACCAGTCAAAACTGAGCTTACAGTTTCAAGAGATGCAAATGGTCTGTAATATCAAATACAAATATTATCAAATACAACTAATGAAATTTTACTTCCATTTCCACACATGTCACAGTATGGTAACAGCATCTTCCTGGGCCCAGGAGCTGTGGTCTGTTGTGATCTCCTCCAAAGAAACAGCATAGGCTTACTTCAATGCCTTTCTCAGTTTTTATCTGTTGTTTCACTACTCAAAGCAGCAAGGTACTACCTCCACCGTCACCAAAGTGACCTCTAAAGCCTCTGCTGTAATACTGCAGTCATGAAAATTACCACAGACACCATAAAACAAAAAGTAAAGAAAACGAACAACAAAACAGGTTTTGACCTGAGGAATTACAGAGATTAGAACAAGGTCTACATGAGGCAGCAACACTGTACGGTAAAAGCTTAGTTACCAACAAGAAATTAATTTTCATAGGCTTTGAATATTTTTGCTACTTTCTCAAAAATTATTCTGCAACATCATGCAAATGATGCAAATGTAAGCACAGAGGAATAAGGTTAAGTTAATGAGACATTCAGGCCAAAATGCAGATTGCCATGCTTTTGTGATGGCTATATATATACCATGCCTGCATAGAGATCACCATATCGACACTGTTGGCTCTGACTGTTACTCATCGCACGCTGTTGTGCAGATAAGAACAAAGCTTGGCTCTGGGAGATCTGTCCGTTCCCAGAAGGCAGGTCCCCCCACCTTGGTGGTGCAGAGGTGGCCCGCGTGTCTCAGGTGCCATCAGCACCTTGGACAGGGTGAGCCTGGGCTCACAAGTGGCACGGGTGCTGCTCACACACAAAATACCAACACAAGAGGCACCCTGGTCACCACTCACACCCCGCAACAGCTTATGGACATCTCTGCTATGGCCCAAATTCTCATGGCTTGTACCAGAAACATGTTGAATTTTTCCAGTAGGTCAGTTTGTGTGCATCCAGAAGAGAACAGGACTCCAAAAAAAATAGCGCAATTGATGCAAGCTCTTGCCAGAGACACTTTTATAGCATCATTGGCTGCTGTGCTCATTGAGCTGTTGACAGCAGCAGCGGTAGAAAACTGAAGAGAAAAAGAGCAGGATTAGACTGGGCTTTTGTCTTTACCTCCGTTCTGTTATAATGCCCTTCAGAATGCTCCTCCAGAATGCTCCCTGGTGCTAGAATACCTCTTCCTTTGAGGAAACCAGGAATCTATTTCAAATTTCTAACCAAGAATCCACTTTTCACACTTAATTCCTGACTTTAAGCCCACACTACTCATTTCTCCTTTCTTGTCCTTTGTCTGTTACATTTTCCAAGATATAAGCCAAGAGGCTATTTATATTATTTTGCATTGACCATTATATTGCCATGATGATACTGTCTGACAGGTCATTTTACATTAGCCGAGTTCTTCTGTCCCAGCTGCACACTATGAACATAACACACATCTTTCTCTTAGTTCTGTTGCAAAATACAAAATTGCATTGGCTTAAAAACCAGAAACACAAAGAAAGTGACAGATAATTTGAACAATCCAAATCCACAGAATGTTTTGAATATCTAGGCCCAGATTTCCATTTTTATGTATTATTTACTATATTCTACCTTGCAGGCTTACATACACTAATCCTCCTGGATGTATTCAGCACAGAGAGTGATCCCTGGCCTCTAGCTTTGAAGCAATTTACTAGTTGTGCACACACAGCAATACTTTAGACAGAAATTATAGACAGTATTGGCAAAGTGTTATGCTGTAGAAGGCTCTGATCTGTTCACCTTATGACCTTAGAAAAAGTTCCCAGAGCTTTGAAATAAATCAGTGGTATTTCATATGCCTTGGTATTATCTTTCAATTTGTGGTTTCCCGAGACAGTCAAATTTCAAGAGCAACTATGTGACAGCAGGGGCATGAGAAACGAGAAGAACATGTAAAAGATGTGGCAGCTATGCCAGTTTGACAAATATGGTTTAAAAAACTGAACAAAACAAGTTCCCAAACCACAAGGTAGGTAGAACAATTCTTTTAGTCAAACAATCCACTCAGAAGAACTGCAGCAGAAGCCTAGAACACGCACTCCCAGTTTTTTTCTAGATAACGCAGAATAGTCATAAAATCATTACAAAGGCCTGTAGTCTTAAAACCTGTATAATATAAATCTAAAGTATTTAATACATTTAAAATCCACAAGAGGGCAGAAGCATAGGTAAACTGAAGAAAGTAGAAGAGACACAGACAGCAAACAGAAGCTCAAGACCCTGGTCTTCTGAAATACGTGGTTTGTTGGTTTTGGGGGTGTTTTTAAGAAAAATTTGACCATTTGGTAAGGAAAATAAGATTCATAATTGCATTTAGATTCATGATAGCATTTACTTAAACATATAACCTTGCCATATGGTGAAAACATGAAACCTATTAACCAGGTTCAGGCAATTCTTCCTTTCTTCTGAAACTGGCTTGCTTTAGTTTCACAGTCAATCAAAATGACCACAGTCATTCACATTTGTTCATTGATTTCAGCTGGAAAGTGATTAATCGCTGCCAATGATATAATGACTTCTAAAAATACACAGAGGAAGCCTGCACCCTCAGCTTGGCAGTGATATGATCAGTTTGTACAACAGCTAGCCAAACTCAAATAAGAGTTGCAACTGGAGAGTTTGGTTTCTCACGTACAGTATCTCACGCTGTTTGCTGATAGGACCGAACAAAATTGTCCTATCTGACTTGGAAGCCTAAAACTAATCTTCAAAAGACATTGAAGTATTTGGGGCTACAGCCATAAACAGACTTACTCCCAGACATTGTTTCACCCAGCAGAACCTACAGTCCTAAATTAGATACCAAGATCCATCTTGTAAAACACATGGGAAGTATGCAAAACTAAGCACAAGAGGGAAGCTGGCTCATGTAATCAGTATAAAGTCAGAGGAATGATTAGCCATTTCATTTCAAAGCAGGTAAGCATCTACCCGATTAAGGATTCTTTACTCTAAACCCTGTTCTCTGTGGTGCCCAAGGACAGACACAATTAGACAAGAAAGAAACCTGCCCACTGCAGCCTCTCTACTAATGTTATCATTATCTAGAATATGAAAAATTTTGTTTCAGTTTTCACTCTTCTCCATTAAAATAAGGACTCCAACATAGCTATTTTGGGATCCAAGCCATGGACAGGGTCAATATAGATCAGATGTGTAACTCGCACTTTGGAGAAGTCTGTTCATACACAGGGATGCTTCTGTTAGTCTCTGGACATGGAAGCCATATCCTGTGTTTCATTAACAGGTTGGTCAATGAACTTCATCAATGAAAGGCCTTCTTACTACTGTCAGTTTTTCCTCACAGATGCAAAGCAGAGACAGACTGTTCTCAGCCTAACACACAGAACAGGTTTTCATCCTTTCCAGTATCAAGGTGGACTTGATTTGCCTTGTTCAGTTGTTATGTAAAACTTAAGTCGTATACATAACATCTCTTTCCTATTGCGCACACATTTTGATCTATGTATATGCATGTACATAATTTTTTTAACTTAAATATATTGCTTGTGCCTGTTGTAAACACAGAACTCCATAACCACGCACTTGCAGGTGTATTGATTATAGCAATTTCTTTTTTTCACACCAGTATAAATCAACTTCCAAAAGCAAAAATAAGTAAGTATGAGATCAAAACAACAAAATATGTTCCATTTTCTCAGACTATATATTCCCAAAATCTAAGACAGCTATGGATTCACCTAAGGTATGTCTGAAATGGAACACACACCAAAGGATTCATCTGTGATCTATTTTGCTTGGTTTCTAGAAAATGCTGGTCTTTTTGTCTGGGTTTTATCAAAATATGGCTGAGGGATACAGAGCAGAAAAATATGATGGTAAAAACTTTATCCAGCCAGATCTGCTTTTAGAAAAAGGAAAGGCAAATGCCACAGCCATTTTAAGTGCACAGCAAATATGTAGCTCTAAATTCTTTTTGAGTAGAGTGCCTACCTAAGTTATTTTTATCTTTCTGAAAACATCTTTTGAAGCAAAACATTTAAGTATTTATCCTCTATTGATAGAGAGATGAACTATGGTTAAAATGAACATCCTCCTTGCGAACATGACAGTAGCCCGTAACCTCAGCATACCTTGCCAGACTCTAATTTATGAAACAGCATTATTAATCATAGGAAACTTGCAATTACAGAACTGACTACTGACTAGGCTTTTACAGTCACAAGGGAAGTTGCTAGCAATTATGAAAGTAGTCTGCTAGGAAACACACATATTAAGCTTTCTTAGATTCAATAAACTTACACCTTACTGATAACTTGATACAATGATCAGTACTATGCTCAGGAGTAACAATTTAAAATTAGGATGAAGGACTCTAAAATCTATTACTTTCCTATTTGTGGAAAAATCTTGCCTTGTAACATTTAACTGGAAACTGGTTGTTTTACTGGCTAAAGAGCTTTCTGCTTACTGATGGCATTTTATCATTGATGAATGAGACATTATTGAATGGGAAAATACCATCTTCTACTGTTAGTCCTTTAAAAAAAAATAAAATCATAAATCCTAAAAGATAAAGATATACTAATATATATAATGAAGTCCTTATACTAATGTGACTGAGAAAATAGAACCCTGTTCACCGTCCATAGTAAGCCATCACATGGCTGGTAGCTAGCTGACTGAAATCGAAATAGGATGATGCTTTGTAACACTTGTTGATTTAAAAAAAAAAAAATTAGACAAACTCAGCTGAAAGGGTAGATAATTCATATTGTCACTGAAAAGATAAAACAGAAAGGTACCATTCTGGTACAAAGCAAAGGCACTAACTTACAACATGGAAAGCCAACATTTTTTAATTTTCCTTCTGATGGGCCATCAATTCTTTAAGATTAAAAAGAAACCATCAAATTTGCATGCCAAGCATAGCAGGTTTTCCATCGGACTGAGAACACCCACCAACCAACAGCAATCCCCTTTGCCATCTCTCCAGTGATTAGATGAGTGATGTCAGTTTTGTGCTGACACAGGCAGCCTGCTTTTTACAGACTGATTTTTAGATTCAGGCAAACAAAAACAAAGCCCAAATCATTAATTTCATAGCTTTTTTCTGCACCAATCCGAATGTGAATTCTTAACTGATGGAAAGCATTAAAGCAAGGAGGAGAAATCACTGCTTCTACCCATCCTTGATGCACTGTAAAGGAGTGGGAAGAAGAATTTACAGAAGCTTTGGTTTGCAGGTCAGTACAGCTGGCCTCATTTGTAGCTCTAACAGAGGGCTTGCTGATCATTTGGTCTTTTTCTATATTGAAGAGCTAAGCCTAGCTCTTCATTCAGCCCTATCATCCCATACAAATATTTTGGATCTGGGTGAGGAGATAGTTTAGAAAAGGATAACCTCACCTGCTTGGCTTACCAAAACTACCCTTCAAGGCACAGGAAACTATCCATTTGAGAAACTATCATTTGAGAAAGACTCTTAGGCCAGGTCACTAAACATAACTGCAGGATTTTCTCTCAGACACACAGTGACTTTAGAAAACAAAAGCATAGGAAGAGATTTAACAGAAGGTGTTCTTACATGACTCAAGGTTGCTCAAATCACAAGAAAGGATATGAAAACTCAAGCCTCGGCACACTTTGCCCAGAATAACTAATTCAACAATCTTTTATTTCTGTAAAAGCAAAACAGCAGAAAATGGCCTCTGCACAAGTGGTAAGTGTCATATGACACAATTAAGTTATAAACTAAACTCTGTGCTTAAAATCAAAAGGAAAGGTAGCAAGTAACCCTGCTCAGAAACAGGAAGCTCCAATAAATAACATATACAAAATTAAATAGATATTTTCAACCTTAGTAGTATTATTCAGATTTTTAAATAATTTAGTTCTAAGTGACAAAGAAAGAAAACAAGGTAAAAGTGAGATCCGTAATGACAAAGTTTTTCTTCCGTGCCCAAAAGGCTTTTATTATTTCATCTCAGCAGATTCAATCCCCAGTCTACCTACTACGAAACTGAACAAACTGCATACAAATGTAGAAAATAATTTAGAGATGAATTCTTCTGAGTTTTATCACAGTATAAATGACCTATGTTAAAAAAGTCAGTGTATACAGACAAATGGACTTCCATGTTTTATAACATTTAGAAAAAAGATGACATTTTGTGAAATAACTGGTGCCTCTTGACTTGCCAAGTAGATTTATGATCTACCTTGAATTTGACAGATTAAGTTTGTTAAAGAATATTTTAAAGTCTGAGGCACTACACAGAAAATTACCACAGTACCAAAGAGTTAACCTGGATAATGTGGCAGTGAAGGTCTCTAATCCGGCAGCAACATTACCTCTTGTAGCACTTTCTCCCAGTTTTGTTTGAACAGCTGTTAAACTGGAAATTAACTTGTGGATTTAAAAGCTTACAATCTTTTCCTTGTAGAAGGATAACCAAAACACCAAACAAACCCATAAACCCAAAACAACTTTTACTAATGATTCCTTTTTTCTGAATGCCCTTCTCAAAGAAAAACAGAAGTGAGCACAACCTCTCTTCCATTATCATTCAGCAAACATGTTGCTTCACGCTGCAATAAATGGAACAAGAAAACTGTGAACTCACAGTTCACTACTTGCTAGATCTACCTGATGCTAGTTACTGTACAAACTTACTTCAGGGATTTTATAGCTAAAGGGTATGAACACATGATCAATGATACTTGAAGTATAGCTATTTAAGTTAACTATATTGCTCAGCAGCTGAAACACCACAGCTAACCATGTATTTGCTTGTGATTTGAGATGTTTATGTCTCATGGGAAACTAATCTTACACAGAACCAACATGACATTAATAAAAAGGCCACAGTCTTGTCTGATTGGTGTTCTCATGGGTTTTTTTAAACAAAAGAAATATCAAATTAAAACTGTGAAATTTTCTGGTTATTTGCAGCCACATTAAATAAACAGTCTCAAATACTCGTTTCTCTATGAGGTCCTACTACCCTGTCAGCAATTATCAAGCAATGCCCCTATTATTACTGCTACATTCAGTACAGTAACTCAGCAAAGGCAAGTGCAAGTGGCTATATAAGCAGAAAAAAAATATTTTGTCTTGAGGAGCTCAGAGGCTAATCAGGAAGAAAATAGTGATGAAGAAGAAAACAGAGATATAGCAGTTGGTCCAAGTGGCAGACAGTCAAAAAGCAGATCCTGGAACTGAATACCTGCAATGCTTCAGAGTTCCTCAGACATGTTCCAGCCTGGGCCTCATGCTGTTCCAGAGAGCGAAAAGGTCTCAGAAGCCATGGTTCTGTTAAAATGTCTTCTCAGATAAACATGATTTGTTTTGAAGATAAAGGTTTCAATTCTCTTCTCACTTGTATTCACATGACTCTATTAACTCAAAGAGCAAATGTTTCCCATCTATGCTTCTATTTGTACAGAACCGAGTTCCTGGTTACCAGGACATCGTCATTAAGAAAAATCTTAGGAACGCAACCAAATTCCAAAACGTACATAAATCCCACTGATTTCCAGGAGCAGACACACAAACCAGGCTTCAGAGCTCTGGAAAACTGATCTCATGCTATCAGACTAGACTGCCTTTTATATATCTGACCTATACAACAATTTATGCATATGCATGCATTCCTGTTTGTGAAACGTGAGATCACACCATTTCAAAAACCTAGGTGGCAACTCTTACTACTCTTCTCTTAAATTTAAGAATAATGCCTAACTCCAGGTTTTCTTCAGGTTAGTAGTTATAAAGTCTTACAGACTAAGACCATGAGGTTCCATTTTCATCCTTTAAAAACACCTCATCTGAGATTTCAGCTGTATACAGTAGAATGGTGGTAGAATCTAACTTACTTGAATTAGAACAGTTTCAGTTTGTATGTACAATGCATCTCATGTACATTCCTAAGATATACTGCTTAAGTAATTTATTAAAATCCTATTCCACTCAGGACACAAGAGGACTAAGAGCAGTGAAAACTCTCTCAGGACTCAGTTGACTCTGGTTACAACCAACCATTGCATGATCAGCGCAGAACAACTGCGTTAACCAAAATTCCAACAGAAGTGGTGAAAGTTCCACTTTAAAATGAACATACGTCTCAATAACACACTTCTTGCCCACTCCTGCCACACAGTCAAACCAAAAGGTGTTTGTTTTTGTTTAAGCTACAAGCACTTGATACCACTTTCAAGGTGGGCATCAAAACACACTAGTACGGACATTACTACTGGTAAGTGAAACACTAAGTAGCTTTGGGTTTGTTCATCTTACTACCTAGATTTTTCTGAGGCGATCAGACCCAGGAGACATGCAGTGATGGAGAGCCAAGAATATTTTCTTGCCTACCTCAGCTGGAGTCCATGGAGAGAAATGGGCCATGAAGTCTCTCCTCCACTTGTGACATGGGTGTTTCCCCCTGATTTCTTTCATCAGTGGAGGGTGATGAGTTCATATATCATACACAGCCTCTTACCATTCTCCTATTGTAACACAAGAGGTAGGTGAGTTTAGCACACTCAAAGAGGCATGCTACTTGAACATAACAAACAGGGGTCAGTGACAGTGACACAACATAGCAGCAAATGCTTTGGAAACACCAAGTTCACCTGTATGTTGCCTGCCCTTGTTCACAGGAAATTACAGATTCAGTAACACCTTACAAGGGATCGGGGATGGAAAATAGACTGAAAAAATAGCCAATAATTTTTAATAAAATGAAGACTGGCAGTCCCAGGTTGAAATGTTCAACAAATAATTTTCCAGGTCAAGGAAAGTGTTTGCCAGTGACAATTTCTCAGCTGTTCCTGCACATCCTTAAATTACTCCATTTTCTGTATGTGCCACAACACATACAGGAGACAAAAACAAGCTGTCAGAATTCAAACATATTCCAGAATATAGCTTTACAGCTGTAATTGCTATCATATTCTGAGCTAACTCTAGCCTAAAAAAAAATCAGGCAGATTTCAAATCTCACTGTAAAGAGAATCCCTATACTTCTGTGCAATGAGTATGTAACTGAGCTTAAAAAGTTTTATTATAACCTGATCATACACTGACAACAGCACACTGAGATCCTCCACCTCTAAAAGTGAAGCTTTAGAGGGACTATCATGCTACTTCTTTTAAACTGAAAAAATAAAATAAACTATGAGGTCTTTGAAAAATAATGGTATTAGTAGACAGTGACACACGTTAAAGGTTGTGATTTAAAACACAGACCAGAAACATATTCTTATAACACCACAAATTAACTCACAGAACATACAAATTCCTTCAACTACAGTATGTCTGTACATTCAAATACGATGACATAAAATGCCTGGCATGCATGTTAACTTACACTGTTTCTGCCTTTGTCTCATTTCTAATTAGGACTTGCTAGTGTAAACTAAAGGATGCATCAAATGCTTCGCAATCTTATAGACAAAACAAAATTATAACATTAGAAGTGTGAAGGGTATTTATCATATTAATGTTTTGTATCAGCTTTTGGCCACACATCTGATCAGAATGGAAAGCAGAAGGAACTAGCAAGACTGCTGCTGTTCCTAACACGAGAGAGTGAGATCTCTCCAAGAGGGGTCAACTGTAATTGAAAAAATAAAGAGAACAAATTCAATGTTATGATCTAGAAAAAACTATACAATGTAAGGGGGGGGTGGAAATCACAGCCTTCTAAAATTGTAGCAACTACATGTTATTTCAGGAATATCTCCAGCTTTTCATGTTATTCTCCAGTGCATGACTGACTATGGAAAAGTCAGTATTTTGACTAATGATTAATTTTGTCAATTTGCCGTAGTGGACAGTACAGTAAAGCAAAACAAACACACACACTACAAAATTAACAATTACCTTTTAACTAACAGGTTTCAATTTCTCATTTCTCAAAATCAGGTGACAGGAATGTTCCCTGTCTTACCAAGTGGGAGACTGTCAGTGGAAATTTTTACTCAAAGGAGAAGAGTTTCTAGTTTTGTTTTTTTCCTTTGATGTTGTGTTTCTTTGTTGTTGTTTGGTTTTCTTTAAGAAAGTTATAACCAAATACAAATATATTGCATAATGTAAGTCTGCATTGCATATGAACTCAATTATACAGTTCACCACCATGAATTCAGTGATCTGCATAACATTACCTCCAACTGCGAGAAATTCAAGCACCTCATGGAAAGAACAGGGCAGTTCTTTTCGCGGAAACACCTGCAGCTGCTGAGCCAGGTGCTGGCTCTGTAGGAGATGAGGCAGACCTGCAGCCACTTTAACACAGAAGGAAAGTTCCTGGAGACCATGATCAAAGAGTCATCACCTGGAGCTGGGCTTCAACGTCCTGCACCTACTTCTTGTGTTTCCCATGAAGGTCTCCCATTTGCACACTAATCTTGTCTCTCTCTTGTTCTATTGAAGCCATTAATAAGATCAAAGCTTCAGGTATTAACTGCTGCTATTGATTACATACAGCATGATTAATCTTAATACATATATTGTAATTTGTCCAGTAATAATTAAAAAAAAAGTACATTCTCCTCTTCATGTACTGACTTTCAGCAACTAGCTATTTTTCTCAAATATAGCTATTAATCCTAACCATGTAACACAACTTTGCAGCAAAGATCTCTGGCAAAAACTCCATGCAAAATATGTAAAATATACCACATTATCCTTTTTTTAATAGCATTGTCCCTCAAAAACTGCTTAGAAAATCTTCATTTTTGAACTTCTGGGGGCTTTTTTCCTTCTGCTGTTCTCTGTGCCTTAGTTTGCATTGACCAAATGGAAGAAGGAAAAATATAAAGGAAGAAAAATATAAAAGATTGTAATCTCAGTTTTTCTATGACTAAAATATTGTCAAACTGATGACTAAATTGATGTAAAAAAGCAAAGTCACCTTTGCAATGTTGTCCCATCCCGGTCATGTCAAAAAAGTCAGAACCTATTTCTCTGTTTTAGCATAGAGTTAGAACACCATCAGACATGTCAATATATGGTACTGATTAATTACCTGAACACTTAAATTATATTAATTTTTTATAATAACTGTAGCAACAAATTAAAGTTCTCTGGACCTAGAAATATACTAGTCTGATAAGCTCTCCAAATATATAAAAGCTCTCCAAATAAGGAGAAGACGTATTTTTTACTCAACTTTATAATGCCTATTATACTTGTCTTACACACATACAACATATTTGATTTATATGAACAAATGGTTTGTATGGAACTGGTAAAGACCCCAAGTTCCACTTACCTCTCAGGAAAAAAAAGGGCATGAAGACAACTTAGTATGCTTTGACACATAGGTGGTTGTCACAAACAAGAAAAATATGGTTACACTTCTTCAAAATCTGCAGGAATGGTAAACAATTTAGAAACAAATAAGTGTATTCATTTCCACAGGCAAACTGAAAGCAGTAAGATATTCACGTGTTACTGAATAATCGTAATGCATGAAACACAGCTGTGCAGTTTGCCTTCAAAACTTATACTGCAAAAAATACTACTATAATTATAGGAAAATAAGTTCTATATTAAAATTTAAAAGAGCATAAATATTATTATATAATGCCATAGAGTTTAAAACATAACAAAATTAGATAACATATACACGTAGCAATATGCCTTTCTGTCACAAACCAGTGTAACACCTAAGTCACTTGTTCCACACTGAACTGATACATTACAGAACAACATTATATGAAATTGGGTTCTCCATATGCAGGTCTTCTCCCAGACCCTCTTCATATGAATTTACATCAGTGTAATTCCTGTGATCTATTTTATACAATTACATTATGGTCCAGATCATATGGCTGGTGCCTTACTATGCTTTAGTCTTTTTTCCACTCAGATCAGCCTAGGGGACACTGGATTCCAATTTTAAACCTGCAGATACAGCTGAAGGTTACCCCTTTGCCTGCAGAGACCTTTCAGACAGCTCATTCAAGCTAACTAGTTATATGCAGTTTGAGCCAAGGATCCTAGAAATAAATGGGAAGACATCATTTCAATGTTTTCTGCAATGCTGAAAACCGTGACAGGTCCCTGCTCAACTTATTAGAGTTGCTAGCAGTAACTGACCTGGTTTCGTTAAGCAAAGGAACCTGTAAACCTGAGCATACATCTTCCTTGTAAATGAGAATGTCTGTAAACTTTTCTTTGTTGTCATGGAGTGTTATAGGCTTCCACAAGAAGCAAAGGGAGGTTGAAGATAAACTGTTTCATAACAAAAAAGGAAGCTTACTATAAAAAACTAAGACCCTCTGACACAGACCCTGTAATTATAATCACCCCTACTAGTGGCATGCCGTCTTCAGCTTCTGAGAAAAACACAGTGTCTTCTGCTTATTTCTGGAGAAAAGTAATAGCTTTGGAAAAGATTACTATTGGGATCCAGTGCTGGGTGTCAAAACTGAACATGTAACATACAGATGTCCATGCAGAACAGGATCCAAACTATTAGTAGAGAAGGAAGAAAGTGTTAATGATAAATATATCAACATCTATTGCTAGCTATTTCCACTGCTAGCAATACTATTGCTATTCCTTTTTTGCTCTTGTTAGAAAATCTGCCATGTGATAAACAGATTTGAGAGTCTACTGTGAGATAAAGAATTACGCTGTTCATTTCAGCATCGTTTTTCCTGCTGCAGTTCAGAAAGAAGCTGAATTTTTTCCCATGAAAACTATAAGCAAAATGTCCCAATGCAAGTTAATTTTACAAAACATTGCCAGGTCCAAAATGAATACTAACAGTTTACTAATGACAGACCCTTAATATTAACTGCTGTTAACTCAGGAATTTGACATGCAATCACTCTCTGAAGTTAGTTTCACTGTCCTTGTAGATAAAAATTTCTTTACTATCTAGCTGTGGTACAAAAGGGCCTTGTGGGAACTCTTTTCAGGAGTTTCACTGCAGTAAACAACCCAATCTGGTAATGTGTAGAATTTGATTTTTACTTAGCTGTAAAGCAGTATTTTTTCCAGTGCTCATTAACAGAATTAAGAAAACAAAGGTAGTTAAGTGGGATGAAAAAATCCAGAGCATCTGATTCAGCAGGAAGAAACACTCTGAGAAGCAGCTGTTCACCAAGAAATCAAATACATGTTAACTAGGCAACTGTAGCTGCTCAAGCCACTCTTGTTAAGACGTCTTTCCACTTGCCTTGCCAGTCACAACAATGAGTATGAATACAGTACTTAAACTAAATTGCTCAAAGTTTTCACTTCAGTCTTGTTTCACGTAACCAGAAGAAATACATCCTCCTCAGTGCTCATACAGTAATACTTCACGTGACAGATTTCCACAGTTTCTGTACCCACACATTTTGGCATCTCAAGAACCAATTCAAGTTAATGAGTTGCATCTAGTAATGAGAAAGCTGTAAATAAAATGAGACAAAAATCATGTTACAACAAAATGCAGAATTAAGATCTAAATAAAATATGCCTGGATGCAATCAGCAGTCAATTAGAATGACAAATTATGTGTGGTTTCAAATTAAAGAATTTTAATGGAGTCTTTAAGCTTAGATACAGAAATACAGTTGCAGACAGCCAAGGGTTTAGTTCCAAATGTCCAGGATTTCCAAGTAATGCAACCAATACCTAAGTTTCTTCAGGCTCTAATTGAGAAGGTGAACTTTGTTTAAAGCTTTCTTTTTTTGTCTTTTTTTTTTTTTTAACAAGGATAAAATTTTCCCAAAGTTCTTTTATCTTCAACTTTTTATTTTCAAGCTATGTTTTACTTCAGGTGAATACCTTCCTTAGGTTTTTATCCTACTAGTATATTTTAAAAAGTGGAGAAAATAAAATGTGAACATATTACAGTTGTTTCTCCTGACTATGCTTACTAGTCAGGTGAGAAGTCTGGAGTTTGTACACATACAAATGGAGTACTTTCAAACATGAGATTCATTCTTCTCACACAGGCGGTAATTAGCTGTCAGTTTCACCATGGACATTTTCCATGTGCACTTTGAGGTAGTCATTTCTTGTAAACTTCTTGTGGCAAAGCTGGCATTCTGCCATTGGTCGATTAGGGTTGTGAGTCAGCTTATGTCGGATCAGCATTTTCTTTAGGCTGAAGGACAGATCACAAACCTAAGGCAGCGAAGACAAGACAAAGACAAAAGAAGTCTTAAAATTTCAAGCATGTATAATGCTCACTATGTTACATCACTGAGGCCACAGTCACATATACCTGAATATATGAGTTGGTCTTTGGAAGAATAACTCCTTCAGAGAGCACCTTAAAGATTATTACTTGACTGGTACCTTTCAAAGTTGTACATTAACAATGGTACCACAGGCATGGGGAGGGGGAGTAAAATAAAAAAATAATAAAAAAAAGAGGAGAAAAGACTCAATCTTCAAAATACTGCCACACTGAGGTGTTACATTCTGTTTCGTTACAGTTTTTTAATAAACCTGTTGGTCTATCTGGGTTGCAGCAAAAATTATGACAAAACATCACAAGCCTCTGTCAATTCATATTCAAGTATTTCTTTCCTGACCTCCAGAATGACATCTGTGGGTTCCTAAAAAAAAATTAGTTCAAACTGCTCAGTTACAAGGAAGGAAGAGTAAGAAAAGAGGCTCTGTAAACTTCAAGAAAGGTTAATAATTATTATAGAAGAAACCTCATTGTTCCAGTTTTCCTCTGCCTGGCCAAGAAAACAGAAGGTATCCAGCAAATGAAGGTGCAACTCCGTTGCTTTATTATCTGGTGCGCTGCTTCCCTTCTTCCACTATGCTCCAAGGCACCAGGTTCATTCTGCCATTTGAATAAACGGATAGAGGGATGAGGGACTCTGCCATACTAAATCTATCAATTCCTATAAAAATTCCTGTGCTGAAGTCAAAATGAAAGGTTAAGAACAAGTTCAGCAAAGAGATTTTAGAATGAAAAGTTAAGAATCTGTAGGCAAGCCATCAAGTCAATTGAAATCACAGTCATAATGTCACATTCATCTTCCATTCAAGTACATACCGTATGCATGAATTTCCCAAGGGGGGGAAAAAGTACAGAAAGCATGCTCCTGATTTGACAAAGGAAATAGGCAAGAGTCTTATAATTCAGTAAGAATGAAAATCCATAGGTTTGCAATCTTAGAATTCCAGGTTCATTCCAGACAAAAGTGTCTTCTGTGCAGAGGAAACTCAGGGAACCCAGCACAATCCCTCTTTAGGAAAATGACGTTTTAAACTCATATTGGTATCAAACTACTAATGAAAATGCGGAATGATTACTGATTCTTTTCGAAACCAAGACAGACTAATGAAGCTGACTATCCAAGTAGATAATCTTGACCTGCAGTATATGTATTTTATGCCAATTAAGGCGAAAACATAAAAAGACCATAAAAAGGCCAATTGCCAGAGGCAAGTCTCGTACCCAAAATAATTTTTCCCCAGACAAGAAAGCTGTATGCGCTGTTGCAATGGAACGCTTTTGAATTTATGACATGACGTAATACCAAGGACTTTTATACAGCAACTGTAACTCTCCAAACTTTTTTCCCCTCAATGTATAATTACCTCTTTCAGACCCAAGCAACAGTCACCCTTTTGTTATGCGATAGTGAACGTCACTTTCAGCATCTTAATCAGGTCTTAATTTTGCTTTTGCCAAGTACCATTTTCTATTCTGCTTCCACAGAACACACAAAGTGAACTCATAACATTTATCTAATCATAACCATCATGCTTGCTCACAAGCCCCAACATGTTAAAAGTATCATATACTTTTAAACGCAACATATTTCTTGAAAGACAAGAAGACGATCAAGTATATATGCACACACAGAAGATAAATATGTGTTCTGTGTATCTTACACACATCTCCATTTTTGAAGTAAACAGCTTATGATACAGACTTAAAGTACATTTTTCCGTTTATAATGCTTATGTAAATAGTATAATGTGTCCTGCTGTTCCTTCGAGGTTCTAGCATTTTCTACCACCTAACTTCAAAAAGAACATGGAATGCACAGGACTATTAAAGATATGATACATTTTGTGCTGTACTTATGCATAAAAGTTTTAGGTTTGTTTTTGTTGGGTTATTTGAAGAGTTTGCTTCATATTTCAATTTTATAAGCAAGACTGACATTTTAGATTTACAACCGTGCTTGCTAATGTGACTTGAACTCTAATCAATCTCTTCAAAATGATCAAAGTTTTGATTGAGTAGGGAGGATGGAAAAGACTGACATTTGAAAGTAAGTGTAGGGTCAACTAAAAGCAGAGTGGTGGGAAATACTGTACTGGAAAGAAACCAGGACAGGCAGTACCTGACCTTTCTGCCCCCAAAGAATAATCTGTTGTCTCTGAGGCAACTGAAGTTCAATTGGCCTTCCAGTAAAAAGCAAGCTGGTCTTCAGAGACCAGAAATATAATACACTAGAAAAAAACACATTTTGTATTTCCATATTTCAGTTATTTTCACTTTTCTATGTGATTAATATATTACAATTTTCACCTTAAAATGGTAACATTCAATTTCCACTGTCACCAGTGGGATGTGAGAGCTTTCAGTTGTTAACAGTAAGTTCTGAAAATGCTATTGTTGACTGATAAGACACAGAAATAGCCACATAAATAAACCCTAGCACCCTCATCAAACAGGGTACAAGGATTACTTTTACGTGTAGCACAATCTTGTGCTGTAATACCTGCTCCATATGCCAGAGAGTAAGAAGAGTGAGAGAGAAAGAGGAGACATGGCTTTTATTTCTGATTCTGGAAGAAAATTCTATTTAAAGCAAAAATGCAGTCTAAAAAAATTGGTATATAATAGTTTATTGATAATTATTTATATATATATATATATTTATAATGGGTGGGGAGAGATGCCTTGAATAAGTGTCTATTCCTAAGTCCATAAAATACACATTTCAATAGCCGAAAGTTTTCTTTCTTCAGTTCTTTGGCACTGGTGGCAGTTCTTGTTTGTAAATGCTAATGGTACTAAGAAACAAAGAAAATCCTGGCAGCATATGTTAATATGTTATTTAGAAGAGCGAGCTGAATAGTTTCTGTGACTGCTTCTAATGCCACACAGGAAATAAGACCAAACCCCTCATCCTCTTAAAGACACTTATCTTTCATAGTGGCTTCATGTATGATTACATTTATGAATATAGTAATCATTGAAAACACAGCCCATTTTCTCACCTTTAAAGGATTCTTAGTAGGTCTGGGCATTGGACTTAGGGACTTTTCAATTAGCTTACTGAGCAAGGATATGTCAATAGTATATATGCCTTCACCTCCTAAGACATGCAATGGAAATTGGGAAATGAAAAAGTCTAGGAAACGGTAACAAAAAAGATTACGAACATGGGAAGTAGTCATGCAAAGTTCTGGAAACAGAAACGACTTCAGAGAAGCTGACTAAGAAGGAAATGGCACATGTACAGAAAGCAATGAATGGAATAGCTTTTAACCCTTTCTATTAATGAAAGAACTAAAAGATAGTTATTGAAATTCCATTGCAGTAACCTGACACACACTCCCCTTGCCAAAATCTCTTTCCACAGTTAAGAATATCTGGATCCTGTTGCTATAAATTACAACTCAAGTAATTATAAGAAAATAATGAGAACATTTACAGCTATCTTTAGCCAGATAAAAAATTGTAGGTGAGAATACTTGAGTGTAAAAAGCAATCTTTAGTATCAGGGAGCCAACAATAAACGTCTCCCATAGGTCCATTTTTCTGTAACTGTCCACTACTGTTTTTCCTGTAACTTCTGCTGAAACGTCTGGTAACATCCAACACGCCAGACAGCTCTGCAGGAACAGTCTGCTCTGGGTGACATTTACTATGTCCCCTGCATCTGCAGAAGCAGAAGCCAGATGAAATAAGGAGTAACTACTGAAAACAAAACTTTCAACACTCTCCAAGTGTGCATGAAGCAGCAGACTGCCATAGGCACCTAGGCAACTGAAGGGTGTATGAATGAATAGTAGAGGCAACTGCTGACCATGTCCAAACCCTGAAAAGTCAGCAATCTCTGCAATATGCAGCTGACGAAAGCTAGTGATGAAGAATAATTTTGGTGAAACATGGCAGTAATTTAAAGTATTAAGAAAATCTCCAGTAAATGAAGGCACATAAAAATTCTCAGAGAAGGACTAGGACTAGATACAGATTACAGCTGTTTCTAGAAATACTTTGATTTGGGAAAATACGGTTTATCTAAGTAATGAGGAAAACTGAAGGAATAATTGAAGCAGGAAAGCATGCTTTCATGCAGCTCCTACTTTCAATTAAAGAAAGAAAAAAGAATAAACATAACCACTGCCCCAAATTGGTCTGGAAAAGCACACTGTGAATTCAAGACCAGTGGATCCTGGATCCACAGTGTGCAAAAATTTGCATTTACACTGCAAGGTAGCCAACAGCTGATAAACAGCACAGCAATCTGAAAGCTGAAAAAATTATTGACAATGATTTCAAAATAGAGAAATTCTCAAGGTACTATCTAGAGCCAGGCTGAGATTATCCTAAAACAATACAGCAAATCTCCTGACCTGTAGACATCAGCAAAATATCATAGCTGCAATTTTTCATTAAATTACTGTTTTATTGTCAGTGAAATGTCACCAGATTATTTATTAAAAGCCAGATCGATTAACAAACCCTTAAGACTTTCCTGCTAAATGCTTATTCTAATTTTGCATCTAAGTTTAGATATTTGTGAACAAATGTACAACTGTTCTGACTGAGCCATCTAGGATAAGGCTGAAAGCTGGCAGTTCCCTTGTGACTAGTTCATTAAGAGCCAGTATCACAAAACAAAAGCACTTATACTAATTCTATACCCTGTTCTGATACCCTTCTCAAAATCCTTGAGCAACAACTTAAATTCTTGCATTTGATCATTCTGAAAGACATTCTTTTCCAACAGTTTCTGCACATTCAGCCTCCCCACCTACCTTCCAAAAACTGTGAGATACGTTGTATATAGGATGGGGTATACTGAATGAAAGGTACTTGACAGTGATCTATGAACTGTAATATGATACGCTGCATTTCAGCGCTGCAAGCATACACAGCAGCCATGATTTCTTCATTGAACAATAAAAAAACAACCTATGAGCAGATGTTGAAAACATCAAACCAGATTTCACTAAACAGATATTAGAGATTTCTGAATTCATATTTGTGTCACTTGAAAACATCAGAAGCATTCAGATTCCATGTAATGAATTAGATACTTTTTCCTGTATAAGCTAATCTCCAACTATTATCCTGCCATACAACTTATACAGGAACCCAATCAGCATGAACTTGTAACTTGCAACATCTAAATTGTATTAATAATGGTGAAAATTACTCTTAAAGGATGCAAAACTACAAATAAAAGTGTGTGCAACACTCTTGGCAACTGAAGAGGGTACATAAAATTCCCTGAATGGTCTTTCATTAGTTGGGCAATCAAAGACCATACGAAGTGTAACTTTATGCCGCAGCCAATAGGTGCAAGGCCGTAGTCCCACTGCAATTGTCTTGCTGCTGCAATAAAGTCAAGGAGACAAAGGGATAGATCAACTCACATCACACTGAAACGGCTTCTCTCCGGTGTGGGTTCTCATGTGCTCATCTAGGCCTCGCTTTTGACTGAAAGCCTTGTTACACTCTGAACATTGGTACGGTTTTTCCTGTATGAAATGACAACAGTGAGCAAAAGTGAGTGAAAGTGAGTCAACACAGAGCCCAAGTCATTAAAGGAGTGGAATTCCATGCTGGATGGTGCAAGTTTTATATTCTCTCTAAGGGATTACAGTCAGTGAAAACAACAGAAAACGACTTTTAAATGATTAAGTGAAAGCTGGGAAAGCTGTGGCCTGACAGTTTCCACTTCAACACCCACTTATGAATTAATTATCTGTTCTAGTCTTTCAAACCCAGCCATTTTAGGAGTCTGTTTTTCGTAATGTGAAAGGTACAGAAACATAAAATTCCAATGTGCTTTCCTTTATCCTCCACAAAAGCTTAAAGCATAAAGAAAAGTAAGATGTCTATAAAAACCTCAGGTTACTTAGCAGGTTTCCAAGCAAGGGAAGAAGTAAGGAGAGGAACAGAGAGTACAATGAAAGCTTGTGGTAGAGAAAAGGCTTACTTTTTGAAACGTGGTGACAGAAGGTTAATCACATATTCATTGCAGAATCTTAAAAAAATTGCAGATGACAATGAAGCCATATGTATTTTCATTAGAACTATTGGTTAGCAGCTACTGTAACACACTATGTTATCAAAGTTGCAAGCTGACTGACCTCAAACAAAAAAATCAGAGATATGTATGGAAAACCACTTATATATTTTCTTCTTTGAAGTTCTTCCTTAATATAGGAACTTACATAAGGTGTAATTCCTCCTTTATTCCACTAAAGTTAAAAAAGAACTGTATGGAAAACAACATTTTAAAAAATCAATTAAATGTAAAAGTTAGTATTATGGCATCACACACTGCCTCATTAAAATTTTGATGCTCTAGAGGCACCTTTATTTTTTAATCGAACAATTATACTTCTTTCAACTCTCATTTTACTTTCTTCTGTGGTCTCAAATTCTGTATTGCTTCATTCTAAAATGTTTCTAATGTTTCTTCATTCTAAAATTCTAAATTCAATCTAAAAAAACCAAACACACTAAAGATGGCTATTTTAGACGACAAAGTAAACATTTTTTACTAAATTAAAGACTGAAAATCTATAGGCAATAAAAATGCTAAGTCTATGAACTAACAAATAATAGGCAGTAACCTTAACGGACTTTTGGGAGATAACGTGGGATCCAAGGATAAGTAAGAAGGAACAACTCAGCTTAGGTGTTGAAGTACAGTGGGAAGAAATTCTCTGGTTATTGAATTCCTACTCTCAGTATGTAGGGGACAATGAGGTCTCCATGTATTGCTGAATCCTGCCAGGTACACAGCATAAACCGTACACATATACATAATACAATGGGTTATAAATCAGTGTTGTTCTGGGTCTGCCCCAAGCTCTCTCTCTCTTTAGGGCAGCTCTTTGCAGGTCCAGAGATCTCAGTGGGTGTGAAGACTTGGTTAAGGCAGTGTCATAGACAGAAATGTCTCAACTTGTAGTGGCAGGAATCCTCTAGCTCACCAAAATCAGGTCATTAGCTGCGTACATAGGGTAAAGCATTTCTCCAGCAATTTTGCTTTCAGATATGAGTAAATCATGAGAAATAAATTTCATTATGATACAAGACAAATCTTCCTGCTGACACAGGCTGAGTACATGGTTCCCAGCTGCATATAATCAAACTGGCCTAAAGGGAAGCCACAAATGAGCTTTTCTGTGCAAGATTCTCCTTACACATGTTTATCATCTTTGTGTTTTTCCATCTCATCTTAATTTTGTAATCTCCATGATTCTTCAGTATAGAATAAAACATTAAAAAAACCCTAAAAAATCTGAGCTGACCTTAAAGAAAAAATCATCATCTAGACCAAAAACTTCATGTCACAGGGAGTTTCGCTCAACTGGCTAAGGACTTCATGGAGCAGGTCGGTAAATTTTAAGGAACTGTATGAAGAAGCCATGTGAAAAGCAGGTTTCTGATCACTCCCTCAATTGGTTTTGCTTTCTGGTTAACATAAACCACATTTTCTGTGAGTTGTCCGAAAACAGCCTTTCTCTGTGAAGGCTGTTCCACAGAAAGTGTAAATTAAAGTATATGTGTACATCTTACACACCTAGGAAAACATTCGTTATTGCAAACTGTACCAGGTGTACTTGCTCTTTTTATCATCTTGAGGTATCTGAAGAGTTCACTTGATCACAGTTACCTTATTCATCTCAAACTTAAATGGACTTCAGGATTCCAATTAGAAGAAAGAGGCATTATAAACTCTAGGAAGCTGAAGTCACAAACCTGGGCTGTAATATCTTCCCCTAAAGTTATGTTTGGCTATTATTCTCTATGGCAAAGAAATGTGTATCTAACCATCCCCTTGGCATTTGTAGTCAAATTCACATATGTAGTGCATGAAAAACACCAAAGTTGTCTTTGATCTAATTTTAGATTCCTTACATACGTATATTCCAGTGACTTCAGCAGACACAACTCTGATTCACACCAGCCCCTCCTTCTCTAAGCTATGTTGCCCTTCATTCACGTCTGTGTCCATTCCAGCAAAATCCGTAGTGCTGTCCAGAGCAAAACTTGGCCCTACATTTCTCTCCAGAGAAAAAGACTTTTTTGTCAGTTTAAAAGACGACGTCATTCTCAGAGCCTAATTTCTTCAAAACAAAACATTCTGTGCTTTTCCTTTTCTCTCCCCCTCCTTCCTGTCATATCAAATTTCCATTTCACAATACTTGGAGAAGGCAACAACTGTAACATGGAAAAGATGATGTTGGCTTGGCATAAGCATCACTGCTCTAAATGTGAACAGAAAAATAATAAATAAAACCCACAGTAATAAGTCTGAAAGAAAGTTAAAGCCACCACAGAAGGACAATAAGGACCAATGATGAGATTAGAAGCAAGCTGGACAAATCTAAAACATCAAGCAAAGGGAAAAATCTGCTAACTGTCAACAAAACAGGAGGTCATTGGGAAGATCATATAAGCCGGACTTCAGAGGAGTTATCAACTGCTTGTACTATAAATCTACCCTCTATTCAAAAAGCATCTGTCAGGCCACGACTATGGTAGCAGCAAAGCCAAAGGATTACATGTGTTTTCTCTTATTGCTGATATAAATGAGGAAGGGAGCAGAGACAGTGAGAGAGACAGGATGTAGCTGATACAGCAGTGATTTAATATTACATTAAGTATACCAGGTATAGAAATATGTAGATAAGGATTTATAACCATACTACTCTAAACAAAGAAAGGCCAAGGAGAGCCCAAATGGGATGTGGTATTCTGGAAGGTGCTTTGCTGTAAGACTGGTATGCTAACTTAGAAGCTTTCATCTCTGATAATTTTCTATTCATTACTTTAAAACTGGGAGGATTTCAATATTTTAACAATTATGACAAGTAAAACAGCAACTATAATACACTTCATCTGTCTGTGGATAGCTGAACCAAACAACTACCTTGGATTCTATGCAAAGTGTGCTTTGCATTAGAAAGACATCAGAACACAACCAATTCTCAAGGCCATTTGACGCCACCTTTAACAGATTGGCAGAATGTGTACAGAGTATCGTGCAACCACAGCACATGGAAATACTTAAATGCACAATATTTGAACTGCTAACTGCTGCTGTAGTTGACTGTATTCTCCCTTGAGAAATATAAATAACTTATATTAAAATTATATATTAAGATTAGTTTAGCACTAGTGCATATGTTTTTTTCTGTAAGCCTGGTAAAATTAATTACACAGTTAAAACATAAAGTACTTTGGTAGGAGTATCTCCAAATAACTTTATAGATCTGAAATTAAAACTATTACAAGAGCTCAACAGCAAGAAAAACATAAGCTAGACACTAATATATCCAAAATAATCATAGCTCAAGATTCAAATAAATAAGAGTTAAGAACAGTTCTAATAACTCTTTCCAAGGTGGCAGAAGCAAGTTTAAACTGGGCTGAACCCACACTCGTTCTTACCCCATTATTCTTTACTTTTTTGGTTACGTTAATTTACTACAATGATTACACACTTGTACTACTCAGAAAGTTAACTTATTGACTACAGAAATGTTACTCAATAATCCTTTTTAACACTTAGGTTTTAATTGACATGTAAGAGCATACTTAAAATCCCAGATCTATCTAGGATATAATCTCTCTTATGCTCTCTTTTTTATATCCTGAATTCAGCAGATTTACTTCAGAATTTCACATATTGCATGTTTCTTCTTGTAGATCATGTTCATATATCTAAACACACATTAGAATTACTAGCATCTCAGGGTAAGACATACTGACCATGATAAGTTTCACAGAACTATCAGCTTCCTGGGACTGCATTTTCTACATGCTGAAAACCAAACATTCAGAGAAACAAGGAAAACCCTATCAGATCTTATATTACTTGTAAACATTTATACTTGTGACATGAGTGTAAAAATTGCCAGACACAAAAAACAGCAATAGTACAGGATGAGAAAATAGCCTTTTTTTTTTTTCCTCTGGAGACATACAAAATTGCAATCTGTATAACAGACAAAGCTGGAGATAAACACGACGTATTTTGGAAAAATGAACAGTATGGCCCAGTGCATACATGAAGATTCTTGGTAAAACCTGAGTAAGCCTGAAAAAGTTTCAACCTGAAACCCTTGTGCTTTGTGTGTTTTAAAACTTATCCTAATGCCAGTAACACTTTTTTCAATTATTACTTAATGTTGATGTGTCCCTCCCAACTACACTCAGGAGCTCTTTAGCCAGCTGTACATGGCATGTATCAAAGATGGTGACAGCACAGGTATCATCCTTTAAAAAACCCCACCTGAATGTGAAGTGAAGGTTCAGGGCTACAACAGCCTGAAAAGCATGAGAGGCCTGGAGAAGAGTCCTGCAAGAGGCAACCTAACACAGGGTTCATGATGCATACCCCCAAGCAACCCACAACCCACTTTGCAGCCCTGCTAACAGCAAACTTCTACCAAAACTTCAGCAGAACAGTGATGAACAAGTAACAGAAGTCCTAGAGAATCAGTTGGATCTTTCTGCTTGGTCTAGAAACTGCCCACAGATAGTGTCGGACCATGCTGCGGGTCAGGCCAAGTGAGTAGATCTTTACAAGAAAACCTGTTAGACAGCAGCTGTGGTAACAGACCTTTAAGCCTCAGCAAATCCCAGTGTCCAAGTACAGGTTTTTTTCTACATTTAAGAAAAATGATGGGTAGTTTCACTATCAATGAAGTGCTGACATGCAATATATTGCTCAGTTCTTATTAAAAGACCAGTTTTCATCTTACCTGAAGGGCTGGGAATAGAGGTACTATACAGTACGAAAGACAGTAAAACATCTACTGAAACAAGGGTGGCTTAGGTAGCTGATTTTATTTTTTTTTTTAGGGCTGAAATGTAACTAAACAAGACTAAGCTGATTAATGTCAAAAAAGCCCATCAGCAATACTTTCTGCTAGGTCATCACCACTAGCAACACATCCCCCATTGAGAAGAGAGGCTGAGTCACTTAAGATCACAGATGGTGTGAATTAATGGAGTCCAGTTTTGTATTTGTGAAAAATGTGCAATAACTAACAAGATGGTCTCTTAGTAATTGGAAGGTTTCTGGAAGTTGCAGCAAGTGGCTCACCCACAGACAAGAGGCCTACTTGAACTATCAGACTTGCATTTAATTACTACAGTAATATTGACACAGGGAAACAAAGGCTGATGAGCATACACAGCTCTACAGAGGTGAGATTCGAATCTTATAATTATTAAAATTCAATAAACAATCACTTTAAAAGTACAGATTTCCACAGTTGAGAAATAAAATCCTTTAAAAAATATTTCCAATAACTAAGGCAGGCACAGAAAATCTCCTGTTGAAACAGTTGTGAAAGGATGTTGGCAAATTTTAACAAAAGTCACTTTTCTAACAATAGCATCAGTCATTTTTAATAAAAGTAAATTCCATTTTGGGTGTTTGGAAAAAAAATCTGAAATTCTTGCAATAAAAATTGTAACGAAAATAAAAACATGCATCTTTACTGCAATGCCTGCCAGAAGAATAAAAGGTATATTTCTTAAAAAACTCAGTATATGCAATTGGTTGGACTTTACTATATCATTAATTTCCCATTTTCCACAGTATTTCTGCCTATTCGCTACCTAAAATCTGTAAAGTTTTTGTTTCTTTGTTTTTTTAAAACCACTGAAGTAATTTCTGCCCCTAAGATTTAGTGAAAGGGGCTTATTTAATCAGCCAGGATGAAAATTCAATAATGTTGATTCTGCTCTTGGAAGAAGAACATTATCAATATAAAAAAAAAATAAAATACATTTTCACTCTGTGAGGAATAGATGATCATCAGTCAACATAACATAAAAAATGTGTGAAAATATAGGTGCAGTGGGATTCAAAACTTCTATATTCTGTATACAAATACAGATTCCACAGGCAAGGAAACCACAGCACTGGCAAAGTCATCATCCTCAGACAGATGTTTGGGAACTCACTCATGTCTCACCAACAGGGAAATACAGAGAAAAATCTAATATTGAAAAAATTTCAAAATTCAATCAACACCTCATATGATTTCAGTACACACTGTCATGTACACATAAGACTATATTTAGTACCCAATGTATTTTTTTATTTTATTTTTGGCAATAGCATGGTATGCTGTTTCTAGAACACATGACCTTTTTAAAAACTTTAAGCCCAAATATTTCATGGGAAATACAGAACAAGGGAAATTATTTCACAGTTGTCAATATTGTTCTTTTTTTAAAATTACTTCATTTTAACATTCTTCTGGGTTAAAAAAAAAAGAATAGAGGGGTTTGCATAAACTTCCAAATGTGTACCTTGGAAAGACTGTTTAACTCAGGACCTGGACAAGGACAACTTTCTTGTACTGTCCCAGCAACAAGTTGAAACACTGACTTGAATAGAACACCTCTCCAGGAGATTGCCTAGCTTCCAGACTTATGAAGACTCATAGTCCCATTAAATACATAAATAAAAGTAACTCGAGGTTGGCTAACTCTCTCACATACTGTGTCAGGCCTCGAGTCCTTAGCTTCTAAGGATACCTTTACACTGAAGTCACTCACGTGATTGCAGCGCATGCAGATATATTCATAAAATATACGCTCAGCCACCACTAACAAATTCACTCTGAGAAGGAAGTGTTCATGAGCTGACTTCAAAACATATCTAATACTCAGGCTACGAGATCACACCAATCCTTGCAATTGAGGCTACACTGCTAACAGTATCCAAGCTGCCCAGCTTCAAATGAATAAGAAATAGGAGACAAAGCTTCCTAAACACTACTGTGAGTACAGATAGCTTAAGTGTCCAGAAACTACATTATATCAACTGCAACCTATTAATCAGTTCCATGCAAAGTGTATACATATGTATATATATATATTTTATACACACACTGGCCAAGCATTTCAAATGTGGAAAAGTAAAGTTAGTTGCAGTGACCAAAAATACGCTTATCACTTAAATTGCTCTATTTCTTACAGTATAATCTCTGAACATTAGGTGCTTTTAAAAACATACTTAAAGATTAATGCATCTTTAAATAGTAGGCAGTTACGCATGAAAAAGAAATGTACCTATTAATACACTTTAATTTCCAAATAATATCTTAGAAATGTACTATTTGAGCATTACAGCCAGCCACTTTCCAACCACCAGAAATAAGATTTTTAAACAAGCTATAAAATTTACATGTGTCTGTTATACCTTCAAAGTATAAATATTCAAACCAAGCGATGAAAAAACATTTGCAAATGGCTTCTACTCTTCCTGTTTTCCATCACTGCCATGTATTTAACTGAAACAAACTGTAATAAAACTACCACTTCCAGAAGTAATGAAAACATCAATTTGACATGACAATAACTCTGGGCATCCATCAATGATCATATTTCAAAACATTAACAATTACATTGCAGTAACATACAACAATTTCTCTACGCGTTTAAGCTCAAACTATGCAATATTACGTCAAGCACTGAATAAAGCCTTAGGAAATAGATGAAGTTTACTGCACTGTGAAGGCTGGAAGTATGCATGTATTTCTGCAAAGCTGATATGGTCTGTAAATTCATTTCATCAAGAACTTCAATCAATTCTTCATGTATGATTTCTTTGGCTGTTATATTTCTTTTTCTTCAGGGAAAAAAAAAAAGCCAAAAAACCAAACCATAAACGAAACACATCTACTTTAATAGAAACAAATCAATACTCAGGTGACATTTCAATATTAGGTAGTTGAGTATTTTCATCTCCTTACACTGTCAGTAGGGGTTTTGGTTTACCTCCTCTGTTTACTTCAGAGTTTGAGTTGACACCTGTGGCCACCCAGGTTGTACTCAGTTTAGCAGCTGCCAGACCTTAATCAGCTTTCTACAATGATTTTTCCAGCAGCCTTCCCTGATCCACAGGATCAGGTTTGGCATTTAATCCCACGGGCAAAATATAGCTAGATTTTATATCTACAATGACATTTTCCCTTTTGAATGTTGTATTATTAATTTTAAGCTACTTCACAATTTTTCTGGCCAAAAGACCAGACTTTTAAAAGATATTTACAAGCATAGCCCTTAAGGGAGGGTGCTATGATTATGCTTATTTCCACATTACTGGGCTTAGCTGATACAAAAACACCTTCTGGATTTATACATCTTGTTATTTATTATTTGAATAATTATTTTACATGCAAGAATAAATTTCAGAATAAAATGTATGTGTAGGAAAGGGTAAGAAAAGGAATAGCCACCATCCTTACAATCTTTTGAAAAGTCAACATGTCAGATGCCTGAAGAGAGAAATTTCAAGTGTGACTTCCTGGGTTTTCTTGTTCTTAGAACTGACAAAAATAAACATTGGCAAACACGCTACATTTTTTATTTCCTGATCTTTAGTTTTGTGTTTGTTGAAAAGGCCTAAGATCATAGAACAAGTTAAAGTGAATTAAAATCACGTTGAGGAGTTTCAAGCTTTTTCTGCACAGGTATAATCTTTCTTCACTGGAAATGTTCTTACATAGCACAGTTAAAATACATCTCCCTTAGTGTTTGTATTCAGATCAGGTGTGTGCTTTTGAAGCACACTTCCCAAATGTCCCGTTACTGTGCTTTGGTGCACATTTTCAAAATGTTTTGGACTGCGTAACCTGGATTCCTTTTGAGAAAAAAATAAACCAGAAGGTTTAATGCATTCCAGAGAGTGCTATTGTGCATTCAGTCCATGGGACCATACTCCACCATCTGCAGTAAAACCCTTGAAAAACATACAAGATAAACATCAGGTCCTCAGCACCAACTGTTTCACTTTACATACCTACTACTGCATTCCTCTACTTGTTAATATGAATTAGACCACTACTAGCCTGAGCACTACAATGTGACTGCATGCATTCACTTCAAAAAAGATACATGTGAATCACTCAGAATTTTCAGTTGTGCTTCTACTGCTCTTGGTTAAAGACCTGAAACACTCAAAATTGGTAATTCAACTATCAGTACTACACAGAAATATGGTAGGCTATCAACCTCAAAGTAAACCATCTTAATATTCATAATACCTAATCACCTCTACAAAACAGAGTAACAAGACAATCTCACTAAATGAGCAAGACTGTCAGAGAATTGCCACCACCGCCTCCAGCAAATAGCTTGCACCTGCTTGAGGGTAAAATGGTAGCACATGAGAGAACACCTCTGGCAGTGACAACAGACCTGCTTGGTTTTGAAGCACATGGCATAAAATGTCAGTATTTCTGCACCTCAACTTTGCTAGCATCCCTGTGTTCAGAGAAACTCCAAGGCACATGATACTGACATTATCAAACTATTATATAACCTACATACTCAACAGCTGTTTTTCCTACTGAAAGGGTTTTCATTGTTTTTCCTGTATATTTTTCTAGATATTTTTTCTTTCAACACACTACTAAATTAAAAACCATGTATAAACACCACCAAACACACAAGGATCAATTATTTAAGTTTTTCAGCGTGTCTTAACAAGATCCTGAACGTCAACCACTACATTCCTGACAAGCATCAACCTACTACAAACATTAAATAAATCTTCATATTCTTGCCAAGCACACAAGTGCTCTTGTAAATGGTCTCTTTTCAATTTACCTCTCCATATTTTCTCTCCCCCTCTTCCTTCTTATTCCTTCCAAATACCCAAACTCCCTTCACCACTCCATTCTCTTTCACTTACGTCTGAATCGCACCACCTAAAATACATATTTATTCCCCTATGCCTGTACTAATATTGACTCATCTGAACAATTGAACTACAGCTTATTATCCTACAGTTCTGCATGAATAATGTTTTGCAGAACAGACACAGCATAAACACTTCTGACTTTAAAATCTATGAAAGTTCTTCATAAACTTTGCTCTCTGTTCTATTGTTTTTATTAATACTATTAGTCAACTTTTTTTCCTCTCCTACTAAAACTTTAAAATTTTTAGCTGTCCACTTTATTTAGATATTAAATAAGGTCTTGAAGTGTGAGGAAGAGGGAAAGTTGGGAGATGCAAGACTGTAGCAACAGGCTTTGGTTTTCAAAATTATTATTAATGTTAACATTATCAATATTTATTCTTATTACCTCAAAGCAAAAAAATTTTTTTTTGAGCTTTGTAATAGGAGTAGCATATAAACAGCATGACCACAAAAAGAATCAAAACGCCAAACCAAGGCCTAAAACCATCACAGTGCCTGCATATTTTAATCCTCCAGCATAATCTTAAAGTTTTTGAGTAGTCTGCTTAGCATACTCACAAGAAAAATTGAAATATAATGTGTTCAGATCTAGATGATCATGACATCTCAAGTATATGGAAACACTCATATTACATTCAGTGGGAACCACACTTACTTTCTGTAAGGATGATATTTTGACTACATGATACAGCAGAATATTTTATGAGACGTTTTAAATTAAATGTTATTATGCTCTTAGTGCAATTATGTTCTTAGCGCAATAAAAAAATCTAATTACAACATCTACATATATTAAAAAGGAATCTCCACTCTGTAAAAATCTGTTTTCCTAACTCTTCCCTTTCCTATTAGCCAAATAACAAACATTGGTTGAATTGTCCTTTTATCATTCATAATAAATAATAAATTATATTTATATATATAAATATAATAATTATTTTCTTTTTCGTCCTGTTTCAACATTAAAGTCCTCAGTTTGCCTTTCAGTCCAATTTTATATAAGCATTTTGCAGGCCGCCTGCAAATTTCAGTCTGGTTTTGTTTTGGTTTTTTTTCTTCCATATAACACAGGCAGAATATGACGAATATGGGAATATATGTAAGCAACAAGTTGCATAGAAGCAGCATGCAACCAAACACTAAATACATTTCAGAGCATAGCTAAGAGCAAGAAACATCCCAAGAAAACTACACTCAGCTAAAGAACAACTATAAGTTTTCCATTCAGTACAATTAAAAATCTCTACTTCAATTTTTCAATTGTTAACATAGTATTTATTACCTGCCCTCTGTGGGTAATCAGGACCTATGCATACAACTGAAAAAAAAACCCCACCCACAATTATCAACGGCTTTTCTCCACTGAAGTACTGCTTTTTCTAAGACTAGGATATGCAATCCTGCTGTAAATGACTTATCAATTAATTTACAGCTTTTAAGCAATGAAGATAATGTTTGTAAAGTTCTCTAACCTCACTCATGAGCATGGATTTTAGAAGAAATCATCACCTGGTATAAATCAGTACATCAATGGAGATACATCCTTACAGGCTCTAAAGGCCTATTCTTAACTCTTTTTGTCCTCTTTTTTTTCTACAGAGCCGGGGGGGGTTTGTTGTTCTTACTCAAACCGTGTGACAAATCAGGAAAACATTAAACTTGGCACTATTTCAGAGCTGGTCTTGTTTACCACTCCTCCCACTGACAGCCATGAAGAATATATACATGATAATGAAATTTCTCCTAGTGCAAAAACAGTAATATGGGACAGTAACAACAGAAAACAATTCCTAGCACTTCTTAAAGTGATTTAACAGCTGAAAAGAAGGAGAAACAACTAACAACATGGAACTAGCCTGCTGCCAATGAATCACCATTAACACCGCACAAACTATTAATTTACTTCTAAAGTTTGGGGTACTCAAGACCTAGGTAAAATGGTAGAAAATTAAACATTTTTGATCTTATTTTGAAAGCTATTCTTTCTGCAGATTTGCTCATGGAGAGTACTAAATTATCACCCTTTTCTACTTCCAAACAGATAAAGAACTTTCTTGGTTTGGCCTCAAGGCTGCCTTGACTGCTGTAAGCAGTAACAGCTCCCAAGGGATTACTAGCAAAAGCTACAGGCTACAGTATACTTCTATTTTTTTCATTTGCTTTCTTATGGTGGATAGGGAGGCCAGAGGCAGGTAGTATATGGAATGCTAGACCAGCCTAACCTGGAGATCTCCCTTTAGTAAGGGAATTCACATCTGGCAGTTTGAAGACAGCTCACCATCTCTTTGCTGGCTTAGTGAGGCCAAGATCTCGCCTTTGTCCTCTAGTAAACACACACACATAATAAGGCTCTCCCCTGAAACAGGGAACCTTTGTGCTAACTGAGGTTCAAGGTTCAAAAATAATCTTCGCAACATATGCAATTTGCCTTCTATTTTGCCTTCAGTTGTTGAAGTCATTTTGCAGCTTAATTTTTGTCATCAGTTACCAAAGAGCAGCTGCCACAAAAGCTCATAGTGATTGGATTTTAAGAAGACAGTAAGAACCAAAGCACTGGGTATTGAATTTTCAAGAATAGTGAAGCCTTTACAGAATTGTTTACTCAGTAAACAATCACATTGATTTGTATCTCGTAAATAACCACAGCTTAAAGGAAGAGTTACTTTATACAACATATAAGAAATCTAACACAGAAAAAAATAGGTCAGTAAGGGAGTCATAATTAGAATTTCACAAGTTAATGACTTACATCTTTGCCTCTTATTTTGATACGTATAAAAATCTTGGTTGGTATAGGCTAATCTCTACACAAACAGTAATTATTTACTTTTCTCCACACATGATTCATAGACAATCCTCAAGTAACCATAAAAACTGAGCTACACTTATGCTTATGTGGGACTTACCCTTGTGTGGGTGCGAATATGCATCTTCAATCCATCATTCTTGCTGAAAGCTTTGTCACAGTAAGGACACTGGTAAGGACGCTCACCTGAAAACAAGGCAGGCATTAGAATCAGTATATGAAGGCCTTGCAGCACAGTTATTTCTCAAATTGAGGTTTTTCTGGCCTCGTTTTCACTCAATTCAAACAAGAAGAGATCTAAGCATTAGAAAAATGACAAATAGAGGTCCACCTCAGCAGGATGCAGGGCTGGATGAAAATATTCCTCTTTGCTGCTTGATTCTGTTCTAGCAATACATGAATACACACAGAGAACCTTGGGGTGGGGGGCTGGCGGGGAAAGAAAGAAAAAAAACCAAAACACCTACTGCCCTTGCTCAAACACATTCTGCAGTGATTTACACATGGTCACTTTTACGGTTAGGCATTAAATGCTCCCAAATATTTCTTCTATTTCACATCTGGTCGTTATTAGAGCCCTCTGGGTGTCAGAATCCCAATGTAATATAAAATCTACTCTTTTTTTAATGCTGTATCTGAACTGTGTTAGAAGCCAGTTAATCAAAAGTTTCTGCAATTTTTGTGTTGCAATTTGTAACTGAAATAGAAGCAGAACAATCTTAGCATCTCCCTTGCAGCATCCTGTATCTTAGAGGTATTTAGTGTAATGCTCCATTAAACTGGTATCATTTAGCACAGATCTTCTGAAAGCCACATTAGTGTAATGTGGATACTGAGCTATTCAGAATCACATGAAGAGTTTCTAAGCTAGTTCCATAATTTGGAAGAAGTGATAAAGCTTTATAATTCCCTAAGGGCTTTTTAATTCTTAACGCTTTAGGCAATACACTGGAACCTGAGTCTATTGCCTCTTTTTTTCTGTACACAAAGCTTTAAAAGCAAATGATCAGGCTGTTTCTAGTACAAACACACAGTTCAACAAATATTTTCCTATTAAAAAAATCCTATTTGTTCTATGTAATCATAACACTGAAGGTGTAACAAACCTTTGAAAATACTTCTTAAGCAAAGTCTGTTCTGCTAAGACAATGCACAGCTTTCTGCTCATGAAAGAATCTTTGCATGTATAGAGAGGTTTAACGTAGTCCAAATGTCAAACACTCATTAACACTCACACTCAATCATGGAAAATAGGTAAGGAAGATTAACTACATTTTACACTTTAGAAGCCCCCAGAAATATTTCACCAATATGCCAAAGATCAGAGTGCAAGAGAGTGGCAGTAACAGAGATAAACATTTAAAGCTTCACAGACCCTAATAACAGGAATATTCATCTTGACTTGGAGAAAGGAAGTCTCATCTCTCTTCTCATCTTTTCTCTACATGAGGTATTCCCCCGTGATTGCTCAGAGGGAAGATACTGGATGTTTTCTTTCTTGGAAAGAAGATGTCAAAGGATCACAAAAACTATGTAACAGGGACAGCTTACAGAAACAGCTTTTTAGAAGAACCAGCTATGATTACAGTACAGCTGATCAGTCGATAGTCACTGTAGTACGTAAAATCTCCATATAGTTACAGGTTGTGTAGAAGTTTGAGGGCAGCTGAGATTAAATGGTTATTTAAGTAAGGGGATTTAAAAAAACTACTTAGTAGATAGACTGTTTTGTCATTACTGTTTAGATAACTCTGTTAATGACAGCAGCAAAACACTGTGTAGCAAAGTATTCGTGAAATACAAATATTTTTCTTTCTTTCTTGTGTTCTGCCATCTCTCAGAGAGCACACTTTTGTGAATTTGGCTTTTTTTTTTTCTTAGGACGATGACAACTATCACTGTGTTATAGCTGTGTTTTCGTCAAGCAGTTTGAAATATGATACTCTTATGACCCTCAGTGTCTTTAATCCATGCCTTCGAAATTCAAACACTCCCAACAGTTGTCAGTACTCAAATATTTAATTAATTCAGCTGACATTTTTATGGTTTAGGGCTTTTGAATGTAGAAGTTAAAGTTTCAGCATTTTGTAAGCAGATGAGCGTTGACAGGTAGGAGTCGTATCCCTCCTGCCTCTCTCCCTCATCCCCAAGTCTCTTTAAAGCGTAAAGACTTTTGCTTTCAAAGGATGGTTTGGAGTTTGTCTGAAATGGATTAACTGTGTCCTTCAGAAATTAACCATTGAGACATGGTAGCTGATGGGTAAGGCTTTGAAGAGCTTTCAGCAGATGCCAGTAGAGGGCAACAGTATGACTTCGTATCAACATGTTACACCTGAAAAACTCTTCCAGCAGTTGTTACATTCTGTGAATTTTCAAAAATCTCTGCGGTTCCAAAGAATCCAGTTTACTATGTAACTCAAGATTGTGAGCTCTGACTTAACATTAATGCTTAGTGACATCCTATATTTGTGTATAAGAAATATATGGATATTTATAAATTTTTTAAATAAATAATAACTTGCATTTAAAAATTCTTTTATCTGTGAAAAAGAGTTAAGATTCCCCTCATTTGACATCAACCTTGTGAAAATATATAACATCTGATTTTAACTAGTTGTTTGGAATCCCAGTGAAATTAAGGATAAAAGAAAGTTAAGATTAATTGCTCTCTGGAAAGGGCCTAACTTTGTTGCCTGTCTGAGAACTGAATAAACTGCCTTCACTCAAAGTATCTTTTTTCTCTATGTACTGTATCAGGAACCTAGGCAACCAATTCAGATTAGATGTTTGAACTTACAAGCAGCAGTTTTTGGCAAGATTGTTATAATCCTATTTCTTAACTTCTCTATCTCTGGTAAAAATTAACTTCTCTCCTTGCTTCATAACTAGATAAACTAGGCAAACATTATTCATCCTACCAGTTAGTTGCTCATAAAAATGATCCAAATAATAGAATCATCAATGAAATTACTGGTGAAGCAGGTATTCCCCAAGAGAAGTCTTATATAGTCTATCCCACATGAAGTCCTGTAAGATAAACAGGAGCAGTGAATCCTTTCTCCAATACCATGATATGTAAATGGATGAGACGACATCAGAAAAAGAACAGATTTGAAATAATGCATGCTAAATATATTCCTCCTACACATGGTTTGCTGAAGTGCAATGTCTTATACAGAACTATTGCCAACGTCCACAAATTAGAGGGTTTTGTGCTTTTTGTCAAAGTTTAGAATTGTCAGTAAGAAAAACTGGACAGCAAGTATGATGTGATGAAAGCTCCTGGGAAGGTGACATTATCCATCAGTGCTTTCACATTTGCCCCCAATGAAGCAAAGACCACCAAAAATCAATTATAAGCATCAGAATATTAAACTTCAGATCAACTCATGCACAATAAATACTTGCAGATTTCCAGATGTATAGCTTCTTTGATCAGAAAAGGAATGGATCTGTTACAAGGAGATTAAAAGGAAAAATGACTAAGATGAGCAAGTGAAATGGTGTTGGAAGTTGTTTATCTATCTCTTTCTCTAGTCCTCACAAAAAGGAGATACTAAGCACCAAAATGAAAGGAAGCTATTTCCCCTACAACAAACTACAATTTCTTCTTTGATTTACTGCTAGAAGCATGCTTATGAGACATGGTGTCAATGTGTGATAACATCATACTAGGAGGAGGTGCACCTTAGGTAAAGTTGTTGATGCCAATTAACAATTATGCCATTTGCACTCTACATTTTTATATAAATCTGTTTTTATATATAAATACATATAAAACATAGAAATATATTTATGTTTGGAGGCAATGATAAATCCTTACCAGGGGTATCACACTGAAGTAAATCTGTGCACTGTTTTTTTACTGTGATGCCTTTTCAATGCAGTCAATGGTAGAGTAAGTTTTCAAAGGTATTATTTACTATTTCACAAAGTGAGGGTGGTTGGTTGTTTCTTTTTTAAAAAATCTAATTTATATTTAAAAATATGGGGGGAGGGGGTGGGGGGGTGGCAGCGGCGCAGGGAATATTTTAACTTCCAAATACACTACGCAGCCTTCCTACCACTTCACATTTGGAAAATATCTGAAAAAAAAAAAACGCCTGACCTTCCATGTTGTTGTTTGCAACTCTGACATGAAACCAGAACTGAGACTATGATCCACATTTTTCACTAAAGCATTTCACCAAGGCTTTCTACTTTAGTACAGTATCAAAATGCAGTAGACATATTAAACATATCTTAATTTGACAGCTTGTCCAGTTAACATGACCAGAAGTAATTTTGTGAATGCAACAATAACCAAGAACAATTGCTATCATTAAAATAGCAAAACACTCAGATAAGACAGACATAATAAATGCTACGTTTACCCTCAAGTTACAGTTGACCGTCATGTCCCTGCTGTCCAAGAACAAACTGCTCAACACATTAATGGTACTACTGTACAAATAACCCCAAATAAATAATCCTTGGATAAATTGCAGTGGCTTTAATATAATGCAAAGTCTAGACATTCTACTTCCAGATTCTGTATGAACAAACCCAAAGCTTTTAACATAATAAAAATAAATTTAATCCTAATACAGGGATTACAAAAAACAATTCCACGATTGAAAACCATATGGGATCTTGATCTGAAAACATGTCATGATTGAACTGATGTATTTTTTTTCCTCAAGTGTGTACATGTCTAGCTTGTGATCACAGCACCTACTAGACCTTAACATAGCATTAAAAGTTAAACACCACATCCTTCCATTGCAGTTCAGCTAAGGATGGACAGCTTCCCACAAGGCATTTGCAATCAAAGGTGCTGTAAGGTAGTATTTACAATGAGGTTAGCACCCAGATTTCCCAAACTCACATACCCCTGCCTGGGAGCAAAACTATTAAACAAAGCCAAATACACATTAGTTCAAGATTTCAGTGACTACAGCTAGACATTTAATAGAGAATTTGAGACAAAGTAATTCAAATTAGTCATATGTGTTGCTATTTTTATCCTGTATTTTGTATTCCCTGCAGCCAGTTTAGCCACAAAAAAAAAGCTGATTACAAAATCAGGCTGATTAAACACCAATAGTAGTGATTACCTTGAAACAATGACCTCAAGTAAGATCAACCAAATATGTACTTTTCAGTGACAAATATATGCCCATCAAATGAGACAAATGAAACATGCAACAGAAAAAGACTCCTGAAAAAGACTGTTACAATAGCACCTGAAAAGACCACCAAACCAAAAAAAGATGGGTCAACAGCATGCTGAAGTATGCATTTGATGAACTACCACATTCAGTTTTAGAAGCAGTCTCAACAGAACTCTTTCAAACGCTCTACAGGCATTACTTCTTTTTCATTCTGTTAAATTTGGAGTCATATTTACTGTCCCCATTCCCATGCAGCTTGCTTGGTCACCTGTATATAATTCTCAGGCATGTTTATTAGCCTTCATGTACAAATTTCCTGGCTTTCTGTCTTTATTGCAACTGCTGTATTAAGGAATAAAGAATTTGAATTATGCAGTAAAATTATCAAGGCGGTTTTTTTGTACTTTTTACTATTTCTATGCTTGGTCAGTTGCGGTATTCAGCACCAGTGGTCTAGGTCAACATGAACATCAGGAAAAGATCTCCAACAGACTGCACTAAATGTCAGATCATGTGCAGCGTATGTAACTAAAAAGAAATAGTTTTCTTTGATTTTCTTTACAAAATTAACACATAATTATGGCAATGTGATCCCTCAGAATCTTCCACAGACCATTTACCACCATCTAAACATAGCTCCTTTTCAGATGTTGAACTACTTATTACAAAGGATTAGAAGATTATTTCTTAAAAAAAAAAAATATATCTCTCTCTGAGTGTATTATTTTAAAACGTCAATTTTCAGAACAGTTATGGTAAAGTACAATCCTTTTTAAAGGCCTAACTTAAAACTGGTGTAGGGAAAAGGGGAAGAAGGGAGACTCTACACAACTGTGGTGGAAAGAAGGCAGTTCACCTGCGGAGGAATGTGGAGGCAAGGGGGCCATCTGGATCACACATGCAACACTCCGTACCAGATGATCAACAGGGCAGTCCAGAATGGGAATTGCAAGAAGGCTTTTTTAGTCAGAGATAATCTGCTGTGATGACAGCATTCAACAGCAAGTAAGGATGGGCAAAAGGTTAACAGATATAACAAAATTATAATCTGTGACATATGCTTTAGAACACTATCTGTTCATATAGAGCACTTGACAGCTTTACACATTTATCGTCAGCTGCTGTTGCTCTGTATATGGTGTTCCCATCAAATTAAAAAGGAAGTTTGTGTACAGAATTAATTTAATACACCTTACAAGTATCTACACCACACAAAGTAACCTAAAGATACACGGAACTGAATTTCTCCCATATGAAAAGAACTTATTAGGAATTAAAGTTAAGCTAAATAGTAACTCAAGGAACCAAGTGAGTTCAACAGAACTTAACTTAGAAAATGCCAGAAATCCATTTATTGAGTGAAGATTACATATTCATACTTCAAGAAAATACTCAATAAATTTCACCACCTTGGTGTTGTACAGCACATCAAATGGCCCTTGACAAGACAAACACTTCTTCAAAATATTAAATTTCCTCTTGTGTACAGGTGGCAGTTTCTAGATACCAAGTAGCATTTTCAAAAGCATTTAATACCTGAGGTCTCTTAAGGGTTTTTATAATTTTGACCAGGGATTCTAAGAAAGGAAAAAAATGGGAGAATAATCAAAAAGCTTGGCCACTTGCAGCAGCTAGCTGCTCTCTTTATGACACCTGGACTAGTCTTAATCTGGAGTAGACAATAAAAACACTTATCTGGCTTATACAAAATTCTGACCTGCCTGATTTTCAAACATTAAACACTCAAAATTCAGCAGTTTAGAAGGTACAACAGTATCCACACAGGAGTAGCTTTCTCATGCCAAGAACCAAGCAACTTTATGATCTGAAAGATAAAATATCTGTGAATGACAGCTGAGACAAGACCCAGAAACACCAAATATACATGTAATTCTACACTCACAGTCAGTCAGATAAAGAAAGTGATACCTCTTTGACTGCTATGAGGAGAACAGTCCTGTTGCCTGAGGGAAATGGAAAAACAGTGCTCAGGTATGGGTCAATTAGAGACATTTCTTACACATTATTTACTTCATTTTAACCAATATTCAAACCTAGCAGACTCTGAAGACAAGAGATTATTTATTTTTCTTTGCTGATGATTAATAAAACTAAGTCTGTGTATTTGTGAATTCTTTTTAACCAAGCTCTAATACTTGTGTAATGTCCCAGCACAAGGAAGAATTAGCATCGTTTTTATGTGAATTAACCAAATGCATTTCCCATTCACTAAAAATGGTCACATATTTAATAAGAAAAAAACCTCAACTGTTACTCTTTTCAAAACCAGATTGTTTTAACCATTTTTTTCTGTTAATATTCTTTCTTAGAAGTACTTAGCCATGCCTTACTCTTTGAGACACAGAAACGGTATTTTCACAGCTGAGAAGTTTATTTTCTAAGTTTGGGGTTTATTCAGAGAACTCAGATTACCTATAGTTGAGAACAATAGTTAAAATGTTTGTCCTATCTGGTCCATCAAAATTATCCTGATATAATTGAGGTTTTAGTTATTTAGAACTAAATGGATCACAAAGACTACTAAAGGACCCTACACAAACTAAGGCTATCTGAATCTGTACCGAAAACCCTAAACTACCATTGTTACTTAGGGTTTCTCATCAGTTCCACAGTAGTATTAAAACTTTAGCCACAAATAAAAACCCAACACACTTTAAAAAATAAAACAGCTTCATTCTTTACATCTATCAGTAGCATTAAGCAATCTGATTTCCCATTAACATCTATGACTTCAGTGAACTCATCATGATCAACCAAATCGTTTAATGTATATGCATTAATCAATCCATAATTCATTTGATCTAAAGTTGTCACTAGCATTCAAATAATCTATCCTTTTAAGAACATTTCTTCCTTCATGGAAGCAGACAACAAGAAGCTGACAGCTGCATGAAACTTTACAGGTATTTCTAAAGATTTAACTGTTGTCTGGAGATAAATAGGACAATGATGTATAAACTGAAGGGTTTAGAAATGCAGAATCTTACCTTTGAGGCCTTCTGCAAGCTGCATTTTAAATTCAGTAGATAAAAGAGAGATCATTTATAAGTTATTGAATAGAAACAACCTATCTGTAGACATTTCCAAGCTGTTCATTGACTAGATACAGATACATTTTTTCATATACGTCATTGTGATAAGAGGAAGTTCCTTCAAGCCTTCCTTTTATCTTTTTTTTTTTTTTTAAATATAAGAAAATATAAATTACTTAAGGTAATTTGCCAGACAATTCACTAGAATGAGGATCCTGGATGTACATCATTTCTTACATACATGAATAAACAGTTGCTTTCTTAACTATTAAAAGTTCGGAGACATATTTTATACAGTAAAAAGTGAAAGTTACACTGTACTTCAACTCATTGCTTCCTTCAATTACTTTGAAGTATTATGTTCACAAATGATCGAACTACTGTTAATAACCAAAGATTTTTATTGTAATTCCACAACTAATATTTTGTTTGTTTACTCAGGAATTTTTACAGGGAACTGCAAAATTTGGACCCAGATGTTTATACAGTTGGACCTTAAACATTATTTTAAATATGCTCAAATGCCTAGTTAATCCCATTGTAGAAATGAGACTACAATGGCAAAGTTAGGACCATAACATCAGTGCAGAGGATGACAGACATATCAAGGCGGCAATCAGCACCTACATGTATAAGGGACAAGTATGAAGAAATGTTTTCATGAGCTTATAAAACAGTGTTTAGTTATGGAAATTGCAAAAGTAAGTTTAACTGTGTTGACACAAAGGATATGGAAGTCCGTGGTCCGAATGCTTTTTGCTGCTTTATTGTAATCTCTTGGTATTATCTTTTACTCACGTATATGAAAGCAAATTTACAAAGAACTTTCTCAACTCATTCTTACAAAATAAAGCTGCTTTTTCCACATACCAGAGAACAGATATGTACGAATGCCACATTAAGTCACGGGTTTTAAATGGCATAGAATAGAAACATTAATCTTTTCAGAAAATGTTTTGGACAGATGTAAACTCATAGTCATCTTACTAACTTTTTATCAGGACTTTGACTAACTGTGATGGAAAAAGCAAAGTAAGGTTACATTTTAACCTATATTTGCATGTACAAGCAGTTTCTAGAAGATATGTATGGTCATTAGCTGTCCCTCACCTGCCCCTGGTAAAAGGGAGTAAGTAAAAGACAGCATAGAAATGATAGAATTACAGTTAAAATACTCAATTCTATTAACTCAAAAATAAATTTACCTGCAAATATAAACCACCTCACAACAACCTGCATTGCTGCACAACTTGATGTGCTACATCCCAGCAATGGAGGGGATTAGGATACAACCAATTAGGAAAGTAATGCTATAAATATCAGACATAAAATGCATGTGTGCATGTGTGTAAATAGATATATTACATAAGCATACACAAATACATATGCACACAAACACACACAGAAGATGGCAATTACCAGATTTAAATAGCTACATGTAAGGCAATTGAGAAGCTGCACAAAACACAGCCAGAAACTGTTAACACTGAAAGTTGCTTGAAACTTCAGGGAAGTAATTAACCTCCTTGCCCCCAGTTTTCAAGCCCAAGGAGCAGACCATAGAATTTCTTTTACAATTTATGAACAAGCCAAGGAATTTATATCACAGTCAGAGGATTCTTTTGCTGAATTAACCCCAGCTCCCTCTGACCCTAAGAAGTCATAAACCAACAGGACACAGCAGAGGGAGAATGTGCTATAGTGTTTCAGCTGACCTACAGAGCGCTGTCTCTGTCATGCCAAGGCTGCAAACCCAGATGATGAATTACAGAGCAATATGCAAGGTTCAGATGCAAACATCAACCCCTTCCCTCTATACATGTACATGCAGACATGTTCACTCACCCCAAACCAGCTCAGTTTCTGCAAAAGGCCAAGTACTGTTAGGGCTCATTTACAGAGTCTTACTCTAAGGTAAAAGAGGGAAGAAAATTGCTTATCAAGGAAGCATATGTACATCTGTAAGTAACAGTGTTTAAGAATACATGCTGCATACTAAACAAAAGCCAAAAACCTATTGAGCTTCTTTTTTTGTGTATGGATGACTAAGCATATCAAAAATATAATTCTGAAGCAGAACCACCACAAGGGTACGCAAGAACCATGACTTTTATAAAGAACAGCTTTAGAAATAAGAAAGGACAGAAATTAATATACGAGTCTAAAAGAACCCTGTCTGGCTTTATTTTGTAAATACAGAACAAAGCCTCTTATACAAAGTAGCTAATAAAACAAGGTCTAGCTGACCACCTGCACAGAAAATGGGATAACACAAATGTCTGCACCAGTACCTCAAACCTAATCAGCTGTAATCACTAAGACATGAAGGTCTCTGCAATATTTACACTTACACTGTACTACCTAGTTGCACCAAAAGCTTAGCCCCAGCTGAAGGCTTATTCACAATGATGAATCATCTCTGGAAAACAGACTGGCTGGTTTCACTTCTAGCTCAGAATGAAAAGCGATACTTTGAAGTCTGACTGAAAAAAAAAAAAAAGGGCACAGTTGCAAATTGATTAATTCTAAACCACAGTATTCAATCAATACCAAGAGCATGAGGTATTCAACACTGCAACATTTAGAAACCAAACATCCATCACTGAATAAAGTAAGTTTGTGGTTCCACTGTCTCATGAACTGAAAATTTCTTACTGCTCAGAAAATCCCTAAAAATTAGGCAAGGATTTTCATGATGCAGTGAAACTTTATTACTAAGAGCCATCAAATGGGTACTCAACTTTTTTGTACTGTTTGCAGATGACACGAAATCGCTTCACCAATGACTCTTACTTTCTTTTGAAATGATGCAAGCTATTCCTCAGAAACCTATGCCTCCTCAGGTCCACTGAACATTGGACGATTTCCTCTTGTGCTTAATCTGCATGTATTATGATCATGGACAACTTGGCTGAAGTCTTCATGTACAGCACAAGTCAACACCACTTCCCCAGAAGTACAACGTGAATCTACCTGACATTTTCTCACTAAACCCCACATACGGCATTTTACTATATAACTTAAGAAATTTTTAATTTTTTTAAGCCACAAGTCACAACCCAGTGCTAACTCCCCCATCCCTCAGCCCCCCCAGTTTCATCAGGGTAATCAAGAAATGGTCAGGAATTGTAACAGAATGACATCAGAAACAACCCTGAAAATGTATTTTACTTGATTCTCCAGTGCAGGATGTGAATCACAAAACTCTCCACCAAAAATGTGTCTGAGATCAAAATAGCAGCTAGACTGGAAGAGTTCATTTATCACATGTCATTATAAATTAATTTACCAAGGCATTTTTCTTGAATTAGTAACTCTCTTTAAATAAGTGTTTCTAGCTTCTTCAGTGAAGAAAGAGGCCCTGAATGTTTCCTTCCTTCTGCAGTGTTATTCTTTCATAAGCTGTTTTCACACCACATGTTTTCCCATAATTCCAAAATGTATCATCTCCTGGCAAAGTAGTTTCTCCCACTATATTTAATTTACAAGTGTACTGGAAACCGTCAGTAACTTTCTACTTCAAGTAAGTTCAAAATGCTATAGTTTAGTTTTTCTCCTATAATAGTGGCCACAAATTTTGCAAGGCTCTACAGTCAAGGTTAGAGGTCTCTGGTGTGTGGTTTCATAAAACTCACCTTAGCCAACTCCTAAATTTAGGAAAGCCTGCTTGAGAGCTGAAACATTAAATGTAACTGGTAGCAGCACATGTGCTAAAAGCATTTTCCTTCAGACAGCTATAACGTATTTTCCCTAGAGCTGTCTGCACTATCAACTCAAAAAACTAGGACCATTCTACTCTGTGCAAACTGATGTATAACATGAATAGTACATAGAAAACATACCTAAAGTTTAAGGAAAGGGCCTGTAAAATAAGAAAATACAGAAGCATCATGCTAGTAAATGCAATAAAACAGACTTGCCTGCAAAAAACACTGAAATGTGAATCCAGGATTTTAATGAAGAATTAAAGTAACATTTTGATATTCCTATAAGCATTGGGGGGAAAAAAATAAATCTATAAAAGTTCTAAGTTTCATTAAAATCTAGTATGCTGAAATTCCAGCAAATTAAAGGGTAATGTAGTTCCTCATGAGATGACAAGATGAAGGTGAAGAAATATCCGCAATTAAAATGGAAAATAAGTTCATGAAAAAAGTTAACACAGGTTAGAAATGGAGGCAGCCGTATTCCTAGAAGCCTGGACTGATGTACTAAGCGACTAACTAATAATGCTACTGAATTGCTTCTTTTTCCTCCCGTCTACCTGATTCATTAAAGTACAGCCTAGGTGGGCAAGTGGTTGGTCCTTCCAAAAGGCACAGTCCCCAAGAGTTCTCTAAATCCTCACACCACATGCTCCATGAGCATTGGACTTTCTTTTCTTTCTCTTCTCTGCATCCTCAGGAAGTCAAAAAAAAGAAGAGAAACCCACTGCTTACAGGACAGAAGATTGAAGACAAAGAACAGGTGAGACGGTCCAGGAAGGACTTCAAAAGGAGTTGATAAGGTGGAGTTTTAGAAGAAAGAACAAGAATAATGAGGAGGAACGGACGGAACTGCATTGCAGTTCTGGGTCTTGACAACTTTGACCTTCACTGTCTTTTCTGTCTATGATTATACAGTACACAGAAACCACCTGAGCAGAATCCATATAGAGGCTTGTATATGTTTTTATACAGTTGCTATGAGGGATAAATGTTCCAAATATGAAATTTAGTACAGAATAAGAGCTGAAGATAAACATCAATTCTATCCTGACTGCAGGACAGGATAGAAACTTGCTAGTGTCTATAGTAGTCAAATCCAGCATATCAAAACCTAATAAAACCTGTAATCTTAAGAGGTGGTCTTGATAGACTGAAGTGGTTAAGACTTTTCCAAACATAATAGAAAGCCAAATAATTAAAAACACCGATTTTTTCATCTCCCCGCAAAGCAAATTTGATTATTCAAAATGAATGGAATGTCATAGGAACGTTATTTGTTAACTGATGCTTTGACTGTGAAAGGCAAATCTATATAATTTTCTGTTGGAAAAAAACTGCCACAAAGAAACCCTGCCACTTGCCTGAATGAAAGCATAAGCTTTGCCACAAAGAAACCCCTTTTCAGTTGCCTGGCACCTATTTGAACGAAAGTGTAAACTCAAAAAATGAAACATTACAACACAACTAATTTCTTTTTAGGGTGTTTACAGAAGAACATACACAACATGATAGGGAAATAATAATGCAATCTGGGTGGCTATATAAAATAACTTGCATAACTCAGACCCAGAAATGTTAGAAGACCAGCAGAATGAATCAGATGTTGCAACAGAAAATAAATCTTGAGTCAGAGCATCAAGGTAGAACATTCTACCTTGGGTAACACACAGGTTGTGATAAGGTCAGAAGTTACATTAATATGAAATCAGTTTCAAAACACCTTAGCAGCCACAGCGGTGAATGAACTCATAACATATACACATATAAATATACACACATATATATGTGTATATTTATACATATACACATATATATATACACACACATATACATTCATACATTATTAGATTTGAGAATATAATCCAGTTTTACACATTAAGCAGGTAAAAAGTCTGAAAAATATGCTGTGTTAGGCCTACTTGTAAATTTGCATTTCTGCTTGTAGACAGACAAATTGTGGACATGCTTAGAGACATCTTGTTATATATTTAGAAAGTCTTTTCTGTTCACTACAATAAAAAACACTGTACCTGTATGGCTTCGAATATGAACTCTCAGTGTTCCATTGCTTGCAAACTTCTGTCCGCAATATGGGCAAATCTTCTCTTTTTCTCCTGTGTGAGTCTACACGGGGTGGTGAAAGACAAGAATGAAAGCTTAAGCATAGCTTTAAAAGAAATGAAATATGGAATATTTTAACTGTATTGACATTGACCATTATTATCTCCATTATATATTTTATATCATAACATCAGGCACAGATTCTAGGAATCAGCTATAGGTGCTCTTTCGATTTTCTTCTAAAATTTCTAAACAAATCCCACTATTGATGGCAAAATTAACTGGCTTTTCAGTTCCTAAGTTTACTATTTCCTAAATAATTACTACTAAAAAAATGCCAAATTCGCCTTTGTGTATTTTCATGATCACAAGAATAAGACACCTACTGTTCAGTTTGATATCTATGACAGTGGTTTCTAAATCAGCAAGCAATAATTTGGTTACCTAATAAAATCAATCTTCATAAATGGGTCTATTTTTAAAAGTTTATAATTTCACACAATTTTATTACATTATGAAATGTAGTGAAAACAGTTTACCTAGCCCAGTATAACTTCTGTTGCAAACTAGAATTGGAAGTTTAAAAGGTCTCTGTGGAGATTTGTGCATATGATTTCTGACTATCTCACGTGAATGAAACACAGCCATCAGTTCATCTGAAGTGTAACAGACAACAATCCTTCAAAGTGCATGTTTTCAGTGATTTCAGTCAACACAAATTGAACACTGGACACTATCTAGTTTGTAGTAAGTGCTGGAATCAGATTGCATTTAGAGAACTGATCACAAGAAGTATAATTTCATTGTCACTAACACTAAATCACACACTAATCTTCTCTTTTGAGATCAAGCTTTTAAGGCTACAGTGTCTTCCTGATATAAGAAGAATTATTTCAAAATGGAAAAAACAAATAATCACAAACTCTCCCATCCAACTTGTGTGGTTAACAGCCAGACCACCTTGAAGTAAGTTATACACATGGGTTCTCACCATTTTTCACACCGTACTTTTAACATCCGATTCTGAACTGAAGATTTATCATCCTATCGAATATTTTTTCCTTATTACTGTGACTGCTCTTTTAGTGGAGAATTTTGGATTACTTCATTTATAAGTGTTAACTCATTTAAGTGGGATAGGAAAGATAACTAAAAAGGAAACTAAATAGGAAAAAAGGAAAAATAACTAAAAAGATAATTAAATTATATGTACAGCTGACTTTGGGTTTCAAGCTTTGCACATGACTCTCCTCAAATAGGAAAATTAATTCTTATTTTATGAAAGACATTCTTCATTATATCATAAAAACCTTATCTCACACAGTACATATTATGCTGCAACTGAAGGAAGAGTAAATGAGATCAATACTGGACAGACTTGCATAGTTTTCATCCTCTGGCATTAGGGATATGAACGTTAAATCCATCTTGATTATTTGATGTCACTTATATCTCTAACAGCAACATCAGGGAATACAAGACAGACAGCTATTAATTCATTCCAAACAACAACAAAAAAAACTTACATTATAACTACAAGGCTCACAAACATACAGCTAGTCCTAGTCTGACAGCAGCACAAAGCAACAGCAAGTACAATTAAGAAGGAATGTTAAAGAAAGAACAAGGATAAATAATAAGCACTAGCTGTTTTCCATTAAAATACAAATACAAATATATATATGGCCATATTTAATGAGAAATAGTGAGTCATACTGAATTATTTTTTTTAGAAAGGTATCTGAGGAAAAGTTTAAATACTTATGCAGAGCTCATCAATGATTCCAGATAATATTTTTGATTTTTGGATCTCACAATCCATCTTAGCAAGATCCTTCACAAAAAGTTAACCTGAAATCAATGCACCAGTATTACAGGCTAGGTCTGTTACTCAAGTGATTAAAACATGTAGATAAGGATGAAAAGGACTGTGTGTCCGAAAAGCAGTCTGTTTTTTCCAAACAAATCAGCTTGTCTAATGAAAGATGCTATACCTTCCTAAAGTCTTGCTCCCCAAGAAGACAATCAGAAACAAATCACAAGTTTATTTTGTATACCCTTTATTTTTTCATCACAGAATCACAGGATGGCCAGGGTTGGAAGGGACTTCTGGAGATCATCTAGTCCAACCCCTGCTAAAGCAGGGTCTGCTACAGCAGGTTGCACAGAGTCATGTCCAGGTGGGTTTTGAATGTCTCCAGAGAAGGAGACTCCACAGCCTCTCTGGGCAGCCTGCACCAGTGCTCTGCCACCCTCAAGGTAAAGAAGTTCTTCCTTGTATTTGGTCGGAACTTGTCATGTTGCAGTTTGTGCCCATTGCCCCTTGCCCTGTCACTGGGCACTGCTGAAAAGAGCCTGGCCCTGTCCACTTGACACTAGCCCTTAATATATTTGTAGACATTGATAAGATCCTCTCTCAGTCTTCTCTTCTCCAGGCTAAACAGGCCCAGCTCTCTCAGCCTTTCCTCATCAGGATGATGCTCCAGTCCCCTCACCCATTTTGTAGCCCTCCACTGGCCCCTCTCCAGCAGTTCCCTGTCTCTCTGGAACTGGGGAGCCCAGCACTGGGCACAGCGCTCCAGGTGCGGCCTCCCCAGGGCAGAGCAGAGGGGGAGGACCACATCCCTCCACTTGCCGGCCACGCTCCTCCTCATGCCCCCCAGCATCCATTGGCCTTCTTGGCCACCAGGGCACGCTGCTGGCCCATGGGCAACTAGAACTCCCAGGTCCTTCTCCGCAGAGGTGCCTTCCAGCAGGTGAACCCCCAGCCTGTACTGGTGCGTGGGGTTGTTCCCCAGGTGCAGGACCCTACACGTGCCTTTGTTGAACTTCATTAAGTTCCTCTCCACCCAACTCTCCAGCCTGTCTAGGTCTCACTGAATGGCAGCGCAGCCTCTAGTGAATCAGCCACTCCTCCCAGTTCTGTATCATCAGCAAACTTGTGGAGAGTACACTCAGTCCCTTCATCCAGGTCAATGATGACCAAGTTGAAGGTTAGTTCCTTACACCAATATATTCAAGCTTGAAAGACAAATGTGCTTTAACACTCCTTATTCTAAAACTAATGTAAAAAGAGAGGAAAAATGTCCTATAACATAAAGTTCTCTCTATTACAGCAAAACTCCACTGACTTCACATGCTGAACAACTGATGAACCAGGTTATTTGAATCTCAATCATCTTATACTACATGTACTGGAGTTTAAAAACAAGGCGACCCCATGTCATTCCAGTTCTTCTGAAATACAGCCGAAAAATCTTCCACTAAGTGTATCTGGGAGAAATACATCATGGTTACACAGTTATGTCACTCATTCACAGGAAATCGTTTTCCAGAAACTACAATTACTAAATAACTTAATGTGTATTTAATACATGAGACAAGCAGCATTTAAAACAGACTGCAGGCAGACGTCATATGCATTAACATGCATTTGATGAACTACCAAGACCTTTAAAAGACACACAGAAGAAAACGAAGTGACTTTTTTGCAACCTGTAAATATGTTAAACATCAAATGCACAGTAATGATGCAGTGCCATCCATTACATTAGAGAATTCAATAGTCTGCTATCTGCCAACAACTTGGTTTAGGCTCCAAAGACATGTGCTAGTTCCCACACCTGTAAGACACGGTAGGGTTGGCGAGACATTGAAAGACTCCTTTACATTTTTTTCCTCAATTTTAAACATAGATTTTTGTTGCCGGGCACAGTAGTCACCATAATCATGTGCTGAAAATATTGTACCAAGTAAGTCAGTTATACTCAGTTTTGTTATTACAATTTTACATGCATATATGAAGTGCATACAATATGACAAATAATATATGCATGATTTTCCAGCAAACTCACAATCTGCATTTGGTGGCAACACCCAAGCTGATTCGTTCTTGATTCAATTACTTTCTTCGCATTTCTTCCCTGTAACATAAATCTTACCTCAGGCCAAAACCAGCGAGCAAGCTTTTGTCTAAAGTTTACCCCAATTCCATTGCAGACATCAGTGGAAAGGAGTATGGTAAGAGCAATGCAGCAAGTCTCATCCTGTCACACACCTCATGATGGGGTACCTCCACTGGATTCATTCGTATGCACCTGCTGCAGATTCTACATGCTATCAAGAATCCCACTATTGCAATAACCATTTTAGGATGTTAAGCACCATCATAGCTTTCCAGTGAAAAGCCAGAAATGCAGAAGCATCTGGGGATTTTATGTTTAGTCACGACCCTAAGGACACAAGGAATTAATATGACAGAACTGATTCTACTCACTTTTTTATGACTTTTCAGGACTGAGGGTGTCACAAAAGCTTTGTCGCAGAGATCACACTTATATTTCTTATGTCCATCATGTACAACCTGAATATGAACATTTAACGTGTCCTTTCTTTTGAAAGTAGCATCACAGTGATCACACTTGAAGGTCCTCTCACCTTATAAAGAGAACAACAAGGTTTAAAGAAACCAGGTTTTTGTGGATACGCTTATTGTTTCAGAAAAATTAATAAAAGCAGCAAAGAAACAAAAAGCTGGGTCTTGAGAACAGAAAGAAAAGGAACACCGTGTCAGGTAAAATTGTCATTGGGAAATTAAGAAGTAGCAATGACAACCAAGTAGCCAGAAATATGAGATTAAACTCTATAGCCTAAGGTGAAATGGCAACCACTGGAAATGGCTTCCAGTGAAACAGAGCAAGGGTTTTACCAGCACCTCCAGTAATAGACTCTCTTTATAGTAACAAGCAAAAAGATGAACTAGGCTTCCTCTTTGGAAACTGAAACAGTAAGAGACATCTTCCTGAATTTGAAATAATTTTCAAAACAAGAAATACTTCCTTTGAGTAACCTATCTCACCCACATCAGTAGAGGAAAACTCATGTAACAAAGATGAAATAACTTCTGTTATTGCAGTATTACTATTCAAACTGCAGTGATATCATTGAAGGTTATGGCAGAGGCCATGTTAATATTGCTAAGAGTTTTAAAATTCAAATGAATTACCTAAGAGAGGGGAAGAGACATTGTATTCTGAAAATCTGCATACATATTTTCGGGAGAAGAAAAAGAAAAAAAAAAAAAAAGAGATGTGATTCTTCAGAGAAATCATTACAATGAGCCTTCTTTTTATGACTACTGTGGAATGCAGAAGAGAATATTCTCTTCTAATTGTTGACTTCTTGATTAGAATTACAAGTTAAACATCTGCAACAGCACTCATTCAGAAATCCACAGTTGAAACTGGAAATCAGGTGCCCATATCCCAAAAAACCTCCCAGGCAGTTACATCACAAAGAAAGATGGCCATAATTTAAGGTCCATCCTCCACTTTTTATTTTTCAAGACAGAGGTCTGATCTGCAGCCTCCTGATCCATATGAGTAAGACAGACTTGTATAAGCACAAGCTACTTTTTCCAGTAGCAATGATGCACATGTAGAGGTACACTCATTTCTTTCCTATAGCTCATTAAAGGATAAAATCATCCCAGCCTTGGTCCCAGTGCAAAGGCCAATAGGAATGGAAATTGTTTTCAGTATACTGCATATTAAAGCCCATTTGATGCTACATGTTGAAGCACCAAAAAACTTTTTTATTATATATTACACATGTAATACACACAAGTGAAGCTTATCAATACAGTGGTGCCTCAAGTACCCACATTCCAAAGCCTAGATAACCTGTTTCGCTTCCCATAAATCAACCATAACTGCCCCCCTCCCCACAACCTCTCATTCTCTGTTGGTTTGGAAACAAAAGTGGTTTTGTCTTGGATGACACAAGAAGAATATGATGAAAGGTATTACAGTCTAAGTTGTGTTATCTTAAAATACTTTCAGTGTAGCTATTCGGAAAAAATTTTCAAGGTCAGCAGGGATGCAATTTAATATGCTGTTAGGTGGAGGTTTAACGCTGTTACTGCTTCTAATGTTCAGTAAATCACTTCAGTCCTTGTCTTGGGAACATGAGACTACCCTGCTAACAAAGTGAAGTCATTACTTTTTTTACTTAAGTAACATGCAATTTTCTACTGTTCAACAAAGGAAAAATAGTCAAGTAATTTCTTTTAAATGTTACTTCTTATAGGAACTAGGCTTCTCTTATGATTTCAGATCATAAACAACTTTCAAACAACAACAAAAAAATAAGGTAGTAAAAGATCAACCAGTTTTCAAACAAAAAACCTCCAAAGTCAGGGAATTTCAAACTAACATACTGTTCAACCACATCTCTTCTGTGTGTACACATTACAATACCCTTCAACTATATATAGCTGCAATGCCAAGTATGTATTTAACCAAGTCCTGGCTTCAGTTTAGCAAACTTTTTCAATGTGCAAAGTAATGGGAAGCCTAGAATTAGGTATTTTTTCAAAAGTTATCCTGGATGAAGTCAAATAATCAGTGTTTCTCCTCAGCTTCCTTATTTAGCAGAAACCCTATATCTCATTATAGTAGAGCCATCAAAACACTGTCTCCACTCACTGCTGGGTCACTGAATAGTTATGTCTTTTTTTTTTTTTTAAGCCATAGACAAAGATACACGAAAACTTCATAAAAAAACCCTAAAACACTAATACACAAGTTTGGAAGTTTTGGAAGGGTCCTGAACAGCATAAAGCAAGAGCCTAAATCGCTTCCAACAAGGTGCAAGTACTGAAACTCCTTGAGCAGCTCTGAAAATGCTCTTGTAGAAAACTGCAAGAAAAAACAGAACTATGCAACCTATTTCATGATACCTCATTCCTGGGATAAGGAACGAACAGATTTCATATGATAAATGTAAGACTATGTCTGTTGCTTAAGAACTATCACTGCCAAAACATAAACTCTTTCCATTGCCTTTGGCAGGTAAGAGTAGTATTAAGGTTACCAAATAAATTTATGTTATAAATGTGTAAAAAATAAAGAATTTCCATTATGTATTTTCAGTCAACAGGTTTGCACTGTGCTAGATCAAGAGGTTTGTAACAAAATAAAATAGCAAAAGAGACGCACAGATTCTCTTCAGTGCCTAGGCACTCTAGAGAATGGAAGTAAACAAGAAAGTAAATCACTGAGTTCAGCTCTTGAAACCACCAAAGGAGGGAAACTTTTTCAGAGTACTTGACATAAAACTATGATATCAATATCTGTAAATGCCTCCAAAGATGAAAAACCAAGCACTGACATAATATATCCTACAGTGCTTTCCCCCAGTAATCCACAACATAATGAGTGTCTTTACTGGGACTGGCTTTATCCACTTCACTGATGCACTCTCCTTACGACAAAAGAAGACAATGAAAATCAGAGCTACCTGTGCTTTACGTGAAATGAGCAATCTTCAGTGCCCACTTCTGCTGACCTTTATAAAAGGAGCTAATTAGTGTTTCTCTTACTAATAAACATTCTGCATGTAGATTTTTATTCTGGAAAGCACATATGTAAAAAGGACGATGCCCTTGTCAACAAATGCAATACTGTTCATGCATGTCTCCACAATCCTAGACAACTGAATCACCCAAATGAAGATGCTTAGGGTTACTCATTCTTGTTAGCCAGGTCTCTTACAGCCTCATGAGGTAGTACTAGCCAAGTATGAGCTACTATACACTTATGTATCACATATCCTTCCAAACTCTACAGCTGAGAATAAAGAGTCAGCCCTGGCATTGCCAATGACATAATGACAGCACCGCCATTAAAAGCATTATCAGGAGCATGCCTAAGACAAAAAGCTTGTCTGTCACAGAAGACAAGTTATGTTCACACAGCTAGAACTTGGGGGGGGGGGGGGGGGCGGAATTTTGGATTTTTTTTAAATTATTTGTTATTTAGACATATTTGATCTCGAATTTCAGCAGTTGCACCCATGACACCTTTTCCAATTTTAAGACAGGAACACCTCAGAAGTGAGTTTAGGAAATACAATTTTTTCCATTAAATTAACTTTGTAAAATAAAATTTAAGTCATTCTACGTCATTCTACAGCGCCTACTTCTAAAACAAAAAGGAGACACTGAATTTAAAAAAACATATGATGTAGGCTGAACTTCAAATTTCCCCAGAAGTTTCAAGCTTCTCAAAAAATTTTTCCTTTCCCACAACACAGAACAGTAAAGCCAGCTAAACACACCTAGAGATACTGGTTTGTTTCTCTCCTTTCTTTATAGACCAGGTATATTTCAGTGTTATGAGAGGGACTCACCCAGCTGTAGCAGGACAATGCCTATTATTCTGAGTTACTTCAAATATGAGAAACTCATTATCATGGCAGCACATCTTATCACTCTGAGTTAGGTCACAAGGGGAAGAGTTCTACATATCTTCACTGGGAACACAAGCTCTTCTCAGACAATAGCAGAAGCCCCTTGTTTCAATCACAGCCTTGAACGGAAAACTGTTTATTCTTCAGTTCATCCTAGTAATGACTTTCACTTTGCTATTGGTCTGTCAACGCTTCTTTTATAGGACTCTACAGGCAAAAGAGACACAGTATGGCTATAAAAGCTTTGCTTATATTCTGCTGTATTAAGGCCGCCTTGTGAAGCTGGTCAGCTGTTGAGTTGGCAAAGTAAGAAAAAAAATAAAGGTTTCAAAATCTTCCCCATGATTAATAAAAACACCAAATATTATCAGTTTAAGACTTTGACTCATTCTGGAGACAGTTCTAGCCAATATGGCAGAAGTTATCACCTTCAAACACCTACCCTGTCCTTCAGCAAGACAGGTCTCCTTTTGCACCAAGGAAGACTGACTAGACATTGTACCACTACATTTCACAGTCTGATATATTTAATATTTGCTTAAATAGTGGTGGTTCAGGAACAGCTAAACCTGCCACAAATCACAACCCTAACTTAAAGATCTCAAATTTCCTGAGCTCCCAACCTCTTCAAAGAAATGGCCAAAGTATATGTTTTTAGAGACCTCTTCCAAGGCCTACAACTCTGCATACTGTGAATTTCTGCTTTTGGATATTCTGCAAATCTTTGGTTCATTACAATACACATTACTGAACAGGGTTTTAACTCTTTCCCCCATCATTTTTAACATTGCACATTGGAAAAAGATTGTACAAAATTTCAATGCTTTATGAAATTCCAGCAACTTTGAAAAATAACTGTAAAAGAACAAACAAAACTCGCTGGTCTAAGCTAACAGAAACATTGCTAAACAGGATTAAAAAAAGAAAGGTTTGTGGTTTGTGTCCTTCTAAGCTACAAGGATTTTAGATCACAAATATTTTCTAAAAATCTAAATTGCTGACATTCACAGGGTTGAATGGTAGTCTAAGGCTCTGTAAAGATGGAGAAAATTCCACCAAAATCTTTTTTAACAGTCAGTTAAAAACCAGTACAAAATGCCAAGAACAAGTGGCTCATGAGGGAAAACAGCCACAGCATTTCTCTGGGCTCCTAATTCTATGCCAGGGGCAGAAAACATCAGCCTGGGCTGGCACAGGAGAGAGACTCAGTTTCAAGCTCTAAACTGGATTACCTACAGAAGCTGAGTAAGCCACCAAGTTATCTTTGCTTCCATTTCTCCTTTCTTAAAATGGAGGTAACACTATCACACTTAAAGCAGAAATAAATCTCTTGTCATCAGACCTCAAGTCATTGCTAGATTTTCTACAGCATATCTGGATTTGCATTTAAGTGCCTTTAAAGATGAGGTTTGGATTTGACTCTGAATTTTCTAACTCCCTGGGGTTAGAGTTGAATAATAATACTAATTTAATATAGCAAGTTGCATATTGGAGCAAGGTGCCATATGTCTGTTTTTCTCAGTCAAATGTGAGAAATGAGGAAGTTCTTCTTCCTCTCTGACTTAGCACTTACTGTTATGGATTAACAGATGTCTTTGTAGAGAGAATGGGGTTCGGAACAAAGCTTTGCATTCCTCACACTGGAATGGTCTCTCTTCAGAATGCGTCTGCAGATGAAAAACATGTCAGAGGAAAGGCTCAGCGAAATCAATTAACTGTCATTACAGTAATTATAGCTAATTTTCTAGACTGGATTCAGGAGGGGTATCATAGCAATTTGAAACTCCAGGGGATGAAGAATTAAAACAACCATTCTGCCATTATCCAGAATCCTGAAAGTCAGCATAGCAGCTACTGCACAAATTTACCTTCCCAGTTCTCAGAAGTGTTACAGGAGGTGTGCATATAAAGAGAAATAATATATAGAATAACCAAGGGGAAAAAAAATAGAAGCTCAGTTGCATTGCTTCATCAGTACTAACACTGGGGCCTTAAGTACTTAATAATATGAATAAATCCTTTAAAATTAAACACATGTACACAAAACCTTTCTTCTCAGTTATGTTTGATAACTGACCTGATTATCTCAAGATACCATCTAAAATTTGGCAAAGAAAATTTCTCAAATTATGAGACTGGTCTTACATATCCTTGTTTCAGCTTCTTGTATTAAGAGATAAAAAATCCCCCAAAAAACATAGAAGCATCAGTACAGAAGTACTTGTTTGCTGTAGAAAAAATTGTCACAGCTGAGAAACAGACTCAAAGCCATAAATAAAATAAAAGGTTAAGCTTGGATGAGTCTCAAACTGCAGAGTTCCTGAAGAAGATTTCTTTTCTGGAGCTTGGGAAACATCCAGATTCATCCTACTTTTTTAAATTTCAAAGCACTTTCCCTGTTTCCTAGTGTTATTAAGGGCTGTCCCACTGCAGATAGTACATTAATCCGTACAATTTATTATCTACCCAATTTCCTACTATTTTTGCAAAGGAAAGCAAGCTTTTAAAGCGTCAGTGTCTAAACATTGTATTAGCTCACAAGGACCTTATGCAGAAGCTGAAAGGCCAAGAGGAAAAGGGGATGGACAATAAGTGTTTCATAATATGAATGAAATTAGGTAGATGAATTAATTTTGTAGACTGAGGGTAAATATTAGCATAGTACATATTAATATAATCTATGTCTGCTAATCATACCTTATGACATTTATAGCTACTCTTAAACTATGGAGAAAAAAGGACTGTGTGGAGTCAGCATATTTATTTTGATGTAGACTGAGGGCCTTGAACCCAGATTATCTTTAACACAAACATCCTCTTACGTACACAACAGTACCAAAACATTAGAGTACTTGCAACAGAATACAGAGGCTTTGGATTCAAAGTCAATTCCTTGACCTCAGCCTATGTCACTTAGCAAAAAGGCAACTGGAGCACCATCAAATGTGTGGAATATATCACACATTACATAAAATCTGCTGAATGTTGCAGTTCAGCTTCCATAGGTTTACATCACAGTTTACATTAGTTGACACCCTGCTTGGCAGTCTCAGCAGTCAGGCCAAGGATTGACAGGACATGAAGAGACTGAACTACCTTCTCACCTCAACAGGTGGTTCCTCCAGAACAGGGTTGAGACATATTGACGAGACACTGTGGGGAAGCTCGCAGTGCTGCTGTCTGTGCTGTACCTGTTCTGTGGATAAATAGAAGGGTTCAGTCTCTAGGGCTGTCAATCTGGCACCTTTCACGAGCGCAAAATTCATCTTGTTTATTTAAAAAAATGCCCTTTTTTAGAACACTCACCACTTGAGTGATAGTTCTGAAGAGCACAGTGATTTGTACAAAATTCCTACTTAGCATCTCCCTGACAGTTCTCCTAGTCTTTCGGTCAAAATACAAGTATTCATCTGCACATTTTAACTTCACTACAAATAAAAACACCTAACTAGGCATACCCACATGCAAGGGTATACAGATCATTTGCCTCTTTTGTGAATGACCCAGAAACAAGCTAGGTCTATTACAAAAAGCCACGCAATTCTTAATGAGGAAAGGTATCCCCCAAAGAAGCATGTTGGTTCTAATACTGTCCTTTTTTGTACAAATAGGTTCCAGATCAGAGGTGGCTTCCATTCAGTCACAACAGGGGACAGCCATACAATTAAAGCAACTGAGGATGGGCTCTTACGGAATATTTCATGGCAGCCTTTCCTACCATAGCATTTGTGGAGTCTTAAACACAGCCCAAGGCTACTTATTCCCAATAGAGAAACTGAGGGAACACAGTTGTTTCAATTCATTATGCTCCACAGGACCAAATAACCCTGGATTAACCATAAACCCTTTAAAATCCTGTGTCTGCTGACCTATTTCTACTTACTGTCATATCCTCATATTTTATTATCTGAATTCATCCTCTATACATAGCAACAAAGGAGCAGATGGGGCAAAAACTTCACCTTCTCCTGGGTGGAAGTAGTCTGCGTTATATGGCACAGAACATGCACCTTCATCCAATGTAACCTGGATGAAAGATGGGTACTTTTTTTCTGTAGCACAATCCAATACTGCATTTGCCTCTTTGAAATTAAGATACTATTCTCTTCCCTTGTCACAAAAATGGAACCATATTCTTCATAGGATCACTCAGTCATATAGTCTGAGCTTTCTCAAAAGACATCTGAGCTAGTTCCACTCGCATAACACTTCCCAGTGCTGACATCCTCAAGAAGAGACCAAGCTTTCACGTGCACCTACACAGAGCAGCATACTACCTGTATGCAGAAACAGCACACCAGAGGTACTACAGGAAGACTATGAGTTAGCTCCTGCCTCTCAGATCTGTAGCTATAAGGATCTAACATGTGCTAAATTAGGGTTCCCATCACAATGCTCTACTGAACAGAGCAGATAAATGGTGGAGTTGCTAAGTGTATCTCCCAGTGAAATCCTGTGAAATGTGAGGAACTAATCTCCTTCCGTTATGACCCAGACATTCCTTCTGAATGACCCAACATTCACCCACACCTGAAAAATGGTTAAAAGCACATGTTGCGGGAGCCATTTTTATTCTGGTACTTCCAACACAAAATTGTATTAAACCACCCCCATAAAGGAATCACAAACAACAGCAACAACAAATTTCCATCCAACACACAAAATAGGAATTCAAAGGCATAAAATGTAGATGTATCCTGTTTCCTACTATAAATAAACAGTACATAGCGCTGCTCTAAAACCCAAGAGTTTTTTCAAGCATGTTGCTATCCAACCTGAAAGCATGTTTTCTGTTAAATGCTGTTGATTTAACTGTTTTTAACTACTATACCCATCATTCCTAGTGCAGGTTTCTAAGTTCCCTGCTACCAGCGCAGTAACTGTGTCCTGGAACTCAAAAAAGCACTGTGAACTTATTCAGAGTCCAACTTTTCTTCCTCCAAAAGAAAACAAAACCTAGGAGGACATCTTAAAGGAATACACACCTAAAGAACCATTAAAAACCCAATTTGAAGAAATACACAGAAGTATGATACATGGTAAAGGGTTTAAATTTCCAGTTACTGGATCAGCATTCCTGTGAACAAGCAAAAGAACTATCATCATCTCCTAGTAGTAGTGCAGCCCTCCCAAAATCATGGCACTTAAAACTATTTTGGCATCCTAAATTACCACATCCTTGACTTATTTATACCTTACAATTCGTTTTGTGTATACACATCCTTACTCCCCTTCATTATCTACTATGTCTCCTTATTTACACTGTTTAATGAATGGAGGCATGTCTAAAGAAGCCATTCAGGACAGGACATCTATGTCAATCTCCTGTCTCATGCTCATCTCTTCATTTAGCAAGTGAAATTAGAGACCTAAGTGTGGATGGGTGAATATTCACAGCTGTTTGGGTAAACTTCATGTAAACATAGGAATAAGTTTCTTTCATTATAGGACAGCATTGATTTACAGCCAGTACTATGTGCAAACAGGTTCAGGAAATAAGCATTCCAACATGCTTTAAGGAATTCTGTCAAAATAAGGCACTCACTAAATCTATCTAAATTTTAATATTTTTCCCATTAGTGAAGTCTCTAATCCTTACTTATGCTAGTGGTGCTGCTGCTTTAAACACAGAATTGGGTCAAAGTGTTTACTCATTCATACTTAATCCTGAAGTCCATTTTCAGCCCAAACCCCCTACCAGTCATCCACTGCAAATTAATATAAGGAAACATGTAAAAAATATTCATTTCAGATATAGAAGTATCTTTCCAGATAGTATTTTATACCTTTTCCTTAGAACATATCCAATTTGTGAGATTTTTGCCCCATTTTCTTAATAAAGTCTAAAAAATAAGATACAATCACAGCATAATGGGGAGCTAATCTTGTCCTTCAGCAGGCTTCTGCATTCGTTCTGTTTTAGACAGTCATCACCACTTCCATCCTGAAAGAGGCGTTATTATTACTCTTAGATGATTTATGGCTGAAAGTGCAAGAAATGGTGCAAAGATCCTGTGCCAAATTCCCAGATGACATATAACGTGAGCCAAACTGCAAAAGACTTGTAAATATGGGTATATCGGGGGCGGGGGGCGGGGGGCGGGGGGGGGGGGGGGGGGGGGGGAGGTGTCCCCTTTCTTTTTTAGAGTCTTGTAATTCTGAAATAGCAGTCATGGATATAGCCTTGCCATTAAAAATGTAACCCCAGGTTAAAAATAATGATAGGCATTATAGAAATTAGGCCAAGCAGATTTGAGCTTAAAACAACAGAAGCAGAGCATCCCTTCATAAGCCTATTTTTCAGGTAATGTTTCTTCTCATGTTTTAATGTGTGAAAACTACCCAGTGCAAATACAACATAGTTTGAAAGCATCTACTGCTAGGTGCAGCAATGACTGCAAGAGGACTACACTCAGTTTTAGTCAAATATGGTATTTTTTTAAAAAAACAAAAGTTTGAAGACATTTTACATTAGTTACATTTTGACTCAATAACCTAGTACTAAAAAAAAAAAAACCACAAAAAAAAAACCCCACACAACAAAACCCCCAGAAAACTCAAAATGGGGATTTACTCATGCTTTTAACTGTGATTTCCTTCTGCTTATTTAATTTTTTTTATTTTTTTTTTAACTAGAATTCATTTAGTATTTTGAGATTTTGGATATAACAAGTAACACTAAAAAATACATTCTCCAATACTTCAATCCCATGTTTATAAGCATGCCAGAGCTTAATGATGAACCACTTAAAAGAAAAAAATAATCTGCAAATCTGAGGCTGGCAGACCTGTAAACAACAACAGCAGAGTGCTTTACCTTCTTGTGATTCTTGTAAACATTTCTGTGGGCAAATCCCTTTCCACAAAGCTTGCATTTATAAGGTTTATCTTCACTGTGTATTATTTTGTGTGCAGTCACTTGATCAAGTCGTTTGAAGGACTTATTGCAAACCTCGCAGGTGTAGGGGCGTTTTTCTGCAGAAAATGAGTGGGGGACATTTAATCTCCTGTTTATACGGGGGGAGAAGATGAAAGGCAGAGACAGTCATCTCCTCAGAGAGATTTTTGCAATTAAGTCAACCCAATTAAGATTAAACCAATTAGAAAGACATCTAATGCCCTCTATATTAGACAGTTAAGTCACTTCACAAAAGATGAGCCATGGTGTATCTCAAGAAATTGGCACATTCTTTGCAATAATCATCACTAAAACTGAATTCTGATTAATTAGCTTAAATCAAAAGAGAATGACTTCAAAGACTAAAACTCTGTTTCCAGATTACAAATGTGAAAGAGGGCATGACAGTTTAAATGTTTTAAAACTTAATTAACAATATACATATTAGCTTCCAAAACCAAAAGTTCCTATGCAAAAAGCCTTTATGCTTCAAATGGTGACTGCAACTTAACTACATTAGTGCTCATTCAAAAGTGTCAACAGAAAGCTAGGAGCCTCTGAGATATAGATTATGTTACAAGAAATGAGCATTTGGTGAGGACTGATACCAAGAAAAGTTAAACTGTAAGCCTACGCAGCTGTAAAAACCTTGTTCTAAATGCTAATGTATTTGACAGAACAATGTTTGTGTTTCCGTTGTGTTGGTTGATGTTTCTAATCACTGGTGAAAGATATAGAAACACTAGATGGCAGCGATCAGAAATCCTGGCAGAGCCAATTTGTGTCATACTGGCAAACCTAGGGACAGGCCACTCCCCGCTCACAGTGACCTGTTCTGGCAGAGGACAGGCACAATGAAACATTTCTGTGTGGTCTGTGAAACTGTGTGGAGTATGAGCTGCTTTCGTCCATATGAATGAATGTTCCCCTTTTTATCATAGATCTCTGTCTGACAGCATACCCCAGCTTCCATCCATTTCTCTTAAACGTGAGATTGTAACCATTGGTTCTTCACCTCCTCTCTAAGCCAAAAAGCAGTCTTTTGCCCCATCCAAGCTAACTGACATCATCTATCCAGCTAGCATGAAAAAATCATTTGACAAAGCAGCAACAGAAAGACAACTATTAGCATTACACCTGGATTTTGAAAGGCTTAGAAAGGATAGCTTAGAAGGTTTCCTTGGAACCTGAGATTTGCTTAAACAGCTCAGGACAACACAGAATTTATCAAGCCTTCTATGAGAAACCAATTCGGGTAAAATTCAGTATTTGTTAAATTCATATACACATATAGAGAGGTTTGCGTTATTTTTGCACATTACCTGAATGAGTTATCATATGGCGTTTTAGCTGGTTAGCTGAAATAAATTTCTTGTCACATTCCTGACACTCAAAGATTTCATGGACCTGCAAAATAAGTGTTTAATGATAAATAAACATGCGTCTCAAACAAGATCACGTACAGAACTTCTCTAACAGCCCGTAACTACTTCTTAGTCAGCAGCTACACTAATACTTACAAATATTCTGTGGTTCCCCCCTCACTAGTCCCTTGGTGAAAAACAGTATCTTTCAAAAAATAAATATTCATAACTGCAAAGAAAAAATCATCACTAAAACTATATTTAGAAACACAAGTTATGCAAATTTGCAGTATCAGATCTGTTTTAAATAACATTATTATGAAAGCATTAAAAATGAAAGCATTAAAAAAACAGATGCAGATTACCTTTTCAGAACATTTCCTTCCAGTCAAGACATAAATAAAAATAACACAGTAACTACTTCAGAGCTGCTATAAGAATTTTAAAAAACAACTGCTATCAAACTCAGGACTGTTTTTCTTAAAAGCTTTTAGAGGTAAGACAGTGGAGGGGCAGCAGTGGCTCTTGAACCGGAAATGCAGTAAGCATTACCAAGATTTTCAACATCACACAGCACATAACGTCATCAAGGACTAAATATTGGAAAATAGAAGAGGCAGTTGAGAGCTGAAACTTCTGATATTAAATAAAAAAAAAAAAATCCTGTCTTTTATTGTTTGCTCCCCCCAAAATCACAACACATACATAGTTCTCCACCTGCTAAGATTACCATTCACCACCTGCTCTGTAACACATTTGCCATCAGCAGCCTCTTCTCAGCTTAGCTACAGTGCAACTCAATATACATTGCTTTTTGAACTGCAGCCTTAGACAGCAAAACTTCTGTAGGAGGATCTAGTGGCTAAAAATAACAAATATCAAAGGTTCAACACAATACTCTGATACAAAACATTTGTGAATATCACAGTAAAGAAGCTCAACTAAGACTTCTACTTCAAACAAACAAAAAACTCAAAAAGAGATTTGCCATAAGTATTCTATCTCACCATGTTTATATGCTGCTACTCACAAAATAACTTTAGAGCAAATTAAATGTTTTAATAAACTAAAAAGTGGTTCTTATTTCCTACAACATCTGCAACCTTGCACACTTTGGGAAGTGATGCTTAACCAAGTGCTCAAACAGAATCAGGTGGTAAGCTCAAATGAAGATCATTCATTCTAAATATTCTGTTTACCCAGCTGCATTTCAGATTCATTTCTCTGAAATGCGCACACAATCTACTGCTCCACCCTTTCCCCAACAGATCCAAATTTTACTTTAATTGTTGACTGAAGTTTACATAATTCTGCAACCAAGCACTATCAGAATCCCCTCTGAAACAATTAATTGAAATAACTTGTAAGTAATTCTTAAACATAATATTTAATACTTAATCAGAACCCAGACTGTGCTTTAACACTACAAATGTCTGATTCCAGCTTAGGAGCATTGTTCAATAAACAGTCTCATTTATTATATCTGCATCAAAACAGAGACTTCAGAGCATGTGCATTAAAAAGGTACAGCTATCAAATATATATACCATAGCTGATACTCTAATCAATTCTTTAGAAAAGAATCAGACAGACCTGTGTGCATGTGCATTAAATAGCTGTAGCTATCAAGCACATATTCTATAGCTGGCACTTTTTAATTAGTTCTTCAGAAAAGTGCACAATTACATGGTAAAACAATGGTAATAAAATACAGCACAATACTCAAATCGATTTTCATTTTAAGAAAACTTGTCAAGCAACATGCTCCACAAGTATACAGGCTGTAATACCACAGACAAGTACTCATGTAATGGTTTATTCGTATAACAAAACTAGTCTCGTTAGGGGTCTCTAACAGCTATCAGCTTTAACTTCTGCTACATTAAAGTCAGATTATACCTACAATAGTTTCATAGGCATTTGAAGAGCTACACCTTCAGATAACAACTTGCTAAGTGCTATATAAAACAGCAAACATCTGAACAAGATTAATATATGCTTAGATAAATATACTCCTTCACTTAGAAGACTGATGATCTTAAAATTTTCATGAGGTCTATTGAAAAGCAAGAGGTCATTCAAAAGTTTTAGGGGTGAAACTGAGCTAAAACTTTGAAGATACAAGTAATCCATGATCGGCTTCTCCAAAACCTAATCTGAATTTCAATCTACCACTCCAAGAACTGGATGAGACTATCTGTTGGAAGGCAGTGCTCTGAGAGAACAAGGATATGAGAATATTGCATCTAATTGAAATTATTAAATGCTACTGACAATTTTAGAGTTGTGTTCAAAATTTAGTTTCCTCTACCTTTCTATGGCTTTCACAGTGATTGTGAAAAATAAAGATTGCACAGTAGAACAAAACACTGCCCAGTGTTGAAAAAAAAGGGCAGGAAAAAAACCAACACAGAGACACTTGGAACCAGTAGGTGAAAAAGTGGGGGGATGGGACAGGAATCACAGGTGATGTTTAAGGGTGACTCTCCTCACCAAAGTTTTGCAAGAAGTCCAGCTCTACAACAAAGTTAAAACAGAATCAGGGATTTTTCATAAGCAATAAAACACTCTCAACCTCTTAGAACAAATGGTGAGAGCAGGATCCTTCCTGGTTCTGTTGCTTTCTCTCCAGCAGAAAGGATACCTCCTAATGGAATCTTACACATTCATTTAAGAAACCTGCTAAGAAATCTAAAAAGGCAACAGCACTAACTAGTCTTACCAGTGATGCACAATCCTACATTTCATACAGGCACTTGTTTCATGACTTTTTCCAAAGTCAAAAAAACTTTATACTGCCTGACACTCAAAGGTGTCCTTAATCTTCTTTCTTAACAGGAGAATTAGCTACTTTATCGCTGAAAACACCTGCCTACAACAAGAGTTAGAATCTCACTCCACTGCTGTACAGCCAGAAACATACCCCCTCTGTCTACTAACAAGTACAGAAAGTGTAGCACTATCAATTCTGACTGCATCTTCCTGGGAAAAGAACAACACTGAGATTTGTTCGAACTTTTCTTCCCTTTCCACTTAAAAGAACAGTAAAGCCTCAGTGAAGAAGCCTGGCAGTCTGTGCTATTCACACGTATATGCTCTCTTTTAAGTTCAAGTTCCTGTAATCAATTCAAATCCCAAACATGAGCCACCTATGCCTAAGGTACAAAAGGAACTCTTTAGCAAGAATCTACATCAATGAAGGCAACATTCCCCTTGCTTGCTTGCTCACTATTATCACAGTTGAATGAATGCATTTTGCATTTTACTTAAACTTTGGAACTTAGTATCAGAATATAATTCAGGTGGTGTTTCATTTGCTATGGCAGGAGACATCAGAAACTCACAGAAAGGAGATTTTACAGCAATCTTTTTCATTCTATTACCCAGTCTTCTGTAAGCTCCTATACAGCATTTCCTGAGTCATGTTTGCTGGGAATTTATTCTTTTTATACTACTGTATCACTTAGCAGCCCAAATCATGGACTGTTATGAATATCAGACAGAAGGATATCACATGACAATTGGAGGATAAAGAAAAGAGAACAGGTGGATATAGACAGAATAGAAAACAAAAAGATTACAATCACCACAAAAAGCAATAATACCAGTGGATTAACATTGTAACTGTTGCTAAAGTTTTGTAGGCATCATACAGGATGAGGATTGTATTATGGTAAGTAGTTTTGGAAATCAAAAAACCTAAAAAGTGTAGATAAGACTATTCTAGGTAGGACTGTGATCACTAAGGAAGACAAGATCAGAATCCAAAATAATTAGAACACTGAATAAAGTGCCAAAATGCTCAGTATATAGGAAGGAGAAACTAAATGAACAAATGCTACATGATAACCAACAGTTTACATAGCACCACTAGAGAAAACATTAATGAATTCCAAACAAAATACTAATAACAAGATTGATGATGCTGTTAGAAAGCACTGTCATTCTGAGATGTATTAATAGACATATTCCCTGTATTAATAAACTCAGGACAATCATTCCTCTATACTTGGCACTACCAAGTGCTCAACTAAGCATCACTGCTCTTCTAGTTTGGGCAGCTGACTTCAAGAAGCATACAGATAAAAAAAGAGAGAATCCACAGGAAGAAAAAGCTTCCTAGAAGCAGAAAAAGCTTCCTAGAAGCAGAAAAAGCTTCCTAGAAGAAGAAGCAGAAAAACAGATGTATGAAGAAAGGTTGAGATAATTGTTCATACAGCCTAGGAATTGCAAATGGAGTTCACAACAACTGTGCAATATGATAACTGTTACAAAGGCAACAGTGGTGACTTCTTTGGCATTCTCTCAGGTAAGACAATTAACTCAATCTACAGTGAAAAAGACTTAAATAGACATCAGCAAAAGAGAACACAGGATTAATGAACACATTCTAAACAGCTGATGGCACTAAAGCTGAAAGTCAAAGAGAGATCTATGGAGGTGGTAGAACTCTCTTTAGTGGAACTTTTCAGGAGATGAAACAGTACATATCTAGGATGATTGAAGTACATGCTGACTCCCCTTTGTGAAACAGAATGGGCTAGAAAACCTCCTGAGGTGTCTTCCAGGCCTACATTTCATTGAATTTATTGAGATAAACTTAAAAACACAAAACAGAAAAAAAAAAAAAAAAAAAGGAAAGCTGAGCTACCAAAAATTAGCATGGTACAAGCAACAGTCTGGAAAACAAGAAGGTTAATACTAAAGGACAGGCAATGATGACAGCAAAGTTTAATTATATATGGCTAAGAAAGGGCTTATCTTTAGACATTCAGGCACAAGCAATATGCAAGACACACAAAGCTAAAAATGGGTTTCAAAGATAACATGAAAGCTACAGATCTGAATAACCATGTTTTCAGAGAGTAAACAGATCTCAATCCCCCCTATAGCCACCCTCATTACCTTCTTTCTCTATGTTTGTCAAATTTCTCTCTTTCTGTTGTATTTTCTGTTATTCCTAAACTTTACCTTCATATTCTCTACTTTTATTTCTTTACACTGAAAGGAAACAGGTGGAAAAAAATAATCTCTTTTCCTCCCTGTTTCACCTACTATTTTCTCACTGGTTTTATTGCCTGTCTAAATATTTTTGGCAATGTTGGTAATGGTTCCCACCCCACTTCCTACAAGAGCAAAGTAAATAAAGCAAACGGAAGGCATGAGTCCCACATACAACCTCCTTCGCTATCTGATACAGGTGTGAATCCAGAATATTTTCTGGATATCTTAAAAGAGGATCCAATCAAGAAGAGGAAATACATTTTTATGCACAAAATCTTCACGGTGATTTTTAAGATAAAAAAGCACTCAACTGACGTACCATCAATGCTACTTGGAAAGCCTGTTAGTGTGTGTCATAGTGTCTGAACAGAATTAGAACTAATGAAACAAAACAAATATTTTAATAAAATGGACACACTAACTACGATACTTTGCATTTTTCAGGGCCAACATAAAGGGTACTGATGTGTAAAAACTTCTAATTAGATGTGACCAGGCATACCACCATTTGGTTTGAGAAGTAACAAAGTATAACCCTGTTACAAAAGAAATGCAGGGCATATTAATAGAAGCAAAGAGAAAAACAAGTTTAAAAAGGGGGGAGGGGGGGCACTATTTCCCTTACAACAACATATTTTAATTGATATCATCTATATCCTCAATGGATTCAGGTTATAACCAGAGCATTATTAAAGACTTACAGTTAATCTGATAAACAGTACAATGTAGCTTTTTGCAAAAACAGAATCTCCTGGGGTTTAGTGATTCATCAAATTAATCTTGCAGGGACTTCCTTTGGGTATAATGGATTCAGAATCTCATATTCATAGTCCATCTGTATTTCTGTATGAACACCCTTATTTCCAATAGATGCTTTTCAAACTGTTAACCCCTCCTGTTCCGATTATAAAAGATTATGGGCACCAACAAAAAGACATTAAAAATACGGTTTGGGGGAAGAAAGTTTTTTACTACAGCACAACTAAATTACAAACAACACACCCTTACTGTTATGTCACAAAGTAATAAAGACTGAATTCATTTTGTACAAAACCTGAAGGCTCATAAACCTATTTTATGGCCTGTATGTATCCTATTGTTACATCATTTAGCTTAGTGTTTAAGAATGCAGTAAGATATTTCAGAAGTTTAGAGTTTAAGAAGAACAACAGGCAACTTTGACTTAATCCTGGAATGTGTGAACAATAAAAGCACAAACATCTTTGTATTTGGTAAAAGATGCATTAAAACTTTAGGAAGATTTCTGGTTTAACCACTTGTGATTACAAAAATAAATACCCACAATAAAATACACTGGGTTTGCAACCATGAAAGATTACCCCAAAGGTTTGCATTACAGCAGCTTTTAAGTGACCTAAGCAGCACAGTCTCTCATCTTAGTGAAGTCAAAGCCTGCTGTGGGTTAGCCTTCATCTTACTGACCTTTCGATGCTCTTGGAGATTTGTTGCTGAGGAACATTTCTTATTGCACACGGAACACATCAGCTTCTTCCTAGAATTTCCTGAAACAGAAACAAAATACCACCACCATCTTAAAAAGGAAGTGCTAAGAAAGAACCTAAATATTTCCACTGAGTCTGTGACTTTTCACTGGTCATTTGACTGACAAGATTTTTACATTTGTATCCCATCTTCAAAGTGTTCCATATCAGTTCTCTGTGGGTGTCCAACAAACCAGTTACTGATGGAATGTAAATCAAGAAAAGTAGAACAATAAAGAAAAAAAACCCTTCAAATAGATGTTATTATGTATCATCAATCCAACTCGATGAGCACAATTCAAAACTGAGAACAACTCACTTCATAACTAAACAGTTGATTTCTCCCAGTAGGAATTAGTGCAGCAATGACAAAAAAGATCCCAAACTGAAGTAAAAACCACCACTTCCCCTTTTTCTTTATTCAGAAAGCATTAAGCATTCTACTATATCAAATATTATTAATGATCTTCAACTGAACAAGACAGGGAAATTGTATTAGCACCAGATCATAAATTCAAATCTCGTCTAAAATGTAAATTATAAAACAAGTTACAGGTCAGCTGCCAGATGTATTTTCGTTCCCTTTTCATAGTTGCTTTAAAAAGTCACCGAGCATTTAATTGGGTTTATCTATTTACCTTTTGAAATTAATTTTAGTAACCCACAAGGCTATTTTATTACAAGACAAAGCTACCACAAACTTAATTCTTCGTTATAATTGCTCGTGCAAGATATTTCCTAGCTTATGTAAAAAGTACTCATACTACATTGAACACTAAAAAGAACAGGCACAGAAAAAAGAGGAGTACTCCTTAGTGAACCACACAGCAAGTATGGATCATAAACGAACTCCTTAAGATAGCTTTCAGCTCAGTTTTTCAGACTCTCAGCATCCTCTATCTTTCCTCCTCTTACTGTCCTAAAGTATTCATATTATGTTGATTCTTCTTACTACAATGCATCCTGTCAATTGATTGGTTTGATACTTAAGTTTGTACTACAAAGATATACTTAATCTCACATACGCATTTGCTGTTATAAAACTTACAAGTAATTATATATACTGATATACATATAAATACAGGAATACACTTATTAGTACTTCAAGTTACAAGAACATTAATGATACCTTTTCAGAGGAGAGAAGGGTGATAGTGAGTATCTGTTCACAGCTTTGCATAACAGTCAACACACATAACCCATTCTACTTTCCCTTGCCTCCAGGTAAACACAAAGCAGGAAGGAATTCTAGAAGCCTCCCTCAACAGTAGTAGGTTATTTTCCTTCCTGCACCGACATCAGTTGTGGTTTCTGTGACTCCCAAGCAGTAAAATAAAAGCTCTGCTCATTGTGCAGCCAGAGCAAAAATATCTTCCAGGCATGTGCTCTCAGTCATGTCTGGAGTGATCATTCAAGAGAAATGCGGAATTTGTATACTAATACATAACTGACCAAAGTTAAGCCTAAACATAACAACGCTCATGGATGAAGAAAATTCTTAACTGATACTGAAAAAAGGAGATAATCCTTTCTAAGAACAGTTTTGGAAGGGTTTCTGTACACTGTAAGGATTTGGCAGAAGAAAGAGCTTTCATGTAATGAAAAATCTTACAAAGCATCTCAGTGCTGTCATCATCAACTAAAGACTGTTTTCTTTGCACTCTGGTATTCTGCTGTCCCCACACAGACTGATCTGCCATTGACATTGAGAGGGGACATGCAGAGACCAGAATGACAGAACTGAGATCTGCATTGTGGACCTGAGAGCAGTATTTTGCCCTTTCATGAAAACAGAGTGAAGCCTGATTGAAAACTATTGATTCAGAGTGCACAGATATAAAAACGCTACAGCCTAACGGGACTAGTGGATTGTCTGATCTGGCTTCCTGCACAACAGAGGCTATAGAATTTTATGCAATACCCTCATCAAGCCTAATCGTTTGTGAAGCATATCTTCCAGAAAGACATCCCATTGTGTCTTGAAAATACCAAAAGATCAAGAACTCACCACTTCCTGTAGCAGTTTGTGCCAGTGGTTGACTTTCCTCAGTACTGAAATGTTTTGCTTTATCTAATATTTGCCTAGTTTAAACTTCCCCAGATTCCTATTACATTTTCTGCAGTAGACTAATGATTCATCAGGTATACAATAATTTGTCCCTAGGGGAGGAGAAATAGGTATTCTTGCAATTCGTTACTTCTTAATTTTCTTTTTGCTACAAATGAATCCATTAAAAAAGAAACCAAAGAAAATGTTTACCCTGATTTGCAAATTCAAGGCTAGAAACATGTTAGAAGATTGGGTTTTTTTACAAAGAAACACTAAACTCTTTCTTACCACTGTGAACATTTTCTTTATGTTTTTTCAGGGCATCCTTACTCTTGAACCTCTTCCCACAGCTATCTGCCTTGCATATGAATCTGGCGTCCCCTCTGCATGCCTCCTTGTGCTGTTCATAACTATACAGGGTAATTGGTAAAAAAAAAAAAAACAACAGAAAAAAAGCAACACATAAAGCAGTATCTACAGAAACCAGACACATCACAAGTACTCTGAGCTTAATGCATGCAGCACTGCAGAGTTCCAAGGCCACCTCATGCATTACTTACAGCAAATAGGAATGAAAGCATTTGACTTCTTTCACTGTTAGGATTCATATAAACTAACAAGCTTCAAAGCTAACATGCAAAGGGAGGCCAGCAATGATATGACAGCAGTCCAGTAACTCAGACACAAAACCTCAATTCTGAGCTGAAGGAAGTATTGCAAACAGAGCACTGAAAACTTCTTGAAGAGTCTCCTGGGCTGACATTCTCTGTGCACTGAAGTACACTACAGCAAAATAAAAAATAAAAAAAATAAAAAAACACAAAATAAGAGGAAAATTCTACAACTTACACAGGCTTGCAGTAGCTAAAAACATATATACAGCTCTGCAAATCTTTAAGTGAGTAATCTGTTCCATATGTGAACTCTTCTAGAATTTAATGGGACTAATCAAATGCATAAACAGCAAGAGTCAGGATCATACTTCTGTATCCTCATACAGATAAATCTTACTTTGCATGATGTAAAATTTTACTTAACTAGCTGTACAGCACAAACCCAACTTCCACTATAGACTAAAAGGAACAAATCTAAGTTCAAGAGAAAATATTTAACTGCCTCCACCAAATATTTCTCTGCTATGTAATTTTATTTATTTCCATGAAAGAACACAGAGCTCATACACAGCTGCCAGTTCTAGGAACGTTTACATTATTTAGATGTAAGAAAGAACAATTTATTACAAGAGCAGCCTTAAGGGCATTCTATGCAATATGAATCTGATTCTTTCCAATACAGGAGAGTTAGATTAAATTACTATCTGTAATTACTTAAGTATCTAATGCACTATCTGTAATTAAATGTATAATAAGTAATATGTCTACTTTATTGCAAGTAAAAAATATATAAACAACAAAAGATATAAACAGTTATAGTTTTGTACAAAAGTGTAATTGTAAGACATATGACTTTAGTGACAAAACTGTACATTTACATTATCAAGAAAAGTAAAGATGGGGTCTTAAATCTCACATCTTTCATGTTCCTATTTGTTTTTTTACCATCACCCAAATATTTAGTTAAGCTAATATGAACCATCTTTTTTTTCTCCTGAATCTTACTTCAGTTCTGTAACTACACTCACAGTTTAAAAATTCCTAAACTACTAAATAGACCACTGATGGAGACCAATGGCTCTGCATCAAACAGCAGCTCTGATCTGATCTACAGTGTATGATTTTGACACTTTAAAACTATAGTGACACTTTTGCAATTCAAATTGAAGTCTCCGATAAAAGAAATTAACATAGTAAAGGACTAATGTAAAGGGTAAGGGTACAAATACATAAACATAAAAATTAAACCTTAAATTGTCGTTAAGGCAAGAGAAACAAATGATTGAATAAAATTGTTTTAAACTATCCCCAAAATGAACACTTCTGTTTTTACTCACTGTCTTTGTAGAGCTTGTTTAACAGGGAATTTCTTTCCACAGTTTCTGCACTTAAATTCCTTTTCCTCACTGGGTTTTTGGTGCAAAGTCTGAAGATGTTCAGCTAGAATCTCCTGGCTGGCAAAACTGGACTCACAGTTTGGGCACGCATGGTCCTCTTTACAGGTAAGGGGATCTGCACGATTGGAGGCAAAAACAGTAAAGGAATAGTATTCAGGGAATATTTTGATTACATTAAGAGATACTCTGCCAGAAACCAATTATGCAAAATGGCATTGCAAAATTCACAAAAGACATTGTCTCTGAATGGATTATAGGCACACTATCTTGAGTGGATTACCACCAGCATTACTGAAAATAGATGCAAAATATTAAGTTGGGTGCTGTTAGCCTAAATTAGTCATCCAGGTTGTCTCTACTTTGACAAAGATGCTGAGAATTCACCAGACAGCTCAGGTCACCTACCTTTTCTTAGACTTCTAACCTTAGGATTGGCTGAACAGGTTTATGAAAAGGTTTATTTCTCTCCCATTTAAGACAATACCCCTCTCAGAGCAAAAAATTAGCTTTCATAAGACTATATGTCTTCTCATGAAATCTAGGCTCACTCATTTACTCAGTAATTCATGGGACTGGCTGCTCCTTATTAGGTAAAGAAAAGAACCTCAATTCAAGCCAAAATAAAAAGATAAAAATAATACCAGAGCTCAGACTAAACCTGAGGATTCCAGTTCCCCAATACTATATAGTTCAGTGTTCTCTTTCTTTGTTACTTTTTTTTACAGGTTGCTTACCTGCAATTTTTTCACCAGCTGGTTGCACTTCTTTATTGTTGCCACTGTCTTCATCTTCCTGGATAACAGTTACTTCTTCCTCCTCCTCCTCCTCTTCTTCCATGTCACTGTCCAAGTACCCAATCAGAAGTTCTGTGTCTGTTTCAATATCTTCCACAGCCAGATAGAAAATATTTTCCCCTTCCTGTTGCAAACAATAGAGTACAAGCAATGAATAATTACGTCAGAAAAAGTAAAATCTGAAGACAAGTATAGGACCCTGTACTAATATTAGCCCTCACCTATGGAAGGGCTGGCTCCATTTCTCAGGGACCACAATGCTAGGACCACCCTTCAAAGACTTCTTTCCATGTGTGGCTGCATGGACAAAGTGCCCTCGTATTCTGGAAATAGTCCCCTGCCTCATCTGTGAGGCTTTTCCAATAGGCACTGTAGCCAAGACCAAGGTGAACGCAGTCTTCTCCTGCCACACTTTGTCTGACAAGGACTTCAGAGTTTGAAAATGAAACATTTGAGTATTAGAAAAATATTTTTTAAAATTTTAAAAAATTTTAAAAAATATTAAATAACTAATACAGCTTTAACTCTGTCCCCTGTTGGTTGCTTGAATTATAACCCAGCTTTCAGTAACATGTTTACATAGTGCTATTTTCTGTCTCTCCCCCTCCTTAAGATACCCAGCCTCCTTCATGAACAGGTTTTCAACCCTGGTCAGTTATCTTCACTCTCAAGTTAGGAGGCACATCTGTAAAATGCACTTTAAACCACTGGATCAAAATGCTTTGCTGCTTTAAATCAGTGTAGGTACACAGATCCACAGAAGGACAAAGATCCAGCCCAGATTCTGTACGAGAGGGCAAACTACATGATAAGTCCTAAACCCTCTACAATGAATAAGCAAGCTTCCAAATACGTAAATAAGCTAACAACTTTGGTCTTTGACAACACTTAAAGTTACCAATTTTGGTGTGGGGAAGGGGGTTGAGGGCAGAGGTCTATAGCACTATAGCAAACCCATCTGTTTCCTAAACTGATACACAAAGCTGCGTTTTTTTCCCCTATGCAAACCAACTGCTTTAGATACTAGCCAAAGCACCAAAGGAGACTCATTCTTATGCAATGAAGACTTCCAACTTCTACTGTAAATCTTAAAGCTTATCTGATTAACATCCAGAAAATTTAATTGGAAGCTTCTTTACACTACATCTAGCCATATATTTTTAACAAGCTTGCTAGCACAAGGACAAGATAATGATTTTTAATTTTGTTAATATACTAAGATTAATTTAAACTGTCAACAGAGATGTAACATTCTTTGTGCTTTAGGTCTGTTATATATTACACAAGTTAATTGTCACACAAGAGTGAAACCTATTAATTTCAACAGACTTGATACAGCTACTGTTTTCAAGGACACAACTTTTCTGTTTTTAACTCAACTGCAGCATCTGACAAAAAAACTATGTGTTTTTTAAAGATACATTCTGCAGTCCAGATTTCTATCAGCATGTTAACCTAACTTCTGCATACATCTAGAAGTTGCTGTTTCTTGTATGCTTCTGTCAAGTTGCAGAGACCTTTAATTTAATACAGTCTAAACTCAAATCATGTATTGAAACTCTTGACATGAGGAAAAGTAAAAGGCCCTTCTACTGACAGTCCCCGCTTAAGATAAAATCACTGGGGTAAACCTTCAACAGACTGCTCTTTAGGACAACTTTATTCTAAAAGCAAGACAACCTTATAAATTGAAGCATATACTGGCTTGCAAAATGGAAAAAGAAGAGTGGGAAAAGGAAAAAGGAAGCCATGTATCCCAGGCAAAAATAAAGTCATAAACTTACACATTAAAGAACCAAATAGAACACCTTCCAATTGCATCATACGTAACACATCGTACACCGCACAGTGAATCTGGGAGAACAGCAACCATAACTGATTATTCCGGTTAACCTAGACCAAGTGTACGAATCCCAACAACTAAGCTCTTATCAGTATTGCGGCATCCTCACCATCTTTCTACTACCCTTATGTGCATCTGGGGCTTAATTTATACCTTTTGTCTAAAACCATACTGGTTCCTTCCCACTTGTGTACTTTTAGTTAGCAAAAAGATTAATGGAAGAAGTACTAAGAACTCTCAATGCTTGAGTACTCTTGGTCGCATTTGCATCGAAAAGAAATTAGCTTTGGTGCCAGCCCAAACTAAAACACAGCTCAAACTCATTTCTCCTCCAAGGCTAATTTGTTTGGCTTTTCCATCCAAACAAATGCTAACAGTCAGGTATTCAGAGCACTAATTAATCCAGATATACCACACTGTAGTAGCTCCTCAAGGCAGTAATTTCTGTGAAACCAATGGAAGCTCTCCAGAAACCACAAAGGAATTTAAGTCTCTGTCTCCAGTAGCAGCACATGCATGAAGGACACTTACCTACATGCATGCAAACACAGTGAACGTAGTACGAAATATTTTGAATAAATTTAATAATCCTCCTGTTTCTAAGAACACATGTCCAGTTGTTCTCGCTGCCTATTTGCTTAGGCCAAGTTGGCTGTTTTGCTAACAGCATTCATCTACAGTGGGCCACAACCTCCCTCCGAGCTATTGCCAGTTTATTATTCCACTTCGCTTCTCTCACCCCCTGCCTCAATTGTCATCTTTTATGCTATAAACCACACTGATCTGCCCAGCAAATACACTTTTTTTGTTCCAACAGCTCCTGCTATTCCATTTTTGCTCCACTGCAGGCACCTCTCCCATTCAGATTCTTGGCTTTTCCGTAGTTACTCTTCACGTGTGCTTTGTAAGAGGGTATGCTGAGAGGGAACATGAGACAAGTAGCACTGACAGCCCACCACACATTCATCCAAAAGCGTAAGACACGCGTGTCATCACTCCTGAAAGCTGAAAACACAGGAGGAGGAAGCAGACAGTCTTGTATTGCCTGAGGGGAGTAGTGCTTTTTTTATCCTTCAGAGCTCTATCAGTGGCTCCACCTCAGCCTTCCTAATCCTTACCAAGTTTCCCCCTGTGCCCATAACAACTCCTCTTAAAAGTGCTACCTGGCCTCCCTCTACACCAAGTTGCCTGGCAGCAAGCCAGCTCTTCAGCCTACCTGTTCTGCCAGTTCTCATTTGCTACCTCTCCAAACAAGCACACTCCCTTTCCTGATCTTTGCCTGCAGCTCCAGGACGTCATGTTTGCCAGAGTAAAACCAACCTTGACAATGTCTGTGATGGCAGAAACCCCAATCCAGGAAATGCATGGAGGTGATTTCTTGCGGGCTGTGGCAGAAGATAAAGCCACAAGCTCAGGCACAGGAAAGGTCAAAACCAGCATGTGGTGCAAGGAAAGACACGATCAGAATAATGAAGCCTTCCCAAGAGAGAAAGCCAACCAAGTACCCCTTGGGGGAGAGTGGGTGAAGCCCACCACAGCCTTCCGGAAGTGATGCTGGGGACTAAGAGACTCTTGCCCCTCCCTGCCGCCCACCCCACCCCCCAAGCGAGGAAGGGGAAACGGATGGCACAAATGAAGGAAGCTTTTCTGGTGTTCACACTAATTCATACACTGAAAAATGCTTGACTAAGGCACATATCCCTGTCCCACTCAGTCTACTGCTGGGTGTGCAGCAAGTTTGTGGCTCTCATTGGCCAGGAAGCAGATGGATCCCAGAGAGACCTCCCTTCAAAAAAAAACCAAACCAAAGCACCTTTAATATACACGTGCAATGGAGACATTCAGCCCAAGAACTCTGACTATATTTAATTGGAAGTCAAACACCTGAACCACAGATAAGGAGACACAGAAGCATCAGGTCTATCTACTAATTTATTCCTGTCATGCTGTATTGCATGGTAAGGTAGGCAGCCTTTGTGGTAAGGTACACAAACTTTGAGATGTGACCATGAGATTAAATAGAGCACAACATTAAACTAATATAGCAATTCCTACATTTCTCCTGTGTCCTTATGCCATACCGCAGATTTTAGCGATAGTGCCCTGTCAAGGTTAGAATAGTTTTCCAGCTGAATATTCTGTACTATGATAGACTTTTTCTGCTTTATTCTTTGGCTGCAGTTATTATCTTGCGTTAAACTAGAAGTAATTGCTTTTAGTTTCCCATCTGCAGAAGAATATGTTTCACTGCAGTAATGATACTACATACCCAAATCTTACAGTTAAACTCCTCAGGAATTTCAATTATGTGTACAGTAGCAACACAAATGAAAGCTAGAAGAATTTGTATTTTTTTTCCCTGCCCAAAGGTATTCCTCCCACCCTTCACTGTATGTTTCGATTCAGTACACATTTTCCAATCTTCCAACTTAAAAATATAATATTCTTGTTTCTCTGTGGGAAGAAAAAAAAACTAAAATGGGAGTTCAAAAAACTAATTCCAGCAACATGCCAATTCTGGTGGCTCAACAGAGAAGCACTGGAACTTTTGATTACTCTTCTCACTGAAAACTTTTGTTGTGAGAAGCATGTCCCCTACCCCGTACCCACCCCCACTGCCCACCTTGGGAAGGTTGACATCAGCAGCATTTTTATGACATGGGCTCTGTACGTGCCCAGTATGTCACTTCTTCCAGTACTAGCAGATAGTAATGAACCTATAGAGTATCCTGAACCAAGACACTGCAACTTACTCTTGGAAGTCTCCTTTAGAGGCTCTGTGAAAAATATAAACCATCAATTGCAAAAAAATAAACCATTTGCTTAGATTTGGGCAATGTGTTTACATCCTTCTTTTTACAGATGTTTTATAGAGGAAATCTACAGGGTTCCAACTTCAGTTATACCTTCTCTTAGAATCACGGAATAAAAGCACCTCTGGAGGCCATCTCACCCAACCTCCCTGCAGAGGTTTCTCAGAGGTCAGATGGTTTCTCCCCATTTCTTGTTAGATTCCCTCTGATTTACCAGCCACTCCTCCCAGTTTTGTGTCACCAGCAAATTTGCTGAAGGTACACCCTGCCCCATCATCCAGAACATTTCTCTTTTGATATATGCACTCTTCAACTGTTCCACGACATCCTTGTACAACTCTAGTAAGAGAATATTGCTTTTAGCACACATCCTTTGCAGAGGATGTTAACCACTCCAGCAGTAATATACAATTCTCATTTCATTATTTCCAAAGCATCACTGAAGTGACCCTGCATTTTTTGTGCTTTTTGAGTAAGCTCAGTTTTTAATTTCTTTCCTTTTTCAACTGAAAAAGCGGAAGAAGCCAAAGCCATAGGTATTCCACTTTGGATCTAAATCTCAGTTTTCCCCACAGTTTACAGATGTTCAGATTTAGTGTCCACTCCAAAACCATGTAAAACAAATAAAGAAGTTCACACATGTGACTTGCACTGCCACAAGTAACCACTGAACTCGCCAGCTGGACAAGCTCTCAACAGCAATGAACCATCCTGTATGGCACCACACACTGCAAGGGATGCAAAAGCAGAACTTGGGAAGAGAGGCCCTAAGAAATCCATGGAGAGATGAGAATGGTAGAACTTTTTGAACCTTAATATCCCACTCTATGCACCAACTTAGTATTAGGAAAGCCTAAAATCAGAAATTAGTTACATTTAAATTAAAAAAAAAAAAAAAAAAAAAAAAAAAGGACACTGTAACCTCCGTGTTGAAAAGGGTCTAAATGATTTTCACATTCACAGTGGCTTCATATTACTGAGGTTCCTGTTGCAAAAAAATAAAAACCTAACAGGCATATTTTCAGGAATCTCATGGAGAAAACCATTTATTTCACTTTTCAGAAACTTCTCATTTTGAATTCTTCAGTAACAGAATATCTGAACAGCACTGGTATGTATTCAACAACACATAAATGCATATGACCCTGGAATGAAAAAGTTCTCTTTTTTCCCCCACAAAAAAAATCAATAATCAAGCAGATTTCTAGTTCTCCACTCTAAGCGTGCAGGAAGCCAACAACTATGTTCATGTTCCTTCTTACACTGCGTAACAAATTAATCTTTCCTTTGTGGCACTTAAGCCACCAGTAAGTTTCAAGTAATCCTGAAAAGTTCCCTGCAGTATCTAAAATTTAGCAGCCTAAACAGTTTGTACTTGCTTTCCTTGTGTTTTCTCTCACTCCTGCTTTTTAGGTAGTCATTTTTACTACATTTCTTACAGCACTGTCTCTCACATACTAATCTTCCTCTGAAGACATTTAGTGTTACTGCGCTGGGGTTTTTTACCTCCAGATCAACCTGTGCATCATTGAATTATGCCACAATAACAAACACGCATTTGTGAAATATGACTTTAAACCACTCTACCACCTCACAGTAAATGTCCTATTCCACATTAGGTTTTGCTATTCATTATTCTAACTCACTCTTTTCTAAATGACAGCAGACCATTTCAGTCTCTGCTTGCTAATGAAAAAATATTTGCATTTAAAGCTCTAGCTGGCTGCAGTTCTGTTTATAAAAGTTCTGATGTTAACAACAGGATCTGTTTTGCATAGTTATCGCCAGCAGAGAGTATTTAATAAAATTACAACTAACAATCAATAACTTATCCATTCTGGATAAAGGAATATTGAAAATATAATACTGTAGCAGTCTAAAAACTGAAAAAAAAACCAAAAACTGTGGTATTTTTGATAGGAGCTCTTTCCTTTTGAATACAATAATTACAATGCATTTTTGCTATATATCCAAAGCCATATTTATAAGTAAATAGCTAGGAATAACCAAGGGCAGAAGAGATTACAATTCATACAGTTTGTTAGTGCAAAAGTTGTAATTCTAAAGCTACTTTAAATATAGTAGAGGATTAACTCATTCAATTATTACTTGAAATAAGTTAGAGAAGCCTCCAGGAATTAAGCTGCACAAAACACCCAGAAAAGAAATTCATACGTACACAGGTACCCTCCAACCTTTCCATTCTCCTCTAGCAATCACACAGTGGTATTACTCACCAGACAGGTGTTAAAAATATTCCTGTCCCTTCCCAGTCAAAACCAACCCAACCACCACAGCTACCCCTCCAGAAGTGGAGGCAGAACTCAGCACTCAGAACGCTCCCCACTAGACCTCTCATCAGAACATGGGTTTTACTACATATGTAGCACTACAGGGAGAAGAAAACAAAGAAATACCAAAACCCACACCAAACCAAAAAACTCAAAACACCCTCCCTGCCAAAAACCAAACCAACAAACAAACCAGAACGAAAACAAAACAAACAAAAAATACAACAAAACCCCCCAATCTTACTTAAAAAAAGAATCCCATGCCCTCTAAGTTGCTTTTTCACCACAGGAAGCATTTTGCACAGAACCTAAACATGATTATTGGGTACAATTAATTTATGATGAACTAATCATATTTTGCAGTCAATCCAGGATATGGTTTATTTTATTTGTATACAGGGATATGCACTCACTTCATCTTCTTTTAAACTGAATACTGAGCGCTAGGCAGCAAAATGATTATTAATCACGATTTCAGATATAAGATTATAACATTTATCACTACTAGAGTGACGCCATCAGGACTGGAAATGTTCTTAAAGTAGACCAAAAAGCCCCTGTTGGAGTATTTGGAGACTGGAAAGAACCCTAGTGTGAAAGATTTTTAGTAGAAATTAGAATTAGTGGGTATAAACAAGGAAATCATTATTTTCCATCCACATTTTTGTTAGTTCATACAGTATCTCCTAGAAAATTGCAGAGGGGCAGCTGTGAAGCACACAACCAGTGTTAAGTCCCTAAGCATTCACAGAACAGACTTAGGACAAGCAAGAGAAGTCCCTGTTCTACCACTGTGGTTTACTTAATTTTCACATTTTATAGGCTGGTAACATTAATCTTGGTCAAATACTCTCAATGAATCAATTTTAGTTTGTGAGATTCACTGCTGAAGATTCACTTTCAAGAGCAAGAAATAGAAATGAGAGAGAAAAATTGAATACTTGTTTAAAAATTCAGCCAACTGCACAAAAAACTTCATAAAATACAAATGACTGGAGAAAAATTACATTTTACATGGGTAATTATTAATGGGCTGGTTAGAACACAAAAGTCTTTAACCATCTCTAAGTATGCTATCTAGTTAGTGAATTAGCCCTTTCTATAGCTATGCAGATATAGTCTACTTTATTATACAATATGGAATCACGCAGTTGGTTTAAGATTAGGATTTTTTTTGTTTGATGTCATTATCTCTATTATTAATTTTCCTATTTTTTTTAATTAATTTAGGTACTTGTTCAGCAATGCAACTTTTAATTTTCACAGCCACATTAACTTGAGTAATGATAATGAAGGTAAAACAACTCTACTGATGTAATTCATAACTGCTTCTCTTTGCAAAACATCATTTTATCATCTTAGTGGCAAGCAGGCAACTCTCAATTCAAAGTAAAGGGAATCATTAGTGGAAACATTCCACCAATGTTTTACCCACCAATTTCATAAAATAAAGTGCTACTGCACCAAGTGGCCTTAAATGTGCTTTATCATTACAGACAAAAATTGTGGAATTAAAGTACTGAAGGATTTGTGGGCTGTGTTGGTTTGGGTTTTTTTTCCCCCTAAAGGAATAGCAAAGCTTTGGGATTTCCATCTCCATCTACTAAAGTGAGATCAAACCCTGCAAAGAAATACATGTGTATTCAGTTTTTTTCAACACAAGTAGTTGAAATATATTCATGTTATATGCAATTAAATACTTTTACATAAATATGTGTCTACACAGCTTCAAGGTCACTCATACAGAATGCAAAAGTTACTTTGGCAGCTAATTATTGATGGTATTAAAAAAGCCTGAGATGATTTAGTAAGGGGTGGTTTTTTTGATTTTTCAAAGTTTGCCTTCCCTATAATTTTCATCATTTTGTACACAACTGTGTTTACTCTATTTTTCCCTGTAATTTTTCCCAATGTTTTCCTGTGGAAGCTTTTATAGGACTAACATTCTTGCCACTCTTTTTTCTTTTTAAACCATTCTTCTAAGTCCAGTATGACTCTTTAAAAAGGCATGTAAAAAGCACTAAGCACACTCTCAGCAAGGTATAACATCGTGCAATACAGAATAACAGTTTCTTTCCATTTCTTTATTTAAATAATCATTTTCATTATCAAAAAAACCCACTGGTACACACTGCATATTCCATTAAAACTTCTACTCAGAAATTCAGGTCATTTTAACTGAGCATTCTATGGTCATTTTAACTGAGCATTCTATTTAAAATAGGATAATGAACATTAATTGTTCACACTGCTCCCTCTTGTGAACCTTACTCTGCATTTGCTAACATTGACTGTAATTTGCTATCAGACTGCCTATGTGCTGATGACATGGTAATTACTGACTAATGCCTAGGACTCCTCATGTATGAGGACCTTTCATATTTGGTACTATAAGTAGGACAACAGATCTTTTGATAGATCTTGGTATAACTGAGAGACAAAGACAGAAGGAAAACATAGAGAAATAATTGCATAGGCAGTGGTCATACCAAATTAACTACTGACTCGTCATAGGCATCAGGAAAAGTGTAATAAAGCAGTCAGTCCTGACAAGAATTTCTGCTGAATGGATGAATAGAGAATGCTCTCTTATCTGTTGCTCAAAATTCAATTGTAGTCTGGACGTTAAGACTTAAAGAGGTCTGAACCAAAGACAACAACCTAGAGTACAGGCCCAGAGGAAAAGCAGATGATGAAGCTGTCCACACTGACCTAAAACAGCAACAAGGTCCAAGGAAACAGTATCAGCAGCAAAACTTCAGTCACGTTCAGCCAACAATATCTGATGGAATGTCACACACAGACATTGAGTAAAACTAGAGCTTTGGAAAGTAGGAGCAGCAAATCAAGCGAAGTCTGGCAGATAACCAGGTAGGTTTCCCCAACACAGTTCACTGCTAATAGTGGCATTCAACTACTGTGATAATGTAGCCAGGCAGAAGAGACATGGTAGGAGATACAACAACAGAATGGAAATCCCAGAAATGCTCACAACTGGGACAGGAAGAGGGAAACTGATACCAGGTCTGCAGCGGAACTGGCAGCACCAACCTCACTGGGCAGTGATTGTTTAAGATCCAAATAAACACACAGTCCCTCTGATGAGTGGGAGATTTAAGAAGTTGCATAGGTCACCAACACAGAAATTTAAATTACTAGTGCTGAGTGCCACTGAGTATGAATAGAGGGGAAGGGCTAACGGGGAGAACAGCAATAATGCATCTTTCACAGAACTACATGCAAGGACTTTACCAGCATTCTCTCTCTACTTAGTAGTTTTAAAATATTTTTTTTTCCTGTTTCATTTCATCAGAAATAAACTTAGTTTCCTTGGCATGGAAAAATACTTTCATTTTGTTTTGTTTTGCATCAAAATAAACTATATTTTTCTATACAGTATAAATACTATTATATAAAAAAATACTATCATAAAAAACTATTGTATAGTTTTCTATACAATAAACTATATTTGCCTGCAGGCAAATCCTAGAAAAAAGTCATCTCATGATGAAAAAGTAGAACAATAATTTCAAGAAATGCTGATAAATAATTCTCCTTTTCCTAATTTTTTGCAGATTTGGATTACATCAGCAAATAGCTTGGGTTAGCCTGTAACAACATTTTGGAGAGTATACATTTTGAGCAAAAGTTTTAACACAGCTATGTAATTCTTACTTATGTGGGACTGGAAATTATTGTACTGTAAAACTGAGCTGTTGAAAACAAAAATGCAGGTAGTTCATCTCTTTCAGAATCTCCAAAAGGACAAGAGCTGTAACAAGAAAAGTATTTCTGCCTTTGTTGCATTCTGCAAAGCAACAGAATGCTTCCAAAAATGAGAGATTAAACAGACTAAGACTCTTCCAACTTGAGAAAAGAGCTGTCAAATAAGAGGGTTCTATGAAATCAAGGATGGCATAGAAAAATGAACACAAAGTAACCATTCACTGTTATAAAAGGACTAGAGAATCAAGTAAAATTAAGAAGTTTCTAGAAGAAAAACAGAAGCATGTTGCAACATAATGTGTAATTAAAACAGTAGAACACATTACCACAGAATGCTGCAAACACAAAAATGTAAAAGTAAGCTGGAGAAACAGAGATCCACAGCCAACACTAGAAAAAGAAAATTATCTTTTTTCATTAATTTATCCTCAAACACTGCCTGATCATCCTATCAGATAATTAGATCCTTCAAGTCTCTGTTTTCAACTGGAATATTTTAAGCACCACGCTTGCTTTCAAATCTGTTACACCTTTATATTAAACTTTAAAGCAAGCGCCTGATTTTACTGTCCAAACACCTAAGCGCATACCCGAATTTGGCATGCTTTTGTTCTTTTTTTTTTTTAATGTAAACTGTTCACTTTAAGCCAAGAGAAATAGTTCATATAAGTGATTCAGTGCAATTCCAAAGAATATCACATTCTAAGGACCCCTTTGGTCTTTCATTCTATCTATCATATTTATGGTATTATATTTAAGCACAAGAGTTCACTTGTAAAAAGAAAGGTAGGAAAAGGAAAGTAGTTTGCTACTTTTCTTAGACCTTGCAATTTTACTGCAAGAGAAAAAAAAAACCAAAGAGGATATCCAATTAGTAAATCAGTAACAGAAAGCAAATGGTAGAAATCCACTAAATCTACCTGGATGGCTGCCAGGTTCTTCTGTTCCTGTGATGGAGCCTCATGGACAAAACGCAGCCAATTAGAATGACGTGGATTGCTTGCATCCAGGATATAAAGGACCTCACCTTTACTCCCACGAACCTAAAACATTAAAAAAAAAAAAAAATCAAGCAAAATTCAAACTGTTTAGCAAACACACAAACATGTAAAACACCAAGACATGCTTGTACTCAGCATGGGAATCTTGCATTCAATGGATACTTGTAGCTGTGGTGCACATTCACCTTTTCCTATAAGCATATTTATTCACCTCAGAACAGGGGGGCAACTTAAATCCAGCAACTGGTAGCAGCTTCCTTTATTGAGCTCCCCCTCTCTTTTCTTAGCCTTTCCTTTAGTAAACATGTATTATGACTGACTCCTGGGTCTCCCTAATCTGACAGCACGGTCACTGCTGCTCATATTCTTTCCTCTTTGTTCCTTCAGGTTCTCTTTTTCTTTATAATCTTGCCAGAAACAGGTACAACCCAAGAGGTCTTTTCCCATTCCAACCCTATGATTCCTTTTCCACTTTTCCCCTCCATATATCCTACTATATAGTTCACTTGAACATCTTCTATATATGTCCCTCTAAATGAAATATAAATACGTAGCCTCAATGAGTAGCAGCCAGTCTTAAACTGTACTTAGCTGAAATTTTATGAGAATAGGAGATTATTTCAGTAAACAAATTAGAATACTATGTACGTGAAGGGCTGTAAATTATTTTGTAGAGGAAAAAAAATATGTTCAGTTTTTGTCCACTAAATGAAAAAGCCACTTTAAAAAACTAACTGCACACACAAGGTAAGTCATGTCAATATGAGAAGCTTTTGGCTGTCATTGCAGATCCATAGAATTTCTATAACTGTAAGAAAATTCCAGCTTACATTGAAAAAATGAAAATAATAGAAAGAGAAACTTGATAATAACCAAGTCATTTTTCCCCCTCAAAACACAAAGACATACTGCTGAAAAGAATACAGCTGCCACTGACATATAAAAAAATGGCTTGCTTTGTTTTAAATAAAAGATCACTTGAATCTCCACTGATAAAGAAGATAGAGCACCATGCAAAAAGGTCATACAGCCACACTATTATTCCATGTGATTTATTTATATAATGAACATATTTTCTTTTTCATCTGTCAACAAGAAGTATCCCGTGCAGGTATTTCCTAAGAGCTAGGGATTTCAACCATGTAAGATCAAAATCAGATTGTCTTCATGGCTTTGTATTTAAATTGCTCACATTCTCACTGTATTTGTTTCTAATAAATGCAATATCATATTTCTTCAGTATGACTGCTTAAATTACCTAAACATTCAGGATATCATTAGAAAGAAAAAATTGTATTCTATTACAATAATAGCTGGTAACAGCATGTTGTTCCCAGATTAAACCAAAAAAACCTACTGTAGTTCTGCAAACTGTTCTTCCAAAGGAAGGCATATGATAAGAAGCATATGTAATGGAAAAAGTGTCAATATTTCAAACTTTAAAAGTTATTTTACTTTCAAACACACAGATTAACCACAGTAAACAGTTATTTTTATACCATATATTTAAGTGCACCTGGAAACAATATTATCTAACACTAAGCACTGCAACAGGTTTCCCAGCGAGATGTAGATGCTCAAAACCTGTCCTGGGCAGTTGGCACTAGGTGGCCCTACTTGAGCAGGGGGATGGGACAAGATGACCTCCAGGGCTGTCTTCCAACCTCAGCCATTCTGCCATTTTGTGACTATCACCTTCAGAAGTAATGCCTGCTCATTATTGGAACCCTTATTTTCATTAGGAACATGGGCAGAACAAGTACAATCAAACCATAAAAGCAAGCTCCAAATTTATACAAAAATACATGCCAACAGTGTATTCACCTCCTGAAAAGCCACCTGTCAAGCAGAAGCACTTCATTGATTATACTGTAATAAACATCCAGTTCTAAATAGGTAATCTACAGAGAAGAACTTCACTTTGAGTGAAAATGGTTAACATTGCAGATTAGTATCTTTGAGTAATTGAAGTCAAACTAATGGCTTTCTGATTTAGCTACCAAAGTATGGGTTACAGAAGCCAACCATGTAGGTCCTATAAAGGTTTCCAGCACATCTTGACTTCAGTTGGAAAAAGATGCAATCAAGATCCTATCATAAAAACCATAGTTACACTATCCACCTTTTCATCCATTTTTCATTTGCTTGATCCTTGAATTATAAGAATAATTTATATTCACTTCAATGATACATGATCATCCCAATTCTGCTTTTTCAGCCTCTGCCAATCCATAAAGAGATATCAAATACAAAGCAAAGACTTAACACATAAGGAAACAATTGATAAAAGAATACAATAAATCCCTTAAAGACGTGCTATATTTTCCTATTGCTTTTTTCACCTCATAAAGAAATAACGCTTCATCAAATACACAGATGTGAGGAAAAAAAGTCAAGGAAAACAGCCAAAACATTGTACTTAACACAGACTAGACTGGTCACATTTACCACTCCTTTTCTCACTGGTTGCATGGATAGGTGAGTTTCCTAAATGAACAACCTATCTTGAGCACCACAGCTGTGAATCCCAAATTCAATCAATATTTAAAACAAACAGACAAAAAGATCATCTCCTGCTTTGCATATATATGTCTCAAACTCAAGGCCAGTACAAGCTAATCATGGCAGTTAAATGAACTAAAAATAAAATAAAATTAAAAAAAGCTAGGCTCTACATTTTCAGTTTAAAATAAGTGCACCAAAATATCATCCATATTGTATCATTAATGAATCAAAATGGAATTTGAATATGTCCCAAAGGATGCTCCCTCCCCAATAACAGCCCATAAAAGTCCTCAGTCATGCTTCTGCTTTGTGGCACAATCATCAAACAAGAAAATCAGTTTAATTAATAGATACATCATCAAATACAAGCTAAAATGCTTACACCTGGGTGTGCCTGTAAATCTGTTCTGATATCCAGAAGACAGTGACAGCCATCTCTGATCCTAAGACAGATGTTGCACCATAGGCCCACACAATTCTGCCAGCCACATAACAAGGAACTTTCCCTCCTGCACTCCTCCTTTAGTGATACTGGATAGCACAAGAAACATATAGTGTAGCTTCAGTATCTTCCCCCAACCCTGGCAGCTGCACCAACTATAACAAACAGCAAGGGGAGAAAATGATGTGACAAGCTGCTTATGTGGTACTCAAGAAACTTAAAAGATCCTGCAATTTACCTCTCTACACCCAGAACTAGGATTCAGCATGTACATTTCTAGAGCACGGCAAAAAAACTCCCCATACCGAAGAAGGTTTCTTGGCTTCCTTTATCTCCGAGGACCCTCTTTTACGAATATTCCCATGCATATCCTTACCACTTACTCCATACAAGAGCTGGAGAACTAAACAGGATTTATTCTGCAACAAAGCTTCCAGTCCGCTCCAAGAGGACTCCCTTCCAATCACCCAACTGAACTAATTTAGTCAAATGTTTTCACAGTAAGATGAAATACCTGAAATTCACTGTTACTGCATGGGGGGTGGGGGGTGTTACCTCAAGATCAATCAGGAAATCATTGAATTATGACACATTTACAAACACCATGTCACTATATAAGTATTTGGAAAAAAAAATGTGGCCCTAGTCATTGTACAAGCTACCATGTGAAACCTTGCACAGGTCTAAATGACGTCTCAGCTGCTTGCAATGCCCATCAACAACATGCACTACTCCATCTGCTAGCTATGATGAAATTATCTCCAGATTTTCAAAATATATCCGAAATTGTCATGTATGCTACTTCAAAACACTCATGAGTGCAATTTCAAATGCTTTACCATGCACACCTGGCAAGAGAAGAAAAAACACTTCACTGAAAATAAGCAGATGGTTATTTTTGCTGAAGGCAGTAAACACACGGCCTGCTTTCTGGAAACCATTTTCTAAACATTTAGATTTTATAAATCTAAAAGCCTATGTTCATTCAAACAATCATGTAAAGAATAGTACTGTTTTCAGCACTGTACTTTTCTGATTAGCTGAAAACATGACTTTTATTGTTAATAGTATAAAACAGCTAGATGCAATACTTGTACATCCTCAGTTTCAGATCTCTATCACAGAACTCACTGTAGAGAAGAAACATTTAACATTGCTGTAGGAAGTATTAAAATAACACTTGCAAAGGAGACCTGAGGCAGGAACTGTTGATTTGATTACTCACTAAGAAGTACAGGGACATAGACAGCACATGACATGTTTCTTCAGCCAAAATATACAGCAACAGGGAGGTTGGAACTACATGATCTTTAAGGTCCCTTCCAACTCGAAACATTCTGTGATTCTATGATAAGCTCCTTCTGGTGCATGATGTTATTTGACCTTGTCAGAGACAGAGCAGTTCAGAAGGCTCATTGGTAGACTTTCACTAACATTTTGTGGAGTTTTCATAAGAAGGGTTGAACTTCATGTTAACTGGAAGGACACCCAAAACTCTTAAAGCAAATTGTGTTATCGTCTATAATAAGCTCATATTAGAACCTATCTGCCTGTGCTTTCTAACTTCTTAAATAAATCACATAACTGAAGAGGTGAGCCTAATATTCTCAGTCACCTTCGGGAGCAGATTCTTCTTATCACCAAAACCAGAAGATCATTAATGTGCCTATCCCAAAAGTCACTGTAAGTCATGCACTTAACATGAATAAAGATGACTAAATCAAGCTTTAAAGGAGTTGATTAATGAAATTTTGCTAAATAAACAAACTGGTAAGAATATTAATAAACTACCTTAGACACCTACCTATCCCAATGGAGATGAATTTAACAAAATTGAAAATCTAGGCTTCAAACTTGCAAATGAGATAGGGCATGAATATCTGACTAATTTGTGGCAAAAGTTACTTTAAATGCAACTTGCATAAAAATGCATCCAGATGCAGTTGTCTAAAAATGAGAAAACCAAAAACATTTCTGAAAGTTAAACAAAGAATCACACAAAAACATTAAAAGTAAATAATATTAAATGTAAATACTACCAGAGGAGTAACGACTGGGAAGGTAATCTTTATACAAAAAACGTAAACACTACATTGCTGAGAAGTAGATTTCTAATCTTACATTCTCATCTTGAGATCAAACACAGAATTCTTCAAATTAAGATTTGATCATGAAACTGAGGACCTAATTTGACTTAATGTATATCAAAGCCTTCCCATGCCAGAGCCAAATTTTACAGGCAAGATACCAAAGAAAAAAAATTAGAAAAAAAACCCAACCAAAACAAAAAAAACCCCAACCCAACAACTCAAAAACGCTCCACCATTAGCTTGAAATGCATAACTTCTCATACCTCAATCCTAAACATTAAAGCTCTGATCTAAAGTTGGCGTGGCCAATAGAAGATTTTCTGTTGCCTTCACTAGTTTTCAGGCAGGCTTATTTAACTGAAAACAATTGTCACTGCAAAAGTGGTGAGAGTTAAGCAGTAGAAACATACCTTCATTTCATTTTCTATTATAAACATACATGAACATTAGCCTCCATTGAAAGACTGATCTCCAGCATGTTTCTGTTCTTCCTTGCTTTAACATAACAAAGAAGAAAACATCATCTTGGCAGACAGACAGAAACCAAACCTGCAATATGTAACATTCAGTGTTATGTGCTATCCAATCCTGACCAACATTTCCTCCTATTACGTCACAGTATTTTAAGGAGGACTGTCTTTCCAGCCCTCCCTGTTTTAACATTAGCCAAAGTCACCACCAAAAGTATATGCTTGCCACAACCCAATAGTAGTGAAATGAATACCACTTTCTTGGTTAGGGACAATAAAAAAAATAAACTGAATAGATATCTTCCCTTTGCAAAGGGAAATCTGAGCCTCCAGAGGCAAAATCTTCTGTGACCTTTAGTACCTAAAGATTATTTTGTTCTTGCCTTAAAGCACTTGCTCTTCCAGCAAATACACATAATCTAAAATTGCAATGCCAAGTATACCAATGCAGACCAACAAAGCAGTATTTAATCAAGGTGTTAGTGGGATGCTAAGAATAAAGAACAAAGCTCTCAACTCATCACCAGCCACTAGCTGGGTACTTAACTAGCACAACATGTAATTCAGTCTGAGAGATAATGACATGGGGACTAGGGGATAACAGGGAGGTGGTTTTTTGACAGAAAGAACAAAGAAGCAGCACAAAGCCATTTGGACATTTCCCTGGCTTTTTATTATGATTCCTAACTATATGGTTACCACAGGTTTGGGATTTTTCCTTGTCACATCACTTGTAGCTAAAACATTTCAGCATGTAGCTCTTTACAAAGATAACAGCAAGACCAAAGGTGCTTCCCCTGCCCCAGTCCTCTGGAATCTGTTGAATGGGCAAGTGTACACCTTTGATTTCTTCAAAACTATGCAAGTTACAGCCAGACTAATGGCATTGTGCTATATTTAAATTAAACAGAAACTGTAACATCCTCAGAACTTTATTTAACAAAATCACTGGACCCAACAAATGTTTTGACTGCCATATTTTCAAAAAAAAAAACCCAAAAAAAACCATAACATGTACAATCCTATCTCAATGTGACATCTTAAAGATGGCAACTCACAGTGCTGGTCTTGGAGAAAAAGGAATAGCTTGATCAAAACAGACCACATCACAGACCGCTACTCTACACAACTAGAAATGCAGGCGATAAACTTCCTCAGAGAAGACTATTCCACAAAATCGAAGCTTAGATCACATGCATTACGTACCAAGAAAAGTAATATTCCACTAAGGTTGATTTTTACTTGACTTACAAAAAAGCATCTACTACTTAGCTTTCTTTATGAAGGTGTCCTCTCTGAAAATGCATTTTTTTGACTGTCGTAAGGCTGTGAGGTAAGGCTTCAGTATGCCTTCATCCAATAGTCTTCAAATTAATTATTTTTAATATCTTTCGTACAGCTGACTACACACAAACTTGGCTAGTTGCTGTGACTGCCTCCCACAGTCTCTGGAATAACCACCTACTTGGACTGTTCAACTTTTTACTTTCTGCATTCCCGGTCTTGATTTTCAACTTAAGACTACCCTCAGCATGATTTAAATTATATTGTAAAGCTCATGTTCAGATCAACTTCAGTAAACATGAACAACTCTGTTTCAAACATTCCGGAAGTCATAAAATTTGGTATGCGAGAATCTTTTCAAGACTCTGAAAACTAGGTTACAATAAGATATTATGAAATGGTTTTAGACACGCTAATAAAAAAATAATTTTTTGGCTTGCTGTCAATGGGGTCATGTTAGTGTCACCAGTAAATACATGTATTTGCCTATTATTTTCTATCTTACAGAAACAGATAAATCTCATTTAATCATCAGCAGTGACAAATCTGGAAAATCATATGGTTTTCCAACAAACTTGTATTAAAGACTTTCCCATTGCTATAATCAACCCACCATCCCTTCTGAAAACCTTGTTCTAGCTCAAGTATTTTACTGATTTAAAATAACCTGCAGAAACATCATGAAAAGTCAAGTGAGACAGGGCACATTAACATGTACCATATTCAGCAAACATTTGTAATAAAAGCTCATTGTATTGTTTTGTCTTCAGCTGAAAGTAAAGAAGATTAAACAGTTGCTCTGAGCATATAACCAAAGGTGAGAGGGGAACAAAGCATCCAAATCTTCTCTTGGAAAGGATATCTTGGGCACACCCCTAGACTGAAAAACTTTACAAAAGGGTGGGAAGGGGGAGAACAAAGGCACAGGGATTCACAGAACTGAGTTAGTACCCATCTAGAAATATTCTGCCACTCACTGTATATATGTTGAGTTTGGGTTTAATGAGATGGGCTTTTACCATTCTCTCAGTCATTTTTCCAGTGTGTATAATCTATTTATAGCTCTGCTAAAGAGTGTATCAATACTATGCTCTCTTTATAAGCTGCTCAGTGATGTTAATGCTACAGTTTTTTTCAAATAAACATTTATTTGTAATAAATGCACAGGCAGTGCTTTAAGCCAGATATCAAACACAAGCTTTTTTTTGTACAGTGGCACACAACATAAAAATCAGTCATCCTTCCACCTCTAACCACAGAAAGGTGAAAAAGTAGGAAATGAGTCCCCTTCTCAGTATAAAAAAGGACTAAATACGCATTCAATAGAAACTGCTTGACAGGGGCGGGGGCGAAGGAAATGAATTTGCTGAAAGAACTACAGCAGAAAAGCAAGATTACAAAGATAGAACAGAGGCCCTGAAAAGCAGGTGTTTCTAACCAGGTGGAAATGTTGTTATTGCAACTATCTTTCAGTTGGTGTAATCTCAACTGGTAAACTCAGACAGATTTTTGCTACAGGCAAACAGCTATGACAGGAACTAGGATGGGTTAAGAACCTAATTACAAAATCTAGCACATAAACTACTGTTGCTGCCTAACACATATAAAAAAATTTTAGAAGAGCCCTGAAACTGATGTCGTCTTCATCTGCCTAAAGCACCAAGCTTTTATTCCTCTAAAGATCTCATGGCAACACACTGCATTACAAACTTGCTAAAATTTAAAAACTTCACTTACACAACTGCCAAACCCTAGCACAAGTGCCACAGCAGGAAACGTTTTATATTGCAGTTGGAGGAAGCTATCAGCTGACACCTGTTGATAGCACAAATCAGTATCTCAGTAACTTACAATCATCTTCCCATATTCAAATTATTTTAGTTTTTATTATTTTCATATTTTCCAGTAATTTTTCAAAATTATATCTTTGTGTTTTGCTTGATAGCTTTCACACTTCATTGATTACAAACTATAGTTTGCTATTTCTTTATTGTTTTAAAGAACTCAATCCCCCTCTGCCTAAAAAGCATATTTTAAAAGCATCAAAAGCACAAAATCTCACTATAATATCTTTAAATTAGGAAAAAAAAGAAAAAACATTGTTACAGTAAAACAATTCTGAGAACACTTTTTGCTCTGTGCGATGATGTCACACACACTACTCACTTCCCACATGAGCCTGCAGTCTGTGTTCTCATCCAGTTCCTGCGGCATTCGCTTCTCCCCTGCAAAGGGGCCAAATTTTTCACCCTAAGGAACAATTATAAAAGAAAGAATCAGTGTGGGGTAGGGGGGGAAGGCAAGTGAATTACCAAACTCCACCAGAGGTATCATTTTTAGCTTCAAATGGAAAAGGACAGGTTTTCTTTGTCATCGTAGTATATGTCACGAAGGTGCACATCCATGAGGGTTCAACTTCAATCTAATTCCCATTCTTTTCATACCTCAGAGAATATCTTAAACCCAAGCCTTTCCTCTACATTCTTGTTTCCCCTTTAAAATAAAGAAGAATGCTTTTTCCCAAATAAGGCTGAAATTTAAAATTAAAATTTCTTATATTTCTTACAAGATTTTCAGGAAGCACCTTGCAATAGTCATCCAACTAAAACGTAAAGTATTTGGCAAGCACAAAGTTTACATTAGATTTATCTGCAAGATTATTTGAAACACTACTTTTTGAAGTGCCACAAATCAAAATACTGAATAGCTGAGGGTCTGATCATAGATTTGTTTAAAAATCTAGGGAGTATGCACGTGTCTATGAATTAATTCAAGCCTTCATAAACAAAATTAGAATGTTACACCACCTGCTAGTCATAACACATGCTGTGAAAGCATCCACTGATATGTTCTTCCAAAAGTATTGGGTATCGGTGTTTTTTTCCTTCACAGACATCACACCAGCAGCAGGGCAAATTACTCAAATAGGACTTTCTTCTTACACAGGCCAAACTCCCCCCCTTGCCTTGTCCTTATTTGCAGTGACAAGCCTTACAAACCGGAATGCAGAACGCTATGTTCCTTTAGGCAGTATTCAGATGAAAAAGCTCTATATACTTCTAAACATTAGATTATAACTGCATTATGAAAAGCAACTTCATTGTTTCTTTAAAAATAACAGTATTTTGGCTAATAGAAGTATCGATCTTGTCCACATATCCCTTCCCTCAGGCACCTTCCATGATCCCAGAAACAGCCTGCTACGTATCTTCTCTCTTGCTTAGTTTTTACAGACTGCCTACAGGTAGGGTGGAGAGGAAGAAGTGGAATGGAAAGAAGAATGAAAAACTTCCAGGATGATTCCTTTCAGAAACAAGGAACCAAACCAAAATAAATCCTTGTATTTAAAGTCCAACCTAAAGAGTTTAGTTTAACATTACATTGTTAGGAAACAAATGAAACGAAAACTGGCATTACATAACAAGGCAACAGAACTGAGAGGCAATATTTTTAAATGCGCACAAAGATTTCATTAGGAAGAACAGCAAGGCAGAAGGTAAAAACACAAGAACAGCAAAAGATGATACCTGGAATCCAGAGCAGTAATACAGATACGGGCAGCGATAGCAAGAACTAGCACTATGGGGCATCATGTCCTTCACCTCTCACTGACCCCCATACCACCCTTCGGTGTTTTGCTAATCAAACGAGGTCAGAGTTCCTCCCCTGTCAGCTTTACAAATCCTGGGATTAATACTCAAAATGAAACTTCCTTCTTTTACCTCATCAGCAGTGAAAGTGAAAACAGGTGAATACAGTTACACGTGAAGCCATCAACAGTTTCAGCCTATGCTGCATGCCACCCCAGCAAACATACTGCTGTCTAACAGGGGTCATGCAGCTATTATGTAAGAAGCAATTTGCTTTGATTGTGTTTTTCGCTCGGTTTAAGGAAGAGGAAGAGTCAAGATGGTAGCAGAGGAAATCTGCTTTGGAAATGTATGGTCCTACCTAGCTCAGTAAAGATAAGGTAGGCTCTTTCTGGAGCAGACACCTCCTGCCAGGCTGAGCTGGCTTTCCTCATTCGCTTAGAAAGCAACAAGTAGTTTTGGTGCAAGAGGGAACGTAGCTCACTACAATTGCTGAGATCTAAGAGAGGGCATAATTATATCTGCTGGATCTCTCGTTACACGTAGCAATTATCAAGATGAAAAGAAGTTTATCAGACTGTAATCTAGATTAGTTCTATAGAAAGAAAAAGGAAAATAGCTCCATAAATTTAATAGAGAAATTATTGAAAGACAATGAATAAAGAACCTGAAAAAGCTAGTCTCCCACACTCATTTCAGCAACAGAGTAACACTTCTAAAGAGAACATAAAGAGATTAATTTCTTCCTTAAGTACTTTGGAGGCTTCCACAACCCTCACCTCACTAATACTTACATCCTTGCAATCCAAAGGACCCCTAGATACATTATAAAGCGCGTACAGTGTAAATTTTGCCCATCACTGAAGCACACCACCTCTGGGATGAAGCACAGCAACAGCTTAATATTGCATACCGAATCAAAACAAGAAACACCATACATCATTCCTATCTCAGCTAATCCAAACCAATAAACCTCTATTGCAATACGTTTAAGACCTTCTAGAAGCTCAAAACTACAGCAAAAGCAAAAGGCATAATGTCCACCTCTAAATGTAAAGTGAATGTAACATGAACAGTAGGCACTTTTTAAAGCTTCTCAAACTTGGAGAGAAAGCAGAAATTATAAACAGCAAAATCTGGTATCTTGGAACACAAAGGTCCGTGGGGATAAGTGTAATTATTCATCCAGTCTTTCAAGGCATTTTCTTTATATTTCTATATATTTATTAGTCCTAGTTAATAAACATGCTGCTGTATGCCTATATATATAGATCAAAAAATGTGCTAAGACTTCAACTTTCTCTCTGATCAATAAAAGTGAGGCATACAACATAGTCTAAAGTCAACCACAGAAATGATTCAAGATATGAAGGCACATCACTCAAATGTTATAAAAGCTAGTTTCAACAGTTGCTTTCAGAAAGCAGCAGTGACTAATCATCTTCCAGTCACAGCAAAACACTAAGAAATGTAGGTAGCTTCGATGATTATACCAAAGGACTTACAATACCTGTGCTGTAACCAAAGGCCAGCTGTTGAAAAGATTCAAGAGAATCACAGCTTTTGTTAAGGTAACAAAAAAAAAACCCCAAAAGTTTCCACCTTTTATGATTACAGACAGAAACTTGAAAGCACAGCACAATGCCTGAAGGCGCAAAAGCAGATGGCAGACAACAGCAGTTGAAAATGTATTATTACCAAAACTTCGCTAACAGCAGAATTTTCAGAGGCCTACTTATGATTATCGAGCACTTGGGGAGTTGGTACTACAATTTCTGATTATAAGATCATCTGAAATGTGTTTTACTTTCAGTTAAAACAACTGCAGTTGTGTGATAGCAATAGAGAGAAAATGGTACAGTATTTCCTACTCAGCAACACAGATCTTACTTCACAATTAAGTGTCATATTCAACAACTCCTCCCAATCCCAAACCTCCAAGGAATTACTTCAACAGCTATTAGCTACTCTGTATCACAGCCATGAAGTGCAGTACTGCTGCCTCATTACAGGACACATTGAAAGCATTTCAGATGTGTTTTTAGTTTCCATTGAAAAGCCTAACACAGTTTGGCTATATCCAACGTATCATCTGTTATTTACACATCCACCCTCCTCTGAGCAGCCATGGCAACACACAGTGCTTAGGTCGCCCACCATTTTTAGGAATACCTCTTTCAACCACTGCCCACAGAGCAACTCAGGAGCTGGTTCCTCAGCCTATCAAAAACCACTTCTGACCAAGGCTTTGCATACCACAATTGTCTGTCCTACCAGCACAGAGGATTCAGTGCCACAGGACAAACTTGTAACAAACACTGTCACCAAACACTATTAACACAAATAGATCTTAACTATAAGTGCCTCTGCCTTTACCTTCTGCATTCCATATGCAATACCTTCGCACTTGCAACATTTCAGTTTTGCTAGGATGTCCTGAATGACATGCTCACAAAGGAAGAGCTGCGCAGACAGAGCTCTAACAGCATATGACTTGCCTGTACAGAGTTCAAAAACAACTTGGAGTTCAGGAAAGAAAACGCTCTGGTTTTCCAAGCATGCAGCTTTAATGGTTTAATTGACAATAGTGTAAAGTAAGGGGCTCAGACCCTGAACTGACATTCAGAATTTATACTGGCATGCGAATGAGGGCTTCTTTGAGCTTCACTTTAGAGCTCGCTCTATTTCAGAGTCCAGGGATTAATATACACTAGTAGCATGCAACCTTCCTTGCTACATGAACTCCCAAAGTTTTCAAATGAACGTTCAGAACCTCTGAGGAAAAAAAAAATTAAACCACGCGATATAAAATTGTTCCCCTTCCACTTCCCATTAACACTTAGGGGCATCTTGAAAATGAGAAACCCCTACCCCACAGTATCTTAAGTCTTGTTGATGAAACCACTGAAAAGTTAGGCAGCCCTTACAACCCTTTCAGAGCCAAAACCAGGACAAAGATGGAAAGCACATAAATAAAATACATAGAAGCATATACTAATGCAGGGTTCATCATTTTAGATATGCCTTTACCTGTTCTAACAAGTCACCTGGTTAACTAGAATTGAGATTTCAGACAATCAAGAGACTTTCAATTTAATTACAAGGTGTCAAGGGGCATGACCCGGTTGGGGTACGAGAGACCTGCAGTTTAGCTGAATCATATCTTCCACAGGCCCGGCTTTATTATTCCGAAACGGTGAACGAAGCCGGCCACCCCACCGAGCTCCCGGAGCGGAGCGGCGGCAGCAGCCCGCGGCCCAGGGCGGGTGCCCTCAGCCCTCACCTCAGAGGCGCCTCGCGGCCTGGGGCCAGGCGAGCGCCAAGGCGGCAGCCCTGCCCGGAGCCACTCTGCCCGCAGAACGGGGCCAGAAACACAAACGAAGTTAAGAGAAACGGGGAGAAGACAAAAAGCCACGCAGCAAACATTCCGGCGGCCCCGTAGGTCGGCCGGCGGCCCGGCCCGGCCGGCCCCGTTACCGGGGGGCGGGCGGGCGGTGCCTCCCCTGAGAAGAGGGAGCGCGGGAGGACGGAAGTGGAGGGAGGCAGCGCCGGCTCGGCGGGGCTGAGGTGAAGCGGGAGTGCGGCAGCGCGGCCGGCGGCGGCCAGGGGCGGCGGGGCCGCCCCGCTCTCCTGTGATACGTGGCAGCCGCTCCCCGCCGGGCCGGGACAGGCCGTTACCCCGCTCGCCCGGCCGTCACCCACCTTTTTGACTCTGCGGGCCGTGTAGAGCCCCATCCCGTCCTGCACTTTTGACGACTTCAGGGCAAACCTATCCGGCACGTACATGCCCAGCATTTTGCACCGACTCGGGCCGCCGCCCGCTACCGGGGAGGAGGGTTACCGGGGCGGAGGGTTACCGGGGCCTTCCATCCCACCAGGAGAGCAAGGAGAGAGAGACCGGGGGAGGGGGCAGGAAGAGGGGCTGGTTGCGGGGCTCTCCCGGCTCCTGAGGAAGAGGGGCGGAGCCAGGCGGCTGGCGGGACGGGGCGGGGCGGCGCGGCGGCAGGGGGGCGGCGGGACCCGGCCGCCCGCGCGCGCGGGGGCTTCGCGCCGTCGAGGGGCGGCGGGCGGCTGCGCTGTGACGGGAAACGTGGAGCCCTCGGGCTGCTCAGGCCGCGTCCCGCCGGGCCGCCGTGCGGTGTGCTCAGCCACGAGGCGTAAGGGCGCGTTCCTCACCCGAGGGTTGGCGTTTGTTTCCAGAGAAAGGGGCTCTTTGCCACCCGGTTGCAGCCCTGTGGTCTGGCACCATCCAGGCGATGCCCACAGCCAGCGGGTTGGCTTGTGGCTTGGGTGACCGCAGCGGTGCGGCCCACGGCAGGTGTAAGGAGAGTGGCAACGGGGTCCTGCTGGGGCTTGGATCTGAGCAATGGAGGTGCTTGCTTCACCCTGTCACGAAAATCCAGTTCATTGTTTTTAAGACCTGGGATCTCTCACAGAGGTGCCAAAAACCATGCATATGTCCGCTGGTACTTACCGGTACGACTGCTTAAGAGTACAGGAGCATGCTCACCAGAAACAATGCCCAAACAGACTTCAATGCCAGGTAACACTTCCCATGAACTGTATGTTTTCCTCAATCATCACTCTGACTTATCCTAATTATTTTTCTGTTGCAGGAATGGGTGAATGCAGATTTACATTCACTTTTGAAGCTATGTAATCCTTCACTTTCATGGATTGTTTTTGAGGGAACTCCAAGGGAATGCCAGAAATTTAGCAGCCCTAAAGGAACCATAACATAACACTGTTTCTGTCTAAGAAGTAATACCCTATATATTCTTATAACAGCACCCAACAGGGGCATTGTATTCTGCCTAATACCACAGACAATCTAGTTTGAACAGGGAAAAAGAAGTTACACTTAGCAAGTTGCTTAATAAAAAAAGAGAATGGATGCAACGTAAAGTACAATACCCAACACTGAACTTTTTCTAAAAAAACTGAAGAACTCCAGTTGGAATTTCAGCCCACATCATAACTATTGATGCTTTCTAAATTGAAGTAGTGTTGTAGCTGGAAAAGGGATTTGGTTACATCCGATTATGTAGTTAAAAGTAAGTTCAAAGGCACATGCGGCAAGCAGAGGGAAAAGGAAAAACCTGAAAAAAATGCTGTATTTATAGACATTTTAAAATTGTGCTGCTAACATTAATAATTAGACCACTGGAGCATAAAAATTTATCTGTATTCTTGCAGTGACATTAACAGATCTATAATTAGAAGTTAAATATTACAAGTCTCTAGTTTCCACTGAAGTATTAAAAAAGTTTTGTATTGATGTCAGCTAGAAGGAATGAAAAAATGTGCAGAATTTTAGTTATAACATGGTTATAACTAAGATAATTGTAAGGCACTATGTTGTTTTGGATCAGTTGGATTTCAGCCAGTCCATAGGCTGACATCTAGGGAAAAATAAAAGAATCAAAACCAGTGCTAGGTGAACACCAGAAAACCTTTGACTACTTTCTAGTGCCCTTAGATGTTGTGCACAATGATGCCATTTGGTTTAGTATCTACAATCATATGGTAGCTATCAAAGCTTAAAAAAAAAAATGTTACCAAAATAATGTTTATTCTTGCCAACACACATATATACACAAATAAGTATATGGTGCTGCATGATGCCATTCAATACATGAGCAACTGCTCCAGTACATTAGATGAGGCCCTCACTTTGAGAGGGAAAAAAAAAAAAAAAAAAAAAAAAAGAGAGAATCCAACAATATGGTTGGAAGAATAACTCTGGGAATGAAAACAGACACACAGGTTTTACACTTAGATTGGTAGCCTAGACACCAATTGTTAATTTAGCAAAACGTAAAAAGAATGAAAATGAAGTATCTGAATTTATGTAAGAAAGAATTCTAAACACCTCAAAAACAAAATACATTGAACAGAGGAATTGATTTGCTTGGGGCAACTGTTTCATTTTTAAGAGTAAGAGCATAATTTAACTATTCTTTTAAAGATACAGCTTCAAAGCTTCAATATGCATAATTCAACATACTTAATACCTTTGTAGACTAGAATACCTTCTTGAATGGAGACCAATCTGCCTTAGTATATCAGATTAAAGTGTTGGCATCATTTGCCCCTGTCTTTGACCTTTTTCCAAGGGCTATGAAAATTTTAAAATCATTTTCCACTTTATGAAGGCCTCAGTATTCTTCTCTTTAAAATAAGAACTTGGGGGTTCTTAATTTTGAACCTTGGGTTACATTTAACTTCAAAAAAAGGAAATAATGCAGTGTAATTTGCAATGCATTTGCATGTTTTGTTTTTAAGCTCTTGAAGTATGCAAGAATAACTATTTTCATTTATAAACTTCATCCGCTATTATCCCAACATGAAATGCAGTTTCCTGTATCTCATTCAGTTGAACCATAAGAAAAATGCTACAGCACTGGACAAAACAGACACCAGTATCTCCTTTTGTAGTTTAATGGGTGTTGTGACATTAATCAGATATTCACAACTGCCTAGCCACCTGTACCAACATTTTATTTTTTTTAATTTAAATTAATCAGCTGTTGACCATAAGGTCTTATAAACAGGCTTCATGCCCTGTTGGTGTTGGTATTTTTCCTTTCTGGTTCATAGAAGGGCCACTGGAGGAAATAAAGTCAGCCTTGTTGAGCATGAAGTTGATGAGTGCTACTCCAGCAGGCATGTATGTTACAACTCTGTTCTATCTTGTCCTAGCTGCAGTCGCAACAAGGATGAGGTCTGAAAGTTCCAAATGAATCAAATTGGACCAAACAAAGGTGAAAGACATCGCATCATGCTGAATGTATGCTGATCCCTAGTCAATGGCAGGAGTGGAGCCCTGTAAGTTTCAATAGAACTATTTTCTATTTGGTACATAAATAGTATAGGTGCATATAGGCTCTTGTAGTTGCCCATCATGAACAACATCAATTGCACAACATACCTATGCCAGGATTGCCTTCAGCTGAGTACACAGCATACACTAGTGAAAGGTGTTTTCTTACTGACATAGCTAAATCATCTCTAAAGTGACCAACTGAATGAGTGAATACACACTTCTGTTACAATCTCTGCAGATCCACCAGGGTTCGCTGGCATAGCAGCTGAAAAATCTTACCCTCCTCAAAAAGCAAACATTGAACTAACTCATTTGCAATCTAGCACAGAGAAATTGAACATGTTGACCCCGCTGTTTCTATGTAGCTCCATAGCTGCTTGTTTACAGCTACATGGAACACTAAGGAGAAACACAAGGGAATCCAGCAGCTCTCAGATTTGAAGCCTAACGGTGTCAGGAACTATTTACATAACTTTCTTGGAAAGAGAAAGAGGTATTTTCAGAATAAAGCTCTTACATAGTCATGGAAGCTGCTGTGCCCTAAATGAAATACCATGGCAGGAATCCACATGTGGTGACAAAATAATTACGAGATTTGCTTGTCTCGAGTTACAATAATTGTAACAATACATACAAGAAGCACAGTATGATACTCAGTCAACCCAAGGAACAGTTAAGGGTCTACTTAAGTTCACATGTCACAGTCTAAGAAACAGAAAGATTTAAGACAACAATGGTCTTCAGGATTCCAGACATAAACATGCCAGCCACTGAAGTATCCAGCAGCTTAGAAGGAAAATGTGTTCTCCAGAGGAAAGGATGGTTTTTCATAGCTAATCCCTTGTTCAGATGGTGGTGTTATCATCCCTAAAGGTTTTCAGGGACTTCACATCTCTTTCTTCCCTCCTCCTGCCCCTCAGGCAGCTGGACTGAAATCAAAGAGGCTAATTGTTTGGGGGGTTTTATCCTTTTAGGAGTTCCTTGCATCCTTAAGTATTAAAATAGTAGCTTTTGCAGTATCCATAGCAATACCAAATTTGATTCTGGCAGCTGACAGATCTGAGAAAGGGTGTTGTTCATAAATAATGGCTCCCCCTTCCAAATCTGTACATTCACAAATGGTCCACAAAACATTTCTGCACTGCAGATTCAATGTGCAGCTACTGTTTTGAATCAAAACTTCCTTCCTCGATCTACATATCTCCTTTCCAACCCCAACCACTTCCTCTTAACCTGGCAAGATCAGGATCAGCACATTAAAAAATCTTTTCTTACCTGGTTTGTACCCCATTTGCAGAACACTTACAATATTATCAGACTGTTCCCTTTGTTCATGTATATCTGCATGTTTCCAGTGTGCAAATAATGTTTAGCTTTGACCAGGTATGCTAAGATTTCAGTAAGATATTTCCCTGGAATTCGCCAAGCCCATTTCTCTGACTGGGTACAAGGTCATTAACTTGGTATGGGACCTTTGTTCTTTTTTCATTGTAAATGACTTCCCAGACCTTCTACACTGCAGTATCCGGACCAGGATGGAAAAAGGGCTTTGTATTTTCTCATTTTGCATTGAGGTTTTCAGGAAACAAAGGTTTCAACTTGTCTGATGACAGAATCTGAGGGGAACATTTGAAGTGGAATAGCCTACAGACCTCTCCGTTTTTTGTTCTTTTCTCAGTTGTGGAGTTTAACCTAAAAAAAATTTTTATTTTTTTTTTTTAACTACTCCATTCCCCAAAGAAGCCAGATAATACACATATAGGAAAAATTTCCCCCTTCTTTAGAGCCAATAGCAACAGCTATGATACGCAATGCTGACAAGCTGAATATGAAACAGTATTGCTTTAGTCCCCACAATATGCCAGCTCATGCAGTCAGAATGACTCTTCTTCTGTTTCTGAAGACAAATCCAAGAAGTCTAATACTTTCAAATGAAAGATTTGGAAACAGAAGCAGCTGACTAGCAGAGCTCAGGAGGAGATGTGTATGCCTTTAAAGTCTGCTCTGCTTTGGGGACAATGGCACCCTTGCTACTAGTTATCACCAGGCACTGTGACTGCAAGTACCTGGAACAAATTGTGTTGACATGCAGTCAACTTAAACCACATGTTATACTACCAACTAAAAATCAATCTTTTGTATCTAAGACAATCAATTTTCCAAAACAGTTAAATGTACCTTTTGTAAATATGGCAATAAGTCCTATCTACTCAGTGTCTCAGGATTTTTTTCCCCAGTTCTATCAGTGTTTGTTTTGTCTGTATTTTCTGGGGATCTGAAAAACTTAAGTTATTCTTTCCCTAATGCACTTTAATTTGCTGAGGAAAATGCCTTTCAGAGCCATTTTGAAGGACCGTTTTTTGTTTTGTTTTGTTTTTACACTGATTCCTTCAGAGCTTTTTTTGAATTCAGTAATCATTTCAACCTTAAAAATACTTCCCCACGAAATCTCTCTTCTAATCAATGCAGACTTGATTTTCTGGTTTCGCTGTAAACTGATACAGACTTCTTGTGTTGTGATATTCAAGGTCATGCAAAGCAGTAAATTGTAAGATTAGTTTTTAACTTCTGTCTCTTTGCTTACATATACAGAGTAGTTACTGTCAAAGTTTCTTTCTCAGCTATTCGAAGTCCTAGAAGTTAGCTGTAGGATTTCAGAATTAAGAATTTTCTCATTCCCCTTTGAAAATAATATATACATGTTTTCACATTTCTGTTCCTGAGCTGATGGCAAATTCAGTATCCACCCCTATTATTTCAGAGGTTTTTAAACCAGGGTTTAAAATGAGTTCTTAAGACAAAACTTTTAAGTGAATAAGTACCAGATTAAGCTAGTAATGCATCACTACAAAACCTGAATTAAGTAATGACCACTTAATTAATCCACATCGTATGGACCTAAAAGAGGCACAATATAATTTGACTGTAGTAGATTTTTGCTACTATCTCACATAGCTTCATGTATGCAATATAGGAAAGAAGTCTAAAGAACTAGCAGAAAGTGGTTTAAAATACTGCGTAGGAGTAACTTGCTTTCAGAATAGCAGGCCCTGCCCTAAGCACTGTAGTATTTACATTTTTGTCTTGACAGATTGAAGGTGTGACCTGATAAAACAGGTTGCAGTTCAAAAGTGAAAATCTCATAGCTACACAACATAAGTAAAAGGGATAAAGAATACAATCCCATAGCTAGCTGTCTTTAAAAAAAAAGTACTGGAAGCAGTAGTGGGTCTTCAGCTGAACTTGAGTCAAAGTTATTATGCTGGTGTGAAAATATATTATATACTCTATATGCCCCATCATGAAAGACTGCAAGATAAAGTCAGCTTCAGTATCAGTTCAGCTTCAGCTGGCTAACTTGATTCATTTTGAGGTATCACAGTTCCAGAAAAAAGTTGAACAGCAAAGTTCTAGCATGTTTTTAGAATCACAGAATCATTTAGGTTGGAAGAGACCTTCAAGACCATCAGTTCCAACCATTAACCCAGGACTGCCAAGTCCATCACTAAACCATGCCCCTAAGCACTGCATCTATGTGGTTTTTAAGTACTTCCAGGGATGGTGATTCCACCACTTTCCTAGGCAGCCTGTTCTAATGCCCGAGCACCCTTTTGGTGAATAGATTTTTCCTAATATCCAATCTAAACTTCCCCTGGTACAACTTGAGGCCACTTCCTCTTGTCTTGGGCAGCCTGTTCTTTTGTTAAAAGAAAATTATGTCAAGTGTATTAATTTCTTTCTATAGGTATTACAGCCCTTATAGACAAAGTAATAAAGGCTAGATGATAACCTTAGACATTGATCAGAAGCCTAGTAGTTACGGCCTCAGAAGCAAGACTGAAGATAATGAACTGTTTAGTCCAGATAACAGAAAACTTCTGGATATGTAATAATAGTCTTCAAATACTTTATAAATACTTCAAACAAAACTAGAAAAAAATTATTCTTTATGACCACTATGGACACAAGAAGAATGAATACACAAATTGAAGCAAGTCAGAATTTAGACATCAAAAATACTTCCTAAGCGAGTAAAGTACTTGCACAGGCCACCTGGTGAGGTCACTGGGCTCTCATCAGCAGGGGTCTTTGAGAATAGGCTAGGCAAGCGTATGAAGTGACACAGGCACAGCCAGTGCTTGACATAAACCTGCACCAGATTATTTCCTGAGCTCTTTTCTAGTCCCATTTCCTGTAATTCTGAGTTTAAAATGAGATGCACAAAAAGTGGTGTCAGACTGATACACAAAGTATCAGTACTTAGAAAAAAACGTGAGGTAGCTTTCCCATATCCAGCCAGGACTTCAGGCTCCAGCTTTTGACCTTTTCTGATTTGATATCATTGCTTTTTCAACCCCCTCCCCTGTTGTTGGTGTCGGTCAGTCAGCTTTAACTGGGGGGGAAAAAAAAAAAAAACCAACCCAAAAAAACAAACCACCATGAACTCCCCAGCCTACATAGCTCTGGCTGGCTGGTCAGATTCAAAGGGCTGTTCAACAGGCTGATGTAAGAAAAGCTTGTTGAGGGTTATTATTACACTGATAGAAGTTGTGTCTAGCTAAGAAATTGTCCATGCCTCAAATAGCTGGAGGCCAGACAAGTACCCAGGGGCAACATCATGCACACCTGACCCACTCAATTTCTTCTAGACACCTGCTATTAGACAGTGCTGTGGAGTGACCTCTGGTATACTCATGTTATGCTCTGATATCAAAAAGCCTAGAAAAACATTAACTTAGGGAGTCTTGGAACATCAGAAATTGGAGCACTAAACTCCAAAATACATACAGTAAATGTTTTAAAGGAAGCCATCTCCGTTATTTTTTTCAAATGACAGGAACTATCAGAACCACTTTATGCAGCAAATGAACTGCTGGGCCACATCCATACACTTTCTAGAAGTGTCTTCCTCAGCCCATCAATATCCTATTTTAGCTCAAGAGTTACTTCCTAAACTGATTTCACCCACCCTGTGTCTCCTGTCAGACCCTTCAGAATCAGCTCACCCCTTTTCTTGCCTTTATTAATAGAAAGTGACTTTCCAGATCCAGCTTCTCCCTGGTGAGCTAGTTCCTTCAATCCTAACCATTCACATACATGCCCCATTGCATAAAGGTCATACTTTCCCAGGCCCCGCTTCCCATTAGGGTTTGCGCTGAGTTGATCATATGCTCCTTCTGGGAGCAATAAGTCTTAAACTTACCTACTTCCTCTCCTACTTGCAACCTAATCTTGAGAGGGATCTTCATGTAACATGAACTTTGTCACCAAGATCATTCCTACTCTGTGTAACTATTTTTATTTGTTGAAAAGACAGAAGTTAGGTTCCCTTTCAGTACCTGCCTGTTATTTAACTCATATTTAGCAGCCCAACTACACAAATTCTTTATAAAACCTTGAAAGAGCTTTAAGGCTGTGAAGTATTTTTCCACCATTCCTGAACAGGACATGGAAGCTAGAACACCATGTTGGGTTTTCCTATAGCAGGAAGAGCGCTGACTACTGTACCATGAACTTACAGTGGTTTGTTAATATTATAGCAGACAAGTGACAACTCTCATTACTGACCTCTACCTTTCATGTCTGCCACATGGTGTTGGATATCCCCGTTTTCATTTCTCCATGAATCTTTAGCAGTCAGTCCGCTGCATAGGGTATCATAAAGCTGCTACACAAAATGGTTTTAAAATCCTTGGAAAACAGCTACATGCATGCAGAAAATATTTCTCAGAACTGCCAGATATGGAAAAGTCATCCTGGCACTCTAAGAACATTTTCAAGATCTGTCCTGTTCATTGCTCAGAGCTTGGTCTCAGGTCATTTCACATCATTATTATTCTTCTTAGCCTCACTGTCTTCTTCCCATTCTCAGAAAAATAGCACTTGTGTTACCCCCTCGTCAATGGCATTGATGCCCTTTCCACCTTTTACCTTTCTGTATTCTGTTTAGCTGTGTCTGAACCACCAGTGGAGGGCTTAAACCCTCTGATGAGCTACACTACATACTTGGTAGTTTCTTCCTGAACTATGAGCTGGAGCAATTTAATTCCCATGGTCAGGAAACCCGGTCACAGAAGAGAAGAGATTTCTTTATGGCCTACAGGAAATGGAAACACAAAAAGATCACTTATTTGGGGAGCTAAGCCTAATTCCCAGGTCCACCTAAGAGTATTTACATAGCTGTAACCATCTTAGACCAGATCCCATGGTCAAGTATTATCTTCCTGCACTGCAGCCTGCACACCTGCTACTTTCCCTTCTGACTCCTTTCCAGCCTCTTTACTCGCATCTTGTCTTCATTCCTGCTTCATTTTGGCATTTCTAGTACTCCTTTCTACTGGAAAACACCCTCAACTTTTAGCCACTGAATACTTCCCCCCAACCCCCCTTCAAAGAACTCCAAACTTTTTTCCATTAATATTCCTCAATGCACTACTGGTCTCACCATCAGCACCACTTCAGTCTGTCTTGTAGACTTTGAATGCAAAGAGATCATGTTTCAAGGACCAGCATATGCCTCCAGTATTTACAGACCCCGATTATTAATTCCCCCCTCCCCATTTATGAAATGTTTAGTTCACAGCTATCTATGGTATTTGACCTGAGATACTAGACAAAAAAAGACAGGTAGCCAAACCATTAGGGGTTGAGGCAGTAGATTCAAAATGCAAAATAAATTCTCATTGACTGCAGGGATCTAGTATCTGGGAGTATTATTTAGAAGGCTGTTGGAATTTTTTCCTAGGTTTTAGTTATTTTTAGAACAGCTGAAATCAGCACACTGTGTAGTTTGACATTATCTCATAAGAGGCAATATGACATTCAGACCCATAAATGGAATATTGTTTCTTTTGGGTTTTGAGTCCTATGCACAGTACAGTGTTGGAAAGAAGACTGCGTCCTCCAACTGCTTCGGTGAAGAATTATTTAATATTGAGCTCTGCTTTGACTCTTAAGCTGACACTCATTCCTACACCATTCCTTAGTTATGCTGTAATATTTTTTTACATTTCAAATTGTGTTAGATTTCTGGCAATTCTGTGCCATTTACGAAATGCAAGGTTATAACAAGAGATTTGGGAAAGTTGCGTAAACATGGCACAGAATGCATCTTCTAATCAATTTTAAGAATACAGATTTAAATTTTTTTCTTGACAAAGAAAATATGTGGGGTTTTTGAAAATCCAAATATACAAATTAAATATCATTCCAAACCTTTTTGGAAGCATTATGTGAGCTTCTGAAAGAGCATTTTCCTTAAAGTACACATTAAAATGAGAGCTACTAACTGAATAATGGGCAAGAACTATCTTAAACACACGTTAGTGCTTTCCTTAGTTTTCAGTCTCTACCTGCCTGTCTTCCGCTAAGTCACTTTCTCAGTTAGCAAAATATTCCGCCAGGAAGATGTAATTCTCAGTGCTGTAACAAGTTCCTCTGGAAGAATGGGAAATTCTTGGAGCTTTAACACAGGCCTAGAAGACATATTTGAATTCTTCAGTGGATCTTTGCTTCACTCCATCCAAATACATGTTGAATTCTGAAAGAGAAGTCAGTCCTGCATATAAAAAATGTAAAACAAATCTAAGATTTTTCCACCTACAGGCCTCAGCAGAACTAGCTTCACCAACACCCATGGTCATGAGTTGCTTTATATGACTTAAGAACCTGAATAATCAGGGGTACCATATGCACCTGTTTAGGGTGAACTGAGCCTAACAAAAAACAAGCCAACCAACCAACATGCCAACATTTGTCAGGAGTTAGGTTTTCATTAAACCATACAGGATGAATATTTGGAAGTGACTTTTCTGTTGAATACTCCCATCTGAAAACTAATCCTCATTATATTCCATCTGACACCATGGGTACTCAGCAGCTCCATCTCAAAGATTCAGAATTCAAAGTCAAGTCAGCTGAAAATACAGGATCAGAGAGTGAGCTGTAAGTTACCTGTTGGTATGTACTATATATGCTTGTGGGGTTTGTTTTGTTTTTAAAGCAACACATCCAGCTACATAGCCTGTAGTTTTGCAGAACTTTAAATAAGCAGAGAAGAGTCACCTTAAAAAGGTGAGATTGCATGTTAGCAATATTTAAAAAAATGTTATAACATTCTGAAGAACTGATTTCAATAAAAATTGTTCTGATTTACAGCCACCCACTGAATAGCATCAGTTTGTGTAAAATTGTGTCCTCTCCATTCCTCTATTAATCTTTATAAATAATACTTGTGTTTAGATTATAACTATTTACAATTTTGCTATCTGACAAATAGAAATACTTTTTGATGCCATGATGTGTAAATTCCGGGCTACAGAACTTCTTGGAGCACTGTATTTCTTGTTAACTTTATTTAACTGGGGTGCCATGAGGTAGATAAAGATTGTGAAATGCACTGTTTTGGAAATCGTATGCCAGACTCTAGAAACTGCTTAATTCCACTCCCCCATCCCCTGGGTACAGTCATAACACCAAATAAGAAAATCACAAACATAGGGCTTCTGTTGTTATTAGAAAGAAAATTTCACAATACTTAGTAGGATAATTTATTTAACTGCAGGAGTCTTATTGCCAAGTCTGTGTTATACAATATGTCAGACTAGACTAAAAAGAATTTAAGAAGCAGCAATCGTCAAGTATACAACTCTAGCTCAAATGATTTGCAGATATTGTTGTCAAGGACTATAAGGATCAACTGTAAAGTGACTTACGTACATTAGAAAAACAAGCAAACAGTAAAAGTGAAGAAAGCCAATAGCTATTTCAAAGATTAAGTTCTGTTATTACAAAAATTTTGTGCAGCTTAACATGGGTTAGTGAAGCTACTCAGTCTTGAAAACACTAGAAGGATTACAGAGTATATTTTTTATTCCCTTCATTTCTTTTATGTTTTCAAAATTGAGACAGAAATAACTAATAGTTTTCCTTACAAGCAATGGTAGAATGATTCAAACAAGTTCACTCTTTCAGACAGACAAAGCCTTTCATTTAAACTTTACAAGCCTACTTAGCTTCACAAAGCAGAGATGTCTGGAGATGCTCAAATAATTGGGGAAAGGATCTCACAGGGCACCCTCCTAGGAACTACTTTCACTGTTCACCCAGAACAGCAGCTGATAGAAAAGCTTGAGAGAAGCCTGTTAAACCCACACTTCGGGGCAGAAGTTTATTTTAAGACGAGATTAAAGCCAGGAAGTAGTTCTGTAACTATCTGAAACTAGTAGAGAAGAGGGACCAGTGGAAAAATATGTGTATATGTACAGATTAATCTAACTATTAATAGGAGAAGTGTACTTTGAAAAGCACACTTTTCAAAGAAAAGTAATACCTATAGAAAGACATCTGAAAGATGTCTGCCACTATGTTGCTTCCTTTCTGAAGTATTCATCCTTGGTTAACAAGGCAAACAAATCCTACTGCTCAGTCTAAAGCTGTAGCTAGTTCTGGTTTACCATGTGCAAAGCCTGCCTATATAAATGCTTTCTCCTAGCTCAAATGTGTACGCCTATGACATTTCAGAGAGAACAATGGCACCCCTCTGGGTCAGGCTGCAGAGAGTTTGGGTTCGATATTGTTTGTGGGACGCTGTTCTATTTATCACACAATAGGGTTTCTGTTTCTCCATCAGTTCTATTGTGTTAAATCAGACTGCTTTTTTTCAAGTTACATTTTAAGTTATAGCCTGTCAGGCGCCTTAAGGCATCTAGACACTGGGTGCCCCATAAATTTGAAGTTATTACTGCTCAGTGTTGCCGTAAATGAGTTAGTCATCTTTTCTCATAAAGCAGCAAGGGAATGAACTGAAAATACAGTGCAGCTGCATCTTATTTAAAAGTGTGTCTTTCAAGAGGTACAAGACATTAACATGCCCTTTCTGAAACTGTATGAAAGTCTGCCCAAACTGTAATAATTAGTCACAGAAGGGCTGAATGAAGCTCTGTCTACTCTTGAGAAGCAGCCATATTTAGCCCTTGTCGTACAACATGGCTGTGGCCAACCTGCATGCTGACCATGCTTCATTGTTCTGTTAACATAGATGAAAAGCATTAACCTGCACAGAGTCACAGGATACAACACAACTAACATGATTTTGCCTGATCTGTGCCTAAGCAGTGTTATTCTTACAGCATGAAGGGAGCCAAAGAGAAGTGAGAGCGAAGGAAGCACCGTGGATGCCGAGCACTCAATATGCAGCTGCTGCTATGGTCCTGCCTGTCTAACCAGTGGATTTTTGAACCCACCCAGCCCACTCCTCACATAGGCACAGGCACACAACTATACACACAGAGCCCCCAGCAAAAAACAGAAGCAGAGTCTGTTTCCCTTCTCGTGTGTTCTTAGCAAGAAACCATCTTTTTTCTGTTTGGGGTTGCTGAATTTTATTATTTGTCCAATAGTGCTTGACACTGCATTACTTCCTTTTAGTTTAAAAACTGCAGTAAGAGTTACTGGCATATATACACCATACATTTCATTTCTGATAAAACACCAAATAAGAATGGCAGTTTAATTGTTATCTCATGTGTTTTGCATCTTTACAGACAGTAGGAATAACCATTATTTCTAATGCAATTTTGAAGGTTGGAGGATGTTTGTAATAACTAACATTGAACTATGATAAAAGACAAGAAAAAAAAACCCTAGAACAAGCCAAGAGATTGTGAGCAAAACATTAAATAGACATAGGTGAATCATTTTTCCATTGCAGGGATTTTAACTCTTAATAGCCTACACTTAGTTGAACAGAATTAATCTCTAATGCTCTTGAAAATTTGTTGTTCATAAATATTATGACAGGTTGAAGACACATAATAACCCCCTGATTTAAGAACCAGATAGACCTGATAGTTCTCATTGATGAGAACTGTTAGCAAGAAGTGAGAATTAAAAAGGTTTCAATGTATCTGAAATACTTTCTTCAGAAGAAACCTACTGCTTTGAGAAGTCTTGGAAGGAACAGCTACTAATTCTGGTATCATCCCACATGATATTTTGTTCCCCCCTCTCCAGCTTACAGCATCAGCCTAATGGGACAAAGCAACCAAAGACCCATTCATAATATAAATCAAGACATTTATACATTTCAAATGCAATATGGCATTAAAGAGTGCTACAACATAAGCAGGAACTAGAGCTGGCTTGGACTAAATTCAGAGACAAGTCAATTTTATTGGATCCCAACCATACCTTTGATCACAGATCATTTACTAACAATTTTGTTCCCCTCTCTCCCTCACAAAAGTAATGACAAGGACTAAGAAAACATCAAATGAGAAAAATTCATATTCAAGTGGAGGGAAGAGTAGTCAGAACCACTGATTTCCTGCAGGTTTGAGTAACCTGCAAGCTTTCACTTGTTCGTTCAGCCATCAAAGAGCACATACCCACAGGCCTTGACCAAGGGACAGACATTTGGACTGTATCAAGCTTCCAGGGGATATGTGTGCAAAACTGCAATATGCAACTTATTAAAAAGCTTGCGTGTTTGCTATTTCTGTGGTTTGTCAGAAAGGTCATTGTTTAAGTAGTTTTCATCTAATGAAAATGTGCCTCTATTCTTGTTATTATTGTTTGATTGTTTCTTTCATGTACGTTCCTCCTCAATATCGTTGTTTGTCATCATATTGTGAAGTATCTTGCTGTTCCTCTAGTTGCCATGGAACTCGTTAGATGTTACATTTTTGTATAACTTTTCATACCCATCTGTAAACTAACCACTAGTGTAATGTTTCCACCATAAACTTCTCTGAACTCATTGGGAAGTTTCAGACTGAAGTAGGATAAAAGCAACCATATTCATTGTGCAGAGTAACATGGGAGCTGCATTACTTTACCAGACAAAAACCTGCTATATTTCTCAGATTGCTGCCCATCAGATCTTTCCTCTTAATCTAATCTAAGCACCTACACTGAGCAGACATCTACACTTGTATTCATATAGGAGGTCTACTACAACAGTACCAAATATGAGCAAAATTATTCATCCCATGCAGAAAATATACCAAATACTGAACCTCCACTCTTCATTACAAAGAGGTCTGCTGAACTAGCAGAACTAAGCAGCCTAGACAACCAAAACTGCTATTAAGGACTTAAAAGCACAAATTCCAGCTGAGGTGTAAGGCAGTCAGAGATCTCCCAGTTAATCTTTGCACAAACCAAAGGTATGGATAACTGTGCATTTTCTCCATTATATGAGAATTCAAAAACCTGCCTTTTGTATTTTTTGATGGAAACTATACAAAGAAGCACACAAACAACTTTTAAAAGATAGCCAGAAAACATTAACAGATGACTTAACAGTAGCTAAATATTTAGATTGTACATTTCACATTTATCACAACATACCGTTCTTTTTCCAGAAAAATGTCTCTGTTAGGGGCTAGAACAGACAGTATCCAATTTGTTTGTTTCTCTTGGTATATTATCTTCCTTTAAAGAGAGCAACAGAGCCAAGTGGGCCCCTCTGCAGGGAAAAGGATGCAGTATCTGCATTTGAGAGCTACTGGGTGTGCTTAAGACAAGGGAGAAGCAAACAGCAAGGAGGCATGAGCATGCAGTTCAGGCTCAGGAGATGGCCAAAAGCAGCAGGAAAAGCTAGAAATAAGCCCCACAGTGACAACAAAAAAAACTTGCTAGGGACTAGAGTGAACTCACAGTCTGCTTCAACCCTGAAAGCCACAGAGCCGACTGAAACCAAGACTGGAAGCAAGGACAAAGTGAGCAGCAGGAGATTTGTTTATAAACCCTTCCCCATGTCTAGTCTGTCTTTTTTCTCTCTTGTCTCTGTTCTAAGAGGTTTGTCTGATGTCGGCTTTGTTCACGGAAAACCTGAGGTTTGAGTTTAAAAGCTCTTTGAGGGAAGAAGGCTGGACAGACCTACCTCAAAGCTCTGGTCAGAGATATATATATTTTTAATGGCAGAGGTATTTTGGGGTTTCATTTAAGTATGATAATAAATACTTTGCTGCCATGTGCAGCATGTAAGTACTGGCCTTGTCAAGCCATACCTGTTAGTGAGTGGCAACATCACAAGCTATGCACAAGGACACAATTTGAGCTCAGAAACAGCTATGATCTCAGAAGCAATTTCTTCACACTTGGATATAAAGTCAGCATGAGGCTCTCATAAAAAGGATTTCATAACTTCATAGTTTTCCTCTAGTTCTCCCATACTTCATCCAAACTAGGAACTGCTGATCAAGACCTCTGGGCCGAGCCTCCTGCAAAGAATGCTGTGAATGCTAGATGGGGTTATTATACAACCAGCTGTAATGCTGGTTAAGCAAGTCCAGGAGAAAGTGGTCAGACATCTCTAAAACACAATGATAACAGGGGCTTTGTCAGTATCAAAAGGGAACCTATGACTAAGTGGGATCCAGAAACAGTTGTAACTTGCTTTAACCTATTGCTCAAACCAAAGCAGCAGGCATGACTTTCTCCACATCCTTTAGGTCTCCTTCACCCTCTCTCAAGAAGGCATGAGACAAATCACCTGGCACTCAGCAGCCACCAGTTAGTTACAGAGGAAATGGAACCACTGTCTTGTCTACAGTGTCACACATCATCTGCCTGCAAACCACGTGGCACCAGCCATTTTCACTGTGCTGTCCTCCCCAGCAGCCAGCTGCACAGTTTGAACAAGAGAGGGTGAAAGAACATAAGGAAGCCATTAAGGGCTGGGAGCAGTTGCCCAACATGACTCAAAAAGGGAACTGAAGAAACATAATCGAATCACTCACGAGCAACTGTCCGTCCAGTCAACATCTGCAGGTGGTCTGCAGCTGCTCCTGCTCTCAAGACAGACTAAACCAGTTCTCTAGGACAGCACACTATATGCATTAGCTCAGTGTACCTGCCCATTAGTTTTAAATGTGTCAAACAAAAGCCCAAAACTTTTGGTCTGTGAAAGAATGACTATGAAGAGGCAGCACTTGGAAAAAGAAAAGCCAAGAGAAGGAACAATGCCTCACTTGAACAACAGAGAGTTGTCTCCAGCTTCTAATTATAACACGATGCAAAATAACTTGAATGCAAAATAAACACAATACATTTACCCACAACTTCCTAGCTGTATGATGGGAAATTGAAGAGAATAAACACAGTAATAATAATGGGCCCAGATTGCAGCTGGCACATGCATGGGTATGTGGGAGGAAAAGTACCAGAAGTGCCCACAGCCTGTGTGCAAGCCCTGCCTACACACAGCAGGAACTTCATCCTTGTGTCCTCAAAGAATTAATTAATTCCCCAAGACATAGAGGATGAGTAAGTCCTGATTCCACCAAGGAGCAAAATAAGAATCATGCTTAACTGCTTGAAAGGAAACACCCTCCAACATCATCCCTCCCTGATGATGTTATCTGGCTTTGAGATGGAACAACCTTTTTAATAGGCACCCTATTCTGTGTCTACAACCAGCAGGCATTCAAGTAATAACATTTCCACCTCCTGTGCTTTTCCAGTTTTCCTCATGGTAGATAGTATCAGTAAAAAAAGAATCTTCAGAGGAGAGGGGATATCTTTTTGAAGTGAATTATAAACATTTATCTAGCAGTTCATCAAAAGGTACCTCAACTCCACGCTTTTCAGCAGGCAGAAATCAAATTGTCAATCAGCGGACTTTCCAAAATACACAACAGCTGCAAGATCAGCCAACTATACATTCATGCCTATTATGAGATAGGAGAGTCCCTTTTTTGTTACACAGGCAGATACCTACCATTACAGAGCAAGTCGTGCTAGAAAGTGATAACTAGCTGCATTCAAAAACCTATCAGTGTTATTGGGTCACTTGAACTTGCATTTAAGAACATCTCTGTTTAAAATAAATGGCTTAAAAGAGACAGGAGGGGTATATTCCACATGCCCTAGTATCAGCAGTGGTTGTCAATGAAAGCTGAGGATTATGATTATTATAACCAGTTGTTTGGGCTTTCAAGAAGCGATAGAAGAAATCTTCCAAAGCCTACTTTGGAACCAGTGAACAGATGAAATTAAGTAAGAACTCGCATCTCTGACAGGGTTAATACTACAAGTTTATAAACCAGTCTAAACACCGATTTAGAAGACTAGATCATCTCTGAATTATATCAGTTGCTATTGTAGCCTTTCACAGATTCACTGAAAGTCTAAACAGGCTCTAGAAATCCATGGAGGACCTAAAGACAACAAATGGGAGGCTCTCTTCATGGAGCTACTGGGGAAAGTTTAATATGGAAAAATGGAAAGCCCAGCTTCTCCTCTACATACAGGTTTAAGTTACACAGCCAGCTACAGCTGCTATAGCTCAAGAGGGGAATGCAGCATTTTTAAAACAGGAGCTGGAAAAGGCAGAGGGGCAGGGAAGTCAAGGAGAAATGAGCATGCTGTAAACATTAACAGCACAGAAACTGGGGGGCAGGTGAAAGAAAATTAAAATATTTTACTTCACAAAACATTTAAATCTCAGTTTTTATTCCGTATCACTGTTTCACCTGAAACGGTGTGCAGTCCCAGATGTGGAACAGCACAGGTAACAAAATAGGCATGGATTAGGAACCAAGTTAAACCACTGAGCACCAGACATAAGGTCATTTTCTAAATCCAAACTGTCTGATCTCTTTTCCTGAGTGCAAAAAAGCATACTGTAAGAATAAGCAGGATAATTCCTTACCTCTTATTCTACAAGCGTGGAAAGCTAGAGCAGTGTTTCCCATTTATGATTTAATGAAGAAGCAGTCCTACTCCCATCTTACAAAGAAATTTCACATGGTCAGACCCTTCACTACCAGACCTGCTAGATTTAGAAAGAATTTTGATACAATTAAAATGAGAATTCAGGTCCTTTAGGAAGGTATGCATTATAAGATTAATAGTTAATAATCCTGTCAACATTTATTTAAGCTAAGCCATTGGAGCAGAAATTCAGTTATTTCTGCTGCCTGTTGCTACAAACACACAGGGATATACTTTTCTAAAAAGGGAAAGGACTAAGCACATGGCTGCTTACTTCTAGCACGTGCTATACTACGTATTGCTAGTAACTGATGGTTTTCACATGCAGCGTGACACAAAGAGTGTGTAACATCTCCTGTCAACTTCTGTATCTGCCATCACTTATTTGGCATTCAGAGTACCTAGGACAGGTTTAAAAAAACAAACAAACATTCAGTGATGGCTGGACCCTCCTATCATCAAAATTAGCAGAAGTAAGTTTGAGAACGAATGCCTTCTAGAAAAGCCTCACATAAAACTAGTCCATGCATACCAAATGCAATTTGCTGTAGAGGGAAAATACCTTAGCATGTGTTGAATCTAGGATGCAGCCTTTTTAGATTGCCTACACTGAAGCCATTTACAGAAGTACAAGACTGATGAAGTCAAGAAAGCAATCCATTGACTTCAAAAGGCTGAAAGTTTCACTTCAGCTGTCTGGAGCAAGAGACTACCTCCCAGTAATACCTAGAGGCTGTAACAACATCACAGAAAATACTCATACCTCTGCCTGATACCATAAAAGCTAAGACAATTGTGTATTTGTAAGAAAATTTACTTCACCTTTTTGTATCTTATTTCAAGCAATAAGTACATAGCTAGCATTGTAATTAAACAACCAAGCAATACAAATACACATACACAGAGCATATAGGTATGTTTAGTTCACATTCAGATAAAAACAAATTAAGCCTCTGAACACCTGTAGCCTTAAGCCCACCCTTACTGCCACATAGGAAAAGCCTGAACTACCATCCAAACCCAGCATTAAAACACAGGCATTGCAGGGGTGGACAAAACAGGTAATGAGAGTCAGCATGTATATTAACACAGCATTAATACTCAAAAACCCCCACACTTTATAGTTTCCTCTGTATCAGCCTTTTAACAACTTTACTATTATACTATCAACAAACATTTATGATATGAAGTACATTTTCATTATTTATTCAAAGAGCAAAGAAAGGCTTCTAGAATTCTTATGTTTGTTTTCTAAGTAAGAAGACACAGCAGTTTAATTTAAACCCCTTACATATGAGGTTAGCTGACTCAGGAGACCTAATACAGGTCAGAAATACATATACTTTCAGGCAAAATAAAGAAAGAAGAAGGAAACATTTTTTAATTGGGCTACTGTTACAAATCGCAAACAATTGGCTGAAAGCCCAGTATCACAATAAGAAAAAAAAAAAATCTCCTTGCTAGAGCTAAAAACCAAAACACCTGCAGATCTGAAAATTTTCCTTAAAAAACAAACTTAAAAAGGCAAAGACAAACTGACTCACCTACCCATAGCAACTTACTGTTACCTTCCCTCCTCCTAAAGCAGGACAGGCATCTTTTATAGTTCATGTTAAAAGGCTTGTTAAAGGAAGCAAGGTCACTTGGCCCCAGTGGTGGGGCTAGTAATGAAGCCCAGCTGCATCCTCCCTGGCCCTGCGGGGCTGACAGGGAGCCACACGCTCTGGAGAGCAGGCTGACAGTTCCCTGTGGAACTGGTGAGCACTTTGTGTAGCAGCTCAAATCAGTGAAAGCAAGGTAGAAGCAGATGGAAAAAGCCATCTTCTTTCATGTGGCTTTATTTTGTACCCATATCGCCGTAAAAAGTCTATGTAAGAGGGAAGGCCAGCAGAGAAGGGGGTTTTTACAGGGTTTTTCTCAGGTTTTATGGCCTTGGTAGGTGGCTTTGCTGATATGCCACAGCCCCATGGTTTTTTTAACATGATCTTTGTTACTTGCGTCCCAGAAGAGGAAGTAAAATTGCTCTGAGTTTGTTTATTGGGCAAAACTGTGCATCTTACTCTGCTGCAACTTCTAAGCAGATGTGTTTGAATGAAAACCAGTGGCAAGAAATAACAGGCAAAAAAGTAGAAAGTGTGTAATAAGCAAGAAAAAACCATTCACATTTTTCTAGCCTCCTTCTAACATTGCTGGAATACTATGAGACCTTTTAAGTAGTAGCAAACATTATGAAATGGAAGAGGACATAAAAGAAAATGTTAATACCTCAGGACTACTCCAGTCCTTCCCAATTTTCTGCGCTAGGGCAAGAGCTTAACGTATACTTTGGCATCCAGAATCTTATAAAATATTTTCTTTGCATATGCCAAGACTTTATCTGTTCATTTTAGCTTGGACCTGCAGGAATGCTTGCAAAATGGAATTGGAAAAGGGAGACAAGACTGGAAATACACAGTTACATTCTCCACTTTATTCTGCCATAAGCAATTAGTTTGTGGTTAAGAAGAACAGAGATTACTATTTGTGGAAAAAGAAGCCAAACAACCTCCTTTTCCCAAATAGATATATTCTTGGCCAAAAAACCAACTTAAATTAGTCTACACACATTATTTATCAAATGCTGTCAATTCACACAGTCCTTGTACTCTCTAGAGGGTCTGCCTCATAGTTTCAAACCCAAATCCTGAAATGAGATCTGCTTAGGGGAACCCCAGCCCCTACACAGACTTCCAGCCACAGCAGGTCCTTGTGCGGACGCAGAGCATCACGTTACAAGACAGGGACCCAACTGACAGTAATTGTACCAGGTAGCTACTAATTAAGTTGATACACAAACCAGGGGAAATTGCCAGACAGACTGCTTAGAGAGCAGTCCCTTGCACCGCAAGCCAGTATGCAGTGCTTTCAGCAAAGTAACCCTTCCCAGCATAGTTTCTTTGTTTGCTAATTTCATTCATTATGCCAAGAGTGAGTTTGTCTGACTTCTCTGGGAAATGGGCTTGCACTGCTGAAGCAGACAAAAATACTGCAAGGAGATGCTGCACTTTTCAAACATCAATTAAGTTCCTGGTGCTGGCCAAGCGAGAAGATAAAATATGCATTCATGCTGAAACTGTGGGTTTGAATTCTTTTTTCTGAGACATAAAAAGATGGTCTCCCTGGAGTAAAGCTTTGACCTGATGTGCTTGTTGAAAGTGGCCTGAAAACCTGAGTAGGCTTGCTGGCCAGATGAGCAGAACTGCATGACAACTGGCATCTGGAACTAAACACTGCACTCACAAGTGCAAGGTTTGTTGCTGTTTTTATTAGAAGTATATTTTTTACAAGACAAGATAAGAGTGAGTACCACTTGTAGAAGATGGAAGAGACAGCTTCTCCAACTGAGCCAGACAGGGGTAGGTGAATGCTGACTTTTCCTAAGGTTCTGTCAAAGACCAACAGCTTACTAGTGTATGAGTAACATTCAATGACTCCCAGAATTTAACCTACGGTAAAAGCTTTTCATAGTGTACACCGGCCTTCAGCCTCATGTTCTCTACTCAGTACAAGCCAAGTGTAAATTATATGCTTTATTGAAATATGTCTTTACTTCTAAATAACTGAAGCCACAGTAATTTGAATTAGTAGTTGTAGTATTGAGAACCCAAATTACTAGCTGTGCTGTGCAGATCTGGGACAATATCTGCGTTGTCAGTCAGACCAGAGTTGCGTATTGCCACAAAAGTTGAGGGTTGATCTCTGCTGTCGCAAAGGTTTATGAGTAAGTTCCCAGGTAGAGGGAGGCTGAGAAAGAAGAGTTCAAGGTTCCGGGTACAAAGTTGCTCATCATGGTTTATGTACTGAATTTGGTAACATGCATGCTCACATCCCATTTATCTGAATGTATTCAAACATGATAACCTTAAAACTAAATATTCAAAGGACTTTGAGCAACCACAGCTATGGCATTTCTTTTCCAAGCACTAAGGTAAAAAACGTTTGCTGTTCTGAGTAAGGATTTTCTTTCTCCCTGGTACATTATCAGTCTTAACATTGCTGCTTAGAACCCAAACAAATATGACTCTGAGACCCATACCCTGGGAACAAGGGGAGTTCTTGAAATGAAGTTGTATGTCTGCGTGTATAACTGATTTATTCTGCAGTTTTGCTACCATCACAACCTTAACCTGTGTTCTGTAAATCATGGACTATTTTGCCCTTCCACCTCTTTGAAGCTTATATTGAAAGGCTGCTGCCACATATGTCGGTAAGACAATCAGTAAAATTAGATAACTTCAATTTCGATTGATGAAGGTGTTGAAGATTATGTTGCTGTGGTATGCAATGGCTCAATGACTCTTTATTTGTTTTGAAACAAACAACAACAACAACAAAATACGTGGAGGATTTCTTCTCTGTTACTCACTCCTGCAGCAGACATGCCTTAATGAGGTGCTGTCACCAGGCTGGCCTTGCATGTTCCTCAACTGCATATTCCAGCATGGCATTTTTTTCCCAGAGGGACACATACCATCAATATGAATGCTGAGCTTCATTGAACCTTCTATTTCCAAGCTTATGTTTCTATTTTAATTCCAGCTTTGTGCATGAAAACACTTTTTATATGTTATATATATTTGTATATGTATTTGATATATCTGCTTTTTTTGTCCTTCTATGCCATGTATCCATCCATCTATTATATTCTGTAAGAAGTTTTTAATTTATGTTTTGATGTGGAACTAGGGATACAGATGTGACAGTGCGTTAATAACAGGATCCAGATCTGTGACTGTCAGACCTCATGTAGGACACCAGTTCAAAGTTACTGCTGTTCTGCGGCCCATGTGAAAAGAGTGTGTAGGTTTGTTTTATTTCTCAGTGGAAGAAAACTGTAAATTGGTGATGAGGTAAGCTGGAGGATGAAGACACACGTAGCCTGAACTGCATTCGCAGCCAGGCGGACTGGCAGTGATGGGGCATAAGGAAAGCTCTGTGCTCACCCATGCTGTGACTCCTTACAGGGGCTCTGGGCTTCACACACCCGTTCTGGAGCTTTCCCAGCAATGACACCTGTTTTACTTTAATACCCACTTTGGTCACCTCCCACCTAAGGGTGACTTACATTTGCACTGTGTAAAGACTGGTGTTCTTATTTTTACTCCATCCTTCAAAACAAGAACTGCTTCTCTCAGATCCACTTGACTCCATGAAGACCTGAATAATAATGGGATGATTAGCAGTTGTGATACTACTGTGGTCTCAGTTTCATCCAGAATGAATAGAGCTAGTTTTTTGGGAAAAGGAGAATTCCAGTGGGAATAAAGACAAATATTGTGACATTTTTCTTTGAAAATGTAGTGTTCAGAAACAGAAGATGCATGCATCTTGGGGAATTGTTTCATTTTGTGACATACTGCAAATGTAAGTGGTTAGCAGGCAGAAAAAACAAATGAGCTGGATGAATATCCAGAGAAATCTGGCTAAAGGGAATAGAGCTGGAATTGGGATGAAACATGGTTTCAAGTCAACATCATAACAGCCCAATGGAAGGGGTACCATTCTCCACAAGAAGGGCAGCAGTGAACAGAGAAATGCTTAAAAAATGCAAGTGTTGCCTTTAACTGAGGGATTCAGTAGCTTTTTGGACAGTGAAATGTAGGGAAAGTATCTCCCTGGCAACCGATGACCTAACACACTGGTCACACAGTCCCATTCTCGAGGGATTCCCAGCTGTAGTCACCTACTGTTCACCTAGACCCTGGCACGGTAATCTGGCAGGTGTGTGTTACTGAAATCGTTTGCTTTAAAAAATCAGAAAGATGTTTTCAAATGAGGAGTGGAGATCATCTCCAGAGAAATCTAAATTTCAATTATTAGGTTTATTATATAATTACATAAAACACAGCAGGCGTTCTCTGATCAGTCTCCACACAGTATCTGTCTCTTTTTTGGAGAATCGTCTTAAACTCAGCATGTGGAACAGTGTGGGAGCTTGTGCAGCCATGAAACCCTGCTGCCACCCACCAGTCTGCAAACTGAAATGTGCTGGAGGCAGCAGAAAGGAAAACCTGAAGAGCTTAGCACTACGCGGCCAAGGAAAACTGGAGCTCACCTCAGCAGGGGTGGAGAAATCTCATCTCCCCTGTGAGCAGCCCAAGAGGAATCTGCTTGCAGCCTTTATGTGGATTTTGATCCCGTTCCCTCATGCCCCAGTTTCTCCCCGTGTATCTTCAGAGCCTTGAGGGGGCTGCAAGTGTGCAGTCACAGCAGTGAAGTGTTTTTTGGGTAGGCACTTAATGAAGAGAGAGACTGTCTTTGAACAAGCCCTGACATCCACTGCCTGAGAGCTGCAGACTGATAGGTACGATGGGACTGAGAAAAAAGGTCTCCGTCACCTGTCCTGAGGCCCTGACCCACACTATAGTGCGGGGACTGAGGCAGTACGTACCCTGCTCTTAGCTGCTTGAAAGGGGGCTGGTCTGGTTGGTTCTCAGAAGCGTGTTTTCCATTAAGCAGCTCGATAGAAGGTTTTGAGTGAATGAAGGTGATGTGGGAAAACAAGTAAGAAAATTTAGAAAAGATGAGATCCAGACGTTTAATATTTTAAAGAAATCTAAACAATGGAAAGAACTGCAATTTAAATGAAAGTACACAATTTTTTCTTAGCATTACCATTCTTGTCAATGGAAAAAAAATAATACTCTCAGCTTGTTATTACTTGCAGTCAAAACCAGCAGCATCCAGAAAGCAAACGTCTCCAATGATAATCTAACAAAAATAACAACTGGTTCTCTGGTGTGTTACTTGTTTGAATCATATGGTCTGTCTAACTCAGACTGCGATCTCCTTGTGAAGCACCGGTGGCACTCACAACCACGATGAAACAGGATCCATTCTCACCTGGGACAAGGGAAGCTCCTCTGTGCTGTCCTGCTCCTTTAGTGCTTGGATCACTGGTAGACCCAGAGTACGCCACAAATACCCCTCCTTCAATGGCCTGCACTCCCTTGCAGATTTTAACTGGCTCGGTAACATCAGTAATTCTACTGGACTTCAGTCACCTTGCCCAAAAGGATGAAGAATGACAGAAGAGAAGCCTGTCCCAGCTGAATCCAGTTCAAGTTTCAGCATGCCTCTTCTGTCCCCAAGTCTGTTTGTCCCCTTAGAAGGTCAAGAAAAAAGAAACAAAATATAATCTAATATTTTTAATTTTATGTACAGGAATATAACGTTATGGCAACTTTGTACATGAAATACATACAGTATTTAAACATGAAAATCAGCTAGGTAAGAATTTACATTAGCAATGAAACTGCTTCATGTGCAGCCCAGTTAATACTTAGTTTAGATCTGTATTTTATTGGGGAAGATTTTAATAGTTTACAATCATAGAAACATAAACATTTAAAACAAGACTCTATAAAACAATTTACAGAAACCCTACCATCTACACTGAGAGAAAGGGTGTATGTCTGTGGGTTTGGTGTGTGAATAACAAGGTGGATGAATGATGTATCTCAGCCTTTTAAGTATAAAATAATTTAGAAGCAGTTCATGCAATATGGAAGCAAAGGAGTGCCAGTTCCTTTGAGGTTTCCCGCTACCTTGGACATCTACTGAGCATCGCATGTGGGTCACCGGACACATGATAATACCATTGCCAGATGCTACCAGAGAGCACCAGCCTCAGTTCCTCTGAACAATTACTTATGTAAACATAAATATACAAGTTGATATCTTTTCTACACAGTACAAATACAGGTCACAACTTCTCAGCTGTGCAAGTAGTCAATCCATATATTGGAAGCAGGATAATGTTCGGACTGGAGTTCCATATATTTCTATGTACACGGGCACTAACAGAACTTCCTCGTTTTCACCAATTTGCTCTGATATTTCACAGAGTGCCCACCATGCCCTATCACGTAAACATCCAGCAGGTAGGACTTGCCAGGCTGCAGGCCTCTGATTGTCTCTGTGGTCACTGCTTTCTGGATGTTCTGGCTGTGGAAGTATTTACAGAGAACCTTTTCCGATTTCTTCCTCGTATCTGGACCCAAGCACTGGTTCTGCTCTCTTTTCTTCTGCTCTTCATTGTAATGGTCATCCACTTCCCTTTTGTAGATGCAGAATTTATTTCTCTCCTGTGTGCCCAGCCACGCCACCGTGACCGAAGAACATGTGCGGAGTTTGTCAAAGGCTTTGATTCGTGTATCTTCAGGAAGAGATGGAAATGATTGTTTGTTAGGCCTTGTTGTAGCCAGGATCTTCAGCACAGAAGCACCTTTTTTGCTCCCTTTCAACCTAATGAGATATTTAGCTTTTGCTTTTCCTCGAAGCTGGAACTGCCGCACACCCTCCACGTTTTGAGACAAGAGAAGTTTTCCATCTCTTCTAACTTGGATCTGAACAGCATCCAGGCATGAATGAATGGAGAAGGTGACTTTTTGATGAGATGAAACAGGAGCAAACCGTAGAAATTTGGCTCCCTTTCTCTTGATGAATACATCTGTAACCTTGCCGTCCTTCAGTTCGACTGTTTTCTGTTTAGCCTCCTCCTTCGTTCTGGCAAAGGTGCCAATGTACGCGGTGCTCATGTTAGTGTTGGTATTCACTGCGAACATGTCAAAGTAGTACTGTGTGTCGGGCTTCAGGTCAGACACTGTGAAGATGTTCTTGTTCCCGATACAAACTTTGTGCAGGTCAACTCTCGGCTTTGAGGATGTATGGCGCCCAAACTTTGACGATGATTTTAGGAAACCGCGTTCTTTGCCAGAGTTGTTGTCTGAGGGGAAGCCAAAATGGGCAAAGTCAAATGGACTGAAATCCAGACCTGGTTTTGGAGCCATCATGAAGGCATCATCAGAACTGAGCTTGGCTTCAACAGCACAGAGGCTTTTGAAATTGTGCTCCTTATTGATGACTATGCAATACTGAATCGGCTGTTTCAGTAAGGAGGCAGTGGGACTTGGCTTCCACGCCAGCGTCACGGTTGTACGTCCCAGAGAAGTGACATCAATTCTGGGATCGTAAGGTAATTCAGGATAAGGTTGGTCTGACTCTGGAGTAGTGGTTGCATACACTTTAAAATGTGTATCTTTCTCTGTCGACAGCAGATCTAGTTGGTACAAACCAGATGGGGAACTAGAGGACACAAAGTACTCAACATCATTGCCTTTGTAAGAGAACAGTTCTGTGCCTTCCTCATTAGTAATCTGCTGTTTCTGTTGCTCAAGAGGTTCTGGTTCACCTAGATTACAAGCAAAGAAAAATGTTTGTACAGACGCCATCTGCAAACACGAGAAAATAAAACTCTAACAGACACAGACACAAAACACACAAAGTGAGATAAAAAAGGGTTTATCTTCTGAGGAAGACGTAATCGATACTTCTGTCAAATAAGAGAGGGAAATTGCTTTGGTACTCAGGTTAAAAAAAATGCAATAGAAATTGCACCTGAGCAGTACTAACGGAGTCTTGTGAATGGTAGCTAATGCCTTCCACTACAGTACTTCAAGCAGCCAACGTGGAGATGCCGCACCATTCCCCTGGGGGAACTGACTCCGCTGCCTGTTTCTGGACTTGGACTTCTTAGCTTTGGCCCTTCCAGTCACACTAAAATGTTGTGCCTAAATACAGCGGGGGGCAAAGGTGTGTATACCTTACAATGTGGCATGGATGAGACGTTAGCACTTGCGTGAGAAGCTCTGGAAGCCAAAGACCTTTTCTCTTTTGAGTAGCAGTTCTATGGCTGTAATACGCTCCACTCTATAGATGAGTCCCCTCAAAGGGGCGAGCTCAGCCCTGCTGCAATGCCAGCCCTGTCTCTCCAGTTCTTATCTCGTGTACACAGCTCACAGCAAAGCCCCTGTGAAATCGAGTTCCTTTGTGCAAACGCAGTTTGCTGTGGCAGCATCCAGTGCACTCTGTAGCTATAACCTCAGCTTTTACTCTTCCTTTCTTACAGCCCTCTTCCTTGTCATGTTGCTACCAGCTGCCAGTTTCCTACAAAATGTCAGGACTGAGACTGAAGATCCAAGCAGCAGGAGATCATAAAGATAGACTCAGCGTCACACCGAGACTGCTTTGAGGGGCTTTGCATCCAGGAGAAAAGCAGGTCTCTGAGGTGCAAGGGAAGTCCTTGATGGGTTGTTACCTGAACCTTCTCCACTGGCTTCCTCTGGGAGCTCCTGCACACTCAGCTTCCATTCCAGAGGGGCATCGCATGGGGTCACTGTCACTGCTAAGGGAGTGTTGTCCTCTTCAACCACAAAGAAATACCTAGGAGAAGGTTAACAGACCCATACGTCAATAAACCCCGATGGCAGCCAGCTGGCAGGGCCTGACGACATAATCAATGTCGGTCTTGGGGAGGCAACAGAGACAAAAGCATTACTGTCAGGCAAGCGTGTGCAGAGGGACTATGGAAAGGCTGGGGGGCGGGAGCTAAGGAGGTGAGGGGAGTGCCCCCACTAACACGTTAGTGCAGAGTTCACGCTTTGCTTGTCAAGACATGGCAGAGGGGTTTCTGGCCTCCTGCTCTCCTCTCCATCAGCTTCATTTTTTACCCCTACACTAACTATATACAGTATAAATGGTCACAGAGGTATAAATGAGGGAAACGGGATCTTTCCTGGAATTTAGGGATATGCTTTTTGAAGGAGACCACACATTTTATGCTATGTCCAGGTAAGGGCCCTAGAAGCACATATAGATACATACACATTCAGCTGTCCTCCCACATCCCCCCAGACACTACACATAATTTAGTCAATGTTTTTCATTGATGAAGGCTGAAGGAGGTGCCTGATATGAGCAGAAAGGTGGCAGTGCTGGTCCTCCCTGAACATTTTGGAGCCTCAGATTCTTCCCCAGTCTAACCTCAGCATTCTTGGACCTGTAGGGTCAAGGCTGGGAAGTGGGGAGTTCAGACCAGACTGACTTATGCTGCTTCTTTAAAGCACAATATGAAATAACGAAGAGAGACCAGTGTGGTGGGTAAGCCTGTAGTTTCTAATTTCCTTCCTGCTCCCTTTGCCTCCAGACATGGTTAGTGGCCCCACTTCAGGGAACTTCTGTGGTCTGTGGGAGCTCTGGGCTTATCCCAGAAATCAAATAAACTGGATAGACCCTCAGCTGGGGAGGACAGATTGGGATGGAAACTCGCATTGTTACTCCACCAGACAGAATACTGGCATTTGTATTTTTCTGGTTTGGATCCAATTTTAATTTCAAAACACCCAGCAAATAAAGCTAGTATCTTCAAAGTACAATCTCCTCGCTTGAGCCAGACAGAAATACCTTTTAGGGGTGTCTCGGAAGAGGTAGCTGCTAATTTCAGCTCCATCTGGGATGACTGACGAATCATGAAAAAACGCTTTGTCCCGGATCTGCATTTGGAAGAGCTCCTCATCTCTGGTAGGTAACTTCTGGGGTCTGGAGCTGAGCGGCAGCAGCAGCAGCAGCAGCGGGCAGCGCAGCAGGAGCATCCTATAGCAACAACAGGGAGTCCCACCTGAGGGGGGCCGCACCACACGCAGCAGGAGCTGTTTGTCCCACGCTGGTGGGCGAGGCTGTGGTGAAGCACCAGTTTACGCGTGCCCCGCAGTCACTGACTCGGCTAACTGCCAACTTGTGTGGCTCCTGTGGGCTGACTTACTGCTGAAACGCAGGCACACCTGTGACAGCGCTACACGCACTGTATGTTTGGCAGAGGCACCTGCGCTGTACGGCCATATGAGCGCTAGGCATACTTATTGTAAGGACTAAGCTCACATCATCACAGAGCTTGGATAAAGTATGTATATAAGATTTTTCCAACTTGAACTGCGATGGAAAGCAAGCCCACGCGCTGGTTTCAAACCGGTATCTCTCATCAACAAAGAGAAAAAGCCACCAACTCTGGCAGAGCTACAGGTTGGTGTTTTGCCACAGCAGGAACAGAGCTCGCTGGACATGGGAGCTAGAGTAAGCACACAGCAGATGGAGAGTGCATCGACTGCACTTTCCTTAGATTTCAGTTGGGCTTCCAACAATCCTTTGAAAAGTAAATATTTCCAGTGAAATTGTCCTTTATAAAAATAGCAAATTGGGAAAACATGTGATATAAACCCACACATATTCAAAGCACATTGGTATTAGCATGCAATTCAGCAGGGCTTAATCCTCAAACCTGATGGGAATTGCAAAACACAAAAGCAGAGAATCCCTTACAAATTGGGCATAATAATTCATAATCTCAGCCTCTCATTATTATGTCTACAACTAGGTCAGTAATGACTACCCTAACGTATACAGTGGGACAGGCTGGAAATCTCCTTTCAGTACAGTAGATGATCTCATATATAACAGCTCTGGTATGGGGCGGGGGGGGAGGAAACAAAGCCCACTTCTGGTATGAGCATAGCAAGGTTAAATCGCTAAATGGTAATGTTTCTTAAAATTAGAAGAAAGAGGTCTAGGCTGTTACCTAAACCATGTTCGCCACTGCCTTTGGGGAGAAGCATGATAAAAAGCTGAGCTGGCAGGAACAGTTTTATCTCGTTACTTGGCTGAATGTGCGGTCACACAGCGCTCCTTGTACTGCACTGCACATTAACTCTGGCTTTGTAATGCACTCTTGCTTTTTACCTTTAAGGTCAAATCTGCTGTTGAGATTGGAGGTGGGGTTTTTCCCCTTCACTTGACCTTTCCCCAATATTTTATGTAAAAATAGCAAACACAAAGCTCCTTGAGAAGTGGCATGATGCCATCTAAGCCACAGCAGAATTGCTCTTCCCCTTCAAGGCCTTAATGAAAAGAGAAACAGAGCCCAGGAGGCTCCTCCTTCCCCCCTCCCATGGCTTTACCTTCCAAAAGTCCCAAAGGAGCCACTACAGGGCAGTGCGGCCAGGACGCAGGACCCTCCTTCTCACCCCAGCCCACCCTTTGGGAGCTTTCAGCAAGATCCCAAGCCCCACTCCCCGGCAGCCCCCGCATCCCCACGTGCCTCTTCCCACTCTCCTCTTGGCAGAGGCAGGCGGCCAGCAGCTTGCCAGCCTCTGCCCCCCTCCTCATCGCCACATCCCTGCTGAAGCTCACCGCGAGTACCAGCTCCCCAAACGTGGGAATTCACCACAGGCAGCACAAGGTCCTGTCCTCTTTTTCACGCCCAAGCTCCTGACAAAATGTTCCCAAATCCCCGCGCCCTGCTGCCTCTAGCTCTCCTCCTGCCATGCGCTGAGAAGAGGCCGCGACATCTGCCTGCCCTGCAGCCCACCGCACTCCCAGCACGGCTAAAGGCACGTGCAGGACAGCAGGTCCCCCAGCACCAGCAAGGCCCACGGAGGGCTATTTTCACCCTCGTCTTGCTTCCTCTGCCTCTGACATCATTGCTATTTAATTGCTCCTTCCACCAGCGGCGCAGCCCCCACTGCACCGCTCACCCCCTCCCTCTGCACCCCCCTCCCCTCCTCCTTGCTGTCGCTAGCGCCGTTACCTCAGCTCATTCCCACCCCGCTTTCTACTGTTTCCTCCAACTCCTGCTGTCCAGCTTGGGCCCCATCCTTCATCTCTCTCGTTTTCTCACTGAAACTGGTGACGCAAGAGAAAACATTTAGCAAACCCCGAAGTAACCGTAAGCCACCAATGACACGTACTGAAAACTCCCCTGCCAGGATGCTATGTTATCTTCGCCTCCTTTCGCTCGTGCCTTCCTCACGCCAAGAGCTGCTATGCCTTCCTCAGCTTTCTCACTCCCCGGCCTGCCCCATGTTCCTTTACTTGCAGCCAGACCCTCCCCTTCCTGAGTGGAAAACCACAGGAAAGATGAAGGTGATTGCTAGAGGTGCACCTGGCAGAGTCTTCCCCGCAGTCGAGTCCCAGGTGGGCATGGAGACGATGGGGGAGCTCCATCCCCCTGCAAGCAAGCGGCAAGTGTGCCAGGGAGCCCTGCGGCGAGCTTGCCAGTCGATGGCCCCGGCATCTTGGGGAAGCCCTGCCTGTTCTGAGGCTGCCAAAAGTTATTTTGAAATTGGAGAAGGCTGCGCCCTTATTTATTTGGCGATAACCTGGTGAGAGCAACATACTGCCATGGTTTCCCGTTTGCAGGGCTTGTAACGCTTCACCTCTGGCACTCACAGCTCTCAAATTGTGCGCTCCGTTAGTGTCTGGGATGTTTTCCTAACAGGTTATTGCGGCAGCCTGCCCTACGGAAGGGAGCAAACTAAGACATGCAATTGCTACTTACAGTTAAATCCTGATTTAGCTTTCCCAACGTTTGTCAAAATTTCTCCCGACCAGGTCCTGAGTTAGCTTTTGATGACAACAGACATATTTTCTCAAATTCAGTCTGAAGTGTTGATACTTATCAGCAAAGTTAATGACATTTGACCACATTTGACCTTTTGGAGCAAAGATCATAAGTCAAAATACTTGCTGACTTGAGTCACCAAAGTCAGCAAAAATCTCCCCTCACACAGAGCAGGATGAGTTTCCTGTGCTCTAACATGCTGTTTATTGATCTTTCAAGTATTACCATTAGCCAACAGGGAAGAAATTCTTTCCAACTTAATCACAACAGTTAGAGCAGATTATTTGGTTAGGTAAGAAACTCTGACGCTTTCTGCAGACAGCGTCCTCCACATGAACTCCTTGAAACTGCAGTCTTGTATATTCCCACAGTCCGTTCCAGTGCAATGTAACCTCTATTAAAATAAACGATTTTTGATTATAGGACTATCCAGGCTAAGCTCCACTTCTTAAATAATTTCACTAGCTGAATCACTTAAAAAACTCCTGTAGACAGCGCTCCTGTCCCTATTAACAACCATGGCACAGTAACAGGGTACAGATTTGTCTCTGGTTTCTTTATCTAATTGTAATAGTATTTTGGCTTAAAAATAAAAGACATATTAAAATTAGCTCTGTGATCCCTGCCCAGCCTGGGCAGGCAGCACTGGCCCATCCCATACACGAAACAGCTTGCAAAGTTGTCAAAAGGAAAGTTTTCTAATCTTTGCTCCTTAACGAGCAAATAGGGTTTTGAGTGCTTTCTTTTTCACTTACCCCACCTCAGAGGCTTCACGTGGGCCCAGTTTTAATGCACAACACTTCCAAAAGTAAGACACCTCAACAGCAAAGAGGCATTCAAAACTCACTCGCAGTTTTTGGAAACTGTGCTGTCAGCGCTATACCACCCTTTCACACCAGTTAATCAACAGATTTTATTTTTTGCAGCGCACTCACTGCAATTTGGCAGTTTTAAACTAAATCCTCTATAGTTTACACATGCAAAACATCAACAGGAAAGCAAAAAAACCAACCAACCATTTCTTCGTCCCCTGTTTCTGTCTGAGCCAGTTCACTACCAGGCAATGACTTTGGCAGAGGCCCTCAGAAAATGCACTTGCTCGATGTGAGCACGTGAATTCGTGCTCTCCCATCCAGCCCTCGGATAGTTCCAACAAACAATTTTCTTGTCTCAGGGTGCCGTGCTCCGAGCCGGTTTCATTTCTAGAAGCCAGGTACAAGCTGAGGCCTAAGTGCTGCACTGTAAAGCCATATAAATTATGTGAAATATGTTGTGTGATTTTTTATTCTCCAGGCTGTGCCACCTCCTAAATGCCTTTTATTCCCTTTTCTACAAGTTTGTCTTGTTTTCTTTTCTTTTAAACTCTGAGTCAATATTTTATTGATATATTCCTGCTGACTGGAGGGATTTGCCTGCTGTTTATCACCGAATTTAAGAGAGTGCCAAAATAAACAGTCCTAAGTGAAATAATAAGCACCATTTTCCTTCTCCGGGATTGCAAAAGTGCCCTCTAATGGCCCATCTTTACCTCTCACTTCTTCCCCAAACTCTCCAAACCAAGCCTCAAACCCAGCGCGAAGGCAAACCTCCCACCCTGGCCCCCGGCTGCGGGCTACAGAGGGGGGACAGAGCAGCGGCTGTGGGACACAGCCGGCACCCGTGTCCCAGGGGATCACACCCTGGGCCGTGGGAACGGGATGGCTCGCCAGCCCGTGCCAGGACGCCAGCCTCCCCTGCACTACTGGAGGCGAGGAGATCCCACGCAGCGACCCGAGTGCGGCACAAAGCGAAAGGTTAAAAACCCGCCGCAGCTTGGAGGGACCACAGGCACCAGCAGCTCTCGACCAGCAACAAGAGCAACGTCCTTGAGAAAACAGGCCTTGCTTGTATATTCCTCTGTTTCCAAAACAAAGCAAAAAAAAGTTTTCTTTTTTCCTTCCTTTTCCCCCCCGCTCTCCCCTTCTCCCAGCAGACTGACCTGCTCCGGGGAGGCAGGCTGCGCGCAGGGAGCAGCCAGGGGGTCCCCATCTCCTCCCAGGTAGGGCTGCTCCTGGGCCACCCGCCTCCGGCCACAGAGCCCGGGCAGGCTGGGCGATGCCGGGGCAGGGGGCCGGGGTTCCTTCCTTCTGTTGTAATCGGGAAGGCAGCAGCCCTGGCCCCAGGTGCGCAGCTCCTGGGCCTCACAAACACTCCCATGACAACAGCCACGCCTTGCAAGGTTTACTTCATGAACGCAAACATACTCATCTAAATAGATCAACAGATGAAAAATGCATGCTGTGCATTTGGAGAGGGATAGATATTATTTGAAACACCTCAAAACATACCACCTTGCCAGAGGTGGTGGTTCTTCTTTTTTTTCCCTTCAGAAACTAAATAAACAAAAGCAGCAGTCTGGCCATTTCATACATTTTAGCTATAAGCACAAACACGGAAATATTGTTACATTGGATCACAGATTTTATGATGATTATAATTAATTTCCATCTTTTTAATCATTGCCACTCGGGCGGCGAGCATTACCCAGCCTTTCCAAAATCCCACGTGGGCAAGCTCTCTGTCCAGCCTTTAAGACCTTTGCATAACAAACGTCACTGTACAAAAGGCCTGCAAATATCTGGGCAAACTACAATTACAAGCAGAAACCGAGAGGATAACGGGATCTGCTGCTGGCTTAGGTTCTGAGTCAGGAGATAAATTAGCTAGAGCTGGGGCAGCACCTCACCGGCTTTTCCCGCAGGCTGCAGGATCCGCGCGGTGGGTGCATCCACAACCAAAACCAGAGACGGGCAGCCTCGGGGGCAGGTAAAATCACCCAGTTTTGGATTTCACCAATCAAGCCTACAGTATTTTCTGTCTGCCCTAAGCAAGCCGTTTTTTCCCAGCAAAATACAGCGGTTGCACAGAGTGTACTCCAGGAGGTAGGAGAGGCTCCCCCCTTACATCCCATCACAGAAATTCCACGCAGAAAGCCGAGAATCCCTTGTGTTCGGCCGCTTGGGATCAAGGCAGTCATGCACTGCTATTCAGACTTCCCTGTGCACGTATGCCACGTGCAGACACGCACGCTCCCGGGAAGGCTCCACGGCACCGAGCACACCTACACCCCACAACAAGGCAGCCGAGAGGGTCAGATTCACCGTGCGCAACGCCAGGACTGTTCACAAGTCATCTTCAAGTGCCTTGATCTATGGAAATCATTTGCTTTGCTTCTCAACTGTCTGCAGGTCACAGAGACCTGTAAAGGATTTACAATAACAAATCAAAAGATCTGAGTTTACCCCAAGCAAATGTATCTGGAATAAATGAACTCTAATGTTTAATTACAGAGTGGGAAGTGCACGACTGTAATTTACTGAGGATAATTTCAAGGCGCTGCCCGCCACAGTGCTTTTGTGTTACATTTCTTCTCTTTTTATTGTATGGATGGTTAACTTTTTTTCCTCCTTCTGTCCTATTTTTAAACTCTGGTGTGTTGGGATTTTTTTTTTTTTTGGTTGTTTACATTACCCATGCTGCATCTCTTAATAAGGCTGTAGATTTATTGACGTGATTTAAGTCCCGCTTCGGAAATAAAAGGGCACTGTGTGACTTCTTTGACTTATTATAGGAACGCCGCAAGTAAAGAGGCTGTGAGCTTTTCCATTATACACTTCATTTCCAAAGATATATAACACAAATGCATGTACCTCAGCATGCAGAGTTATCGCCTCAGCCACACAGGAGCTTAAAAGCACCCAGCAATTTCGACAGTAATACAATTAGTTATTTTTAACGTGCAAACAAGGAAAAATTTTAAGTAGTTACTGGGAGCTGCTCAGTTTGTTTAGGGGGAGACCAGAGGGGAAAAGCAAAGGCCTTCTATTTAATATTACTATTCCCTAAAGGATCTGGAAAATGTTTGGTATGCTTTTTATTTGGGTGGTTTTGGTGGCTTGTTTTCTTGTTAAAACCAGCACTCTTGAAATCTTGTTGTCCGGTCCTGCCTCGTGCCTGGGAAAAAGCATGGGCTGTGCAGGGCTGCAGTAGCCAGGAGCCGAGCCAGGAGCTCGGCCAGCGCAGCCCCAGCCAGCCCCTCGCCGGAGGTGTGCACCAGCCCAAAACCTTTCCCTACAGAGCAGGGGGGTGGGGGCTAGGGATGCAGCCCCAACAGGGATGCAGGAGTGGATTGCTGTCTCCATGCATTTGCCAGAGACGTATTTTTGTGTAGCACTGCGGCCAGCTTGACATGGCAGCTCCTGTTGGCAGAACCCGCTGTAACTGGGAGGGCAGGAGCATTTACAGACCTGTAATCCATGGATTAAAGCTCCCTAAGTACGCACGGACATGATGGACTATAATGGTGCCTTTGAAGCACTCAGGGTCCACCGTGTCAGTAATCTGTGGATTAAACGACAGCCTCTTGCAATTCTAATTCAGTCCTTAATTTTCCTTTGCTGGGAGCACTGTTTTAGCAAAGCAAATCACAGTCGCACGGGATAAAAAAGCCAACTATAAAAATAAGAAAGTATGAAGAAATGAGGGTACATTTCCACTAAATCCTAACGAACAACAGTGACAACAGACTACAAAATAGGAAAGAGGCTAAGTCTGAAGGGGTTACACTGTAAAATGCAGAGCTGTCTCAAATTAGACATGTTGAAAAGCAAACATACTCTGGGAGATATGGTATCAGAAACCAAATTTTACATGGACTATTTTGTTTTTAAGATGAGCCTTATTTATTTTTCCACTTTTAGTGGAAACAGATTCAACTCTGATCACATGGAAATCACCATCCTCGAGCTGGCCGTAGCTGGATGCTTCAAAAACCAGCTGAGCCAGGAGATGCCATTTGGGACACTTGAGGAAATGCCTCGTAGTTTTTCTTTTTTTAATCAGAGACCACATACCAGTGCTTCTCTCCTTCACAGCCATCTCGACCCATGTGACTCAGCGGTGAGTGTCAAAACCAAACAAACAGCGAGTCCCCAGCGACCTCTGGTACAATGCTCAGTTGTTCTCTTGTACCTCTGCTTGCGAGGGGGTGGCAGCGGCAGGGGAAGAAGGGATGTGCTGGAGCACTGGGTGGCAGCCAGCTGCCGGCTGGCCCCCTGCACCGAGCTCCACCACTTCCCTTGGCCACTCGGGCACGGGCTGGCCTGGGTCCTTTCTGTCATACCTGCTCATCCTCCTAAGCCCGTACAAAATCCCCAGGGTGGCTGGACGTCGCTCCTGGAGAGGGCAAGCATCACCAAACAGGTGAGCGCTACCGGCTCTGCCAGCGGAAAATCTCACGCCCAACTCAGGGAAGTGACTTTTTTCCATAGTCTCAGTAGGGGTTGAGCCCCAGCAGGAGAAATAAGGTAAGGCAGAGAAATCTTAGTTTGCACAACTCCAGGCCATTTAAGATAACCAACCCTGAATGCCACGCAGCTCCACAAGTGTTTCATTGCAAGTTCTGGAGGTGTTTTATAATGGAGAGTAATTATTATCCTCTTGTTACAAGCAATAAAAGTGGGGCAGCGACTTTCCTTGTTCAAGGAAATCCCAATATAATCCCTTCCTTTAATCATAAAACAATAGCTACTTTCCTCAGCCAAGTCATTCTGCCTTCAGCACAGCTCTCTGAGTGTATGGTACTGTCTCTCCACAATGAATTGCAGCACAGGGATTAGTGGGGAGGAACATAACGAACAATTACAAATTACAACCAACACAAGCACGTTGGTAGAGTTTCCCACTGTTTCTCTGGAATACTTCTGAATGACATTATGAGCAAGTGCCCTTGCCAAAACCCACGAGGGACAGGGATAACTGAAGCATCAGGGTATGATAAAGAGCAGGAACAGAACCAGGGTCCATGCATCCTGCAATCACATCCTCAAACTGCCGGGGCTTACAGCTGGAGGTCAGAAAGACCTTTGGAAAACACCAAAATATAAAACCAAAGTCATTAACTGCATTAGCTACTGAAGGAGTTAAAGTTGCTTGAGCCATTCCTAGGCCTGGGGAACACCACTCGGCTGGCAGCTGCCTGCGGCCAGCAACGTGTTTGTTAAAGGGGAGAAAATCAAGGGCTCACACAGGGCCGGGAGCTGCGGGGGAAGCAGCGACAGCGAAGGGGCTCCGGGTCACCGGCACAACTTGCAGGGCAGCCGCGGGGGGAAGCCGAGCCGCCGGCAGCTCTGGTGTCAACCAGAATGCTCACGTTCTGTGGAAAGCTGTGCTGTGAGTGTGCTGGAATCGCTTATGCACTTCTTCCCTTCTGCTTTTTGGTAGGTGATTAAAAAAAGGAAATCTGCTGGCTACTTTGAAACCCTTTTCAGTGCACGGAGGCCGATTCCCTAAGCTTCCATCAGCCACACAGTTTTCTTCAGCGTCGGGAACACCACCACACGTGTACGCAGGATTACAAACCACAGCCAGCCCCAGCACATTAGTATTCCTACCCACTTCCATACCTCTGCGCACAGTTTTCCTGCAACAGCTACTCAGAAATTCTCATTTGCAATTTTACCATATCTTCCCTTTCACTGCCTAGGGTTCCTCAGTGCTTCCAGGCTAACCAGTAACGACCGGTGATGCCTGCGATAGCAAGGAGAGTAACAGCAGCAGCTCTCCAGAAAGCCCTCTGGCAGCTGGAAGAATGGGTAACAACCCCTGTTAGGGTGCTCACGCCCAGGAGGTGATTCTCCGACCCCCAGGGAAGTGACCGCATCTCTGCGCTGCTGCCAGGACCATGTCCCGCAGTGGCAGTGGATATCTTGGAGCAAAGACAGAGCAACATGAACTCAAACAGAAACTCTAGAGGCATCTGGCACCAACTCCAATTGTAAGTTGGATTCTAGTTTTTTTCCATCCAGGAACACCCATAGTTAACTAGATATGGGACAAGAAGAAAAGATAATTTATATGAACAGAGGGAAAAAAGTTATTTCTCTTTTATTCTGTTTTCCTTTATTTTTTAAGTCTTACCCTGGTGTTGCTTTTAGTTACACCTGAATCATGTAACCCAAATCCTCAGCTAACTTCAAAAAAACTATGACTTAAAAAAAAACTGTAACTTTTTCTACCGAATTAAGTCTAGCCCATATTAGTTATGATGACAGTAATACATGTTACACTGATAGGTGACCGCCCAGACTTTCCAATTCCTTAATCACCATCAGAATCCATTTTTTTCTGATTGAGCTTACTGTCCAAAAACACATTGACTTTTAATATTAACTGCCCTCAGCTTTAAAGGCATGCAAAAGAAATGTCAGGCCTTAAAAGTCCTTAATGAACCCTCCAGGTGCTCTCTGATAATGATTTGTTACGTATCACGGCAATTCACAGATGCTGTGTCTCGTTTTCCCTAGTTTGAAGAGGGTTGCTGAAAATATGTAAACAATTGTCAAGTGTTTGAAAATGGAAAGTATCAAATGTAGTGCTAAAGATATTGCTATTTACATATTTCTACCAGTGTGCTCAGCATTAGAGCTGGCAGACCTCAGCCACAGTTACAGCCGCCAAGACTTGCCAAGACCCCGTGTGGGTATTGTCCCCCATGCTGGTCCGCACTGTCCTAGAAAGCAGCACACACAATTTCTTAGTCACACCATTAGCTCTGGTGGCTTCCTCAGAGGCTGCGGTGGCCGAGAGCCAATGACGGCCCATTGCAAGTGAACCACATCACAGGGAGGATGACCAGCCTCACCACTTCTCCTGCGTGTCACTCCGAAAATCACCGCTTTCGCATGCTCACTTCTGTACGCTACGTGGATAGTGATGAGGAAAAGCAGGAACACTCACACTGGCTACGTTTTGCCTACCACCACTTATTTCCTTAACATCCTGCTTTAAGAAAGACACAGATTCCCATAGAGGGCCACTCAGTAAATTAATGAAAATTGTTAGTGGGCGGTATTAGCTGCCCAGAATTTCTCGATGCAGCTACCTGAGGTAATCCCCTGTGGTGCCTGACACTTCCCACTGCCTCCAGAGAAAATCCAAACGTCTGCTTCACCCAACAGCCCGACCTTCCCACAGCGCGGTGGGTGAGATTCACCCTGCCCAGATCCCTGCGTGGAGGCTGCGGCCCCCATTTCCTTCCTAACCCTCCCGCCAGTCACTGGGACAAATGACAGCAGCAAGCCCGCCCCATGCCTGCGAGGGAGTGCGGACCCTCACTGGAGGAGAGCGCCCAGGTGGTGCTGGGGTGGCTCCTGGGGTTACTCAAGGCTCTCACAGAAATGGACGAAAGATTCGGGACAAGCACGGCCGGATGCTGGAGGAGCCATGGCCGTAACGCAGCCCGCATCCTGAGCCGCTCGGCGGGCACTGCTCACGCAGCACCACTGGACCTCCCCAGGGCTAAGGAGCCATTCGATGGAGAAGGGATTCGTCTCCAAAGGGCAAAATGGTACGTGCCCAGAGAGACAGTGAAGCATGGCCACGAGGAGCCAGCATGTGCATCTCTCTGAAGAGGTTACAAGACACTACAAATCCAACCACAGCTCGCCAGCCACCAGTCCATCATACCAAGGCAGGATAGGAGCATGTTTGGGAGCTGCCAGTCTTCAAGGTGGCCTTCTAACACTTCTTGGGTTTTCTAAGCAGTGGACTTGTGCTTGACTAAGCTGAAAAGTCTTTCCCAAGGGGAAAAAGATAGGCGCTCTGAAGGGACGTACCCTAAGAGTTTCAAACCTGCCAGGGTCAACTGCAGAGCTGTGATAAGCGGTCTCCGAAATCAGATTATTGAAGGGGTCGGTTTTAGCTCCACTCTACTGCTGGGCCAGTGTTTATTTGTCCAGGCTGGCAGGCAAAAGGCTAGTCCTTCATCTAGTTACTGCGAACAACAGTGGACAGGCAGGTAGGTCAGGCTGTCATGGGTGAGCGAACATCCAAACAACCCCAGAACCTTCAAGCCTTCTGATGGTAACCATACATCCTTGGCTGACAGAAGGGGAAAGACGACGGAGGGGAAAGACGACGGAGGGGAAAGACGACGGAGGGGAAAGACGACGGAGGGGAAAGACGACGGAGGGGAAAGACGACGGAGGGGAAAGACGACGGAGGGGAAAGACGACGGAGGGGAAAGACGACGGAGGGAAAGACGACGGAGGGGAAAGACGACGGAGGGAAAGACGACGGAGGGGAAAGACGACGGAGGGGAAAGACGACGGAGGGGAAAGACGACGGAGGGGAAAGACGACGGAGGGGAAAGACGACGGAGGGGAAAGACGACGGAGGGGAAAGACGACGGAGGGGAAAGACGACGGAGGGGAAAGACGACGGAGGGGAAAGACGACGGAGGGGAAAGACGACGGAGGGGAAAGACGACGGAGGGGAAAGACGACGGAGGGGAAGACGACGGAGGGGAAAGACGACGGAGGGGAAAGACGACGGAGGGGAAAGACGACGGAGGGGAAAGACGACGGAGGGGAAAGACGACGGAGGGGAAAGACGACGGAGGGGAAAGACGACGGAGGGGAAAGACGACGGAGGGGAAAGACGACGGAGGGGAAAGACGACGGAGGGGAAAGACGACGGAGGGGAAAGACGACGGAGGGGAAAGACGACGGAGGGGAAAGACGACGGAGGGGAAAGACGACGGAGGGGAAAGACGACGGAGGGGAAAGACGACGGAGGGGAAAGACGACGGAGGGGAAAGACGACGGAGGGGAAAGACGACGGAGGGGAAAGACGACGGAGGGGAAAGACGACGGAGGGGAAAGACGACGGAGGGGAAAGACGACGGAGGGGAAAGACGACGGAGGGGAAAGACGACGGAGGGGAAAGACGACGGAGGGGAAAGAACAATTTCTGCATTCAGAGATGGCTGAAACACGTGCCAAGGACATTTCCTTTCCCAAAGAGAGAAGACGTGGTGAGAGCTGTGGTGCGAGACCCAGTGCTGCCTTCCAGAGGTGTCCCTTTGCTAGTGACTGGGAATGGCTCCGAGATCCTTGGATGAAAGTTACTGCTAAAGGACCATAAGTGTCATATCAACATCACCATTAATACTGCATTGTAAAAACCAAAAAGCTACAAATCAAAAAAAAAAAGTATCTGTTCTTTGGTGCTTTGACCCCTCAAGGCATTTCAGCAGGCCCAAAAGGTCTGGGCTGGAGCCGGGCAGGGGGCTCTGCCTGCAGGGACGATGCCCCCAGCTCCAGCCTCTCTCCCCACGTGCACATTTCACTGAGGGCTGCGAGCCAGTGTCTGCAGAGTCCCTGGGTGAAGAAAACCACGCCAAGCCCATCGTGCCGAGTGGGGACAGCCATGAAGCCAGTGAGCAAAAGGCTGAGACCAAAGCATGTTTTGTCCAACTGGAAGTAAATCTCACGTTATGTGACATGTATGAATTTTGCATTTTCTCATTAAAGTCCTAATTGCCTGGATCTTATAAATGCTTTGCAACTGCTTTATTTTAAATGAGTGGGAATTAGGATGTGCTCCGTAAATTAACATAGCACATGTCGTTCCCTGAGCCTGCTGCCCTGCTATCACACACTTGCAAGAGATGTCTTATACTCTCGCTTTAAAATGCCTGCTTAATGAAAATGTTAAATTCAGTTAGACTTGTTCACATGATGAGAAAGGGTCTTTAAACCTACTTATTTTCCCTAGTATGATTTTTTTTCAACTATTGTACTATAACAGGATTATAAAAGTTTTAATTGACTAACGTTAAATCTTCCCTGCAAAATTGTACCTTTAATGCCCCCTAGGACTATTAGGTTTTTATTCATTATTTCTCATTATTGAAAAATGAGTTTGAGAGAGACCCTAGGGTCTTCCCCAAATAAGGATAAGATCCTATTAGTCCTACAAATCATACTCAAGTAAGTAATTCTTACCCAGGAGAAAAACCCCAAAGGGAATAGCCAAAGGAAGAGAAAGGGGACTAGAAATCGTTAACACTGCTCACTGATGTTTTCCTTCGCATCCAGAGACCAGCTGGCAGCTCCGAGACACTTGGCTTTCCCACACCATCATCATCCCGATCTGTAAACTGCTTGATTTGCATCAGGTTTCTGGATTTCAAAATGCTGAGACACGTTTAGACTGTTTGACTATAAACAAATTAGCAGTAAATCTGCCACACCTAAACAAAGTAGCAAGAGAGGGAAAGAGAGTGCGCTCACGTCTTCACAATATTCTGGTTGCTTTGTAAAAACCATCCACCCTGTTTAACAATCCCTGCTGATGCGTGTGAAGAACCTGTGATGCCGTCGCGCCTCCCACCCATCTCCCCACCAGCCTCTGCAGCAGGAGCAGCAGCTGGTCTAGCGCTGCTCTATTTTGGTACTGAGCAAGTTAAAATTGAGAAAGATAAAAAGCATCATTTTTCTCACACCCTAATAAAGTTTCAAACCCTTTAAGGTTCCTTTTCCTTAAATTTAAAATAAAAAGAAATACGCTCAATTAGGCAAACAATGCCTTTCCCCTGTAAATCACAGGGGAAGTGTTGGACTCGGTGGTGTGTCACGTTGTGAGCGTGCGAGGGTCACGCTGGAGGGGCACTCATATCCGGACCCGTGGAGGGGAGAATGAAGTAGGAGCGATAAATTATTGCCTTTTGTTTTTCAGAATTCCAGGTGCTCGCAATAAGTACCCACTGCTTCTTATCTCAGCTGTCACGCGAGCAACAAACATCTCTCCAACTACTGAATTTAATTACCCTAAAACCAGAGCGGTCCCGATTCAGGCCAAAAGCTTAACAACCCTGGGTGATCTTGGGCAATCTGAGAAATGCTGACAACGCTGCAGTTACCTGTGCACTCGCCCCCGCCCCGGTGGAATGACACAGCCCAGTGGAAGACACTCGGCGCAGGATTCACCTGCATCCCTCTGGTAGCTCAAGTCTATTTTCCTTTAGTGAAGCAGTTGTGGACTGGGGGCTGGGTTCTCAGACCACTCATAAGGCCAATTTCTCGAACAGCATTTAAAACCCACCCTGTAAAATGTCCCCCAGAAGACTGGCACGTTTTTGGTGAAGTTACAGTATCAGCTATCTCGCACATGGACCAACAATGATGACACTTCGCCTGCTTCTGACGTGTCCCGCACAACTGATGGGCTCCCCAGTGTGCAATCAAAGCCATCTACGCAGTCACGAGATTTTTCCGCTGGTTCCTGTTACAGCTCTGTGTTAACATTTATCTTTCTCCCATTCAGTGGGTGTCCTCACATACTGCAAAGGAGAAAATTAATTCTGAAAGAACAGACTTCTTTTTAATATTTACTCTCTCACTCCCTCTTAATTTATTTCCAGCTTTAAGTACATTCTCCTGGAGTTATGATTTATTACCCTGACCCATTTCCTGATTTAAGGGAAAACACTTCCTCTCTTAATGACATCTTGTTAAAGTTTTCAAACATAACATCTCCTCAGCCTTCAAAGCTCCTTCCATCCGTCCATAAGTATTAGCTTATTTGAGCCTTCTTGAGCAGAAACTATCCCTGTTTGATATAATGAAGATTTTTGTCACCGAAGTGGTGTATCCTCAGTCACGACGTAAAACAAAGAGTGGGGAACACAGCTTCTGCACTCTGCCTTTTCTCCAAGGCGATGCTCACTCACTGCACCGCCTGTTAGTTAGCAAAGCTCAAGCAGTTACTCAAGTCCCTTCTCACTGGTCTTACCCAAGACACCATCTGTCCTTCAACATAATTCTGATTTACTCTCCTTTCGCTCCCGCCTGTACAGTCAGTGATGCCAACACAGAGAGATCAACAGCATTCAGTATCACACCGGGTTCTCCGCAAACGTTAGTCTCACAGAAGCCTCGTATTCCAAACACGTATCTCTTGATATACAATCAGTCAAGGTTATCACCCTCGATGCTGGGCATTCCCACCAGTATGCGCACCCTTTTGTAAGGGCTTGCAAACTTGTTTTCTTACGGAAGGAGCACGCCCTTCTCCCCTTCAATCAGGACTACCCTTCTCCTCTGCAGTTCATAATCAAAAGAGAGGAAGAGAGCAAAACCTCCCCCGTTATTTCAACTCTCACGAGCGGTTGAACTGGTAGCCCAGAGCAGCTATATAGTCTTCCACGTTAATAACATCAGCCCCTTTGAATGCACTGAACGAGAAACGTGCAGTTTTCATTAGACTGGCCTTAATGCAGAAAACGTGCACATTCGGCAAGGTCGAATGGAAACCTGCCATCTCTGGTGTGTCCATCCGTACAAATTAGTAAATCTGCCTCCCGCGAAAGCAAACCGGGGACTGAAAAGATAAATATCCACTTAGTAAAATAAAACAAAACCAGCTCCAGAAAGATGCAAGACCCTGAAGGAGGATTGAAATAGCCCCTTGAAAACAGTGAAGTAATGGGCTTACAGTTTTATTATTCGTATAAAGTTTAGTGACTTCAAAATGAACGCGAAGCCAAACAAGACTTGTTATCCCACTAAAATCTGTGCTGTAACCGAAGCCAGTACCCAGATGTTCTGTGGTAAAATCCGCCGCTTTGCTGCGTAAAAGCGCCACATACCCTGATGTACAGTCCTGGTTTGCCTTTATCCAAACCTACTTAGATTCTGGATTATTTTTCTAGCAATCTTTTAAACTGCCATGGGAAGCATAAAAGGTGGTCTCCTACAAAACTGTTTGGTACCAGCTTGAAATGTAACCATTTGAAGAAATAAATCAGGATTTCTATATAATAAACTGTTCATTACCGGCCTTTCAGACCATAAAGCACAGAAGAAAAAGCAGAGTCTGAGTTTAATAAACATCTCATCTTTTTATATATATTAAGGCCAAAGACCCTAGTACACTTCAGAGAAGAATGCCTAACGAACAGGCTTCATCCAGCCCTACCAAAGCTGCAGGACGGGGAGCATAAGACAACTACGTGGCTGGAGGCTTGAAACCACCTTGCACAGCCAAGGTGAGCCCCTGCTCCCCCGGCCCCGTTAACCCACCCACCGCCAGCTTCAGCTCTCAGGGCATCTCCCCAGAGCGGGGTCTATGCCTTCATTTTCAGGGACTTCTAAGGAGGACAAAGCACATCTGAAGATGCCATTTCTGCCCCTACGTGCAGTTTCGGTTGCAAGCCAGGATGCTTCGGGGCAGCCCGGGCTGGGCTCTCGTGGAGCCAGCTGAGAGCAGCGTGGTACCAAAGGAGGGCCAGGGCTCCAAGGAGCAGGTCGTGGGGCAAGCGGAGCGGCGGCACCGACCCTGCCCGCACTGCCGCATCCCCAGCCCAGCTTGCGGGAGGAGGGGAGGCACGCTGGAACAACCGCGGCAGATGGACCAGAGCTGCGTGCCGGGAGCTTTAAACGTCAGATGAACGCCGAGTATGTGGTGAAGGCATTCGAGCCGAACAGGGAAGGCAACACAGGCGTTACGTGATTTTGAACAGCTTGCTTGACAGTTTGCACCATATTGTATTTATAAACATTGGGGAAACCTAAATGCTTTTCCTTGGTGTTTCCGAAATAGTCATCCACAACAAAACAGGCACGCAGGGCGATCCTGTGCAGCTCTGCCTCACCTCTGTGACAATCTTCTTAAAATTAAAAAGGGCCTGTATAATCTCTGCGGGACCAGCACCCCACGCGGTGTTCAAATTCCCTCTCAAACTGCGCATCTGACCTCCAAACCCCAAACTTCCCCGGGGGGCTGGGGTATGAGGTAACACACTGGCTGATGACGCCAGCAGCACATCACATGCATGCCAGGTGTGGCTCATGCCAGGGAGCAGCCAGCATCTCTCACAGGCACTGCAGAGCACAGCATGTCTGTGCACTGTGTCACCTCACTGGCAGGGCTGCGATGACACTCTGTAGCACCCACCCTCCACAGCAGAAAAATCAATGGGTTTTCTGTCTGGGGCCACGCAGAAACAAGGCCAGCGTGATGCACCCGCAGTTCTCATCGCAGAAACGTAACAAGGCTAAAGGAATTTTTCAGACATATGATAAAGCTCTTTCAAATTAGGGGGGGCTCATTATCTGCTGACACAGAAAGTCAGTCCCCAAGGAACAGGTAATCACTCTCCTTGCAACAGGACAAAACACAGCCACAGGACCCCAAATACATGCCTACAGTACCCACACGTGGTGCACTGCTGCACGTTCCTGCTTCATGACATTTCTAATGGTCAAACTAGAACATAAAATCTCTCGGTGTTTTAAAATGTCCTCTCCTCCTTCAAATATTAACAAGTTTTACATTCTAAACGTTACTCTAAGTATTCCCAGAGATTTTTAGTGGTACCAGAAAGCTGACCTCGGCAGCTCTCCTCTCGCAGGTATGCATTTTGCTATGAGGTTGGAGAGCGAGGCTGGGAGGATGAGGCATTCCTGACAAGAAGCAATCTGAAATGCCATTCCTAAAATAGCTAAGAATCAGCGATTTTCAAAGTAGGCTGAACAGAATCACGAAGTTTTTCCCCCTGCTCCCTTACAGCACGGCCAAGGGTGCTGACGACGTCTAACACCCAAGCGCTATTTTTACGGAAACCAGGTTACGGCCAAGCCAGCAGTGCCTTGCCGGGGTCACTGGCGTATAAATCACTCACTGCCAACCGCCCAGGGAGGAATTCACCCTCAAATCGCTCTCACCTCTTCCAGTTCTACACAGACACAACTCTACCAGCTTGACCAAGTATAAAATCGGAGCACCTAGGCTGGGAACCAGCTGTAAGACAGTGCTAGACGAGGCTGCCAACGCAGCCTGACTGTAGGATGCTCCAGCAGAGCACTGGTGCCACACTTGTGTCACAGGCATCTGCTCGCAAACAGCCAGCCAGGCCAGGGAGAGCGGCGGATTTACGCTGGGGACCTCGCCTCCTCTCTGAGCTCACCTCCTGCAGCTCAGGCAAGCCACCAGAACAGTAATACTGTTTAAGTGTTTTAATTAAAGATTGTAACTAGATGCTAACCAGATCCGTTGGTGGGGAGGGCAAGTCCAAGGGACGCTACAAGCTTTGCCAGCCGCTCTCTGAAACCACCCTTGCAGAGGCTGCCTTGCCCACAGAAACGTCCACCGGGATGATTTCCAGAGCAGCCCTGGGCAGCGCGGCACAGACAGGATCACGCTCATCCCTGGCACCAAGCTCACCGGTCCCGGGAATCGGGGCGTGTTACCACCCAAGCTTTAAATACAGCCAGAACAAAAACGTTCAGAGAGTCACCACTTTTCAAAAACCTGCACTAGCCTTTAACTGTGAAGGTTTAAATCCATGAAAGTTCTATCTGCAAGTGATTAAACAATGCGTCGGAGCCATTGTCTCTGCGCTGTCGAAATAAAAACATGACCCGAGCTGCGCCTAGCAAATCTCAGCACTTACAGCCCAGCGCTGAGTTTTCCATCTACTTCTCTTTGGTAGCCGCTTTGGTGGGTTTTTCTCTTTTCCGACCGCAAACAAGGTAGGATGCTGGCGGGGCCGGAGCCGTTGCCTGCCTGGCACCCAGCCGCCGGAGAACGAGCCAGGGCTCCCGGCGGCAGCCCAAGCTGCGGGGCACCGGCCGCCGCGGGCTGAGAGCAGGGACCGGGGGGGGGGAGAAGCCCCAAAGCTGCCAGGGGCGAGAGGGGACCGGGAGGGGGCGAGGTCCGGCCGGCTGCATCCCGCGGCAGCGGCGGAGCGCGGTGCCGGCCGGCGACTCGGCGCTGCAGCCGCGGCTGGAGGGACCGCGCCGGGCTGGCCGCTCGCTGCACCCGGGGGTCCCGCAGCCGGGGTGGGGGTCCAGCCAGCCCGACGGCAAGCAGCAGCGGGGGGCTGCGCGGCGGCCCCGCTCCCCGGCCCGGTGGCTTACCTTGCGGCGTCCAGTCCCGTCTCGTCCTGTCCCGTCCCGTCCCGTCCCTCCCGCGGAGGCGGGGGGGGGGGAGGGAAGCTTTTTTTTTTTTGTTTAGGGGGGTGGGTGTTTACCTAACACCCGGCTCCGGCGGGGACAGGCTGCAGCAGGGACTGTGTCACGCACGTCCCTTCGCGCTTTATAACCCCTTCCCTTCCCCACCCCTCCCCGCGGACAAAAAAAAAAAAAAAAAAAAAAAAGGAAAAACAATAAAACGCGGGGAGAAGCAGCCGGGAGCCCCCCCCAGGCCCCCTGCGCCGCCCGGGGCGAGGGCACGGCCCCGGCCTCGCCTCCCGGCAGGAGCGGCGCGGCGCTGAGCGCCGGCAAAAGTTTGCCGGAGGGGCGCGGAGCGGCGCGGAGCGGCGGCGCGTCTCGCTGCTGCCGCCGGGGCGGGCGGGCAGGGGGTGCCCCGCGGGTGCGGCCGCCCCGCCCCGCCACCGCGCCGCTCCGCGCAGGGGCGGGCCCGCGGGGAGCCCCGCGCTGCCCCGGCCCCGGGGGTCCCCGCCCCGCGCTGCCCCCGGCCCCGGCCCGGCCCCGGCCCGGCCGCCCGGCTTTGTGCCGCGCCCGCCGCCGCGCCGCGCTGCGAGCAGCCGCTCACCATCCATCTTGGGAGCGTTACCCTGCCCCGCGGCCGGGACGGGGCGGCTGGGGGGGCAGCGGGCGGAGTTGGGGGCAGCGCGCCCGCTCCTCCTTTGCCCGCAGCCGCTGCTTGGAGGGGATGGGGCGGCGGGAATGCTGCCTAACATCCCTGCGGCGGCGGGAGAGCGGTCAAGGATGCGGGAGAAATGGGATTTATTAAGCCCTCCTGCAAGTTAGCAAATGCGTCTCGCAGCCGCGTACGCGACCCCTTGCCAACCTCCCTCGCTCGGTTTTGATCAGAGGCAGCTTTCGTCGGCGTTTTCCTATTACCTGCAAGCTGCAACGAAAAGGCAGAAAGGACCCTTTGCCATTCAAAAACCATACCCTCTCCCCTTTTCTTTCTCTTTTGGCACATCAGTCATAAAACCGTCAAGTGCTACTTAAGCATTAAACAAGTTACTACCAACGGCAGCTGATGGGCAATTTCCCTGAAGGTAATCCTTCCTTCCCCACTGCTTCAACAGACTGGGAGGGCAAAAATAAAATAAAACCTCCTTCCTTGACAAGCCTGCCGCACCGATCTGACAGCGAAGCCTCAGCGGAGGGATGCAAATCGTCATATTCTGTAGGGTGAAGACACAGCCCCCAAAAGAGCTCATGTCTTCAGGGACACGTAGCTGTCCAGACCTCTGCTAATTGCCATTAGTTACTGCCACTTACCTCCCGCTCCCTTAACTCACAGAGCAGCTGGGTCGCTCGCCGCAAGCCAGCGAGCACTTCACCCAAGGGTCTGCTCAAAAATTAAATTTAAGTTCACTGAAAACCCCACACCATTAAGAAAAGAAGTCCCATGGGAATCCCCACCCGGTTATCCTTCTGTTTTCATATCGCTGTTTTTACATATTCACAACTCTATTTATCGTTTTCAAATAGGCTCAAGGGCAGGAGTTTGGGGAAGGGAGGAAAGACACAGAAGTTTAGAATTAATTTATGCATGTTTAAGGAGAACCTAAAAATACCTGGTATGCGCACACAGCATCCCGACTTCTTCCTTTCTAGAAGATCGTTCGCCTCCAACTGCAACACCTCAATAAAAAATAAAAAAATCTCAGCAAACTACACGTGCTCCTCTTCTGCTGCAGAAGACACAATCATCCGAAACAGGGAGAATCTGCCTAATTAAGAAAGCCAAAATTAGCAAAGAAAACCCAGTGCATTCTGACTAGTTTTTCCCCGAGCCTTTGGAGTGTGCAGAGCCAGCAGGGAGGGATGGGCTCAGGTGAAGGCAGGCAGCTACCTTCGGGTATGACTCGTGGCACAACAGTATTCTGTAGAGCCTGCAAAAATGGCTGGCTCCCGTTTGAGGTCATTAGAGGTAAAATATTGCTACCCAGCCAAAGAGCTCTTGAGACTGTGCGCTTCACACACAGGCAAACCGATTATTTTTAACCCGAGGACAGTTTTAGTGCTATTGTTCTTAGAGGGTATTACTGTTTGTGATTTCAGGGGAAGCAAGATGACATCCCGGGGATATTATTTACTGAGGTATGTGAACACCGACTCCTCCGCACACAGATAACTCTTCTTTCGGATGCTTGCAGCTCCACCTCTATCACAACTGTAAATCTCTATCGTGATTTAAAGCGTAGCACAGATTGACTCCCAGCCAGAGGAAGTTAAAACACTTTCAGAACAAGATTCACTGTTCTCAAAATTTATAAGGTACAAAAATATTAAACACAGGTATGGAAGGTGGATTTCAAGTGCTGAAAATTACGTGAATGCCTGGAAGGTACTAGGGCAGCCAGTTAAATGGAAACCAAACAACGAAAGCCCAAAATACAGAAAATTCTTGTGGGTAGGTGATCCCTTTTAAATGCATTTAACTGTCCCAGGTACTACCCCAGCACCTAGGAAACTGGCATTGCAATGCTACCCCCTGCACCCAGAGATGACTTGTGTTCGTACAGTCTTTGCAGGAACAGGTCCCAGGCGTGGCAGCGTGCAACACCCAGGGTGACAAGTCTGACTCTAAAACGCTGTTCCTTATGCCAATGCGGCAAAACTGAGAAACCGAAGGGGAGAAGACCAGCAAACCTCTAAATGACTTGGTTCTAGGCACTCATCTTCTCCTTCCACCCTCTCAAAGGCTTCCAGGGAATGGAGTTTTACCAGCAAAAATGGGTGCAATTTCAAAAGCTACACGCTAAATACTGGTGAGAACCAAACTATTCATTCCCATGCAGTCCCAATCTTTGTCTGTAGCTGTGGATGATTTTACTTGGGGGCTGAAACCCTTTTGACATAAGTGAGCAAATACATATCCAAAATTTGGAACATATGTAATTGATTCACAAATGTGAGTGTAAACTGTCTGGGTAACAATTGCACTGTTCACGGTTTCACCACACTGGCAGACCCTATTTAGAGCAGAGGAATAGGTGCTACCAGAAAACAAGATGCGTGTTATATATTATGGAGAAAAAGAGGAGGAAATGTTTAATAAGCTAAACAGTGAATAAATCTGAATAATAAATCCTTCTGAAACAAAAATGGAAATGGGCAATTGGATATTCTAGGAGGAGAGAAAGAGGGATAATTCATCATATAAATAATTCATTGCAAATTTGAGCACCCAATGCTGCTGTGCATTTGGTGCGGAGGACAGATGACACTCTGTGTGCTTGCATGTGTGTGTTTAATTGCATGTATATATAATTTTTTTCACCCAATTATCTGGTTCTTGTATGTGATGCAGATCTGAGGATTTGTTATCAGTAAACCATCAATTAATATTTGCTGCTAGGTAAATGGTATCGTTATTTATTAATCTCAGAAACAGAGATGCTAAACTGGACTTAACAATCAATTATGCCTTGTAGACCATGATAGGTTTTAGTTATGCAGCACCACACAGTGCTCACTCTCTCAGAAGAGGAACTGGCTGGGCAGCAGGGGCCTCGAGAGGCATCCAGGAAGCATCTGGCTCAGTAGCTGCTGCTGAGGAACACATGCATGCCCAGGTGGAGTCCAAGCAGCGACAGCATGCAGGTAGCGATAAACCCAAAATTATTTCCTGCAAGCACAGAGATGATGCTCCTGCTTTCAGTAGAAACGCTGATGTTGCTTATTGGGTCTTGCTTGCCTGAGGCTGAGCCACAGGTTTCATCTGAGTACGTTTTTCTTCTGCCTGTTAGGCTGCAAGCGGGTGCTGCTTGAAGCAGTGACCTGCATGAGAGGTGACAGCCTTTCAGGGCTAGGCAAAGCACAAGCCTACAAGAACATCTTCCCCGCGCGCACTGCAGCTTCACCAAGCATAGCCCAGGCAGGCAGGCAAGGGGCACTGCGCCCAACGCACTTCCACTGAAAACCCGGAGCTACTGCAACCCGCAGCGGGATGGTTTGAGCATCCTGCAAGCATTCTGCTGGCTCCCTTCTAGCCTCAGTTACAGCTTCTTGTTCCAATAAGGGACATTTTCTTTACCCTATCTTGAGAAAAATCAAAAGCAGGTGCCGCAGTTGGTGTGCAGCTTGTGATTTAACCCAATATTCCTCCTGCATTACTTAAAAGTGCTGGTGGGAGAAGGATAAAACAAGACACCACAACAGCAGGGAGTGGTTAATACCATTTCACTACGCCCTGTTACGTGCCCTCTAGGCCTTACCCAGCTGTGGTGTAAACTGAGGCATTGCCACTGACCCCAAGAAATTACACATTTGGGTTGCCTTTAACTCATTACTTGCCTATTTTATCCAATTACGTTTTATTTATTAAGCTAATCTTTAAACTCTCTTGGTGTTGACTGTTTTACACCTCCAGTGTATTCTTTTTAATCCTACTGTTTTATGAACTAATTAACAAGACTTTTTGCTCCAACAGCCCAAAAATAAAAACACAAATCTAAAATATATACACTACTGTAGCACTTGTTTTATTTCGCCAAATTTGATATAATATTATAAAACCAGATTAGAGATGAACAAATTCACTGTAAAATCTCAAATCTGGGTGTGAAAAATAATGACAAGCAAAGCTCTCATGCTCCAAGCGTTATTTCTTAATCATAACTTTATTCTACTGAGAAATGAAAAAGGATACTACTTTGCATAATTTAAATAATCTAATCTACTTTCTAGATAAAACTGTTAACAAACCATTGATTGAATCTCAAGTGTGCCATAGACCCCTTAAACTCTGATGCAAAATATCTGTTCCTCTAATTAAAGCAAATGAACTTAATAAAGGAGAATGGTATGATAATTAGACGTATTATGAAGTTCGATCTAGAACACACTCCCTTTCATTCTTATGTGACTAGGTGTTCCTATAGATACAGCCCAGATCTAGGTTCTCATTATATTGCTGTCTTCAAAGAAGAATTTTTTGACATGTCGCCGCAAAGTATTTATTCAAGTCACTATTTTTGACCACAGTATTACATGCTCAGACAACGGAGCGACAAATTCTTCCCTTGGCAATAAGAATCAGCCGTTCAAAAACGGTACCTAAAACTAAACAATAACTTTTTTTTTTTTTTGGCATTTAATGCTTCACGTGCCCTGAAGTTCAGCTATACATACAGCTTCTGCACACGTCTGGACAAAGAGGACATTCTGCTCCTCGTAAAACCTCAGTGCCAAAGTACTAATTGCAATGTTTAGGGCCAATTTGAGAACTCTAAGTGCTTACCTGTGGAATACAAAAGATTGTAATGTCCGTGGCAGAGAACTAGAACCAATTTGAAGAGCTGATTTTGGGTTTATCTGATGGCAACTGACTGAGAAGGATTTGCTTGCACCCAGGACAGACCAGGGGAGCTTGCAGTGTCCTAATTCCCTCCAAGCCACTGAAAAATCCATGGCATCAACCTCCTTTTCCTCTTCTTCTCCTTTCTCCCTCAAGGTGATGACCAGCCTTCAATATCCTCAGCTCCCACTTCAAGATTGAGACTTCTTCCCTTCTGGTTAACTAATTACAAGAAGAAAAGAAGATATTACAAACTCTGCTCAGCAGAAACACCCAAATCACCCTCATGACATTTTTCCCTTTGGACTTTCCCAGATGATGCCAAGCTGAGTGTAACAGGAAGATGCTCACAATTCTTAGTATTCTTGTACATCTACATTGTTTATGCACATATTTGCCCATAACGTTGCTGTCTGCAGTAAGCATCACGCTCTCTTGACAGAATAGCCGTGAGTAAGCGCTGACCCATGCCACTGAGTGTATTTAATCAGCAGATACCCGTGATCCCTAGGAAATCAGAGTACGCGATTTATTTAATAGAAACCACTGAGAAAGAATGAGGAAAAGGGAATTGTCAGTCACTCACCAGATGACACCATTGCTGAGAGAATCTGAAATGTTTCAGAACTAAGATTTGATTCTCTGTAATTACTGAGAAGGACCAACAAGAAAACGAACTCTTAACCTCTCTCCTCCGGGGAGCCCCAGGTTTCAAGTTCATCTATTTCAAAGTCCTGCACTATGGGCTGTAACAATACAAAAAGAGGTTTAAATCGAGCATGGCGCAACATCTGGCTACTGTAAAACACAACTAGCCACCACACCCGCACTTAAAAGTACACATCCAGCTACATTAACTCACATATGCTGCTTTTTTCGTATCCACGTATATCCAGTAGCACCCAGCGATTCCCAGTGATGTTTTGTGTGCTGGCATTCAATTACAGAGCGGAGGAGAGCTCCAGGCAACAAGAGTGGGGAGGCAACCATAAAATGGTTCTTCTAAAGGCATTATTGAAGGGAAGCTCATCCTACATGATTTAGAATGAAAGATCATCTGACTGTTTTTCATCTCACAAACCAAGAAATCCCGTGGCATGAGGCAGTAGGCCTGCTTTGCGTTGTCTGAAGCTCAAGGCCGATCGGTATAAACATGTTTTTTGGTGGAGCTTAAAATAAATCCGATAGCAAGTGAGTTCAAATTCAGCTTTATGTTACCCCCAGGACATCCCTGAGCTGTTGTCAAGATGGCTACGTTGTGTTACAAAGAACAGAGGTGGGCTGCAATGACTTGTCTGCCTCATTAGGAGGTGAAATTAGTGCTATCCATTCATTTTGCTTTCCACGAAGAATGTGGCTTATTACTACCTCACGTTGCGTGGAGCAGGGGCCAAATCTCATCGGTGCTCGTACTACTCATGTTGAAGACAAGCAGAATGTCCTTAGAGCTGGGGTGTTTACAATGCTTCTAAAAATGTGTTTTTCAAAGCTTTTGAGGCACAAATCTGAGAGGTGACATGCATACCAAATGAGTACGGTCCTGGTGGCAATGGCATGTAGCTGGACTTCTGAACTCACAGATTACATCTTTCAGAAAACAGACTAAGGCACGCTTAATTCTGCTTTCTTGGTCACGCTCCGAAGTTTTATTAGCTGTCTTTTAGATAACTAAGTTTAAGGTTGGATACTTTCCTTCTCACGCTGCAATTGTATGTGGTTTTCTCCTCTAACCATTAAGCAAGTTTCTGGTGCTTTGATTTTATATGGGTTAATAGCTAAGGGTGCAATTATTCTAATTAATATGGGAAGCATACTAAGGGACAGAATGTTTGAGGGAGCGAATGCTAAAACATTTCTGCAAAAAGAAGAAAATGAAAACATCAGTGAAAGCTTCAAGCGCTTCTAGCTGCAAATGTACATTTCCTTTTTCCGCATCTTTAGCATCAATCGTTTCCTGTTAAAAGCAAGCGCTTGGAAAGTCAGGCTTGCTCAATTCAACCCCGTTACGTGAAACAATGCAAGAAAAACGAAGTCTATCTCCTCTTTCTCAGCTTCTGCAGAGCCTGCCAGAGCTTTATCCCTCAAACAAGAGCTCCATCTGGTGGACTTTCCCAAAACGTCGAAGCATGCATCCAGCCCCCCCAGGGCCACAAATTCAGGTGCCCCAACGACGCGTGGGGATTTCAGCCATAACTTACTGCGGGGGACCGATTTTGGTCCTCAGGGTCAAACCCAGAGTTACAAACCCCTCCAACGAGAGCTGACAGGACCAGGCCGACCCAGCGTCAGCACTCTGCCGCAGAGCTGGTCTTGATTTGGTCCACCTTGGCCGTGTGTTCAGACAGCACAACTAACCGAAAGCTCACCCTGCGGCCATTCAGCTCTTGCAGGAGGAAAGTCTCTGACTTTCTGTATTCTGAAAATAACCTACAAAGTTGTCTTAAATGCATTTTTCGATGTCAAGCCTTACAACATCCCTGCGCAACCAGCATCACAGTCTTTACTGACGGAGAAAACAAGACACAGGGAGACCAAAAGCTACTTCAGTTTCCTGAAGAGAGGCACCTAACACCCTTTGAGATATCTCTGGGGCTCCTGTTTGGCCATAGCTTTTGGTACGGAAGGGTATGAGCCTCCCAGTTGCCCTGTACCATATCTGCCAATGTATTGGATACCCAGTGGCATCTCAGACGGTACTAGGTGACTGTCTTTACACAACAAACTGAGCCAGGTGTGTCTGGTTTCTGGTCACACAGCAAACCAGCAACAGGAACCCTGATTCTCAGTACCTTTTCCAGTTATTGCACCCAGCTGTATCAATGGCAACAGCACAGGCTCAGGAACAGAGTTCCCAAGTTTGCACATTAGGTTGTTACTATAATTTTCAAACCTCTCTTATTATGCTGTTAAAGATATTTTGCTGAGTCTAAGTAGGACATCTATTTCAAAGATCTATAATTGTTTCCCATCTCAAGTGAATAGACGATCAAGACCAATACATAAGATTAAAAGTTAATTGTAATAAATTGCATTGGCCAGGAAAGCAAAATTTTAAAACACACAAGATCAAAATGATGCAGAACACAATTATGCAAAGCTTAAAAACCAACATCTTATATAAAAGCAGGAATTTGTCTCTGACTAAAGAATACAGCATGTGGGAATGCACGTAACTTGCCTTCAGAAGCACTCACTGTGTTGTCTCTGGTAGGAGCCTCCACAAATTGGGCAGGGTTGCAGGACTCATATGGCTCTGTGAAGGGCTCACACATAGCCTCAGATGTGCGTGTGCAGTCAACACGCCCAACCAGTTTGTCTGTTTTTTCATAGTATTCATATGTTGTGAGGAGCAAAAGGCACAACAGAGAGCTTTCTATTTACAATTTCCTTGTAGCTAAGCACATCAGAGCTATTCAAAAGAAGTTATTTGTGACCCTTGATAAGCACAAGGACTGCTTGTTAGAAGATGGGCAATTAACAGAAAAAACGCAAGAGAATTGAAAGTCTGTGTGTGGTCTTCAGGAAAGCCCATGGGAGAGCTTGCCTCAAGACATTAAGAAATCTGTGCAGATGAGCTTACTACCGTAAGGACCACGGAGGAATTGGCAGGATAAATTTCTTTCATCTTTCCTCTCATTTTCAAAACGCCAGCTGGAGGAACACAGAGTCTCAACTAAGTCAGAGTCCGAGTGGAAAGAGCACCCCTGAACTAACTGGCTGGAAGTACTTTTGGGGTGTTAGTACTCCAAATCTAATTGTTTACTTAAAGATAATTATTTTTTTCTCAGCACCAGCTTTAAGGTTTTTCATACAAGCCAATGAAATATTTTCCAACCCCAATTTCTTCTCCCACCCCTCTACACAGAACAGGCATTTATTGTCTGTAAACACCAGAGCTTGCTGTGCCGGAAGGCTCTAAGGAATGTTACTGAGAGCACTGCTTAAAAAACTCTTAAACTGAATACAAGAAACACATAGGTAAAAATTACACAATCCCCAAGTTTCTCACTGGAATCTACTTTATCCTGGGGTCCACGTGTAGCTCTTCTGTTTTTTCTTATGTTTCTGGGGACAGAATCCAAACTTGGAAAAGGAGGTCCCTGTGGCAAACATACCCCCTGGGAAAGCACTCCACACTGTACACAGAGGATCTGCACAGTGCTAACCAGCTAACACGGTCAGAGAGGGCAAAGACATGCAACACCTTCAGTCAACCAACAGTGATGACAAGGTCCCCCAAAAGAATAAGGACATCTCCATACCCTGGCACTATCCTCAGTGTTGCTGAGAGACACGGGTCTTTCAAGGGGGCAGGGTTTCTTTCTAAGATTTGTGAATGCTGGCTCAGCAAAGAGGAAGGAAAGGAAACAGCATTTAAAACCAAAGCATTTTAAAACCAAGCAAAGCCAAATAGAAACGTACAGCTTAGAAGCCACTTATTTTCCCCATCACCACAATAATCTTTGAAAGCAGGAAAAGATGCAGCACATTCGTTTTCAAATGATATTTTACTCCTGCTAAGAAAGAAATGGGATGTTGGTGAACTGAAGAGGGAGTCAACATTAACACCAGCTACAGCTTAGCCACAGTAATGCAATGCCACTTCAGTAAAGGTCTGGCACAATGCAGACAAGGCAGCATCCTCAAGTGCTGATTATTATGCCCCACTTTTCCAAAGAAGATAGCGTGGCTTCTCTGTGAAACCATCAGGATGGTGGTGACCATGTCCGCAAAAATCCCATTGCCAAATCAAGGGAAGACCAGTGTCAAAGCACTCAGCTGTGCCAACTTCAGCCTGGCATCAATAACACCATTTCAATGCATTGTCTAGATTAGTTGCCAGCCCATCAATGCATTTATCATGCGCTAATTTATAGCCTTCTCCTGCTTTATTGATAACATTACAGATCTCCTCTAAATTGGCCTGGATCTGGATTACAAATGCTCTGCATTTTACGTGCTTGCTCTCTCTAGAGTCAATAAAGCTCCTTCCCAGCATAAAGTCACATATGCAGTTGTTTGAAGAAGTTTATGATCCCCAGAGCACAGACGAGTCTGTACAGCAATGACTTTATTTTGATACCTTTATTCCGACAAAGATCACACTGATGAAAATAGACAGGTTGGACTCCATCTTCTGAACATGTCCTGGTTTTTGTGTCTACCTATGTGAATATGCACACGTATTACTCACATTTTATATTCTTATTTTATTGTCCTGCTGACATGTAATTTCACCAGTGAACAACTACCAAAAACATAAAATATAAACCCTCAGTTCCCTAGAGGAATGCAACAGGCTTAAATTTATACGTGAGGTTACACTACTTTGGTGTGCACTCCCCTCGTGATACATCTCCAGAGCGCTGAATAAAGATAGAGCTTTCTTTCACTGCAGCACTAGTCAACCAGAAACACTGGAAAACCAACCGATCGTGTTACATGACTGTAACCTTATGTAACCCTGCCTTGTGTTATATGACCATAATGGAAGGAAAGATGGATCACTGACCCACCTATCTGCCTTTTATGGCTTTATCAGACAGCCTTCTGAAAGACAGCTGTTCCTATACAAATTGAAGAGTATGAAACAGAATACTCTTACGGAAACAATACATACATCAGGAAAATGTCTGATGGTCCATAGTACAGCCACTCAGGCAGAAGTTGATTGCATGCCAAACTCTACAAGATTCAGATCGTGCAGACCGTAATAACAAGAAAAACATCACCCTAATGTCATACCTTTCCGTGTGTCCACAGTCCATAATAGACACATCCCACGTTTATTTGTTATGGCCTGTCTTCCTCAGAAAAATCTCACCAGCCCTGCAACCTGCAGCACCAGGGATGGAAATCAAACAGACAGCATGAAACTGGGGTCCCCTAGGGGACAGGTCTCACTTGGCTAAGGTGTGGTGTGGATTCTCTGATGCCTAATAAGCCCAGAGTTTGCACTGAGATTTCCTTGAGCTGAGAGGTTCCCCTATCTTCTACCTGCCCACCTCTAGGACACTAACACCCTCGAGACCTGCTGGCTTTCTATCAAATTTGACTGAAGATGGCAAATACGACATGTCATAGATGTTATAAAAGTCACTGGGAAGGCCTGGCAGAAGCACACCTGCACGCACGCAGCCAGCACAGCTTCATAAACACTGCTCCGTAGGAAACCAGGAGCATGGACCTGTTCTGCCTGGGTCACTTCCCCTCCATGCAAGAGTAAGGCAGGGTTGTACCTGCATTTGGAAACTCCCCAAAATAATCTACTCCCTGTAACAAAGAGCTTGTGCTTTGCACGAAGCAAACCAGCTCTACGAGGTGAGAGAACGGCCCAGGAAGCCTTTGAGGAAGCCAGATTTTATACTGTACTTTCTCACTACAAAGGAAAGGTGTTTAAATTGCCAGGAGTGGTTTTTCAGGCTTGTCTAAAATTATATTGTTTCAGAAAACTCCAGCCTTCCTCTCAGCTGCAAGTGCAGCTCTGCTCAAGAGGCACTGACCTGCTGCTCCCTCCTGCTGAAACCCCACATGCCGCTGGGTGAAGGAGGCTGAGGAGAAGGAAGGTGCCATCTGCCCATCGCCACTCCAGCAACACGCACAGAGGTGCACCGTGAGCCTTTCCACCGCCTGTGGGCAGAGAGGAGACGGTGGTTTAGCTCTGGAGGCCCCTCATACCAAAAGGAAAAACAGAGGTGGAACAACAGTATGCTTTTGTGAGCGGGACAGACTGCTTTGGAGCCCAATTAAACTGTTATAGTAAACTAAAAAGTACTCTTATAAAAGAGTAAATAAAAATCAATGGAAATGCACTTTCCCCTCACCAGTGTATAATGAGAAAGCCGGCACTGAGAAAGCAAGCATGGTGGCAGGGAGTGGACTCTGCCAGCCTGGAACACAATGCATCATTAACAGAGGCAAAGCTTCCTAGCCTGGAAAGACTCACAAAATGAAAGCCTGGTGCAGCTTGAGCTCCAGGTTAAAAAGAAATCTCCATTTTCTCTTACTACAACACTCCTCCCTGGGGACGTGGCATACTGACTCTTGTTATGTGGCCAGGTTAAAAGTTTTAGCAATCCTGCTAGGTTTCTTTCCTAGAGGAAATAGCATGTATCTTTAACTCTTACACTCAAACCTTCATAACTGAACACTTATTTTCTATGTGTATAATATAAATATGCAAGTACATACATGAGCACAACCTGGGATGCGTTCGTGTGTGCATGAACATCCCCACCAGCATGTACAGTCCTTGAACTTGAGCTATCTGCACACATTTTCCTATAGAGCAAGGAAAACCCATGCAGTTCGGCAAAGCCAGAGTCAGCCTGGCTCTGCAGAGCCCCGCGGGTCTGCTGGGGACTTCAGAGGCAGAAAGCCTGCAGAATTGCAGGGACTAATCTGCAGAAGTTTAAAGAAGCCTGAAGAATTTAATGGAGATTTAGATGCCTGCAACTGAAATGTAAAATTTTTGAGAACAATTGACCAAGATGAATGGTATCTGCTTAGTAGTCATGAAACATCGTGTCGGTGTTACACCCCAATAGCATACATAAATTGAGGTGCAATGTCTGTATCATTTTTTTCTTAGATGAAGAAAGGCTTACAGTCTTCATAAGATTGAGCTGTTCTAAAATTAAATACTGCTTGTCAACAGTACTGATGTTTACACACAGAAACTAAACAAAATGGGGTGGAATAGGCCAAATGAATCAGAACAAACAAGAAACTAGTGAGGGATGTTCCTTACTTATTAATATCCTCCCCCTCCCTGGTACTACTCAGAGGGTTTTTTGTTTGCCTTTCCCACATCTCTTATCTGTGTCTTCAGATACAGAGAACCTCACAACATGCTATAGCTTGAATGTTTGCATTCATCAAAGTGAAAACTTCTATTAATAAGAATTCAATTATTTGGAAAAGTTTCTTGGCAGTACAGCACCACCTTTTTAAGTTCTCTTCAACGGGAATTTAACTTCCCGCGAATCTCATTTGACTCAAAAACCACAAATGGATGGTTTGCTGTGACTCCAAAGTAAAGGACTCCAGAGGAACGAGCATGAAAAGTGGAGCCTGTCACAGGCATCTGTGGAACAGTAGGAAGTTATGGTAAGCTTGTGAATAGTAGTACTGTCTAAGGCTCCCCATGGGAATACTATTAAATTAACAGCACATTCAGATTAATTGCTTTTTTTTTTTTCCTTTTTTTTTTCCCAGTTGCCCAACAGGTATCTTGTAATGCAGAACTGTGGTTCATAGAGGTCACCCTGTAACACAGTGGGTTTGATTTGGCGGTGAGGTTTTCTGCTTTTGCAGCTTTGTCTTAGCTGCGTTTCAAAGTTGCAAGCTATTAATTTATCAGACAGAAATAGAAAAGCAGCTACAGCGCCCTGACCCAACCACACCCCAATCCTCAGGGAAGTCAGATGTCTCTTCAGAAGTCATGAACAGTGAGATAACAACATGAAACACATGCTTTGAATTTTAATTGTCACTGTTAAGGATTAGGAACAATCCCTGTGAGCAACTAATTTTGCTGGCATTACTGAGCCAGATTCAAGCCTGGTTTCAGCTAACTGTAACACAATATTCATCCCTCAAAACTGATTTTAGCAAGTTCCCTTCCTTTCTAGAGCAAGTACATCACTGGAGAATCCAAGTCCCTGTTTGGTATCCCCACCCTCACTAACTCTTGACCACAGGGGAATTATAACAGGGAATAAAGTAATCCCTCCCTTGCTACTGACAATGTAAGAGAACATGATTATTCCTGCTCATAAAGCGATCGGCTTTTCTCCTGTATGACCATAATGCTCCTTCCTAAAATAAAGCTAAAAATATGAAGAGGTTGACTGCCCTTCCAAAGTTGTTTCAGTGTCCAAACAGGTCATTTATGTAGAAAGAATTTTATTTGGAATATCCTGCTCTTTGGTGTTGATGACTGTGGTTTTCTAATACCATTGCTAGTCCTTCCATTTAGCACAACTAGGAATGTTTCTTCTGAGACACTATTTCTACAGATTTCATGCTGGGTCGTGACTACAAAGGACAGGCTGCAAATTTGACATTGCAGAGAAAAAGGGAAAAAGAACAGGAATTACAAAAATATCAGCTCTTAGTTCAATCCTCAGAAAAGCGCGGCTCTTTCCCCACTTTTAGCATAGGGAAATACTCTGGCTGGTGCTTTATGCCTAGCCTTAAGTAACAGTTTTAAGTGACTGCTGTATCTAGTCCAAGAGAGAGCTGGTTTTGTGACTAACTCGCAAAGGACCTATGTGTATGCCAGCTCTAGAAGGTAATGCCATTGCTTTAAATCGATTAACTTGGGACTTAACTAAGAGCTGAAATACAGGATGCCTGAAAACAGAAAGGCACAAAGTGAAAACTTCCTCCAAGAAAATTAAAACATCTCCCTCTCTCTGCTCAACAAACCCGAACAATTTAATGAAAGAAACCAATCTGATGATGAAAACACCAACAAAGAAGCTGCACCCTCCATGAAAGCCGTAACATCTCTCTTAATCAGGTCATGCGATATAAACTTTAGCAGCACATATCCTGCTTTCGCTCCATGAGATTTCCCTTTTCCAAGTCTTTTCCCTCAGCCATGCGAAGAGCCCCAGACCCCCCTTGGTCTGATACCTCCCATTAGACCAACAAAGTTGCAATCTACAGTCTCGGTCTTGCAAGATCTTAACTCTTACAGCGATCAGCAGCTTGTATCAGGAACCATGGCCTATCACACAGCCTACCTGCTTGCCTTCACTGCCCTCAGCCCTGCTCTCACCACCACCAGCCCGTTTCACGGTCAGCAGCCAGTGTGGACCCTTTGCTTTTGCATAAGCAGCCCTGGAAACAGGAAGCACCTGGGTGTTCCCCGTTTGCTGGGCAGGTGGAAGCGAGGCTGTTGCTGCCGTAAGTGAAAACACAGCATTAGCCAGCATCCTGGCTCCTGGTGGGAAAGTGTTTTATTAATCAAAAAAATACTTTCCACCCTGTGGTGTCTTGCAGACCTTTAAACTTGCATCTGCAAAAATCAGAGAAATCCTTCTGTCATTCTCACAACAAAGTAAAAATACAGAAAACATTTTTAAAACTTGAGGATTTTTTAATTTTTTTTTTTAAACAAGAGAGACAACTTCAACCTGATTGGAAATACTCTCTAAGCTCAGCACAGGGTGGTATGGGCAAGGCAGAGTTTCCAGCTCATTATGGTAAGGTTGTGTTCTCAGTCTGTTATAGGGGGATGAATAGGGGAAGCTGGAGCAGCTGAGCTTGCTTGACCAAAAGGTATCATCGTACAACACTAGGTTTTTCTCATTCTGTTCTCAACTACAGGAAAGGAGAGGGGGATGAAGATCAGAAATCTGGGGCATCTCATAAACCCAATTCTTCCAAAACGTGTTGTCATGGAAAGTGAAATGCTGACAGACTGGTAGGAGGTTGGGAGTATGACATGCAAGTCTTTGGGTGTGGGGAGCCGGAGCCAAAGGATACAGTGCAGTCTTTCATTTGAAGCATTCACCTCACATTTCTAGTTCTATTATTTGTATAATTTATTTCATCTCAGAAGAAGATATTTCCATTGATGACGTGCTCTTACTGTAATTCATGAGACTATATATAAACAACGTAACTCTTTGGATTGCAGTGGGTAACACATTAATCCCTCTTAGGGGATTGTAGAATGGCATTCCTTGCCCGTAGATCTAGGAAACAAAGCCCTGACCTTCCCCTAGATACTATTATAAGAAAAGATATTACAAAAAGCCTAGATATTCTATGTAATATGCTATGCCAGAATTTGAAAGGCCACTGCAAGTAAAGAAGGTTTAGAAACTAATCACAGGGAGAAGCTGGGAACTGGGGTTACAGGAGAGTTCTGAAGGAAGACTGAAGTGTTTCTGACAGGCAGAAGCTGAAAACTTTGCAATAGCAACATCATTTTATATCGGACACAAAAGTTGTGCAAGAGAAAAGATAAGCAACTGGGAGAGCCTGAGAGTGAAATGTTATGTGGGACATAAATGAGCGATGAAAGTTTATTATTTGGACATGAAATCTAATATTTATGCAGTAAAAGATAAAAAACAGTAGTGAATGTATTAAAGGAGGAAAGTAATGCGATCCAGGATTTTGCTTGTAATCTACCAAATCATCCTCAGCTGTGGTACCTAACCTTCCCATCATATGATAGCATAGGTGTGTATTTGGGTATCTCGTGTGCTTGGCCCACAGAATTATCATGGATCCACTTTCTCTTGTATCCAGCAATTCAAACAGCTCCCACCTTTTACCAGCAATTTCAAAATAACAATTTTTTCTCCCTAAAACAAATGACAGCCTGAGACTAAGAAGGGGTGCTGTTTAGTGATTTATAAAGACAGACAACTTATCACCAACAAAACCTTTATATCATGCCACACAGTATGTATAAGAGTAAAAATAAGTACCTATTGAAATAGAATGGAATAAGCATTGGTATGACTGTCACCAATAGCACTTCAGGCCTTCAGAAGAAAAATATAATTTTAAAACAACACACATTTTTGACAAGGCACAGAGCTTAAAATATATGGGAGGTAAAATAGTGGTGAATCAAAACAAAAAACTTCAATCCCATCTGTTAGCTCCACCAAAAAAAAAAAAAAAGGAAAGAAAAAAGGATGGGACAAAAATTTCCCAAAGACCCTAAGCTTTTAAGTACCTCATTTGTGTTTATGACTCCATGAGTTCAAACGTGCTCTTATTTTATTTTATTATTGGGTAATTACTGTTATGGTAATGAAGACATTTAGTGAATCCAGCATGTATGTTTCATATGTAAGCAGACATATGAAACAAATATTTCTCTATGCCATTTAGTATACGACACTGCAACCAAATGGAAAAGGTTCATTTTAGAAGAAAAGTCTACAGAAAACCATGCCAGAAGTTACATAGAATGTTCTCTAGAATCTGTTATTTAATAACATTTTAAGTGTCTCTTAGATGTCATAACTCGCCATTTAGTCTGTACAAACTTGTGTCAACATGCACACTCCCACCTGAGCTAACAAGGCTTTCCAAGGACTGATTGCAACCCACATCTGGACCCCCCTCCATCATTTAACATACTGAGCAATCGGCTTCATTATGGTCAGTTCCTTACCACATACCTACAAGTTCATCACCTTGTAAGCATTTTTCATATGGCAGTCTGAGTCCTTGTAACACAGTCACACAGGGATTCAAGTCAAGCATCCTAACACATCTTGCCTGGTAGGCAGAATGGCCAGCATTGATGCAGGACACAACAGTCTTTCTGCTAGACTAGTGAAAACATCATCTTAAACTGCTGAGAAGTTTTGACAGAAAATCACTTTATGCTTGTCTTGTTTCCCCAAGCCACTGTGAGAGATAAACTGGGGGGCACAAACTGCAGGTGTAGCTCATTTCTGCTGTTACGGGTTCAGGTATTTGTCCAGAAAAGAAAATTACTCTTTGTATATGAATTACTCCTCTTGCAGCGTGCACAGTAATTCAAATATCCCCAAACCCTGAGTAGCTCCTACAAGAAAAGGAAGGAAAAAAGAAAAGACCTTTCACAAACATATTAGCCCTTACTGTGAAATTGGTCGACTCATCAATACACAAAACTATTGGAGAAAGCAAACCAGAAAGAATCAGATGGAAAAGCTGGCAGGTGTTTGGAAAATAAAATATGTAACGAAGACTAGGAAATGCCAGAAGGTTCTTTAAGAGGCCAGAGGAAGAACTGAGAGCACTGATACCCAGTTTTGGCAAAGCTCAAGGAAGGAAAAATGCCTGTTATGAGTACTATGGTTGATTTTAACTAAAATAACTCACCCCCTCAAACTTGTCTGGGTCACTGCAGAAAGCAGATCCTTTGGGGTTGTTTGAGCTGACAGTGCTAATTCAAATAGATTACAGCACCTGCATTTGGGAAACATACATCATTACAAGAAAATAAAGAGGAAAATCAACTGTATGGGCATTTTATATGCATTTTAAAAGATACAAATTCTCTATTGTGTAATACAAGGAATACCCCACACTTAGCATGATTAGGATTTGTGAGAGTCAGAGTTTACAGTCTTGTGCCCAAGCCAGCCAAACATTAAAAGCCTGTGACTAAACAGAGCAAAGAAAAAAAAAAAAAAAAAGAAAAGAAAAGAAAAAAAGAAGACAGCCCTGCCATTGCTATTTTCTTACTGTGAATGGCTCATGTTGAATCATCCGGCTGGGCCAGATAATGCTTGCGCAAGTTGTCAGATAATGAGTTAAGCACCACAAATGGAAGGCACAAACCTTCGCGTTTAGTTGAGAAAAACAGTGGAAATTAATGAAACGGGGGTTTGTTGCCTCCCACATCAACCACACAGAAGCTCGTCTGTTTTGAGGATTCACGACATTTTGAGCGCGGGATGCTCTGCCCACAGCACTGGTCACCTGCTGAGAGCTTGCATTGAATTAGGTTACATTATAATTGGATTTTCCGAAGGCACCACATTAGCATTTTCCATGATCTCACCCTTATTAGCCAAATCACTAATCGGGAGTAGTGCAGTTACATTGTTTGCTGGTTAAACTATCTGGCGCTATAGCGTCTGTAAGTCAGCTCCAAATTCATGCAGAGAGAAAAAGTCCCGTCTCTCTAATAGACACTCAGGAGTTTATTCTGTAGCTAATGTTGCAGTCAAACTCTAATTTTCAATAGTTCGTGAAAAGGCAATTTGTCTCCAGAGGCTGGTTCACTTGGTGCTTTGCTTGCGTTCTTCCAGAGTCTGTATTTTAAGTCAGGAGTGTTGTTTCTTTGATCAGTGGAGGCAAAAGCAGCATCGCTGTAAAATGTAACAGCAGAAAAATCCTTTCCCATGGACTGTTCCCTATTGTGTCCAAAATCAAATGCTGAACATGTTTAATCCTGTAAGGTTATTATTTTAATGCACAGGCCTTTGTATATTGATGGAAATGGAAATACCTGTTCTAAAAGCCAGAACAACACACGCAGACAATCTTGTAACTGATGATTGTCTTTGCACAGCTCAAAAAGCTGTTAGTGTGGGAACTTAAACTCATATTAATGACTTCTGAGCTATAATGAACGCACACAGGACATCTCATGCAGCCTCACAGTGCGAAAATCTCTGCTCCCTCTTTCAGGTGGGATCCCAGCAGTTTTGGGTACCTGTCTCCCAGCAACTGGTCTCTTAAAAGCCTGAAGGGAAGAGACAATCTTGCAAGGAGATTATCAAGTAATATTTTCTGAACACCCATTCACTGCAATTTTCTAAAAAACTTTCACGTTATAAATATAATTTCATTTTAAAAGCCAGGTTTTATTCTCAGGTTAGAGATTACACAATGATGTTCAGATTCATTACAACAATTTCATTTGGAAATATAAAGCCATTTGCACTGAGAAGTTAACCCCCTTAAATATTTCTACTAAAATTCTTCTGATACAAATAACTACACACAGAAAAACTGTGATTACATTTTCCATATAATTCTGAAGCCAGAAGAAAAGGAGAACTGGCCTCGACTCAAAAAGCGGGGTGTAAGCACCTTCTACCTGGCCTGGCATTGACGGTACCTTGTTTGCAATTACACAAATGTGTCAAAAAAGTTAAGCAGATCTCCTTTTTATCAAAAAAAACCAAGAAAAAAAGAGTACAGAATTCTAGATGGCATATCAACAAATTGTTCCCTGGAATAAAATAAAGATGACAATAATTCTCAATGAAAAAAAATAATCACAACACTACTGGTCTTATAAGCTCTTGAATTCAAACCAGATGTGACAGTCTCCAAATCCCCAGCAATAGCTGCATCGTTTCTCATAAGGCTTTTTAACAGATTCTCATAGGCAGCACAAACAGCATCTTCAGAACAAAGGGCAATAATGCTTCCCAAAAGATTTTTACTGGATCCTGAGGATCGCTAGCCTGTATGATCTGCTCTTCTATTGTCCTCACAGGGATTTCACCAGGCATAAATAACATGCACTGAAGAGATAAGGCGCTAGGGGCAAAAACACAAAAAAAAAACCCCAAACAAACCAAACCAGAACAAAACAGAACAATGCAGTTGCAAGACTAGCTTGCAGCCTTTGGTCTACACTTCTCCAGGTCATAGGTCGTCAGTGATGGGCTCCCTTCTCCGAAGAAGCATCTGCAAAAGTAAATCAATATAAATTATTTTGACGCTGAGAAATGCAACTCGCTTATGATTAATTTCCCTTTATTTTGTAACGTATATGAACCCCCCCACCCACAGAGCAAACACTGTACAGCATTATAAGCCTGTAATCAATCCAGTGCAAATGGCAGTAAGTGTGAAGAAGCGAAAGAGGGTAGGGATATCATACAGTGCACTAGCAGCCTCTCTCCCAACTTTATCTAGTCCTGATTGTTGATACAGAGCAAACAGTAGGGTCTAATAACCTAAACCCCCCATGTAAAATCTTTCTAGACCTCTAAAAAGAACAGCTGACATGCAGCAGCGCTCATAGGTACACATTAGCATTAGGTGCACACAAGAGACATACGTGTGACAGAGGGAAGAATTAGGTAGTAGTACCTATGGCTAAGTAGGTGTCTGTGGTTCAAAGATGTGTTTGAGAGTAACTCGCTTGAACTAGGAAAACAAAATAAAACTGAAGAAAGGAAATATACTATTGCCAGTGTAACACATACTTCCTTCCTGAAGTTTCAAGAGATTCTGAAAATGTTGTAACACATCTCTAGTAGCACATGCACAAGTGCACACAGTATTTTGCTTACAAGAGAACATTAAGAGTGAAATATTTCCAGCAGGGTTTTTAACTCGCCTAGGAGAGTTGCTCTGCAGCTGCTACACAGTAACCCCATCATTCACTTCCAAACCCACAGTGCTGATGATATCCAAATGTGTATGAAAGAAAACTTGATTCAAAAGGTCCACATCTGTAGCAAGCAGCAGTACCATGAATCACTGATTTGACATGTTTTCCTTGCAGGTAGTGTCAGAGCTAAAATGCATGTTATTTGTTCACAAAAAGGAAAAGCAACAATTACCAGACTGCTTCTTTGTACAAGGTAGATAAATATAGGTATTTGTGTGTTCACTTCATTTTGTGCAAATAGCCCCCTATAACAAAAAGATGGTAGAACAAAACTTTTCTAACAAGAAATATGCTTCCAAGCTTCACATCTAATGTTGGCATTCATATAACAATATAATTTGGAAGGGAAAAAAAAAAAAAAGAGGTGGGACCTGTTGGCTATTCAAACATCTCAGGCAGCTATACAGTGGCGAGGATGTCCTTCAATTATTTCTGTTCCTTCCCAGTCCCAAGTCCCACTGGGACACACTGAGGTCACCCTGCTTCTGCCAAGATGCTTTTGGCTCCTAAAGTTCTTGCCCAGCTGGTGCAAACCAGTAGATACCACAGCATTGCAGGCACAGGCTGCCAGAGAAGAAAGGCAAACATGATATAACCTGTGGGCTGCAAACCCCAAAGAGTGTCTCTCCCCTAGGATGGCATTAACTGTTTAGAAAACCTTCTGGTTATTTCATAGTACAGACAGGCTTCAGAGACCAGCACAGTGTACTTTTACACTTAAAACACATACAACAGGCAAAGGAAGTATAATGAGGGGAGGCAGCACCCGGCTCCTACTTTAACAGGCAAAAGGCATGGAATGTATTTTTACATCACCTCCTTAGATGATCAGTGAGGAACTAAGGATATTTCCAGATAGCAGATAGATGCTTCATCAAGTGACCAGGAAAGAGAACGATTTAATGAGAACAGCCACCACATCAACTGTCACCAGAAGACCACCATCAGTCCCCTAAGGCAAGCTCCCTTAAATGCCTTGATTCTTCCCTATGTTTTGTTCTCAAAGGGGGGGGGGGGGGGGGGAAGCCAGTGTGTGTGTGTGAAGCCTTTTAAAATCTAACAGGTACTGAATGATAAATCCTGATTCATTGTTTCATAGAAATAAAATTATCAAATCATGCAGCTGTTTAAATTAGATACCCTGTTCCTCTTCACACTTTTCTGCCTGGTACTCTGAAAACCTACAACAGATTCTGTGATCTTTAACTCAAGCTGACTTTTAAAAGCAATACCTCCCTAAAAAAGGCAGCTTCTCATGTTCTGGAGTTAGAAATTAAAGGTGTGCTAATGGCCTTCTTGTTTCTGCAGTAGCAGAAATCAAGTCGTATCAGTAAAAATCCTGAAAATTACATTTTCATTCCCAGTGGAGATGGCAAGTTGCTAATTAAATCTGTCTTGACTGGTTGGGAGCAGTGATTATTTCTAATGTCATATATACACTGGAGACAGGCTAATACCAAAAATGTTTAGGGTCTGGGACTTTTTCCAGGAAAATTAAGATGTCAGTTAATTGACTTTTTCTGTCTGGTTTTCATTGAAAACCTCCAGCAATCCATTTTTCAGTTCTTCATTTCCCCCCCTCTCCCTACAGATGTCATTATTTTCAGTGGAAAACCCCACACTTCTCCCTCCTCTTCTTCCAATTAGCTGTAATTATAACAACATTAGCAGAAAAGTAGGTAACTTGAGGGCAAAAATCTGGAAAGCAGCAGAGTGTGGAAGGGCACAAGAGATGATAGTATAATGAAAGCAAGCGGGCACATCATGCTTCTTCATGTGCTCATCTGGGAACCCTTAGGGCTTTGCAGATTGATTTCTGTTTTCTCTAGGTGTGCCAAGACAAGATGGTGACCAGCTGCTCTCACCTCTCCCACAAGCCTCAAAAGCTACCCCTTGAGCTCAGAGGTAGGTGAGGGGCTAGGTTTTGGCTTCTCCCTGTGCCTGGCATAACTGGATCTAACATAAAAACATACAGTTTAGGTCAAAGAAAACCAGTAGTTACATCTGATGTTCTGAAGGGGTAACTGGGGTTCTTAAATACATGTTACGGGAGTCTTTCTGCCAAGAAAACAAATACAGCAAGATGGATTTTGGAAGTGAAAAAGGCAATACATACCAGCAGTTGTGGCATGCAAAAGGATTCTTGCTAGGAGTTGGCTTTGAGCAGTAAACCTCTTTTCCAGAGAATTTTTCATTAAAATTGGGTTCAGGGAAAATCTCCAAAATCAGTCTTTTTTTCAACTGTCTTTTCAATTTTGCACAGTTGGATAAGGAAGGAAGTCAACACTGCTTGCCAAATAAAGTGACATTAAGTACATTTGCTGGAAATCCTTCTGCCTTGCTTCTTAAAAAGGAAAAAAAATAACAAAAAAAACCCCAAAACCACAACAAAAATTAAGACACACATTTCCCCCCCCCGCCCCCAACGAAGAGCAAAAAGATCAGAAACCAGTTCCAGGAACACTGACTAACAGAGCACAGAGAGACTTAGGAGTTAATGCCCCTCCAAAGGTAGTGCTGATGGTCAAACAAGGCAAAGCTGGAAGAATTTAAGCACAGTTTAGGACCAGGCTTTCTGCACAGCAAAGCACTTGGGGAGGGAGCAGCCCAGAGGTGGGCAAGAAGAATTGTTCTCTTGGAAACACACTGCTGGTATAATAAGACAACATCTCATTGACTTCTTCCTTAATCTCTATCTGTCTCCTACCATTTACCTTTCCATACTGCCCTTCTTTCTTTTGTGTGACCTTCAAAGGAAACACCTTTGCTTTTATGGAAGCCTAATGATTTGCCCTAATCCTGCTTTGCAGACAGGTGGTTGCCTTGTGAGGACTACCTGTGTGATCTTCCCCTGGCAGCCTCACCTTCATTACAGCCCACCTACAAAGCATGCCTGGACACAAAATGTTCCTATCCATCTCTTCACCCCATCTGTTTTCAGCTGGAGTGTTTCATGTTTGGGAAAGTAGGGAGAAGAAATACTTATGTGCACAGACAAGCTGAACTCTGGTACGAGTTATCTGAGTTTTCAAGCAGTTTAACAAGAGATGCAACATGAAACTTTCTGGATGCAAGTGGGAAGAAAATGCTAGTAAAATAAGACCAATAAACCTGAATACAGCCCACATCCTCCTATTTGCAGATTGTTGAATATTTCTGGATTCAGTTTGGATCCCAGTGGTGGACTGGAAAACCAAACTCTTGATGAGATTGCAGCACAAAAGAGCAGGAGACAAACTAGCTTAAACCCTTACCTTCCTGTGGCCTTGCAGACACACAAATGGAGGCAACTACATCCTGCAGTGCAGCCTGGCACAAAAGCCACCCCAAACCATGGACGCGCCTTTAGTACCTGTTGCACTGCGAATGTGCAAGGCTGTGGAATACATCAACTCACTAAAAATATCATCAAGGACATGACTTTTTTTCCCATCCTTTTTGGAGAAATATATGCTTAGTAATTCTTCACTGCCCCATGCAACCCCTGGCAAGTCAAAAAGTTATCTCCATGCTTACCGAGGAGACATTTTTTAACCTATGAAGCCTACGAAAGCCATTTCTAGTGTCCCAAAGCCAGAGAGGCCCGAATGGTTCTTTGTTCACTTTTAAGTAAACTCCCTAAAACAAAAGACATACTTTTAAAACAAGTTGAACGGTTTTACGCAGCTGGGAGACCATCAACTTCTGCTTGAAGACAACTATTAAACTAATTCAACAATAATGGTGGGCAACTGTGGACAAATAAAAAAAGTAATTGATAAAATAACTTAAATCTTGATTACTCAACCAAAAATATAAAGAAATGTCGAGTCTTGTCCACAGGGTTGCTTCCTGGACATCAGAATGTCTACATACAGCCAACAGTTCTTATTTTACTATTCAGGCATACAGAGAAGTAAAAATGTTAAGTAAATGTAATCAAACACACACCCCAGGCTTATTAGTTGTGTTTAGTCACCTCCACATACTCACACACACACACACACACACTTGTACCATCACTTTTCCATGCCCTATGTGAACCAAGGCAGGGATAAGATCTTCGAGCATGCTGTTGCATTACACTCTAAACTCTGTGTTCAAGGGTATGCTCAAGGCTGAGGACTGGTCTCTCAAGCCGCAGAAGCCAGCCTGTGGCAACTCTGTTAATAACTGTCTGCCTCTGTAAAGCAACTTCAGCCTTATATACCACAAGCACTACAAGACCCTTCCTCTCTTCATCCAGATTCTTAACTGGTCCATAGATAGATAGCTGTGAAACAGGGAGGTAGGTCACTACAACCAAGTCCTTATGCTCTTTTCAGCAGGATGAAACCCTTAAATGGCCCCTAGACACTCTAGCTGCAAAATACAGACACACAGAGATTACTTGAGCAACAAGAAGCCTAGGGTAGCTGTGAGGTGTTTTAGTCAAAGAACTGAGGACTGCCTAGCACATCGCTGAACCTCAGTTAACTGTCAAATTTCTTGGGAAAGAGGGAGCTGATGTAGCCCTGATTAAGTAACAAGTGGTGTTCACTGCTCCAAATTCTGAACAGACACATGAGGTTTTTGCATAAAGCCATACTTCATAGCTGTAATCTTAGCAGCTCCCTTTAGCTTCACTTTCTTCATAAAGCTAATTTGCAAGGATTTAATTTAGATAATTACCACTGCCTTGCTACCATAGAACGTCGCTTGCTTATTCTTCATTTTAGAAAGAAAGGCTTAATGGAAAAAATAGCAGAATTTTCAGAGTTTGGGGGGTGGGATTCCCCCCATTTTTCCCCCCTATTCCTCTCATCTTTGCTGTATTATGATGAAGTTACTTCCAGGCTAATCAGAGAGGGCTCAAATCAAAAAGTGCCAGATCCAAACCATCACACTATAGTGAAAGTTCAGTGCTGGAGGCAAAATTGCTCCTCAGACTTGTGCATAAGTGATCCTTTGCCAACTACCAAAACATAGATCTGTGGGGAAAATAGACTGGAGTAGAAACTTTAGAAAATAGGATCAAACAGGACTGATCAAATTTCTGTAGCAAATTATTTTTTTTAAGATTTTAAAAATATTTCAGTGATTATCTTATTTCTGTAGATACAGGCAAAGTGGTGATTCTTATAGAAAATAGGAAGACAAACTAGGCTTCACAAAGGCAGCAGCCCTTTAAGATAGCCTTCTTTGAACATCAGAGCAGCTAAGAAAAGTGGTGCCACTCAGAAGAAAAGTCCAGATATGGTTACAGGAGAAGCAGAAAACATGAGGTTACAGCAGGTTACAGAAGGACGTGGAGAACCTAAGTCAAATGCCAAAGCACGTAGGTGTAAATAACTTCCTCCCTCACAAAGGAGGGGAGAGAGGGAGGAAAACACAATCTAGGTACATCTATACAAAACTGAAGAAAAAGTTAACAGTTCCTCCTTGGTGACAGTATGCCTTTGACATTATAGTGTTTGACATTGAGGCGATGTAGACACTCACAGATTCCAGATATTTTTAAAACAGGCTTTTTTTGATGGTATATCATAAAAAAATATCAGTTTCCCAATTCATTTCACTTGTGTTCAGCTCTAAATTTACCACCTGTGACATTTTGTAATTATTCTTTAAGAAAAAATACCTAGTATCAAAGGAAAATTTGTCAGTTAAGGAAAACTTAAGGTTTTTCCCTAGAAACATCCATCTACCGAAATAGCCTTCCTAAAGGGAACTGCCTCATGCCTAAAAGTTGCTGCACTGCTGTTTTGTTTTTCTATAATGATGCCCTGTCTGAGTCAGATTTATTGGTCAGTTTATCACCTGATGAGGAAATGAAGAATGAGAAATGAGACCCAGGAATGTTGCTGCACATACTAGCTCATTTAATCCCACCATTGTAATTAGCACTGATACAAAATAGAATAAAGAAACTGGAACATCAAGAATACTTTCATCAACTGTTCTTGAAGTTACTATCTTTAAAACCTTTCTCAAAATACTTAAATGCAGATTTAATATAGGTGACTCTATAGAATACATAAACCCAGGCTAGTGTCTTTTAAATGACAGTAGAAGTTGGACTTCTCTGTGATTGATGGCTAATAAAATAGTCTTTCTTTTATCAGCAAAGATAAAAAGAATAAGAGCTCCAAAGATGTTAAAGCAGACATCCTACACATCACTATGATGGGACTCATTGAGAAGTCTTCTTTATGGGGACTGAACAAAAAAAGGGAAGGTAAAAGTCTCAAAGCAGCCTACTCACTGTCCCATTGAGAAAGAGGTATTTGGATGTTCTGGACAAGGAATAGCAATAGAAAGAGTATAGATTTAAAAAACATTTTTTCAGGGAGCCAAAAGTCAAGACATATAATCAAGCAGGGTAAAAGAAAAGCTCTCTTTCTTCAGATCCCCTAAGTGTACTGCCCTAGACCACAGCTGCAGTTGGTGGCCGGACTTGTTTCATTCACTGTTATAAACATCCTCCCTGTATTCTCTGGTGCAGTAAATCACTTGGAGTTTAAGTGGGAGGAACTACAAAATTAATCTCCTGTCCTCTCTTGCAGTCACAGCACTACTTTCCCTACAACCACATCAGAACCTTCTAAACAGTTGCCATGTAATTATGGGAAGCTCATCCTCCACTTTGGTGAGCTACGTTCCCACCCTACCCTCTCCTCTGTGCAAATGTGGACGACAGTAAAAAACTGAATAGTCCCTCTGTAGCCATCTTCTTCTTCTTCTAGATGTTACAAAACAGCTTGTGGTGATGAGTCCCTGCCACCCCATATGGTACGCACTTGCACCATGAAATAGCGAACACGTGAAGCACACATGGTCCTGCAGTGCACACCAGCAAACTTTGCTGGTCCCTCCACAGCACAGGATGATGACGTGTCTTTCATCTGAGATGGGCCAGGAGACTTGAGAACAGAGCAAAACACAAGACTTTAGGTGCCATAATTCTCAATCACTTGTGAGAGAAAAGGGGTGGTTTAAGGCAGTTTCTGGAGGAGAAGATCCAGGGGGGTGGGTTCTCAGCCAGAACAATGTCCCTTCTTCCTTGTGCTCCCTGACATGCATCTTTTGAGTGGTCTGAAACAAGTACTTTGAAACAACCAGGAACTTGGCATGATTTCCAATCCAGGTACAAATAAGACACACAATTCCTGGTTTCCAAGATAGTTTGCACCAACACTTTGGCAACTAATTAACTCTGTCCATTTACATGGTTTTCTGATCAGACCTGGCACCTTGAACTATCAGAGCAGATCAGCAAAAGCAACAAGCATTTTGCCTTTAAGGTGAAAAAAACATCCTCAAGTCTGTATTTTGTTACCAAGAACTTCTAAAATCTGTCCTATCTTGGCCCCCAGGTTCGGCACATCATTAAATTTAGTCTTAGCTGGAGCAACAGAAGCTCTAAGGACAACTCGGAGGATATCTTTTCTTTAGGACTATTACTAGGTGTTTAATGAGGCAAATGTGTGATCCTATAATATGTAACAGAGACATTTTATGAATTGCAATGAAGCTGAAAGCTGTAATGTAGATGGTATTACATTAGAAACCTCACCTGTGTTGCACATACACCAGCCTCTGCTCTCTGAGGCAAAGCTGTCACATAAGCACTCGACAAATAAATACAAAAGTTTACTCTACATCCCTCAAAGGCCCTCATTTTAAAAAAGTACATTTAAAATATGCTCTGTACAGCTGTTGTCTTACCATTTGCCTTGTGCTGCACATCTGGCGGAAACTGGTCAGGAACATACCACTGATAGTCTGGCTGCACAGAACAATAAAACATTATTACAGCAATATGGACTTCATAGACACTTCAAACAAAAGAATAGTGACATGATAAAAATATAATAGTGCTGTGAAGGTTTTTATTAGTCATACAAAAGTAGTTTACCGAAAAATCTTATATTTAGCTTTTTATTTCCACTGATTGAGTCTTTCAGCTTGCTTCCTTTTTTATGACAAGTGGTTTAGATGCTGCACTCATTAGAAATATTGGTGTAAACCTTTCTAGATCCAACAAATCAGAAGAAATGTTAACAGAACCAAATCAGATTTAAAAAGCACTAAGGAATAAAGTGCACCAGAAAACACGAGCAGGCATCACATTCTCTGTACTAAAGAACCCCAGGGAAACCTGGTACACCTGACAGGTGAAGCTGTTCCACTTTGAATATGTGTAACATCTGTAACATGTTTCACAGTGACAGGAATAACCCATTTAATAAAGTTTTCTCCCCTCCTCCCTTCCCCACAGGTTAGCATTAGTGTTACTATAACATTAGCTGTTATCAAATAACTTCTTGAAAATACTGTGGGATGGGAAAAATTCCCATCTTTCTTATAAGAGGAAGTATTGAGAAGGTTATGTCCAGGCAAACGAAGTTTTGTCCAGGGAAATCCTGGAAGAAAGAAATACTGCATTGTAGTTCATTCCACAAACTGTGGTAAATGAGCAGCAAATTACCACTAGAGAAAACAATTTTGGAACCAGACATTTCAGTTGAAGCTGCATTAAGCTGTCTACCTGGTTCAAGTAGTACATGCAAACTTGTCAAATTCCAGGCAATTACTGCTTCAAATTAGTTAAACTGGGAAAATAAAGTTTTGCAGAAATTAACTCTGGCAAAAATCCTGAGTAGTCCCAAGGAGACTCCTCCAGATTTCTTCTTCCCTACAACTTTTTTCATAGACTTCTAAAGATGTTTTGCCTAAATTAAGATGGCAGGATGAAGCTGTAGATACAGGAAACAGATTTAACCTTTACCTGTGCTTTCATTCCTAGTTACATAGCAGTAATCATTCTCCTACCCTGTCAGGAAAAAAGGAGCTATCCTATTTTCTCTTAAATTATACCATCCACAGGAATTGTTAACTAATTCTGTGCTTGTGGACAAACAAAACAGGCTTTGATACAAAGCAAGACTCTGCTTTGCTACAAAGCAAGACTCTGCTTTGCTTTAAGCACAGGTAGTTTTTCTGCCCATGGCTCAAAATACACTTATTTGCATTGCTTTTTTTAGTTTCTGTTGAATTTTCTGTTCTCTGATCTACTCTTTCATACATGCTTACACTATGCAAACTTGAATGAATTCTGGAAACAAGAGATGTATTTCATGTGAGACTGAACAAAATGTTTCTACTAACAATGTAAAAAGGAACGAAAAGGTGCAAAATATAAAAGGATAGAACAAGCAAAAGCACAGACTAAACACAGGATTACATACGTTAACTCAGGACACTCATTAAATTCTAACACCTTTCTTCATTGCTAACAAATTGCTCAGGGACGTATCAAAAGCTCAGAGCAGCAACACTGCACTCACACAGACAAAGAATTTCAAAGAAAACTCAGAATGAAACTGGGAGTTACAAAGCAACCAGTCAAACTGACCCCGGCGCTCCGGCAGGAATGGCAAAGTTGTAAACCCAGTGATCCCTCACAGAATTAGAAACCCAGATGATGAAAGTTCAGGGAGAAGAGCCAAAATAATCTGGGACAGTGTCCAAATTGCAGTGAAAAACATTCTGCAATACTTCCAACTCTGATAAATAGGCAGATAAGCACACTCCTGAAGCACAGAAATGACTTATTTGACCACAGCTTTTCCGTTGGATTTCTGCAGTCTGAAAGCCTTATATGCGTTTTGCAAAAATTGGGCTATAATTTCTCAAATAATGACCATCTTTCCATATGTGACAGGTTTATAGCCAGAAACAGATATTGTGTATTTAAAATGACATTCACCATGTTTAAATGCATTCTCACTAGATTTGAAAAAGCACAGCCTACTTGGATAACCCAAAGCACTTCAAAAATACCATTCTTTGAAGCAGTATTTTCTTTGAAATAGATAACTCCCCCTCACATAACCTGCCCTCGTTCAAAGCTATTCTTCTTCATGCTGAGGAAGACAGGACCCTGTTGTGTGCCAGAAAAAAAGGTAAATTTCCCATTGTGCTAGCCACACTCAAACATAACTTCCACTTCTGCCGATTTATTTTTGTTTTTTCTTTTTTTGCAATACACAGGCTTGCTTGGGAAAATTGCTTTCCTAAAGCATTCACAGAGTGCCTCACCTTCAGCAGAACCTTACTCCTCATGTAATCCTTTTTCACAGCAACATACCAGAGGGAAGATACTACTGGGGACAAGCAACCACATCTGTGATTTCACCCTTACAGTTTAACAGCAATGTTGTGAACCCTGCCAATAGCTTTCTGCCTGCCCTGGAAAGTGTACAGGGAACCTGGGACCATACAGTCTGGCTGCAGTGGCATTGCCCGACAGCAGGACCATTATATTACCTATGAATATTGAAGCTGTGAGTGAAGAAGGGAAGTCATTCTCCAAAGATAGGGCCAGAGAAAGAAATACCCAGTGTAAGACATGGAAATAAGACATATTGGTCAACAAGCTTTCTTCAACCAAATAGAGGGAAGAGACCAGAATAATGCTGACCACAGCTAAATTCTCATTTTTGTCACTATTATTTAATTCATATCATCAGAACTGGGCTCCAGAGCGTTGATTCATATTTATGAATTTCAGTAACTGTATAGCTAAAAAGGGCTCTGAATGTGTATCATGGAAGTACATTAATCTAAGATATCAGCAAGAGTCGAATCAAACAACCTTATTTTTTTAATTAAGGAATGACTACCAGTGTCATTGAAACCAAATATATAATAATCCCCTTTTTCTTCTTAGTGATATAATAGATAAATAGTATTTGCCAAAGTAAATTTAAAATATATAAGTATATATACTTAAAATATAACTCATCAACCATATATTTAAATTGCTGTAATTTTTCTCTTTGTGCACAGATTTCTGTAGGTTATGCTTTGATTTGCATGTGGCAAAACTCTGCAATTCAGTACCAAAGACACTGGAATGGCAAGGAAGAAAAGAACATAACTATCACAAGAAAAATCAGCATTTGGGGGCAAAAAGTAAGGGAAGAGACTGTACAGAGATCATCAAGGCTCTTCTAGACCTAGGGCTAATTCTAAAACCAGTAAAAAATCTTGATCTGGAACAAACAGGTTTAGTTACTGGTGAGGATGGCACTGTGATAGCACCAGGTTATTCTCCTGCGGTCACCACACTGTAAGAACATCAGTGCCCTTGTGAAATAAGAGATGGTGGGAACCTTACAGAATGCTGCTGCTGCTCATGCGCCCTGCGAGATGCTGGATGCACTCGAGGATCTTGATAGTGAAGAACCAACCCACAACTCCCATAATTAACACATGGTGAGAGAAAGAGGGGAGGTGGGTAGCTGGGCCTCTCAGGCTGTACTGGGAGGTCTTTTGTCTGTCAAAAAACCAAGAACAGCAAGAAGAAATGCATTAGCAGCAGGATATGATGACCACAGAATATTCATGTACAAATTCATCAGTAAAAAGCAACAGGAAAGAACCCCTTCTCTCTCAGCACGGGCCGCAATGCTGCCCATTTAGCCTCTTCAAACTGTTCACGATTTTAAAAATTATTTAGGAAAGCTGACTTGCACCACACCAGTCTTGGCACTTTTTATGTGAGAAAAGACTGGTTTCAAGATATGACAAGCACATTTCTGGGCGTTTTCTATATTCAAGAAACATTTATATAACACATGGTAGCTTTCAATAGTTTGAAGCAGAACTACATGGACAGGCACTTGCATAACAAGAAAAAAAAATAATTTTGGTAAAGCAGCAAAGTTGATGGCCTCGAGATTTGGGTCTGCCTTTTCTTAGGCCCTCTGTAATCCAGCAGAGTCAACAGGAATTTGCCTAAGGACAGAGCAAGGTGGGGTAAAAGATGATTAACATTCCATGATTCTAGTCTATGATTCTATGAGTCACAACTAAATAATTTGACTTAAGAAACCAAACAAATATTCTATATGGTTCCTCTCATGTTTAAGATCCTTCACAAGCTCTGTTTAATCAAATCCTAAGGCAGGAAGAGACAAACAAGATCTCCAGTGTAAACTATCGATGCAATGCAGGGACTGTCAAGTTGTACATACACATTCCTGATGCTGACTCGATAGCCCTTCGAGTATGTTGCACATGTGCAGTGCTGTTGGCATTTCTCCTGGTTCAGAGTGGCTGGGGAAGAGTGGGAAAGGCCTTTTAGCCTCATTTATAGACCCCCTCTTCACTGTCACTGCTGCGAGAGGTTCTCACAGCATCTATTGATTGGTTGGCGCTATGCAAGAGATTTAGTCTTTCATAGTCTCTAGACAATGTAAAAATATATGGAAGAAGGTATCCTGGAGTACTCTGTCTTCCTACAAAAAAATTCTTTACCTCATTGAACCATCCAGGAGAGGGCTGGTGGGTGGGGGAAATATACCTGAAAGTTATTGCATGCAGTGTTAACAGATTTGTCTAAGGTATTTCTATACGCCTGGGATGCCCGGAGCGGCAAATCACAGCATTCCCTCTGGCATTGCTATTTTTACACTTACATGAAATGCTTCCAAATAATATCCATAAAAGCACTGACAAGTCTGGAGCCTTACTGCAGCAGCACCCAGCATCAGCCAGGATACCCAACCTACTCTCCACTCCTGCTGAAGCTGATGGGAGTGAAGGGCGCTTGGCAGCACCTTGCCTCTGATACTGTTGCAAGACCCTATGAGTATTGGTGCGTGGGTTGGTTAAGAATAAGCCAATACTGAAGTTTCTGTTTCACAACAATGTTGGGGAGGACAATAAATCATCACAGAACATTTTGGTACTTGGCCATTCTTTTAAGACATTGCACAATTTTGTCAAGACAGTAAACCTCGGAATTTCATCATTTTTAAATGGGGATTGAGAAAGCTCACGGTTTTGCATGCCATGCACTCTACTATGGCTTCCTGAATGTTTGTGAACAGAATACTGACACTACTGTGAAGAGATAAAAAGGATGTTGCAGCAAACAATTATTGCAGTGGCTGCTCACCTAATTTGGATGGAGACAACTATTTTTTTTCCTCAGTGATACTAACATTACTCTGTAATTCCACTGCAGAGGTCAGGATTAATTACAAAAGCTTTTATTTCAAAAGTTAGTTTGATGTTACAACTCTTACATCAAGTGCCAGTGAAACCATCAACAGTCCTCTGGATTTGTTTTTGGTCCCCCTGCCTCCATTTTAAGATATGTTTGAAGATTTTGCAGTAAATAACTCCCTTCATCTACTTAATTTGGAAGTCATCTCTAATCATTTCTCATCTTCTTACTGCATTACTTCAGAATGATTTCATCCCAGGTGGTGACCTCATATAAAATCCAATGTCAATTAATGGAAGCCAGAAAGCCTTGGGTTGTGTGGAAAGTGAGAAAATAAAAATAAAATACACATGTGCTGGCAATAGTAACTTTCTTTAGACTCATACCTGAGAGTTTAGTTTATTCAGTTGAGACTGTAATCTCTCATTAATTTTCTGCAATTCTTCTTTCTCCTCGTTAAGTCTTTCTCTGTCAGATCTCTCCTTTCTGAAGTCGTCTTCGTATATCTGTACCTGCAATCATTAGGACCAAGTATGTGAATTGCAGTCAAGCCACAACAGAAATTTTCATCCACTTTGCTATTTGGTTGCTTGTTAAACACTGGCCAAGTGGTCAGGTGCAGTCCAAAGACATCCCTCCTCTTTACAATCCTGCAACCAAAAAGTTTCCCTCATCTTTTTTATGACCAATACAAAATGACAAGCAATGGCTATTCTCCACTGGAACCTGTCAATCGAAAGAGTCGACAGCTTCAGTATTTGTAGGCCCTTATAATTTAGAAGGCTGACTGGGAGATACCAGCTTTCAATATTATTTATAGTATATATTATAATATAGCAAATACTAAGGACAGTGATCTTTTTAAGGGATAAACGGTACCAGGAAAAATATTTCACCAACATTTTTTCCAGTTTTCTCTTCAATTATGACCAGTTTTAATCCCCCGTATCTCAGATGCAAGCAGTTACCATCCTGGTAGAGATGGGCAGTGCTAGCACAGCACAAAAACCTGACTTCTAGCACACAGTCTGACAGAATGTTATCACCTTATCCAGCCTCACAATGATCCGCTATCATCAAATAATGTCCTGCCTTTTATAGCCTATTGAATACATTTGGTCCTGAGCCTGTGTTGCTTTACACCTTTTCATAGTTGTCTGCAGCTTTACTTTACCCACTGTGCTAGCTAACCAAGGTGTGGCCCAAAGGACTAATCCATGCAGAATAAGGGCTACCATTTAGAGCTGTGGTCACATACTAAATGACCAGAAGACTTGGATTAGTCAGGACTGTCAAGGAATTTAGACCTTGGCTGGAGCACCCTGGGAAAAAAAAAAAAAAAAAATATCTGTGGGAGGCTATCATGCCCAGATGTTAGAAACTGTATGCAGACAAAATAACTGGCCCATGTACTTTTTCTCTGCAATACAGGACTTCTAATTCATCCTTTCAAACTGCAGCCCAAAGAACCAACCTGCCCCAGTGCAGAAGCAGCAGGGAATGTTACACACACCATTCAAAATCGAAATACAGAGTTTTGACCCTGTTCCTAGAAGATAAGCTGCCTTTCAAATACTGAAGGATGCAATGGCTTAGCTCTGTTTACTTTGCCAGGAATCATAAGGCTTCATCCCACTAAAGAATATCTGACCACTCCAGGCACAGACAGCAAGCACACAGATTCAGAAGCAAAACATCCATAAAAAAAAAATATCCATAAATTAATAGGTGTTAAACTGACTGGCTTAATTCTTCAGCTAACTGGCAGGTATCCACCTGGTAAGAAGTTGGAGGTTGGTGGCATTTCTACTGACAAGTAACAGCAAAAGCACATTGGGGTGGGAACCACCACCAGAACTTTCAGAAATCCTTTCATGTCCTCTTGGTTGGTCACTAAAGCATGATGACAATCTGTTTTCAAAGAACTTGCTTGCTGTGGCTTACACACTGCCCGTTGAACAGATCCAGTTTTCTTTTTGCTGGCAGCAGTGCTATGACTTCACAGGAGGACTAAAGAAATGTTAATACCTCAGGGGAAAAAAAAAAGTCAACACAGGGTTCTATAAATTATTTTCATGACCTGCCTGTTGCAGCTAATTTTTGCAAGGTTTTTTTCAGACCCTTATAATTTAGAAGGCTGACTGGGAGATACCAGCTTTCAATATTATTTATAATATATATTATAATATAGCAAATACTAAGGACAGTGATCTTTTTAAGGGATAAACGGTACCAGTTTACCGGTTAACTACCAGTTAAATGGACTAGCAGTCCACCACTAGATATAGCCTCTTTCCTGAACAGCACTGTGTAAAAGGAACAAAGGCTTTCTGTGTGGCCATGCAGGGACTCGGCTCCACAGCCTGTGCCTGGATCAGGCACGCGTGCCCCTGACCCTCCCAAGCAGAGGCTAAGCTGTTGCTTGCAGAAATATCTAGGTCTCTTGTATCCCTGCCCACCTACATGCGTCTCAGTATTTCCTTGTTTCTTCTTTCCTGATTCCCTCTCTGCTGTCCCACCTCCCTCCTGCTCCCCGGCTGTAAGATCTACTGAAGCTGCAAAGATCTACTGTCACGGTTTTGCCATATAGTCTGTTGCTCTGAGAGAGGGGAACACCTCCCAAGGAATGAACGCCTTCATCTCTTCTGTCGTGACCAGGGATGGGCTGATGACAGCCAAGCTCTGGTGAGACTGCCACGTTGCCATTTGTCCCAAGACTCCCTTCTTCTGTACAGTTAAGAGATTTCTGCTCCATTTCGTGCAGAAGGAAGTCTGGACTCACTGTACTGATTTATACAACTAGAAAAATACATTCATAAAATGGATACCCCATGAGAATTCTGACAAAAATTGGTTTACTCTATGTTATTGTGTAGAATGAAATAACTCATTACTGCACAATCAAGTGCAGGATTTTATTCTCCAGCATGTGGCAAGCATTACATTAGAGAGCAAAATCTGGCTCTGCTGTCAAACGTGACAGAAACAAGTATTTTATTCCCATTGAACAAAATTCCCGTTCTGATCACATCCATTTGTGTGTCAATAACATTAACCCTAACACTGTCCAGGATGCCAGACCTAAAATGTAAAATTATCTGAAAAGTATCATGTTTTCAAACAGATTCTTTCATACAGAAAGAAAAAGAGTGCACAAAGCACTTGCAATGCTTAGAACAAGATTAAAAATATAAATACACTTCTCTACAGTGACTGGTGTGCAGGTTACGGATGCAAATGTTTTGCCTCACACTTTGACAAACTGCAATGCCAACAAGTTTTCCAAGACTAGGATTCTTAGATAACTAATTCACTAAACTTTCAACTTCTAAGAAAAAAGCAGCAGAAGACACAATCAGTAAATCAGGAAGTTTAGCATTCCCTCTGGATGAAATTCAGCCTCTTGCAGAGAGCTGGCAGGATGTCTCCCAAGAGCCAGGAGGGTCACCCTGCTGCTTCAAGTCCTACATGAGTCCTACAGAAATCCTTGCTCCAGCCCTTTGCAAGGACTCCGTTTCACTTAGTGGACACTGCTGTGATGCTTAGGAAACACTGCTTGAATGGGATACAGCTAAACTGGTTCTTTCTTTCAAAAGCTCTACATAGCAAGTCTACCACGACAATTCTTGGGAGAAAGGGCAAAATTATGCTGTATGAAATCCATTCAGGCTTACTTCCAGCTGTTCTCACCTGCTGTCTGAGAACTTCAAGTTGGGTTCTCATGTCCTCAAGACTGTTCCTGTCACTCTTCTCTGAAAGAGTCCCAGGAACAGGAGAGAGCTGCTTTTTCAACATGTCCTGAAGGGCCTGCAACATTAAAGAGCAAAACTACTAAATGCAGATTCAATACATTTAAAAATATATAATCCTTTTAAGTTATTAGAATGTTTGCTCTCTAAACATACAGATTAGAGTGAGTCACAGATTCGTGGGGGTTTTCCCTTCACTTGCAGTTGCTTTAATTATATACACTGAATATAAACCCCATGAATAACATACATGCATGACTAGGTCCACATTTTCAAAGTGCCCACACTACATCTGTGACTTTGAGACAGGGTTCTTTAGGGGACTGTGCTTTTACTTATAACTATAACCAACATTTACCTATGGAAGTCACAGTTGCAAATCTCAACTCGTAAACACTCGTTCTCCTGTCCAAGTCAGAACTTGGGAAAACAAACAAAAAAAAAAGTGTCTAAACTCAGCTGAGACCAAAACCACATAAACAAAACCCCCAAGAACATAAAAGCAATATTCAAAGATGGCCTAAGAATGTGACTACAGTAAAGTCTGACTAAAACATTTTTTGCACTGAGTAAAATTTTCTTCAACTGGAACTGAAGTAAAGCCCTCGTTGAGAGGAAGTTGTGTAGTCTCTATAGCTTGTCACTAGAGGGAGTTATGAATACACACACTACATTAGTAACCCTCACACTATTTTTCAAATTCTGCCATAGTTCTTTGCAGATATTTTTTTTAATTTTTAACAGTATTACACAGCTCTCCCTTAGACAGGAATACTTTTTCAATCACTTTTTATCCCTCCCTGTCTATAACCATACACTACACACACATATTATTTTTATTTAACTCTAGTAGGAATACTCACACTCAGTACTTTTCAATGTCTCTCACAATAAAATACAGACTCATCTAACTTCATCCATTTTAGAAAATTCAGTTCCTACTAATGAACCCCAGCTCTCCCTTGCTGGCCACACTCCATTCATGCCATAAGGGAAGGAGGGAAGATAATCTGGAGGGGGAAGAGACAGAGGGGGAAGCGGCGACGAAGGAGAACCAATATCTAAAGTAACCCAAGGGGTAGTATTCCCAAAATAGAAAAAAAAAATATTAAAAAACAAAATTAGCACTTTCCATGGAGAGCACAGAAGACAAAAGGGAGGCTTTTTATCTGATGAGCTACTGTCCCTAAGAATTGTACAGAAGAGAAAATGGTGTAAGAGCAGCAAATTTTGTTGCCATGTCAATACATAGATAAGACTGAACATAAACATGGAAGGATGAAGATACAGCTAGCTTACTGATTTAATCTTCCTTTTGCCCCTCTGAGCCAATGGTAATCTTTTTTAGGCTATGACATCGTAGTGGTCTGCACAAATAGTAAAACAAATAATAAAACCAAGTTTCACGTTGGCATTCAGATTGGGCATGGATTGCCAGCAGCAGCAAGAGCCAGTGCAGTTTGATTACAGCATGGAACATATGAGACCTTCCCTGGCTGACCACAACCCAGACCCCTTCCCAGGCTTGTGGTTTGTGAAGCATGCTGCTGAGGACAAAGACAAGTGAAACATGCTTTTCTTCTTGCCCCTGCCTATGCAGGACACATCTCTATCTTGCTGACAACCACAGAATCACAAGACTCGCTTGGGTGGCAGGGTACCTCTGGAGGTCCAAGCCCTTGCTCAGAGCCCGGCCAGGGTGGTCAGGTTGCTCAAGGCCCTGACAACTGAGTACTGAGCACCTCCACAGAGGGTGATTTCGTGGGCTCTCCATGTAGCCTCTCCTAATATTTGACCACCCTCAGAAGAAAGTGCTTCAGATGCCCTAATTCAAAGGTAACTGAGCGTCCTGTTTCACAACATACTATTTTCCCAGTCATCTCCTGCACCCGCTTTTATATGGCATTGTCTTTGTTAAAAACTCCTTTTCTAGGACACAGGTTACTTGTCATGGCTTCCCTGACAATTACCAAATGGTAATGCACCTTTACAACTGAAATATGTACTATTCATAAGCTATTGACAGTTCTCCTAATTCTTGAACAAATGTCACCACATTGACTATTTTCCTGCAGCTCACTTCCTAGAATTACACCATGACATAAATGTATCAGGTATTTGGGCAATTCTCATGTTTGTTTATTTAGGTTTTTTTTATGAGGTTCTACATCTCAGATTATGGATGAAAAAAACCCAGAAAAATCCAGACCGTTTTTCACCTTCAAAAGGTTAACAGTAGAGAAAAGTAAGGCAAGGATTTTTTTAAAAACAACCCTTGGAAGCCATACTGTGAGACCCCTGTCTTTATCAGTTCAAATAAAATAAGAACTGCAGCATGAATAAGCTGAATTGGTTTAGGGTCATATTTAAATGCAGATCAAAATCTTTGAAGAAGACTGATAAAATACATTCTGAGAAGTGATATGTGGGGGAGGTGGTGGTAAGATTTTGTAATGTTGCTATTAGATCAATAGTACATTATTGAGAATTATGTCATTTATAGGAGATTTGGCGTTCCAAGTACAAAATGCAGACTAAACATACTAAAGCTAACAGTTAAGGATATGACTGGAATAGTTTTCTTTCAAAATTGCCATCACTCAGAAATGACAAAAGGTGGAGCTGTTTTAGGGTCATTTATGGAAGAAATGAAGATCTACTGTTCGCACAAATTTAAAAAAAACAACAGCAAATAAATGATCATAAGACACTTGAAATTAAAAGTAATAGCTGTTTAAAATATGTAACTAGGATTTGTAATTTCAAATTCACAATCTGAGTAATTACAAAGAACTTCCAGGCACCGACCTAATTGGTCTGTATGCAATTTTTCTGATAATTTGGTTATATCCTGCTTCATTAAAATCAAGTACAAAAACCCCCAACAAAACAAACTATTTCCTTGAGATATGGATTTTCTGGGGGGTAGGTAAGCTGAAAAAAAATTGTATAGGAAAATGCTCGATGGACAGCTAGATGAATAATTTCATGAAGAAAAATTAAAATACCCCTTGAGGGACTGGAGAAAGGATTTCATCCCAACAAAAGCCCACTTTGGTAGTTTTAGATGAAAGTGCAGGGTAAGAGAAACAGTCACACTGATCTACAAGATGTCTACATGATGCAAAATAAACTATAAAATATATACATATAACTATAAAATGTAATTTTTTCTCTATAAAAATGAGTAGAGGGAAGGCATTACACAGGAAAGCAAGAGTAAAGACAGTATTTCCAATCAAGAGGATAATGTAGAGCGCTGTGGCAGTGACAGGATGGCTAACAGCAAGGAAGATGTACCAATGAAAAAGAACTCACAGATTGCTAAATTTAACTGAGCTTTAATTAACATGGTGTTAAATAACATTCATTCAGAAGTACTGAGAACTGAAACTTGAAATTGCAAGACAAGCAGCACAGAGGTTTTCTGAATTTTAACATCAAAAATGGAACTGTATGACTGAAAAATAACTGCCTCTGTTTCCATCGCTAGAAAAAAGGCGTCCATGTGCCTAGAAACCTCTTAATCTAACCTCAAGAGCGTGTTAGGCTTGGGAAGGAATTTCAAAGAGAACTGCCCTACGGACATGAGAAATGGGATGAAGTAAAGCACTCTTTAACCTGATGTTTTTCACAAAACTTACAATTTTTTCAGGGGAAATACATTATATAGTTTATTAATCTATGTTTAAATAGCAATTGATATGGTGCTGCAGCAACGTTATGAAATAAGTCAGAAATTTGGCTTATACTTAAACCGTATGGTCAACAAGGAAACAGCCACAGGAAAGCCAATAATCTTGGGATATAGTGTTGCAAACTATTATGGCATTGCAACATCACTTTCATGCTGCAGACAAAGCAGGGTCAGATCGGACTCTGTACTTTGGGTACTCTGGATGATCAGATCTAAGTCAGATGAAGCCAAAAGTAAAAAGATCAACGTACTTAAAAGATTCATGTACTTGGAAACAAGTAGTAGCATCTTCCATAAACCGAGAACTGAGCAGTTTAAAACGTCTCAGATAAAAACCCACACATATTAGCAGGCATAATTGTATTTTAAAAGACCAAAAGAGCTGGGTCAGCTTAGCTAAACTGTCCTCTAGTAAAAAGTACAATTTCTTTCTGTAGCTATAGGGGAAGAGCAAGCGCCCCTGAGAGCAATCATATTTTCACTATAGAGGACAGTTCTGCTTCACAGAGAGGACAGACCGGCTTCACACAAGGAGTGAAGCAGATCTGTTCAACACTTCTACCAGAAGAACAAATTCATATTATCTGGCCAGAATAAATTCAACCCAATTAAAACAGACGAAAGCATTTCATGAAAGAAGGGTTACAGTTCCAGAATAGCCTTTCAACAGAAGCACGGTAGAAGGAGCTTAAGTATTTTTATGGAAGAACTTGTTTGATTTTGGGGAATTTGTAAGAACTTCAAGTCACTGAACCTACAATAGCAGGGGACTAGACCTAAAAGGGCACAGAAGATGTCTTCCAGTCTTACATGCATTCATGACACTAGATTTTAAGAATGAAAATACACAGCAAATCAGTAAATTACTCGTGGAAAAGTGTGGTACGTGAAATTGGTATTTTATTTAAAAGAATGGTCTATTTACCCCTCTGTCTTAGTTCCAACCACACTGTAAGATAACACAGCAAAATAAAACATTGAAGTAAGTTATTTTACAAACAAGACCTTGAATGGAAGTCCTGTCAATGCATTTCAAAAAACAGCTAGACAACATATGTTCTGTCAGATTTTTCTAATATGGCAACATTAGTTTTTTTGCCTTGACTTTTGTACATCATGGCCCTTTAGCTTGCATATCACAAGTTACACAGCAATGGTTACTGCAGTGCATTTCCTCAGGAAGTGTTTGTGGTACACCATGAAATATAAAATTGTTAGAAAACACCCACTGCTTTATGTGATCTTTTGATTAAAACAAAGTTACATTTATTACTTTCCCTCAGTTAAAAAAAAAAGTCCCATTTAGCTATTTTATGGCAATTTCCTCAATGAGACATATATACACATAATACTTATATGTATGAATACATATATGTATGTATATATAAGACAGGAGCATGTCTTGTGAAGAGAAGCCATTATTCTCAAACACAGAATATATCTAAAACAATAGGTCTGAATCTTCTTTTAATCACAGCATTTCACTGGATGCATATGAAAGCATCTTTGTGCCATTTCTTTTTTTGTTCTAAGGACAGAGAATGTAGAAAGAGCTTAGATACGATACAGAGAGGTTTCACAGGAGAAGCCAAAGAGTCTCTTAACTTCCCTCTTTATAATGCAACCCTACTACCTGTCAGGAACAGCACGCACAGGTATTAGCTAACGTAAGATTTGCTTGTTTCCCCAGCTCCCGAATGGTGATCATGAGTTTGCTACCATGAAAAGGTTGTTCCCCCAGGACTGAAAATATGGGTATTTGGTAGTGTCACTGCTTGACAACAGAGACCCTAGAATTAAAGGAAGCGGTTCTGGTCAGTAGCTCACTCCTGTTCATACCTTATTGAGACGACTTATTTCACACTCATAATGTTCTTTCTTTCTGATCATTGAGGCGTTCTTCTGCTTCAGGAGCTTGTTCTCTTCCTTCATTTCATGGAGAGCTTCACTAAGGACCTTTGTTTCTTTCTGGGATGCAAAAACAGAGAGATGCTGCTGAAAAGCAGATGGAACCATTTTTCAAGAACAACTTTCAGAATATCTGCTGTCTGGCAGATGTGCTGCATTTTTGTTGCCCCAAACACAGCTGGGAAGGGAGGCAACAGGAAGGCAGGTTGTTAGTAAAACCCAGATATGATAAAGTCTCTTGAAATCGTTTTGACCATTCACCATATGATGACACGGAAACAACATACAAGACTAAATCCCTGCTCTCTACAGTCCGCAGTTGCACAAAGGCATGAGAAAGTTGGCAGGCCAAGCAGATCAGTAACTGTACAGATGATTACCACAAACCTGCATTACTTATTACTTATGGCATTAAGGCCAGGACTAAATGCTGGTGGAGTCCCAGGCATTCCCAGTGTCATACAATATTACAGACAAAACCAGATCTCAAGATCACAGTCTGAGGGCTTTTTCCACCACATAAGAGACTGAGGCAGGTCTCAGCCTGCTCAAGAATTACCAAGCTACCAACCAAGGCTTAAAAATCTACTTTCTTGGACCCCATCACAGTTGTTGTTGACTTGAGCTTGACCCTTCCTAGTGCATGTGCCTACACTGTTGCTACCCCAGCAAACTACCAGGAAGATGTCCCTAATTGCAACAGGATTTACACACTAGTCTTTCAGGATAGTATTATAGATATGGCATTATATCAAACTTTAAGTTTAATTCTCTTCCTCTATCACTTTCAGTGTGGCTGTTTTTGATTTACACTGAAGGGAGCTAAGATCCAAATCAGATCCTAAGCAAACAGCATTGTGTAAGCTTCTCTCACAGGGTAATGCATTCCTCAGTTGCCCACTTTTGCCAGACCGTCTTAGACCAAAATTGTTCAGATGTATGAAACAGAATGGCCCATTCTACAAAAACAAGAAAGTATTTCAAATATTCTTCTGCGGCTGCTTTATGTGATCAAAAAAATGAGATTCAACAATGACACACACAGGACACCACACGAACGCATTTTTTTCTGTGCAACAGGCATATCTCTGTGGAGCCAGCTACTAGGCATTTACAGTTCAAGCTCATGAGAAGTACATCACCATGTGCTAATTGAGCCAGTGAAAAACATCCTTAAGAAACCGTTTTTTACACATGAAGTAGCTTTGTTTTTCTTCATTCTAAGTCAGTTGGAACATTTCATTTTCTCCAAAAACTGGGCAAGATTAATGGGGTACCTCTGCATTAAGTATAGAAACTCACCCAGGAGCTAGCTCAAGCTGGCATGTGCATGTATGTTTTAAGATATTAAAAGAAAAACAAAACACCAAAATCCATACAGGTTTTTAGCTATGCTCTTCTCTTCACCTTTGCCGTCCTCTTTTCCTAGCTCTTAGCACACATTCTCCTTCTCAGGGATTGACGCTTCTGGGAACACAGCCACTTATAATTAAAGATTTCCAGTTTGCTCAGGTTTTTGAACGATCTGAATTCTTACGTCTTAGTGCTTCTTATTCCACACTGAATCTTAGGTGTTATGGCACCTAGACTTTCCAGTGCTTTGGTTAGTCTTTGATTCCTGTCTATGGGTACACAGTCAAGCCCAGAGAGAACAATAAAAAATTACATCTCCGAAACAGCCACTTTTCCTCTGTGGGACATGGAGGACATGGGGACAGATAAAGTTCACCACATTATTATTTTGTGAGTCATACTCCAGGTACATTTAAAAAAAAAAAGTTCTGTAAAACAGAAGCAGCATGTAATCTCTCTCAGATTTGTTTGGTGCTGCTCGTTTTCCTAAGTGGCTCAGCAGAGCACCGAGAGAACTGCCCCTCTAAGTAAACAAATTTTAAAGGTACTGTCAGGCTGCTGGACTAGATAAGCAAGTAGAGAACAAACATCTTATTACTTTGCTCCGGCAATTGCCCTGTAGAACCCATCCCAGCTCCGTGGCTACAAGGGGGTAAGTAAATCATTTTAACAGGAAGCGCTGTTACTTTTCAAGGAAAATATATATATATACGCACACACACACAAACATATATATAAAACCAAATGTGGGTATGAGGAATGTTAGTTGCTGCAGAAAACAAACAAACAAACATCAAGCCCTAAAAATCTCATCTTGGTATATCTGTCAGCTTGGGCCTCTTCCACATTCCTCAACTTTAAAGCAGCAAGCCTGCTGACGTGCTTTCAAGCTGAACATATCTGAATCATCCTCTGGCACTGCTTTTTCTTCATCCTGCCCCATAGGCAGCATAGGAGTTTGCACAGCTGCTGACATGGGTGCTACAATCCTTGTTGCTCAGTCAAAAATCTCTACTTTTAGCAGCTACCTCTGCAAAGGTGTAGATCTCCTGCATGACATCCAAAAAGTAAAGAAATTCAGGGTAAACAGAAGCACTTCCTGGCTGAGTAAATAATTTGTAAAGGAATTGCTGATCTAAGGCTCAATTTTCATGCAGGTTAACCTGCCCCCCTAAGATTTTTGGATTATGTCATTTGGTTCATTATTAATGTATGTAGCAAAAAACCTGGGAGAGCGTACTGCTCATCCTTAGCTTTCCAAAAAGGTAGCTAGGGCTATTTTTCACAGCTATCATAGATTAAAAGGTAGGCAGTAAAAATCTTAGTAATATGAACAGGGAGATTGATTGTCTTACATTGAATCCACTCTTGGAGCAAACACAGGCCATGATTCAGCAAGTACATAACAACATAGTTTGCTTTAAAACATGTAAATGATCCTATTGGTTGGAAATCATGCATGTGTTTAGCCAAGACCATACCATAGCTGATAAGCAAGTAAGATGAATATTCTGCTTATGAAGATAAAAACAAAGGGCTTTGCATTTCTTTTACTATAGCAGCTAACCTACATATTAACTGAGCCTGGAAGCCACACGATTGCCACTTGTTTTCAGGTTTGTTTCATGTTATCAAGCGACTAGAGAAGCCTGACTTCAGCTGTCAAGAGCACCATCCAGAAACCTTTACGAGGGCTTATGAAGCATGTGATGTCATGAAGCAGAATGAGAATAGGAAGCACCACTCTGGTGCTTGCAGAACAGGGTACAAAGTTTTGTGTATACTTTGGGCATATATATGACCATCACTCAGGTTGATGTTTTACTGTGGTAGGAATTCAGCTTAAGGATCTAACCTTAGATATGAATGCCTACACAAAAGCCAGTGCCTAAGGAGTCCTGAGAGAGGTGCCCAAGCACACTTAGGGGGAGGTGAACACCACTCTAGAGCAGCTGATCAGCCCAGGCACTTTCAGCCCTACTACATCGCTGATATTTACAAGGAGCTGAGATAGCTAGCACACGTATAAAAAATTGTCAATATATTGTCAATACCAAAATGTGGGTGTCTGGAGCTGAATTTATTCTTTTATGGCCAAACACTTCATGTAACATCTGCAATGACATTCCTATTCCATTTGAAATTGCTGTAGCATTTTCCTTCACAAAGAAATTCATCCTGAACTGAACAGTGAGGAAGGAAATCTCTGTGGTATTCATATCAATCTGCTCTTTACTCCCCCACGTACACCAATGCCATGGTTTCTGCCAATATCTACTGAAATGCGTCTCTGTACATACATCTCTGATTAGACAGAAGATCAGCCACTGCCTTGGGTACAATACTGAAGAGCACTTGACACCACAATCGCATCTCATGGCTGTGCAACAACCCACACCCTGCCACTCATGAGAAGAGAAAAGAGGAGAGGCAAGGCAGCGTTCAACACTGAGCACAAACGGGGTAACAGAGCGCACCCTCCTACCATTTCCTGCAACAGCCTCTCGCTGCCCGGGGCTCGGAACCTCTCATCTTTTGGATGCTGCCGATGTCTCTCTTCCTCCAGCTCACTGACTCTCCTCTCTGACTCGTCCAGTTTTGTTTTCATTTCTGCCAGCTGAAAAAGCAAGTGAAAGACCACGGTGGGCAGACCAGAGATCCTGAAAGGCACAGCATCTCAAAAGCGCCTTCAAATACTTTCAGCTCTCAGCAGGCAGGTGTAAAGGAGTGGATATGGTTACGTGCAAAGTCCCCAGCCACTGACTTTCCCCACCCCACTCCCAACCTCCGCTGCTCTGTCTGCAGTGGAGACTTTTAACGATCCTGAGCAAATTCTCTGTTGGTGTTAGCCCAGCTGGGTCTCACACTGTTTTGCTGCCACAGGACAGCTACCATGGGTCTGATCCTCAAAGTGAATCTTCCATTTTAATGTTCTTTTTTTTCTCTTTTGCAATTTGGACTTCCCCTGCAATGGTGCACATTCAAATGACCTAGCCAGAGGCATAAAATGATCCCACATTAAATGAGGAAAAGCCATTTAAACTCCTCTTCTCTTGAGGGGAGAGGAATCAAAGAAATGATCCAGATCTTGGTAAAGCTTACTGGAAAACATTAGAGAGAAAATTTTCCTGATAAGCTCATGAGGTCATTCTGCAAACTTTCTTTTCACAGATGGAAACAGGAGATGAGAAGCCAGCTTGGTTTTTGGAATACCAGGCAAAATTGTAAGCAGTCAGCTTCACTAGGCAGCTGATATGTCTGCAGCAAAGATACCACACAGCCACAAGGAAGGAATGAAAGCTATGTCAATGGGATCTTTACCAAAAAAAGGAAATAAATAGTATTTATTTACAATTTATTTTTTTACTGAAGAAATTTTGTACAGAACAGTTTCTCAAAAGCAAAAAAGTCTCTGCTTGTAGAGGGCAGCATTCAAGGATTTAGCTGAGAGCTCCCCCGTTACAGGGAGCCCCAGTGAACTTCCAAGGCTTCACAAGCCAGCCACAAAATATGGGACAAGAACCAACAGATATAAGCTGATGCAGATCAGTGGCTGGGCACAGCAGGCATTGCAGGTTAATTTTCAGTTATCTGTGCTCTGAAATAGGTGCAATTTTTATTACCTTGCGGAGGGCATGAAGATCTCTGCTGTCATGTCCACCCTTGTCCCTATTATTTTAGAGATGCCCTGCTTCTCTGGTTATTTCGTCCTACTGAAGATTGCACACACATTAGCTTCACTTTTGTGTGATGAAGCTTTTTTAATTTGTGAGCTAAAGACAAAATAAACATGTTGTCTTTCCTCTCCTAAGATATTTAATACAGCATTGGCTGATTGGTATTTAAGCACAGACTTAACTATCAGCAAGTGGCATATGTATTCCAATAGAAGTATTCAACATTGTTACCTGTTTTTCATAAAGGTCTTTCATACTTCTAAATTGATGATCCCATTGCTTGTTCACCTCCAGAAGCTAAAATTATTAGGAAGTCATAGTAAATAACACTTATTTCAACATCATCAATAAATAAAAAAAATAGACTGTCATTCTAATCCTCCAGCTATGAGTGTTCACAACTTCCTCATTATCTGGCCAGTTCATTTCAGAAAAAGCAAGTTTAAAGTTTGGCAAGCTTTATGGCCCATCTGCCAGTGCTTTGGTGTTTCAGTTAAAGCACATGAATGTTCAGGAAGTAACATTCAGGAAACATGCAAATACACAATAAGCTACAGGTGAATCATTTGGAACGCTGTAAAAATCCCAAGCTGCAACTCCTAAGTGGCCAAGGACTTTCTTGCTATTTCGCTTTAAGTTCCATAAACATATTTCCAATTAGAAGGTCTCTGACTTCCAATGAGCAAATTGAAAGCTCCTATTGATGGCAATTATTACTGGGTGCAAACCCCACTTGCCTTTCTCAGCACCACTACACCAAGCAAACATACGTATGCAAGATGGAAAGATCGCCTAACACCACAGACTTAACTGGCAGGAGTAAAGTCAGCATGTGTGCGTTTTTATTGGAGAAAGCCAAATAGGTCCCTCTGAAGAATTTTGCTTTGTAGGATATAGGCTCACTCTTCAGGATGCTGAGCAAAAGAATGGCCTCCGGTTTGCTGCTACCTGTGACCAAGACATCACTGGCTACTACTCACAGTGGTTCCTTGGCCTTTCAATAGTGATCATTATGAAAATCTGCCATTTGTACCGTATAAATCTCTGCCCTTCTAGATTCATAACCCCATTACAGCAAGTCATAATTCATTGTTAGGAACAGTTCTCCATACATAACTCTGCCTAGCTTGGTAGAGAGAAGCAGAACTATAGGAACCAGTTTAAATGTAATTTTAGGGGCTTGCACACTTTGGGCTGTGAAGAAAAGCAAAGCAGAAAGTCTCCATATAGATACTGCCTTACAAGAGCATGGGATTAGAGTCACACAGCAAAAACAAAGGCCATACTGGGCTGGCAGGTAAAACCAACTGCAGCATAGTGTAAGTAACAGCGATAACATGTTCAGTGATTTCCTGCCCTGGGCATATTGCTGATATTGTAATGTGTGTCTTAGAGCGTGTATCTGTAACTGTTAAGGATGAACATGAGATTACTTCTCGTCTCTGTCTTTCCAGTGAGAGGATCTGTTGCTCCAGAGAACTGGCTGATACAGTCTTCTTCTTGGTCAGTAATGTGCGCTGTGACTGGAGAAAATAAATGTTCAAAAATGAATGCTTTTCGCGTCCTCTCCTCAAGTCAAGATTATCATATAAAACTCCCATCCACCCTGATATGTGCATGTAAATAAACTGAAACAGCAACTTTTTCTCTACATTGCATTTGTATTTCAGTACCTTTACACCTGCTGACAGCAGATTCTGAAGTTTACATCTGCTTTAACCCTACTTTGTCTGTTTTAATTGAAGTATTATGCAAATGGACACTGAAATAAAGAAAAATGTATATACTTGTACCATCTGAGACACAGAACACAAAATAGGATTTTAATTATCTTACAGATGGTAATATAAACAAGTAGTACAAGCCACAAAAGTTGAGCATAAGTTGCAGTGAGTGTAAGCAGCTCCCTTCATTCACAAGAACTACAATAATTAGTAGTATTGCCCCTGATAAGTGCTTGCAGGCCCAAGGCAATAAACTTTAGCACAATGGATTCAAAACAAGCAATACAGAAAAATAAGAGGCCATTTGGAGAAATTAGGAAATCAGTCTGCAATTTACGTCTTTAACTTAAAAGTATCTGAAGCAAATACCTGGCAGTCAATGGCAGTCAGTTCACGTATTGCATTGATTTCAGAATCTGTACTTTAGCCATGTATTTAAGTGCATATTTAGGAGTCCTATTAAAATGACTAGGACAACTCACAAATCTAACAGCTATATATACACTTGGCACCAACTGGCACCAATACTGCTCACAAAAGTTGTTGGGTCACTAAAATGAACCATTTCCTACCCTTTGTATAACAACAAATTAAAATGACCAGATACTCTTGGGGCAGGGGGGGGGGAATGCTAGCAAAGGTTTTCATCCTAAGTATGCCACACCTAAAACTATTTCTAATATTTCCTTCGATTCTTAAACAAATCTCCTGGAATACAAAAATAAGCCCATAATTGTCAGTCTCCAAAGTGACACAGATGATACCTGCACCAGCTCAAGCTGTTCCTGTTAATCAGACAGCACTTCAGAGGACAGCCAAAACAGTCACTTACTTCTAGTGGGTCTGTTGGGGCTTCCATGTCAGTCACATCTGCCCACATGCATCCAAGATGGCCTTGAGCATTTGTTTCACGACGGGTCTTTGGAAGAAGAACAGCAATGAAACAGATACTTTATGTTGGCTAAAGGAGCAGGAGAATTGCACTAGGATCCAGAAGATCCACAAGTGCTGCCTGTGGAAGCAGCCAAGGTTTAGAAATAAGTGGCAGAATTTTGATTTTAACCTTTTCCTCCTTCCTGACTGGGGCTTCCCAGAAGGTTGAAGAACAGTGCCTATGACTAATATGCCGGGCAAGGCAGTACTCTGCTTAGTGTGCACATAAATCACAATCAAGTGGCCAGTTCACCCCAAGAGAGGAAGTTGCATGTATAAGGGAAGGAAGGGTATGTTTTTCCAGTAAGAGGACAGGGTTTTCTACCCCTGCTTCCAGTTGTAAAAAAGGACTTATGTAAGTATCACAAGTATTAAGTGACACTAAGACAGTGTGAACTTCTATCTAGTTCATGATAGAAACATTAGCGACTCATGCTTATAAAGGAGTAATAGCGAAGTCTGTTAACAGCTATGGAGAAGAGCCCACCCGTACAAACCCCAAGTTGTTTAGGGGAAAACCATTAACTGGAGAATTGATTTACTTTCCCTGAAGAAAAGCTGCACAAAGATGGAGAGTGACACATGTTGTTATTCTTCTCCTAAGGACATCATATTTGCAGTTCTAGTACTTATCTAAGCATGGACCTAGATTCAAGCTACTCAAGTCTTCACTTGAGAAATCAGGGTACCCAACACTTCAAACATATGTCTTTAGTTTCCCATTTGGAAAAAGAGGTTAAGCTTACCAAGTTAAACTCCCCAGAAATATTAACAAAGAAAAGGCTTCCATAGACTTCACATGCAAAGTTAGGACAGGTGAAATGGAGAAGTGCAACGTATTGTCATCTTGGGTCTTGGAATGATGAATAATGATGCATTTGAGAAGGAAGTGTGAAAGAAATATCAGTTTCCTTATTGTGGAAAGATCCCTGGGTCTGAGGCTTTTTAAGTGGGGGCAGAGGCTCCTTATTTCCTTTTCAAGGAACACAATGAAAACTAACCTGTGAAATCTGACATAAAATAATATAAATCTGTGGGAGTTCTTTCAACTTCCAAAAAAGGATTTAGGCAAAGTAAAGTAATCCTGTGACATGCTGGAATCTAACAGCCACATTCCAGATTGCTGGTTCATAATGTGTGACTAAGCAACTCCTCTTTTGCAAGATACAAAACTCAATCTGGAAGATAGCTACTATTTTACAATATTTTTATATGAATTATATCCTGCCTACCTTGATATTCTTTTTACTTTTTACTGGTTTATGGAATAGCTGGAAAACTCATGGGGTATAAAGACAGAAATTAAAAAAAAAATGTCATTTTAGCGAAGACATTTTAGTTTCTACATAGAAGTCATACCACCCATCAAAAAATAAAAGAATTTCACCTGTACATATACTGAAACTAGTCTTTGAGCATATCCCTCCCAGCTACAGCACTGGGTTAAAGAAGGAAGAACTACTGGCCAATAGCACAATAGCAATTTCCACAATTGCATTTCTTGACATTTCTGTAGTGATTAATATGTTGTAAGAAATACAAGCTGATAACTGTCAGGCAATGAAACAAAGTAAGCCTCCGTACCACCAAAGCACGGCTGAGTGAAACAGAAAGGCCATGCTCCAGGAAACAGACACGCAAAAGGCCAACTTCTAAAATGAATAAACATACTGTGCTACCTGAGAGAATGTAATAATAGTTAAACTGTAAAATCCCCATAGTGGAGAAGGCAGACGAAGCACCACACATTTTAAAAATGAGACCAAGTATTATAATGTTATGAAAAGTTTGTGTCATATCAAAGCTTACACCTAATGACTTCAAAGCTCTTTGCAGAAGTAGGCAATAAACCTGTTATACACATAGGGAAGCAGACCAACTGAATGCTAAAGGTCATCCAGATGTTAGTGTCAGATCAGAGAACGATGATGTCGCCTTTCACCCACGGTCTGTCCACCTGTCTGTCACAGCTGTGTCTTAAGCATCCCTTAGCAGGCTGTCACTGCATAATTTTGTGTTCTGAAGAGTCAAGAGTCAGCTGCTGAAGGAGAAAGTACTGTAACTAAACACAAATAATGCGAACAGCAATTATCTATTGTCTTCTCACAAGGTCCTACTGCCTTGTGCTGGCCTGCTACAGTCCTATAGTTTATAAATTCATGAAAACAGTCTGTCTCTGTCTATAAAGTACCAACACTGAACATCTGATTCACAAAAATACCATCAGAAATCTTCCACATTGCACACCTGCTCTCGAGGGCAATGATTCTCAAGCACGGACACCTTCCCTTACCCTAATTCCCATGCTCAGCCATCCCACCCCTGTTTCAGCAGCAGTTAAGGCTTGGGAGAAAGCTTAGGTCGAACCGCTGCATTTTAAGGCCTGGTGCTAAGGTAAACCAGCCCCAGTTTCTGATTTCCTCACAACAGAACACTGTGATGTGCAACCTGAGGTGCTGAGCGGTCCCTGCAGCAGGGAGACGACACAAGTAAACCCAGTGCACAGCCCTACTCATGAATCACAGCTCCCACTTGAAAGTGGGACTTATTAGTGCTTAAATGACTTTGAAGAGAAGGTGAGGCTGAGACTCTGCAGTGCACACAGTTGTTATCATTATTTAGTTCAAAACAGTTGCCTGGAAAGCTGTGTAGTTTCCTGGAGAGCTAGGTGGACATTAGGACACCAGGTCCTTTATTGTTGGTATCTTAATGACCATATTAACAGCTACTGAAAGCGACTGATTCTCTCTTGGACTGGAGGATTTGAAGGTGCCATTTATAGGGATTTTAACTAGTTGCAGCACTGTTCCTTTCTGCTTCCCAACCTCTATGATGCTGTCAGAGAGCTGCAGAGATGTGGGGGAGAAGGTGAAGCTCCTGGAAGAGTAGAGGCTAGAACAGCAACAGCGTCTCCACATCTCCTGCTTTCCATGCCAAAATGACTTGCACATTTGTCCACTTTCACTCTCTGTGAGCCTGCCATAGTGACTAAGCAGCAACAACCACTGTCTGTCCCACACTAGGGCTATGCATGAGAGTTCTGAGTCAAGTTTTGCTGTTTGCTGAAATAGCTGTTGTTTGCATGCAGCTTGGCACTGTCAGTGAATGCAATTTATACTGGCCTTGTGTATCTTTTAACGTTACCATCTTGTTTGAAAGATGTATTGCTCCCTGCTAACAAACAATAAGCTCCGAGCTAGGTGTGCCTATGTGGAAGCTCCTAGCTTTGTTACTGGCCTTCTAATCTATGTATAAATGTTAAAATCAGCGCCAAATTTTCTTGTAGAGCCTTAGCTATTGCTCTTCGTTACAAGTTTCTTACACAAAATATGGCAGACTAGAAATGACATTAAGTACTCTTCAGTGCCTAGCTAGGCAAGCTTAGCATTCATACGGGTAACGCCAATGCCCCTTCACACAGTGCCTAAAGTCAGTGCCTTTTAAGAGACTTGATAGGAAATACGTCTCAAGGGCAGCAACGTGATGTTCAAGAGCAACAGTGCTGTTCACTGCGAGATCAGTACTTTGGTCCCTCCCTCCCAAGTGCTTTTCTGTAGTGACTGCTACATAAGAACAGTATGGAGTAACGAAGAGAAGAGTATCTCTAAAATCTACATGAACAGAAAAAATACCAATGAGTAGGGTGAGTAGGGAAAAAAAAAAAAAAAAAAAAAAAAAAGCTCTTCAAAGGCTGTGGTATTCTTCCAGCAAAAACTGGGAGAGGTTAAAGAAAAATCGTTGTCTGTCTCTGTGAAAACAGTTAATAGCACTGAAAAGAAATACAAGGGATCACAACATTAATTTTCTTTGGTATTCTGGAGATAAAGACACTATATTTGTTTATTAGTCTACTGCTACACCATGAAGAACAACTTAGTTGCACAACAGCACTTCAGAAATCTGAGATATATAAAAATCCTTGAAAGGAGGACTCTTTTTGACAACTATCAGACTCAGAAGTAAAAAAAAAATATATATATATATTTTTAAGGAATTTATATTTGGTTTGAAGCTATTAAATCAAATATGCAGTTTCAAATTGATTGGAGAATTCTAGTTGAAGATCAGACTGTAAATGCAGTGGCAAACCTAAAAAAACATTTACAGATACAAGCAAACTTTCAAGAGGCTGTTAAAATTTTCCAGCCTGCAAAACATAACCAGATCAGCTCAACATTTTGGAGGAAAATTTGTTCTAGTACTTCACAGTCACAGGAAGATCAGGAAGCTTCACAGGTAGCAAAAGTGACAGCTGAAGAAGGTGTCTACAAAGAAGTAAATTTTGGAGGAAAACACAGACAGCAGTGTTGTCCAAAGGCAAGGCAGTGTATGTTTGCTAGGTGTTGTGCTGTTCAGTAAATACCTACAGAAAAGCAGAGAAGATACCCAAGGAGAAACCCAGTGTGCCTGTTCTGCACGGTGGGAATGATGTCAGCTGTGCAGTGTGCCGAGGGGACATCCATTGGCACGAACAAAGGTGAGTGTTCCCTGGGAACCACTCTTGCAGCCAGAGACTGAAACGGCACTTCAGACATGCGCAGTACCCTGACACTGCCATGCAAATCAGTGCCATCTCTAACACTGCAATAAAGGCCTTGGGGAGAAAATCTAGTCACTCTTGTCACAGACACTAAAAATCAGATTTTACCGTGGGGAAATCATACCTACATTAGCTGCTAAAGAGCAAAATCAAGACTTGCTAAATGTGATGTAACAGCAGTGACAAACTGGTCAGCAAGTTTTATATAACCCAATCTAATGCTTGCATGAACCTTGGTTTCCCTGACTGTTTCACCTCTTCCTCTTTAAATGAACTAGTCAGTTTGTGTCATGAGATTTACTGGTTACACTAAAAAAAAAAAAAAATATCACAAGAAAACACTGCAGGGAATAGCAGGAGAAATAGAAACCTGGCAACCTCTTACAGGATAACTGCCTCTAACTTCTCCACACACACATGTAAAACCACACCACAGTCTGCAGTGTACGAATCTGTGTTACTTTATATAGCGTCCCTAAAATACACAGACATACAGCTCTTTATCTAGCTGGTGTCCATCACACGTTTTAGAGCAAGAGCGTAACTAACTTATATTCTCTTTTCATCCATTTCTCATCCCTTACTTCTCCTTCCACTCTCTCTCCAGAAAGTCACTTCCTTCACATGTTCTTTCTATCCATCCCCAACAAGGAAACAAAACATCATTACTCTTGCTGCTGGGCTGTGACATGCAATTGTAGCATCAACCACCGCTGAATACAAACAAACTTCTCTTTACATTTGAGCACACTTCGAGTAAACATGGAATACAAAGGAGAGAAATGGATCAAAGTCTGCTCTCCAGATAAGCAAGCGAAGTTCAGTAGCTTAAGAAAATGAAGTTAATACAACAAGAATGACCACTTTCTGTCTTTGGAGAGCTGGTCAGATCTGGCTGCTCCAAGAAGAGTGGTTGATAATTTCTCTTCTATATGTATTATAAAAATGCTTTCTTAATATCCATATGAGCCCTTCTGTTCCTTGGCTCCCACTGTTCTCTCTCTATTACAGGGACTGATCAAAACATGACTAAATGTGTTAATGTTATAGTGAGCAAATCTGCACCTGCAAGTTTGACTCATAGTCTGAAACCTTTTGTAATGTCTGAATCATAATTTAAAACATTTAAATTCTCTTAATCAGCATGAATTCTTAGTAGGACCTTTACCTAACTTTCTCCCACTCTTCAAACTCCTTTTTTTATTCCCCATTCATACTCACACACTTAAGCTACAAAGCATAATCCTTTGCATTTTTCTCCATGCTACAGGCAATGGTGACAGAAGAGAATTAGCCATGTATTTTTCAAAACTCATCAGGCCGCTCTGATCATTATGACAGATGGTACCTGTTTTATCTTTCCTTTTTGTTCACAGCTGTCTTGTATTACTTTAAAGACCGGGGTGGAAAGAGAAAACAACCTCTTGAGCACAGTTTGAGCATGCTCAGGGAAGAAAGTTTCAGATACTTTGGAGTGTGGCTGCAAGGAATGCCTGGCAGGGAGCTGGGAGCCAGAAGCTCCTGCAGAGTGACTGCTCTGAGGAGCAAGAATAAACCAGTCGGGTACCAGGTATGGAAAAGGCTTCCCAGGAAGCAAATGGGACTGGGCAGGGTTTGCTGCTCCTCAGAAACTCACAAGTGTAGCATACAACCCTGCCTGCAAGGGCAAAGTGAATTGAACTGCTTAGAAGCTTTTTACTCATGTCTATTCTCTTTCTGTAATATTCTGTAATTTCTTTTAGTAGCAGCTTTGAAGTTGGTTTTTTTTCTTCTGTTTAAAAAAAGAGAATTACCTTACTTTGTATTCTAGGAAGACCTGACCTTTCTGAGTGTAAAAGCCTTTTAGTCGTCTTTGGAAAGCTTGCAACGGAAGAAAAATCAAAGCCTTGGAGCTGTGGCCAACACTGAATCCTCTCACAAGCATCAGCACCACAAGAAGATAAAAAGTTCTCATTTTCAGAGTGCTGGATCTTTATTCTGGGAAAGGCTTCTGTTACAGTATTACGAAATAGGCACTCACAAATCAAGATAATGAAAGCCACTAGTTTCTGAAAATTCTGTCTATTCAGTAACTGCAGTGAAACCAAGAATCATTACTTGATTCAAGTAAAAGTTCAATCTTTCCTTGATGATGACAAAATGATAATTTTAAAATTTATTTTTTCTTTCTAGCCCATCAAGTATCTGCTGTAAGATTTGTTGGGTGTGGGGGTTTTTGTTTGTTTATTTTTTAATTTATTGTACTGTTCAGTTGCAGAATTGTAGAAGCTAGATTTACTCTGCGACTACCTGGGTTAAAATTTGCTGTCTTCTGGGGAGCTTTCTGTTTGCTTATGTTTTGGTTGGGCTTTGCTTTTGGCTTTTTTCCTGAGGCTGCTCTTAGCCACCAGTGCTTGCTACAATATCCACTGCAACCCTTTTTCCCATTCTGGTGAACATGGTGAAATGACAAGAAGTGAGAGATTTTAGTTGAAGAATAAAATCAGCTCTTAAACCTGAAGAAGAATCTACCTCTTCCTGTCTAAACCTGGTCCACGTGTTTCACCCACAGAAGTGTGATAGAAAGGGATTTTCCCTTAAGTATGTCAGCCTTTAACTTTTTGTGCTGTTTGGTTAGGTATTCACTCTAACAGAAAAATATGTGCAGATGCAAATGCGTGCCTTAATATGTGGGAACCAGAAAAAATTAGAGCAAGATGTGTTCTCAGAGTAAGTAAAACATAGCCCAGGCTTCTGTTTCAGGATTTCTTTTATCCACTGTTTCCCATCGTTGCCAATGAGATGAACCGTAAGGGCACGCAACTCAAGTACCAAAGCATTTGCAAACTCAGGCCTGATAATGAAAATCCCAGTTTCATGGAACAATAATTGGATGATAATTTTTAACTGTAGCAAACAAGCTATTCAGAGTTTTAAAACACAGTTGTTGCAAGTACAGGTAGCCTTTAAATGGAAATCTTTACTTTCTTGCTTCGCACTCAGAACAGTTTATCTGCTTGAAAGTTTATTGTTGTTTGGGTTTTTTTTACCATTTGATCCCATTAAATATATTATCTCTGTCAACTTTATGTTGACACACTGCTATTTTAGTTGCTATTTTTCCCTTCCTATCTGATACTTTTGTCTGCCCTTACCTCCCACAGAAAACATCCTTTTTGTGTGTATAATCTTGATAAAGCCCTAAACATACTGAAAACACTCTGCATGAGTACTTTTTAGCAATACTTGTATTAGCTTATTCCAGTTGAATGTAATCAGTTTTACAGTTAAATTTGAACAAAGAAGCTGCTTTTTTGTGGTAAGAAACATTTCTTTGATTTCTCATATTAAAACAGCAAACTGCCTGATCCTTTTGGCCCTCAGCTTCACCCTCTGTAGAAGACAGAACAACGAACCCTTTCCCTCCTGAGGTATGTTTTGAGAACAGGCATTTTCACAGATTATGGCCTCTGCAGGACCGGAGTTTGCAATCCTTCTCGTTCACATACACTCCTGCTGCACATCACAGCAATAAGTGATGTTACAGAAGACAGGGGGAATAGATAAGTACATGTAGATTAGAAATTAACAATTGTTCTAATCTGTAAAAGACTTCAACATATGTTTCCCTTTTCTGGTCAATGGCTCTAGAAAAAGTAAATACATTTCAATAAACTGAGAAGAGCTTAAATCAGTATAAAATAATGATGTCACATTAACGTCTCACCTCTCATTTCAGCTTAACACTTAAAACACCCAGTTTGCTCACCTAGACAAACTACATGTAGGGACACAGGTGCCCAAGTCCCTTATATTAGACCAATAGACTGTATGTGGGTGTCAGGGACCCAAGTACACCAACAGGCTCTAACCACTGTGACCTGCTTGTGAGGATGTTTTCCTGTAATCTCCTCCCTCTCCCACTGCGGGGAACATAGCATCATGACAAGGTGCAACTAAAGTACTACAGATAAAGGAATTGTAGGCTGAAGAATGTGCTGAGGATTAGTTTATTCTGCAGACCTGCGTTTCCCCTCTCTCAAATGTTTGCCTTTAAAACCACAATAATATTATGTATTTTTATGGAAAAAAAATCCTAGTGAAAAGGGAATTTGTTTACAGACATTTGCAGATAATAAAAAAATTACAGATTTAGAGAAATAATAAAGTGATTTAAACTCAGAAGGAAATGCCATTTTGTAGTGTCAAATTTATATTTTTCACTCCAGAAAAAAAAAAAATCAGAATAAAAACAACTTGCTGTCTTTGCCAAGAAACGTCCCGATGAACAACCAACACTATAGGGAAGCGTACAATTTTGTTTCATTATAAATATAGAGTGTTCCCCTTCGTTTAAGTCTACATCAGATTCTAATTTCACAAAATGACATTTTTCTGTTTGTTGGGGGGGGAAGGGGGAGTAATACAATTTTATAACCTTCATAATTGAAAGTATACCTAAAAATATTGCTTTATTTTCCAAAACACACAATCCAAGACAGGTACTCCTAGATCTTACACTGAGGTTGTTGGAGCTCACCGCAACCATCAAGCTGTCACCCACTTGAAGACCAACTCACTAACCAGCCAAAGTGAAAAGCTGTTCAACTTAGAAGTATAAATTAAAAATAGCAGCATGTTTCTAGTGCAGAAATATCATAAATCTTCCTCCTTTAAGCTATGAAAACCACACACATGGCCAAATGAATGCTATAAATGCAAAAAACATTTAAAAAAGCAAAGCACTACAAATGAAATACTGCCACGGTATTCTGTGTAAAACACTGAAGCATCCCACAGAAACGGTTGAGGTGAGCACTTCCTTTTTTTTTCCTCCCCACATCCTCCAAATCCTTTCCTACATCTCCTTCTGTTGGAGGGAGGCTAACATGGGGAACCAGGGGTTTCTGCAGACTATTTGTGGCTTACTGTTCTGCCCTTTAATTTCATAGCTCAATGCTACTTGATTCTGCACTGACTTCTGTTTCACCGTGCTTATTCCTCCCCTGCAGCTGGGAATCCCCATTCCTCCCTGTGGCTTCTCACTGTTTGTAATTCCATTTTTAATTCTAATTCAAAATTCTAATTCAAAAATCCATTTGAATTAGAATAATTCTCATTCAAGAGATATCTCTTTATGCTCAACACATTCAGCATTTAATTCTAATTCAAAATTCTAATTCAAAAATCCATTTGAATTAGAATAATTCTAATTCAAGGGGCATCTCCTTATACTCAGCACAGCTTCATATCTCAAGATCATGAGTCATTTTGGAGATAGCGGTTTACATGTGAAAAGAGCTATGTGTAATTTTGGATTTCATAGAAGAGAGTCATCTCTCCTTTACCTCCTCATCAATTTTCTGCATCACGCCTTGGGGCCCAGCCTTCAAAGGTTCCCTTCCCACCCCCGCCCCCATAGTGGAGTCACACAGGCAGGTGCATGTGTCACCCCTTGCAGGTGGATGGTATTCAGGACTCAATTACTCCTCCCCACCTCTCACTCCTCCCTTTCCCAGTTTGGAGAAAACAGGAATTTCCTTTTGTCCTCTTACTGCACAACAAAAAGCAGCTTGCTATTTCAGGAGAGAGGAGGGAAACCGAGAGGGAAACCTAGAACAAGTTTCTGTCATGCTTGTTAACTGCTGCTTCACTGCAAGCCAAGACAACCATCTTAGCAGATGGCTTACAATTTTCTGTTTGCAATACCACAGAAGTATAGGTTTGAATCATCTTTATTCTTCTTCTTTCTTCCTATTTATCTAAAAGCCTTTCTGACACTTCCAAAGATCTTTGTCTCCCACATCTCTGCTCACTCTCAGTTAAATCACAACTACCAAATGCAACAACTTCAATAAATGCCAGTGCTCTGGGTATATACAGTTTTGTGGATTTGTGTTATCCAAAGACACAGCTGGCTACAGAGGGTGGCATTTTGGATAATCAGCAGGTTTAGCTGACCTTTTAAAGCACTATAAAACACATCTTCTCACTCAGTCTTCCTCATAACAAAAAGTAGCTGTATCATTAAAAAAAAAAGTGTAGCAAGTTAATTGCATCATTTCAGAAATCAAAGTTTCATGCATAATCAAGCCACCCAGGGAACATCCCCTGAATGTTCTTTCCTGGCAGATAAACATTGCAAAAGCAGATTGCGTTTACCTTAAGGGAACATGAAGTTCTCTGGGGGTTCGGACTCTCTTGGGCAATAGGTTCAGGGTCCTCACATGACTGGTAACTGTTATTCTTCTCTATCAGGTTCCTTATTTCAACATCAAGCTCTTTACTTTCGCACCTGCTTAGAAAGAAATAGCAATGTTAAACTTCACACCAAAACTGGAAGTGCAGAGAAGCTAAATTTGTCAGTTGTCTTCTGAATGTGACAGTGCAGACAGCAGAGGTAGTCCTGCACCAAGCTCCTGCTACCTTCCTTCCTGGTACACAATCAGAGAGCACTAGAGCAGTGTCACACAGGCAATCTCCAAATGCTTTGCGGCAGAAATTAATTTTAAAATATTTACACTAAGCAATCTTTATGAATTTTACTAACTTGCATCTACAAAATACAAGTGGACCCTTCTGGCGATTGTATGAAGACCGTCATGTGCTCTTAATCCCACCCACTCACCAGCAGTGTCAAGAATTTTAAATTCAACTTTAACAAAAATGCAATCAAAATGTTAAATTGATTTTGAATTCCAAAACTAGGTGCTCCAGTTTCTTGATGGAACATTTTGTTTGCTGCAACAGTTAGTATTAGATTTTCAACTTTTTTCTTCCTTAAAGTTCCTTTTAAAAACATTTGTATCTTGTAAGAATTGGTCTGTTGTGAAAACTGAATTATATGTGTTTGTTGGGAAAATTTTTTTCATTCCATTTCTTTGCTAAGTACACACAGGACTCATGTGTACTTAAGGGCTTGCTCCAAATTTGCAGAACTAACAATTAGGGCTGGTTCCCTTGATACACCATAATGGTGGAACGTGACTTTCAGAGAATGGATTGAGGCATAAATAAAACAAACACCCAAAAGCCCTAGACCAACCCAGGTTTTCAAGAAATACTCATGTCTTGCAAGTTCAGACCTTCATTTCCTAATGAGCTTAAACCAACTCTAAATATAAGTAATGCACGACCAGAAAGCTAACTGTAAGCCTCGAAACTATCACCAACCTGCTATAGCAAAATTCTTGATTTAGACAGAGAACACTAAAGTCTTCATTTGAACTACCAGAAAAACTGAAAGCAGTAAGAATTTTATCAGTTATACTTATTGCAGTTTATACAGGCAATCCACAGGGATTGCACTGCAGGATCTGAAGAAACTCCTGAAGCTGACAAAACTGGCAATTGATACAAGTTGGCAACTGGTAAAATTATCCAATAAACAAACCCATCTGTCCTAACTACAAGTAAATAAGTGTGGTGAATTTTGTGCTGATAGCATAAAATGATTCATTGTATTCTCGATATTTGCAACACAAGAGACTGTAACAAAAATGTACTTTCATTAAGCATGAAGGCAAAATCATATGCAGAGGTACTACAACAAAGTACCAACTGTAGCAAATAAGGACAAGTAAAACTCAAGAGCCTTTTTTTTTACTTGCCACCTAGTAGTTGGACAAGCTAGAATTCCGTGGCAGTTTCAGAGCTGCCATGAAGCCTGCCTGCAACAAGTTTCATGGCAGAAAAAGAGATACTTGGATGTGTTTTGAGAGCTAGACATATGGCACAAGGAAACAGGACTTTTACACAAGGAACCAAGACCAGGGTTTTTTAGCACTGGAAGTTCCTGAAGCAGTAGAACACATCACATTATTTTTCTTCTCTGCAGAAACATGTTTCTTTGTAGTAACATTTTGCCTTTTTTTTTTTTTTTTTTTTAAACCTAAACAATATAGCAACTAGCGGGAGTTCACAGGGAGTACAAGCATATCTAACTGAAGAGAGAACTATCTTTTGTTAGAACACTGTAACTGGCCATAACTCCCTTTCAAAGCCATGAGGACTAAGAAAACGACCTTCCCAATGCACATTTTCATGAACTTCACAGCAGTGCAGTAAGCTGCAGCTGCTCAGAACGCTCACAGCAGTTTTCAAAGCCTCATCTGCATGTGGGTGGCAGGTAAGCCCCAGCAGCACAGCCACCACATGGCAGCTCGTGAAGAAAGCTACAGAAGGAAAACAACGAACCTTGCAAAAAGAAATCCAGCCCTTTTCTGCCTCACTAAATATTGCCAAATCATGGATGGGTAGACCAGCACAAGTGGCACTTTTTCTTTTTTAAGCAATTCTGTGCTGAGGTTCCTGGAGAATGAATTCTTGGGCAGCAGCATGACCAAGCACTCTGCTTACAGCCTTCATTTTTAATCAGCTGCATAATACAAACTTTGCAACATCAGTATCAACACCTCTTTTCTCTCAAGTGCACTTCTCTAGTAAACACCATACTCTGCTCATTTGGGCTTCCATGCCTGACCCAGCCCGAGATGGCTTTGTGTAAGAGAATCAGATGTACACTGTGCAGAGCACTCAGTGCTTTTGAGGATGCTCAGAAGAATTGAAAAGCCACAGTACAGAAGCAGTCATTCATGGTGCAGATTTAGGAAAAGTGCATGAAATTATATTTGCATAGTAAGGCAGAAATTATTGCTGTAGCTTTCTTAGAGCCCCTAGAAATATGGCAGAAGGAAGGGAGAAGTTAAGTAAAGCAAGGAGGAATGTTACTGACAGTATCGAAGGATTTCAGATAGAGCCGCTAAAACCACAGGCCAGTATTTTCAGACCGTGCTTTCAAAATGTCAGGTTTTTTATCTGTGCCTAGGCAACTGAAGGTAGGCTATTTGCTCTCCTCTTTCTGTATGAGATTAGTAGAGCAACCAGCTTACTGCTTAGCTGAGGGAAAAAACTGGCCTACAAGGGGCTTCTGGTGAAGGGCTATTTTGCTCATTGTCCAAGGTTGCTGTGACACATCCTGCTCCAGCTGCAGCATAGCCAGCCAGAGTTTAACTCCCCTACAGCCCCAGCCACTTTCTACCTTTATGACCTCTCTACTGCAAATTACCATCCCAGCTGCCAGCACAACCCACTCACCTAGCTAGGTAAAAGTAGTCAACATTTCTTAAACTGTTTTAAGTCAAATAATGCAGCTTAGACTAAAACCACTGTTCAAAATAAAGGAGCAATGTCTAGGGGCAGTCCTGAGGACAGTAAAAGATACACAGCAATCTCTGGCAGGAGTGCAGCAGCATTTAGGCAGGGTGCACTTATCTCTGCTGCTGGTTCAGCCACAGCGAGGGAAGATGGGTGACCACAGCCTCCCGAGATCAGTGTGTGAATCAAACTGGGAAATACTCCATAAATATGGTGGACTGGCTTTAAATATTTCTTTTCAGCCAGGAAGCAACCATTCCTTTCTCCTCACCGTTTGTCTGACACTGTGGCTGTAAATGATGCTCACCTCTGGCTGCTCCCACCCTGTTTCAGTCTCCTGCATTCTCCTTTCCAGGCTTAGGATACGTGGGCAAGAGCAGGGACCAGCTGTGCTTAGCTAAAGAAAGGGAACCACAGAAGACTCAAATCCCTACAAATTGATTGCTGCTCTGTAACATCCACATGTTTCTACATAATCACAGAAGTCAGAAAATGACTTCATTGACTGGATCTCTCAGCGCATTCTGTTTTCCCTCAGTTTTTTGATTGAGGTCTTCCAACCAGAAGCTCTTACTCCATTTATCTGTATTTTAATAGTAGCCACTTCAATAATTATAAGGATATATTTATTGTGATGTAAAACATTAATCAAAACTGGTGTATAGATCCAAAGCAATTTTTTCAAAACTATTTTTGGTTTGGTGAAGTTCACAGGTATGTTTCTGCATTATTAATACCCTTACTGTTCTACACTGTTGCCAATGTTTTCTAAAGTCGGGTGTTTTGGTTTTTAATAATTGCATTATTCAAATAGGCAATCTGTTAGGGAAAAAAAATCGTTAAAATGAAATTCATTCAAATTTGGGAGATCCAGGTTTTTACCTTTTGTAAAATCAACCATCAGAGAACATTAAAAGCATTTTCACATGGTTGTATAGGACAAAGTATATCCTGTCATGCACGAAAGCTTTCTGAAGTATATGAATATACAAAAAATACACAACTCATCCCACTTACATAGCATGTTATGGTAATGCAGTAGCCAATAAAAGATTAGACTATTAACTCCTCTTTGTAAACTAAGTTAGTTGCTAAATTGCCTTTTTTGGGGAAAATCAAGACATTTCACATGGAAGCAAACCCTAAGATATAATGAAGGAAGCCGGTCTCCCCGCATAAGTTTTAGCAGCTTGCAGGAAAAGGAGAGCACCAAACCTTACTCATAATTTTCATGTCATATCTGAAAAGTAGTAAACTATATCCTCTAGTCACATCTCCAAAAATAAGAAATTAGGCCTGTTCTCTTTGGTTTGCAAGCTGCCATACCCATGCAGGATTTCAACTACTAGAGACGTAACAGTGCACCACATAAAAGAATTTTTCATTTCTCCCACATATTCATCTAGTTGCCTTTAAAATGTTTTTCACTTTTTGCCTAATGGTATATCTTCATGCCATTTCAGTTTCTAGGTTCTATTGGCTTTTTGTAATTAATTATTTATAAAAAGCTGCATACTTTTTACAGCAATTCAGTTTTTCAGCTGGGAACCAGACCAAAAATTGTGCCCCACACATGCTTTGTATGTGAATGGGAGTAAAATTCCTACACAGGTCAATGCCACTCAACTAAATAAACCATGCTGTCTATCCATCCTCACAAGGTCAAGCAATGAAGTGCTGGTTGTACAGACACAGGGAATTTTGTTAAAATATGCATGTAACTGAGTCAGAGCAAAACTTTTATTTGGCCCAAAACTAAAGCCAAAATATGATGCCATGGGAAAGGAAGCATGATGTGTGGACACCAGCAGCTTCTAATAGCATCAAGGGCACTCCTTGCAGTTCATCTTTTTCTGGTCAGGAGAAGAAGCAGGAGACAGAACAACTCCCACTAATATACACTTTCAATATGGAGCAGCAACCAATTCAGCTCCTCATGGCCTACCCCATGCTCTTTTGATGAGCCAGACGCTTTTGGCTTGCAGCAGCATAGATTGATGGCCAAGAAATAGATGTTTATCAAAGAGCCAGGTACAAGTCCCATGAAGAGTCCCAGCTCTGCAGCTGGTACCATTTGTGAGATCTTAGCTCTCCCTGGTTTTCACTGGGAACCGGCATTATTACTTACTAATAGCAGTTATGTAGCAACAATGGAAATACCTACAACATGCCCCAGACATTTATTGCAAAATACTAATATTGGAGGCATACGACTCTGAAATAATAATTTCAAGGCTGGTGTGCTGGGGTCATTCTTGTGCAATTGGTGAAAGCACAAATACATACCATAAACAATTGTGAAAAAAGGTTTTAAGTCAGGATTTACAGCCAGACGCTAACACCACGGAGTCATATTTTGACGGGAAATGAATTCCAGAGTCTAGGGGTTAAACATATGCTTCATCCCCTTGGGTGGGCATTTAGGACATAAGATTCTTGCTTGACAAAACCCAAGGAGCAGATCCACAGAAAGAAATAAATTTCTGCATTTGAATTATAGAGGATGAACTGGTTCAGATAAATAAAAAAATGTCACAAATTTCAAGGCAAACCACTTCAGCTAATATTTCCCCTATTTATGATAATGCACTTCATTTCAGAAACAGGCCTTTAGAATATGGGACAGTGAGATCTGGATTATAGAATATTTAGAAGTAGACAAAATAGGAATAAAGTTAGGCATATAATTCTTAAAAGTGATCATTTATCTGTAGAACTAGCCTGTTCCTTTATGTTCCATATGATTTTAAAGGATTTTTGCTCTCTTGTAATTCAGTTCTGTAGAACTCAGATTTTTTTCTTGTAAACGTTGGGATTTTTATATTAAAAGCTTACCCAGTTAAGACTAAATGACAAAACTTCCGGTCCAAGAAGTGATGGGACGAACTAAATTTTGCCAAGAAAACAGAGACATTTGTTACAGACAAAAAAATTTTCAGCCTTAGGAGCTCTTACAAGATTAGCAGATCCTGAGCTAATAGTGAATAGTTACAATGTAGTGTAGCTCCCTAAGGATCAGTGGTGCTATTCCAGCACTCAACACCCAGCAAGTGGATCTCCGCTCAGAGTTTAGGCTTGGGAATTTGAGCCAGATCTCTTGAAATTGAGCTCCACTAGTTCTATGTTCCATCTCACATGTACCACCATAAAAAGCAGTTTATTGGGCATAAAATTTACTGTGCTGATACAAACACAAAAATTGTCTTTGACAATTATGAGGGTATACTTAAAAAGAAAGTTGTGGGGGGTTGGGGTTTTTTATGTTATTTTTTTAAAAAAGCAACAAATTATTTCCAACTTAATTTTTTAGTTCAAGTTTCAACAAAAAAAAAATCAACCCAGTATTTCAAAAGCCTGCCACTACTAGCAGCTGAGATCCACCTAGCAGAACTGCACTGTCTTCAGAGTGAGATGTCCCAGATGTTGCGAAAAAAGTGCTGGCATTTGCTTGGGAGGTAAGTGTGAGATTAGAATTAATCTTACTCCAGTCCCAAGAAGAGAGTTCCACAAGGCAAGGTGAATTATATGGGTTAAAACATGTACACACTGCAACTATAGCAGAGAAACCACTTAAACTTTCGCTCAAATCTGATGTAGCCAAAACATCTGCCTATCACCCCATAAACGTCCCTACACTTCTGTTCCCTTTATGACAAAGAAATGGAGCTTTTAAGGCACATTTAATAGCCAGCAGCTGCTTGGCTGTCAAATGCCACATCTGGAGAAGCTGTGTGCTGTTAATGTGAACAGAAACAATTATTCTTTAATAGTTTTGCTTAATTTTAAGAATTACACAAATCACGACAAAAGAGGTGCGTGTTCTTAATGGAAACACATCTGGTTTCTCTGAAAATAAGCCCCCCTCCTAAAAAAAAGGGGGCCCAGTGATTAAGTGAAGCTGCACCTATAAACCATCCCATGTCAGTGAAGAGAGAAGTAAAGCTACTGATATACAGGCACTTAGAGTCTCCCAGTCTGACTATTCCCCTTAACAAATACACAACATGTAAGAAGACAACAACTAGCTGGCTCACGTTAAATGACACGTTCTGATCACATGGTGCCTCTCCCCTCCATGCCTGGAGGTTCCTGTCCTTTGCAACAGGGTTTCAACGCTGTCACCTCACTTCCATACCCCATACAGACTGTACATCAGGAATATAACATCATTCCCCTTTCACTTGGATCTTCTGCTTAATTATACTACCAAGTTCATAACTGGGTTTCTTCCTGATGGACGGCATTTGGGCTGAGTTCAAACCTCAGGAAAGCCAATTAAATTATTTTCACCAACTTTCTCAGGCTTTAAATGAGCCATGAGCGAGTTACAGATGACTGTCTCCCTGGAGAAGCAGTAAAAGGAGCACTGTCATGCAGACTTATCACCCAGAACTCATGTAGCTGCGTGTGGATCGCTAATGGCAAGGGAACTGAAGTTTTGCCATGAAAATCAATCAAATAGAAAGCTCGGCCAAGCAGAGCCACCAACTAGCACGTGCTTTCTGAGCAGATGAATTCCCCCACTGAAATACACATATGCATAAAGCTGGCAGACAATGCCAGGAAGGTGTTGAAAGAACTGAAAGCTAAGAGTTAAAAAACAAGAAGAGAGACAAATCTAGATATTTTCAAGTGCTTTCTCTTTTTCTGTGAAGACCAATAGTTAGAAAAGCTTACAAACCTTTTCAGACACTCTCCTAGCCACAGTAGGTGCCTTTTTTAAATGGTTCCCCCTCCCACAGCCCTTTCTGGACTGGGTGCTCACTCCACAGATACAGTTTAAGCACCATGATTCTATTCAGATCTTAGATGTACTCATTTCTGTGGAAAACTGAGATCGTGATGCAAGTACCAGTTAAAAACGTCAACCATGAAATTTACACCACTATTCTTTCCTTTTCCTAAATCAAGCATCACCACAAACAGAACTAGACCTATCCACAGCCCCTTTTGCCTCTTAGTTCAGCCTTAGCCAGGATGTGGATGTGTCACCCAACACCTTACTGACTTGGGCTTGCAGCTGGGCTGCACCCTTGGAGGAAAACAAAGCCACGATTCATTTGGGTCAGCATCTCCCACACAGACCTGAAATATTTTCAGTGATCTACTAACAGTGCAAGCAGAATAAACAGATGAATACCATTTGGAAAGGAGCCAGGAAATTTAACATACAGTAGCTGACAGAGGACAACCAGCTCTGTTAAGTCAAGCCAACGTCTTGCTTGTGGTAGCTGTTAGGCAGACAAGCTGAAAAGCAGAGGAATCTTGCTGCACGGCTGTCTGCGTCGCAGGTCCAGGGTTTGAACTGCCAGCAATTGGCATATGGTTTCACCAGGGATGCCAACACCAGACAGGAACCTAGCACTTCCCTCCCTTCCCAGAGACAGACTGGAGTCAAACTACAGTGGCAGCAGCTCACAATGTCTTGAAAAAATGGAAATCCCAGCCTGCGAGGGATTTCAAATCCAGTTACTTGACAATAAACTAACCTGAGAAAACATACTTCTTGCATGAAGAAAGAAGGGTAAGGTATTATTTCCTAAGTTTCCCCAAACAATCTACAGTTACCTTAAAGCAATTTTTCTTATCTCTCTCTCAAAACAACACACTATACTTTCTAAATACTTTCTAAACTACCTTTTAATCATTCTCAGCTACCTAAAAAAGAATTTATTTTTTTTTGCCAGAGGTTATCTTGCTGAATACAGCCATATTCACTGAATACAGCCGTATTCACTGACGTACACAGCACTATCAATTTCCTTAAAGCTCCTTATTACTCACTGACAGTCTTAGAAAGGCGTTGCCATCATCACAGCCTCATTAGAGTTTGCAGCCATAATGTGACTTCTCTATCTCTATATGTTACAACGGCTCTTTTACTGCCATTATCAGTAGAACTAATATGATTTCCTGAAGGAACAGGTGCCCAAAGAGGTTGTGAAATCTCCATACTTGGAAATATCTGGATCTCGCCTAGACAGGCCCTGAGTAACATGACCTAACTAGCCCTGCTTTGAGCAGGAGGTCAGTCCAGATGACCTCAAGAGGTGCCTTCCAATCGACACTATTTTCTATGATTTTGCTCCTCAGTACAGAAAATTTCCATGTTTCACTTATTTAAACAGAACTGATACAGATCTCCACAGGACAGATTAAAACAGAGGAAAAAAGTATTAACCTGGGTCTCTGTCAGATAAATTGTTTGACACGCAGGAAACACTCAACTATATATTTCCAATAATGTAATTTAAATTACTTTTTAAATAATAAAAGTAAAATAAGTTTCTCCACATAAAATTAAGATAGTTAATACCTTTCCATTTCAACACACTGATGGGGGCACAATTCTGGATGCTCCTCTGCTTTTTTATTCTTCCTTTTGAGCTGCTCACAGTGAATCTATTAGAAAAAGGGAGGAAGAAAAGCAGACTTTAAGGGGAAATAAAAAGATTAACCATCTAGGAAGAAAAATTTAAGTACACTATTACAATGAGAAGAGATAGCCATGTCTGGTCTGCATGTCTGTTTTCATATACCATACATGACTGACAAGCAGGCCAGGAATCTACTTCCTCCTCTCCAGCAGCACCCTCGCTGATGCCCACCACTCCGTGTGAGACAGTTTTGCAAGGGTAGGAGCAGTAACAGTTTCTGGCTATGGTAGCAAGAATCTACCCAAGGAGCAAAGCCGCCAGTCACCACAGGAACATTGGAAATGTTGCTAAAAGAGCTTTTATTATTCATCCTGAAAGAATTAACTATCTCAAACACTCTAGCATGTCCCCACACTGATCAGAAAATTCATAAGCTTCATGGAAGTGTCCAGTAAAACTACTGCTCCATATTTAAGAGAATTTGAGTACTGAGTCTGATCTAGATCACTTTGAGAGAAAAGGAGCCATATGTGAGCTATTGTGCAAGAATGTGTTGTCAAGAACTATACAGGCTCCTAACAAGCTTTCCTCTGGTCAGGGCCAGCTACTGTCCAGCACTGCACTTGCGAAGAAAAAAAAGAACACCCCTCCTTCCAGTGGAAAGGACAACAAGCATCAGGGTAACAGTAAACAGTCCACATTTAGATATTCCCTTTTGGTTGAAAACTCTAAACAGGAAAAAAAGCAAGCTTTTTTAATTTTATGAGGTACCACCACCTCTCCATCACAAGTGGGAAAACAGATGGTACAAAGAGTGAGCCAACGACACCTCATCCAGAGGAGTCATTCTCCTCCTGTGCTGCAGGCTGATAATAGTCCTGGGTATGTTTCTCCAGGCTATGTAGGACATCTCTAGTTCACCTAAAAGGAGCCCAGAAGTCTTATTCTTCTCTTTAGATCAAAATGACAAACAATAGCATTCTGATAGTTGTTGGATTTAGAAAACTGTCAGGTTTCATAAGACCTATCACAAGGACAGCAATGTGACCACTGAAATAAAGTGGGGAGCCATCAAGCGCGAAACCTGCTATTTATAAGCAAATAAGTTTTCAATTACAAGTGACTCTCTTTATTGGTAAGATCAACTTAATGTGAAACCACAGCTGAACATTTTATAGAAACCATGCCGCTTCATCTACGTGCAGAGCAGAAATTTAAAATGAAAGGTTGCCAGGAGAAGATCTGAGGTGTTTGGCATCCCTCCCCCCTCTTAATTCCCATTCCTGCAGGCATTTCACACATTTTAAATGCATCTGGTAATCACTAATTACAAGGATCCTATTAAGAAAAAATGTCAATTCAGTTTCATGTGAAACCTGATTCCAGCTTGTCTGAGTTTTATGAGTGTCTGTTTAATCATAACAAAAACATGTTGAAGTATGGAAAGCTGTATTCGTTTGATTTCAATGGGAGCTGCAAACACTGGAAACTAATGACAATTAAGCCTTGTTTTGGAGTACCTAAACTTGGCTTTTAGGTGTCTGACTTGAAAATGCAACATTTGAAAAATGATGATCTAGAATGAATGCTCCCCACCAACACTGAAACAACAAAAAATAAACCAAAATGACTAAATGAAATCTGACCATACTTGCTTGAATTAAAAAGCAAACAAACAAAAAAACCCCACACACACCCAAAAAACCAACACAGAGTTCAGGCTACTCCATCTCTAATCCATCACATGGGGCTCAGACATTTCAACAGTCTCAGATGCATTTGCCAAGTTATGCACAATTTTGCAGCCCATGTGCTGACATACAGGCCATGTTAAAGGGATACAGGCTAGATGTTACTGAAAAGAAGATACCTAGGTTGGCAAAATTCATGCAAGTTCTGAAAAACTGAAAAACTGGTTCTGCCATGGCAGGATGGGAAACCAGATTTGGGGCCTCACAGGGAAGGGGTGCTGCACACTCCCTGCTGGGGAGCGCTCTGGGATCACGTAGCGGGTGCTCCAGGTTTTCCACAGCCCTGCTCTGCGAAGCCAAGGAAATGCATGAAAAGATGCTGCTAAAGCCAACAATTCTCAAATCACTGCATGGCCCAGATGAGCACCCAGCCAGCATAAACAAACAGTTCTTCAGAAACCCTACTGCTGAATTTGCTGGGGTGGGGGGGTCCGCTCCCCTGTGGCTCAACAAGGCGCACTGTATGTATTTCCTGACTCTTAGCCATATGCAGATTTTGCAGCACATCCCTGCATGCTGGGTACCTTGATCTAATGCGTGTCTGTACAAGCCAGCCCAGCTATCAGATGCCATTTCATTATCGTAGCATGAGAGTACATTTGCCCTCTTCTATCCCATCCAAGATATGGGAAAAAGTAGTAAAAAATTACCTGCAGTGATAGCTGGCATGATCCACCCAGCTAAGCACGGTTAGGCTAGTGCCAGCTAAGCAGCACTGCCACCTGCTTTGGTTTGTCTCCCCCGTTTCCCAAATTATTGATGCGTAAGGGACTGTTGATGGAGACTCATGGCTTTGCCTTTCATTTCTTACGGGTTTTTTTTTTTGTAAAGTGCATCAGTTCTAAAAGGTTTTTCAAACTATTTATTTTTTTAAATCATTTCTTGTTCTTCACAACAAAAAATTTACTGCAGTGAGTCTGACCTGTGTTGGCAGTACAAATTGTGCTAGATCTAAATGCACAGTTGTGAACCGGAATGAAAGAGACACAGCTAGGTTATTGTACCATGTGCAACCGTTATTAAAACAACCGTAAGTTTTTACAACTATAATAAGTAATGTAATGTACGTTTTTATTAGATCATACAAATTGATGCCAAGATGACTAAAAATCAGTTACTTTGAAGAATTAAGGCTCTGTAGAAAATAGGGGGTTATAAGAGTCATGCAAAGGATTGCTCAGAATTACATGAATTCTGTTTTCTGTCACGGCTTTTAAGAACAGGAACACCCTGAAGTAAAACAGGATCAGTTTTGCTCACCAATCTATACAGGTTTGTGATAATTGAACATGTTTGGTAAAAAGCATGCAAAATTTCCTTGGTGCTTGCCCACCAAATTTATCAGTGCACCAAGCCCTAAGTACTTCCTAGATATACCCAAATAAGCCTAAAACCCACTTTTTGGTCAGAGTATTAATTTGCATGAAAAACAAATGTGGGTTTTCCATACACAAAAAACACATTTGGAGAGAAAAAAATACATCATTCAAGAATGACCAGACCCGCTAATTCTAATAAAATCTTAATTATAAAAAATTATAACAGACAGACAGGCACTCATCAGGCTGGAGTTTCAAAATCTGATCCAAAATGCATTTCAATAACATCTGTATTGTAAATGTTAAAATCCTGCACTGCTCTTGCCCCATTCTTTTTCTTTCTCCAAGTCTATTTGTGGCTTAAGAGCATCCTAGTTTCCCAGACCTTCGCTCATTTTCCCCAGACCTGCTCTGTAATTCACTTGTTCTTCAGTTGTTTCAAAGCAGTATTTTGTGGAAATACTTCTGACATTCATTTTATATTGTAAGTTGGCCTAAAAGAGGCAGAGAAAGGAAAGGAGATTTTTGTTTTGTTTTTCCTGCCTAAATCAGTTCAATGATTTCATTTTACAGACCACCACCATAAACAGACATATTGTCACAGCAGAAGTTGCAGAAAACAGAGTATGCCAAATAAATGGAAGTACATACTAGCAAATTATACATAAGGAATAAACCCATTGACAAGTTACCCTTTCAGCGATACCCATTTTTGTACTGTGCAAGATCCAGGGCTGGTCACAGCCAGGCCAAGTAAACTTACCTCATTTATGTATTACCCATATTGCAAAATAGCTCTGAAACAAAGTGGAACATATATAATCATAAATGCTGTTGATAAACAAGCAAGCAGGTTATACATTATTTGTGTGTGGCTGTTGTGTAGGAAGAGTGGGAGGAAGAAATGGATTATTACTGTAAATGTGATCAAAATGGAAGAACTGAAGAAATAAACATTTGATGAAGGAGGTTCTAAGGAACACTCACTGAAACTAATCTGAAACGGGAATTAAGTCTCCAAGATTTTTTTGCTCTGAAGAAATCAAGCATACAACATTTTTGTGGTCTCCTCCTACCTAGATATTCCCAGGTTTGGTACTCATAATAGCAGTAGTGTGCAGTGCAGCCAGCCTTCAACCAGCCATTGCAATAGATGTCCTTCTGCTTTTGCATCCAATATTCTGCTGAAAAATGCAGCTTCAGTCATGTAAATGCAGCATGAGAAAAAGCCACAAACACACCAAGATCTGCCAGTTCTCTCCTCCCCCTACCCCCCCCCCATTATTTCCTGATAAAAGTGCTGAAAATTCAATATTAAACAAGTTTCAAACTGAAATTTAAAATCTGAAGCTTGATTTTTGCCAGAAATAAAGATGGGTTAGGTACCTTGGTTCTTGCCCGATTTGGTTTAGATCAGATAAAACTGGTACCTGCCCTGTGTGATGCAAGAAGATTCAATGCCAAATACTTAAAACTGATCTCACCATTAAGTACAATTCTTCTCAGTGAGAGTAACGGTAGATTCAGAACAGCAATCACCCCAAAGAACTTACTTCACAGATGCCCTCCCATGAAGCTGTGATATCCACAGCTTGATAAGCAGGCTCAAACTATGTAGCAACTGAAGTAAAAGCCAGAACAACAGAAACCCCTTGAAATGGACCAGACCAAGGAAAGAGCCAGTTAAGGGCTGAACACACTACTTCTACCCAAAACTGAATGCCTGGCTTTTGGCAGCGCAGAGCAGAAGGGACTCCAGAGAGGCTCTGCACTGCAGGTTCTTTGGCTCCAGTCCAGGAAAGGAGAATGTGCAGCGTAATCTCTGCATTTGCTTTGTAGTACTGGCGGTAGCAGGGTGACTTTGCACAGATGGACAATGCCTGCTGTATAGCTCTTTGGTCCTACAACTGCTGGTCCTCCACCCCTGGGTATGTGAAAATGCTTCCATCGACACACAAATTAGTTTAAGTGGTAAGTACAGAACACTGTTTTAAACTACATGACCTTGTTTAAGGAAAAAGTGATATATTTACTTTTAATTAAAACAGAGAGAAAACCAAATTTCAGGCATATTTCTCTCTTTGGAAATCAGTCCATTTAACAGTTTCTTAAAACCTCTGGATTGTATATCTCAAGAACTCGATCTAAAAATGAGAAAATTATTCCCCAGTGAGTATAAATCCCTTCTTCAGATAGAAATCAGTGGCACAAATTTTACCAAAAAGCAACCACAGTCATGCCTAGGACTCAGGTGACAGACTTTGGCATTTGAGCTTACCATATCAGTCACTCCACATGGGCATCTGCATAGATGAGTTTAAAGCATGCAAGCTAATTCGAAATGCTACAAAACATAAGTTCAATGCCAAGAATATCATGACTACACTTTCAGCATGCAAAAGTCTCACATAAGAAGTGACCAGAGGAAGTCATAAATATCATCAAGCCATCAAAGCCACATACAGCATACCTCAAAACACCCTCAGTACTTCTCTGGATTCCTGTAGTCACCCTCTCTCTCTCTCTCTCTCCAATCATCAGAGACCATAAAAAAAACAGGAAAATACTAACTTCTAATTATTATAAGGTTATGAGTTTGGGAATTGGGAAGATATAAGCTTTTCTGTTTTGAGGAGGTTTACAACATGTTAAGAAATTGCTAGAAGATGTACAATAACAACAAAAAATGTCACCTAAAGAAAATCCCAGTATTTTTCTGTGTTTTGAAACATATCTTAACTTTCAAGTTACTTGAGCTCCTCTGACATTTAAATGTAGCCTTGTCACTTATTTTTCAGACACTGCATGTAGACTCCTCATTTTTAATACATTTAGAAAAGATCTTTTCTTCACTGGAAAATCTTAGGTTCAATTGAAACCAATTACTGTACACAGGTCTGGGGGGAAAGTCAATAACAACTTTGGACATACCTATTTTTACGTAATTTCTGTGAAAGCAAATTGTTGTTAATAGAGTACAATTTAGTTCCAAAAAAGTATAATATGTGTTGATAAAATAAAACTCTCAACAAGAAATATCTTTGATTTCTTCAAAAGTCATTTATAAAGCAATCACAGATCTGTTACATACACAGAAATCTGCCAAATATACAGATCTTCAGAAAAACATTTGCAAACTAGGCATATTAATGGAATAGCACTGCATGAGCTTTTCCAATGGTACTTTCTCATCTGAATCCAACTAGCATGACAAATTATTTGGAGGCAGACAAGATGGGAAGAAAGTACTTAGGTATTTGTTAAATGTCAGCTTTAAATTATGCAGTAAAAAATTGGTTCTTTATTATTATTCACTGCCAAAGTATGGACAGGAAACTTTCAAAGAGATAAAATACTGGAGTGAGAAGGAAAAATGCTGCAGGATAAAAGCAAGATTAATTACTACAATATTCACTGATAGTGCCCAAGATGTTTTTACCGAACAATTTTTAATGGAGATCTCACTACAGTGAAACTGTGAGGTTGTGATAAGAAAGAGAAATGATGGAACTTTCTTGTGCAATCCAATCCAAGAAAGAAAAGATTTAGGATCTGTCAACTCCAATGACTTTGGAATCAAGTCTCTGCAGTATAAAAAGGTAGCACAGTAACAGGAAGGAGACTGCTCCAAGGGCCCAGGTGTCTGGGAAGGAAGCAAGGCTGTGAGAGAAGAATTCAAGATACAGGCAGACCTACCTACAAAGAGCTGTGCAACTACAAGAACAGAAGTTTTACCAATGAGAAGGTAAGATAGGTCTGATTTAGATGAGGAATGCAGCTCTATTTTACTTAAACTTCACGCTCTCCAGCAATGCTTCAAAATGTCAGGACAGAAAAGAGAAAGAAGAGCCCATGGAAAGGTAAGAACAACCTAATGAGCCATTTGCAAAAAACCCTTGGCATTACTTGGCTATTTTGCCGGTCCTAAGGAACTCAGAAATTCACGTTGCTTTCCATACGTTCTAGTGTGCTCACACTTTTGGAAATGCTGCACTGCTGCTGCTAGAAATTTGGACTCTGCTGACAGCATATCACAGTGTACTAAGGATGCAGAAGCAAGTCAAGGGAAGATGACTTTCAAGAAGCTCTCTAGGCTTCTAAATGGTTTGCTGTGAGCAAAGTAATCCTCACAGTGTACTGACAACTTCTGCTTCATTTTGAGAGGGGAGAGGTAGGGCAGTCTGGAGTCCCTACAGCTGCCATAGCACAACAGGTACCCGCTGGCAGCAGCCAACACTGGTTCTGAAAACAGAAGAGTTGCTTCTCACTACAATGGATACAAGTACTGCAGCTTTATATTTTGATCAAAGAAGAAATCAAAACAAGGGAAAAAGTACCAAAAAAAGAGTTTTCTTTTCCCTCTACACAAACCTCATCTCACAAGTTCTCATAGCTCACCTCATTTATATTTATTAATCTGAAACATACCACTTAAAATTTATAATTCTATGACTCCCAAGTATTCCTTACTCAGGGTTGGAATGCATCAAAACTTTTTCTGAGACACAGCACTGATGCCAATTTACAGCAACAAGGCAAGCAAAATACCACCTAGCCCAGAAGACTATCCCACCCTCAAATGCAATGTGGATTATAGAAAACAATTTGTAGCAGGTGTGGAGAAGCGCCTGCCTGTCTCCTAATGACAGAACCAGCTAAGGGAATCCTGTGCCCACTCTGGTCAGTCAAGAGCACAGAGAACACCCCATACTCTACAGAACAGGTAAGACTTCCAAAGGTCTCAGCAGAAGTATTATCCAAGGAAGGAACGTGGGTCAAACCCCAGTACAGGTGAACTGAACCTCCATATCACTCTATTTACTCCAAAGTGACTGTTTGACATAGCTTCAATGCTCTATACAGCAAGAATCTTTCACTATTCCTGTACCTTTCACTGTCCAGCTTTGTACAAGAAAAGAAAGTAAAAGAACTCTCCTATAGACCTTCTACATAAAAATTATGAAGAAATTAAGAAGTCACTTAGAAAAAAAAACCCTTAAAATATCAGGTTTTCGATTTGAGGTCTCTTTGGTAGATAACAAGGGAGAAGAGGCACATGACCATTTTGAGGCTAGGCAGAGACCCGCTGATACGGGCTTCAAATTAATGCAGAAGTTACTCACCATATTTAGGGAAGGTGTTCGTCTCCGTGCTGCTAGGTTAGGATGTACTAGTCTCAATAAATGCTCTCTGAATCAAATGAGAACTAAGTGGTTTGGAGGCAAATATGTGTGTGTGTATATATATATCTATCTCTATCTTTCTCTCAAGGTTTAACCTACACACCAGGCTTAGGGAAACCCCTTTCTTAAAGTCATTCTAACGTTGAGAGCATATTCATCTCTCTCAAACACCGCCCACGCAGATCTACTTGAAAGCACTGCTTGTAAGAGACCACAGAGGATTCCCTCTTGTTCTTCAGAATACCATGGAACAGTGACACAATGGTACGCCCACGCACCAGCAAAAGCTGCTCTGTGGGAAAAGCGGCGGTCTAGCATGGTGGAAAAGTTGCATCAACCCAAAAGGTATAGAACACAAATATTAATCTAGAAGCAGAATAATTTACTGTAAGGGGCAGATAGGTCAGGGAGCCATTTCTAGGAATACGTTTTAATTAGAACTTATTCTAAAGGTCTCCCTACAGAATCAGCACTCTGTTCCGCCAGCTATAGCCTCATCAGAAGTGATACTCAGCTCTGCTCCCAGCCAGAAACACTACATTATCGTATCTGATTTTTTCTCTGAGGAAGAGGGCGTATAGAAGCGGAGACTGCAGAAACTTCTTCCCTCCACCCAGAAAAGAAGTGATGCAGCATTTTCCAAAGTATACTATTCTTTTTCAGCCTATAGTTCACTGCACACAGAAGTTAATGCAATTTCACAGATAATACAAATTATCATTGTCATGCTGTTAGCTAGAAATTAAAGATTCATGACAAGTAAGTTCAGAGAAGTTAATCTTTAAGCCAAATTCTTGTATTGGTTTCGGTTTTGATGACTACAAAACCTGCGCAGCTTTGCACCAAGGACTAGAACCCACTCTGACATTTTTTGGGGACTCCTGTTGCCTTCTGGATTGGAAATACTAGTGATCTAACTGCCTTGAGAACATTCTCATCCTCCTAGCAGGAAATATTACAGCTGCTCAGTAGAGCAGGGTGGATCTTTTTCTGTCAAACCATTTACACTCTGCTTCTCACATGCACACAGACAGTAATCATTTGCAAATTCAGTTTTGTTAAAATTGTTCTGGAGGCATTTGCAATTATAGCAGAGGAAACAACAGGCCAGGGTCAGGATGTGGGAGACCAAGGTTCAACTCTTTTCCTTGCCTTTCCCTGAAGGGAGTTTAACTGTGTTTGTACCTCCTGGATAAATGTTTTAACTGCTGGAGCTGCAGGGTGATTTCTCCAGTCTTTCGTAATAACAGTCTTCCACTACGTGTGAAGTATTTACCATTACTTCATTGGATAAAATGTTAGTAACTTTAGTTTGATGCTTCAAGACATTTACCAACAGAGTTGAGATATACTGTCTGCCTGGTTAAAATAAAATAAAATCATAAAAAAAACCCCAAACCAACGGCACAAACATCTTCCACTTCTCAGAACAGCATCCTATTCACTCAGCTCCACATCAGTTACTTTTTCTTACTCTGATCTCTTGTTTAGTTTTATATAAGCATTTATAAAAAGCAGAACAGCCTCCACAGGGGAGGTTTGAAAGAAGCTACCAGCAAAAGCTCAGTAGCAAACTGCTAAAGCACTGCTTCAGGAGGTGAGTGGCATGTACTCAAATCCTTCCAAGCAGCCAAAGAAATCAAAACCAAGAGATACATGTCTGAGAGGAAATGCTTTTTCCACCACATGACTGAGCAACAAGGGAAGAGCATTACTTCTTCCTCAGCAATGCATTCACACAGAGCACGGTGAATTTGGTCTTCTCTATGTCCTTGGCTTTCACTGCACTCAAACACAGCTTTTGACTTTGGACTGACCAACATGCTTGACTTCCATGGGACTGGAAATAGTTCGGGGGATTGTGTTGTCATTTTGTCATCATCTATCAGCTCAGCAATGATGATGGAGCTAAAATAAAACTTCCCATGTGTTCTGTTCCTGGGTTTAATATCCATCACCTGTTCAACTGCACCACTGTGGTTTCTGCCAAGGAGGCCAGGAATAATCAGATTTCTCCTCATCCAGGACCAGGCTAAGCCAGGGCTGTTAAGCCTTTAAGGTGCCTTCTTATCTTAAGGGTTGCATGCCACCCTACGAGTTAAGTGACCAAAGATACCAATGTATTCTGGGAAAAATTCCCTGAATAAAATGCAAAATGCTTACAAACATTTTAGCTGGAGTCTTTCTGAGCTGCACACATTTACTGTCATGCTTGCCTACCTCTAGCACCTCTCAACAGCCATGCCCGAAGTATGCACAGGGAGGGATGCGCCGTTCTGTCTGCTGCAGCAACAGCTGCCTTCTGCAGATACTAATGGGAAACAGCATCCTTACTGCTTCCAGAGAAGAGAAAATGATAATGTGGGCACTTCTGTTCCTGTTAACACCAGCTTAACAGCCACCTTGACTCAAACTATTACATTGTTTCGTTTTTAACTCCTGTAAATGTTAGTGATATGAAAGTAATGACATTTTCATCACAGCAAAGCAGGCACAACAAAATGTTTTGTGGAGGTAGAGAAAAGCAGTCAATGGAAAACTGAAGGGGGAATCCTTTCTCTTAACCTCCAGTGGAAAACCGTAGGGGTACAGCAGAAATCACATATGCATCTTTTTAACTGACCTCCCCACTCCCCCCATTCAGAAAAGCAAAATCCTTTTGGCTAAACCTTTCATAACTGAATAATAAAAATTTCATTGCTTCTTACGCATACCCAAGCCACTTATCTAGAGAAAGCCCAGATTGGATGGCTGCCATTCAAATTATTTTATTGTCCACTGAAGAACTGTTTGTTTAGGAGCTTTCCATAGGGGAAAAATAAGGAAATGAGTTAGAGAAAATTTAATATAATGTAAAGACAGCAGTTTAAAGTACCAGATCCTAGGTGACTTGTAAAGGGCTTAATTGCCATGTAAGTATTATTCAGGAGAGAAAAGACCAATACAAGGAAGAAAGGAGACTGGAAAAAAGCAAGTTTCAGAAGTGCTCAAAGCAGTTTGGGACTCCAGTGTTCTGGATAGAAAGCTGAAGACAGATTTGCTGTCCAGGAAGTTTCAAGATTTAGTTTTAAGTTTATAGTTTGATACCACACTTAGGGCATTCTGCTGAAATAAGGCAGCCTGCTGTTCTCAACATAAGCTTACTCACTGGCTGTCTATAGCTGTCCTCTATCTTCTCTTTTTGGTGCATGAATGAGAACTGCTCCCACACATTTACGTTTCTGTCAAGCTAAAACACTCTCTTCTACTTCACACAGAAATAGGTTAGCCACCATCCTTTTTCTTATTTATATATTTCTTGAACAGTTTCACGTGCCACAGATCAAGAAATAGCAACATGAGACCAGTCCCAGCTGTGATGTTTTTGAGGTAAACTAAACACTTAAAGATGAGGGTACCTCCTATCCACACTTCGTACAGAGTTGAAATACATTTTTGTGCTCACAGAAGTGACTTTCCTAGGGCGGAAGATATTGCTGCACAGTTCTACCCTAAATTTTAGTGAACCACTTTGATTTTAGTTTGGACTCAAGACAGTTTTTGCCTGAGATGTATTAAAAGTCAAGACACTTCCCACCCATTTTGTTCCTGCTCCCTGTGTGGCTTACTGCTTAGCCACGAATGAAAGACCACCCACAAGAAATTCTCCCTTCCTCACAGAAAAAATTGGAAATGCCACAGCTCCTTTACGAGATCTTAGATGGCAATTCAATCCATTTTTTATTATTACTCATATTCTCATGCTATTTCACTGGGGTTTCCTGAGGGTGTTAATGAAGTTGATACAATAGCAAGTATGAAAATAGGCCTTACAGCAAGCCAGCAGCAGGTTCCAGCAGAACATCACTTCCATCACATCTTTCAATTCCACAAACTTCAAGCACACAGCTCAGTGTCAAGGAAGTTTGACTACAAACTTTTTTTTCTGGCCAAAATGGCAACCTTGTTCTTCAGCTGGTTGCCCACCCATTGGTTTTTACCATGACTTCTTTTGCTGAAATGTTGCGGTGTTTAAATTCTAGTACAAACTAGAATTACATCTAATTCTAGGCAATGTATGAATCCTCCATGAAAGGGATTTCTCCTTCTCAGCCTCAGGTAGGAAAGAAATCTTTCTAAGCCTACCATACATAGTTTAACCTGTTTACCAGTTAACAAGAGAGAAAAGTCAACTTTGAAGGCACACGAAGTTTCCTACTCTATAAGTCAGTGAAATTTTAAAGCAACTTCTAGTGGTTTGACAGAAGTATGACCTTTACCTCTTGGAGACAGGGTTGTTTTGGATGAGGCAATGCTTTTTCACCCAGATTCAGGGACTGCCAAAAACTGCAAGTTGCAGACATTTTTCTGCCTTCGCTGTATCTTGGCTGAGATACCATAAGATCAGCCACAGAGCCTGGACGACTTACATATCTTCTACTACTACAAAATAGTACAGAATTTTCTCAACAAGATTATCTACCAGAAAAATAAGTTTCTGGTCTTTGATTTTTTTCTTAGCAGCAAGAGAGTGCAGTGAGATACTATGTTCACCTGTAACAGTGGTACAAGGTACATGGATAGCCTGCAAGATGTTCAAAGCTAAGTTCAAGATCATAGAAGGCATGAAGAATTATCACAAGGCCCATCACTGCCCACCCTAAGTGTAAGGCGCACACTCTTGATGTTAACCTGTCTTTCTGAGATACACTGTACAAAAATGTGTGTTTCAAAATATGTCAAAAAACTTTACAAAAACTAGCTCTGTTCATTACACTTTCTTGTCTCTCTGTAGAGCTCTGTGGAATTTAAGCACAGCAGAGGTTTTGGTCACGTTAACTAAAGCACCATTAGAAGCTGTGATCGTGTCCTGTCTCCGGTGGGATATAGTTACTTATCTTCCTAGTAAATAGTAAACCATGACATAATGGTAAGAAAACACTAGAATGACACTGAGTAAGGTAATACACAATAATATAAACGAGTATTGTACTGAAAAGCCACTCCCTTGAACAGTAAGCTTAGCCTGCCTTTGTCAGCTGCCACTACTATTACAGGTTGTACACTGTCAACTGAGCACAGGAGCTACAAGAGTCTGGTTTACAAATCAAAGGAAAAAGGCAGTAAGGCTTAATGTACCCATTGAGATCTAGTTTGCCATCAGTACAGGTGGCTGAATAGAGGAAGATGCCTTCATCTAAACCCAGGTGATCAAGGGCAGCTGACCAAGGGCAACGGAGAAGTGAAGGCATCTCATAGGGGGTATCCTGGTTGTTGGTGGACAGGAAGAAAGGCACTTGAGAAGAGGGGAAGGTTGTGAGGGGCGAAACATCTACCACTTTTCAGACAAGAATTGTACCCTTTCTCAGCTTCCCTGGAGGATCTGATGACCTTTTCACAACCACTAATATTCACCATAACACTGAAGCAGAAGTTCCACTCCCCTGCCTCCACCCCAAGCACATGAATCTAATTTTCCCTTTTTGTGAAATCAAGAATATCTGCTTACAACTTTGCTATATGGTTGTGCAAGACATACAAGCGTGTGGTAAAGCCAATAACCACATTAGAGAGAGAGCACTCTCATTGTTAGAAGCCAGATCCAAGCATTTCTAATGCCGCTCTCCATCACATAAGCATGCAGACACACACACAAAAAAAATGTGAAGGCAAACATTCCTATATATTGTTCGACACAAAAACTGCCTTAGAGCTGTTTCCTGTTACTGAAAGAAAGGACTATAAAAATAAAGGCACTCCTGATCTTAGGCTGCTATTTCCACCTCATATGACCTTAATTTTATGGAAACTTTACCCTTGTGTTATTCAGATTTTACTCATAAAATGTAGACAGAGGCAGTGTATAGGCACTGGGGAACAATCAAAAAAATGTAAAAATTCCTTGAACAGTAAAGAAAAATGTTGTTAAAATGATTAATTTTTATAAATGATGTAAGGAAAAGCCATTTACTGTAGTGGAGATAAGGCCCTTTTTTTCTTCCTTTCTTATTTTCCCGTAATAAAAAAAAAAAAAAAAAAAAAAAAAGGCAGCAAGTGCTTGGAGCACTAGGAAGCTGTAGCAAACAGTTTTACTTCCCTTATGTACTTTCCCAGCAATTAAAACCTAAAAAAAAGATTAAGAAAAATATTATTTTATAACATATCCACCTATTAAGTACATCCTTATTCTAAACTTTTGCCGCACTTCTCTGTGCATCCTACTTTTAAGAAATCCTTGAACCACAGCAATGAGCCGGTGAGTCTCATAAATATCCTGTTACTACTTGTCTTTCAAATGTTTGCATGCATTCAAGTTTAGTTCAACCTAATTTCCTGAAAAAGCACATTCAGCATTTGCAAGCCAAAGATAGACATTGAAAAGCAATTTAACACATACTCAGATGAGACATTCTACCACAGGAGAAAAAGAGTAACGGTCATAGAAACAAAGAGAAAAAAATTGACTCTTAGCAGTTCACAGCCTAATCAAAGTGCCAAGGTGAACTTAGTTGTCTACACAGAGATCTCACTACATAAACGGGGTGCTGTTTTCAAAATTTCTACAGGATCCATGGAATCTTTTCCCTTTTCAGAAGTGACAAAAACACTTGGGTCCAAATTTTCCAAACCAGCCAGACTCCATGTTATGTACCTAAACACCATATGGAACTGTCAAGAGTACCCTCAACCAGTCAGCTCCCAGTAGCCATGTTTTATCCAGGCTTCAGTTCAAGCCAGACCGCAAATGCAGATTCGAAGCAGAGTCCCATGAACAGTCAGCTTGGGCCACCATGCTGCAACTTCACAAAAATGTCTCAGTTCCACAGCCAGGTCTCGGGACCCTGGAGACACAGACAAATCACTCCACCCAAACCTGGCTTTGACCCCCCCAGACCTATGGAGGTTTGCAGCATGATGGGATGATGGGACTTAACAGTTTCTGCTTAGCATAACATGAGGCAAGTCTGCACTGCTGGCCCCCAAGACACCCTCAGTGTGCATGGGATAATGGGGAATCCCAGACTTACTCACCAGTAACCTTCACTGGAGAAGACTGACCTGCACCGGCCAAACCAGTCCGCTTCCAGACCCAGAGTGGCTCCACATGGACCCACCTGAGTGCTTCTGCACCACACTGCCCTGGTTCACAGTACTTGCAGGGCAGCCCAGCTTCTCTGGCCCTGTTTCTCTAAGAGGATCGCAGCTAAGCAAATTAGGCAATTTAGGTGCATTGGTGTAAAATTCTGAGTCTTTAGCACTTTAATACCTTTGAAAAGAGGTAAGCCAAAAGCATTTTGGGGATCGAGGGATGGAGCTGTCTATGTCCTCTCGTTCATCAGCACAGACATTCCTCATGCTGTTCAGAAACAGCTGCCTCCTGAGGTCACTGGTTTAGAGCAAGGCCCATTAAAAGCACTCTTCCCAAGGAAATCCCCTCACCTTTAGTCAAAAGTATTTTTTTAAGTGTTCTTTCTCTTACAACATTAGTCAAAGGCTATGGGAAATTGTACATCTTTGTGGCTTTTATGAACTTATTTCCTTTACAACAATATGTAGTAAAACCAGTAGTGAGACTCTTTTTAAACTTGAGTGTTACTTTGGGGGGTTTTCAGCAACCTCATGGTCCTTTTCAATGCTCAATAACCACCGCATCTCAATGTATTACCACCGCCTTCCATATATTAATATTGAAGACATTGATACAATTTGCTTTTACATGGTGCCTTTTGTTGGTTTTTTGGGGGGTTGGTTTTTCAGGGGTTTTTTTGCATTCTTAGACAGCCTAGAGTAAAACTGGAATTGCTGAGTTCTGTTTAAATGACAGATAAAACCAGAAAGGGACAAGGAAAAAAAAAAATTGCGAGGAGGACATGCAGAGTCCAAAAGAAGCAGAGAACAAGTTGTTTCACCTAGTGCTGAGTGTGGAGGTAGCTGTCACCAGCAGAATGGGGGAACCTGGATTACAGCCTGTAGAAGCTCTCAGGTAAATTCTGGAAATAAGGAAGGAAATGCAGAGCAGAAAGGGGGAGCAAAGTAAGCGTTTAGAGAATACACCGGAACTGTCTGCGTATCTCTGTAGACATGTGAAGGCAAAACCAAAGGCTACTGCAAACTGACATTTCCATCTCCTGCATGCACACACAGAGATTTGAAGCGTGATCAAAACTCCAGCATGACAGAGTTGCAGCAGTTACTCCGGATAAAAGAAAGCAATAGACGATGGTTTCAGAAGACTGCAGCTTAAAGCAACAGGGGCTAAACTGACAATAATATAGATGTGAGGATAGTCAGATACATAATGAAAGAAGGAAATTCAAAGCAATCTTCCATGCCTGAAAGAAACATTTTTAAAGCAATTCACTTTTGAATCCATAATGAACACACACACACATACACACAAAGGCGGCCAAACCAAACTGTGCTTCTTGCTGATCAATCTTAATATTTATTACTAGGAACACATCAACTCTTAGGGTTTGGGGTTCTTTTTTGGTTTCTATTGTACAGAACTTCAGAGATATGTAACTGCTGAATAATATTTTCAGTTTGAGATTGGTTTTGATCTGTCAAAATTCTGTGCTGCTAACTTCTTACTAGAATTGCCATTAATCCTCAACTTAATAAACAAAATGAGCAACAACATTGCTTGTTTACCCTACATCTCCTCCAAACCCTTCTCTGTTTTAAAGACAACCTACGCAATGGAACAGGATTATATTTCAGCAATATTCTATAGTTGGAATCCCCTTCAGTTTGAAGCAAACAGTAGCAGTGACTCATTACAAGGCATTTAAAAAAGGGGATTTCCTACTGAAGTAAAACACCAATGAACATTACAGAAAACAAAAATCAGCTAAGACGACAGCAAAGAGAGAGCCCAAGGATCCATAAGGGAGGCAATACGATTACAAAAGAAAAGTAATGGCTGTTATTTAAGCTAGAGGTGTATGATCCAAACTGGATTTGTTATTCTAAAACCGAAAGTAGAAGACATGCTAAAATGCGAGCCTTCTCTCTGAAACCCAGCTGAGCTAACACATCAGCCAGCAGTGGTTTTGTAGTTTTTGCTTCACCCTAGACTCTGGTAGAGACAGAACTGTCATATGCATCACTTACAATATCATATCTGACACAGAACTAGGCTTCAGTTTAACTATCACACAAGACAATAGAGAAACATGTTATCAAGCAACAAGCCATTACCCAATACCTGGGCTCATTCCATGAGTCAGAGTGGAGCAGTCTACTGCTTTCAGTAAGCATGAAGGTCATTTTTGCAATTACTGTTTCTAGTAAAGATAAACTCCCACGCACAATGAAAGCAGGAGGATGGTTACAAACTATGTGGGATGTTTCATACGTAGAACATACAAACAGAGGAAGCCTTCTGCCTTGAATACAAAGGCGAGCCTTTAAGATTTTTACTAACTGGGTGACTGCCCAGTGCATGAGGTTCTTACAGAGGACTGGCATACCAGTAGGTTCACAGTGGTGTCATGTTATGGGGAAGAAGATCAGCAGGCAGAAGATAAAACCAGTGGTTGTTCTGCCACTGAACCACAGTGCTACCTCACCAAGTCACACCATCTGTCTACTTCCATCCAGGAGGTATAAGAAAATTGCACAGCTTAATGTTCTTACTGCACTCAATCCTCCAATAAAAGATATTACTGCTGGATGAGTATAGTTGTATTTAGGTATCATCTTTGTACTGAGTTTAGCTACCTAAGTTCTACTTCATCACTACAGACAGATGGGAACAGGAGGCAATACCAGGAAGTCAATGTCTTCTGCCTCTGCCATCTACCTGCACTGTTAGCCCAAAAGCAAGACACCATGGCATTGAGCAACGATCCAAATATCTCACTTTCACATGTCAGGCATAGAAAGCAAGAGGTAAGCAGAGTGCAAATATACATTAATTAATTAGAAAGCTATATGAGCAGTGTCATATTGCTTCACTTCTACACAGCAGCTGCTGTAGGAGAAATGGCCAACACTTCCACCAACTTGTTTATGAAATCTTAATGACTATATAAAAGAGGTCAAACTCACTCCTTTGTAAAACTGTCATTCTTTCATAGCAGAGTTTTGTGGATGGCTTTTTAACAAAATGGATCCTCTGAATTAACTTCTAAGCTCAGGTATTAGACCCCTGTTTACCCTTCCCAGGTTCAGATGGCCCAAAGCTTGCATCTAGAGAAAAAACAAGGAAACAAAGAAAACTATCAATGGAATCAAGGCATCAGTTAAAGGACTAATCACACAACCCTATAGAAGTAAAAAGGCCTGGGGTGGCTAAGGAAGTAAGGGGGAGAATGAAACGAAAGGAAAGGCTGTGTATGCTGCAAGAGAATCCACAGCATTTTCTTGAAGTCTCCCAATTTTTCCTTCTCAGTCAATAAAGGACCAAGCTAAATTTACATTCATTATATTTATACACACAGGCAGATAAAACATTCTGCTGGGCAAGAAAGAAACAGTAAATCTTTTTCAAATCTCTTTTCAGTCTTCTTTTCTAATCTCTCTTTTTCAAGCCATTTATCTTGCTACATCTCCCTCACTATAGTCTCCTCCCAGCAATATAGGTGGTTGAAAAATTTCTAGAAAATAGTCTGTTTGAAAATGATAATTCATTAAAACCACAACTCTTATGCAGAAACATACTAATTACAACAGTAGTTTTATTGGGTGCAGAATTAATTTTCAGGTGACAAAGGGGACAAATAACAGGCCAAAGGCAAGGAGTAGGACATATAACCACTGGCCTCAGATCAATCAATATGTATATGCTTTGGGCACTCTAGCTCTGACGACAGCTAGCCTTTCCTTTGCTGCTCTTCACACACACTCGACAAATACTGCAGCCCCTGCCCCTTGCAGAGAAGTGCACCGAGACTGACACTTCTGCTTTCAGGTAAGGTGAGGCACAGGAAGACACTGGAATCTGCTGCCATCCATTTGCCCCCTTTCGAACCCCCTATGCAATCAGGCTCTCTGCCCTCCTTACTCCAAACACAAGAAAAGGCAAACGTTGAGGAAGAACAGCCTCGCTCTGAATTTGTTGCTGCCCTTGCTGCATTTGCACCTCAAACAGCTGCTGAAGCCCTGCAGAGCAGCACCTGAGGCCAGCATCCTTCTCGCATCCACCCCTCCTGCAGCCCCTGCAGTGGTGGTTCAGTCCTCCCTCATTCCTTATTAGACATGAAAAAAGAACTTTCTTCATGACAAGGGACAGCGGGACTCTTCTATTTCACCAAGGCAGCATTTTTCTGCAAAAAAAACCAACCTTACAAAGGTCCCAACTATGACTACAATAGTGTTAAATCATGCAATCCAGATAAAGACAACTACTCTTTCCCATCCAGCCGTGCCAAGCAGAACAGACTTTCTTATGTTGGGTTCTGATCATATCTTGAATGCCTGCCTGCCTGCCAGGCAGCATCTCAGTTTGCAACCCCAGTTGTCTATCTGCTTCTGAGTGCTCACACAGCATAGCCTCTGCTTGGTCATTCTCCCCCAGTCTAGTATTACTGCTTCAGTTCTGGAAAATCATTGCAACTGGCTTCAAAGTTCAGCTGAAATCAACTAGCCATACATCCAAAACACACCTGACTGCAAGCCATTCTGGGATCAGAGCTCTTGAGGTCTGTTCCCTAGTAGTCCTCTCCTGTGGTGCCTAACCAAATGGCAAAGCTCGTGCCAAGTGAGAACTTTCTGCCAGCAAAAAGCTCCAGTGTGAGAATTCACACTGAAAGCCACTTGCAAAAAGGCAAGCTGCTGGAGATCAGACTCTTGCTATTTAGTGTAAGAATTTGTTTCAGCCTCTTTCAGCCTGCTCAGTCTCACCCGCTCTGTTTCCCCAGGGTTAGATGGGATTCATATTATTCTGGCCGGGGCAAGGCAGCAGGCTGAGATGCCAGATCTGTGAAGCTGTAACCAGTGTATAACTCTGAGGACAGAAAAGAGATCAATTTCCTAAATGGTGCTGTACTGAGGACTTCAGTTATCCCTAGACTTCACACTTTTCACAAAATGAGAGCAAGCAACAGGGAACAGATCTTTCATGCACCTAGTCAAAATAGTTACTCCAGTACCACTAAGTAGGGATAAAGGTCCCTACAATCAGAAGGTAAAAATCACCAGAGGGTTCTAAAAAATGAACTCTTCGATAGCAAGATCAAGATGTTGATTAAAGTTTTCTAAATACTTGTTTTTGAACAGAAAAAAAGAATTCAATTCTTTGGGGGTTTTTCCCGACCAGCTTTTCCCTCAGAACAGCAAACCTTTACAAGACAGGACAATGAGCTATCTACTGAGCCCCTCTAAATCACGTCAGCTGCAACTGATTCTCATAATTTCTATTTCTGAATGTGAATCTAAATGTATGTATTTTAAAAACTTAAAATTTATTTCTAAATAATACTATATGTATACACACAGAGAGTAAAGTGTGTAACACATGACAGTGTATCTTTGTAGCTTATTTTTAACATATTTCTGGGAAGCAATGAATTCCTATGCATGCCATTCATCCAGCTGACTCTTGGAAAAAGCTTATAATCAAACAAGCAAACTGAATTGACTGAATACCAGATACACATTCACTAGAAGGAGCATGAGTGTGTGTATTTGTTTAACATCTAAATATAAAACATACCATTCACTACAGAAATCAAGATAAATTTGCCCATTGCATTTTTAGTTCAGTTACACTGATTACCCCAAAGATATCATATATTGATTCAAGCATTAAAAAGGAATTCTGCTATTCTTCAGTTCCCCTATTGCACTATTTTTCTCATGCCCCCATTTAGCATCAACAGCAGGCATTTAAGAGACATTTTCAGTGTACTTAGTATGTAAAACAAACAACTGGAGGGACCAACCCTTTAACAGGCTGACACTCATGTTTCCAGGGTTTGCAGCAGTTTTCAGAGCTGTACTGAAGACAACATCAAAGTTATCCTCAAAGCACTGCAAGAAAAGAAAATTAATTATGAAAGATATTTCCTTCACAGAAAATGTTAGCATTTATTAAGGAGATAATACGTTAAAATAATCCCAGAGAGACCATTTCATGTAAGCTTTGAATAAATTACATCACTATGTTTTTTTCCTGGTATTAACTATGGACCAGATACTGACTTCTAAGTCAGCCAACCCAAATGCATTTTACATAATGAAGCCAAGACTTGTTTTGCCAAAGGAGAGGCCAACACATTGTGAAGAAAAAAAAAATACCACAAAACTTAGTACCAAATTACCCAGAAATAACAGCAGAGAGCAGAAAAATGCTCTCTGTATAAGAAAAAAGCAAATGAAACAGAAATTCAGAAGGCACGCTCAGTGAAAACACAGTATTTCTCTTAATACTTTATTACCACAATCAACCTTATTCTTTACTAACAGTTATTTTTTAAAGAAGCAGTTACAATAGATATTTTCTCGTTGTATGCAGGTATGCCAGCAGCGTACAGGACTCTGGTCTTTCTGGGGTGCAACAGACTTGGCTCAGCAAAACATTTGTTTTCTCAAATATTAGCCTGCAGAAAAAATAACAATTGGTTTTACCATTCACCTTGTTCTCTCTGCTGCCCAGCTTTGCCTCATCAGCTGTGTGCACTTGGATTTTGAGCATCTTTGCATCTTCTCCAGCCCTCTTGTCCTACCATGCACTGTCCTGCATCTACAGCATGGTAGTGAAGTTCACTATTACCCTCACTGGAGCAGGAACAAGCATCTAACTTATTTTTCATATTGCTCACAGGCCCTGCAGAAGAAAAGGGCAACTTTCAATTTAAGACTACCGTTAGTCCTCCAAATCTAGCAAGAACTTCAATGGCATGTAGCTAGACAAGATCAAACTGTGATAGTCATTATTTTTCAAGCTGCTGAGGTACTCCACTTCATAGCTGAAGAAATGAAAAGAAAGTTACTCTTCCTTGGTGTAGCAGAAACCAAGGAAACAAAATTGAAGAAGCATGCCAAAGTGCTTTGAACAATCAAGTATGTCTTCCTCTAGGTTTTTTTTTGTGCTTGCCTGTGTTGTGTTTCATGTTTCAGGGAAAAAATAAGCTTCTGTGTCAGTTATATGATTACAGGACCCACTTATATCTGATGCATTACATCTGTCACTCTTCACTGAGAATATGTCATTAGAAGACCAGTCTAATTTGAAGTCTGGTTGAATTAGTAGCTTGGTTTGCATCGGGAAGTTCCATCAAATGACTTTATCCTTTCACCTTGGGGCGGGGAGGCTGGGGGGGGGGGAGGGGGGGCGGGCGCGTGAGCAGAAGTCTGTCAAAAATCAAAAGCCAGGAGGCTGTTTACAGAGTTTCCATTTTAACTGCTGTTTGTGAAAGACCAGTTAAATGTTTTGGCACTTTTTTTGTTCCATGGAACAAGACCAGAGGATTGATTGTATAACCAAAAAATTCAGTAAGAACAGTAATTATTTTCAGCTGTTCTATAAAGAGTATTATATATGCTATCAGTCTAAAATCCAGCTACTCTAATTGAAGTCTTAGCAGTCTAACTAAAACACAAGTTATTGTTATTAGTCCACTTACACTTATGGTTAATAATACAGTTAAGATTTACGTATACAAACTTCCTAGTACCTACTTATGTTCTTCCTCTGGCATTATACTCACTCTTTGGGTCCTGAAGGCAACAGCACCAGTCGTCTTCATGCTGAAACACCAGGGTGGTATGGCATCTTATCAGCAACATCTCAAGTTCCTCATTGGGAGTTCACCACTGGTGTTGGGGGTCCCCCTGTGTTTTTTTAACACAGCTCTCTCCTACTCAACTACCAGTTTAAGTTTCAAATGACAACACAGTTCACCCATTCCAACTAACATAAAGGATTATTGTTTCTTAAACATTTGCATCTAGGTTCTCAGATATTATATAAAGAGTTTTTACAGAGCAAAGCTCGGATACATCAGGAATAAACAATTGCCTAGCTAATAAGCAACATCCACAGTAAGGGCTAGCTAAAGGCCAGACAAGCCCTGAGGCACTCCATTGTCAGGCCAGTACGACACCTACAGCCTTGTAGTACTAATGGCAAAAGTCCTGTCTACCAGGCTACAGAGTCTCCATCCCAATTGCCTCTCTAGTAACAGCAAAATGTCTAAGGCATCGTACTCAGCACACCCACGGAGTACACCAACCTGCTAAGTCTGTTGGAAGGCCCAAGTACAAGATCAGACAATTCAAGAGAGGAATGGGTTGCTAGATGCCTGTAGACATTGTCAGTGCATAATGAATTGCACAGTCCTGACTAACACCTGAGGAAACTCAAATCCATTTCTGGACTGTAAGAGTAAATATGGACTTTTTCATCTAAGTAATATTGTATGTTGAGGAAAATGGAGAAATCACTTTGATGATGTTTAAGGATGTCTTGAGGAGGTAGCTTCAGACTTTAAACTGAACTGGTTAAAATATAAAAAAGCAACATGCAAATATTTCAGCTTTGTGTTCATCCAAAGGCAAGTTTGTATGGCTGTCTCCTTCCAGCATTCCAATTAAAAAGGTGGAAAAGAAGACTTTATGCTGGAGCTAAAGCATAAATTATTCCAAGAAACAACAGTAGAGAACATCAACAATGAAATCAACTTAGATTGGAACAAACAGTCTAGTATTTTTTACTTGTAATGTATAAAGAAATGGCATTTCTATAGCAATGAAAATCCAAATTGCTAAATTTCTGCTTACCTGAGTTGATTAACTACTTATTCAAATAATTTGCTTTGTCAGATATGAAATCCTAGTTTTAAACTCGAAGATTTGGCTCATAAATAACGTTGTAGTTCCAGAAACTACACTGAAGGAAAATCCAACAGTCACCTTAAAATCTGACAACAAAAGAACCATCTTTCAGTTCCCTGCTGTCCTTAGTTGCCAAACAGCATCTTTGATGTTGTGTATTTCATCCTGTCTACTAGCTACAAGTTACAAAGACAATCCTGAAAAACTATAGACAGTGACTATAACCATACCCTGTGCCGAGTATTCGGGCAACTTTTTGCCCGGCAAGGCTTTCAGTTTATTTCTTCCTCAAAAATGTTACAGCGAAATTTGTGAAACATCCCACAAGGTGTCACTAGAGATGCATCAGCCAAAATCCTGTGCAAACACCCTCCCCTATCTTTGCTTACCCTTCCTAAGAAGCACGTTACAAACAGCTTTGAAAACATGAAAAAAAAAGTTAATGTCTGAGCAGAAGCCTGCTTGTGCAGTGCTATCCTTTAAGTTGTGACCTATTCAGCTGCTAGACAGTAATTTGAACAGTGAATGAACCAAGTACATACAGATCAATGGGAAATACAAGTCAAATTCAGGCATCAACTTTTAATGAACGAGCTCAAAAAATTTGTGATGGCTTTTACTTTTTATGTAATGATAGTAAGCAGAAGAAGCGCTACCCCCCTTTTCAGACTCCCAATACAGAAAGAGGAACAAAATCAATCATCAGCTCTGCCTCAGTTCCACGCTAATACCAGGAAGGATGTTTTATCTCACTTTATTTTCATAATTCAGGTTTCATACCCATCTTTTACCAATCACACCTATCCCTGAAAGCTACACAGATGTTCTGCATATAGCTGTTGTCATCAGATATGATGACATATTAGTATTCTTATTTTTGTTTTGCTTAAGGCCCTTTTTATTGAACACTGTCTGAACAAAGTATGAACTCAAAACTACTGTGTTGGATTAAAAAAATAATTATTCCCCCTTCCACCTCCCTCTGTATCTCCCCTTCTTGAAAAAAAAAAATCACATCTCACTTGACAGAAGGATTAATTAACATTTGAAAACCATCTTTGGCACAGAGCTCTCAAACAGAAATTACATTTCAGTACCTAATTTTTCCTATTCTCTGAAAAATCAGTATGATTTACAGCCTTAGTAGAAGACATATTTACTCACAAACAGTGCCGACGTGTATCACTGACCTAGCACTCACCTGCTTTGAAAGATTCAAGTACACCAGGTATAATAACTTACATTGCTTATTGACTAGCAGCCAGTGCACTGTAGTTAATTGCTGCAGAAATTAAGCCAACTCACCCCATCCCTGTGCTACAAGTCAGCTTCCAAAGAACGCCCTACATGGTGCAAGCAGCCAAGTCCTACATGCCTGTGCTGCGATCTATAGGAGTGACCTAAGCTGATTCACTTTAGCTTTTAAGGACTGCCCCTTATTTCTTTGATAGAACCCCTTAAATGATCACTTCCCCCTTATTTCATTCTTCAGGAGGAGCCGGAAGGCCAAGACAATACAAATCTTTACAAAGCAATAACAGGTAATGTAACTGCTCGTAAACCTTGTCCTCACTACACAATCCAGCCTAGACAAAGAGACTCTTAAATAAGCACAAAAGCAGAGGGGGGTTGGCCATTTTTTCATCACATCACACTAAACAGCACACCTAAAATAAGAATTAGGGCTGGATTCATGCTTCAGTCTTAACTCTACCGCAAAGTTGTATTCTGTCCTCACAGATCCTGAGGATTGTGCCAGGAAAACATCTCCAAAAGGTCGTATCTGAGCAGTGAGTTTTCCCCCTAAAAGGACCCATACTTGCTGAACCATTGCCATAAGCTGTATTTTGTGCAAGGAAGAGCCTGAAAAAACAGCAGAAGGTAAGGTCCTAATGGCATGTCTAACTAGATGTTTCTGGATAGAAAACTTATCAAAGCTTACCAAAAACATCATTCTCGGCAATAAAGACTAGGGGGAGCACGCTAGGGGGAAGTGATCAAGTGGCTGTGCAGGTGCTTAGCCGCTGGCCACCCACAAAAGACTTACAACCACAATACAACTGGGAGGTTCATGTGCTGCCTTTATGCTTAGGACAACAACTGAATAGAAGATTAGGAGGAAAGCTAGAAAAAGGACACTCCCAGAGCTTCCCGCTGCCTATTTCTGACACTGAAGAGACTTTCCAGATAGGAGTAAAGAGTTCAGACCAGCTGAGCGAGCACTCTGGCAAGGAGGCTGCTCACTTTCTATGGGTGGGTTCCACTCCGAGAAACAACAGTGCTGGCTGACACAGAGTCTCATGCATATGATCAAAGAAAAAAATAAACCAAAGAAAAAATAATCTAGTGCATAGCCTTTAAAATCATATAGTTTTAACTGCCATTAAAAAGTTTACATAGAAAGGACTTCTGCTGCTAATTAAAATCGGAAAAAAAATCAAATTTAAAATGTCTCCACTTATATTTGGAATACATCTGTAACTAGTTTACATATGAGTGTCCTGGTTTCAGCTGGGATAGAATTCATTTTCTTCTTGGGGGCTAGTGTAATGCTGTGTTTTGGATTTGGTGTGGGAACAGTGTGGTCAAGGACTTTACAGTTTCTCAGGCCCTGCCAGCGAGAGGACTGGAGAGACACAGGAAATTTGGAGGGGACACAGCCAGGACAGGAGACCCGAACTAGCCAAAGGGGTACTCCAGACCATGGGATGTCACGCCTGGTAAATACACCTGGGGGGTTGGCCAGGGCTGCTGACTGTTGCTCAGGGACTGGCTGGGCATTGGTTGGCCAGGGGTGAGCAGTTGTATTGTGCCTCACTAATTCTCTTTTCCCCCTTCCCTTTGGATTTCATTCCTCTCCCCTTCTCACTCCTTTTCATTATAACTTACTATTATTATTACTCTTTTTATTTTAATCTCAATTATTAAACTGTTCTTATCTCAACCCTGGAGTTTTACATTCCTTTCCAATTCTCCTCCCCACCCTCTGGGTGACCAGGGGAGCGAGTGAACAGCTGCATGGTACTTAATTACCAGCTGGGGTTAAACCAAGACAAGGGGAAGTAAGAGGGCTTTGTGTGTTATCTTTCTTGTGGCTCAAATACTGGCTTTATGGGAGAAAAAGTTTAGGATATATTCTTTAGAATATACACACACATCAGTATAATATATAGATTACTTAATAAAAAATATAGCACATATATCACACAGGGTCTATTTACCCAGTATACAGTTAATACAAAAACATGACTTTGGTCTCAGATGGAGTTGAAATGTTTTATGTGACTGATTTATACATTACAACTATGACAGCAGTAGTAACAGCCTATAACATGTCCAAACATAATCCCTACGAGGCAGTCATTTTACATTTCCTAGAATCAGTAACTAAGTTATTCTGCATGGATGAGTTAAATCAAAACTGTTTAGAATAAGGCTTCATGTATTCTATGCAGACGTAGTTTCTCAATACCTCAGGGTCATCTGTCAGACAAAGAGCCAGATACTGACAACTGCAGCACAGCTTCTAGGAAGAAAAGCTCCAGAAGTATTGTCTCTCTTACCACTCCCTTCAAATACCCAAAAGGAGGCTGTAGGCAGGTGGGTGTCCATCTCTTCTCCCTAGTAACAAGTGACAGGACAAAGGGAAATAGCTTCAAGTTGTGCCAAGGGAGGTTTAGGTTGGGTATTAGGAAAAAATGCTTCACAGAAAGGGTGGTCAAGCATTGGAACAGGCTGTCCAGAGTGGTGGTTCAGTCACCACCCTTGCAGATATTTAAAAGATGTGCAGACGCAGCACTTAGGGACACGGTTGAGTGGTAGGCTTGGCAGTGTTATGTTTACAGTTGGACTTGATTTTAAAAGGCCTCCATGATTTGTGAGCTCCAAAACATATTAAAAAACAGGAAGTAATAAAAAGGCTACTGCAAAAGCAGTAACAACAAAAACAGCATTGCCCATAACCATTACCTGGAACATGCAACTGTGACAAACTGAAATATTGCTTTCTGAGAACATCCCACCCAAATTTGTACCAAGACAAACTAGCAGGACTAAAGCTTCTTTTATTGGTGGCTGTAGTTTGGATCCTCTTTATAGCTGATGAATTAAATAATGGCTTGGCTTTCCTGATATCTTTCTCTTTAAACTCAAACCTGTGTAAGTTTACTTTGGAGAGGAAAAGACCACATGCTAAGAACAGTAACATTTCCTTAATATGTTCTTTAAAAAACAAACAAAAAGTGCTTGCCTTGTTTTTCATGTGACTATCAACTATTTTATTCAAAATATCTGATCACTGTAAACTCAGAGAGTTCCTTTGCCTCTTCAGGTTACTTTGCAAACAAACAAAACAAACCATTTTTGTGGCTATGTCCTTCTGTGCTCCTCATCAGTAAAGTAGTTTTATTCCACTTCAGACTTTATAAACATACATCAACAACTCTTTGAAGAACTTGATAATTTCATGAGAATGGTGCAAATTATTGCAAAGACTTCCCACTTTTTCTCATGGTTTTTGCTGCCTTGGATAACCAGGATTCTTATCCTCCATTGAACTCTTAACAGGTTCAAATAATAATTTGTTCATTTGCCCTAGTATTTGTGGAGCTTTAACTTCTATCCCTATGGCAAGACTTGTATTTTACAGCTGATCTTGACAAGCTACTATATTTGTTTCCCCATATAAGGGTATTGTTAGGGGTTTTTTTAAAAAAAATTTGTGATGTTCCCCGCTCCCTTTGAGATTTGACAGGCTTTTTTTGTGCATGTTTTAGTGAATATCTATGGAGACTAATAAAAACAGATCTTTTTGAGTCCCCTTGCATTTTTAAGGTCACCATTTCAGAACAATGGTTCCTCCTGATTGCTAACAAACAACTCTTTATTCCACATCCCCCACCCACCCACCCCCTGCCCCCCATCCCCCCTTTGGCTTCCCTCAACTATATCATCAGATTTGGGAAGCAGGATGACTACATATAGTAATCCTACAATAGGTCTTTTAGTACACTCCAGGGAGTCTGGAAATGAGTTGCCAAAAAGACAGAGAGACCTAAGGGTGGTATTTGTTTGTTTTGGAAAACAGAAGTTTACCTGAGCAAAGGGGAAGACTTTCAGATGTTCCTCTCAGAAAGGAAAACTTAAAACATCTCAGGTAAGACTCAAAAAAACCAATAAAGCCAATTTCTATTGGATTGCTTATACCATTGACCCGTGGTCACTAATCAGCATTAACTCCTTAGTTCAGGTTTTCATCCTCTCACTGTTTCAGGCCATGGGTAAGCACAAAGGACCTCATACTGCACCCTCCCTCATACCAGAGCAGACCCATTCCCTTTCCTGCTACTGACATCCTCTTTCTGCAGGGAAAAACACCACTTTAAAGTTCCAAGAATGGATTTAGATGTTTAAGCTGACATTATCAGGAAAGCGTAGGCTTTCAACTTCAGCATCCTCCATAATACATCATGGCTATACTAGACTTGTTAGCATTACCACAGAACACATCACAGAAACTCCGAAGGTGACAAAATGGAAAACCTTTAAGAAATTCCTTGACACATACAGCTCTCACTGGGAACCAAAATAACAGACCCAGTCTTTATTAGCACCATCAGAGAAAAAAAGCTGTGTAACCAATGCATTTCAAAGGCATCATCACACAAAGCGGTGAGGAGAAAAAAACCCACATCTCTCTCTATGTTTCTTCCTAATACGAATTCTAGGGATACGGGAGCTCTATCAAACTCTTATCAAATCCTATCATCAAATACATGCTTTCAGAAGTCTGTAGGGTAACAATTCACTTAGGAATATGGTGACTGGAAGAGCAAGCCCAGGACTGCTTCTGGTGTGCAGCAACGGTGCCATCTGCAGCCGGAGTGAGGCCACAACACAGCCGGACCGAGCTGCCACAGGTAAAGACATTTTTGCCACAAATCTGATCTTTGAAATTCAAGTCTGACTGAGGACACAGCTTTAATATGATAGTTAGTAGGATATATTTTTATCCTTTACCCATGGAGATACTATGTATTTTCTGGTCGTTTGTTCTCAAATTGCATGGCCCTTAAGGCTCCAGCTACGGACCAAACCCAAGAACAGCTGAGTGCTTAACAGATGTGTCTATGGAAACCACATGTTAGAAGCAGAAGAGCATTACGTTTCCCTTATCACACACAATGCACTGCACAGAATGTATTTTACAGAGTCCCAGAAGAAAGTTACTGCACCTTTTTATTAGCCATAGTTCAGCTGTCATCTGTACAATGAAAATGCACATCAACGCTTGTTACTTGGAGCAAGAAAAATCAGCTCTCCCAGAGCAGCTGGCACATCATTGAGAAGCCTTACTTCCTAGGAATTAAATATGTAAAGTCAAAGAAAGAGAATATGTAAATAGAAATATGTCAATAGATAGCATTAGAAATAGAATATCAATAGAAATATATAAATTCAAATTCATAAACAACAGTATTTTGTTATTGTTATTTGTATTATAGTATTTTTTATTATTATTATTACTATTGTATTATACTATAATACACACAAGCTACCACGAAGAGAGCATTAATAAGCACCTGGAAGCTTGAGCTGATGCAAGTTATGTTTTCTTCACATACTCATTGGACCAGATGGAAAGGCTCTTTGTTTATGCCAACTATGTGAAGTGGGGCCGATCTATTTTACCACAGGGGGTTTAACAACTCTACCAGTGCTGCCTAGCTTGGCCCCCATCATGCATCACTGCACATCTCTCCATACTGCCCCATCTCACCACCTCTACTGTCATTACAGCTGCACCCAGGCCTGATGCCAAGCATCTGCCTGACAGCTGCATGCACTCCTCTTAGTGGATATCCAGCTCCCCAACACATGCAAACCTTCTGTTAGGTAAGGGCAGGTGTCTCAGTAATCGCAGGTTTTCTTCCCATATGGAAGCCCAGTGGGCAAGGTCTTTCTGAGGCTGCAGACAGCTTGAAATAAGGACTGGAAATGCAGTTCATACATCTCATAGTCAGCCTTGATTGAATACAAATTCTGAAACACAAGACTGCTTCACTTCATCAAAATTCATTGCCTGGTTATTCTAATCTGTATAAGAGATCAGGGGGTCACAGGGAACTCAAGGAACTGCTTCAGGGAAAGCAAAAGAAAAAAGAAGGGACAGAAACTAAGTGAAAAAGTAAACAAACTGATGAGGCAAAAAAAAGAAAGGAGCAAGGCAAAAGGCAGAAATCAAATCTCAACTTCCCACTAAACAAGGTGATTGTTAGGAAAAAATGATCATAAGCAATAGGTAACTAGAGAGCTCAGTGACTCTGTGAAAGCGCAAGGTTCCTGGGGATGTCACTGGAATATTAGTAGCCCTCATACAAACTGAGAATTATAATTCAGCCTCTTAACTGAGTGAATCCAACACAGGCCAGTTAGCAGCTTTCTCACCCTTCACAGCAGAATCTGGGCACCTGGGAAAGACATTTAAAATGAAGAGCATGCAATTCATAAGCTTGTTAAAGCTGATTTGTAGAGCAAACCTTTCACAGTACAGCAGTTTGTTTTGTTCTTGTATTTTTTAAAAAAATTATTACCCAATTTTACGTTATCTACTCAGACATTTCATTATGGGCACACGTTTCCATACAAAGAGGCTGCCTCCATCTAGATCCCAATCCATATATATTGATTAGGACACTTCTCTTAACACAGTTATATCTCCTCCTCCCCATCTATCTTGAAATCTAATCTGCTCCACAGCAGAAAGCATATAAGCTCCAACCTGACCAATAAACTTTACAGTATTCACACTGCTAGCCTTTCATCGCACCTCTGTTGAATTTTTTACTTCAGACTGCGCTGCAAATAGTAGTAGTCATGCAGGTTTGCTTTTTACTGGAGCTTCTGTTATTCGTAAACTCTACTTCTTACTCTGTCAGGAAGAATTTTGGTCCTGGACTTTGTCTGCCAGCAGGGGCTTAGCTGCCTGGTTATTGGCAAGCAGAAGCACAGGTTTACAAATTGTCTTTCTGTAAAAATTTAAGAAACCTTCAGGCCCCCTTCTCACTCTCTCAAACTTGACCTCTGAAGCAAATGCTTCTTTCTTATGATAATCACTGCAATGAGGATTTAAATCAGTAAGTTCTGGGAGGTATGAGCAAAGTAAAAAATACATTTGATATTCATAATAGAAAGAGCTCCACTGCAACATGACCAAGACCAGCTTTGCTAGATGGAGTCACAACTTCAGGGAGTCAGGAAGATTTACAGCCTAAAAACGTATTTATAAAGCAAAGTTATGTTAAAACAAAACATTTAAGAAGATCTATTGACTTCTTTCTTTTACAGATTTATTTTTCTTAAATTAGTTGTGTGGCAACTAATTTGCCATTTGTGATTAGTGAATATTAGTCTTGTAACTTCATCAGCAAATATCTGCCTGCAAAAAGACTGGCTTGCACAACATTAAAAAAAAAAAAAGCATTCAAACTTTTACCCCTCCAGAGGGATGGATACATAAGTCAATGTACTTCCTGCTTTATTTTATTTGGGCAAGAATGCATTCTTCAGTGCTGGAATATACAGCACAGTTGTAGAATATTTACTTGAACAAACTGTTGAAGTAGAAAGTTATATTAAAACAGTACACCTGTGATGCTATTGGAAAACTGATCCTGTAATGTTGTATGTAGAATACTTTCAAGGTGGCATAAAGACAAGTAGCAAGGACACCTATTTCAGACGGGAAAATGAAATGGATTTACAAATCAGCTACAAGTGCACTCAAAAGTCTGAAAACTTTCTCATGTATTTCCAAGACATAACAAGGAAATTGTTGACAACTTGCCTTAAATTTTAAATTATTTAATTAAGGCTTTGCTTGGGGGTAGGGGGGAAAGATGTTCTAAGTAAGAAATTGAATGTGATTAAAGCTGTAAGTTTAAGAGGTAGGAAAAAAAATCATTTCAAGTCTGAAAACCAGAATTTCCCATTTACTAAGAGGCACAAAAGTACACATTTAAACTCACACATCGTGAATTCTGTACAAGGAGAAAGTTAAGCATCCAAAGGCACTTGTATTCTGGCAGTGAGAGCAAACAAAGATATAACTGTCAGGAAAGACTAATATTTATTCCATGAGGGACTGTTAAAGCCTTAGCTGAAAAACTGCAGACTAATTATGCATGTTTGGAAAAGATTAGAGATAGAGAGAAGGACCATGAGCAAGGGAACAGTAAACTTACCTGACAAGACAGAATCCCAAGAAACCTTAGTGTGATTAATTTAGAAAAAAATAGTGCTGCTATTGGAAAAAGTAAACAAAAACTAGAAAGCTTTTATAAAGAGATTTCAACCAGAAACTTAAAACAAGTTTTCCTATAGGAAAGGAAAATATTATGTCATTTAGGATAGAGTCCTTTTCATAAACTAACCATATGGCACAACAGTATGTAACCAGTCAACTACACTGCTTACATACATTCCTAAGCAAACCATGTAAGATTGCATCAGAAAATGGTGACAATATTTTAAATGACTGTTTCATGCTAACTTTGTATTTAATTTTCACTGTTACCATCACACAAAAAGAAATATACATAAATTCACAGGTAAAAAACTCCAAGATATGCAATTTTCCAAGTCATGTCATAATTTCTTAGTAACAACTGGAAAAAAACATCACACCCACAAGAACTGCTTGAACAGTGATAGTACAAGCAGCCAGGTTTATAGATGGAAAAGAAAGAAAAAGAACAGAATTAGGCATCAAAGCAAATTCATAGGAGGCTAACATGGATTATACTAAAAAAACAACTCTCAAAGAAAACATGGTAAGGCACTGTGCAATAGGACCAGAAACGTTATAGGCCAGCATTATATGTAGCTGCAAGGATTTATTTTGGATGAAAAGGGAAAAGTTGTGGTCAGTGTGTGTAAGAAATAGATTAAGGCTTTCTGAACGTGAACAGGACATAGTCTTCAGTAGCTGATCTTAATTACATATTTCTATCTAGGTGCTTAATAAAAAGACATCTGTAAAAAAAACCTGGCTATGCTCCATAAAACAAGGTATTTTCTGTTAGCAACAGAAGTGGATGGACTGACACTGTGCTGACCTGGAATTTAGGCCTCAAAGTGGTAATTCTAGAGATCAGCAATTATGTAGGAACAAGTACATGAAGGAAGGGAAGGACTTGTACTGGCACCAAGAGTTTTTATGTTCTTATCTAAATGTGAGCACCTTTGCAAACAAGAACAGACTAGAGAAAAATAAAGTGAAGATATCCAAGCATCCCCCTTACTCCCAACACACAGAGTGTTTCTGCTGACCAGCTACACAGTGCTGCTTCAAAAAACCACAAACACTTGTACACCATTACTGAATCTCTGAAGTTGTTTCTTTTGATATGGCTCAAAATAGTTTTGGGGTTTTTTTAAGCGAGAACATTCCAAGTTGAGGTTTTCCCATTTTTCACCAGCAAGTGACATAAATGGATGATGTTGGATGTTTCTCATCCCAAAGAAATAAGCAAAAGTTTCTGCTCTGAGAACAATAATGGGAAAATGTAAGGAACTAAGAGTTTTTCGTAAAAAGCTTTGTATTCCACAGGAGGCTGATCTGCCAACAAATTTCAAGTAACATGTTTCGGGCAGCAGACAACTTTCAAGTCTTGGTTTGAGCTTTAAACACCCTAATACAGGGTGCAGTTGCAACTTCTAGAAGTTTTTTTGTATCTCTACTAAAATTATACAGCCTTTTAAGAATGTATATGTTACAGAAAAATACTCTTAAACCTTCTCAAAAACAACCCTGGCTTGTGGGACAGCACTTCTGCAGCAAAACAACTGGTATCTCAGGTTGACTTGCAGGATCAGTAGTCTATATTTCTAGAAATGAAAGGAATCAGGTTTTAGTGGTTTTGAATGACCAAGTTTTGTTGTACTGATGTGTTGAAAGGTTGCGGGGGGTTGAACTCTCGTAGTAAGACAGTATGTGACTCTGGAGGAGAGCAGATAACTACACTCTTATTTATTCCTCCAGACATACCTAGTACAGGGTTACAGATCCATTGCTGAATCCAAGGTGAAGATCTACTTTATCATTAGCTCTGCTCAGTCTGAGGAAATGCACCAAGCTCCACCTACAGTTACATCCAGTCAAGGATTAAACACTGATTTACTCCACGCAGTATGATTTCCTTTTTTTTTAAATGCAAGCATCCTAAATATTTAAGTACCTTTTTTTAAAACAGATATATTCATAACTCTATAAAATGAAGTCTGAATGAGGCAGCTCTAATCACTGCAGCTGTTTACAGACAAGTCAGTAAGACAAAAATCACCACTTTTGGCAAGACAGAGCAAAACCCAGAAATCCCAGAACAGGAAACAATACCCCTACAAGTAGCAGTAATCAGAAACTGGTGAAGAGAGTACCACATCCTAATAGCAGTGTTTGAGATAGTAATTGAAATCAGAATCTATTACAGGCTCAGAGAAAATCTGCATAACATTTGAGCAGGACTTCACATCTTGACAGTTTTGAGGAACTAGAGCCACTTGCAATAAATTATTAACTAAATATTAATAGCATGGATTCTTTCTCATCTCAAATCACCAGAGATTTTTAAGGTAATTTCATAGTCCATTAACTTCACTGGAGCTTCAACAGAGGAAGCTAACAATGGCTTGAATTTCCAGCAAGACTCCTGGAACATAGTTTAGAGGTGTCAGTCATAGCAGGAGTTTCAGTAGAGACAGAAATAAAAGAAATGGTTATACAAATGTTTCTGGAGGAATATATACAATCCAACCCCCAGTTGTGTTTCTGCATTAAGACTCTACTTCTCAGAAAGATATCAGCTTCAGAATGCTGCTGTTAATCAGAATTCATCTACAACATATAGAAGCTGCTTTGAAAACCCATAGCTTTGAAAACCTTAAACTAAACATGAGATCTAAGCTGCTAACCAGGATGCAGAAAGACATTATTCTAACCCTCCTCTTCCTACTGTTTCAGGAAAACCTCCTCCTGTTCTCATCAAGTAAGTTTTATGGAACTGAACTGTGCACCCAATGCTCCCCCTGACCCTGGCAGAACTCGTGCTCCATTCCACCACTCCCACCCAGAGAAGCACCAAAAGGGGAGCTTTCACTCTTCCAGCCTTCTGCCCTGCGCATTTAGATGCTGTCCCATTCCCAAAACAACTCCCTAAATAGTTTCTAAACATTCCCAACTTTTCTAACACTCAGATCATCCCTCTTCTGTCTAAAAATATAGCTTGCCATGATTATCTTCCTATGCCATCTCTGTCACCAGCTCTACTAAATCCTCTCATCTACTTACTTTTTTTTTCCCCCTGTGCAATAAAAATCTAGTCCTCATCTTCAATGCTCTGCATATTACTATCATCTCTCAGGTATGTCTTCTCCTCTACCGAATGACTCGTTTTAATAGCTTCTACCATACTCAGAGGCTCTGCAAGTAGCATATACAACCATTATATTAGCTAATCAGCATATAGACAGGACTAACACATTGCCAAGATGAAAAGTTACGTACTTACCCCCTTGATGTAGGCACATCACATGTCTCTGCTGGCTTGGCACTCATGAGACACATGGAGCAAGGCTGCCTCCCATCACTCCTTGGAACAGGCTGATATTCAGTATTTTTTAATAGCGATCTTCTAATTTGCAAAAAAAAAAAAAATAAATCTTTCCCCTCATGCCTCGAATTGAACTTATCTCTGTGAATTGCCATTACTATCTTGTAAAAAACTAAAAAAAGTTATTGTTTTATTACATGGCTTTATGACATGTACACTCAGTTCAACAACTTTTTCAGCAAAGCTAAGCAAGGGACTTGCATCTGTGCTTCATAACTGAGCCTTGGACAGCTGAACACTGGACAAGGGTTTGCACCTACTTACATGTGCTTTTCAACTGCCCATCTCTGCTTTGCTCATGTCATCAGCCCTCAAGCATTTCCACCTTTCCCTCCAACATCTCCCTTACATTTAGGGCATGTTCCCTTCTAAATCCTTACCACCACTACCACTCCCTTCAAACAGATCATTTCCCGTGGATACTCTACCAGAGCAAACTAGCTTCAGCTACAGATGGGTTTTTTCTTCTTGACCGAGAACCAGCAACTTGCAAATTCACAGTTGATCTACAAAGATTTTTACATAAACTCATACTGTGAAGACTACGCAGTACTCCTCAAAATGCTAACCGTAATCCAAGGTCTTAAACAACTAGCTGTTCAGCTCTGGAGCTTGCTTTTTATTGGGAATTTGGCTGAGGATGTTCTAAGCCCACACTACCAGACTGAGACACACTGTCCTCTCTGCTACTATTTGCTATCCTTGTTTAGGGAACAATCCAAGCCTACTTGAAAACGGAATGAAACTATAAAACTTCAAATGGACGTCTTGTGGTCTGCACCTAAATGCACCCCTCACTCAATACCACAAATCTTGTGAAAACATTCCCCACACTACAGGGAAAATGCAAGCTCTCCCATTTAGCTGTTCATCGCATTGTGTTAGCCCATACCACCACCAAAAGTCTCCTCAATAAAAACACACTTCCATGTCTATTCATCACAAAAGTATTATAGCCCAGTACTTATTTCAAAAGCTTAAAACTATACCCCCAATGAATCCATCTGATGTCCTCTGAAACTAACCCCTCAAAAAAACAATAAAAGAATCCTGCCAGGAAGAAATCTCACTTAATTTATCCTTTTTTTTTTTCCCCATCCCAAAGCATAGGAATTCCGTAGCAGATGCACTGTTACAAACAGTTGCTAAGAGGGTTCACTCCCTTCTACTCACTGTTTTCCAGGTTTATACTCTGATTTCAGTTGAGCAAGACTACACATCTGACACTTTTTCCTGCTCCATTCAAATTTTCAGAGTCTCTGTTCAGTTGAATGTGTCCTTTCACGCTCCTGTCTTCATCCACATGCAAGTTCCTGGCATCATCTTATTGTAACTTAATGGTTTAGAACCTTCCAGCTGAGAGTAAAGTAAGTTTCTTGAAGCTGATCAAAGTCAAAAAAGTAGTGATTCGCAACAAAGATATTAAAAAGAAACTTTTTAAAAGAAGCATTTTTCCTCAAAGAACACAATAGCTCTGATAAATATTCTCACTTCAGGAAAATAAGCATGGTTATCTTTTCTGTTCTCCAGTAAAATCATTAGCCAGAAATTTCTCTGATCAGATTTACCATGCAATTCTACTAATATAAGATGGCAATAAGCAGGCAAGTTGGGAGGACAGCAGGGCTGCTTGCTCCACAGCAGTGCTAGTTTTCACTGGTTTGATGTATTCAGTTACAGCCTGGACTGCCAATTGACCTGATTCAATAGAACAATTTGTTTTGTTAGTTAAATAAAAGTTGATGCTCTGACAGATTAAAAAAAAAAATGGGCAAAATCTTGATTCTGCTTAAGTTAATAAAGGTTTTTCCATTCCCTGCAGCTAGGCCTTCTCACAAGATTATCTGGCTCTGAGAAAACTGTTGTGTCAAAAGTGTACAAATAATAGTTACTATTAGGGACAGTACTAGAGCTGTCTCAAGTACTTTGGTTTATGTTTAATCTAACCACAGCCACATAAATCTGCACTAAAACAACTACCACTTCTCTCCTACCAAGAGACTGGAATTTTTTTTCCCCCTCTTTCACCTCATTCTGCACAGGCCTTTAAATCACATCTCTCAGGATTATAGTAACAGCTGGCACCTGTAAAAGGACCAGAATTTAATCACTGAAGAAGCACATATAAGCTTATATGAATCTTTAAACAGAGAATCAAAGAATTAAGTTTATAGCAGATACTCCCAGTGCAAAACAGCACCAGCAATGCCAAAACCGAATTTTCGTGAAAAAACCTAACACAATACGACAATAGTTACTCCTTGAGATAACATTTTATGAAACCATAGAAGAAACAGGCAAGATGAAACAAAAACATAAGACTTTGAAGTTTTTGCTAAATACTTGTTAAAATCTGTCATTGAAATTAGCGGTGCAAATAAATAAGAAGGATAAAATAAATTGGTTTTCAGTCACAGAATCTGTCAAAAGCCATAGTTTTCATCATTATTATTGTAGTTTTCCTCAGTTGGTGTAATGTTTATCTGGTTAAACAGCCACTAATCCCTATCCTCTAGGGCAGAATACTTTTTGTAAAATAACCCTGTCTAGAAAGATGAAAGACAAGCTAACACGTAAGTGGTCTCCAAAGGAAGACACAGTTGTAGTTGCAGGCAAAAACTGTTGTTGTTGCTTACAGCAAAGGTAATGCACAGGGCCATGTCTGCATGATTGTCTAAAGTGGAACCTGACCTCACTCATGCTGTTTTGTGCAGACCTAGCTCTCCAAAACAGTTATCTCAATTCCTGGCTGTCAGGACAAGTCAGGAATCTTCCCCTATCATTGCATGGGAGTATATCATATAAAATATACATTAACTATATGTAAATAAAGAATATGTCACAAACCAGCTTCAGAATGCCTTATCCAATGGAAATTTGTAAACATTACAGAAGGATCAGATTACTTCCAATTTATAAAAGGCTAATTGAGACTAAGTTTTCATTTACAATGCAAATGTAAAAGCAAATGTAAAAAAATCTTAAAATTTACTGCCAAGGGTCCCTTAGGTGAGGCAAGGGATAACAGAAGAGAGCACTGACATTTCGTAGGCTATTAAAGGAAACCAACCTAACCTCAGCTGGAGTTGCAAATTATGTATTTCCAAGTCTCACTTACGGGATCAGTTCACAGCATACCATACCAGATCACAGTTTTCCCCTAGTCCTACTAGGAGAAGCATCCTTTTACAAGTTTTCAGTTTGACCCACTGAGAGCAAAAATGTTTAGAATTTATATGAATTTCAACCTCGTAGTTTACTGTGAAGCCTAACAATAGCATAACACCGGCCCTGTAGGCCAATTTGAAGATGTAGAGACAGAAAAAATTGTGCATGTTGTCAGAGAAGTGTTTGGCCAAAAGACTGTGCATTCAATTGAAATTCTTCTGTAGAGACCCAACAAGCTCTGGATCTAGCACTTGTATCCCTGCAGAAAACAGCAACACCACATTTTCAACCCAGAAGTCATATATGCAAGCATGACAGTTAAACTCAGTGTTTATAGACCAGACCTGCAGCATCTGCACGCTCTTGTACAGCACTTTTCCAGCTTCTACATTTTTCAGCAAAACGATGCAGTTTACAGGACAGTACACTGGTGTTTCAATTTGTACCCAATAATTAACCTGTAAAAAATGCACATTAATTATGCATGCATTGTTAACTTCTAATATGCTTCCTGTTAATAAAAGTTGAATATGCATGCAACGTTTAAATCTTAGTCTCTTCAGAGTCAAATTCTCACTGGCTCTTTCATATAATTTTTTTCTAAAACAATTGCATGTCAGTTTGCACTTTTCCTGAACTCAGATCTGAGGCTTCTCTGTCCTCAGAGCTGCAAAGAGCAGATCTTACAATGTCAAGACCCATGTCAGATTTGCAATTTGTCCAAAAGAAAGTGCACACTTTCTCCACAGTTCTTGTCTTCTGGCATTCAGCTGTGTATGGTCCAGCAGCATGCCAGCATCCAGACACAAAATAAACAGAGCAAGCAATAGTTGTTTGTTTTACCTAAAGCAGAGGGCAAAAGCCCTAAATTAGCTTAAGAAGAAAAAATATTGTTTCCTGTAAATCATACAGTAATATTGTTTTCCCAAGTTTTACTCCTCATCCTTATAAAATATATTACATTTTCTCAACTGTTACCCCATTATAATAATCCACAAAATATTTTTCCCCTTATTTCAGCATGCAAAGTAGAAAACTATTCTAAATGGCTTGATAGTTATCATATAAAGAGAATGCTTTTTCCATTCTCAAAACCTTTATGATGCTACTGTCCATTTCCTAATGCAGAATGCACAGTAAGCTCAGAGTTGAATACGGCAAGGTGCCTCTTCAAATTCCTTTTTGAAGCTGGCTGATCGCAGAACTTGACTTCAATGTTGCCATCACTGAATGCTTCCCTCCTGGCTTCGTCCAAGTCAATGGGATCTCTCCGAGAAACACTTGCCTTTTGCCGCCTCATAGTAATCCCCAGGTTCCCAAGTTGCCTGGTTGGTGATGCATGTTGTTTGACAATGCAGAAGCAGATTGCAGACAAAAAATTTTTCTTGAAGTTTTCATTCATGAAAGCATACACAATAGGGTTGCAAATAGAATTGAAGAATCCTATAATCTGGACAATTGCAAAAGTCATTTTGACTGTCACATCATCATAGTCCTTTTCAAAATCACCTGGAAAGGAAAAAAGAAATATGCTGTAAGCATCAAATGGCATAAATGCCTACTACTTAGCCTATTTATATCCAGTCTGGCATTAGAAGCTTTTGTTTGAAATCAACAAAAGACCTCTCTGGAGGTTCTTAATATTAGCAATAGGGTTTTATCAGCGAGGAACGATCAAGATCTGCCACATGGCCCTGCTTTGCATATAGGTAAATAAGGACAGAGTCATTCAAAAGAGACAATTTATGAGCCAAAAAACTTGTGAAATGGCCAAGCAACAGCAAGCTTCCAGTCTGCTAAGTACTGGCCTTGTTTATTCAAGTTGTTCTTCTGGCTCTGAGTTTCATGTCTGTATTAAATCTGTTAAGTACTTTAACACCAATCCTTGTCTTGTCACTGACCACACACAGCTTCCATCTCTGTGCTGGCACAGATCAGCTCATGGGGGTAAAAATGTATCTTCTTGCTCACATCTCACACTTTTTAAATCACTGAGATCACAGAGGACTGAATACCTTGAATTCCAATACCCAGTGACCAAACTCTCCTGGATAAATACTATAAAGGTTTATATGTCAAGTAAAATAAAGGCCTTGCAGCACCTGAAGTAATTCCTGAATTTGGCAATGAAAAGAAAGCAAACAATTCATGGACCATTACAGACAACCTTAACATGGGACAATTACAACAATTTTAACAGTTACAGCTTCCGACCTTCTGATTCTGACCAGGCATAAACATTGGCTCATCTGACTGGCTGCAGGGCTACTGATTTTTTCTGCTACAACCTTGTTTGTGATAGAAGACAAAGAAATGGCTGGTGCCTTTGGCAAAGTAGCATTCCACAGCTACTGAAAACTTCCTCTTGTTCCTACATAGCCTGCCGCGCAGTCCTGCATGCTATCCCAGTACTCACACAGGAGATGGGAGATGAACAGTGCAAGACTGCAGAGAACATGGCAAACGCAAAAAGCAAAGATAACAAGCACTGAGGGTATTTCCAAGCTAGTATCTAGGCAAGATCACTGAAAAAGTTCAACTGGATTTGTTAGGTATTACCACTATGATGTCCAGTATTTGTATTTCCAATATGCCTACCTCATTAAAACCAGGGCAAGTGAAGGGATAAGTATTTCATAACAGTTTAACTCAAAGCAGTATAACAACTTAAGTGGATGCAAACAGAAGTATTCACACATTGAATTAAGATTAAGTTTGAATTTAAAAGTTCTTGTTCAAGAAGTTTTATAAGAGGTTTTGGAAATAACTTTTACATTCCAGCCAGGTACTTTTGACCTTTTACCAAAGGAGGGTAGCATGACAGACACAGAAAGAAAAAGAATCTACAGAGATTTGCTCACCAATCCAAAAAGTCTTTTTGAGTCTTGTAAGGCACAGCAAACTTCCTTTTCAGGGCTGGATTATGGGCTGTACAAACCCAGTGGCAATGACAACCTCCTTGCTAAAAAGCTTACATTCTAAAAGAACCGGCAGAGAACTTGGGTTCCCTCCCACTCACACTGCACAAAGTTCAGTAGAGTTTACAGCAAGATACAAAGGTTTTATTATTTTTTTTAACTCCGTTAAAACACACAGCAGAGAAGAAATGTGGTTGACAAGTTTATCTCAGATATACGGTATCTCCCAAACACTCCATTAAAGGTCCTTTCCAACCTAAATGAATCCATGATTCTATGATAATAGGTTTTTTGCAATGTTCTTGTTTTCCATGAGCACTGCAGATCTGCCTATCGCTCAGACTTCAGAGTAATTCATCTGTTGTTGGCTATGTATCTCTATTACAAGACAGCGATCCAGGACTTAAAAGCACAACATTAACCTTAGCTAGAAGAAGGTATTATATAGCAGAATGCTACTGCAGCATTAGCTTTTTACAACCTGTTTGTTGTAAAAACAACAAAAAAGTTCCATTATTGTGGGGGAGGGGAACAAACAAAAAAAAACACAAACACCCAGGAAAGGCTTTATTATATGACACGTGACAGATACTCACTGTATTCTATCATCATGTGAATCACATGGAAAGGAGCCCAACAGACTGCAAAGAGAAACACCACTGTCACCATCATAACAATTGCTCGCTTCTTCTTCCTGAAATTGCATCAAGACATTCCATACTGAATCACTAAGAATTGACTGGCAGTTAGATGTGTCTCTTGAAGTTAGATCTGTAAATGTGTTCTGATGGTTGCAGATGCAAATAAAACCCTGGAATAACGCTCACAAGTGAAACAGACAATGCAGCATCATATAAATCTAGCACATCAATTAACATCTTTTATTTCTCTCTTTTGGGAAAGCAATGGACTTTGCAGCTGCAGCAAGCAATGACATTAGGAAATCCTGCAAGGCATTTTCACTCTATTCAAGTAGATGCAATTCCAATAGTAAGGGCAGAGGGACACATGAAATTCCATTAATAGCTTAATAAAAACCCAAAACAGTCCCTTCCTAGGTCTGGGAGTACTGACCATACTTGCAGCACCTGATGACACAGAAAGTTTGACAGTAAGTCAAACTGCACCTGCAACATTCAACCTTTGCTGGTAGGTGAAGTGCTAGAGTAAGAGCAAGAAACACACTCCCTGCCTCCACTGTAATACCTCACAAACTCAAGGTATACATGAATTTATTATCATCCCCAAATCGATATAATTCATATAACTACATTTATATATGCCAAGAGGGATCTCACACTTGAGCTGAAGAACTAGCAGTTCACTGGTAGCAGTTACAGGATCCTCTCCCCACTGAGAGTAGCCCAAAAACTGCATGTCACCTAAGTCCTGTGAGACTGCACCCTCTTTCAGTTTTGACTTAAGAGGGTCTCCTTAGGCACTTTGTTAGATAAGTATCTGAGAAACTATCTTTAAGCTGCTTGTCAGTATTCTCCTTACAGCCAATACTTAAGGTGATACTCTCCTCAACAAGCAGAACTGCTAGAGGTTTGTAGCACATCAGGCAACAGATCAAAGATCAATTTGCCAAATGAAAGGAAAAAACATGAGCCAATATTAAGGGTAGCCCGCATTTAGTGCTGAATAGCAAAGTTGATAATCATCGATTTTGCTACCTTTTCAGATAGCACATTACCATCTGGATAGTCTCACACACACACACATCTGAAAACACTCAAAACTCTTTGGAAGCAGTATCAAGTTAAACTACCAAAGTATTTTTTAAATTAATTCAGGTTTTTTTCCCATATGCCAATTTAAGTTGTAACAGGATCAAAAAGGAGTGTTCACAGTCTCAGAATTATATAAAGAACTTTCCATAAAACATGCAGAAATAATGTAGCAGCATTTTCCCCAAGTCATCTTCTGACTCATGGCCTCCATGTGTTAAAAACAAGCATTTCACAATATATAACATGAGATTTATTGAAAGGGCTTGACGGCTACACTCTACTTTGAAGAAAACAATCTGTGTAAATTGCCTTAAAGTGGCTATCTCAGTGTTAAGTAACTAGATAGCTTTAATAATCTGGTCTATGCTTGTAGACTTGCCAACAGATAAGAAAAGACAGATTTTAGGGTGTTTTGCACTGCTCTTCAAAAACTGGTGGGGAAAAATAAAAATCTTTCTAGAAGTCAAAGTTCCAACTGTATTTTACTTTACAAACCTTGATATTTTAGACATTTCACTCCCATGAATGGTTTGAAGAACTGAAGCATCTCCCACTCGTTTCTTAATCCAGAGTTCATAGCCAATTTTAGTGTACAAAAAAAGCATCAACATCAGTGGAAGAAGGAAGAGTATAACAAGAATAAAGGTCGTATATATCTTCTGATAAATTGGACTGGCCCATTCTTCCAAGCAACAAACATACACTTTTTCATACAGAAAGTCATACTTAACCTGTAATAAGTGTAAAGGAGATGAGTCACTACAGTGTTTACCCCAAGTGTAAAAACCAAGCACATTCAAATATTCCTTGCTCTTAATACAACCAAAACTCAGACAGACTTTTCAAAGTGGCAAAATTCTTCCAACCGGTTTTCCACATCAAGTGTTGGTTGATTCAAGTTGACAAAGAGAGGTCAGGAGATGCTTTGATTTGCACTTCTCCTCAAAACCTTTTTTTTTTTTTTAAATGAGGATTTTTCAAAAGACACCTTAGTACACATTCTGCAAGTAAAGATGAGTGTACAGAAATCTCACATATTAGTAACTTTGGAAAAAAAAATTGTTAACATTCAGACTCACAAGCAACAGGTTCCAACCAGTTGTTTGGGTTTTTTTTGTTTCCCTCCAAAAGTGTATGGTAGCTCCTTAAACTATAACGGGCAGCTCATTACATTTTAAACTAGGCACAGTTCTTCCACATTTCAGGGAAAGCTATGTCATCCTGAAACCGTAGTCTAAGCCCTACCCTGCCATGTGCCAGTGCACCTGTAAATGAAAAGGAGGCCACAGTGGAAGTCATAGATGCAATTACTGCTCTTTAGCATAATGGTGGAAGGTAGACATGACTAGTCCCTGCTGGTAGTCCTCCCAGTACATGAAGATCCTAATCCTTAGCCTTTCTCATGCTGGCACACAGAACAAAAGCTCCACTTCTCTCAGCTCACTCTCATTTCTTCAGTTTATTCAATTTCATTGCTAAGGTAAAGAAATATCCAGCAAGGACCTAGTTTAAAATTTAAGTTCCCATTTCACCTAACATACCTCAAGCCGTTGCACATGCCACATAGGTGATCCAACAATAAGTGCCAGCAACCAGACTATGCCTGTAAACAAATACATTTTTAAATACTTTGTACAATAAATAGCCCCATAAGTTTTGGATACAAACAGCTTAACAGCTTCACCTTTAAGTCAAGAAAAGCAGACAATTTAAATAACAAAGTTTTTGATATGAAGCATATACTAGTCAACATTCACACCAATAACAGTATGCTCTTTTGTCACCAGTTTTCTTTCTCTCAAACTACCTTCATTTATTGGTATACAAGTGTAAAGGCCACTTAATTCGCACTGTATGTTCTCTTTGTGTTACAAAGGAAAGGCCATTTAAGCTGTTACCTTGCTTTAGCAGTGCTTGTACATTTTGAACAAAGAAATGAAAAAAAAGAAAAAAAAATAAAAGCTTGCCAAAGGTTTATCAGTCTTGGTTACATAAATTTTTGACTTCAGATTCCAAGCCTATTGTCAGGGTTTTAGCTAGTAATTACTGTAAATACAGGCACTATCCTTGAGATATATCTGGTAACATTTATAAAATATCATTAATCCTGCCTCTGAATCACTGGTCATATCAGTGCCTTCTCTCCTGTCATGTCATCTACACCAGCACACTGAAGATTATTTCACCATGCACACAATTACTGGAGATGCCTAAAATCTTACCAAGCATTGTGAAAGCTCTTTTATTGGTGTACTGCCACTTCATTTTTAGTGGATGCACAATTCCCTGGTGTCTTTCCACAGCAATGCAGGTCATTGTAAGAATCTCCGTTACAATAGCAGTGGATTGAACAAACGGTACCATCTTGCAAGTGAAGGCACCTGCAATAGTCAGAAAGTAAAGTATGCAACTGCTGCAGTTCATGAAAAAGCTGTTAATACTGGAGTGAATTAATTAGTCAATACTCAAGTGCTATTGTACAAGAAGAACAGACTAAGATTCTTAGACTTATTTTAACAGCTCAACTGCTAAGTCACCCAAGTTATTCGTCAAATGCAGCTTTCAATAGTCCTTCTTCCATCGTACGCACTACATCTGCAAAACCAAGACTTCTAAGGACATATTAGCTTGCTCTGTATCAGACATTTATTCCTATTTCACTTCTGACCAAGTCTTCCATCATCTGTTTTCAAATGCGCCAAGTTACAAGGATATTTATTATCTTTTTATCTTGGCATATTACTCTTCAGTTTTATGAAGGTCTTAGTGTTACCTGTTTAAAAGTTTACCTTTTCTGCTGTTGTAAATACATTCCTTCTGCTCATTTAAATACCACTCTATTTGTACACTTCGACATTTAATGCAACATTTTGCCAAGCAATATATAGATAAATATATAGGAGTCCTCTAAGAGGTGTAACATAAGAGAAGTTCAGCTTCATCACCTTTCCGTTCTCCAATTTCCCTCTTTCCTGATTAACACATTATGTTAAAGATGCTGTCCAAATTAAATGCAATTTCCTGCCTGCATTTTCACAGTTCTATAGGTTCCCATTGTATTTATGCACAGCTAGCACAGATCTTCAGAATTCATTACTGCTATAGCTTCCCAAAAGTACATATGCAATCCTTAACATACCATTCTCCATTACTCATCCTCAAGGTCCAACTATCTTAGAAACTGTGGTGTAAATTACTGTCAGAAATCTTATTTTAATGCCTTTCCCAACCTACTTCTCATTTACTCATTTTCCAACCATATTTCTGACCCTAAGATAATTTTGTATGATGGCATTCTCAGTTCCCTCACGTTCTTACAATTTAGTATCAGCTAATCATTTCTGCTACAGCTGGGGTTATTTCCCTTATTTGATCATTAATGATACCTTACCTAAATATAATCTATGAACTCAAAATAGACAAAGGAATATCTAATCCAATCATAAATCAAGCTTTAAGATGCTACAGACACCAGCCACAAAAGCATTAGAAAACAGAAAACAGGATACTATCAAAACTTAATCTTGCCCTCCATGAAGGAAACAAGGAACAGGGAAACTTCTGTCTGCTAGGCCAGACTAAAAGCCACTGTAACTTACAAGAAGGAACTGGTTTACTACTGGTCTTACCAATTCTAGCTGCCCCCAAAAAAATCACTTTTTATGTAGCTCTAAAAAGGTAAGGAGAGGGCAAGGGGCAAAGGATGGAAGTCAAGTACATACTCAACACCAGCAACACCGTGGATGTGCACAGAGATCTGGCTTAAAACAATAAAAATGCACCATGCAGCCCAATTTCAAGTTACTTGAATGAAATCTTAGCATAGTCAGTAGGAACTGCATGGAAGAAGGTACACTGGGCTGCAGATCTGTTTCTCACAGGGTATGTGTTTTTCCAGGGTCTCAGGAAGAGCAAGACTTGATATCTTGTATCAACAGCAATTTATGCAATAAAATTCCCCCCGCTTCCTCCTTGGCTTCAGTAAGCACAAAGTAAAAACCCTTATGAAATATGGCCGACATCTTATTAACTCAGCATCTCAGCAGTTTCTCAGTACACCACACATGCAAGCACTAGACCCACTCAAGTGAAATTTACAGTCCTTCAACCAGTGTGTTGAAACTTCCTGTAGTAAGATAACAAAAAGCAAGCTCAAATCGTATCTCTGCACATGGCAGATGGTGAGTACAACCAAAGAGGCGGCTACGGCGCACAATCTCTGCCCACTTCTGAAAATCAGCTTACTGCCATGAGTAAACAGAGCTAAAATGATCTTCAGCCAAATCCAAATCCTCCTTGGAATCAAAAGGAGAGTTTCCACTGTTGGTTTCAAGTGCTTTGCTTTGCAGACTAAGTTACAAGCGACTCCTGATACAAATAACATGAACAGAAAAGCAAAATTTGTATATGAAACAAATGCTTAAGTTCCTATTTCACTAAAGAAATGAGCTGAAGTTTGAGTGCTGGAGCTGTGGCAAAAGAAACCCTGATCAAATTTAGTCCACTTGAACTACAATCCATTACAGGGGTTTACCTGTAATGCACTACACCTTCACTTAAGTCCCAGCATCCCAGGGTATTCTTAGGAAGAAAAGAAATATCACACTATTACTCAAGTAACAAATGAGGCAACCTGAAATTAGTATTTCAGAATAGTAGAAAGCTCAGAGTGAATACTGGTTATTCCAAGGATATTCTGAAACAGAACATTAGACAGAACAGATTACTGAAAGGACTTCAGAAGTCCTTTATGAAAGGCCAACCACCATTTTATTCATTGGGATTTAGCTGCCTAATGTCCAAAGGGTTGATTCTATTGCCCTGCTCCTTCAGATACTTCCAGGGTACAGGTTCCCAGCATGGCCTCACGGAGTTGTCTCAGTCAGTCTTGGCAAGCACAAAAGAGAATTAAGAGAACCGTGGAACAACACTGGTTGGAAACAAACTCGAGATCTTTGATCTAACCTCATGGCAGGATCCACAATCAAGCCAGATCAAACCAGATGCAGCCCAGAGGATCCAGATCTTGAAGACCTCCAAGGCCAAAGACAGCACAGCCTTCCCTGGGTAAGCCTCTTCCTCTGCTTGACTGTCCTCACATGGAAAAATGTTTTCCTTATATTCTGACTTTCTTGTTTCAGTTGAAACATTTTACCTCTTTTCCTCCTGCCATGCACTGCTGAGAAGAGCCTGGGTTCATCTTCTCAGTAACCTTCCAGTATGCAATGCAAAATGCTGCTAGGTTGCCCCAAAACTGTCTCTTCTCCAGGCTCAACAAGCTCCATTCTGTCAGCTTTTCCACCCATATAGGGCAGCTGCTCCCACACTTGACATCTGGATGGCCCTCTGCTGAACCAGTTTATCAATATCCTTCTTGTACTGTGGGTCCAAAACTGGACGCCGTATTCTGGACACTAAACACAACCTTGCCTGTGAGACTCTATTTAACAGGCAAAGTAGGTTTTACTACATCTAAGCCTTCCCAAAACAGAGATAATGCACTTCCTCCTTCCCTTAAATTGATCACATGCTATAATCACTGAACAAGGGAAGTGTGTAGAAGGGGGCCTCAAATCCAGGGTCTCCAACCCTGAGGAGAAAGCCATACTGTTAGGGCCCCACCTCCAGGACCACCCTCTGAAATGAGCCATCTCACAAGAATACTTAAGGATTTTCACATCCAGGAAAAAAAAAAAACCAACCTCACACAATACCTGCAAACTTGCATACTCACTACTAGGGAAAGAGGTAGTGAGGTCTAGTCCCCGATCCAATAATGCATGCACATTTCACTTAATATTTAACCCATTTGTGTAAAAAAAACCCTTCACCTGCAACAAGAAGAAACTGATGCAACCTCATTCTTGAGTGCCTGTTAGTTGAAAAATTCCCTTCTGGAACAGCTGAGGGAAAAAAAGCCAATTTTTACTATAAGGAAGACATATTAAGTTGGGGGGGGGGATTTAAATTCTGTTACTGTATCTATCATAGTTTAGACAGTGAAATTAAAGACAGAGAGGCAAAAACCAGACCTGTATACATGTATCACTACATTTTACACATCGAGTCTATTCTTCACGTGTTTGTGTTCAGACTTATGACAGAGTGGCAAAATTTTAAAGAATATAGTAGTTCATGCTTTTTTCCTAATCACGCTGATAAAAGCACAGAGTTTAGAACATGGTTTGGAGGTAACATTATTTAACAGCTAGTATTATCCAACTCTTCACTAATATTCACTAACATAACTGCTAGATAATCCGGTTATTTGTATCAGGTGCTATGTCCTTGTCATTATATACTCACCTATAATAAATCAACATTGGATTAAGAATACAATGAAGTTCTTTATCTCCCAATCAATCTGAAAATAAGAATGGATTTGCTTTTTATCTTCATGATAAAAGCACTTGAATGGTTTTATTTTATTATTTACTTATTTTTAAACAACATATTCTTCAAAGCATATTTTCAGATCCTATCTAAAGAGGACAACTAGTAAAGAAGTAACATACAAAAGTAAAGAATAAAACCCCACTTCAGTGAGTTTCAGTCAGGATTATTTAAATCTCACTCCTTAGAGTCTTTTTGGAGTCCTTAAGCTAATCACTATTTGAATAAAGGAAGAATTTGCCAAAGAAAGAACTTCATTTTAATGGAGGAAGGAAGGTAATGTGAACTCTATGCACACTGAAGTAATGCTGAAAAAGCAAAAAGGGTTTAAGAGAATTTTTTAAATACAATGTTTAAAAGTTCTCTTGAGACAGACCAATCATCAACATAAACCTACAGCTGCTGTCAAGAAAACACCAACCCAAATTGCAATAATCAGACTAGAAGAGGCAAGTAGCCTTTGATAAGGAAGAAAGCAATTGGACTTATTTGTCTTTCAAAGGTGAGAAACAGAAGCAGCAGGGAAGTATGCACTCCACTTCAAAGCTAAAAAAAAAAAAAAAAAAAAAAAAAAAAAAAAGAGGTAAGAAAGGACGATATCTACTTGCTTCGAATAAATCTGATATGTCAGTTACAACAGTACATTCACTGCCTACAGGTAACTGCTGAAAACAATGCTGTCCTCTTGCACTTCAGTTACACTGCAACGCCCATCCAGCAACTTCATCATCGTTAGTAAATGACAACTATATAATAAATTACGTTAGAAAATAGTGATTGATTAAGTTTCCCTAAGGGGGAAAAAAAACACCTTATGACATGCATATATATAAAATATCCTCTTACTTATCAAAAAGTAGTCTTCTAACTTGTAAAAGAACTATATTTAATTAAACAGACACCTCACATTTTAATCATTAACTGGCAAAATGAAACCCCTTTCTAGAAAAATAGCTATGAAGTTGTCCTGGTTTCAGCTGAGATGGAGTTAATTATCTTCTTAGGAGCTACTATGGTGCTGTGTTTTGGCTTTGATGTGAGACTTTTCAGTTCCTTGGGCCTTGTTAGCAAAAAGGGTGGAGGGGCTCAAGGAACTGGGAGGGGACAGAGTCAGGTCTGCTGACCCAAACTAGCCAAAGAGGTACTCCAGACCATGGGACATCATGCCAGGTATATATACCTGGGGGGTTGGCGGGGTGGGCAAATCGTTTCTGGGGGACTGACTGGGCATTGGTTGGCAGGTGGTGAGCAGCTGAATTGTGCCTCACTAGCTTCTTTCTTCCTTTCCCTCTGGATTTTATTCTTTTCTTCCCCCTTTTCATTATATACTGTTATTGTCATTGTTGTTACTATTGTTCTTTCATTTTTATTCTATTATTAAATTGTTCTTATCCCAACTCCCGAGTTTTACATTCCTTTCCAACTTTCCTCCACACCCCTCTGAGTGAGGGGGGAGTGAGCAGGTGTCTGTGTGGTACTTAATTACCAGCTGGGTTAAGCCACAACAGAAGTGCAGATTCCAAACAACATTAAAATGTATATATACCCATGTTACCTAGCTGCTGATTTAAATCATTAATTACTAAAGCCACCTTCACTATCAAGTGAAGGAATTTAAAAGCTTAGTCACTTCTTTCCGAGGTGACCATCTTGTTCTGTTATTACTAATTCTTTATCTTAAATCCCTACAGCCTTTAAATCACTGAAAACAAATCAAAATCATTATTTGCCTCTTCTTTAAATGATGAGAAGTACAACAAAAGCAGACAAAAAAGCATGCACCAGAATCATTATTTGCCTCTTCCTTCAATGGAGTGCAATAAAAGTGGGGAAAAGCATGCAAAAAAGCAGACACCAGAATCATTATTTGCCTCTTCTTTCAATGAAGAGTGCAATAAAAGCAGGGAAAAAAAGCACGCAAAAAAAGGCAGGCAAATTGTACAGTTCCAGCAGGATTTGGCTACAGCCCACCTAACACAACCGTATGCTCCTGATCAGTCACCCACTCTTAGAAGAGAAGTCAGTCTATGTGGACTACTCTGCTTCCCTATGTATTACTGTTCATTGATCCAATTTACATTTCTTCCCTCAGGTTTCACAACAGATCACCTGGTAAATACAACATACAGGATTGCAAAGCAAGAGCAGACTTCAAAAAAGAAAATCCTCTTCTACTGCCTGCTTATGCATCCCATCCTGGACTTAACCAGCCATTTTGAGAACAGAAGACATTCCCCTCGTCCCTAAATCAGAATCGGGACATAATTATAAAAATCCAGGATTAATGCAGTCGCTGACTTACCCTTGAAAACAATGTTCAGCTTGATTCATGTGAAAAGCCCGGCTAGATAGATCCTCAAACTGAAGTTTAAATTCTTGAGCCTGACTCCAAAATTTGTTTGGACACCAGCTACCTGAGGTCATTAACGACCATTAAATGAGCCAAACTAGAAAGAGGGAGCTTTGGGAAAATGGGGCTGCTTTCTGCTTCCCAATGCAAAACACACAGCTAGACTTATTCCAGGTCTTTGGGACACCCAGGACATTTTTATACCATACTGCAGAAAATACGTAACAGCTATGTAATGCCTTCAAATGCAGAGCTAAACACAGCTCCAGTACATTACGCATTCTGAGACGACTTCGGCACTGAACGCTTCTTGTTCTAAAACAAGACTGAAGTGTTCCTAGTGCCTCTTTCTCAGATTCTGGTTCTTCTGGGTTTCCCCCCCTCTTTTTTTTTTTGGCTGTAGCTATATTGAATCTTTCAGAACAGAATTTTGCTTAATTACTTTATAGCTTGCAAAAGAAGTTTCAGGCATCCACTATGCCTAATATCAGAAAGAATCCAATCCATATTTTTTCAGAATTTCTAAATTCTAAACCTCTAAAGACTGTTTAACAATATTTTTTTTCTTGAAAAGACTTGCTGAAAAATTATCTCCTTTTTTGCCTGCTCATTTTTCACTTACATACCTCCTGTCCAGAAACAGCTGACTTCTTTGAATATTTTAAATAATAACAATACCTTACCTAATATCTTAAATATTTTTATTATGTATATTTTAATTATTAATTTTAAATGTTTAACCTTCTACAAGCTAAGGCTTTCAGCAAAGACTTCAAACAGACTGTTAGCAAAGACAACACTGCAGGATTTAATACTGACCACTTCCAATTGGGAAAGAAAATTATTTGCACAGGAACACTGGGAATGAAAATAACTAATTGCTTCCCTTTTTCAAGAAGCTAAGATGTTCCCAGAAATATTCCTTATGCACTGCTAAAAACTGCAAAGAGTATTCAAGCAACGCTTAGTTTTCCCCAATGATAACACATTCAGAAGGCTGCAAATATAAATGGTATTCACTTAAACAATTCCTCATGCCTTCATTATCAGATGTTGTGGCTGTAACTATGATTTAGACATTTCATTACCCATTTAAAAGATGGGGTTTTCTTTATTACGGTAACAAAGGCAAAATCCTGAAACGATTCTCTGATAAAAGGTAAATTGCTCCTTCTTCTGTTCCATGTTGTTGGCCAAGCCCTTGCACTACAATCTCTATCACAGCTTGTAAACCAGTTCTCTCTAGTTCACATGATGCAAGTAAGTTAAGATTTCTTATAACTTCTGGGCAGAAAATAAGTCAGTCATCATTACAGAGATGATAACCTTAAGGGCCTTTCATACCTGGGCAATGCTTGTTTTATATAGATTCTCAGGTATACAGGCATTTTGCATCCTTAGGAGTTTACTATCCATGATGCACAAGTCTCTCACATGTTACCTATACAGGATAAAGAACATTATACATACGCTTGCCCAGAAAAAGACACGAGTGTAGCACTTGAGAGTAGACTTGTGGTAGTTTAAGTCTGTTCATGGTCAACTAAAACAGCTGAGATAAAATGGCATGGCATGAGCCCACACACCTCAAATAGCCTATAGTTTATTCACTGATGCCAGATGGAGTCCACACTATTCCCTCTACCCTGCAATTTGAAATCATGGACCACACACCTTGGGCTAGCTGACCTAGGTATTCCACACTGTGTACCCTCCTTCCCCCTTCCCTCCAAGGCTCACATGCAGCTTCAGTGGCTTTGTAAATCCATGGGCAGAGAAACAGGCACCACAGTCTTCAGGCAAACGTGGATCAGCAGCTTATTTCAAAATGCAGCCATTGGTGAGCAAAACCAAATACAGGCACCCAAAGATGCAGAATAGCTGTGTAGCAAAGTACCGCTACTAGAACACAAAACTACTGCAGTAAACTACTGTCTGCCTTTGTGGTACAATCAACAAGTAGTACAGCTGGATTTTCGGCAGGGATACAGATCAAAGACCCTGAACTCTTCTCAAGAGACACTGACCAGCAGGGAGCAGAACAGGGCAAGGCAAGCACATTCCCAATTCACTCAATGCAAGGCAAGAGAATGCCAGGTATTTGTACCAAGCAAAAGCACATAATAACCACTTCATATGAAACCAATCTACCTGCATCCTAAAACTTGCTTTATTTCTTTGCCTGACTAATGCAACAGCAAATATTTCACATCAGTCATTGTGTTTAATATTTACACTAATTAACGATATGCACAACTTGAAGAAATTCCCCATGCAGAATATGTCAGTACTTGTTGTTTTGCTGCTTTTAAGCAAAACACCCTGCCAACATATTATATATATATATATATATTAAAAAAACCCTAAGCCTATTATTTCCTTTACTGAGGCATTCACTGTAAAACCCCTTCTCAAACCGTCTTCATACAGGATTTTACTCCTGCCTCTACTCATAAGCAAACACCCCAAAATACCCAATAGCGGAGCATGGAGAATGAAGGGAAGTCAAGCTTTCACCAAGACAGAACTACAAAATCACCCTGCTCTTAACACAAGCAGATCAATCCCAAGACACAACTTCTCACACTGCAGGAGGCAAACGAAAAGCACTCATGTCCCTGACCCGATTTACAGCAAGACTAGACAATTTAAATTGGAAAGCTAGAAAAAAGCTTAAAAATGGAACATTCAAATAACTGGATCTCTCCCATCAGCTTTACCATCTAGTATTAACCCTAACAGCACGTCAGCAGTTTGAGAGTATTTGGAAACTTTTCATTATCAAAGAACATTCCAGAAGGGAGTCAGAGTGAAGAAGTTTCTAATGTCACACTGAAGAGATCAGAGGTATCCAGGAATATCAGACACAAAAGGCCCAGTGATTTCCATCACTGAGTGATGTACAGAAGACCCACCCCTCTCCTGAATGGCAGCTGGAGGTGAGACAAGATATGGGAGGGCATCTCAAATGCTGCTGTTGGTTCAGTGATGCCTCAGATGACTCACTACTCTATGACAAGAAAAGCCACCAAGTGATACCTGTCTTGAGAATACACATTCTAACTGTTAAAACACAAAATTCACAAGGAAAATGAAGCATAGTGCTAGATGAGGTTACAGTAGACCTTTTGCCAAGGCTGTTGTATTACGCAACATCAAAAGTAATTCTCCAGTAGCTGCTTCAGGCAGTTCTGTAAAGATAACACTGTTATTCAGCTAACTAAGCAATGTCAGAAAATAAAGCAATTCCTGTAATATCTGCTCCAGAGACAAAAGCCCAAATGTATCTGTAACAGCACTGTCATCATTATGACAATGAGACTACTACTGCTGCCTCTTACCTACCATCACAAAAGCAAAACCTCAGCTGCTTCAGTCTGCACCACGACCTTAGCTGTATGCATCGATTTGCCCCTTATTCAAGTTCCCGTTTTATCTTCCTCTCAACAATAAATGTGATCCCAGTGACCATTTATGCCAAAGCCACAATCTTCATTTTTTTCCACAGTATCTTCCACGTTATAAAGATTAACTTGAAGGACTTTCAATAAAAGTTCCCATAGAAATTACAGACATTTTAGTTGCAAAGTATAAAGTAAAAAATTAAATCATATACTATCACTATAAGTCTCACATAGCTATACAGATTCTTAAAGAGATCGAAGAATCAAAAGTGTGACCCATTCACTCATTTTTAGTCAATACAGTGCTGCTCCCAGTTGCTACCTATGTAGAACTCGCAGGTCTGTTTTAATGTTGCATAATTACCAGGCAAAGTGCAGCACACACAGTTTCTTGAAACTGCAGTTGCTAAACTGTAGGTGAAATGAAAATGTATTAATCAATATACTGTGGAAAAAGTCATGCCAGTGCTTTCTTTAGTTTTTCCCCATCTCTGTCAGAATTTCTGATAGGTGTACTGCAGTGAACCTGAGGAATCTTCAGTTTCTAAGGAATTCTAACAAACACTATCTATTAGGTGAACCACTTTACCATCCACCAGTTCAATTACTCTGTGTCACCAGCTATCAACATTCTCCTTGGAGTCCTATTGTAAACTATGCACACCTGGAACCCTTCGGAGTGAAACTGTTTCACCCTTCACTTTAGGAGGACCAAAATGGTATGTAGTCCTTTCTGATAGCAGCCCATATTGTCTTAAAAGACAACAGCTACTCTAAAACTGTGGCTAGTCTTATGATTTCTATGTTCTCCTTCTACAGTCTAGAGTGTTTGCAATTTTGCCCTCACCTCTCCCATTCTGCTGTGGGTTTCTGAAGAGGAAAAAGAAGAGAAAGAAATACAAACACACACATACAAGCATGGAAGTAACAAACCAGTTCCAAATCAAAGGCAAGTACAAAACATGCACATCTCGGTTCACATCACCTACTACAGAAGCTTGTTTTAGTGATGCAAGTGCAAATCAATCAAGATGTTAAATGACTAAATGCTCAGAAATGCAAAGGTATTTCTCTAGCATCAAGTGTCTCAGGATACACCACTCTTTCCAGCAAGGATATATTACATAAGTCTAATCACCTTTTATTTAACAGAGTTGGAGCTTGCACAACTCAGAGATGATGCATTAAGGTGGATGAGAATAAGCTTTTTCAGACTACAAAACAAAAAACAAAAGGAAAATTAAACCAGTAAAGCCAACAAGGACAAGGCTCCTTCCAGATTGTCATGCTCCAATTTCCAGTACAACTATAATCACTATTCACACTTCACAGTGCGAGCCTCAGGAATCGGATACCTTTGGGATACCAACAGTTTACATCCCCTTTGTTTTCCTGAATTTTGCTTCACACCCCACACCCCCAACAGTGAAGGGTAACACCCATCAATTATGTTACTTATCATGTCCTCCCAGTACCCTGTTAAAGGGAATTTTGTTACCAGGACCATAAAGGCTGCTATCAGTCAACAGGATGTATTGTACTGAAGATGCTCTAGCACAGCAAAGAGAGTAGACAAAAAGTACAGTAAAATCCACAAAACAGTATACTTTAAAGTATGCAGCTACTGAATATCTGAAGGTATTTGTCACAACTATGCTATCTTTTACACTCACGACTTCCAAAATTGACTTGTCAAGTGTCTTCAGTAACAAAAGGTAAATGGAAACATACTGTTTCCCTGTACTGTTCCACATGCCTGTGCCACATCTGCCGTAATTCACCTCAGAAGGCTTCATCTCGCCCCACTTTTAGTTGATTCTGGTCATACGTGCAGTCAAGCTGACAGACCAGGGTCTTCCTTAGGAATGAGAAGAATCACCCCTCTTTAGGGAAAGCTACTCAATTCAGTCCTCTCCCCTTCATGTGGGATCTCTTGACACTCCCAGTAATCTTCTGCTGTATTCCTTGAGGAAGGAGAACCAAAACTACCACAGTCAAAAAGAAGGCATAGCAGTATAGCTATCAATTTACTCCATTATTTTTATTTACATATCCTTATTAGTTTTGGGGTTCAACATCTGTACTGTCTTAGAACAGTGGTTACCTCCCCCAAAAGGCAACTTGTAAGAAAATGGAACAGTTGTCCTTACTGTCAGCAGTCCCTGCAGTTTTATATTCATTACAGTAAGTTCTGGTTTTCAGACAATAATAAAGCCATTTCTCACAGGGTTAGGTATCCATGTGCTTTTCAAGTCTCCTCTGATGTGTCTATTCCCAGCCTGCATTCCAGTCCATTGGATGTACTGGAATTCTCCATTTTCTGAGGGTAACCTTCACTATCTTCCAACAACTAAAGCACTGGAAGCCTTGGAAATTGAAACATAACTGTGTCACTTTATGAACACCTTTTCTGTTTACACTGAAATATTCTGAAAAATATTTTCATTTGTGGTTGTACAAGATGCTGTCTGCTACTTGCTGCAAAACCATCCCTTTTTCCACTTATAATTGCGAAACACTGTTTTAAGACCAAGAAAAAGAAAATAAATACCATTTGCAGTGTTACTTCACCTATGTCTTCTTCTTACTTTATTACCTTGGAGCTGGGATGCACAACAAAGAAAAAGCTAATAATACGTTCCAGGCATCAGGGAGGTGCTGTCTAAAGGTCTTTCACATCAACAGGAATACAACACAATTTGCAAGATACAGGCATATCTTGAAATTAATGCATCCTTTCAACATAAATTCTGTGTGTTCCCTCACTCCTTTATTTCACAAAGGATGCATTCTTTCTACTCACAACAGGTTAAAGAGGCCTGACTCCGAGTCGACTACTGTCAGAGGAACCCGAGGTGAATAGAATGGTATTTCACTAGCCAGACAGCTTCTGTTACTTAGAAAACCAGAGAAGGTACTGCGAAAAGACCTCATCAACACCACCTGACATACCATTCCTCACACATACTGCAACTTGTAGCGAATACACAGAATGCACGTATGAAAGCACACTGGGTTTAACATAACCTGAATGAGTGGTATAGCCACTATTTAGCCCTGCGGAAAAGCAGCTGACTTTTCAAGTTTTCGCCGACGAGTTTAAGCCCTTAAGCGAGTAGGAAGAGCTCCGCAGGGCAGCGCAGAAATAACGCGGCCCTGAGGGAGGACAGCGGCCCCTCACAGCGGGGCGGATGCGCCGCTCCCCCTCAGCGCGGGGCCGGCCCCGAGGGCCAAGGCTGCCCGGCGCTCACCGCGGGGACATTCACACCCCTCGGGCTCCCCCAGCGCGGGCGGGAGGGAGACGGGGTCCCTCACGGGGGACGCTGGCCACAAGCACGGCCCTACCGCCGCGCATCACCGGCCGCCCCCCCCCCCCCACAGCGTCACCTCCCTCCAGCGGCCGCCGAGCCTCCGCCGGCCCGGGACTGCCCGCCCCGGCACCCACCGCCGAGCCAGTTAGAGGAGATGTTCTGCAACATGGTGAAGGGGACGCAGAAGAAGGCGATGAGGAGGTCGCTGAGCGCCAGGGAGCAAATGAAGATGTTGGTGACGGTCCTCATGGCTTTGCTGCGGGTCACCACGTAGAGCACCAGGCAGTTGCCGAAGAGCGCCAGGGCGAAGATGAGCACGCAGATGAGGACGAAGGCCACCTTGGTGCGCCCCGGCAACTCCGGGATGTACACCAGCGGCTGCAGCCCGTAGAGGGCGATGAACTGCTCCCGCGTCACGTTGTTGTCCTGCAGGAGCTGCGCGAACTGCTCCGGGGTGATGTTCAGGGACCGCATGGCGCCGTCCTTCTCAGTCCCCTCAGCGCCGCCGCCCGCGCCCCGCCATCACCAGCCCACCGTCCCTCCGGCACTCTGCCGGGGCGCGGGCGGACCGGGCCCGGCGCGCGGCAGCGGAGGCGCGCGGAGCCGCAACAGCCCGCGGGGGACGAAGCGGCGGCAAACTTCGACACGGCGGCGCCGCCCGCCGTATCCAGCGAGCCCTGGGCGGGGGGGCGGCAGCCAATGAGCTCGCAGCGCGGGAACGCCCCGGCCACGCCGCCGTGGAGCGGCTCCGCGCCTGAGGGAGCGGCTGGCGCCCCGCGCTGCCCGGCGGCAGGTGGCTGTCGTTCGCCGCGCGTCTCCCCAGCCGAGGCTCGAAATGCCCAAGGTGGGGGCTAAGACTACCGAACCAGCCTCTCCTCAGGTTTGGATCAGGCTGAGAGGGAAATGAAAGAGATTGTGTAGTAGATACATGGTTGCCTGCACGGAGGGACGTTCGTGCCACACGCTGGTCTGTGCCCAGGCCAAACGAGGCAACAGGGGGGGTTATCTGCCCTTCCAGCCCTCATCTGTGCCAATGCTGCTGCAGGCCTTCACGTGATGATGAACCAAAGCTCATCATAGAAAAAAAAAAAGTAATTTTCCAAACTTTTGGCCATTGAGCTCAAGAGCCCAGGAGGCTCCAGAAGATTCCTTTCCCAGGCAGACATTCACCAGCAGTATAACTGCTGTTGCTGGAGGAGGCTTGTCAGAATCCCATCCCACTCAACCTAGCTGGCTAGGCTACTTAGGTAAGGTTATATACACTACTAATGTTACTGAAAAATCAGAGACAAAACCCTCTAATTCTCGTTTTGGCATGTTAGAAAGCAGGCATTCTTTATTTTCGGCACCAGATGCACGGGGGTAAATTCTGCCCAATGTGCATACTTTGTTCACTGTTTATCTTTGTATGGTTGATCTATACATATTAATAAAATTTCTGAGAAACTATTAGTGTATTCATTACAGTTCCAAGAACTACTTGTATCTACACTCTTACTACACATGTGGGGCTTAATGGGTCAGGGATCCCCTGACGGTCACTTGGGACATCTTCATCCTTTCTTCATCCTCTTCTTTGTCATCTCCTCTTCTCATCCTTTACATGACCTTTTCCTTTTCTGGCCCTGTTTCAGCACTCTTGGCTTGTGACTTGATTTCGGACCAGTTCTTATGTACTTAGCAGCTAAACCATACAATGCAGTGTTCTACTAGTAGCTAAACTACATACTAGAGCATTGTACCGTTCAGCAATGTCATGGATACATTAATTGCAACATTTACCATTAAGCACACTGGTGAAATTCCTCCGGTATTAATAAGGTATGCTTAGCTAGCTGCAACAGTAATCAAGAAAATGCCATTGCAGTTTAAGTGTGGATAATAATGGGAGTTAAGGTCTAACGGCAAGGTCACGTTGAAAATATGCATTGATTTGGCTTCCATCCTGTTTTAAATTGCTTAGCACAGCTTTCTCACTAGTGTAGGTATACCCTCTTTGTACCATATGAAAATATATTTAACAGCAACAACTTGTTTTTAATCTGTCACGATAATAAATTATTGAAAAAGATCCAAAGAAGGCAATAACAATGTAGAAAATTGTTCTAGCAACACTGCCTCCTCCCCACAGTGATAGGTGTTTCCTAAGGAAACAGAATCACCTGGGACAATGCTGCAAAATTTGATTTTATACAGAAAGTGTGCTCCTTGCCCTGGGTACACATCTTTACCTGTACCAGGGAAGTATAAAACAGAATGAAGGAAAGTCTAACAAAAGTTGTCCATTTATTAGGCATTGTGTTGCTGGCTTGCAAGGAAGACTGGGGAGGGAAGAGTCTGCCACCAAGTCGTTCTCAGCAAAATGAATGTTCTCAACAGCAGCAAAGGTATTTTGTGTAATCTTTGGGGAAAAAATTGTGTTAAGTGGAAATCAACAGACAGAAGTTCCCATGCCTGCGCTTATATATGTATTCCAGTCTGCACAAGTCAGTCCTCCAAATGCTGACAATCCTCTTTTAAGATATAGCTTCATGTCAAAGAATTAAGATTCTCTTCATTATCCCATTGTGAAAGAGTCCTGTCACCCTTCCTTGGTGCAGTATGGCCCTGAGTTTTCCTCTTGAGATCAATATAATCAGGCTCCCTCTCTGACAGGCTTTCTAAAGCCTTGTTTGTGGAGGGAAATGCTCACCATACCAGCTTAGTTCCCAACATTCAGACAGCCCCTTTCACCTTCCCTTAGGCCTACCTTGTTGGCTAGAAAAGTTCACTTTTTTAATCCTGTAATGATCTTGCTGACCTTATACTCCATAGCGCAGATAGACTTCTTTTGGATTCAATTTTCCCAGCACCTTCCCTTGGACTACATACTTAAGTACACGAGGTGTAGCCTAAAGCCATTTCAGGTACTCTGTTCATACACCAGTTCCTATACCTCTTTCCCCTCTTCTCTGCCCCATTGTGTTAATAACAGAAACCTCATTTAGAACCTCTTCTATTAACAAACCAACCAGACGCATTTCAGCAGATTTCATTCCTATTACAAATAAAGAAAGGCCAAATGTGAAAGCCAGTCTTTGTCATCCTGGACTGCAGTTTTGTGTTATTCATTGCAAAAGCATCCAAGCATATCAGGAACTTAACAAGCAAAAAGGAGTAAGCTCTCACCTAAATACTGCAAATAATCAGGGTTTATGGTTAACATGGACACTTGTTTTGCATCTATCCTTATTTTATTACTATGATTGTTCATTACAAGTAATCAAACAGCATTAAAAACGAAAAACGTCTGAATGGTTAATCTACATAATACTAACAAATCTTGAAGCTCTAGGCTATGGAAGTGTGCCATTACATCTGCTGCAGATTTAGCTGGTGTTTGCGTGCAAAGAAAGGCATGATGCAGGTAATTTTACAGACAACATTTGTCCTGAGTATTTACTCACATGGAGAGGATAAATGCAGGATTTACAGAAACTTTCATTCTCTTGAGCATTATTGATCCTCTTGGCTAAAGCAATAACAGCATGGGCATCATAAAAGTGATATGGCAAATCGCTAGTAATCATATTACCCATCTCCTTGACCTGAATAAAATTATATTTGGAGTAAAAAGGGTTGAGTTACGAAAGGTGATCTCATCTAAAACCTGCTGAAATTACTGAAATGACTTCTCTGGTTCCCTGGGCTGCAAATGATTGGTAAAAGTGTTGCTTACTTTTCAGCAACTAGAGTTCTGCCTTATCCTGCACCTTGTGGCTGCTGCTGACTCCTGCTGCTTCCTGCAGTCTGCAAAGTAAAGTAATCTGGGGCTGCTCCGACACTGCACAATGTCATTCAGCTCTCCAGTAAAATGACACACCATGTAAATGTGTTTCTCTAGAAACAGAAAGAGAGGGTGTGCATGTGCAAGGGTTGTCGTTTAACCACAGCCAGCAATTAAGCCCCACACAGCTGCTCTCTCACTCCCCACTGGTGGGATGGGGAAAACAATAGGAAAAGGGAGAAAACTTGTGGATTGACGTAGACAGTTCAATAGGTAAAGCAAAAGCCAGGCACAAGCAAAGCAAAAAAAAGGATTTTATTCACCACTTCCCATGGGCAGGCAGGTGCTCAGCCATCTCCAGGAATGCAGGGCTCCATCACAGGTAATGGTAACTTGGAAAGACAAACACAACATACCCCCTTCCTTCCTCTTCCTTCAGCTTTATATGCTTAAGTGTGACATCATATGGTATGGGATATCCCTTAGGTCAACCAGGGTCAGCTGTCCTGGCTGTCCTCTCCCAGCTTCTTGCACACCCCCAGCCTACTCGGTGGTGGTGTGAGAGCAGGAAAGGCCTTGGCTCTGTGTAAGCACTGCTCAGCAGTAACGCAGACATCTCTGTATTATCAACAGTGTTTTCAGCACAAATCCAAAACATAGCCCCATACTAGCTACTATGAAGAAAATAAACTCTATCGCAGCCAAAACCAGCACCATAAGAAGGCAGTCCTGCCTTGATTCTTGACAGATGAGGTATAAAACAGCCTTTTGAAACAAACGGGTTTCTTCTTCCTTGATTGACTTTCTTACTTCGTAGATTTGAGCAACTTTACAGCTGCCTCCCTTGCCAAAATATATATGTACACTTACATATATATACACACACGTCTTTTATATTCTCCTGCATGACTTTTTTTTTAGTTTTTAATGATGATTCTCCATATCTTTTATCATCTACCTCCAAATCCTTCTGTTTCCATTGAAGTCTATGGAGTTGTGATATTTGCATCATGTCATATGCTGTTACATAATTTTTGTAATACTTAACAAATTAATCTCTGTTCTAAATTTCAGAAGCTGTAGTGTTCTGTAAAATAAAGACTATGATTAGCCCATACACACCTTTATAGATAATAATAAATTACAAGGCACTTTTCTGTTCCTCTTGATTTTTAATTGTTAAACTGATGTGGTTAAAAATATAAAGTAGGGTTTGAAAAACCAAAATATTCTAACTAATTGACTATACAGGAACAGTATATTTGTCATTATTCTTAAGTAAGTGAAAAAATTAAGCCTCCTACTAAAGAAATGGCTAGAATTATTTTACTTCTGTAGAATCCCTGTAAAACAACTTTGCACCTTGAACACAGATCAAGTCTTGGGTTTGCCAGTAATTTTACTTGACTTCAAAGAAATTATATATTCTTTTGTCACAAACCTACAGACTGATAAGTGTGAAAAGTGGTAAATGAGTTGTACCAGATTGCACTCTGTGAAAACCACTCATTTCTTCATGCCACCATAAGCTAATTTTTTTTTTTTTGCCTAGATGATTCAGAGGTATGACTCTTTCTTCTTATTCAAAAGGGACAGCCAATTTTCTGCAGACTGAAAAATACTGCTGTAATTGAACTCTGTTTTCCTTTTAATAGCAAGCAGTATGGTCCATGTATGGCTGCTGTCAAAAAAAGCCAATGACAAAGAGTGTGCATGCATAGTTTTGCGTAAGTTTTGTAAACTGAGCGTGAAGTTTGTAAAAACTGTAACAGCACACATTTTGAACATCGAGAAAGCAAATACTTATTGTGTAATACCAACACAGAAATGTTAAAATGTATTCTTTTCCTTCCAAATCTCTACTCACATTGCCTAGTTCGGGCAAGAGAAATAGATGACAAAACTAACAGAAATAATCCCTTTCCTCCTCCTCCTCCTCCTCTTTCACTCCTTTGACATTTCAAAAGACATCGGAAGAGATAATTCCTTTCAGAGCCATGTTACCAGCTTTTGAACAGCCACTGCAACTAATGAATAGTAAACCTTACTAGCTTTGGATCCTTTGGTAGTTGTGTTGGAGATGCACTCACTGCTAATCCATATTAGTATCACAGCTTTTAGGATCATTCTTCAAAGGAACGGAACAGCTTACCATCATCATTAGGTAATTTTAGGTTACATCAAAAATAAAGTAGCTATTGAAGTGGTCAAAGCAGCCTCTGAAACATAAGTTTAGTTAGAACATTTGCTGTTTGTTGAGAATGTGTGTTTGGGGAGAGCACAGAGGCTAAATCCTAATCTTTACATGCTTTTATACTTTTAGATAAACCATAAATTCTCTTAGATAAGGGAAAACTCGACACTAATTGGACTAGAATCTTCGTTGTTTACTAAGGATACAGCTCAGGGTTGGTCTTACCAATATATACTTGTTTCTGGCTATTGTCTCATCTTCTTTGAGCATGCTTTACTTTCCATCACTTGTGATGACAGGCAGCTCCCACAAAACACTATTTATTAAGGAAAACATCAATATCTAAAATAGAGATTCCCACAGTTGCAAGGTATGTTGGAGTGGTTGAACGGAAAATAAATTACGATAACCTAGCGCGTGGGCTAACTCCAAAATGTTTTGTCTCATACTGTGTGATTCTGCTGATAAACGCTGATGGCTGAAAATCTTTATTCTTGTGAAGCCTTATGCCTCCATGGTTGAATTCATGCACACCTCTAGACTGAGTGATCCCCACTTAGTTTTATAACAACCCCATCTATCAGTGATATTAATGTATAATGCACACATGGGTGTGGGAGAGATACAAACCTTACAGCCCCATACATCTTGCTAGTCATATTTGATACAATGATCAAACGAGAACTACTTCATGCATGAGTCTCTTTGTTTAAACTGGGAAAGCCTGACCTCGTTAGTCCTGTCTTTGAAGAGGAACCATAGATCCATCAGTGTCTGTCACAGTGGCATGTCTCCAGAATGCAGGGTGCTGGGTCAGGCAGCTGCAGCCCACCTGGCACAACTCCCCCACATAAGCTGCTAAGGACTGCAGATACACCAACAATTCACCATGGAACATGCAACTGTAGCACCTATGCATCTTAAAGAATTCACAGGGAGACTAACTTTATGTCTTACGGAAAAAGTAGCAACCCACCCCAGTGTAGGTGATTATTCACCCAAACCAAGACTTTCTTGCTAAGGCTGTTTTGACATTGATTTACAGTTTCTATTCTCTGCACTGTATCCCAGCCCCTCAAATTATTCAGTAAGCACAGAAATTGGTTCATTGAGCAAGAGCCTTTAAGATCACCTTGAGAAATTGATCCCTTCCCTCAAAAGAACACATTTCTAATAGGTCCTGATGCATGTCATGACTACCTCCATTTACTTTTTACCCCACTTTCTGACAAGCTTCCCTCAGGCTCCTTCCTGGGCTTTCCTCCTATCACAAATGAAGACTTTTCTAACAGAGTCTGTGCTGAACTAGGACTTATTCTTTTAGACACTTTGACTTCTGCCATTTGCCATCCCAAAATGTTTAGTGAGGAACTTGTGGAATCAAAAATAAGCTGCAGCAAGCAGAATGCTCAAAGGAAATAATTTAAATGCACTTGTTTTCTTCTACTTCCCTTTCTTTCCTTCCCTATTCTCTCTTGTCATGCAAATGAAGAAAAAAAAAAAAAACAAACCCAAAACAAAGACAACAATCAACAGCTGTAGAATGTAAAAAAATACACTATTTAATTTGTTGGAGGGGGGGTGAATTTGAAGAGTGGGTTTAATCTAAACCATTAAGTACTGATTATGTACATATATGCAAGTATCAGTCATACACATGCCCAAACGCTAAGCTGTATATTGATTAGGTTTTTAAGTTCTTTCCATGTGCTTGTGCTGAGGAGTTCATCCATCCTCATTTCTCTACATCTTTCCTCTTTCCAGTTACAATTCCAATTGGTATTCTCCTTTATTCACATACACAGAAACCCAGCATCTCTTTACTAGCAGTTATCAATTACCACTGTTTCCACCAATGTGAAATTAAATTTCCTCATCTTCTGATTCAATACCAAGTCTAAGCCTTGCCTCAGAATATTAGAAATAGTCACAAATTCCTCAACAAATAGTTTTCACCGTGGCCATCCACAAATTATTTCTGTTGTCCTCAGATCAGTTGTAATGAGTATCAGGAAATAATGGGAACAGTACCATGATGCAAATACCATCACCCCTTGTAGCCCTCATGTCCTTTTCATTACTTTCAACGATTTCCAGATTACTTGTATCCAAAAATCAGTTCTAAACCTCATGTAAACCTCATTTACAACCACAGTGAAAGGATTCCATTAGTAAATATTTTCTTTCACGTAAAATCTTTCAGCTAGTTGTCTGGTCAGCCTCAAATGTATCAGAAATCCTGAATACCTCTTGCTTTTTCTTTCACTTTAAGGATTAATTTTTGTACTGATTTTTAAGACTTCAATTGACTGTCAGACACAGCCTTATCTAATTGCAAAAGACCTATTACCCTGCACAACTTTTAGCTATTAGCCCTCTATTCAGCTTGCTCAGGAATGAATTCTCCATCTAAGAGCAGACAAGGAAATTTCCACACTTTCGTTCAAGAAATAAAATACAAAAGCAATTCCATTTCCTGATAGTCCAATTCTCATTTTCTTTCTTCTCTTCTATCGATTCTAGTATTCAGCATTGTCATTTGCAAAACATTGTATTAAGTGTCTGTACTGCAGTATTGTCTCTTTTTTCCTTCTCAAGTAAAGACCCATTTATCACAAAAAAACAGATTCCATCCTAGATGCCAAGTAAAAACTGAGGGACTCTTTGGATCTAAGCCTTTCCAGGGAAATGGAGAATATGGTGTTACAGGGGTTGACAACAGAAGCTGCACCATTTTGGAAGAAAGCACTTTTAAAATTTGAGTTACAGTCATGATTTTGTGCATTGAATATCACTAAAATACTTTGGTATGAGGATTATGATACTGTAATTCTGTCAATAATTTTAATTGTTTCTATTTATAATCATTAATTTGATGTTGTCAAGTAGAGATTTAAACTGTTTGACTGATAATGACCATCTGACAAAATTTCAGTCACACATTTTCAAGCATCAAATACACCTCAGAAAAAGTTCCTTGCTAAAGAATATAATGGTGCAGTTCTAGATGTGTAGTATTCAGTTAAATTACCCTAAATTATTTCTGAAAGATAGATCTATGTTAGAAAATTTACTTTAAAAAGTAAAATGAGATCATTAAACTTCTGTAACCAACTTACTAGGATCCTACCTTCTTGCCAAATGAATACTTACTGATTCATCAATCATCTTTTGAAAAGCTTATTGAAAACTAGGTCCATATTTTTGTGCTTTGCATTTGTATCAGGTATCACTAGATAATTACTAAACCCTATAAACCAAACTGTAATAAACATGGTTTGGTAACAGATGTAAAGGAGAAAGAGTTCATGAAAACTCTAAACCATGCCTGAAGTCAGAGTCCCAAACACAACCTCCACAGCCTCGCAATGATGTGTCACTGGTCAGATGCGTACACTAATTTTCCTTAACAGGCAGCTGCTAATATGATGCACAGAAGCCTGAGTTGCCTGAGTGCTCTCAAGAATTACAAGTGGCATGTGAGGCTGATGACCCACCGTCTGACTCTCTCTTTGAGAAACAAACTGAGTCCCAAAATAATGCTCTAAAACCCTGTTAATAGACAAATTAATGTGGGCTAATGACCCATTGATCATACAGGCAACTGGTACATTGAGAAGATTCAGTGCTAATATAAGCATTGATATCAGTCATGGTACGGCAACCTTACTGGCACGACCTTATTCTCAGCATCAAAGACAACACTTAGTTAAGTGAAGCATCAGAAAGGCTGATATTTCATCACCTTTACTTGTTCTCCTCATTATTACCAAACATACTTGTAGTTTTGGTACTGACCCTGGCATCAAGCAGCTTGTAAGAGCTCAATTGTGTCTCAGTTGCTAATGTTCTAGAGGCAAAAACATTCAGTCACCTCACAAAGGAAAATAAGTCAGCTTGTGATGTAGCCAAGATGAACCTCACCACTAATGACATTCTATTAGACCCGTAGGAATACTCTGGAAGTTGCAGGCTGCTCCAAATTAACTCTAACTGCATTAAAAAGAGGTATCACCCACCTCATTTTCAAGTTAAAATACTTGTATTTTCATGTCAATCCTGCCTCCCTGCTATTTGAGTTATGTGAGAAATTCAAGGCCATCAAAAGTCTTCCACAGGCCCGAGTCCTCAAAAATACACATACACCAGCTTGAGAGGAAACCTTACTTGGGTTGCCCCAGATGCATAGTCAAATGCCAGCCTCTGAAACTGAAAAATACAGAGCAATTGTCCTTCTTGTTGGGTCACACCGCATTATCAAAGAGGAGCTCAGGGGTATAATTTTAAAAAGGCAAACAAATGTCAAGGTGGCCTTCTAGCCTGCCTTACACACTTAGCTACTGCAGCAGCCACGAACTCCAGGCACTGGACATTTCAGAAGAGGCACAGGGTGAAAACTCAAGACCTGTCTTCTGTCAGCTCTAGTAAGAGTGCTGGCCTACTTCTCTTCCATGTGATATATCAGTCCTCCTTTGCAGCAGAAACCCTAGCACCAGCAGTGGGCAAGGAAAATAATATTAACACATGTATTTTCTCTCCCTCAGTGCTTCACCCTGCTCCTGTTAAGTGTTGGCAGAACTGATGGAAGCAATGCTAAAGGCAGTTCACAGAGCTCAGCCAACAGAAATGACCTCAAACTGGACACCAGAAAACCAATACTGGAAATTGCCATCTGTAAGTAGCCCCTCTAATGAATCTGCCCTCTCCAGAGGAACCGTTTGGTGACAGCCAACCACAGACAGAAATGTTTCCGTTGTTTCATCTGGAAGAGTAGAACAAGACTCTACTCCCCATAATTCAAAAATTACCAGAGATGGAAGAGAGTCTGTCCCATTCTTGATACAGGAGTCCTCAATGGATGATAAGGCACCTCAGATGCAAGATAACATTTCCATTACTTCTCACTTATAAGCTCAAGCCAACAGCTTCTGTCTTCCAGGAAACCATGCTGCAGTACATACACCCAGCTCACCAAAAGAGCTTAAGATCTGCAGCAGGCTTCAATAATTGGCAGATTATTCTGCCTTTTGTACTCTGATACTGGGAATAGTTACCAAATGCCATGCCACACTGACAGTGGACTACAGGAAACGTGTCACCCATGAGCAGCCACAGGTAGGCAACAATTTTTTTACTCCTAGAAGGAGCTCAGCATAGTACATTTGTCATAGGTGATTGCAATGATCCATATTTTGCTTTAGGATAGTGGATTTCATGTTTCATATCTGCTACAGCTTGTAGAAAGGCTTTTGCTTTCTGAAAAGATATTGGAAAAAATAGTTAATAGATGTTCCAACATTTTACAAGCATTAAAGGCTGGATATTCCATATGCTGGAGCAAAGCATTTGATTGACTCTCTTTTCACCCTTGTCTTGCAAAAAGACTTAACAATCACTTAACAATCACTCCTGCTGAACCGAATGACAACAGTAACAGCTAAATGGCAGATGCCATATTCATTTATGTGATGAATTTTTCTATGTAAGATTAATATTTGCAACCCCTTAAAAATCCCTTTACAATTTACAAATTAAAAAATTAAAAAATAGCCACTTCAAATGCAAGACAGTGTTGCTGAGAAATTACTCAGGGGAAAAAGCTGATTATTAGAATAAGAAATCTTGGAAAGATAGCCTGTAACAGAAATAACTAGGGGAGATCAACACAAAAGTATTAACAAAATTTGGTAATATTGCTTGGCCCCATAGTTCACTTCCACAAAAGAGCTTTCAGAGCATATCCATAGATAGAGCGAGATGAAGGCTGACCACCTGGAGATAAAGTATTTCTTACCCTTTTTGATGAAATTAGAATTAGACTTTCAGGCTTTTTTTGTCTCAGAAGGATCTTCCTACTGTGATTAATCTGCACTTTCTCTGAGAAGGTGATTAAAACAATCACACTTCTACAAAAGCCATGAACTAGACTTTCAAAAACCATCAGATTACTTAACAGGTACTAGTCTCACTGAAAGGCAGGGCACACCACCACTTACAAAAATCTCAGGAAATGGCTAATCCTACCCTTTTTGATCTGGGTGCTTACTACTTTGCCATGATTTGAATAGCAACTGGATTGGTCCTGCTAAACTCCAGAAGGTTTTATTACATAATAACACGTTCTTTCCCCTACATGTTTTGTTTGATTGGCAGCAGTTTTCTAATTTAAAGATGATCACAGGATTTCAGAAAGGAAAAAAAAACCAGTTTATGAAATACCCTGTACACCACTCTCCTTTAAACAATCCACACAGTATTCAAGTAGGGATGAATCACAGGCCCCTTAATGTGGCCAGACACAGGCAATGTGGGGCTCGTGTGAATAATAATCAAGCTCTTTGGCTATAACCTGTGTATCTTTTAAGCTTTCTTTAATACTGTTGTGACTGGTGACCCTGCTAGGATGCTATTACACCAGGATTTAGTTAGGTGTGATTAATTTCACATAACTGGGATTATTCTAAATTAGATCAGCTTGCTCTGAATGAGTCATTTCTTTCTTTCAGTTAGAATATTAAATCATTCTTCCTTTTTAATATTTTGCATAACTCCAGCTGGAAAGGGTAGCACAATGTGCTAAGCAGCAAGAGGCTCATCCTAGCATACTTATCCTGCTTCTATTCATGCTACCACCTGCTGTCCTGAAAAATAAAATTTACAGAAGGAGATATATCTGGAAAAATACAGACTTCAATGTACAGGCAGTTTTCAGGGAATAATTCTTATGAATAGATTGATTTAGGGCATTTAACAATGCATATTGAAACTGCCAGGATCAACAGTATACAGAAGCAATTTAATTTTCTGCTTTTAAGGGTTTGGGAGTTGTTTTCAACCTGGCTAAACATGATGATGATCACCTCTGTGACAGACTAGCTAATTTACCTTCAGTTAACATTATCTCCATGAATCAAGTGTCACAGCATATAATGTCAGCAACATACATGCCATTGCTAGACAGTGAAATAGGAATCAAAATTTGTCTGAATGCATTCTGCAAGCCTACACATTGACCTATAGAATATGGGTTAATCTCCAAACAAGGTTTTGTTGACATCCTAAGTGTTATGAATCAAGAGGGCAGAAAAAGAAAGGTTGTCCAGACATGAAAAATTTACCAGTAAGGCTACCAGTTATCACCTCCTTTAGGCAGCAGGTATGGAAGAGGAATATATATAATTTGTCACACAGAGTCACATCTGACTAATGAGGTGGTCCACAGGCTGGCAAAAGCAGTGGTAAGAATGAGACTGAGGGGAAAGAACAGGAGTGAGAAGAGGTAGAGTCTCATTCTCATAGTCCATGTGGGCAAAAAATGGTTTTATTTCCCCCTTCACGCACCACCTCAGCGCTCAGTTATACCTTGCTTCAGAATAATAGGTTAAAAGTGGATCCAGTTCCAAAATAATTTTAAATAATGTTAAATTATTAAATAACTGAATGCCATAACTAGGTAGAAAAAGGTATGTAGGATTTCACTGTTGGTTACAGAATTTCAGCTTAAGGCTGAAACAACAAAAACCTATCATAGGTAGATGCAATCACCACAGACCAGCTTTTTCGATAATTTTATCCACTCAGGTGGTGTTATGCTACAGGAAACTTTTATAAGCTCTCACTATCTCTCTCACTATCCATAAGAGAAGTGAGATTTGCAGAAGCAGCTAGATGTTCAGTTGCCATCACTTTCAACTCTTTTGAGATCCTGAAGAAACTTGCATCTTTGCATGCTGGTGCAGCACTTGACAAACCTGGCCTCAAAAACCTTGAGACACAAAAGCAACTTCCTCAGTGTAATCCAAGGATAAAAAAGGCCAAGAAAGTGGGAAAAAAGCAAATTCATTAAAAAAAGCAGGAGTTTTCTGGAACCAATCTGGGCATTAAAGATTGAATTGTGTAAGAAATCCTGGAAATCTTAAATTAACTGAAGTGCAGTGGAACAATCTGATTTTCAAATAGTGTCAGTATCAATAAGCCTTTTGTGCACAATTCATTTTTCACATTACATAAATGTATTTGGGGCCACTGTGGTCTTTGTTTGGTGTGACTGTGAGTGGTTTACAAAGTAAACACTGTGAAATGAATCTAAGTAGTTTTCTCCTAAACATTATGGAGACAAGAAAATAGAGCTGTGAAGCAAGTTTTTGCCATTTAATATTTCACAGCTGTCATTATATTGTACACTGCCCACTGAACTATTTATATAATTTAGATAATTTTTTTCATGGGAAAAAAGAGTTCAGAAAAAAACCAGCCTGTTAAGGAATCAATGGCAGAGAACTTTGGATTTTTTCAAGGAGCGTTTTGGCCATGGCTCCATGCATTGTTCCAGTCCTTTATTTGGTAAATGAAGTATTTAGTTGAAAAAGGTAAAGACATTTTGCCAAAAAAATCCAGTAAATCAGAAAGTCTCATGCCTGAACACAAGTTAGAGGTTTCCCAAATCCTCAAAAGTTAAATCACTTGTGTATTAAGCACCTCATCCATCTTTGCCTGGTAGTGCAAAGCGTTTTCTAGAAAAGCTGTATTTAACAGCCTTGGACAAGCTTGTGTTTGATCCTGCACACTCCCCAAGACAGAGAGGAGAAGAAAGATAAAGATAGTTCTGCATGCACATGAACTGGATCCCAGGAAAACACACAAAGTTAATATTATCTCTAAATGTTTCTGCATTTCCATACACTCAGTCAAGCAAATTAAATCTCTAATCAGTATTTACAAGCATGCAGCAAAAATGAGAGCCTGTTTGACCGCTCATCAATTCATTTTAATCAAGATAAATTCACTGGATCGTAGGTGGGGAACCATGTCCTTTCTTGTTGCTGAAAAGCAATTCTAATTATCTTTTGGGGGCTACTTAGGGTCTGTGTACAGAAATCCAGCTTTATGACTTTCAGCTTGGACTAATTTACCCAGCAATGGCTTGAAGCATGGACAGAAGGCACACAGAGTAGTTTGATTTGCATTACTCCAACATATATCTTAGTCCCACTGTGGGATTTCAGACACTTTCCTCAACTTCAGAAGATGGTGGAGGGGAAAAAAGAGAAAGGACACTGGCTGGCAGTACCATTTCTGTCTTTAACACACCACCTCCATACAGGGACAAGAGCCGACCCACCCTGCATTTCACCGTGCTGGCAGCAAACCCATCCATTGCCATCAGCTAGGTGTTAGCAAGCCCCAAGGAGCACGGTGGTGCCACAAACTCAAGGCACCACAGGAGCTGTGGCCACAAGGATGCAGCCAAGTGTTCTGCTGCATACAGGTGCAGTCAGGCACCACAGGCAAGGCCAGGAGAGAGTAGCATGGAGGCTTGGGGGTACTACTTACAGAGATCTCCAGCTGAGGCAAGGCAAATTCAGATTCCAAGCCACATTCAGGCCAGAGAAAGCCTAATATTTTGTTACCAAGCCTGGAGGTCATCATCCCTCTCAAGCTGAATTTGAACAGTTTGGTCAAACTGTCTGCCCTTTGTCGGGAAACACAAGCAAGCTCTGCACATCCTGGGAACCAGCTGCAAGCAAGCCAGCTACCATTCAAAAGACACATAGTCATGTTAATGTAGTCTAACATAAATAAGTCTAAGCTAAAATGACCTCTTGCTATTTAGCTCAAATGCAGCTCCACCGCTTCCCTGGCTGAGCTGGTTTTCAGCCTGAGTTTGCTCAAAGCTGTCTAAGAGGATCCTGTAAGGATGATGCCAGGAAATGAGTGTTACAGAGCTCCCTTGAAATCTTCTTCCCAGTTCTGAAGGTATTGAGGCCACAGATGAGGCAAGTGTGTAATTCCTCCTTACTAAATCTCTAGAAAAGTTTTCCTAGGGTTTGAGGTTTCCCATTTCTCCCATACCCAGAACAAACGAGTGGCTGCAGTCCCAGGTGTAAGATCGGTGAAGACTGGTTTCAGGAAAGACCCCCTTCCTTATGTTAGAAAGGACAGAATAACAACAGCAGTTGACAGCAGGCATGTCCGCCATGCAAGTGTTTGTGACGCCTCTGGAATGCAATATGGCACAGCCCACAGACTCTGTCATCAATTGACATTCAAACACCCGACAATGGAGAGCAGTAAAATGTTATTGAGGGGGAAGCTCAGGTACAAAGAAATATGATTTGCTAAAGGTTATTCTGTAAACAAAACCAAGCATGGGACTTAGGCATTAGACCAGTGTTTTTTCAACTAGACTATAACTCCCCCCTACGGGAAATCTATTGCATAGGTTCCTTTTGTTCCCATCAGCTTTTGCCTAATGTAAAGTCTGTGCCACTAGATGATACGTGCACCCTGACATGGGGCCATCGGGTGTTCGCGTGAGTTTCACATCGAAACAGCTCCTTGTACTCATAACACCACGCAGCCAAGTGACTTGTCCCATATAGCTGCACTGAGGAGGCCAAGCCAGGCTGGATCATGCTGGGAAGGAGGTCTGGACAAGATGGAGAGAAGGGGAGGAAAGACCCAGGGAAAGAGGGCTGTGTGCCGCCTCCTGGACAGGGAGGAGTGCTGTTCTGCCTTTTGTGAGCTGCTAGGTCATAGCAGATGAGCCTTGGGGAAAGCTGCTAGTCCCACACCCAAATATCTTATTCCTTGGATATGAGGGTTTGGCAGAGGACAGGCAAGCCCACACATTCCCATGCAGTGCTGTGACAGGTCTGTGTGTCTCTAACAAGCTGAGAGCAAAGCAGGAGCACTAGAAGAGCCTTTCCAAAGGAGCTTTGTGCTGGTGACTTTGATGTGCAGATGCACTGGACAGCCCTCTGGCCCCACTGTTTAGAAACAAGTGGATGTTTTGCATAGGACGACTCATGGGAACAGTCTCCTGTAGCCCCGCAGCAACTCAGTGTAACCTCATCCCAGGAAGGGCTTGAAATAACTGCACAGAAAGAAATTGATTGCTCTTTTTAAACACCTAAAAAACTGTGGAGAACAAGAAGAGTTATTTAAGTTGCAAAATTCAGCTGGGCCAAAACCAGATGTCAGGAATAGTTTTAGTTTAAGAATAAGGAAAAGTCAACATTTTTACAAAATCTTGTCTATGCTGTGCCAGCATATTAAACACAAGATGCAGTTCTGATTTCTCTCAGTTTAAAAACAACTGAGCCAAACTGGAAAAGGTGCAGAGAAGGATAGCTAATGGTACCAAGTTTTCTCATATCCAAAACTCTTCGGCTTGGAAAGGCATGACTAAAGGGAAGAGAGAATAGAAATCTAAAAGAAGAATGCTGAGTGACGGAAGATGAAGTGAGCATGGTTGTTTCTTAAAAAAAATAAAAATAAAAGCAGCAAACACTAAACAGAATGAAAAACAGGGCACAACATGAAACCAGCAGTTATCAGGTTAAAAAAAGCAGCGAGATCTTCCTCCACTTAGCATAGTTATGTGTGTTCCAAAAGTGACCAGAGCAATAGGGAAATTAAAAACTGACAATACATAAATATACTACCTAATGTGTTTATTGCTGCAGTGGAAACCTCAGCTGAGGAAGTACCAGTCTATACTTGCCCCATGTTAACATGCTTTCCTAAGCTGTTCTCAGATATGCCTAATAAACTGGATGGCTTTTCAGTCTCATGCGCTATGGCCAACCTCTACTTCTTATAAAACTTCTCAGAGTGAGATTCCTGAACAACGTCCCAAGAAAAGCAGAGGATGCAAAGCCTTCAAAAGTAGAGACAGATTAGTTCCTCTAAGGGATTGCATGGTGTAGCAGATACAGTATCACAGAGATGATGCAATGTCAAGATCATTAAGTCCCCTTTGCTTCTAGTCCTGTGCTCCTATATCTTCAGATTTACTCTGTCATTTGAATCACAGGTATGTTGCTCATTTGCCTGTATTTGTGAGTACTGCAACACCCAACTACAGTTATATTATTTATATAGCTTGCCCTTTTTCTGAAGAATTTCCCTGATTATATTTTCTGTTTTCAAGCTGTCAAAAGCATAAAATATTAAAATCATAACTTTGAGAACACAATGTTCAGTTTTCTAGGTTATCGTTAAGTCCATTGTGTTGAAATATAAAATGCCTCAACAAAAAAAATTAATAACTTGATCCAGATCAGAAAAGAGAGATGGTCGTTAGTAAACATCATGCCTTCTCATTCACAACTCCGGCAAGATGCCAAATCCTACTCATTCAGGTTTTCAGTCTTTGCTAACTCCAGGTTCCAGGCTGACAAGACTTGACAAGCTTCAGAAATTGTCCTCCCATGAATTTTATCCACAGAAAAGTATAAATCATCCCAAACAAGTAATTATAAATTCTCCTTCTTATAAGAGTCACTCAATGCACCAAAAAAAAAAAAAAAAAAGCCTTAAGACACAACTACATTCAACAGGAAGATGTCCCTTCTGTGTTAGTCCCAGCCTAAGTGACATCAGCTGCCTCTTCAGTCTGAGAACTTGGCATGCCAAACGGGGAAATAGTGTATGACAGATGACATCTGTGGTGGTGCCATTGCTGTGAAAATGGCTTTTGACCTGCTAGTGAAAAACAGACCAGTAAGATATAATCACGAGACAGTTAGGCCTGAGGAAGACAGAAGGAAATCAGGGTGCCTGCAGTAACCTTTTCTCTAGTGCAGGCTCCAGCTGCCCTGCTGTCTGGTGTACAGTCCAAGGCCCAAGCAGAGTGCAAGTCCTCTGCCAGAGGACCCCGTTATTAGTTATATTCAAAGATGGCAGAAACCTGCCTCACCTTGCGCTGGTGGGAGATGGAGGGATGGAGACAGAAAAGAGGGGGAGCAGGAAGTGTGGACATGGAAGTACCATTTTCAATTATCACTGGTGAATGCAAAAGGAAAGTAAATTCAGTTATTAAAACATGATTGCTTGCCTGTTGCTTTAGATCACACTGGTTTATATCAGTCCTCATTTATTTATTCTTATCTTTTTGCCTTTGGTAAAGTATCATTGAGAACCTTTTCTTATCATTTCCATGCAAATCCAAAAAATGTATTTTCCAGAAGCCTTTATTATGTGGGCTTTTTTAATCCAGAGACAACATACGTACCATGGCACTCAGCATTTAATATTTGATAACATTAGAAACCTTCAGAGAACAATCTGTCAGATTTTGAATTTCATTTGAGAAGGGCATATCCATCTTTTCTTAGCTTTACAAAACTCCACTAACTCTAACATGTTAGCAACCACAGAAGCACCTGACAATGGTCATGTAGGAATTAGGGCTTCTCTCCCTTAAAATGGTGGCAGGATCAATAGCCCAACTGAAGTGTATCTACACCAACGCACGCAGCATGGGCAGCAAACAGGAGGAGCTGGAAGCCACTGCACAGCACGAAAAAACTATGACATAGTTGCCATGATGGAAACACTGTGGGATGACTCATACAACTTGTGCTGGTGACTTTGGTGTCTCCAAGCAATCATGCTGTGTGGATGCACTGGGCAGCCCTCCAACCCCACGGTTTAGAAACAAGTGTTATTCCAGAAATAGTGATTATTACCTTGTATAATTGCCTACAGTACGCAATCTGTCCTTATAGCTTAGTATGTTTTCAGTAAATGGTTTGAGCAACTACAGCTATCTAACAGTGAGTATTCTTCCCAAGACTAAGATTTCAAAGATTTCAGTATATGCTACCTTTTTATTACAGTTCATTCCTAATTTTTAATATCGGACTGATTTCTTTCTCACTTCAAGTTTTTACATAGAGCTGTAGTTAACACATAGTGATAGATAGGACCGATCAATTCTAACAATGTTTTCCAACCAGCCTTGGAAATGTCATCCTATTTGTTTCATGGTGAATTTGTTAAATGAAAAAAATAACACTTAGAAAGAACATCCAGTCTGAATGAAATTCACACTGTAACTATAACTCATGTGGGTATGCTCCAGGTACACACATGACTTTCAAGTGCCATTTAACCATTGCAACATTGGCTTATCTTTCAAGCAAACCCAAGAATATTCAGGCACCTTTTTGGGTAAAATCAGTAGCAGTGGCAAATTTACGCACAAGTTTCAAGTGCTTCTCAAAACTCTACATAAGTTACCATCCTGTAATTGTGGGGTTTGGTGAGATGAAAAGAATTGGCAGGCACTCAAGCTTAAAAACAACCCCATAGCATTTCCATTTTATGGGTCAGAAAGCTTTGTCAATGTTTGTTCGCAGGCCATTCAAGACAACTTTGTTTTCAACTTTCAAGACATAATTCAAGAAGCCATTTCTTTGGTGGAAAACCTGGCATAAGAAGTTATTGATTTTGCCTCCCATGACCTGCTTGCACAGTTTACCTTCCTCCCATTTGAACCAGTGCAATGGCTTGTGGATTCACAGTATAAACCCTACCACTGAAATGATGCACTACAGAAATAACCCACCACCTGCTAGACAGCGAGCTAAAGCACAGAGATTTAAATTACTAGACAGGAACCTGCCTTCTTTGCTGATGCCATTACCTTGTGAAATTACACTCTCATGTCCTTTACTTGAGGGGTTTGTAGCCTGCACCTTTCAAGGCACACAGACATTTAGAAGGTTCATAGCTTAAATTTGTTTTTATTCAAGTTAGCTTGGCCTCAACCTAATAATTTTGTTAAAGGTTAGGACCAAGATCTTAAACCTGCATCAGAACCTGGCCAGGACATCATGCAGGACTGTGAATATAGCAGCAATATATTCTTGGAAGACTGTGTTGAAAGAGGCACTTTTGTTTGGTACCAGTAGACAACAGGCACCATTCTCATGTAGAGATCCAGTAATGCAACTAAAGGTGACAGATGCATGGATGGTCGCTGCCAGCCCCAAACAATGAGGATTCTTACAGAGCAGAAGGTACGGGAAGGATCAGGCTATTTGAGCATCTGTGGCTAGCAATAAATTCAAAGGAATTCAAGGAATCTTGCAATTACAATCACCAGTTTCAGTCAGCAATGGGAAATGAGAAAAAAGGGCAAGAGCTTCTGTGCATTTGTCAATAGATGCACAGCAAACCCCTTGAGCTTCTAACCTCAATATTTGTATATGTGCAGGTTCCATTTCTGCCAGGAAACTGGGAAAACTTGGGGTTTAGGTATGAAGTCTTTTTCTCCCCCATGATCTTTCCTTCCACATTTCAAAATATTATTTTTACTTAGAAAAGGCAGCTCAGAATAAATTAGAGAATAAAATTCTTGTCTCCAGAGATAATCACTCCCACTTCACCACCACCAGCAGCAATTTAATGAAAACAGCAAGTGCTAGGCATGCCTTACAGCCACCACATAGGCTGGGGGGACTGCACCAATCCTGAAAGTACCAGTAGTCAAATCCTTGAGGCAATATCCCTTCCTTCTCTAACTTTTCAAACTTTTGAAACTAGCTAACAAAAATAAATTGGTAATAGTGATTTTGGCAGGCATTCCTGGGTTTGCTTTTAGTGGAAATTATTTCCCCAGAAGACAGGTTTCTTCTTCTAACAGGTGCGCAATGCTTGGTTATATGATCCCAACAGCAACTGGCTGCTTATTATTATTATTCTGTCCTTCACTGGAAGACTTCCACAGTGCCCTCACATTTTTTCAGGTATATGTTATCTAATCTCGTTCCCCTTAAAACTGGTTATAGGTATACATACATAGCACACATTTCTTAGAAATGTTAAGGACATTATGCATTCAGAGCATATTTAAACTGGTTTAACTTGGGGAAGAAAGTTGCAATCAACAATATTTCTCTGTGTTTCATATTCATATTGAATTCAAAACAGATAAATCTGACTATAGGCACAAAGAATATCAACCTTTAATTTCACCATCTCTATCCTGATTGACACATGTTTTTACAAAGAAGTAATTTAAAGGATGTCCTTGAAAACTGTTTGCCTGCCCCCAGTTGCATTTTTATTCATCCTTTCAAGTAAGAATGAAAATATCCCTAGAATCATATCATCATTTAGGCTGGAAAAAAACTTGAAGATCATCGAGTTCAAATGTTATTAAGCACTGAATATTTTCTTATTTAAAAATACAAGAGTAAAATCCTGTAAATACAAACATTTGTAAAAAAAAAATAAATTTAAATGTACAAAATTACCACACACACACAAAAATACAAATTCAAGCTTAAATATATTCTGTTTATATACACACACACAGATGGGATACACAAAAATTACTACATCTAAAAGGAAAATTACTAGGAATATCAAATGACAGGTAGGAAGTATCAGGATTATGTCTGCTTGTGAAATCTTAATTTGCCTCCATGTTGCATTGAATAAACTTATTAGACATCAAAAGAAATGCCATAAAAATAAAAAGTGTTGACCATGGTACAATGCTTTTGAGAAAAAAAGAGGACTTATCACCACCAGGAGAGACGAAGACTGAGAACAGAGAAGTGAAAGAGGACAGTACCACAGATTAGCATTATCATGCATTCTGGAAGCGTCAATTCCTCACATTTTCACTTGTCAGCACAGTCTATCATGGCAGAAGCAGGAACACCCTTACAGCATTACATCTTCATAATTGTAGCCAAAGTTTCCAATTTTCTCCTAGTTTATTGAATCAAGTAAGTTTTGAACTATTAGGCAAAAATAGTTACAAGTACAAAGGCAGTTTTGAAAGGCTACCTTTTTAAAAAGATGTATTTTCCATGGCTCTAGCAGCTAAAACAGTGGAAGGAAGAAAGCTGAAGAGTAATACAGAAACACCTATTAAAAAAAAAATCTCATTAAAAGCAGGTCTCGGGTCATCACATGACTATACTTTAAAAAAAATCCAGAATACATTTAAAATAGGAATTTGCTACTTTTAGGGAGTATGTATCAGGGAAATTGCAGTCTGAGAAACAGTTTCTTTCGGGGGGGGGAAGTCTAGTGAAGCTGAAAAAAGGGAAAGGCCCACAGAACCATTTATATGATGGAGAGGAGCAAGGCCCTGGGACTCAAACTTTGTACCACCGGTCTGTGCTGCTCTGTACTGCTGGTCAGAGGTAAAACGTTGGTTGTGAAAGAACAGCTCCTGAAATAAAGCATGGAAGTTTCTCAAGGCAGGCTGCTCCAGAAAAAGCTTTGAAATTCTTGAAATGAACTGCTAGGGTTTTGCTCTTTTCTCCAAATATTGCAGAAATTTCCATTTTACTCTCAAGAGAAAACAGAGGTAATATGAAGACTTAAAAGTAGTGTTCCCTGACTTTTGAGGATTTAACAACACATAATCATTTTTTATTTTCTTCCCCAGTATGAATAATCTGTTATGAACCTGACATATCACGTATTTTATTTCTTCATGTAAAATTAGTCTGCTATATGGTCTACACAGAAATCTCTCCTTTTTGCAGGCTGCACCTTCACTTATTTTTCAACAAGATAATTTTTTATCCATAACTGACTTAAGGATACAACAATCACATAAGTTATCTATAACTCATGTAACATATAATTCACTTCGTCCGTCCCAATTTAATTTTATCCACTATAACTTTATAATTTATTTTCCCAAAAAATAACTGTTTATACCAAACAGGTAAATTTATGACATACAAGAAAGTAGTAGCTGTCAAGATAGTTTAATACTTTCACAATTAAATTATCGAACTGTGAGTTAGAAGAAAAGTTTGAAAAATTTCATCTCAGTAAATTGTTGGATCTACCTAATGTATTAGCACTATAATAAGATTCATTAGTTTTTTGGCAACATTATTGCATTTTTCAGAAATTATTAGTGTGTGCTAGGTTAAAAGGTTGCATCCTAGTTACCTTTGCTTTGACCCAGAATATTCAGGCTGCTTCTCCTGAGTTTTGCGCAGACTAAAAGCACTTACAAACACAGTGGTGGGTTGCTCTGGGAAATGCCTGTGACTGCAAGGGGGAAGAGAAAGTCTCAGACAGATGCTCCTTAATTCACCCTGGTTTATGTTCTTCTGTTCTGGAAACAGAGGAGTTTTTCTGGGAATTTATGTCTGATGATTGATGCCGGGGATTTCTCTCTGATATCACTAGCTAAGGCACAACAGGCAGGCCCATATGCAGAGAGCCTCACAGATGCCACAGCAATTGCTCAGAGATGCTCTTCTCTCACATTTCATTGGCAAAGACTGCTGGATCCTGACACAGGTTGGAAGAGAACAGACAAGGTCCCCACCTCCCCAGAGAGGCACGCCTCACACACTGCCTACATAGGTAGGTACAGTGCAGCTGCACAAACGTTAGCCATGGAAAGCATGTGCAAACTTGAAGTATCTGGAAAGTCAGACCCCAAAGTTTCATAAAGCTTTCACACTTATCAAATTAATAAATAATAGTTTTTCCTGCATCTCCAAAAATCAATTTCATATAAACGGGGGGGAGAACACAGACAAAACCAAACCAGTAAAAACCACATAGAAAAAAAAAAAAAGTAGAAAAACATACCAGTGTCTCCATTAAGCTGCATTGTACCATCTACTTATCCATAACCAAATAAACAGCTATGAAGAAGTTCACAACTTAATATGTTGCCAAAAAAAATAACGCCCAATTACAAACTGTGTGGTTTCTTGTGAGAGCTTCCAGTTTCCTTTTCCTTGAACTTGTTTCATTTCAAGAGCAGTTCCTTTACTTTACTCCAACAGAGGTATGTGACAGAAAAAGGCATCTCTGAGTATATCTGCTCCTCATCAGGCCTATCTAGCTGGACTTAAGTCATTTAACTTTCATATTCATCCCTCAGAGAAACACCAACTCTCTCTAACAATGCACTAATACTTGCATTGGAGAGCAGAGTTTTTCCTAGACCTGAAATGTCACTGGGCTTTTTAGGAAGTCAAGTTCACTTCTCAGAAATGTTACTCTAGAACAGCTACGACAATTCCCTTTCTGATTAATTTCCTTCTTCAATTCTGCACAGCAACAGGTTATAAAGTCATCTTAAAAGCTGTTGGTGAGATCACAGTGATCTAACTCATCCAGCTTACAGGAAGATTGCTGAGCTCAGACGCCTGCCCTCTGGGGCACCTGTTAGTGAGAACTATTCCCAGACAGCAGTGTGACCACCCATGGTTTTGACAGCATTTATTTCTGGTCCTGTACGTGAAGAGGGCACTGCTTGTATTTTAATACTTCAAGTCAGCGAACGTGGGGTAAAGGACAGCAGAGTAAATACTGTTCACCATTGCAACAAACTGGGTACCTACTGACTCCTGCAGTGATGCTCATGACTTCAATGTGCTCACTGCTTTCAGGAAAGACTCCTTTTCCCTGAAAAATGCTTTTATTTTAAAACTGAGTTCCATTCATCTTGACCTAGATGCTGTCCTCCCTAGTGCTGAGGTGAAGAATTACTGCTTTAATTTCTGTCTGAAATTTGTAGCTGCTGATAGACTCTTTTAAAGGTAGAATTCATCAGATATTTCTCAAAACTTCAGTCACAAGAAGGTACAATAATTTCTGATCTATTACAAGAATATCTTCCCATGACAATCTAGTGCCTGTTTTTCTTAAAATAAAAGACAAATTCATAAGTCTACCCTGCTTTAAATTTAAAATCACCTCTGAATAATTGAAGTTAAGTCATCAATAGTGTTAGGAAATATTTTAAATTTCTGGAAATACTTCTAATTTTTTCAAAATTTCTCATTACTGAGCATTACTACAAAAGTCTGTCTCAATACAACCCTCTAACAGTAACAGCTTTGATGAGAACTTCATGCTATCACCCACAATTCAAACCAGCCTATAAAAAGAAGTGATGCCTTTCCAATAGGCACACTGGAAGATTATCATGGCATTCAGCTGGCCACTCATTCTGAAAGGGCAGGTGTTATTTTCTTTCAGGAAGAACTGAGAAAAGTTGAACCACATTAAGCTGTGAAAACATTCTACCTTTTCTGTTCTTAAAGCATTATTCTCAAAGCAACGCTTTTGCTTTGCCCCGTTTAGTGCAACAGAGGACTTCCTTGGCTTAGAGAGCTCAGGGCAGTACCAGGGTCCAGGCAGCAGCACTACCTGGAGAGGATTCCTTTTCCAGCTCAGAGAGCCTTCAATACCCAGACCTCACCTTTTCTTTGACATTTTTTATTCAGCACCATATTGGCTTTTATAGATGCTACTTAGAGGCACCTAACATTCCTCACATATTGCAAATAAGCTGGTGTATTAACTTCAGGCTGTGAATCCCACAGCATTGGGGGGCACCTAAGAGTTTGGAGCCGGCTGAGCAGACGTCGACTTTTGAAGACATCATCCTACATCCTACTGAGAGTAGCAGATGAGTTATACATCATCGGATGAGCTCAGAATGAGTAAGGGTAACTATGTGGCCTCCACTGAGAATAAATCTGTTCTGAATTAGGGAGATAATGTTGCCTACAGAAACACATCAAGAGAAACACTTCTGAACAGATGTGCAGATCCTCAAATGCTTGATATTCCAGTTGCATTGTCAGGAACTGAAGCTTTAAACACCTACTGGGAGTGACTGCAATTGAGTAAGAGGTTTATAAGGATGAGCTATATAGAAGGTTTTGGCAATATTTTATACTGGCAGCTAAAGCCTTCACAGAAATATTTGGCACAGATGTCCCACTTTGGAGTCTAACCCAATGGAAATTAACTGCAGAGTAAAAGCTCACTTCTGACCTCTCAAAGCCCAGCCTGAGCACAAGGACATCTAACTTCTACTGTTTAACAAACTCAGAGGCTAACACACATTTTCTTCTTCACCCGTTTAGAGAACTTTCAGCAGAACTGCTGTGCACAGCCTCTTTGACCCAGAGAGGTAATGGTGACCATTCACTTCAATGCCTTTCCATTGCTGTAGCTTCTCCTGAGTCGCTTCCTGCCTCTTTCCTTTGTGCTATTAGGACCACAGCTCCTTATCCTGTGGAATTAAAAAGAGGGAAGACTTGTTCTGTTGGTACACACCTTTCATACAAAAGTCAAATAAAATTACTCTTAAGTGAAAGTGCTATATTCAGACAATTCTGATTGACTTATGACACTAGCGGATGCTCACTTCTACCAAGCAGAGGTTCATTCCACCTGCACTCTAGTTAACGGGGGTAAGGCTCTTCTCAGTGTAAGTATGAAAAGAAAATCTATCTCTTGCTTAAATTAGATTCTGTTGAAGTCTTACTGTACTGTGTCACTGTATGGGAAGCTCTATCCCAAACACTTTGTTTTAATATTTGACACAGCAGAAACTATCTGAAACTATTTGACACAGGAAACAATCATCATATGCAAATCTCATCAGAATAGAGCAAATATAATAGCTCTAATAAGCTTATGTAATATGACTTGTCAAATCAAGATTTCTTCTGTTTATCTGGCATGACTATAAACACATCCTTACAAACTATCAGAAATACAAAATTGCTTTGGTCTCAGATGGCTGCAGTCAAAACTCCATCTGTATTTAATAACATACACATCAGTAAAACCAGGGACAAGACCTGGTTTGGCTTGTCAGGCTTGCACTAGATGCAACACTTGGCAAGTTGTGTATTGAATTGGTTCTAACTGCTCCACTGCTGTTGCCTGCAAAGGCAATATAAAAACTCTCTGAAGTTACACAAACACCTGATATACAATTCTCACCAAAAGAAACACATCCCAGTAATCCATTTTGTTTGCATACTACCTATTGGCTTCAGCTTCCAGGGGCATCACAAACAAGATAAAAAGTTCATATGAAGTTCAGTCATGAGCATTCTTTAATGCTATGAGTTCAATATAATGCTTAGTTTTGTTTTGTTTGTTTTTTCCAGAGAAGTTAAAAAAAGCATGTTAACACTTTTAGTCCCCATTGGTTCTTAGCCTATTTTATTTATATGCATGTTAACAAATACTTTATAAATTTTTGTTATCTCAGGCTAACATGAAGGGAAAAAAAAGTTCACATGTATCTGAACATTCCTAAACTGTAAAAATCCTGGGATTCATCCCTTCTCTACTAATCACTTCAGTCTTGTGCATATATTTCTTCTTTCCAATTTTGTCCTTCTCATCTAATTAGTAAGACAGGGATTCACCCTTACTCTTACTTCCAACTACAAGTTTCCAGAAAATGCAGTTGATGCTACTGCCACACGTGCCACAGGCTATAAAAACATCCCTTTGTCTCTTGACACCAATTATGGGAAAAATAACATACTAGAAAAAGTCCAAGATTCCTTCAAAGACAGCTTCCTATCTGGTCAAATATTGTTTTGCAATTAGTTTCAAGGTGTTGAATGATATATTAGTTTTTAATAGCATTTTCATCCTCAGAATTTCCAGGAACTTTTAAAAGCTCTGAGGATGCTTCTGCAACAGCAATGCTGTATTACTTGTAACCTCTGAAAGAGGATAGTTACTTTGAGCTGCCCAGGCTGTGCCTGGTAGGTGAAAGCAATATAAATTTGAAATAGATGTAAAATTTCCAATTGTATTAAGTAGGATGGGAGCCTAATAAAGCTTTCAAACACATATGAGGTTTAATTATTGACATAGTTGGCCTTTTTCTACATGATGTTTCATGAAAGTAGAATTATGAGATGAAGTACCAAACATATATAAAGTTAGTCTTACAGATTATGAACATGGCATGTAGCATTAAGTAGTGAAGATACTCTGTTCACAGTATCAGTGTAGAAACTGTTGTATATCAACAATGATTAATTTGTTTTGGAGCAAGTGATATATTATAAACTGTAGCATTGAATTTGCTGGTTTGCCCAGATTTCTGGGTGAAGAAAAAAGATGTAATCTCTTTTCAAAAGTTTCACCTTCCTCAGTGGATATACAACTTAAGTTTACAACTTAACCATATGCTATCCATTGTAATATCACTTGATCTCCATCTCAGCTACATCAGGGAAATGTCCTTTATCTAGGTTAGCACGCTGGCGTGTCCACTAGGATATTAAAAGCATCAGACTGATCTTGTCACAGGGTCAGTATCTGCAATATCCTTATAGAGCAAATAATAGAAATACATCACAAATAAAAGGTGAAAAACAAGGGTCATAAACAGTGCACCTTTTTACAATCGCAAAAATAAATCATGTCCAGCTTGAACTGGCTTCAAGGAACAATCTCTGGTACAGGTGTAGGAGTGCCACAGCTGTCCAGTCCTATTTCACCCTGCAGAACATCACATTGTCCAAACCTGTTAAACCACCGATCACGTACCAGCATCGGTACCAACAACATTAATGGCTTCTCCTCACCCCTAATCCCCTCCTACCGGTCTCTCTGGTATCTTGCAGATGTCCTCTGGGATTATTGCATAGATTCTTCTGAGTCTTTTTTGTACACATTACTGTAAGCACCCTGAGACACATTTAAAAGGCCTTGATCAGACACAGACCTAACGATAGTGAATGTTTTTCCACCATTATTATAACTCAAATACACCTGTATTTTTCCAGCTACCTTCTCAATGCTTAAAAGTCTTCAGGGGGAGCGGGGAAAGAGATAGTAGCTAGAATAGGAGACCACTATGGAGATCAAGAAAGGAGAACAAGAACAAAAGGAAAGAGAGATGAAAGGGTTAAGAGCAGCAAAGAAAATAAAATCATAGAATTGTTTAGATTGGAAAAGACCTTTAAGATCATCAAGTCCAACCATTAAACCAGCACTACGAAGCCCACCACTAAACCATGTGCCCAAGTGCCACATCTGCACATCTTTTAAATACCTCCAAGGGTGGTGACTGAACCACCTTCCCAGGCAGCCTGTTGTAATGCTTGACCACCCTTTCAGGGAAGAAATTTTTCCTAATATCCAATTTAAACCTCCCTTGGCACAACTTGAGGCCATTTCCTCTTTTCCTGTCACTTGTTACTAGGGAGAAGAGGTGGACACCCACCCCACTACCTTTCAGTTAGTTGCAGAGAGCGATAGGGTCTCCCCTGAGCCACCTTTTCTCCAGGCTAAACAACCTCAATTCCCTCAGCTGCTCCTCATAAGATTTGTGCTCTAGACCTTTCACCAGCTTTGTTGCTCTTCTTTGGACGCAGAGAAAAGGACCAAAAGAAAAGGAAATGGGAACAAATATTTACTCTTAATCATTCACCTCTGTTACACAAAAAACTATTTTAAGTTTCCATCAAATTAAAAAATACAGGGGGGGGAAACACCCTTGTTCCTTAAATTGAAAGACTAACTAAGAAGTTAACTTCATTTAAAAGTTTTTAAGAGGGAATACTAGCTCTACTCTGGGAAGTCATTATTCTTAAAGCTTAGAATTACATCTTATTTATGGGTATTCAATACAGTCCACATGCTATTTCAAGTTCTTAGTTCTTTTAAAAATTCAACTACAGTTATTCATCATACCATAAAGGAGATGTACAGAATTATCAGGGTATGGAAAAGAATTAACAGCTGGTAAAAATAATTAGATCAAGCATCAAGTGCAACTTCAGAAAATCTCATGGGAACATTCATTTCTAATTGCTTTCCTCTGCTAATCGCCACCTGGATTGTACAGCTTGCACTCATTAGTAAGCAGCATTTCTACCTTATCACGGCACAGGATAGAGGGTGGGGGGTGGTGCAGTTGAATGAGCAACACAATGCTGAGTCCTGAAAGTTGTCAGCAGGTCTAGGTGAGGTGTGGACTGCTCCTTTCACAGGAATTATCAAAGTCGAGTGGCTTATAGTGCTCAGCCACCACACCAGGACAGGGGACGGCTCTCACATGGTGTGGCACAACCACCACCCTCCACAGAGATCATAGGGTCAGAGGCTGCGTGGGTGGGCTCCAGGCTACGGGAAAGTGTCCCTGGGGAAAGATGAGCATTCACCATAAGTGCACTGTCAGCCTTTGGAAAAGGTTTTTTTCATCTTGTCTGTTCTAGTCATATCCTCTCACAAAGTCAAAGGGAAAAAATTCCACTTTAGTTTCCCTCTGGCTCCCCTTCACAAAGCCCAGAGAGTTTAGTCAGTCTAACGTGCCATAGCTATCAGGAGGCATCTGTTTCACAGACAGGCAACAAGACAATTATTCCCAAGACAGTAGTAATAGCAGGGAAGTGGATGACTGACATAAGCCCTGACAGCCCCAGATGCTCCCCAGACATCAGAGAAAGGTGGAAATCTGTGAGATACCTGCAGGGCAAAGTCATTTCCATCTCCAACTCAAAGATGCTCAAATATGAGCATACACATGGAAGCAAAAATGTCAGACAAAGACCAGAAAAAGTATCCTTTGTGCCACATCAAAGGCCCATAGGAGTCTTGTGTCACACTTACAGCTAAGATCAGCCCCAATGTGCCAGAGGAAGGCAGTAAAACAGATTTTGTACCCGTCACAGCTGAGGAATGAAGCATTCCTAGTTGTGACAGGAGAGCCATCACAATAATTTGTCTTGATACAGAACCACAGTGACCAAAGTGAAGAGCAGGCAGGCAGTGAAAGCAACTCCGATTACCAGATGTAATCACAATTTTAAATCACTAAATGCAAGAGCTTTACTCAGATCATGAATTCCAGTCTTAGCTGCACCTGTGCTTTTTAGCAATTTTCTATTTTCAGTTTTCTCAGAAACTGTTGGGATTTGCAAAACACGAGCATAGTTGTTGAATTGCAACCAGTGCTACTTTTCCCCAAAATAAGAGAGCAGCTTTAAATACATGCATGTTAAAATAGCAGTCATGAAACTCAGTACTTATTTACTGCATGATAGGTGATGTTTTGTCTGTTTTTAAAAGTGCAGGTTATGTGCCAGCTCTGATGGAAATCATACTAACATGGCATCTAATATTTATAAATTTAGCCAGCACTGCTTTGTGACTGTCCTGCAGATAGTTTCTCATGGGCATCACAAATGTGCACTAGTCCCTCTATGTATTCTTTTCTACTTTCCCAAACCATGTTGGAAGCACTCCACTAATGGCCTTAGCCCAGCATAAGGCAGGATTTGTGTCATGCCCTGACTGATCCATAGCACAACATAAATATGTGATGGTGGATGTTTTGCCTCGGCAAACCAGTTACCTGGTTTAAGAGAAACTTATTCTGCACACAAGCTTACAAATTTTACCCCTTGCACTCTCAGAGCTACTACCTTTTCCTGCACTGGCACAGGAGGTTGCTTCCGATTCCCTGGCAACCTGCCCTTGGAATTTCCTTCCTTGTTATTGTTTCTAACTCAGCACAATCATTTGCGTGCTCACTGCCAGCCTTCAGTAGCTGCAAAATCACCCAGATTATCTTCCTGTACTGAGGGCTGAGGCGATTCAGTTACCTCATATTTGCCTTCAGCTATGAGCACATGCAGTTACCAAAGACCCTTTGCTCCCTCATTTACTTCCAGAGTACAAGATCTTTACCTTAAAAAAAATAAATCGCCAAGATGTCTTACATTGTAAAAAAAAAAGTTCTACAATTTTAAGCTTTCCATACTTCCAAATAATTCACCCATCCATACTCCAGTTCATGTAAAGAACCCATGTATACCTTACATAGCCTGTCTGCATATAAACTAGGGACTCCATCGAATTCTCATGGAAACTAACAGAAAAATAACTGTCCAAATATACATTATGTTTAACTTGAAAGCACTTATTTCTTTTTTTGCTAGAATTAATTTCCTCATATCATTATTTTTGAGGATGCCAATGATTTTTTTTCCTGCCAATAATCTTTATTTTTCTTTATAGCAAGAAAATTTTGAATATTCACACTTCTATGACTTCAGAAATTTGTCTTTGGAGTCTATGTAAAGAAACACACACACACACACCCCTCTTTAAAAGAACATGTTGTTTGTAAAATATAATTAGTTCACAGGCCTAGAAAGCATTATCCCTTTTCATATATTGATAGATGGTGACCATAAGAACGTGTGATGCTGATTAGTTGCTTGGCTTCAGCAAAGACAACTACACGTATCACAAAGCAGGGAAACTCACCAGGACTACACAACACAACACTAAATACAAGACCTTTTTTAACTCTGCATGGCACTTGGAGTGCTTTCAGGGGATATACAGCCCACCAAGCCATTTCTCTCCCAATTACCTACTGCCTTAGCTGTAATAACGCTCAGTAGAGATCTTCAGAGTGAGAAGTCTGAGGCTTGTCTGCAGAATGCTCTTCAGAAGACCCCCAGAAATAAGGGGCATGCTCCCTGACCTGAAATAATCCAACGCAGGTTACTTTCCAGAAACAACACCAGCCTCTGGCCAGGGTTCTTGGAAAAGGCTGAATACCTGTTCCTGGGCAGCTTTGGAAATTAAAGTCTTCAGAGGAATTCTTCTATTTTCATCTGCTGGGCTAAATCAGCGTTTTCACTGGTGCTGGCTTGGCAAAGTTTATTTATTGGGGCATTTGTCTTCATACTGCTGGGCAGCAATTGCAAATGTAATTACTGCCAAAGTGGCTCTTGGGGCTTGTGCACAGGTGTTTTGCTTAATATTAAATCTAAATAAAAAACACACTAGCAGGAACCAGTTAATAACAATTTGTGACATGAATGCTCTCAAGGACAAAAGCCACAGCTCTTAACCACCTCTCCATGCCAACCCCTTGCTATTTAATCCTTCAGGCAGTACCACTGTGCAAATCAGCAATTATCATCATTTATTGGTAACAGTTTTCATAGTTGCCAAGCAAGTACACTCAGGTGGGGCTTTCTCTATCACTGCTAGCACCAAAGACCTAATTGATTTGTGAAGCTTCATCTTAATAGGACAGCTTTGTTCATTTTCTGTGTTCTCAGTGACACCTATATAGTCTCACAGGTGCAACTATCACAGATTAATAACTAATTCAATTGAGAAAGCAGAAGAAGGAATTGAAAGTGAGCCAAAATGCTTCAAAAAGCAATTTTTTAATATATTTGCTACTCTATGAGGCACACTTCTTTGGTAAATACACAAAGGTACACATTGACTGAGAAGCTGCCCTTTTAAGCATATTGTTATATTTCACAGTAACACCATCCGCATAAAAGCCTTCAAACAAACAAACAAACAGAAAAGTGCCATGTTTTTCAGAGGTTGACTCCAAAATTAAGTTAAGAGCACAACTGTTCCCAGTACAAAGAAAAATATTGTAGAAGTTGTTGACAATCACTGTTCTTCATTCATTCTGTGTATATTTTCACCCATGCTTCAGGATTTGATATTAAGCATCTGTGTAGGTTAGAGGAGTCTTAAATGAAATGTTAGTTCATTTATTGTCAGCTGTGCTTCACTAGCTTTCACAGCAATTTGTATTACCTTATCAGAAAGTATGGTGAAAGAGTTATTTAATTAATCTTTCAAGGTTTTTCCACTTCTGAGGAATATAATGAGTATAGAACACAGCAGAATAATAAAAATTTACAACAGTTTCTTTTGCTGACTTTGAAGAGTATTTTGTTTAAATTTTAGCATCTTCAGACTTGGATGTCATTCACATATTTTAAATCAGCCAGTGACACTCCCTTTCTAGCTCCATCACTGGTTGCTTTGCACTGCTTGCACTGTTCAGAGGAACTGGCACAACCCTGTGTGTCACTGCTGCCTTCTACAAGCCAGACTGTATTTTTATTCCTGACCTTGTCAAAAGAAAAATCTAGAAGACCAACCTGTAAAATACATTTTCCAGCCATTCTTCACCAGTGCCTATCACACTATGGAGATGTGATGCTAGTAATTGTGGAGCTTCATGAACTAGAACGCATGAAACCCACAGACAAACTCCAGAAAAATCCAGAAGGTGGGGTGGGAAAAGGAGGCTAAATCATGTCATTCACAAGTCCTGCAGCACATACAGGTCAACCACCCAGGCAGAAACATTTTGCTTTGGTGTTTCATATGAACCAGATTTGGGTTTTGGTTTTATTTTCAAGCAATCATTTCATTTCTCCTTTGAAAAATATATTCGACAATTTCACCAAAGCTCATTTTGCCAAAATGAAAATCTTTTTAAGTTGACTTGAGGCAAAAGCCCTGAAAAGAAACGCCAATAGCAGTTTTCACTCTGGCATGGACTTACACTCTGGAAAACTTACAAATATTTGGCCAATGATCACCCATCTTCCACAGGTTTCTACCTGAGGGATTTAATTACATTAATTCAATCAAAATGTAAGGTTTCAATTTACAAGCATTTTTTTTTTCAAGAAACAGCTCTTTAAACTTTCTTTTAAATAAAACCAAATTTGAACAATAATTAGCAAAGACAGAAATTCAATTTTTCAACCAGTGAACAGACAGGGTAGTGATATACTTGTCTGTTTATGGTTTTATAATTAAGAAAAGAAGTTGTCTATTCCTTCTTTCAGAGAATAAGCTTCTCCTGAAAGAAGTACTAAACACAGTCTTCTAGATATTTTTGTTCTAGAACAATATTTAAAAACAACAATCAGCAAAGGGGAAAAAACCCAAGATCACTTTAACCTTGTCATGACTTACTTGTGACTCACAATATCCTCAGAAGGTGAAAAAAAAAAAGATTGATTTTAAAAACAGAAAAATAGGGAGACAAGATACTGAGAACATCCCCTATAAATATCACTAGTGCTTAAGCAGTCTCTTTTTAGGGATTGGCTGCAGTTGTTTTGTTACTTCTTCTTTTTTTATTATTGAATCAGCAAAAAAATGAGTAAGGAATGAAAGTACAGGTAGAATAACAATTACAATAGTAAGCATGTCTTCCACAACTGCAAAAGCTATAAAAATGCCTTATTTATCTGTTGCTGATTAATTATCAAGTAGTTTATTCTAACACGATTAGTACATTGCTACATTTATCCTGATGCTTTCAGTGGTGTCAGTCACACTTGTATTGTTATTGTACCATATTCCATTACTGTGGCTAGAAAAATATTTTTGTGTTAAAACTATAGTACTACTAGAAAGAAAATTGTGTTTCAGCATAGAAAGGCATCTTGCTAATAATCCTTTCTTCTCCCCGGAGGAGGAGAATGTGACTTTTCCAAACTAGTTTTTTACCCTCAGAGGTTAATGAAAAGCTGGTGCTTTGCTGTTATCTAACCAAAAAGGAGAGCTTAGGTATCTGCACTGGGGTGTGCAGAACCTGCACCTGATGAGAAGGGGTGAAGGATTAGGGACTCAAAGAAAGGGCATTTCAGGATGAGCCGAAAGGAGAGACTGTTCATCATCAGCTTCTGCACAGAAGTGTGGGGGAGACCTGATCCTGTCCAAATGGGTGCAGCTACCAGGAGCTTTCAGTGGCATATCAACCCCAGGAACATGCATTCATTTGTTGTGCTTTGAAACATCCGCAGCCAAGTCAAGCTTGCTAATGATTCAGTGCCATACACAGGAGCTGGCTTCGGAGACACCATGTCACACCTGAGGAAGCACGAGGATAACAAGGCCTTGGCAGTATTCTTTCCATAAGAGATGTGTACTGCACATAGCAGTTAACTTCCCCCACTGAATCAGGTGGTCCTGGGTGTAGTCAAGGAAGGCAATGAAGGAAGAAAGGTGTGGGGGACTGGGGAAAACATGACTCGGGGATCGAAGCAAGGCACTGCTCAGAGAAAGGCAACAGGAGATCTGCTCTTCTGCTATTGGCTCAACTCTACTGAGGTTAGAGGTTAGTGATCTGCAGCAGCAGAAGAATCAGGTCCAACACTCAAAAATGATAAATAGTAGTGATGATACTCAGCCTGTCAATGAGGAAAATGTAGATTCTCTTCAGCATGTTTATGTCTAAAGGACTATAATTTCTTCTTTTCATCTTTTTCAAACCTTTCCATCTGAATGAGAAGTTGGAATGCTGTATGATATTTGAAGACAAGAAGAAACTTTCAGAATTGGGAAAATGAAAACTGTGCAACTCGCAACGAGATTTGTTTGCACAATACTTAGTTTCAATATCAAATGGAAAATATTTGAAGAAGATACAGTCTTCAGTCTGAAAGTGTGAGAACTGGCAGTACAAACCCATTGAGAAGATCAAGATGTCTTCCAGGAAAATATGAAAAGCCAACAAATTTCTAATTCCAACTGGAGCAGGAGGTAATGCTTATTCAGGTTGGTTTACTATTTAAAATTCCAACATTTTTAAAAGGTTGTAATCAAACTTTTCCCTAAAGGGAAAAAGTCTTCTAAAGGAAATTAGAAACTAGCTGAGTGTGCTGTCTAAAAAAAAAAATCATCCAGAAGGATAAATGCTCACAAGCATAGGTGCTTATTTGAAATTACTCTCAATTGCCTTGGTTTGTGATATTTGGCTAAAAGCTTCTTGACAGCTTCACATTCATTATTTCAGAGACTTCCACTTCTGATCTAAGAGCATCTTGAAAAACATTCTTTCATGATAATGCACTACATCCACTTTGTTCAGTGTTGATAACAACAGAAGACAAAGGCGGCATATTTTAGAACTTCAGAAGACATTTCAATTAAATTTGATTCTTTTTAGAACGTGTCAAAATTAAAGTTGTGGTTGGAGTGAGGGATTCGTGTTTAAAGTCGGCTGGTTTGGTTCTCAACTGAGGCTGAATAGATTTCCTTTGTGAGAGCATCATTTTTTATGAAGAAACAGATTTTAAATGAGATTCTGTGAGTCCAAAAACAGGGATGTTAATCTCTGTGAGGAACTATGAAAGAAAACCTGCAGGCATTCTACAGAGCCCTGGGGGAGAAGGAAGCTCAAGAGTTCTGAAGTCCTGTGTACTCCTTAGAGCAACGGCATTACCAGAAAAAGAGTGGGTGACCTTTATGCAAGTCTAATGAAACAGGACTAGACAAGGAACATGGCAATGAAGATGGAAGGTGTCCTTACACGTAGAGGTTCAGCTCACCTTTTGACATGTGATTTCATCAGGTGTTTAAAGAAGATTTTACTTCAAAGGGCAATTGAGGCTGGTTTTGTTGTCAAAAACCTGTAGCAATTTTACTATTGACTCGCAGAAGAAAGTCAAACTGAATTCTTTCATCCTCAGCTTATTCCTATCCATGGGTAGCTGACCTGCTCCAGGCCACTTACTTTTATCTTTCTTTTTAAGCTTCACAACAGAATGGAAGGCTTTGAAGGTGACTGCCTTCCTTTCCTTTTTGTGTTCAAAGAACTCCTAGTCAAAAAAACTTAGGGTCAAGAAATAAGTTAATTTGATATAACCTACTTTGCACTAGTAATTACAGAACTGCTCCCTACCTGATTTCTTTATCTTTCGAGAAATCATGGCTAAATGAGCAGATGCTTGTCAGAAATGTTTATTTGCAAAGAAGATGTTTTCATACATGAGGTAAACTTTTCTGAAATTCAACATGCTTTGAGGTAACTGGTTTTGGTTCCTGCCATTTCTTCCTACCAAACTTTGGCTTTATTTATCTCCACTCTGCATGTTTCCAAACACAGAGATGGCTGCTTTTCAGTTGATTCCTTGATTCTCTCAACCCAGTTGAATGTAACTAGGAAACAAACTTCCACACACAATCTTCCACCTTCTAGGGCACAACTCGGAGGGTTTGGGCCAAATTTGGATTGAAATTTCAGCAGCCTGAATATCTCTCTCTCTCTCTCTCTCTCTCTCTCTCTCTCTCACACACACACACCCACCCACCCACCCCCACACACACCAAGCTATGAAGCCCATATCGTTATGGTTGTGCTTTTAAAATCCTGTTTCTTTGTACTTTTATGAATTTCCAATGCAGGTAACTAGGAAATATAGAAGTTATTGTATCTTTTTTATCACATAACCAAATACATCAGTATAGTGGCACTTCAGCAACTCATTCAAGTATTTCGATGAATAGCTAGTCCAACAATTATTTGTATGCATTATGTAGCTATTTACATATTTAATAATAAATTTTAAATACAGAATCTGATTGATGGTTCTTACACAGACCTTGAGTAGGTCAGCCTTCACTGAAAAATTGGAAATACTGTTCAGCTTATATAAAAAGTTAACAAAAGAAAATCTCTAACACCAAAATCCTGAAAAACTAGACACTTTATCCATTCAATAGAAAGCACAGCCAACAGATTTGTTTATTCCAGCAAATATTCGTGCTGAATTCATCTTGCCACCAGAAAGTACCTTTCAAAAACTACTCACATAACAAAACAGTAAATCCAGCTTACCTAACAGGTAGGTAGGTATAGAGGAAATAACCAGCATTTTTGAAAGGCATAAAAAATCAAAACCAGCAGGAGCCATTACACTTGATTTGATGAAGCTTTTTGGGAGCATAAAGCCTTCATTCCTGAAGCAGACTTGCAAGCACACACCAGCACAGAGCAGGCAGAATGCAAACTCCACCACCGTCTCTCTGTTTAGTTTTTTACTTCTCAAATAAGCAGCTCAGAAACCTGGTTTTTAATAAGTCACTATCTCCATTTTATTTTGCTTTATGAGACAAATGAAAAAAACTATATAGAGATGTGTGGCCTCTGGCATCGCAAGCAATTAAGTGATTCTAGATTCTTCCTTACTAGGTAGATAAAACTCCCAAATGCAAGGAGGTGGAGAAAACAGCAGATTTTAGGAAGGGGACCAAGGATGTATATATACAACTCTAGAAAGATTATTCTGTGGTGGGATCCTAAATTCTGCCACCTACACTCAGTATCGTCAAGCCTCCTTGTTCTCCCCTTCACCACTCTGCCTGGTTAACATGTTGTATGAGAGAGTCTATTGATCAAAACAAATCACTAAGCAGCTGTGGCAGAACAGAGCTTATGTCCAACAGCTACTTGCTTTGCTCTGCCTTTGCTGTAACTTTTTCTTAATAAACACCATTGATTTTATTCTTCCCTGCAATGTAATCTGGAATGGGAAGGCACAGGTTATCAGTTACACGGTTGCCTAAGCACATGCAAGTTTTATAGGCAGTAAAACTAGGAAAGGATTACTTTTCTGTGCCTTGTGGCAAGACCAGCTGTACATGTTATTTTTGACATTTATTTCTGCAGCCTGTGCTTAAAGATGTCAGGGTCTGACAGAGATTTCAGTCTTTCCAACCTATGCTAGCATTTCAGTATCCTTACCTTTGAAAAGTCCTAGTAAGCACCTCTGTATTTTCTTCATTTAAATTTAAGCCTGTTCATTTTACCTTTACCAGCAGTGGTCAGGCAGAACAAGCCATTCCCTTCCACCCTGCAACAGTCCGTAAATATGTGCAAAGGACAGATCCTCTCAATCCTCTCTTCTTCAAGCTAAAGAATATTGATATGCTTCGTCTTTCCTCACAGATCGTGTTTCCATCCTTCCAGCAACTCTCTTTTCCTCTCTACACAGTCCTCAACTGGTACACAGCTTTCTTGGACTTCAGTACCCAAATGTTTTAAGATTTGGTACCTGATATTCTAGGAGAAACCTTGATAATGCAGACAAACTCATTAACCTCCTACCCAGACTATGTATCTCATTTACATCACCCAACAGGATTTTTCTTTTTACAGTCTTCCCCTGAAACTGTCATCCTTTTCTGTACAAATGCTATGCAGCCAGCTCTCCCATGCCATCATTATTCCTAAGCACAGTGCTTTACATTTGTACCTGTTGATTTTTTATTCTTTTCAGACTACACCTGCAGTTTGTCAAGATCATTTCAAATCCTGAGCTTTTTATTCTCCCACATATTTGTGGCACCCTCTCCACTTAGTGTCCTCTGAGGTTTTAAAAAGGCCATTCACCGGTTCTTTGTCCAAGTCATTAACTACACTGAGCAGTTTTCATCCCTGTCTGGTCCACATCTATGCTCTGTGCTCATGCTTTTAGACAGAAACACCAACGATTATCTGCAGACTTCCAGGACAAGACGTCAGAGTGTTGTACCTGCCCATAAATAAGAGACAACTGAATATCAACAACTATCATCATCTATTATATTTTATTCCTAGAGAAATCAGACGTTTCTGATACCAAGGAACATATGCATTCAAACCTACCTTCCTACACGTAGTCGGATTGAGAATTCAGAATTTAAGTTTTTAAGGCTTTTGTTTGTACATTATTATTCGACATCAGTTATTGCTCCTCCAGAACTAAACCAACATTACATTATGAGCATATCTCTAATGTTTTATGACTTCAACTTTTATGCCATTTACTGAATGGCTGCCTTATTGCATAACTCCCTGCCTTGAAAAATGCTTCACTGGTACAACACATAGCAATTATTGAAAGATAAACACACACTTACTCTGAGAAACTAGCTTCTTGCTGACAATGAAGCCCACTGTTTAAGAATAAGAAAAACGTCTCCTGAAGATGCTTCTCATCTCAGAGAAACCTTACTTTCTTATTTCACCTAAGAGCAGTTTGTTAAGAACCTTTATATTCCTCCAAACCTCTCTCAAGGTTATCTCACAGATGTTCAGAAATTAATTGAAAATTAATTGAAAATAGCATGACAAAACAAAGAAAGCTTTGGCTCTCCAAAGTGGTTTTTAAGTTGCAGCTAACACACACAATCTCTGTGAACAGCCAGAAACAGATGCAGGCATGGCCAAGGACAATTTAAGCACTCAAGGTACTCCCAGAGACTAGGTTGTACTCAGCCTTGGGAATCCCGCAAAATAAATGAAAGGTTAGTAGGCTTCTCTCAACAGCTCAAGACAGAAAACAGCATTTTCAGAAAGTTACAGCCTGGCCACTCTCTTAACAGTGGCATTGGGAAAGAGGGCTATATGCCAGTCCCACACCACCTGGGAAGCCCACCCACCAAAGGTGAGGTCTCAGAGCACCACTTTCAACATTTTAAGGCATTTATGTCACTGAAGAAATGGCAAAGGACCTTCACAAAATTCAAAATCTAGTCAAATACATCCACAGTTTTACCACCCCTCTACTTCTGGTGAGGAGCAGCAGTTGTGTAACAGCGCCATTTGGCAACGCTGGCCAGCAGTGGACAGGCAACACAAGTATCCCATCTAACTGGGAACACGAAGTCTGTAACAGACAGATCGACCAACCAGACTGAAACTTGCTGCCAGCACTTTGTGGCTAAATAGGGAATCATAAATCAGGCCAATGAGCTGGTGCTGGAGAGACACCCCAGGCAGTCCTACCACCAAGTGAAGTACAGGCCCAGCTGTAGGGCAGACAAGATGGGAGCCAACTCTGTGAGCTTCTCAGGAGGAAAACAAAGCAAGGCTTTATGGTAATGCCATTTTATTGGTAGGGGAGATAGTGGGGAGAGTTAGCAGTAAGGTTCCTACCACAGATGCCAAACACGTACCATACCAATCTATGAGTTCTATCTGAAAGCAAAGTAGCAAAGCTCCTAAAGTAGCTGCAAGATGTCTGAGAAACTATACGCCCAAATAAAGATGAGTCAGATTTAGTCTTCAATCTGTTAAATGCTCTGAGGCTTGCACCCTAACGCAGGCTATATGCTGTGTTAAACAAAGCTCTCAACACACTCCATCAAAGTGATCCTTGAAAAGGCAACAGAAAGGGCTGTTACCCAACAGCTAGTTTTGCAATAGTCAGCTTGAGACACAATAATTAAACCTAGCATCAATTTATTTTTTTCTCCAAGGAGAGGGGTATGGTCATTGAAAGTAAAATAGAAGATAGATAGATAGATAGATAGATAGATGGATGGATGGATGGATGGATGGATGGATGGAGAGTTTGGGAAAAAAATTGGAGGTTGAAGGCCTCTTATCTTCCTAGGTCCCAATCCCCACTCAGAAAGTTGCAGAGTAGTGTAGTGCCAGCCATGCGAGCCGCAATGACAAGGACAAATGCCCCTAGAAGTGCCCAAAACAGCCGGAGGAAGTGACTGTGAAGCACAGAAAGTTTGTCTGACCAGGGCATAGAGTCATCAGGAAGGAGTCTCACAACTGTGAAAATTTGTATACTACCTGTATACAAATGTGAAAAAGTCAGTAATGGTGAAGGACAAATATTAAAACCTCCAGCTGACTATGTACTGGTTTGTTTCCTTCCTTTTCTTTCATCAGCTGCAATAACTAACAACTGCTTCAGTTTAAAAGACACTTTCCCCCCCAGGTTTGAAGAGCACAGAGGTGAAGAAAAGCAACTAATTTCAACAAGTTTGCCTTGAATATTTTTCCCTCTAAATATGTTTTGGCTGCTAGTCAGCACAATTGAGTCAGTGTCAGAGTAGGTAAATTATGTAGAGGCTGATCCCCAGGGATCAGTCAGTCCCTGGCAGTTTGTGTTTGAAGGGAATGTTTGGTAAGATCTCACCTTTTATCTGTCACCTTTTTCCAAGCTCAATATAATCTTATAAATAATGCTTACTGTTATTCAAATTTCCTTCTTTTATATCAAAATAAATGTCTCTAATTATTCAGAGGTGTTTCAAACAGACATTTTCAAATCCATTAAAATACTGAAATAGGTTGGTTTTGATCTGCTGCTTCACCTACTAAATGCCTGTCATTCTTCAACAAGGCTACCCCACAAAGTATATTTGTTTCTCTGCCCTCCACAGATCAACTTTCACAGCCACTGCAACAGGAAAACTCACTTGGGATGTAGCAAAACCAAGCAAATAAGCAAAACAAGCAACCAGTCCTGTAATCCTGGCTTACTGAGCACTGCTGAGCCTCAGTACTTCCATTTGAGCTGTCTAGACACTGACAGACTGCTGAAAACAGCTAAAACTTATAAAACATGACTCAACATACCTTTTTCCCCACATAATTTTCAGCAGATTTGCCTGCTGTTAGTTCTCTGCTAACAACTTGCCCTGCCCCCATGTTTATTCCTCCTAAAGCACATGTCATAAGAAACAGCACTATACAACTCCGAGGTCAGTAAATGTAAAAAATTTTGAGTCGATATGGAAGCCAAAGTTTTTGATGACTGACAAGTCAGGAAACCCCAGAAGTCCAAGTTCAGCTCTACAATAATTTTTTTTATTTTTCAGGCTGTACTATATATGTAGATTTCTCTTGCTCCTTTGGGCACACGGAGTACAGAATACTGATTACTTGCAGTTTCACTCATCCATCTCTTATTTGCATGGCCTGCATTTATTAATAAATACAGACCTTATTTTCCTCCATCTGGAGGCACAGCAGGTTTGGCAAGTCAGCAGCAAAGTTGCAGTCGTTTTCCTGGGGCTGTGATCAGAGCTGCAGTGGCTCCATTAACTAGGTAAATGGTGATAATATTCAAACGTGTGCTGGTCAGCTGGAATCAATAGCCAGATGGACCCTGTTCCTAGCCATGTACCATCATCAAATTAAACACATTCCTTCTGTCATCTCATCACTTTCCCCACACCCATGATTCCTTTGCACTGTTCTGAGTCTCCAGTGTTTGAAAAGAAACTAAAGCAAAGCTCAGACAGTGCAAATCACTGCTCCTCACAGCCAAGTGCCCTACATTGCCTTTTTCAGATCAGTCAACACACAACTGGAATCAATTTTTGAAGTGACATGCCACATCTCATACTGAAAACGCAGTTTGATTCCCAAGCAACTTGATCTGAGCACCTCCACGGGACTTTAGCTGCTCTGGGTTAATGACAAAAGACATTTTTTCTACCTGAAGACAGCACAAATGAAGCTGAAGAACAAAACCCACATTATTTTCCAGCCTTCTGAACTTTCACACAGACTTACTAAACAACAAAGTCTATAAATCAGTTGATGCTGTACCTGCAGAAATAGACCCCAGGTCAATGTTAGAGCTCCACTGGCTATAAAAGGCTGAGAGATTCATAAACAGGTCTTGGAAACCAACAGCTATATGTAGTCTGTGCCCTGGTATAAAGATCTCTAAGCTGACTTTAACCTGGAAACCAAAAGACAGCAACAATAAGGTCAAACAGATTAACATGCACTGAGCTCTGCGCTGGCAGAGACATGCTGCCTGCTCATGTAAAGCTAGTTCAGCATCCTGCTAAGGTGCCAGTGGTCTGCTATAGTAGTTACCTGTATTTTTGTGTTTCTGGCTCATCAAAAAAGCACGACCTGGTATTTTAACTATCGTTTTAAAAGGCATGCCATTTTTGCTGGACTGTATTTGAAAGTCTTATGCACACACCTGAACTGGGGTTACTGATAGTTTTTGTCTGTTTTGGCATTGGTTCATCTAATGCAAATAACTGCTTGCTGTCTGGCAGAAGACAGTCAGTACTTTCAGATGACTAGCCTAGGTATCAATAATCTGAAATGTTTCATGTGAAGCATCTTATTCAGCATTATTTTTCCTCCTTTCTTTTCCTTTTTTCTCCCTCCATGTAATCATAGGCCTCAGTGTAATCACGCAATAGACTTTGCTATCATCAGATCAAGATGCAATACCTTTAAATGGTAAAGAGAAGCTTCACTGCATTTCCTTCCTTCTCCTGTGAGAAGAAAGCTGTTTTGAAGGAGAAAAGGTGATTACAATATTTCCAAAGGAAAAGAAAAACCCAACAACAAACACACACAAGTTATGAAATTTGTCTGAAAACTTGGTTTCTTGAATGTTCCAGTCTGCTTTTTCAGACGGCAGATGTTTGAAACCTTCAAAAACCCTTATGATTTTGCTCATTGCTAATTGGATTTCAGCAGTTCTGATGTGCATTGCTGTTATTTTGCCCCTTGTCTTTGGGTCTCCAGCCATTTGTTCTGCCAACCCAGATTTCATACTGGCTGATAACCCCAAACCATAAGTCTTTACTGTCTCCACTTGGAAAATCTTCTATCATTCTGAAGGTCATGTCCCACTTAATTCTGCTTCTTCTAGCCATGCTACCTGCCCACAATCCTGCTGGTTACCTGAGTTGTTATCTATAAGGACATATGCCAATTTGCTTTGTAAACCAAGCCGGGAGCATACATTTACCCTGTGGCTTTACTTGCTGCCCCTACCACACTTTACCCCATCTCACACCATTTACCAAAGCTGCTAACGCTGCAGGTAGCCATGGTAAATATAAAAAGTTATTTTTATTTAGCTCAAGTATAAAACAAAGAAATCTATTGGGAGCCAATTTGTCTCTTGCTGATGCAGAATGTGGACCCCAAGGGCAGACTGCACTGCATGAGGTATTTAGTATCTCAGCACCATCTACAAAACAGGAGACTTAACTGCTTATCCCTTCAGGAGAGTTCTAAAGCTTATTAGCTTTAACTCTGTATTGCCCGGAGCTGTATCAACTCCAGCAAGCGAAGTGCAGGGCAGGTAACGTTTACCATCCAGCAGTGCCCTGAGTTTCAGTGTGTTGTCAATGTAGAGCTAACTATTTCAGTGAGTGGTTAATGCCAACACTGAGATACTTACTGCATGTAACAATGTGACGTACAGGAAATAGTCTGCCTGCTGGCTGTGGTGGTGTAGTATAATCTCCCAAGATAGACATAAAGGAATCGATCAGAAATAGCTGCATTTTGTAGCAAGTAATAGGCATGTCCACACGGCACCATAGGAGCCATTAAGACTGTACCAATCAAATTAACCCAAGGAAAGGGAGATACATGTATTTGTATCATGGTAGATCTTCCCTTGTACTTGGGCTGCTGCTTCAGCCATCATTGATTTATCTTCTTCTAACCATAGCAATCTGAGATCTAATTTATTACCAATGTAATCCAAAAGAAAACTTAGCCCTTAGTACTTTCCAGTACTTGAAAGGCTTGACGCTGTCTTTCAGTCATTGATTTTTTTCCCCCAGATATCATTCTTGTTAGAGATGTACAGTTCACTGCACGTTCTCCTGAACACCAGGAACAAAATGCTCTCTAGACTTTGTAGACATTTCCCTTCACATGCCCACCAGTGTTTTCCCTCAAGGTGATTAATGTACCTCTAAAACATTTCAAGTAAGCTTCTTTTCTCTAGTTTCACACCTCATACCAGAAGTCTAGCATTTCATGTCCCACCACCAGCAAGCCCCAAGAAGAGGTCATAAGTCACTTGTGTAACACCTAAGCCAGACTGCGTTTATTGTCTTGGTCTGAGGTTCAATCTACAACAGTTGACTCCATCAAATACAGACTTTAGATATAAACAGTATTTTTCTATATTAATGAAAATAGGCTCCAAAACTGTTCTCTTTGCTTAGGAGTACGTTACTGTCCCAAATTTGATGTTTTAAGGGGTAGTATGCATACAAACTTGCAGGTTAAGGGTAATGGCCGTGCAGCTTTCTAGTAAGCTCATTAAAGGAATCAAGCTAAGTGATTTTGCAATGTTATGAAAGTTTTACTGAAAAGAAGAAAGCTAACAAATGTGTTTGGCATGAAATTGTAATATGTCATCAGCGATAATTTCTTATAATTGAAACACTACAGCAGAACAGTGGTAGACTGGCTACAAATTTAAAGTGTACTCCCAGGGATTTCTGAACATAACTAAATTAAAAAATATATTTCAGTAATTTCTCAATATTTCTCATGTGTGTGTTTCTCTGAGCAGAATTTTGTTCTGCTTATGATGCCACATGAGTTTTAATTTTACAGATACAAGTAAGTTTTCCATCCATCCAATAACTGAAAAAAACTAATCAAGAGTAAAACACAGAAAGTGAATTAGAAGGCAGAGTCTGGTTTTAATCTTATCTGTATTTTAGATATTACAACTCAAGATAATTAAAACTCATTATGCAATAACAATGAAGCAGGTAAACTGGACTTGGCCTTTGTGAAAGACATTACATCTGACAGCAATTTATATTTTCCAGTGAAAAGGAAAGCAAGCAAGGCTCTAAAAGAGTAACTAAGAGTTTCAGTGTGCCAATACATCCCTGATGTTTTGGTTTTATCAGTCATAATGCTCTGCAGCTGCTGTCACAAAGCCCTCACCGTCGAATGCAAAGCGGTCTGCTTGCATAGCAGGGGTTGTGACTCCCACTATAGCCAGTACCTTTTACAACCCATTGATGCCCGTGCCCTGCTGCTTGTCACCAGTTTCTACCTCAGCTGGTTAACTCCAGTCATTCAAAAGGCAGGCAGTACAATTTACCAGTGATAACACACAACATCCACTAACAGATTTGATTACATCCACTTTTGCTGCTGCTACCCATGAAGACCTAAAGCCAGTGGAAATATAAGGAGTTCAGGGTCCTATGTGCAATGTCTGCATCCTGGAATAAGAATCCATGCAGATCATCTCTTCAGAGATGCACAATTGTTTGTAAGTCCTTAGTCATTTGCAGGACTAATTTCTCTGGAAGCATTCTAATGAAAACACCTTTCTGTAAATAAGGGAAATGCTGGCAGATTGATTTGACACGGGAAAGGAAACTCAGGCAGGATGAGATCACCCAAGCCAACCACAGTAATAACATTATCAACTTTTCTGTCAACTTCCCTTGTTTTTCTTGTGCCTGTAAAGATGAAACAATGACCGGTTGTGGTCAAACACAAAATAGTTCAAACTCTAAATAGGGGAGGAAATAAACTCTAGAAAGACCACAATGCTGGCTTAGCATCTAGATACCTCTTTACGCTCTGACAAACACAGTGGAAGCTTTGCAAAGACTTCCCCCAAAAAGACGGCTAAAAATAACACTGATCAACTTTCAAGCTGGTCACAAAAACCTTTGCTGTAGGAGGGTCTATATTATATTGTCATAGAAGACACGTACATGTGAAACACACAGGGACATTCGCAGAAGGTGTTTGGAGCCACTAACAAGCATCACAACGATATCTGCAAGATAAAAACATGCTCTCAATGCTCAGTTCATTGGGTCTTAGTCCCAGCTCTTAAATGACAATATGAAGGAATGCAACCTGATAGTAAAGTTTCATGGTAGTTTGTACAAGACACTGGATCATCTGGCTAGTCATTTTCATAATCTTTTCTACAGAACGTATTTATGAGGATTTTTTAAAGACTATATCAGCCAATACATTAGTGATGGAAAAGGCTAACTGTGTTAGCCCAAAGGATTATTTACAATTACTTGCTATGCATGGAGAAATACATTTAACCCTTCCAGATGAAACATAAAATTAGAGCTTTAATTAAAATTTTATCTAGAAAATTAAATCAGAACTTTTCCCCCTATACTTAAAAAATAGTATTGAATCAACAGCTTTATTTTACAAAATTCATGAAATTTATTCTGTTAAAAAATATTCTGAAAAAATCTGTTTTAAAACTTAGAAGCTGCCAGAAGCAAGGCTTTTTGGAGTCAGAAGTCCAAGAAAAATACAAATTAAAAATAACTTCTGAAAGATGGTTCCTCATCTATATTTCAAAATCTTACCCAGAACACAGCTTTACACAAGAGAAGATTCTTCTGAGGACTGCTGCTAGACTCTTCCTTTCCCATTGATGTACGATGAATATAGCTTCTAGTGGAAATAATTCTAAGAGCATCAGAAATTGTGCATAAATGATTTCTATCAAACTAGATTATTTTCATGCACGAGTGCAAAAACCTTTTTTAAAGGTTTCTGGCAATAATGTACGTTCTGTAGCTGAGCTGATGTAAGAAAAACAATGAAAAAGAAATAAATTGCAATGCAGAGATTAGCCAGTTTGGATTTAAAGCTCCTTAGGTTTCTCAATGCCATTTAAGAAAAGAATCAAATAGATTATATAGCAATATATAACTTAGAATTATTTTCACTGAAGTTTATAAAAAATTGTCTTAAAGCTGTTAAGATGAGGACAGAAGTTTGTAATAAAAAGAGCAAGTACTGCTGCTGTCAGTGACTGTGCTGTTACACTAACTGCAATTCCCATCTCAGTAAAGAGCATTTAGCGCTTGGCATATACCCATGGCTCAGTTGTAAAATGGGCCAGTGGCTTTTTAACAGGATTCAGAGATGGTTTTTTTGGTCTATGACTTTTCATTGAACATGGCTAACATGCAAGGACAGGTAAATGCTGTGAAAAAATTGTAGTAAAGAATAATAGAACGGAATAGGTGTCCAGGATGCTGGGGGCATGAGGCTTCATAGCGGAACTGTCAGGCCTCTTCCAAGCCTTATTTCTAGCGTTGGTTCTACACTGCTTGTAAGGACGCTGCTCTGCCTACACAGAGGCTGCACTGGCAGAGATGCTTACTGCTGTAGGTATGGTCTTCGCTTCCAGAGAGCAATTCATTTTTCATTTCCATCAAATTTGCACCTTCCTGGCCCCACTGTTACTCTTGTGCTGCCAACAGTCACCAGGAGACAGGGCACATGTATCTCTGTCTTTCTGATAAACACATAGGTGTTGAGTTGCCAAAAAGAGACAGACAAACAAAAAGTCTAACCATCTGGGTCAACATCAGAATGAACTGTGTAAAGAGAGGAGGCTGGCTGCTCACAGAAACCAGCCACCAAAAGCAGTTTGTAAAGAATAAGTGGGTAATTCCATTACTACACAGTTTCAGTTCTCACTAAACTCCTGGAGGATTGGCCCGTAATCATGAAGGGAACAGAGAACTGTAAGAGTGTTTTAAAAATTGCATCCATAAGGTTAAAAAAACAACAACACACAGACCACAAAAAAAAACAAACACAAACCACCCCAGGATTTTATCCAAACCCTAGAAGCTTAGTATTATTAGGTTGACACTAAAGGAGGATGATTTTTCTAATTCCCACAACAGAAACCAAAAATGAAAACCAAATCCATAGCCTGAGTAGCACAGACGGGTGAATATGATGTCAAAAGCGAGATTACCAGACCCTGCCAGTCAGTGCACAAGTAGGCAAATACCACATCTGCTCCAGCACCCCCCTTCAAGGGAAACACATTGCAGAAGCAGATCCACAGCTTGCTTTTCTGTGAGAACCTGTCTGCAAAATATACATCATACTTCTGCCAGTCAGTGAGTATGTACATCCTTCATCAACACCGCATAAAAATCCTGCTTTCTAGATTTTTTCCTAAATTTAAATTCATGTTCCTTTGTATTATACTTATTTTTTTCTATTTCTATATATCCTGCTAATCCTATTATTTCAGTTTTACAGCCACAGGAAAGAAAAAATCAGTTATGCCTCAGTAAGAAAAAATGGCCAAACATTCTGAGCTGTGCAAGTGAATCCACATGAAAGTGTAACTGATCACACCATGCAAAGCACTTGCACAGTTGTTAGGTATCACTAAAGCCTTCTGGACAATAGTTTATTCTGAAGAGTAAACAGCTTATTAGAATTTGTCGTGTAATTTGGCAGTGGTCTACAGCTAGATCTTCCTGTTTGAAGAAACAGCACTGAAGTGGAACTGACAGACAACTCTGTTTGCACCTCAGTTCTCTGGGACACAATTCTTTTTATGCCTTAGTTCCAAATATCATTGTCAGAAAAATTGTTTTAGCACCTTACAAGCATGTGATAGTTAGGTGATAGAGCTTTATGCTTTTTAATAGCCACTTCAGACATCTTTGCCCAGAGAAAACTGGAGTGCAAATAATCACTATTCACCACATTTTAATCTATTTTTCCTTAATACTTTGAATGACATGATGTTTGAAATTTTAGGGAATTACATAAATGAATCACTACACAAAAAGTACTAGCAGATATTTAAGTTACCTTATACCTATTCCTTTTTATCACACAGGGGTTCCATACTATTGCTGTAGAGGGAGCTTAACATGTCTTTATCCACCTGACTCAGTCAGTTTTATCTTTTTCAGTGCTTGTGAGTCATTCTGACGTTGCCATACAACAAAACGCAAAGAAGAGTGAAGTAACACAGTTTGAGTAGCAAAAATATGGTCAGTCACATTACCTCTGAGGGAATTAGATCATCCCAAAACTAATTTCAATACTACTTAGGCAGGAAGTCTGTATAAAATGCATAAAGTTTCTTCAAACTTTATGAAGATGTAGTAGATTATCTACACACAGAATTGTTCTAGCTACCATTTATCTAGTTGCGTATTCATCATATTGAGGGGGGTTGGGGGGTAGGGGGAGGTTGTTTGCTTTGGTGGGAGAGTTGCATTAGGGGTTTGGTGGGGTTTTTTACTGATGAGATTCCTTTCAGACATAGCTTCAGTACTTTCCATTCACAAATAATTTCTTATTATTATCTGGTATTCTGGGCCTACACTAGGCTACAAGAAGTTACTGTGTACTGTTGAGAAACCAGGAACACTTCTTTTTGAAAAATCAAATCTCTTTTTCGAGCCCTAGCACGGCTAAGTGACATTTTTTTATATTTATAGGTGAAAATGTAAAAGAAAACTCTCACTGCTGTAGAAATGAAATTGGTTTATCTCAAATCTCAGATATAATTTGGAGGAAATGTGTTTGTGAAAGGCAGAAACAAATATTTCTTTGACATGACTTATCTGACAATTATGCAAAATACTGGGTTTTTTGGTATTATCAGAAGGGGTCTTTGGTTATGGGGCTATAGGACAGAAGGATATAAACAACACTAGTATTAACCATCATCACCGTAAGCAGAGGGTTTGGCCAAGCAAATTCATGCAATCTACCTTGAAAAGGCAGTGACCCTTGAGTGCTAATGACAATGTGCAGCGGCAGGTGGCCTGAGCTGACTTGTGAAGAAGTGAACTATGGGCAATCACATGGCCACTGCCCCTCAGGCAGGGTGACTGTAACTTCGAGATAAATCACTTGAATTAGATCACAACAGTTTGCCCCACCACAGTCTAGCATTAGAAAACTAATTCTGATTTGGTTAGAAATTTTCTATCATAATCTTCTGTTCTGATCACATAGGGATTTGTTATTTATCAGAGCTCTTCCATTTGCCAGAGAGGATGTGCCAAGGCCCTGCTCTGCAGGGAATGGCCTGCCAGCTGAGCTCCCGCGGGCTGCCCTGACAAGCGTTACAGGGTTACCTCGTCTGGCCTTTGCACCAGCAGCAACGGCACTTTGAACAAGTCAGGGAATGGCCACAATCTCTCTTTCTTGGGACCTGTGGTAAGATCTTGAGTTGCGTCTTGAATAGCATGGGAAGATCAGATTATGCCTTTGCTCAAGCACCAACATTTCTGCAAAGAACATGGCTGAAAGCCTGGATAATATTTCTGAAGACAGGAATTCCAGGGAAACAAGTACTCAGTTCTATCTGCCAAGCAAGAGATAAAACCATGCGTTCAATTTCACTTTAGGAAAAGCTGTATTATGTGGTTCAGTGGCTAAAATAGCAATTTGAAAGCTTACCAACGATACAAACACATCTCACATTTACCAGGGATTGTTTTTTCAGATCTGGCTGCTCTCCCTTAGCCTCTCTAATATGAAAAGGAAAGACTGTATTCTCCTTCCACAAAAAGCCATACATCTATTTCCGATGGCATATGCATTTTTCTTCAGCAGCTTACAGATCTCTGGTGACATTAGGAAATGTTGTCAAGACAGTGCATTCCAAACGCTGGCACACAAATTGTCAGGCTTAATTTATAAACACTTCCAAAGTGTGTCTCAGACACATGTGAGAGTTTCCATCTGTTTCTTTTACCTGATTCAACAAGGAAAGGTGATCTAATTCACTAAAGCGCCATTATACACCTATATAAATGGCTGCTGAAAGAAAACTGCTGTCAGGTAAGGTCAACTAAATGATCGAGTTAACCAAGAGAAAGCAGCAGGAGAAAAAGATAAAATATCATCATTCTTTTCCATTTCCTACTTCTTCTGGGCAGCTGGTTTTGCTAGACATTTTCAGACTAGCTCTAATGGTGCTACTTCAGACATGAGGTAACAAATAGCAAATTTAACGCTGGCTCAGTCTGCTACTGCACAGCTTTCAGTCATCCAAATACCTCTGTAGTAGTGGGCTGAGAAATGCATCAAGCACATCACTCAGTAAGCTGTAAGCAGCAACCTGATACAAGCATCTAACTTTGAACTTTACTTTCATCCTCTTTACTTACGTAGTCAGTCAAAGTTTGGAAGTCAGAGATGCAACGTGGGCTGCCTACTATCAGGGTCTTAACTCAAGGTGATACAGTAGTGGTAATTAATACACTTTAGCTACAGAAATTGAGCCTAAACTACCCATGGAGGGTGAGGATATGGTGTGTTTCTTAACCAAAAATCTTAGAAACGAAAGGCAATTTGGTTTTCACTGTACTTTCAGAGTTGGCATTCTGCAGTTCTGGTCATCCATACCCAAGAATATGAACCCAAGCTAAAATGATTAACAGAATGACTAGGAAGCAGAGCAGCCACTCCCCCAAGAAAAGAGTTAACTATCACCTTTGTGCAATCAGCCTCCTAAATTAGCCTGTGGGAGGCAGGGCATGACTGCTTCGGTCAAATACGCTGACATGAAATACGGTGAGCAATAAGCGCTACTCAAGCTGAAAGACAGCACTGGTCCAAGATATGGGAACACAGTGGCCTATTTTAAACCAAAAATTAGGAGGTCCCTAATCAGTAGAGCAATGATTTCCTGGGACAGCGGAGACAGAGGGCAATAGAGACATGTGAGCAGTTGTAAGATGAAGTACAACACATTTACAAAGGGAATTGTATGATGTGGTGGCTGTGACAGCAAGGAGGATATCTTTTCAATCCCATGTTCTTGCATATAGACATAGAATAAGGAAGAATTTTCCCCCTCCTGCTTAGATAAGGTACAAAGAAAATGTTTCCTATGCAGATAGCTACTGTATTGCAAACTCCAGGTGTGGGAGAGATGCTTTTCAGTAACAGATAAGCTGCAAAGCTAAAGAGCAATTCAGCAAGAAAGACAAAAACATCTTAATTATAAGGTTTCACTTTAAACATTTCAATCAGCATAGAAATTCTTGCCAGAAAGACCAATTAGCTACATCAGGACAGCAAGTGATCTATTCCCTTTTATGTCTATGTGGCACTCAAAATCTCAGTTCCTGTTCCATGAGTTTATCTGCCTCTTTTGCTATACTGTCTTTTAGAAATAAATAGCTTTTTAAGTGTCCGTCAGGAAATTAGAAATCCACCGCATCCCTAATGAGAAACAATTTCAGCTCACTTTGGAATTGCAGACACCAGCCCTGACAGCAGCCGGTTCCACTGGTCACACAGTAAAAGCCTGAAAGCAGGACAGTAAATTCCTGGTGTTATAACACGAGAAAATCTCATTGGCAGGGTTCCAAGGCATGGTATTTCCACCAGCCACACACAGAGATATACAACAGGCATATTTTTTGGCCTTCCTGGAGAAAAAGCAACTAGTAATATTTTATTTTCTAGTGCCACTCTCTTCACTTGAAAGAATGTACTACCATATCAAATATCCAATGTATTTTTCAACAGAAAGTTGAAACAAGATTAGCTCAATTGCACGTAAACAGTACTGAAAGCTGTTTTCAGTTTTAAAGCGCAGACAGTGCTGGCCAAAATCCAAGCTAAGATCCTACATTTTCAACAATTATGCTGCAGCTAGACACATCTCTCACCCACAGCTTCATTCCAGGAACTGTTAGGACTTAACATCGCACTTGATTCCCAAGGCCCGGGCCTACGCATGCCATTCAATAAAATACAATGTTTACCACCATAGAGCTCATGGAAAATTTTCTTCATCTGCTAAAGCTGCTAAGCACAGTACTATACCAGGGTTAATAGAATCAGATTAAAGGTAGGTATTTTCTCATAGCTGCCATGACCCTCAAGTAACTGGGAAAGCAGTGATAACGTAGGGAGATTAGGTATTTCAAACTTTAAAAATGTCTCTGAGCAAGTGAAGTTACTTCACGTTAAAGTATTCTTAGTCCCCTGATAACATACAATTTAAAATAATACAAAACCTGAACAAGATCAACCAAAAGATGCAAGAGCATCCAGCACAAGCAGATTTGCCAGACACAGACAGTCCCCCCTGCAAACCCACGCTGCTCACACTCAGACTCCGCTCAGCCTCCGGCAGTCCTCCTTTGCAACCCTGAGGGCCCACAAGCAGAGAAGGCTTTTCTTGAACAAGAGCCTCCTAAGCAATGGAATCAATGCCGGCCCTTGCTCACAGAGGAAAGGTGCTGCACCTTCGTTGAAGGGGCTGTTCTTGAACACAGAATATTTTAGGTTCAGTTCCTAGATTAGATGAGTTTCATCCTGAAGCATGTGTGTAAAATGCACGTGAAAGTCATACCCTAAACATATATATTTCTCTCCATCAAGTATAAAGGTAACACAGGGTGACATGCTCAAGTAAAGACATTCAAATTTAGACCTGAGTGAAGGACAAATTACACGAGCTGATAAGCAACATGATGCAACATGTCCAGTGACATTGATGGACAAGTCTGAAGCAAATGTCTTCCTCCTCTAAAACAAAACAAAACAAAATTAAAATTGCCAAGACCTGGAAAGAGAAAAGGCAAACTTCAGAACTCAGTATAAAAAATCTACACAATGGGTAAGAAAAAAAATACAGGAGAGAACATTTAAAACATTCCCCCTAATGCAGATAGTCCCAAACACTCTTCTCTCTGCAATTATTTATCTCAGAACCTGCTACCCATTTAAAAAGTGCCTTTCATTTCTCATACATCCTACAAGGTTTTCAAGAACAATTAAACTTATTTACAGGTAGCAGCCTGGTCTCATGGCTGTGTTTTCTAGTGTCTCAGAAGTGTCTTTTCCTATACAAGGTTACAGGACTTCAGACATAGAAACATCAACCAAGATATCAATCACTCCAGCAAACTATTTTCTTTACATTTGAAGTAAGTATTTGTCCCTGACTGCAGGCAAACTAAAATTTGAGTACTTAATTAATAGACTGTACCTGGTTTGCTAAATATTCTTAATTCTTCTTATACTTAAAGAAAAACCTGCAAGTTTATGTACTTACACGCCTTAGAGGGAGTACCTGCCCCTGTATGGGTCCAATCCCCTCCCCAGCCATAAGCTGAACCACACTCTGCCTTCAGCTGCCACACAGCACATGCATGGTGACCACATTTAAGCAAGTTTATTTAATCACACAGACACAGATAATAGTGTACTTCATGTAATAAGGCTAGTTTGTTTCAAGCCTCCTGCTTAAACAGCATGATGCTCTATACTTGGGAAATCCAAAAGAGATGTACCACTACTCACACTCAAACCACTGATGGTACAGACCCATCCAGCTTCTCCAGCGCTTCAGCTCTCGTGACTAGAAAGGAATCCCTTACTGTGTCTAGCTCTGCACAGGCGGGACAATGAACACCTAAACCAGGCATCAAGCATCAGGAAATCACTCTCGGTGCTACATACAGTCTTCTTATGCTTCCAGGACTGACCGTTGGGGCTTTAGGCAAGTGACAAAATTGCACAATAATGATGTGAAGCTGGGGCAAGAAAGCAAAATCCTGGTATTCCTTTCTTAGTGCTGAATGGTTTGGGGTAACACAGAGGGTTTCTACAGGTCTTTACCTCTGATTGACGCTCCAGTTTTAAAGAAGAAAAACCACACAGAACTCCTATACAATTCCAGGACTTTTTGGAGCTTTGACTGAGGATGAATTGCTGGATCTTGACTTCAAACTCTGCACACTGAAACACTTCAATCTCACAAAAATGCCTATACAAAATTGAAACAAGAAGTACCAGCAATCTGTTCAGTGTCTGAGTATGTTTTATAGTAAATCAATTCCCTGAAACATGCTGTATCTGAATTATTATGAGTCCCTTGCATAACTTGAAATTGAGACTTAGTTTAATCTTCTTGCAAATGTTAAAACATGTCAGAAGAATAAGATATAATTCTATTGAGATGTATACTTCATCTAACTTTAAATCATCGTGCTGTCATTTTTACCACGCTCTTCATTCTCTTTCTCAGAAGTAATGTTGGTTTTCCGTGATACTGAAAGCCTTGTTTGCATTCACTCCTTACATAATGCTTCCCATCATTCAACACTCATTTTTAGAAAACAAGAATAAGGTGAGTAGACCTTGTTAGAGCTAATTCAACAAAAGCATCACTTGATCCCGATGATTTCATCATCAGATGAAATTATGTATAGAAAAGATTTTTCAATATCCATTCCTTAGTTCTTTGGAAAGATGAATCTCTTACTTCACACTGTCACAGAAGTGAAATGAGAAAGCCTGTTGTTTTCAAAAATGCCATTAGCTAATAAAAATGAACCTGTCAGTAAATAGTAGCAGGGGACACTCACGCACTTACCACAGGCTGCTGCTCACATAGCTACATAGGCTACTGACATAAAAACAGCAACCTAGAGTAATTTCTAATCTATCAAAATTTACACGTGACCTTTCTTACTAGAAGCTGGACACTAGCTTTTAAAATGTTCTCAAAAGAGTAGGCACATAGTTTGCATTAAGTCCTTTAGAATAGTTTTTAGGATAAACAATTGCAAACATAACACACGAACAATTACAAATACAAACCTCTCTGAAGCCTGCTCTTTCTTGCGTTCCTTCCACTTTACCCCAAAGTCTGGAAGGAGCAGTGGGTCTGCATTACTCTACACATTGAAAACCTGCATGCAGCCTTGTCAAAGGCACTGCATTGAGTCAGGAGAGCCAGTTCCCTCTTCTGAAGTCCTCATAGGACTGCTTCTCAGGTAGATGCATATCGAGAATGCCGCTACTAAGATCATCTCATGCCCTTCTGGCAAAGGAAGAGGCTTGCTGCTCATCTCTGCATGGAGCTGAATTGGGCCACCTCATGGAACCAAGTCATTCTATCAAACTAGGCAGGAAGGACCAGCCAAGAAGTCCTGGTATCATATACCTACAAAGCCCCATGAATGCCAGCCCACAAAAAAATAATTAGCAATTCCTATTCGTTGCATAACTAAGGATGCTACATTCAGTAGTTATCCTGTTGCGGTGAGCAATGCGAGGTTTTCTGTTATACCACTGTCTCTGCTTGAAATACCAGCCTACACTAGCAAAACTGATTTTTACTGAGCCTTTAAGGCAAATATTACTTTTATTTGAACCACTGGGAAGCAGCTAAAAATATATTTAAAAAAAAAAAACCACTTGGGAAGCACAGCACTTGTGTTACTTTCTCTCATAAATGCAATAATGTTCGGTCTCAGCTGCATGGCCCCCTCTCCCAGGCAGGTCCTGTTTATCTACACTGTTTATCTACACCATTTTATCTACAATAGGTTTTTCCCCCAGACACTCCATGAAACTTTTATTAGTGAAGGAGAGACACACGTGAAACAGAACTAAAATTTGTTCCAGTGTAAAACAAAAATATTTATCAGTAAAGACTAGCTCTGTTGATTTCCACTCCCACAAGCATATAGAATTAAGATGCAATATACTTTGAGATACGAGTTTTATTTTCTGCAAGCTTTTTTCATTCCCAAAATGTTGCTGGTTTGGTCTACACAAAAGGACAACCAGCACTAAATGTGAACAGTTCTTTAGCATTTCAGGGGCCGCACACAAGGCTTTCCAAACTGGAATCTCAGCTCTCCCCTGAAAAGGACACAGCCAATCCTCAAAATCACCCACAAGCTACACTCTGGACCCAACTCTAGCTATAACTCACACAGGTTCTAGCCCTGACACTGCAGTGAACAAAAACATCCAACTTCAATAATAAAGAACTGCTGCCCACTCAGCCCATCATCCCAGTCCCACCAGCCTTCCAGGCTGAGCAATGAATGCAGTTTTTCAGCCACTCTTGATCTGGCCCTTAACACAAGCTTTAATCTTACAACCATAAGCATCCAAGCCTTACCTGTATGTCCCTCCCAACCAGTGTTAACAAACCCCACCTTACTGCCGATCATGAACTCTCTCAGGCTAGAAGGACTACACCAAGCTCTTCAGTGCCCTGTGTTTCAAGGCCTAATGCTAACCCTGACACAAGACATGGCCTCACACCAGCCTGGCAGCTCAAGACAGCAGCATCTGATGGCTGGCTGACTAGGATCATCTTTACCTTGGTCTTGTAGTCTTAGGAGGCAAACAAGAAATGTAGCTCTTTAGGTCCTATAACCCCCAAACCTACTCCCAGAAAAACCACAGTGATCCTCTCCTGAGTAAAAACTAACTGTAAGACAGTTGGATCCGACACAAGTAGAGAAGCAATCAACATAGTTGTTCTTAGGATCTGGAGTCTAAATCCTCACCACCCTTCTAAACCTAAGCTTAAAGAAGCCCTAGTGATGTAACTAACAATGAGTAACATAATCCTAAAAAATTTTACCCACCAACTGCCGCCTCATGCTAGCCTTCCTGATGTCCTAAAGACACTTTTTGTGTCAGACCAAACGACAGCAGACCAGACTGAGCTGGTTGCCCCTACAGAAGGTATGCAATCCATCAGTAAGCTCTGCCGCCTGGCTACTGTCACCAAAGCCTTAAACCCATTAATCACCTAATCCTTCCTTTACACACACGCAACCCCAGCTGTACCAGAACAAATCTCCATCCTACCTCGGCACGCTTTCCAAGATCCAACAACAAACTTGGTGTTCAACTTCTCCCTTACCCAACACAAACCTAACCCTATACTCAGCCTCAACACACTAAACACAGTACTTTAAAACCACAAACTAATTGTCCTAATTCGCAGCTGGATTGGGAACTCTAACCCTGACCCTAACCTCGCTCACAGGTTAAGGCCCACCACAGCACAGGAACAGGCTCTAAAAAAGCTCGATTCACTGGCACTATTCCCATCATTGCTGCTGCCTTGGTAAAACGTAACTGTATAGCCCCTGTTTTCACAGCCTCTGACAACACCCCCAAATTTATCTCCAGGTTTAACCATAACCGGGCAGCCCACATGTACTGTAGCTGTTTTGTTTTCCAGAACCAGGCCTCCTCAGACAGAGTCCTGCAAGCCTTTAAAGACGTTGCTGTAATCCTGATTCTTTAGCTTCTGCAGCACCAAACCGTACCCTTGTGCTTTGTAGCCGTAACAGCTGCCAACAGCTGCATGTTTGGTCAGGAACTAGCCAGTAACCCCTCTCCTCTATAAGCAGCAGCCTCCATCCTTGCCCTATGATGCTACCAAATTCCCAGCCTCCATCCCTTACACCAGACAAACCCTACCTGGAGCTTTTGCCAGCCCTGGGACTTGGGGATCTGAATGTCTGGTGGAGCTGAACCCCCAGACAGCTCTACTGCTCCTCTACTGTGAAACACTAGCTCCACATTGGCTAAGCAAACAGTGTATGTCTTCTAAAAAGCGGCATCCTGCCACTTGAGTAAATTGTCTGTTTGGTATCCTTAAAGCTCAGAGTTAATTACGGAAAATGTAAATCGAGACTCAAACAGCCACCCATGGGGTGTACAAAGAGACACAGAGCTATTAACATCAGACTCTTGAACACCTGAATTGTGAAAGTATGCTGGGGGGGAGAAAGAGACACCTGTGGACTGAAAACCAGTAATCAGCAAATGAAAAACAGTCATCCCAAGCCTCATGTGCAACCAGTGGCATTCCCAAGCAGCTGGTCTATGTGGCACAGTTACTCAGAGCAGGCAGAAGTACCGAGGCCGTGAGCCTGGTGCCCTGGCTGGAACAGAATTTCACTCTCAAACCCTCTCAGTAGTTAACTGCTCACTCCCACAGGGGGTCTGTTCAACCCAGTGTTCCCACAAGTTCCCATACCATATGCATCACATTAACTATCACGCTGTTGCAGGTAATCATTTCTCCCCTGAAGACACGTAATCAGCAAAATATTTTCCTGCTGAATACAGTGCTTAATTTTCCTAGAAGAACTTAATGCCAGTGAAAAGAACACACAGCTAGTGTGAAATTATAAGAGCTAAGGGAAAGAAACTTCAAATTTCTAACAACACAACTAACAGATCATGCGTAAAGTACAGAAAAGACTCATCTAATAGAAGATTACTAGCAAAACTAGCACAGAAATTGGTTTCTTGGTAATGTTGACCTCAACCATTAAATATTTAGCTAAATACCTAACGAGTAACTTTTAGAAGTAATATTGGAGCTCTGGTTATACTGGGCTTTCCAACCTACTGCTACTAAATTCTGCTGCAATGCTTGCATATCACAGAGGGGAAAGGTTAAAGTTGCTATAAAGGAAAAGCATGGCATACATTAAAGCATTTAGGCTGTGAGCGTAGGCTGGATTTTTATATTCCTTGCACATCATGTTTTTACACTTACACCAAAACTGTACTGCCCACTACATATGTATTAGGTATCATTCTACTGCCACTTCTTGCAAATATAACCGAGTGCACAGTGCAACATGATGGAGAATTAGTAGGTCAGACTCCCCAGCCCTTCTACGTAGCTATAGCTTTTCCAAATAAAATATTCTACTCAGAATAAAGTAATGGGGAGGAAAAAAAGACTCTATAAAGAAAAGAACCACGATCTGAAGTAGCAAAAAATAAAGACTTTTGCATACAGAGAACAAAACAAAAGGACAAGGGAACTTCTCACTCCCCTCCTGGCTCCCCCAGAGGGCTGTGGGCGTGTGCCTAGAGACGCAGCGCCTGGCTGCCCTTTGGGTGCACTGCCAGCAGCCACGGTCATGCTCAGCGCACCTAAGAGGAGAGGCACCAAAGCTGAGCCTACACATGAAGCCCAGAGACTCCAGATGAACAGCAAAGTCATGCCCAGCCCTGGCTGCTGATGACATGAGGGAGGAAGAGAGAAGCATTTTCTCTGTTCCCACCAGGCACCAAGGATGTTCTTTTATCTTTGGGTTTGCACTCAGTAAGACCTAACCTTCCAGACAGTTTCATCAGAGAAAATGGTGGCATCCTACTTAGCCCCTGCTTTCAGTAAAAGCACCTCTCAGATATGAGAATAGGATGGCTCTGTTTTTAGGATGAATGAGGAAGAAATGCGTCGTTCTTTGACTTTCTAGAGTCATTCAGAAAGGTCACAAGCAAGGGAGAGGCATAACAACTCTAGAAGAACATGTTCCAACAACCACCCTGCTACCTGCAACAAGAAAAATACATGTGGTTAATATCATTTAAGACAAGTAATAACTCGAACACAAACTGCATTTCTTTCAGACTCCGATTTTGCACTGGTATGATCTCCAGCTTTACCAGAATTATAAAACAAAACAGTGATGGTTATTAAAAAGGAAACACAAGTATCATTTGAATGGCAAGTCCATAACTACCTGAGCTGTTTAAAGATCTGGATCTTCTGCTGTATGTGAAACTCCAACAATGAATTATGTTTGTTCTGAATGACTATGTCAGCCACAGCAGCAAAAAAATGCCCAAACAAAAAAAAACCCACACCAAACAACCACCCCGAAACAAACAAAAAAGAAAAAACCCCACAAACTATCTGCAGAACTACTGAACTACTAGTTCAATTCAGAACTGGAAATGCATTTCATTTTACTAGTGAGGAAACATTTTTAATAGAAGTGGAAACAAAGTCATTGAAAATGATTCAAACTTAAACAGAATAGAAGCAATAAAATAGAGAAAGGCCATTTCAACATAATTTAGATGGGACCAGGTTATATTAAATTTCTTCTAAGACTGACAAATTCCAGAAAACATTTTCCTTTTTATTTTTTTTACAACAGTAAGAGTTAGCATAGAGTCTGTTCCACTGATTTATTTTTCCATGACATTTCACTAAATGTGCAGGGAAAAATCAACCAAAGCAGACACAGAAGTATGCCAATTAAACTCAGATGAAGACTACAAGCATCAAAGTCTGCATTAATTGCCACTGATTAATATCACAGAGTTGAAGGTATTGTTTCTGCATTCACTTCCAACAAACTTTTACTTCAGGATTACATAGCTAACTTTGTAGCACCAGCGTCGTGAGAGGAATGGCACGCATTTTGTCCTGATCCTCCACTGCTTTATACCCTGTGTAATTATTTACAAGTGCACAGCCACATACCGTCAAGAGCTGAAATATTTTACAGCCACACTGCGCAAGTGTAAAGCACTACACGAAGTACGAAGAGATGACTAATTGGGCACTGAGTCAGCCAGATCCATGAAACCTGTATTTTTTGATGAGTTCAGCTATGAGAGGCAGAGCATTTGGATGCAGCTGCTCCCCAGCGCTCAGCAGAGCACTCTCAGGGTAGCACCGGTGCTTGCCCTCGCCCAGCCCTGCTTCTGCCACCTGGCAGGCATGCCTGTTGTCCCCCTAAGAGATACGGCAGATCCAAGTCTAATAATTCAAAAAAAGAAAAGGCAATTCATAAACTGTAGGCTCCGGAGCAGATCCTGGACATGATGTTGGACAATTAGATTCCCACTCATGGGAGTTTATCAGCCCCCAGAACAAGCCCCATGTGAGCAACAGAAGCTTTAAGTGAACATGTATTCAATATTTTTTATTTAACTGAACTCATTGCTATTGAAGGAACATTGAAAGAATGAGCCAATTTATTATGGCACTGAGCAGAGCAAAAAGCCTGGGATTAATCCCAGCAACCCACAAGTTTATTTGAAAGAACAGAACAAAACCTAAACATATGTTCTGAAACCAGGGTAAATCTAACCCCATGCCTGCTTTCATGAGTGCTCATTAACTTCCTTTCTTCAGTCTAAGGAAGTGTATATAAACTTGCCTTCTTCCCCTACCTCTTATTTGAAAGCTCTGAAAAAGGAGTTGTCTCTTACTTGGAGGGAAAGCAGATTTGTTTCGGTTTCACCATAAAACTAGGCTGCTCTGAAATCCCTTGTATTTTCCCCACAAAACCCAAATATTCTCTGCCACTTACACTGTTGTCCTAACCCACTAGGCAGCATCAAACACACCCCGTGAGGTCTTTAAGGGATTCTAACTACTGGAAGCAAACATCCAGTTTGGTTTTTTCACAGAAATTCTGCATTCTTCAGCTAAATACCTCTATCACCCACACCCCTAAAACCGGTGATTACACTTTCCCTACTTGAAATCCTCTCCCTTTTCTCAGTGAGCACCATCTCCTGCTTCCCCTAAAAGCACCCTAAGGCAGAATTGTTAACGGCCCACAATGATATCTCCTGCCAGAAGCAGCTTCGCAGCATTGGGGTTTTTTACATAGCCAAATGTGAAGCAGCAGGCTCTATTCGCTTTACACGGGATGTAAGCAGTTACAAACTGCAGGCTCAACTAATGAAATCCTGTAAAGCAGACCGAGTCCTTTCAGAAATGTTCCTCAGGAAGCCCCTCTCCTTCCCACACTGCATCTGGCACATCCATAGAGGAGGGCTAACCCTGAGGAGATCAGCGGGTGTTGGCAGCTATTTGGCATTTCAGATTCAGGCTTTCTCTATACAGGAGATGCCACTGCAGTCTGAACTGAATGCAGCAGGTGCCCCATTTCCCTTCCCCATTGCAGACCTGGCTTTAACAGGTGCTAGTGACCTTTAACGCTGGCTCGGTTGCCAATCTGACTATAGTGCTAGCACTGACTGAGGGGAACACTGTGCATCCCACCTTCAGAAAACTCTCCGTAACCTCTCTGAGCAGGGCAGGAATGTGCTGGGACTCGCCCAAACTCACCCTCAGCAGGACATTCTTTCTCACAGCAAGGCTGCGTGGTAGGGATTTAAGTTCACCTTCAGTCTGAAAGGCAACGTGCAGAAAGCACCTCTTTAATTTACAAACTTTGCTTAATTTACAAATAGGCCGCACTGTGTACCTCCCTCTGTGGCTGGATAAACTCTTTCACATAAACAACCTTGGTTAATCCCATCGACAGCCTATTACAGTAATACTAAAGAACAGCTTTCTACAGCTTCCAGAAGAATGTTTTAATTATCTTTAGCTTGTACCTTTTAATTCCTTTTAGGCAATTACTGATAGCAGCTCACCTCAGATTAGGTCCAGGCTGCCAAATCACCACAAGACGAGCAATGTGACAGCAATTCCAGGCCAGTTGCAGGCTGCTAGCTCTCACTATCTGCCTTCCTCCTCCGCACGTCATTTCTTAGTATTTACAGCTAGAGGTGACTCAGTTGCTCTGTGAAGTGCACATTAAATGTGAATGAAAGCCAAAGCCAAGACAGCTATCTTAAGTCAATTTGGTAAAAAGCAACAGCTCATCCTCATCCAGTTACATAAAATTCTTTTATCATAATATTTGGGTGTTATCACTTGAAGTGTGAAAGAGGAAATATAAACAGACTATTAGAGATCCTCATCTAGTTGTGATCCTATATAAGCCTATTGTACAGGTTTATCTATACAGATCATCTGTTATATATGTCCTTCTACACAGCTAGCAAAGCTTTTTGAAAAAGCTTACGCATGCCACTAATTCTTTTCTGTCTAAAATACATTTGCCTGTATGTTTTTAAACAGCTGTAAGGCAAAAAAAGACACACAAAAAAAAAAAAGAGATGCCCAAGCCCAGGCAAATGGCATGCAGCAGGATTCCCTCCTGCCCTCTCTGCTACCTGGGGGGTACCTCCTGGCTGGGCCCGCTCCCTTCCACACCCTCTGTCCCAGCACTGCCCAGTGCAGGCCCCACACCACCCTGCTGCACCGTCTCCACTCCCTTCAGCAGAACAAGATGCTCAACACACAGTCATGCTCAAGTCAGACCTAACCCTTGCTTCTGTGGCTAACAGATCACAAAACATGCTTAATTATTACAAACTAATGAACTCTTTTCTTTGCTACGTCCAAACATATCAAAGGTGATAATCAGATAGAAAACAGAAGAAACAAGGGAGAGGGATGGGGGTGGGGGAGAGCAAGGATAACAAAGGTATGCCTAGAGTAGCCCTCAGAAAAAAACCACCAGTTTCCTTTAAGTTTGCAAGCTAATATCCTTCCAGTACCCAAAGGGACCTACAGGAAAGCTGGGGAGGGACTTTGTACAAGGGCGTGTAGCTATAGGACAAGTGGGAATGGTTTTAAGCTGAAAGAGGGCAGATTTAGGTTAGCTATAAGGAAGAAACTCTTTACCGTGAGGGTGGTGAGGCGCTGGCCCAGGCTGCCCAGAGCAGCTGTGGTGCCCCATCCCTGGCAGTGCTCAAGGCCAGGCTGGACGGGGCTGGGAGCAGCCTGGGCTGGTGGGAGGTGTCCCTGCCATGGCACGGGGGCTGGAACTAGAGGATCTTCAAGATCCCTTTCAACCCAAACCCTCTATCATTCTATGAATATGTCCACAGAGTTAAATTGGACATGGGGTTTGCACTTATTTGCAATTCATCTGACAAATAATTAAAATCCAAGCACTCCTCCTTAAGGATAGAATATTCCAGAGTAAGTGGTGTTAAAGAAAAAATTCACAGACATGTGGGTACCACTAGGCTTGCTTCAGTCACAACTCAGAGTTGGGCCACCAGCTCGGTGAGTGGCAGAGACCAAAGGGCTGCAGCACAGCTCACATACACTTATCCATTCATTAGTCAATGTCCAAAGCTTTTAGGAGCTCCCTTTGGTCTTGTCAGTTCTGCGAATCCATCACCTGACTCTGTCCCAGGTGATTCATCTGTTTGGTCCAGTCTCTGCCTTGGTTCCCAGTTCCTCCTCAGATCATGGTCGTCTTTCTGCCGGCTTTAACTCACACAATCCTCCGAGCACACTTAGTCTTTGAACAATCAATTCCTATTCATATATGCTTCTGAGAGCACCTGTGGACACAAACTGATCATCTATTGTTTCTCTATTCTCCCACTGATTAACTGAACTAAGTTTTAAACCAGCCTTGGATCAGGGCTATACAAGGGACAAGGCCTGGTTCTGCCATTTAGCAGCTTCAGCACTTGAAATTTCTTAATTCAAAATACTTTTTCTTTAACAAGTGGGATTCTAAAAACAATTTTCTGCAAAACAGAACAACATATTCAACAAAACACTGTAAGAGATGCAAAAGGAGCTATGTCTACAGATTCCTGGATCTTCCCAAGAGACTCCTGGGCAGAGGTCAGTAAACAAAGGCAGAAGTATATCGCATCCCAGTGACTGTTCACATCGTATTACTATGGCAAGGGGGAAACATCCTGAGGTACAGAACTGAAAAAGAAGTGCTGTTTACATTCTTGCACCAGGTACAGGCTTTATGGATAGAGTTACAATAAAAGAAAACATTACTTCTGTGAAATAGTATTTGAGAGGGAAATGTTGGACAACTAAGCAGAAAGAAAGGTCTAGAACAGATGAACTGTAAGAGGAATTTTGATATAATACATATCGTTGAAAGCACTAAGTGTGGGAGAAAGTAAAAGTCAATAGAAGAGGCACACAAACCCACTTTTTTTTTTTTTTTAACAGAAAACATCTTCAAAAGACTAATGTTCTCAGTATACACATTAGCTACACTCCATAATGCTGAGTTCAGAATATCTAAACTTAAATTTTGGTTCATTCTTAACATACCATTAATGTTTCCCATAAGGGTGGCCAAAGCTGCAACCAGAAACAGAAGATATCCTGCATGCTCTCTGCAGTGAGATCACCAGCCTGGTATTACTGTTAAAGGGTCATAACTGTTATATCACTAAATAACCCTATCAGTATGCTAGCAATAAAATACCTGCTTGGAAGGACTGTTGCTTCATTCTAGAGTGACACTGTTCACAAGGTTCAAGTCTGCTTTCCAAAACTGCACGTAACTGAGCAGATTATAAATTTAATTTGTAGAATAGCCACTTACCACTACTAGAAGAGCTTGAAAGTGGCAATCTTTCCCAGCAGATATGTTTACTGTGTGTTAAAAACAGTCTTTCAGCATCAATGCTTTTAAGTAACAGTATAATGAGTACAACCCTGAATTTCAAATTAAATGAGATGAGTATCCGAGGTTACAAATTTTAATGACGGTCCTTGTTAGAGCTGTGTAAATAAACTTCACCTACTGAGATGCCCAGCAGTCTTGGCTACCGTGGCCTTGGGCTGCTGATACCTACACGCCATCCAGGGCTGCTCCTCAGGTGCTACGGCGAGCTGTGCTGAGCCTCAGTGGCTGTCACTGCTTGTAGCCTTCCTGCTACAAATTTTTCTAAAAAGGAAGTGATGGAGCAATGAAGGAATAACATTGAACTAATAAAGGGCTCCTCATTTAAGCTTATCGGAAAGCTCATTCACTGGCCCTAAGCAGGGAAAAGTCCTCATAATGGAGCTACAGCATCCCTCTCCTAACAAAGGCCGGGTTTCTTTATCGTGCCTTTACCAGCTTTTCATCCAGCCTGATTCTATGAGACACAGCAATTGAGGCTTCAGCACTTCCCAGGAAGCCATCTACATAGACAGTAGTTCTCCTAATGAGGAAATTCCGTCCCAAATATTCAACCTAAATGTTGTACCTGGCCTACTTTCACCCCATTATTTTGGTTGTAACTAAATAAATCAGTCCTTCATCTCTATTCTGCTTAATCTTTGTAACACATCGGTTCTTTCATTACCTTCCAATTTGTGTTAGACTCCATCTCATTTGCCAAAAATCTTTGTCTTAATGACATCTACAATGCAGTCTTCTAAATTACAAAGATGATGTTAGTAGAAAAAGGGTTTGCTCCCTGCTCACTAACAAGGTTCCCAGACTAGCCAGAATGGCTCCAGTTGCTGTTACACACACTGCAGCTGCCATCTACGAGCCTGTCCTTCAGTTTCTTTTTGCATTACTTTATTTTCCAAGTGTCTGCCCCAAACATATCTCCTCACTCGGATTATTTTTTTCTTTACACATGCTACTTCGCACTTTTCCTAGTTAATTATAGTAGCCTGTTTCCTGACAACATAGCTAGATATCTGCCCCTGAGCTGTTACTCTTGTCTGCGTGACCTTCTTACACGTTTATCAGCTTTGAAAACTGGCAGTCTCCCCCAGAGCCAGAAGCATATGCACATCCCTTATCAGTAAGCAGTAAATCAGCTACTCAAAAGTTTCATATTCTCAATACCACAGGTAGATTATATTTTTATTTCAACAAGTCTTCAACCAAAAGGAGACGATGATTATTTTTAAGTCTTTTTATTAAAAAAAATAAAAAAGAAAAAAGAAAAAAAAAATCCTGGAGTACTTCTTGCTAAGACAATGTCTTTAATTTCAAAATTCTTCTAACACATTAAATGAGACAGCAAAGCAGGATAAGATGATCCCATAAGGAAATGCTGAATATTGTACATCACATTGCAACTTAAGCACATGCCAATAGGTACTAGAAGATTCCTTACCTGCCCTCAAACAGTTCCTCAACACCAGGAGCACACTCACAACACACATCCACTCCAAAACAGCAATGACCAGCAGGCCACTTACTACCTGTCAGACTGCAGGGCTGGTCTTCGTCAAGAAGTTAGTTACTTCAGCCTGACCCACACAGCTTGAACTTGGTTCCCAATCCCACCAGGACCATTTTTATGACCCCACTGGTGTAATGTGTGCTTATGGCCTGATGTGCCCTTTCTGCTTGTTGGTTGCAAAAGCTTATGGTCTGGACAGGTCTCACCCCACTCAGGGACAGGACATCGTGCCTTCAAGTATCAGTGCTCTGAGCCTGCGTCACAGCAGCAAGCTGCTCACTAGTCCCCAAAGTATTTCATTATTTCTTTTCACTAAAGAAAATCCCCCCATCTGAATTCAGAAAGCCTCTGAGGCGCTGAGGAGCCTGTACTTATCCAGATATTTTCATTAAAGAGCAGAACAGCTGAGGTGAGTAAGCTCAATTCTCCCTCCAGCCACCCATGACAGCTGGGAGACTGAAGTACTTGCTAAACCTGATGAAATGCCTTTGGATGTACAAAACCCCAAGAAAAAATACCAGCCTCCCTGCAGCACGGTAGCAGAAGGAAAAATTAACTTGTTTATACTTATACCTTTCTTCCATGTGTTACGCAGTTTATTTGTTCTTGGGACACGTGGACTGTTATGCATGGATGCATCAGTCATTTACTGCAATCACTGAATTCAGAGATGATGAAAATAATCCTGGAGAAGAGCTGGTGAAGCCAGCTGGTCCATTCCCCAGTTTCAGGGCAGGACCAGCTAAAATTTCTCATTTCTGATATAGTTAACCTATCCTTTAGAAAAATCCAGTCACGCAGAGCCCATGACCTTCCTGTCAATCACAGTCTGTTCTCCAACACACTGCTACCAGTAGGACTTTGACAGCCTAATTTAAAGGAGAATTAGCTTTCTGCTGAAAATGGAGTGAGATTTGCAGCCTATGGCGTGCAATCCAAGGAAACATATGATGCTTTGTAGAAGAAGAGTAACATGCTGTGGTAGGAAGCGTCTGTTCAGTTTGTTTCTTTGAAGTCATGGAACTATGTTCCTTTTAAAAACCGTCACTGGGCAGCAAGAAGAACTGCTCTTTGCCCTGCCCTGGCTGATGCTGCAGAGCCTCCAGAAGGAACTGTAATTACGCATCGGTTTTGGCAGCATCTGGGCAAGCACTAGAGGGAAAAGGTTGTAAAGACCAGAGTGGTATGGGCTGGGAAAGAGACTGAAATCCAGCCAGCAGCACAAGTGGAGCCTGGGAAACAGGAAAGCACGCACAGAATCAGGTGTCTGAAGGCACAGAGAGAAAAATATTTATAGGAAGCCAAAAGGGATTCTGTGGGGTTTGTCAGCAGAGGGCTCAGAACAAATGCAGAGGAGCCCACTGTGTTAGGACATAGGGAACATACCATTACAACTTCTGCTGTATTCCATCTGCCATTGAACTTTTTTTTATTATTATTTAAAATGTTAATGTTTCTCATTTATATGCAAATAAATGCCAAATTTTAAATCTAAACCCCTCTTTTCCGTTTTCTCTCATTAAGGAAAAGATCTAGGTAAGTCTATCTCAAAGGCTCAGGATCCCATCACACATGCAGAAATACAGACCTAGAGCATATCCCAGTGTGCCGTCACTGTATGCAGCACAGTTCACAGAAGCAATTATCACGGTAGAGCAGAACACAGTAAGCGAGAAAAGCCATTTTTTCTGCAGCAGCCCATAATTAACAAAGCTGCACTTCCTCTTGAGAAGCTGAGATCTCTCAGCTCCCACCGCAGAGCCTTTCCACACAGATTCTAAGTGTGCTGCCCTTCGCTTTCCAAAGGCTGGTGAAAAACATGCTGCGTTTTCCTATTGTTCTCAAAATAGACTGCAACACAGGGTTCAAGAGCCAGAATGAAAGTCAAAAAAATACTGCAGATGGTTACATGGGATAACATCTTGCCTTCCAGTGTTGATGTTTATCATATGCAGAGCTTTTCTGAAGCTTACATAGCAGATTCTGAAAACTGCTGTGTATTGCTCAGCAGAGGACCAAAGGTCAGCTAACCCCCGCCACCATCTACCCTACATCTGATCTCCACACTGGCTACTAAAGGAGGGGCAGACCTGCAGATTAAAGGATTTTTAGATCATGACAAAGTAACTGTAACAAACACCACTTTGCTATACCAGGTTAATTCCAGAGCAGACAGCTGTTCTGAATGGCAAGGCAACAAGTTACCAAGACCACACTCACGCAAAGCTCATTTAAACCTTCATGGGCAGAGTGATGCAGATGATAAAGCCACAAGGGGACCTTCATCCACACTCGGGTTGCTACTGTACATGGAAATCTGTAACGTGATGTCTTCATTAGTATTAGTGCTTTGCAAGCTGAATTAAAATCAAAGATAGACTAATGTACCTGTCTTTTGCTTTGTAGGCATGCCTTAATATAATGTTGCTGCATATAGCTTTAGTGTCACATCTTCATTTCAAGTGGGAAAGAAATCTCACCTTTTACAAAGAAACATCGGCATTTAGACATGGTCAGACCCCCAAATTTATTCTGGGAGTCTGCACATCTTGCTAGATGTGAAGCTTTGATTTTTTAATATTTCCAAAGAGTGCAATACAGCTCCAGTATAGAGAGACTTTCTTCATTTCATCAAGCGTTAGACAAAGGTATGTGCATTTGGGACCACCAGTCCTTTGTCTTCAGTCTCACTAAACACCATGTGCAACCTACTCTGCAACAAAGCTCTGTTCTGAAGCACCTGTATGACACAGGTTTCTAGGTGCACCGAAGAAAGAAGTCCTACACTGATAGAACACTAGAGAAATGTGAAACCACACTCCCAAAATGTGTAACGCAGTAGGGAATGATTACTTCTATGTCCTTTAAAAAAAAAAAAAACCACAAACCAACATTAATTTAGAACACTTTAGAGTACTTCCTTATGATGCTGATTGAAGTGCATGTAATTACCCCTTCAATTTCCAGTTCCAATACCCAGGCTATTAAAAGCTATCTTTGTAAATTCGTATTTGAGTTTTCTCATTTTTATTCCATTTGTCTTTAACTTCAGCAAATTCTTAGTAAACAACTTGACAGCAACTAAATCCTTCCTTGTAGGCCAGTAATTCATACACTATGTAGAGAGCAGTCACGCTTCTTAAATCTTGCGCAAACTTCTGAACAGTTAGGAACTGGGTGTGTTTCTTTTCACCTGAGCCAGTACGAAATGGAAACACTGCTTTTCACCAAAGCACTTTTGCTACATTATGCATCACAGCAGATAATTACAGCCACAGAGTAAGGCAAAAAACAGTTGCTTGCTATTGCCAGATGCCTGCAGCTTAAATCACACCCAGGGCATGAGCGATTTGCACGACCATTAGCATTTCGGATGTTTATCTGACAGATGTTTTGGGGAAAATAGTTTGAAGAATCTTGGAAAGATGTTTAAGCAATAAAGTTGATGCCTGCTTTTCCCACCTCATAATTGTTCCTTGAAGGCATAAGAATTTATATACACAAGCCTCTAATTCCATGCTTCACTGCCAATGCCTTTAAAGAATAATGAACACTCAAAATATTCCAAGGTTCAGACTTTCCACTAGGTCGATATCTCAAGAGCACAAGTTTCACCCTATTTTGTGAAGTTTTATCCTCCGAGTGTTTTCAATCAAGCAATCTCCTAAGTAACCCTGTGACTTTGTTCTCATTTGACCATGAATCTCCACCGTGCCGGTCTCATTGGGAAAAAGATCTCGGCCAGATATGACCCCCAAAATGTAGACAGTGATGACGGCTCTTCTTCACAGAACTATTTTACCGCTACTGGTCTGCACTACTTTCTCCAAGGTAGACAGTATTTGAGAACTGCTATACTAAACCTCTGTAGTACACTACAATTTCTAGTACAAGTAATTTCTTAATTTCGACTGCTTCGATTCAAACCTTGACTTGTTCTTCTAATACCTCCAAATACCTCATTTCCCTACAACAGCCACTTTACCCCTCTCCCTCAATCCCTGCAAGATTCAACAGGGACCATGCAGGCTAACACTGCCATAGCATTACAGCCCACATCCCCAGGGGCAGGGAGGGGCTAAAAAGGCCATTTTGCCAGGCCTTTACAGGTATTTACATGTGGGGAAGCTCCATCTCCCAAAGCCCAGCTCACTGAACACGGCAAGCTGGCGACAGTTCCCACTAATGGATGTCTGTCTGTTTCCTACTCTCCTTTAGAGACATAGTTTTACACCAAGTATTACTGGAGGTAACTGAAACACACAAGTCATTCACTGAATTACAGAATGAGTTCAGGAGCGCTCCGGTGCAAACTGCAGGAGCTAATTCTAAACAGTTGAGCTCTTCTCCTTTCCTTCCATAGTGCTGGAAAACCAGCTGTCTTCGAACATTTGATCACAACTTTCTAAAGTCTCAGGGAATATCCTCACTTAAACAGAAAGCAAACTCAGCACTCACACACAAATAATCCAGCCACTAAATAATTTATTGCAGTCTTATTTTAAGCCGTGTGAAAAACAGACCTGCCACAGATCTGAGTCTCTTCATATTAAAAAGACACAGGATACCGCAAGCATCTGAAATAGCAAGACGCTGAAACCACAGTACTTTCACATCAGCTGGGATGACATTTTCAGTAAGCTAGCAAGTGCAACAGTGCTCTCCAGAAAATTGCTTTATTTCAATAAACAAGTTCCTGACCACCTTTCCTTAAAATGGTGCACCAGAATACAAATGCCAGGAAAAACAAACACACACACATACAAGGTTTTGCTGATTAAGAACCAGAGAAACACATACTATCAGAAGTGCAGGATGTAACTCAGTGTTCTCTTTGTGCAAAACAAACACCTTCTACACAAAGTCTGCACAAGGGAGAGGAGCACAAGGGAAAGTCTGAACTTTTCACTGCAGACATAAGGGAACAGGTAACTTGTCAGCCTGCTCATTGCTCAAGCCACTGCTGGGAGTTGGCGTGACACCCGTTCAGATCAACAGCGTTCAATCCTGCCGATGCCCCAAGACTTCTTCTGCCCTCATCCTTTTATGCCTGTTCTATGCCAGCCAACAAATTCCAAAATAAATAGCCTCCAATGTCCACCTAAAATGAACAACCATAACAGCTGCCTTCACACACAGCCCAAAGGAACAGACATCTTTATCTGGAATTTAGTTTTGAATTATTCATAACAACTCAGGCGGGAATTGCCAACAGCACGCCAACAAAGAGAGAATGGTGCATGGCATAATATGGAGTTGGGGGGGCACCTACAGGAAAACAAACAAACCAGCTAGTAGCTCTTTTACACCTACCCTAAGAACTTGCTTGATACAGTCAGGTTTAAAAGGACAGCTCAAGAAATAACCCTGGAATTTAAAAAAAAAAAAAAAAAGTCCTGCTGGTCATCAGGTATTTTGCAATTTATTGGTAGGGTACAGTGTCTATCATTTAGAACCATATGTTGGTCACTTCCCTTTATAGATTCACCATCCAGATTAGCACCCTGTATTGTGATCATTAAGAATTTGCTTCATTTGTTTTTAGTTTCATTATAGGAAGATGCTCCAATTTCTGAAAACTTATTTAATGAAACCAAGAGGAGAAAATAAAATGAAATGCTCACCATTATTTGCAATCTGCTTTGGATACGTACCAAGCAGAAAGTCATTGTGCTCTGATCATTGATAACACTGAAGCTTGGCTTCTAACTAGTCAGCCAATAGGAGGCGACAGAAAGAACTTACTGACATTTCTGCATATGATATCTTTGCTCACACAAAGAAAAACAAAGACCCCACCAGACCTTTTTGAAGAAATCAGACACTTTGATGTGGGGGTAAAAAAGCATCTTTTCCCCTTCTCACAATAGGCACATTTTCAGAATATACATTAAATTCTCACCACCATACTTCCCACCACTTTCTCCCACTGTGCCATTATTACAATATTACTCATACCTTTATGTGACATCCATAAAATTGTGACAGCTAAGAAAGCCAGCATTAATTTATTTCAGTAAACAGTATGAACTACTTTTTCTACCTCTAAGAAGTTGGAAACTCGTATATAAAATCCTGAATTCAGTCCCCACACAATCCACAGGGACTGACTGATTCCTTTTCCTTTAGTGTTAAGTTTTCCCTGTTTCAAAGTCCAGAATTACCTAGTCTGATTCTTTTAAACTTTTGCCAGAAGTCATTCCATTTCAGAAAGTTAGGAGTCAAAAATGCCTTAAAGACAACTCACAGGTATCATTTAAAGTGACTTACGTAAAGACTACTGCATCATAACCCAACCCAAAAGGCCCAAGATGAGAGCAAGAGAGACAGTGTGTGAAAGGCAGCACAGGATAATACCTTATAGACCTCACACCAGCTTTACAGCCTCATTTCCTGCTTATACTGTATGGATTTCTTTTTCCTTAATCAAATCTGTCTGCTTATGCATTTTTTTTAAGCAAAACAGTTTTATTGTTTTGCTTTTCACTAGAAACAAGCCATTTTTCATAGCATTTGCTCACAGCCAATGAAATGTGTTTACAACCTTATTTGTAATAGCGTAATAAAGAATCCAAAGTTGGAGTTTAGTCTCCCACCCTTCAACTGTTTCTGCATGCTTTTATAATATTTAGTGGTTTTATCTCCCCCTCTGTCTTCCTTTCTCCACTCTGCTCGTGCTTTGCAGAATCCTGTTCCCACTCTTTCATCTCTTTCATCCTTTAACCAGATGACAGATGTAATCATTACACTGGAGTAAAAGAGATTTAAAAGCAGAGATGAATACAAACGAGCGCAAGCTGCAGCAAGGAAAATTCTGACTAGCTATAAGAAAAAAATATTTACAGCAATAGCAGTTAAGCACTAGAACAGACTGTTCAGCAAAGCTGTAGGATACTCTTGGAGATACTCAAAACTCAGCCAAACAAGTTCCTGAACAGCCCCACCTAACTTTAAAGCTAGTCCTGGGTTGGACTATATGACCTTCAAAAGCTCCCTTTCAATGGAAATTTAACGTGAGATCAAAGGCCAAGTAAATACTGTTAGCTCACGTGCCTATAAATCTTTGCAGATATACACCCAAAAGTAGTTTTGTTGCTAGCCCTGTGGAAATGAGGCATAAACCATGCAACACAATGTCATTTGTTTCTCTGTTGTTCCTTGTCACCTTCTCCCAAACCCACAATCACTTCTGAAACAAGCGTGCCCACGTCAGATAGCTCTGACAGAGAGATCAAAGCTAATCATACTCCTAAATGTTTCGAAATATCCATAAACATTCAAACACAGTGAGCAGCCACAGTTGGAAGCAACCAGCCACACGATACCCCTTGCCCAGCTAGAAGACAGCAGAAGCACCATGAGAACATGAAGGAGAACACAAGATCTTGTGGACAGTGGTACAGCCATCAGGAACGTGAAGAGCGAGAGTTTGTTCTAGGGACAACAGTACAAGTTCACAAGAAACTCGACTTCAGTCTACCGTTTATGGAACACCTTGCTATTTGCGTCTATTTCGTTTCACCAAATGAGTAGCAGGTGATTCAGAGGACAGCACAAGAAGCCTGCAATAGAGAGATGAAAACGAATCTTCCCTTCATATATGAGGCATTGAAATTCAGCTGATCAGCACATGGCACATGGTGTCTGAGCTGTTCTTCCTACAGGGGGAATTGGGCAGGTGAGAAAGGAAGAGTATGTCAGATCTTTAAGCATTAAGCCATATCGCTACAGATAGGATGGATGCCAAAGGGGAAGCCCAGAAACTCTGCAGAGTTTTCTTGAGATCCAGCTGAAGAGAGCAAATGAAAAAAGCAATGACTCCACAACAGCTGCATGAAGACTTCCAGCAGTCAATATATGGGCAAAACAAGCAATTCTGTTTGAAATGGGAAGGTAACAGGCCATCTCCTCCCCACTGTGCAGGTGGGAGCTGCAGCCACCACAAACACCAGGGACAAACAGCTGCATGCCAGACCTTGCTGTGCCCTGAAATGTCATGGTGTATGTGGGGTGGTGTAACTGGGGCTCTGACACTAAACATTTTACAACATTCCTGTCTCCTTGACCAAGGGCTTCATCCTGAATGAAAAACAGGCATAAAAGGGCTGGCAGAGCAGGTTGGCTGCAACACTGAGGCACGATGTAAGACAAAAAAAGTAACAGTATACCTGAGAGGCGTCAAAGGAGGCCAAGAAAATAAATTGGGCAGGAGAACGTGGATTTAGTCCATGCATATGTGCTGCTTTGTCTCCTCACATGTCAACTTCCCTTATGTCTTCCTGTATGTTGGTAAATGCCTAATACCTTATAAAAATGGAGGCAAGGGGAGGGAACCTCAGAAAGAGTCTTGCTCAGTAGAATAAGAAAAAACCCATTAGCACTGCAACATACATACCATCTTTCAGAAGGACAGGTCACTCGTTATTATCAGGGGGGTTACCTCAGCACAAACTGTACCCCAGGTCAGGATGCAGCTTTTGCTGATTTTTTGTGTGGTCCATATTGCAGACAGGAATGGTATTTTAAACAAGGCATCTAAAAGAAAATCTTCAAGGTTCCTGCTCCTTCATGAAAAACTAATTCATTGACTAGGGGTCCACAATCCAAATCACTGAAAAAGTAATTGAAAAGCACACCAGAAGCAGATCACGTTAGAGAAGCAAGGAACGCAGGCAAGGACACTTACTGTGTCTTTCCTTTTAAAGCTCCAGACATCTAAAGTGCTTCGGACGTTATGTCCAACAAACAATACCTTACAGAATATACTGGCAAAACACAAAAGCTCCGGAAAACTATTAGCTGCAGTTTACCTGCAGGAAGCCGTTTTCTGCTGTGGTATACAGCTTTCCACAGTAAACAAGTCTCATACAAATCAAGTAGTGAGATCCATTTCACTGCTGTCAATACGGGAGATGCTTTTGGGTTCAGACTTCACAAACACAAACAGATCTGCACAAAGAGGAAACTGAATAAAGGCTTCCCCTCTCCTGCACAAGATTTGAACTACTTCAAGGTTATATAAATGTGAAATCTTTAAAATGGGGATTCGTCTATTTTCCAACAAAACAGTGACTTGAGTCCCCGCTTGGAAGAGAGGTTCCAAGTTATGCATTTCAGTCTTTTCTCTGAAAGGCATCAGGCTCCAGTCCAAATCCAGGGGCCAAAGACCCTTAATACTGCCAGATTCCAGATACATCCCTCTCTTTGGGATTCCCTACCACCAGTCAGCCAACCCCCGTTCAGCACGCTGTCAGGTGAGGAACACACGCTGCCCATCCCCACATGCAGATGCACAGGAGTCTTGCAGATTTGAATATTGTCCTCATCACTTGTGTTTCTTTGCAAGCCTTGCCCAAACTCATCAGATTCCTTGAGTGAATCAACAGATTTCACTGCTTCAGCCAGGAACCCATCCTTTGTGCACAGCAAAGGCACACCTACAGACCTCCCTGACAAATAAGACCTCAGATGTACCCATTTCAGATTTACCTGTTGATCTGTCATTACGGTGGCTGCTCAACACAGCATAAAGCCATTGAGGTACCCTGCGGGGAGCAGAGCTCTTGAGTGCCAGTTAGCTCCAAGATTCAAACCAGCCTGCCTTCAGTGGTAAGACATGACTCAAACAATATTACATGCATTTTCTCATAGCTTTTCTGTTTAATTATTCCATTTTCAGCCTTTTTGATTCCTAAGTTGCAGCCTTGTGAATCAGCTGGCACTCAATAACTCTGCTAAAGATCATAAAGTCATTTTGCATTTACACCATTACTGCAGGCAAGTTTTTACTGTGCAAAATCATTGCTTCAAGCCTTCTCTTACAGAGATCATGAGCTCACTCTTCAATAAATGATAACAATTAATTAACTCTGCATAAGCTTACCATAAAATCAGGCCAAGAAATCTAAGAATTGTCTGTTCAGATACATTCAGACTAACAAACTAATATGCTCTGGTCCACTGAGCAACTAATTCACCAGTTAAATTCTGGTTCAGACTAATTTGAGACAGCAACAAGAATCTCTCAGCCTTTTATTTCCATGAGACTTCCATTTGCCTCATCTAAATTCTGGAAAGAGAAAAACAAACCTCCCTGACCCCCTCCCAAAATCCCTTTTTTTTTCCAAGTTATATTAATTAAGAGTGACTAAAAAATTGCAAGAAATAAAGGTGTTTTCCCGAAGCTTAGTACACAGAAGAAATTAAATAGCTCAAGGGTACCATGTTCTGTCTTTTTTCTTTTTTACATTATGAAGGAAAAGTTCAGTTCTTGATTTCCAAAGGCTTTTTTAATATATACTGTATTAATTCACATAAATTTAATCATTAAATCTAATTTAATCTTGCTTATTACACATCGTACCAGCATGATAGCATTTCACTTTCTGAATGTTTGTTTCAGCTGTAGAACAACAGAGAAAGAACAATACCTCCTAACATTTTTCAAACACTTCTAATTCAAAACAAGACCGCATTTTGTTAATCTCCACTGAAATCTCCCTCGCATTTTTCTCTGTACTTATTTATTGAGCTGAGTTTCACACAGCAGACTAAATATCTGTCACCCATTAAATTATTTATTTTTCAAAGTTCCAGAAGGTTGTAAGTTAAAGAATATAAGTCCCTTGTGATACCTCCATACAGCCTCACGTATTTCACTGGAACTCACAGAGATTACTAGAGTGGAAGACACATCACAATACCAAAACAAAAGGCAATTTGATTCATTATTCAACCACATTTTTTCAGACCATTATGTAAATACGTGCACCAATTTTTTTTTCTACCCTCTGCCCAGAAAACTTTTAACCCCTCCTCTCCAAAAAACCCAGCTGTCTTGTTCAATGCTGACATTGGAAATACATTTTGAAAGTGAGAATGCCATACAGTAATGTAGGATTGTCATGGTGAGTCCCTTTCCTTCCTGGCTGGCTTTCTCAGCTCTGCTTTTGGAAGGCAGAGCTCTTCCTCGTCACTTCCCTCCTGCTGCCCACTCAATAGCCTGCTGAGGGTGCTGCCTTTCTGCCTTAGCTCCCTCTGCTACACAAAACAAGTGAGAGATTGCAGCAGGTACCTTCTCCTATTGGCCATGTTTACCAGCACCAGATCCTGGTGCTGCCTGCTCCTCTCCCTACAGCCATTTTGGGACACGCTACAACATATTCTGGGCTCGTACCTCAGTTTTGTGGCTTCAGGATATGGCTGCCAGGCTGATTATCCTGGAGGCACTTGGTGACAGAGTGGTCACACTCACCCCAATAACAGAGGTGCCTGATACTCCTTGATATGCGACTGCTAACCTAATACAAGAGTTCACATGTTCCACATCTCTCTTCTTTCACTGTTTTCATGACTTCCCATCTCTTCTCTTGTTTCCTGCCCTCTTTCTTCTCTGCAGGTCCTGTAAGTAGTCAAATATTAAAACAAGAATGTTGTGTGGCAGCCTAAAATCTGTTTAAAATATAAATTGTGATGGCATCTTAGAAGTCAAAGAAAAAAAATAATTAATTCAACCACCAGCCAGGAAAGGCCTTATTGATATCTGCATTTACCTTTTCAAAAAAAGGCACCTTTGAATTTATGTGGTTATTTAAATGTGAATTAGCCTGAGGGACCTCAATCATAATGAAGCGGTGAGGAACTGCAGCTGCTGCAGGTGAACTCTGTGATCTCAGTTACTGTGGGGAAGATGCTTTTCTAGATATAGCCACAGACCCTCACGGATTTTAAAAGTCATCATCGTATTTGAGATCATTTTGTCTGGCTGTTCAGTGCTCTGATGCCCTTAACTACATGAGGCAGAACATACTGTCCCTGAACTTGCAGTAAGTAAAGTAAAATACAGGGCACAATTCTGGGCAAAGAGGAAGGTCCCAAGTATCTTCTACAGCCCAGAAGACTGCTGGAGAGAAGAGATGGCTCCAGGGTGGGAAGGACAAGGCTGGTAGGTTCACTGCAGTGCAAAGCCTGCAACCCAGAAGGAGGGAGCCAAGAGGCAGCCCCACAGCAGGCCTGGCTAGAGGTCGTGGTGGGGCTGGCCACCCCAAGGCACCCCCACTCATGGCTGCCAGGGCTGCCACAGAGCCCCAGGGCAGGAGACATCCCAGCCCTGCTCCTCCAGCCCAGAGGAAGGGGAAGAAAAGCAGCTAATTAATTTTGTCACAAAAATTGATGCCCAAATGGTACCAGTATCTAATGAAAGAGTAATTCTAAGACAGCTCACAACGATATTACTGAAATGGCCTGTTCAAGCACATTAGCAGTCACGTGTTTATCCCACATGAGCTCAAGTTCTCAGTAATCTTCATTCTTTAAAACCTGGTATCATCTTGTTAGATGTGATCTATCGCAGTCCACACCTGAAAAATCATAGAATCATTTAGGTTGGAAAACATCTTTAAGACCATCAAGCCTGATCATTAACTCAGCACTGCCAAGCCCACCACTAAAACATGTCCCTAAGCACCACATCAACGCGTCTTTTTAAATACCTCCAGAGGTGGCAAATTTACCTGTATAATACATAATATCTGTATAACACATATGGTACTTGTTAAGGCCTGTTTTCTAGCTATCAATGTGCTACTGAAATCTCCTATAGGATATTCTGGCAAGTTCTGAAGCCTAAATAACTTAAGGTGCATGACATCTTGTTGGAGCACCTCCATCTGAATTCACAGCTTCAGAGCTCACCATCAGTATCAGAAACAAGGAGAACTTTTACCCTCTATGCGGGCAACGATGCCAGCTCCAATGGTGTGGGTCCCTGCCAGAGACAGATAAAGATAGCTCTTCTCTGCCTCTGCTATTTTTCCATGTTTAGCACAGAGTGACTTTTATCCACCAGCAGTTTGCTAAGGGAACTCTGTCCTTATGCTAGTATGCCATTTTCAAGACCCCCATCTGCTGGGAAAACATGGCAAAAGATAAGCATTTACAGAAACTGCTGTCGGGGGATTTACTCAATACTTCACAAAGATCTCTCTCCAGTTGTACACAGCAGAGATCCATAGAGTAGAATATCTGTTTAGCTTTACCATGTTCTATTCGGTATATTACGTGGATGGAACTAAATTATAGATCATAACAAAGCCAGATGAACCAGTGCCAGAAGTGAGTCAACAGCTGCATAAGACTTCACGCAGAACAAGTATCAGTTCAGTATATTTTCCAGCTCAGTAATTTTTTCTCATCTATGGATAATAGTATTGCCATTAAAATGATGGATAAGATGACAAAACTTTACCTCTTCCATACTTCCAATCAGAGTTCCCATGTGACATATGGCCATTAACAACCCACATGAAATACTGCCACCCCATCAGTCATCAGTTTACATCTCTGTAGTGTTCTGAGCATTTTGTTGGTTTAATAACCACGATGTTGGAAAGAGGGAAACTGTCACCGACTTGCCATGTTGAACTTGGACGAGATGCTCAGGCTTTTGCTTCCATTATCGCAACCACAAAAATGACAGAATTCAGTTTTCATTTGCAAAACACTCTCTCGCAGGTTCCACAGATGGATAAAGAAACACCTAAACATCTTTGTGGCAAATTCCGTTTTGGTTTCAGTGGGAGAGCTGACTGAGCTATGTCAGGAGCAGTACCCAAACCCATGATATTAAGCATTTCAGCAGCTTCATTTTAGATTTGCAGTAGTTATTTTCTGCATCTGCCTAAGAATGACTGACATTTTCTGAACTTGACTGTCTGTAACTTAAAGGTTCAGCGACATCAGGATCTGAAGTTGGCAGTGCATTTCTAAAGCAATTGCAACTACTGCTATTAAATTAAAAGTTCTGTTAATTATACACAGTGTTACCAATAAAATGTCCTTTGTCTTCGCTCCTCCTTTAAAGTGTACCTGTTTGAATAACTGTGTTTCTTCTTAGGAAACACAATCAATCCCAAACCTGAACTAGCAAAAGAGAACACACAAATTTGGAGGAAAGGATCAAGATGCAGGTAGCTGCTCCTTCAGAAGGAAATACAGAAGATTAAAGAATCTCACATTTACATCAGTTTACTGCAGGATAATGGCAGGGACTGCCAGTGGATTGTCTACCAATAAACACAGGAGTGAATCAGCAGAGGATCAGGCTGCAATTCAAACACGCAGTTATTACTCTTCCACAACTACCAGGATCCCAGTCACTCCTTTATTTCACTAATTCTTAAAATCAATACCTACTTGGATTTAGAAATCCAAAGTCACCCTGAGATTTAGGTACGATCATGTCTCATTTACGTCCACTATTTTTCTTCTTGCACTGAAAAATCATAATTTTCACACAAACATCCCCCAGACTTTTAGCAGCAATCCCCCTATCCAGTCATTTTGGTTTCTGAAGCAGCAAGATCACAGGATAGCCACAGAATCCTGGCCAGAGCAACAAAAAATAATGAATTGCACCTATGCTGCTTAGGCTACCTACAGGCTCTTACTGCAAAAGGCTACACTAGGATTTATTTTATAGGTTCTAAACCTCAACAATAAACTAGTGCTTTTCTGAATGACTGACAATTCAGAATGGATGTTATTTCTCCCTGTTCCCTTCCATGAGTTTCTGTAACACATACCCTGTTAGTGCAACACTCGCTAGAAAAAAAATGAGCAAAAAAGTAAACTCACTCAGTCTGATACCAAAAGCAGTTCTGCAAGGTTTTCATTATCTGAGGATCAAACAAGAATGAAAGGCAATCAAAACCTGCTCTTGAACTGCCATAAAGTCTTGATTTGTTTCCATCACCCAATTCTCAACAAACTTGCCCACATTACAGCTTTTAGTGGTTGTGACTTGAAACAATGTAACCCTAACACAGCACTCTCCCTGCAGCCACTCTGCCACACTGCTTTCTCCGGGACTGGTAAGCTGTTAGTGGAATCACAACGACCTCTCCTGTCCCAGTCCTCTCTGCAAGCCAGTGACAAAAGATCACATCCCTCCTTCAAGCAAAGGGACATCAAGGAAGGAATGAAATGTCACCAAGTCAGTGCTTCCCAGGTTATCTTCAGGGCAGCATAATCCCTTGAATACTCTAATTGCCCTGATCTAAGGCCAAAGTCAAATCATACCTCTGGAATTTAGAGGGGTAATCCTTTGCTATATATTGCTCTGCTCATTCAACATCTCCCTAACAGCAGCCCAAGCACTGACAGCATTGCAAGTGACATTCCTTTTATATACAAAACCTCACAATCTTCCAGGACATTCTGGGTGAAAGAGGCGTGCAGTTAAGCATGCTCAAAAGCCCTTTTATGAACAAAGGCTAATTTTGAATCTGCAGACAAAGTTTACTTAGACTTTGCTATTATCAGAGGAGCAAAGAGCAAAAGAACTTCCGCACAGCAAATTAGCAAGCCACTCATTTTTCAAGCTTGCCTCTTCCATCTCTCCTGTGTAAAGCCAGCTACACTTGTACTCTGGGAACACAGAGCTTACAGTTTTCATGGAAAAGAACATCCAACTCTTTTCAAATGGAATAAATGCAACATTTACAGCCCAGCCTCTCTCTGTAAAGGCTGTCCATCAATTACAGTTGCACTCAACCATGGAGTCCTCAGAGCCTCTATAGAGAGCTCTGACCAAAGTTCAAACGTTTCAACCCCTTATCTTTAATGCATGTTGCAGCCTACTTACTCTTTCCAATACAGGACTCTTAACAAGGTGTCTTAAAGCTTAAACCACATCCAAGTTTTTCAACATCCTTCTTGTGTGCTTAAATCTACAAGGACTACAAGCTAGACAATGTTAAGTATGGGTTTCATGAAAGTTTCGGAAGCATCACAATCAACAAACACAAGATTCTCAGAAATGTAAGGTAACTGATACACAAGCCTGTACACTCCCCTTCTGCACATGGCAGTGCCAGTAGCTGCTGGCCAGACACACGCAGGCAGGCAGTCCCTTCCTGCCTCTTCCTCACCAGGGCCACAGTGCCGCCAGGCAGCTAGCAGCCACCATGTCTGTGGGGCACTGGAGGAGATCCTGCCCTTTGAAAAGATTGGTTTCACACCAAACAGGAACAGAAATGTCCTTCAAAACATCTACCAAGAGATACCAGGCCAGTCCCAGTCTGCAGAATCTTGTTGGGGAATCAGACATCTGTTGACATTGACTACGTCATGCAGCAAAACCCATTGCTCCAGGGAGCAGGCTTTGCACAGCAAAAGCAAAATTTTAGGGAACAGAACACTGCAGCTGGAGGACAACCACTGTCAGGAGCTCATGTTAGTCCAGCAGAGACAGGCTGGGCTCTGTAACACAGTTATGTCTCTGTCCTTGCTAAGCACTTACCATTTCAGACTGAAAATGTACACCTATGTTCAAAACAGTGGTTATAATGTGAACAAAAGAGAAAGCACACTTTGATAGGGTCAAGTATAAACTTGACTGTATTAAACCAATCTGCTGCAACGATTACTTTAGGTGTTATCAGTACTATGACAAATACTCCAAAGTCAAGCCAGACCAACCAATGTCGACAAGACAACACTTCTGCCTACACAAATACTACTACTCCAACACAGCAAGTCTCAGATCTATCAGTTTAATGTTCTCATTTTAAAAATAACAAGTTCCTTGCCTCGGGAGGCTTTGAAACCTCTCTGCCGCTAACTGTTTGACCTTTCCTTTGCTGTTACTGGGGGAGCTGAATTGACAGACTCAAAGGAGGGAGTTTAAAAACCAAACTGTTCAGTTGTCAGGCCTTCAAAAGTAAACACGTCTTTGAGCAAGCAGCTTGTGGAAGAAGGGGGGGAATGCAGCTGAGAGGAACAATTACAGTTTTAAAACAGTTTTTTTAGAACAGTTTTAGCATGTGCGTGGCCAAAAAAAAGTGGCTGTTCCCATTGGCAGTTGCAAGTAGATTTCAGTCTGTTCATTTACGCCCTAGCGTGGTTGTTATAGGCCAGCTCGTCAGATGCTGGGCAAGTTCAGTGTCCTGCCCTGAGAGCTGTGGGCATTCTGAAACGCATAAACAAGAGAGACAGATCTGCTTCTGTTGACGTCAGATCTTCACTGTCCATTAGTATTTGGCATTGGTCCAAAGTGCCAGCCCTGGACGGGAGTGCAGTGGGCCGGGATACCTCTCCTCATCCGTTGTTCCCGAGACTAGCAATTAGCAGACATCTGCTTAAAACAAAACCTGTCAGAACTGAGATGCTTCCCGCTGTATCCAGAAGGGAAATAACAGAGAAAGCAGTCACATTACTTACCTCTTTCAGCTCAGTACCGTTTTGAAAAAAACAGTAGTGAGACTACAATTAGAGCATTTTGTGAACAGTAAGAATACTACAAAGCTGCGTTCTATTCCTGCAAGCGGGCTTGGGGAAAATTGGATTGGAAGAGTTAAGAGCCAGCATCCAAACACTGCAGGTGCTGGTGTGAGCCCGACACAGCATGTACCTGCCACCACCACCTCTGCACTGCACTGCAGAAGATGGGCCACTGAATTTTTGCTGCCCCCTTCACACCGCAGAAGAGGTAGGCCCCTCAAGCAATCTGTGTTATCTTACAGACACCAGAATACAGCCTGACAAACCACTGCAAACACTTATTAGAAAAGTCTTGTTCATCTACACACGTATGCCCCCACGCAAATGAATACAATGGGAGGGGGGGAGAAACAGATGCATATTCAAAGCTTTCCTGCATTTTGATTCCCCCCACCCCCCTATCCCGGAATAGGTTTAGGTGAGTTTTCAATTAAAATAGGTTGAGAAACACCACCCTGTCTTCTCCCCTCCCCAAGGCAAGACCAGCCAGATCAACAACACTCCTGACAGTTGTCTCCACTGAATCACTTCAGCTCACCTAGGCATTCATCAAGGTCACTTCCAAGAGGCCATTAATTAACAACCTCTTGACAAATGCAGCACTTTCTTGTGTGAAGGAAGTCTTGTGGTAGCATTTTGCTTATTTAACCTGTGACTTAGCAGGCAGCCATGGGGAAGACAAACTAACTGCTCAACAAGGAGTTAATGGGGGGTGGGGTGGGGTGGGGGGTGCTGCCACCTGGGTCAGAGGAGGGGCCATTTAACCCAGTAACTGGTTTCCAGCAGAGACCATCATGAAAGAGCATCAGAAACAGAACAAGTACAGGGCTCCCTGCTAGCTCCTGGAAAAAGCAGCTGGGAACAGTGCAAGCTGGACACTGTTTGGTTTAAAACCTACCAAAGGACCTGTCTGCATCAATTTCTCTTTTTATAAGTGTTGTTTATAGTCATGGCCTCCACAGTACCATGTAACAGCAAGTTCCATAATTTAATCATGTCGTGAGATATTTTTTTCTTTCATTTTGTTTCTAAACTCACTTCCTGGCAATGTTGCTGGGGGCCCCTGCTCTTCTAGTATGAGAACAGCAAGTAATGACTCTTCCTTTTCTGGTCATTTATCAGCTTGTAGTCCTCTTTCATCTCTCCCTCTCACCAGTCATTTTTCTTCTCAGCAGCAGCCCTTGCATCCTTTCAGTCACTAGGCAGCACATACAGCTTATAGGGCACAGTAACATCAAGGTTAACAACCTGCATGTGCACTGAAGCAACTGAGACAAGTTAACTTTTGTACAAATGCAGTGATATCTTGAGCCAGGCATGCTGGGAGGGCTGCTTGGATCCTACTCTGCAACAGAAGAACCTAGTAAGACAGAACAGACAAAGAGACTCCAAATACAGATTAAGAATCACCAGCTTTGAGTGAAGGTGACACAGTGGGTTCTGAGCCAAGGTAAAACATTATGTAAACAGGTTAAATAATTAAGCAATCATTTTGACTGGTTTTTGTTTCCTCTAGCCAGAGGATGTCTGTGATGGATGTCAGTGTATTTTTACTCACTGTAAATGGCATTACAAGGTGGCTGTTGTATTATATCCTCAAGGTTAACAGATGTTTGGAGAACCACTGCATATGTTCTTCATGAAGCAGCAAGTTAAATTACCAGAAGATAACAGGATCCATTAAATGTTTCAAAATCTTAAAGCAAGAGGGAAAAGTGGGGAGAATAAAACCCAGCCTCATTCTTCTCTTCACAAGTCACGTCAACTATGTCTAGATCATTGCTACGGAAAATTTTGGCTGTGTCTAGTAAGGAACAACCTGAGAGCGACTGTTTCAAGTCTGCACGTGGGTCTGCATATGCTGCAAGCAGTGCTGTTGAGATGGTGAATACAAGTGTAAGCTGTAATTAAACACTGGTTTATGAGTTTATTCGTTTGCAGCCGTGGACGGCAACACTGTGAAGTCAGTTCTACTTCTAAGCTGCCATTGCTGAAACACGCTAAACATTACTGCACCTTTTTTGTTGTTGTTGTTTAAAGTATTCATATTCACTTTGTGGTGTCAGCATGCTCAGGATCTATAAATGCTTAGTTTCCTGCATCCATCCTTGTCATAAGAGGGCCATTTTTTGAAAGTAAATATACAATGCCAGAAGAGTGAGCACAGATGAAAAAGTTAAGACACAGTTAATAAAGCTTTAGAGGCATCCACATACTAACTTCACTGATTTAATATTTCTGCATACAAAGCCAAAGCAGCGTGAAAGAACACAAGACGGGATGAATACTTGGCAACTAATAAGCAACAAGACTTCTAATGACATTTTCACTAGATTTCAGAGATACTATTGTGCTTTTTAGGCCTCATTATATGCAGCCTATAGCCTGTTACTACTGAAGGAGGCTTTGAGAACAGGAAGGGTAAGAGGAAAGTACATTTACTACAAGGTGTGTGGAAATAACCACCTACAGAGGTTGCCTTTTTTTTTCTGCCTTTGGGTTATCTCACTGTCATGACACACTTCATAGGTGTGTGTAAAAGAATGACCAAGACTTGAACCTCTTGTTCTACAATACTCCTACCTACTGAAATTAAGGCTAGAGGTAGCCAAAAAGTTAAAACTGTGCTATGGATGAAATTCTATTAGCACATGCTCTAGGTCTAGGAGGATTTAGGAGTCCATTTTCCACAGATAAATGCTAAAGACTATCGTCGTAGACCTGGGCAGAAACTTCGGCATACCCAGAATATCACAGCATTTAACCCTTGAATCTAGAACATGTGCTAAGGAACTGCTGAAAAAAACCGAGGATGTTTACTTTGCTATTCCTTCTGGCAAGGGATAGCTGTTTTTCCTCTTTGCATCAAAAACATTCCAGAAGTGATGCCGGGACATGGATCAGCAGCTCTAATCTAGCTGGTTAGCAGCTGGATCTGACAGAAGAAAATCAGGCATACAATCACTCAGACAACAGAAGCCAAGAGAAAAAACAGCCAAAGCTTTCTTGTGGTAGCAGACTAGATTAATCCATGTCCTTCCTCTTTACTGCTCCAAGAGTTTGCCATCACATTGTACAATTGCCACCTCTGTTACCACAACAGGTTGAAAAAAAAAAAAATAAAAATCAAAACCTCATCTTTCCACTCATTTCCACTCCCTGAGTGTGATGAGTTTTTCCTGCTAATTACACAGTTACCTTCTAAAACAGCAGATCCTCCATGGCCTTTCAGTTTCTCTAGACCAGGGGTCCTCAAACTTTTTAAACAGGCGGCCGGCAAGCGGACGAAGTGGCAGGCAGTCATCTGCTGCTGCTTGGTTTCCCCCCCAACCCCCGGGGGGGGGGTTGTCTGTAAATACCGGGGCCAGATTGAGGACACTGGGGGGCTGTATCCGGCCCACAGGCCATAGTTTGAGGACCCCTGCTCTAGACAGTGCATGGCAGTTACACAGTGCTTAGAAGGTATGGAAGAATCCCAAAAGCTTTCTAAAACATGGTAGTTATTCAGGGACTGGAAGTTAGAAATACTTGTATATAAAATAAGACTGCGCAGCAAACTCTGTTCCACTGAACTCACAAGTTGTAAATACATGAGTTTAACAAAAATTTGTTTTCTAAATTCCTGTAACTGTGACTGGGAAAGGAATAGTTGGTATTGTGTATGTTCAGATCGTAGAAGCTAAACATTCAACATTAAGAAATATGTCATGTGCATACAGCCAGCTTCTATTTCTAATAAAGTATATTCTTCATTATTCCCCACACACCAGTGCTCTCTGATTTTACTCTGAAAACAGGATTATTTTAAAGGATTCTGAAAATATAACAACAATAAATTGAATTGTCTGACCCATGCTTTAGGTTGAGGAAACCAGAGAAAGCAAACTCGGGCGCCGAGGCAGGGGGGGGCACCAAAAAAACACCACCCCCAAAAAAACCTTAAGGAAGATATTTGAGAGACAATGAGGCGACCTTGAGCGCCACCACCGCCTGCATGAGCGTACTTGGGACAACAGCACCATCCACTGCCCGCCTGGCGAATGGCGCACGCACCGCCCGGAGCAAATGACACCCCTGTCCCTGTGGGAAGTGGCAGTTGGCCTCACTCCCTACACCGACAGACAGAGGAATCTGTCCTTTAACTGCAGACGCTGAAAGCCTAGAAACAAGCCTTTCCCAGTAGCTGTTTTTGCTGATTGCAGCAGGAAATACTTAAGTCACAACTTGAAAAATCTTTTGTAGTTTATTTGCTTTTTGAAGGAGGCAAGTGCATTGCAAGGCAGGGAGGGGATTTTTGCTGGCTAGACCCAAAGCAAGCCACGGGTGCCCTCCCTCAGTCGCCAGGTACAGCTGAGAGGGGCAGACCCATGAACACAGCCAGACACGAACATTGCAGTCACTGCCACCCGGAATTCAGCTTGCGCCTGACTGTATTCCAGTGGTTGCATTTTGTCAAATAATTACTGAACTGGAAGCAGTGCGGTGAGAACAAGTCCACCTGCCCAGCAGTCTTCACACAGCACCACCAGGGATGGCCCTGAGCGCGGAAAGCACGCGCGGCCACTCCAGCAGGCACCAGCTCAGTCCTACCACCTCCCAAGGCACTGCTCGCACACGTGGGCCGTGGGCTACTGCTGACAGGTTGGGCCCGCAAGGCTCACGCACCCCTGATGATGACGAGATGACTAGCCCTAAGACCCCTCCATGAGGTTTCAACATTTCTGTAGATGCTTTGTTGAACAGGGACAAAAGTAACCGTGTGATTAAAAACTTTACTCAGTCAAAGAGATTAAGCCTTTCATTCACAAGTCAGAAATGCAACATCAGTAGTAATGAACTACTGACACTTGACAGGTCAGTTATCCACAAAGCGCTTTTCAGTCACATTCCACATACCTGTTTCCCAGCTCTGGATTCTTTTCGACAATAAAATAATTTTTACCATAGTCTTTTTCAATTTTTTTCTTTTTTTCCATCAATTAAAACTTGCAAGACAGAAAGGATTAATTTCCAAGGAGAAAGTTACTATTTCTGATGAAAGCAATCCAGGGCAGCTGCATGTTCTGCACCAGCCACCTCACCTCTCCTGGAATGCCAAGCGGATGAAGATAAGATGATAAAATGGGAAAAAAGAAACTAATTGAGCTCTGAAAAGGTCCAATTTGAGGCACTTCACTATACTTCTGACAAGACAAAAATCATCCTCAAAGTCAGCATCTCTATTAACAGCTTCAGCAGAGAAACCAGCATCTGAACTAGTTAAAGACTGATCTAATCTTGTTTCTCCATATTCAGTCACTTTCCAACAAGCTTGAAAGGAAGATGCAAGAAAAAATTCTGTACTCTGTCACTGGTCCAGCAGCCCCACCTCTCCCCAGCGATCCATCCTCTTTGGAGGCTCAGGGGAAGAAAACAGCAGCTTTGAATGCTCCAGTCGCACATTTCTAAAGGGTGCCAAAAATACCTACACAGAACACAACAGCTGTCATACACACTCGAGTGGAACAGCTCATTTGCCAATACACTGGCCTTGCTTTACTGATCTATGACTTCTAGACATATTGTACACTAAATCAAAAAGGAGAGAAGTTATTACTGCTTATGTTTTTCACGCGTACTATTGCCTTATTCATAAATTACTGCTTTCAAGACAGATTTTGAGTAAATAAATGCCTACAGCAATTCCAGCTGTCCTACAGAGTTGAAATGGGATAAAGAAACAATATGAACAGCACCGTATTGGGTGATCCAGTGATACATGTCGACAGAATTCTGTTTAATTCTTCAAATTCATTCTAGGCTTCAGCACAAGTCTTGTTTTCTATTTTAGTTTTAGATTTAAAGGCCTCGACCAGAGTATTTTCTCTAAATGGCTGGATTATCTAACAAGCAAATAAGCAGCCAAATTCAGTTGAATGAGTACTTATCATGAATCCAAATAAAACAAAATTATATTTTATACGCATCAACAAAAATTGAGGAAAAAATAAAAGTAAATACACCAGTAAATTCCACTTTTTTTTTTCCCCAATACACCATAATAGTGCTAAGAGAAACACTTTTTGATGAAAAGAAATAAGAGTATCCTATTTCTAGTAGTAAAATAGTATCTCCTAAAACACTTGGGGGGGGTGGGGGAAGACAAAGTAGGGAGAGTACACTCTTCAGGCAAAACCAACAATATTTGATTTCTTGAAGTCTGCTTTAAAATAGATTCTTCATAGGTATGAGGGTTAAGTTTACTGGTCATGTTACAATTTGCTCTTGACTTATCAAAGAGAGACTGATAGGACTTCTCAGTGTTTCAGATTTGTGCCAGAAACTAACTGGACAAATTTTCATGAATTAAAAATTAGAAGGTGGAGAAAAAATTAAACATCCACCAACGATAAGCCTTAAGCATCAGGTTTGTGACAATGGTCAGGCTTTGCTGGAACAGCTGCACATGCGAACCTGTCATCACAGACTCCTCTGCCTTCGGTGAAGGAAACACAGCAGCAGCCTTCTTTACACAGCACACACTGAAGCACATATTTCAAGCATCAACAGAAAATACACAACAAAATCTACAAAAGGACCAGTAACAAATCACAAACCGAAAGAAGCTGAAAAATTAAATAGTGTCTGATTTCCAGAGCAGTAAACAGCAGCAAATGTGGCACCTTAGCAGACTGTAGAGGGATCTACCGGGCTGAAGCTACAGAGCAGTTGTTCGCTGTGAATGTTGGAACTAAGGGACAAACAACATAATAATACCAGGAGCGAGGATGGCAAATGTGATACATTGCAGAAGAACCAGCACAGCTTTTGGGGAAAGAAAGTCTTGCCCCCTACATTTGCTTGTATTTTTTGAGAAGACAATAACCATACAAACAAGGCAGATAACTATCTCTAGGTAGATCAGATCCCATGCAGCCATTTTCATAGCTACTCACCAGCAATTATTTTGTGCATGATTTTACCTCAGCAAATATTAACTCACTAAAAAAACAACTGAAAAAACAACCAAAAAAAAACACCCTCCAAAACCCAAAAAACTTCTGTCATCACAAGATATTTCACGGTCACACTAAGCTTGTAGTGTGTGCAGCTGGCCGTGTTATTCAAGGATGACTAACTGCAAATTAACACTCCCTGCTAACACATTTTGTAGAGACTTAACAAAAACTAAACCCGACAAATGCTGAAAATTAATCCCAGGAAAGAGGAGAAAAAACCAAAATCTGAACACATAGTTTTTTCTTCTGCCAAACACCTAAAGGTGTAAATAAAAACATTACTGCTTGAATATTACTACCGCTGTACCACGTTATTTGGAAAACATTTGATCATATGCCAAAATACTATACTGTAGCACTCTGACAAGCTGGTAAACATCAGTGCTGACAGACAAGGTTTGTAACTGGTACAGCAGCAAACCATGTGAACAGCTCAGGTATCTAGACTGACTGCATTTAAGTCTTTACGCATGCAGTCTCAAATCAAAATTAAACCAAATGTACATAAAATGTAAGTAGCTTCTCTACATCTGGATTCCGCCCCAGTCTCCCTCACAGCCAAATAAAAGCGGAGGAGAAAATGTTATGATTAAGGTACAATTATGAGATTCATGCAATCTGATTTCAAGCATCACCTTCGATTCACATTCAATCCAAATTTCTCTGTTGGGGTCTGTACCTACGCAATTTGAAGAACCTCTTTGCTAATGCTGGAGGCTCTTGTAAGCCCAGGTGCAGTTTATGACAACAGACACCAACAAATAGCAACCCAGCTTGAGTCCCTTTCCATAGGACCTCTTCTCATCCTGCACAGGTTCTTAGCCCTTCCTGCCACCACCAGCAGCCCTCCCGGGTGTCCCAGTGAGTCACTGAGGGCATGAGGCTGGTGGATTGTGCCAGCCCAGGGCCCTGGATCAGGTCACCCAAAGGGTCAGAAGAGCTTCAGTGCCAGCATGTAGAAGGGCTGGGAACATGCAGCCTGCAGAAGAGGGCAGGGCAGGATTACAGCAGCACCATTTAAATCAGTTTAAATTATGGTGGAGACACAAGCCACACCCACAGCTGTCCCACATACAAGTGACATGGAGAATTCAATAACCTGTCCAGGAGGAGCAGAAGAAAGCATTTAACTGTCTCATTAAAAATAAATAAATAAATCCGTTGTGCTTTTTTGAAGTCTGTAAGTCTTAAATTTGGACAAAAAGAAGCAGGGAAGAGAAAGTGTGAAAGTGAGAGTGCATGAGCAGGAAAAAAGTGAGTGCATGTGTGTGAGAGAATGAAAGACAAAGAAGATTTTAGAGTGGATGAGGCCCTAGTTAACATATTTACTTATAAAAAGAGCTTTCATATTTTACATTGAAAACCAAGTACTTATTAGCAAGAGATCATGACAGTAATAATTCAGAATTACAATATAAAAACATTAAAATGTCACATTTATTCAATATGAAAGCTTTTTTTTAGCTTTTTTTTTTAAAAGCTCTTAATAATCTGTGAAGAATCAATTTCAACAGGACTGTTAGAATGTGCAGTTTCTACAGCTGATGTCTGTGACTAACCGATAAGCTAAGCTTAGAACCATGCTGCTTAGACCTTATAATGCATGAAACAGAATTCTCCTCTATTCTCCTTCACACACGTCAATTTAATTTTCAAAGCCAGTCACAAATGATGAACTAAAGCAGTGAATTTAAAGGAGCCTATATAACAGACTGGTCCTTCTCTCACACTGTGCTTTTCTCCCTGCTAACCTGATGAGAGAGGTGCTGCAACCATCTTCTTTTCACTCAAGATCCCTGAAGTACAGATCACTGTGTTCCCATCTCTTCTTCATCTGCTTCCATTCCAGATATCTTCAACTGTTCCTACAAGTGCAGCACATCTGCTCTACTTCGGCACTGTGCAAACAGCTCTCCTTCCTTCCCTCAGCTTTGGAGGAGAAGAAAAAGACAAAATGAGAATGCAATGCCCGAAAGTACCAACACTTTGGTATTGCAGCTATACCAAACAGCAGCAGCACCACAGCGCCCACACTAGACTAGACATACAGCTGCAAAACATCATCTATATTTAGAAGCCTACACAACAGTAGGAAAACCACGCCAACTGTTTCAAGCAGTGTAACCATATGAAAGGGAAAAGAGATCTTTGCCCATTAAACACCACACACAACTGTGCTGAAGAGAAAAAATTTATTGGTCCTTCAGATTTCCAATGATTGCTTGTATTAGATTCAGCAAATTCATTCAAATATTACATACAAAGGGTATCTTTCTGTCATTTGCAATGTTAGAGCTAGCTTAACATTCAGTGGAAATGTAAGGAATAAAAGCAACAAGATAATCTTCAAATTATTAGTAAAGTACATGATTTTTTTTTTCCTATTTCAGCAAAACACTTGCAAAGAACTGGGTTCTGTGCTCATACCCATCTTCCATGAAGATGACTCTTGCATATCACAGAAGGCACTTGAAATTCCTGGAGGTTGGGGCATCAGAAGGAGGAGGGATCAGCTATCACTTGGATAACAATATGCTCATTTTTAGTAAGTGCAATACTGGTATAAATTTGAAGAGCCAGAAAGCATTAGGATATAAAAACTTAGCTAGCCATGCTAACTAAAGGGCTGCAAAGCTGGAGTACAAGGAATCTTTCGTGTCACTGTCACCATTACTCATCATTTCCACCACAGAGGAGCAGGAGTGCTTTCCTGTAGTCCCCAGACGTATCTTTCTGTTAATATAACAAACCAGTCACCATGAGTCACAGCCACAGAAATGTGAAGAAAAGCAACAGACAAGGACAACTCCAACAGATTATGCATTTGTCCCACCCACAGGAAATCTACTTGGATGACTCTCCACTCAGGAATGACGCAAGGAAACGCTCTGTCTCTTATGTTAGAGCTAAATTTACACAGACTTTCAGAAACACAAAAAAAAAAAAAAAGCTCTGAAAGCTTTACTAGAACTGAGCTACTCATTACATATTAGAATGCATTCTCCTGCAAGTCAGAAAGTCCAAAGGAGAAGCCCAAAGCAGCATCAACAACCTTTAAATGTGCAAAGTGCACCCAACATCACTTAGAAAGGTCCCAGCCCTGCTCCCTGTAAAAAATTGGAAGCTCTTGCTATGAATTCCACAGGACAGCTGTATGGGCCCGACTGACAGTGTCAAAAGCAACTCCACCCAGCCTAATTAAGAGAGCATAATGTCAAGAACGGTAACAGAAAATCATAAAAACCAGTGCTTGAAAATAAAACAAAATACCCAAAAAAAATTCATAGAAAAAAAAGCATTTTGGCTTCAACCTTGCAGCAACAGCTGGCTCTGGATTTCTTGCTGCTTCTTTCCCTTCCTGCTTCTTTCCATCCACTCAAAGGAGATTATGATTCAGACTAATTCCACAGTGAAATGCTTTACACTCTGAAATGGTGCAAAAGGTTCCACTCCGCAATCCAAGATTTAAACTTCAGTCTCACAATAATACAAACTCCCAACCCCAATATCATTTCTCCGGAGCCAGCACCCTCCCTGAAGCACTGAAAACCAGAAGGAACCCAGACAAGAAAAAGGAAACGAAGCTAAAAATGGTGTATGAGTAATTGCAATTTCAGAAAACCACATCTGCTCTCCACATAAACACTGGAAAGAAACATTTAGCTTTTCACAGGAAGTGCCCCCCACTTAAGTGACACACTGTGTACTTCACAAAACTGCAGACCAACCACCACTGCTCTCAGAGTGCACTGTGTTGTCCAGTTCTACTCACACCCACCCCTCCTATAAAAATAATGACATCTAAATCTCCTGTTTTCCCTGACAATAGAAAAGTAATTTTACCTGAATCATTTGATACAATGATTTTGCAAAATTCTTTCTGAATTCTTGTCTAATATCCCACAGATCAATTTCACTTCTTGAAACCATGACTCTGATCAGGGTATCGTCATCAGTGCCAGCCCCCTAAAAGAGAAAATTTTAAATAATATTAAAATGTGAGCTTGTTCTGGACAGATGCTGTAACAGAACAGCAAACCACCAGGGTGCAACATAAAAGCTCCAACTGCAACAACTGGTGTCTCCAAACACTCCTGCATTACATTTCTACTCCAAAGCAGAGGATAGCTGGGACAGTATCACAAGACACTCACGCTGCAATGTGGAGAGCAGAGGACCAACCGTGCAAGGTGCTCTAATTCTTGGACTTCTATAAAGTGCCGTATGGTTAAGCCTCTTATTTCATGTTTCATTTCACAGGCTTCAACTGTGAATGCCCATATAAATTTAAAATAATCCAGTTCCAAGATTACACAGTAGTATATATAGCTGGCCGCCACAGAGTCACATGCAAATCACCCTTTCAACAGAGTCTGAGGCTGCAGAATCACAGTCCGTTCTGGAATCAGGTATATAAATCCTAACAATGACTAATACAAAGCATGTAACATTGTACAGCAAGACACAGGCAGAACAACTCATTTCACAAATCATCCAGCTGTTCATTACGAAGGCAAACTCCATAAACCTTTTCCAACCACACAAACATGCTCCACTCTTTCATTCAGCTTTATTGCTTTAAATATTTTAAGTTCCTGTGCTGGCAGGTCATGCCAGACTAACACCCTGACCCCTCCAGCTCAGACAAGTCAGACTCCACACAAGCTGAAGCAATACAAATTTTCATAGGCTGACCTGCTAATGCACCTCAAGGAAGGACTTGGCAGAGCCCCCACGATCATCTTCAGCCTAACGTCCAGGGTCACTCAATCCTTCGACTGGGCGAAATATTCTTGGATTACATCTAACAATGCCCTAAAGCTGCTCAAAAGTTATGCCGTGAGTCCAGTGGTTTCTGAGTAGGATTTGACATTAGAATCCAGTAAAAGCAAGGCTCTGCCCCACCTAATTACAAAAGCAAACTCTGCTAATTGTAGAAATCTGCCATGCCAAACTGATAAATTAAGAAGTACAAACTCTTCTGCCAAAGTAATAGGTGCTGAAGACCTTTCTTATCTGATGTGCTTAATTATTTTTCTTTATATTGAAAAAAAAAAAACCAACTGGGGGATCTCACCAGCAGACGTTAATCAGGCCCCTCATAATAGAAGTGTACAAGAATCTAAAACCTACAGGAAAAGATTTTCTACTGCACTTTTAAAAAAATAAAAATAAGTAGATAAATAAAAAGAAAGTAATCCTCTTTGTACAGCTCAGCATACTGGTATAATATTTTGTATTTACGACCTGAACCCTATTTTACATTGGTATCTACTATAAAAGCAGTAAAGCAGCTTTTAAAAATTAAGCTATCTTAATCTCTTTTCACTAATTCTCATGGTGACACCGCATCAACACAGCCATCTCGTGACAAACATACTTCAGTGCTCTTCAGCAAGGGGAAGGGAAGAATTCTTCAGGGAAGCTGATAACTTGCTCAAAAACAATGGACTACCTACCTCAGGCTTAATTAATATTAGCCCCTGTGAGTTAAAAGTACAGTTTTCCCCGCTTGCCTCTTCCCATCCAAGAGAAGGCAAAACCAACAGAAACAGCTGTGCTGCTGATGGGTTTCCCCTGCAGAATCTTTGGTAGCTGTTTAAACCTCTGCCCGGTTTCTGAGTTTCTTTTCCTTCACAAAATGGGATGGATGGTCATCAAACATGTTTCAAAGCTAACCACATGTTCAGTGTGTAAATACTCATCTCCAAAACAAAGAGCACTAAATTTGCACAATCTACAGTTCAGGTTCTGGGCATCATTACTTCCTCAGTACATCCACCCCCTAAAGACACCGTAGCCTTTATCTAGTTTGAAGTGCCCAGTGGAACTAGCCAGACATTTTCCAATGTAACAAGCTCAAGTCCAAAAACAGTTGATGAGACTGATGTTTCCTGTAGAAGATTTACAGTCTGACAAACTTAGGATGAACTCAAAGAAAAGGTTATGAATCATTTGTATCCTCTCACAGACCTGCATTCCCCAAACCTTTCACAGATGCTTAGTGATACAGTATACTATTGGCAGGTACAGTGGAAGATGAAATGAAGAACAAGCGAAAGGGAGAGGAATTGGAACTGGAGGAGATGGAAAGTGACGTATGGAAAACATGTGCATACCTTCATGGAATAATACAGAGTCTCAGCAAAATAGGCAGGCACGCTTCGGATGCATTTCACTGAAAAAAAGGCAAAGGATTAAAGAACTGATTGTTATTCAATACAGGACAATCTTTCACTGTCAAGACAAGATGTGTATTACTGGATCATTCTCTCCAGTGTGGACAATCAAGCATACAGCTGTAAGCTAGTCTGTTCCTCTGCTAAAACTCTTTGGGTTCTAGAAGTAAGAATGCACCATCTATTTCCAATAGGAAAGACACTTTGCTAGTCAAATTCTAATCCCAGTTACACATCTCCGACGACACTGTCCTAAATGAGACACTGGGAATACAAAGGCAGAGTTTTGTCTCACTTTCTGACAGAGGTGCACATGACTGAACAGAATACAGTTCACCACTACCTCCTGGCCCACTTCCCCCCTGCCCTCCCATTCCATTAAAGGAAGAATAAAGGCTTTTCTCTAAATAACAAAAAGAGATCCCAGGTGATTAACTTTAAAAAGTTTTCATGCCACTTCCTGTAACAACTGCAATTTAAGGAGGCCTGGGAGTAAATGAAGGCAGCCATTTCTATATCTATTAAGACTTAATTACCAACTGCCAAAAGCAGCTTCTCCAAATCACCAGAGGTTTCACGATCAATGGTCTCTTCAATTTGAAAGCCGGAAATAGTCATGTATTTGTCAAACACTGCAAAACAGAAAGTGGGTTTAGTCACCTGTATAGCCAGCACTTCTCCCAGTATCCTCCTCAGTACAGGTTAATGCCACCTGTCACTCATTATCCACAATTAAAATGCTATCATCCACTCATTCTTCCCTCTGGCCTGTTCTAAATACCTATTTCCTACCAGACTGCTACTATACAACACATTTCTGCACCTGGGGAGGAAAAACCCTGTGCTCCAGCACATGCTGGGGGTCAACCAGCTGGAAAGGAGCTGTGCAGAAAAGGAGCTGGGAGTCCTGGTGGGCCCAGGTTGCGCATGGGGCAGCAGTGCACCCTTGCGAAGAAGGGCAATGGTACCCTGGGCTACGTGAGGATGAGTGTTGCCAGCAGGTGGAGGGAGGTGATCCTTATCTATCTACTCAGCACTGGTGAGGCCACACCTGGAGTGCGGGGTCCACTTCTGAGCTCCCCAGTACAAGAGTAATGCGGAGCAACTGAAGTGAGTCCAGTGAAGGGCCACTAAGATGACTAAGGGACTGAAGGACCTCTCCTATAAGGAAAGGCTGAGAGAGCTCAAGGGGCTCAAGAAGGCGTCTCATCAATACATACAAATATGTGAAGGGAGGGTGTAGAAAAGATGGACCCAGGCTCTTTTCAGTGGTGCCTAGTGTCAGGGCAAGTGGCAATGGCCACAGGGGGCTCTGTCTGAACAGGAAAAACACTTTTTTCCTGTATGGGTGACACAGTACTGGCACAGGTTGCCCAGGGAAGTTGTAGTCCTTGGAGATGCACAAAAGCCATCTGGACATGGTCGTGGGCAGCCTGCTCTAGGTAGCCCTGCTCAAACAGGGTTGGACAAGATGACCTCCAGAGGCCCCTTCCAACCTCAACCACTCTGTGACACATCCAATGAAAGTGTGCAGGGATAAGAGGAAAAGGGAAAGAAGAGAAGTTGTAGGAAGTAACAAGCATTTTTCCCATGGTGAAGCTATCATTTATCCTGAATTTAAGGTCTTGTCTACACTGGGTTACTATGTCAAACTCACTTCACACAAACTGGCCTACTGGCAATCTGTTCAGGTCTGTCTTCATGAACATCCATAAGACCCCAGTTTTCTATGAAATCTTACACTTCTGCCATGCTAAGTAAATGTTCAATGTATCAAACCAAACTTTAGGATTACTGTAACGTAAATAAAGGCAAAAAACTAAACAGTAAAATCCTTTGAAAATCCAAATGAATCCAAATATTCAAAAGGAAAACAAAAAGATCAGAGTACCAAAGCAAAACTTACTGATCATTACTCCCAACGGCCTAAACAGCTTGGTAAAATACACTTATGAACAGTTAAGATGCAGGGGAAAAATTAATGCCTCTTTATTAACAGCTAGTAAAGTATGCACCTATAAAAGGGTAGATCTTTTCAGGGCTGGATCTCCATCAGATTATGATGACTCGTGACAGACACTCAGCATCACTTCTATTGCCATAACCTCTTATCAAAAGGGAGAAAAAATAACAAAAATAAGCATCTAGAAAGAAACACGGCAGCTGTCCCACAGATCTATTGCAGGAGATCACCACTGCTAGGGGGGAACTGAATTACAGGAAACAAAATTAAATGTATTATTAGACAGAGGGAAGATTAATGATTTCTGGGCTTGACAAGTGCAGTACCAGAAACAACTTTTATACCATTTCTACCACCAGCTGGATAATATTGAGACTTCAGGCAAAAGTTTTCAAGCACACAGGAGCCATACACTACCTACCCTTCCTTAAATGGGAAACACTTCGGGTTCCCAAGATGGTGATGAACTTTTCTTCATCTGTTCCCCATTTCAGCTCCCCAGCTCTAAACAAAACCTGTTTTAAATTCAAGAGGTCAAAACAGCAGCATTTGTTATGTGTCCACACACCCTGTTGAAAAGCTCTATTTGTCTCACTCTAAGGAGCATGAAACTTACTAACAAGCTATAGCTGGACAGAAAAAAACAAAATAAAATTGGCAAGTACTGAACTGATCTTACATAGAAATAAAAGGTTAAATTCTGAAAACGACTGCGAAAGCATTTACAAGAGTAATACTGTTTAAGGCCCTCAAATTGACTAGGTGCATAGTTCCTTCCAAAAGCCTGAAGTTTTCTGAAAATATGGTAATACAAGGGATCAAATCTAGTCCAAACACTGCTTCTTCTACTTTCTTTCCCCCTGCCCTTCCCCTTTTTCAAATCAGACCAGCAAAACTTTATTAAATGGCGACTCATACCAATGGGAGAACCATGCTAACTTCACTCAGGAGGAAGTTTTCCAGAAAGGAAGGGAAGTTCTGTTTAGAAGCTCTGATTCGTGGGCTGCTAAATTCTTAGTTATATGAAAACCAGATCTTAATCATTTAAAGTACATTCATTGCTCTTCAGGCAAGTCTTTCTTCAATGGAGACAATGACTGGCCCATTAGTAGCGTTTAGGAAAGTAAAGCAGTTCTAGAAGTTGGAATAAGCAACAGGAGGGGGCGAAAGAGAAAGAAAAAAATAATTCAGGAAATAGAATTAGTTTTTTCCTGACACTCGGAAAGTTTTCTACAAATCACATGCTGAACACCAGGAGAAAGGTTTGTACATATCGTAGTATATAGTACTTTTTCTCCCTCCTCAGTGAGCAGAGGATAAGCAAACCGGTTACCGCTTATATTCAGGCAATCAAGTATTCATTTAAAAAATCCCCACAAACAAATCTGCTGCATAGCAAGACTGTTAGCCATCTATCTGTCCATACTGCAAAACCTGAATGGGATGTTATAAATTTCTGTTTATGTTAGTCCCATAACCCTATTCAAAACACATTTGTGACTGCTGCATGCTCTTCTTAATATTAATGGTACAGAGTACAAAGGGTGGAGTAAAGAAAAAAGAGCTATTAAGGCATTGCATGGATCTTTAGTTCAAATAATACATGCTGTTCTTCAAATGAATACCAGCACTCTCCACTCAGTAGCGAATGTGAAGTCTCAGCACATCACTTAGTAACACCAGAAATGCATTTCTTTAGAGATGTTGCAAACGGTATTTTATGTGAGCTCTAAATTTTTACCTGCCTTGCTGCTGTGCAATACCCAAAAATGGACGTCAATTGCATAATGTTAAAAAGTGATATTCAAAAAATCTCTTCAAAAGGTCTCTTTCAGGCATTCTCAGAAAAGTCTTGCAAGTTCCCTGAATACTCATACTGTCTTGTAGTATGGAATGCCCATTCTCCAAGTGCTTTGAATTAGTGTTTAGTAATCAACAGACAAAAAAAATTAAAAATCACCACTGAGCAAAAAGGTTGCCTTCTAATGTATCAAATGCTTCCCAGAATATCACATTAGTCGAGAATGTTTTTGGCTTCCAAATCTGTCTCACATTTGCACAGTCACATACCTCAATTCTGACCATCTGTACCTGGCAACAGTAATTAAAAAATTCTCTGAATCTGTTCCAGCTATGTTAGCTGTTGAACGTAAAGGTATCAATAAAGAGAAATGTGACAGAAAACCCCAATGTACATAAACCACAGAAACCACTCAGAAAACCAGGACTTTTTCAGCATTTAGGTATGGTGCCTCCTAAATTTAGATGCTCATTTAAACTCAATTAAAGAGGCCAAAAGAAATCTACCTACCAAGGCCTGTGGTTCATGGGTGTCCTTAATTACATAAGCCCAACTAAAAGCAAGACTGCCACAATTTTATGGAACAATCTAGTTCATGATTGAAACATTCCCCTCATTTTCAAGCTCCAATTTCCACAGGGTTCATTTTAATAGCAGGAGAACAATGCTTTCTGAATTTACAGAACAAAGGATAGGCCTGTGCCAGGAAAATTCATTTTGCCAGTCTGCTATAAGGAGAATGTTTTATTGATCTGGCATTCTGCTTTTCCTCCTTGTCACCTTGAACAATCCATGTATTTTCTTTCATCTCAATTGACAATTTATCAGAGGAAACTGCCTAGCCCAGAGTTATCTGAAATAACCAAGAAGAAACATGCATTAAACATGTTATGTAATCAATTCGCTAAAATATTGACCATCTCTACAACTAAGACAGACAATAGTATCCAGCAAGAGACTGCATCAAGGATACCAATTAACTGCTGGTATTCCCCTTCCTGTCTAGAGCAAAAGTTTAGTTATCAGTGACAACGTCACCACCAATACTTACAAAGGGCAATATGTGAGGTCCCAGAAATTATTTAGAGGCAATTCTTACACTGTCATCTGGTTACAGGAAACCAGAACATTTCATATATTTTCTCTTTTTAGTATTTCACCCTCTATGGAAGCATCCCTCACTGAATACCATTAACATTTCACTATGATACATATATGACCCATGATATGTAAGGACTGAATTCAGAGAGAAGTTCAAGTCAGATATTAAGGAACAAACCATTAACACCACTGAGTTTTCCAGAAGCGGGTGTCTCAGCACACCACAAAGCCTCAGCAATCATCACTCTCTCCTTCAGTGATCTAATCGCTGTTCCATTCAGGCACCTTGCTAAGTAATAAACAAAGAAAGACATGCTTTACACTGAAACCTGAAAGTGCCCAAAATCTTGATCCTAACGTTTCATGTTTTGACACTTCTTTTTTCCAGAATGTATAAAAGAAGAAACACAGAGAACCTTAAAAATTTCTCTCACACATTTGAATTCTAGCTGTATACTCTCTTTGCAAGATAACTTGTGGAAACACCCCAAAACTCAAATCATTCACCCACCTGTGCATCCTGCTCAACAAGACCCTCATCAACTCTGCCATCAGGATCTCTGTTTGCCTAAAGAGAATTTTTAAAAGTTGTTAAACTGAAGAATCAAAAGTTGAATCAAAAAACAACTTACCTGTTATATTGAGCCTATAGAGTTACTGCAAGAAGTCAAGCCCTAATGTATCTTCTCCAAAATAACCTTATTTTTCCCTTCTGCTTGCACATGTCTTTATTAAATACATGTTCTTTCCTATTGCCTTCAAAACCCCACACAGCAGGCATTTGCTATACCCCTGAGCATCACAGTTGTTCTTCAATTCAGTGCTGTGGAAATGACCCATTAGCAGCTCAAGACTGATCCTGCAAGTCAGGGGAAGTGATTCCATTTCAGCATCAATCCTGTCTATCACCAGGTCTATCTAGAATCCTAGCTCAGAAAGCAGAAAGTGACAAGTGTACATCAGACAGGAAAACAGATGTGAAAAATCATACACACATGCCTGCACACAGAGACACTGACCTGCAACAGGACCACCAGCAGTCTCTGAAAATAGCCTGATGTTTCTCCTGTGATCTTATCCTCCAAGTTGGCCTCATATTCTGCAAAAGAGCAATACCCATTCACCACCTTACAGACTTCCTCACTATTTTGAGGAGAAAGCAATGAAAAGCCAAAAGTTAATTTGACTCACGGCTTGTAGAATCATTTATCAGACACAGCTTTAACAACTAGGACATACTGTGCTTTCACTTACAACCTAACATTATTTTAAGAGAGGTGAAAAGGTAGCATCTCACACCTAGTATCAGGAGCAGATCACTCAAAATTTTTTTAAAATACAAAGTGATATGCATAGATTCAGCTCTTCAAAGAACTAAAGAGCATACAGATCAGGAGTTATGCTAAAATATAACAGTCTCACAACTGTACAACAATTGCAAGCCCAGAAAACTCTAGGACTAATAAATTTTGCCCTTGGAGACTCAAGTTTTGTCTCAAACTTTATTGAGACTTGAGAATTTCTGGTATGGCAGGAATCTGCTCAGAGGTAAAGGAAATGTGTTGAATTAAACACTGCCTTAAAAAAAACCACCCCACAATCGCAGAGCAAAAGCACATACTCCCTATGGACAGCCAAAAAGCTGCACCTGCTTTAGCACAAATGCATCTGAACAGAATGCTAAACAAAAGGCAAAAAATTACTTCTCATTTTCTGTGATACCAGTTTTCTAGTTTTCCATTACTAAAAAACCCCTTTCAGTTAAAGGGATGAAAATGACCGGTGAAGGGAAGAAATGCATTTGAAAGAATTCTAACTATAAAACACAAAACACCTTAACCTGCAGTCATAGCCCCGAAACAAAAAATATCTTAGTTGATAATCCAAACTGTAGTTTTTCTTTCACTATGAAGTTTTGCAACACAGCAGAACAAAATCGCACTTATGGACACACCCATCAGTTCACATAGACCTTATCTGAACAATGAGCTATAATCATGTAAGAGAACTGGATGTAGACCCTAGAATTTTATTTTATACTGAACTTTACCTTGCAGATAAACCTGTTTAATACTCTGCACTTCCGCAGGTGTTCTGGAGGCAAGAATTTCAGTCAACACTTTCTCATTGGTTCCTGCTCCCTGCAGGGGTGCAAGTATAAATCAGTTGATGGACTAACAAAAAGAAAACAAAAGAGTTCCCTTTGACAATCAAAAACAAGCATCAGCTTATCACTTGGACCAAATAAAGAGAAATTTTCTTCTTCTTTCTGGTATGTTGAGGGGTGGGTGGGTAAGGTGCGCATTTGAAAGCATGTCTTCCAACTCTAAGTTAATTGCTTTCAAAACTAACACAACATTTAATGAAGGCTCACTGCTGCTGGATCAGATGAGCCTTTCCATGTTCAAGCACACCCAGATATGCCTCAGTTCTTCACTCTTACAGTCATCGACATCAGGGTAAGTGAATGACTAGAGTAACAGTTTCCATTTTAGCTCTAGTTCATATACTGTCTTTCATCAACTAGTGCACAAATAAACACAGAGCCACCCACCAATGATCTTTACCCTTCTATGAACTGTGCTGTGTTAAACCCACCCTTTCTTCCACTGCAAACAAACACATTTTACAACAGAATTGCTAACCCGGATAATTTAAGATGCTACACTCCAATTACAGCAGGCACAACAGGCACTCTTTGCTTTTACAAGGATAAAATTTACAAAAGCCAAGTCAGTATCTTGTTGCCACAAGTCTGAGTCTACTTTGCCTGTAAAAATAAGCCATTGCTCTTTACACTTCCCAAGAAGTCATTTCACAAAAGGAACACTGTAATACTGCACATTTTTTGCTTCAGCATGTTACTTACAACCCTTCCTGCAAGGAAAATCCCAATACCACCTGCATACAAAGATATCCAGTTGCATACAAGGATATTCAAAATACGAGTCTGCCAGGTTACATGTAATTGTTTTTAAAATACAGGTTGTTTCAAGAACATGTTTACTGCATAAGTGAGGCAGGCTTAGTTATATTAGTTCTAATCTAGAGCAGCAGCAGTGAAAATTTATAGGACAATCTTCAGCACAGACTTAATGCTCTTAGCTGAGTTGTTATCTTGAACAGAAGACTCTGTTATCGCATCTTCTTAACTGGTGATACACACCTTAACTGAACTGCAGCCAGTATTGACAACTTTTCCTGTGCAGACACATTCTCTGAAATCCTGTGAGCTTGTGTTTAACATCATTCTTTGTAAGTGACAAGAACAAAACCACTCTTGTTTCACTATCTCTATTTTCCCTCCTACACCCATCTGTTCTGTCATTTCCCTGTCAGTCTTTGACTCCTGAGTCAACAAGAGGAGTTTGGGAATACATTTTTTTCCTTTTAGTCAACAAGGCCTTTATCAATTTCTTTGTCAAGTGCCATGTCCCCTTCCTCCACTGCATATAAAGAGATTACAGAAAATTTCCAGGATTAAAGTTTCTGTTGTCAGAGATACTATTTGCTGGGTCATGGGTTCACAAGCACTAGCTTGCACAGTTACCTACATATTAACCAGTTGGTCATCAAGGACCTTGGCAGTTTACGTGTAAGTGTCGCCCAGCCAAGCACTACCTGACACTAGTCAAGTTCAATGTCCTCTACTTTAATCAACAGGTTCTGTCAATAATCCAGGGACATGTAAGTCCAGAATTTCCACACACTGATGATATCAGACAAGTGTGACAGAGGGGCAGGGGAAAAAAAAGGACTAATGGAAGAAAACACACTAAAATATCTACACATACAGACTGTAAATTTTTTACCTGGCCTTCCCAGAAAGGCACTGGATGCATTCAGCTAAAGAGAAATGTTATAAAGGTAACACTGCAGGGCTATCAACTCTTCCTTCTGCATTATTGCAGAATTTCCCTTGTGATACTGTATTATACAACAACTTTAATGAAATGCTTTGAACTAATTTGCAGCCTAGGCATAGAGCTATATAGCTATTAAACCTAGGCTGCTCACAGCACAAAAATCTAGTGTCTGCTGGACTGCAGCAGCAAAACGAATGTAAAAACAACATGTACATTTACCCGTATTTAAATCAGAAGGAGTAAGTCATATGCTATATAGATTTTAATCTGCATCTACAGTAACACTGTTCTCTTAAGATTACATAGTTTCTAATAAAAATAATTTCAAATAAAACATTATACAGACTACATTTCTAAACTACCTGTAACGAGTTATCAGGATGAATAAGAAACCAGGCAAAACCATGGTATTAGCAATAATAGCTGGTGTTCACATAACATTCCTAATTTTTTTTAAAAAGGCTACTTCTATTAGCATTCCTCTTACCAGCCAGGAGATCATTCCTAAAAAACAAGAAAGCAACAAACATTTCATATAATGTATTTATTTCCTTCCCTCACTCCTCTTACCTTGATGGCATGCTTCAGTGCATGAGCATCAAAAATATATGTTGGTCTCATCAAAGATACCATCAATGTTTCAAATTTGCCGGTAAGTTCTGATTTCAGGTCATCTACAAGATCCTAATGCAGAATAAACAGTGCTGTAATCAACAAAGACTACCCATTTTAAACGGATGCATGTGCATCTGCAAGTTAGAAGACTCTGAAGACAGCAAGGGGTGCAAGGGCTCTTTTTAATAGGTACCTGAACTGAAACAAATGTAGCCAAATCAGGCACAAGGATACATGGGCATTTGGAGAACCAGAAACATACTGATTTTTTTTTTCAATACAGAAATTCTTCAAACCCTAGTTGTTCACTGAACTTGTTATTTGAAACAAAGGTTACCCAGCCAGAACATTAAAGGATCCAACAATGCTGGAGGAAAGAAACAAGCTGCCTCTGCTTTGAACTCACTCATGGCTTTATCTACCAATATATCTGGTTTTGTTCTCTCATGCTGTATTAGGCTGCTTTATTTCTGTCACGTTTTCTAGCTTTAGAAAATTCTTTTCCTGCTATCACCTTACTTTGCAGACCTTGCATCAAAATAGTTGATAACTCCTCCCATACTGAGAATGAGATCAGTATTAGAAATATATTAACAGGAAACTATAGGAGCTTTTGCACAAAACCCCACCTCAGACATACTGGACCAAAAGAGGGGAAAAGGAAGTAACTTCCTTGTGCTGACCTAAAGGGAATATTCTAACTTAGTCAGCAATTAAGGATGTGGCAGGATGGGGGAGAAGGGGAGACAGAAGGAAAATGAGATTTTCTTCAAAGGACCCGTTTACAGGGAACATGATGCATATGCCTCGCAGTTTTAAGTAATCATTACAAGCCACACTCAGCTCATTTCCAAAGGTATTTTTCTTCTCACCCTGCCAAATAAGGTTTTAAAAGCAGATGCAATTTCTTGACGCTGAGCATTGTTTCTGCTGGTAAGGATCTTCAGAACAGTTTCTTCATCAGTCCCTGAAGTTAAAAAGAACAAAGAGTTACAAACACACTAAAAAACCAAATAGCAGTGGCACAAACCCAAAAGGCAGCAAAAGATGCTTTGAAAATAACAGTCTACTGACAAACAGCAGAAGCATTTAAATAACAAATGTCACCATACCCCAAGCTGAGCCACCAGGTTTGGTGTTCTGCTGTTGCAAAAATATGACTGGAGGACATACATGTTTGTTCTCCATCAGTGCTCTGTTCCAGGCACTGCTCCCAGCTTCCCAAGCATCAGCTGGAACATTTAGTCGGAGTCTGTATTCTACATAGGAGTCTTGCCTTTGGGATCACTAAGGCATTTGCTCTAGACTAAACAATCCACTGACTCGCAGCAAAACTCAATCCAGTAATGCAAAACACCCCAGAGCACAGAAGTGCTGAGCTACTACCCATTTTATATACAACAGTCTGCAAGGTAGCCCTCACAGCACAGCGTCTTACTAGCCCTAGTGAATTTGCCAATAGGCCGAGGTGTATCACATTCATGCTTCCCCCTGCAGGCAGCTTCAAACAAGTAGCACATTAGGATTTGTTCTCACAGGGAAGTTTTGGGGCAGAAAGCTACAGTGTGAGTTTACAGACCACTTGTTAAGTCTACATTCATGCTGTGTGCTTGTATTCTTTGTTCACACTGTCACATGCTTCTGCACTTCCAGACTGAGGGGACTGTTGCACATCTTCCAAGCACAGAGCTTCTACTACACCATCATAATTCTCCATAGCTGTTGCCTGTAAATCCAGTCTAGCTTGCTGTACAATAAAACTCTGTGCAGAGAACCCTGTGGAGTATCAATTTTTAATGGGGAATGGGCAAACCACGTTCTTTTTTTCCTTATGCTAACTTAAACATCTTTGAGAGAAGCGCAGTCAAAACTAGGGCATGCCCAGACCCGAGCAGTCCTGGGGTTGTCATTCCATGGCATGTAGACACATGCCCGACCCTCATGTGCTAATATAAAAAAAAAGCTCTGAAAGGATATTTTCAAAGGAGTGAGAGCCCTTCCCTTTTCATAAAATATATTACTCTTACCCATTCCTTTCATGGCCTTACGAAGAGCTTCTGCATCAGCTCTGGCATCAAAAGGAGAGAAGGCTGTCACGGTGCCTCTCGTGTACTAGAGGGGGGAAAAAGGGGTGGGGGGAAAGGGAAGGAGCCATGAAATAGAAGATAGCATCTTCCGTTCTCCATACATGAGCTCAGACTAATTTTGAATCCACAATCCAAAAGATGATCACATTTTTTTTGCCATTGCCTGACTAAATAGCAGTCTGTGGGTATTTAAACACAGCTCATTCAAAAGGTACTACTATGGTTTTACTCAGCGGTACACCAGCTAAGTTCAGGTATATTCACATAATGGTGGTTTGCAGGATTGGTATTTCCAACACTGGAGCCTGAACGCTAGAAAAGGACTAAGAAATTACCACTTGTAAAAGTAATTTGGAAAACTAATTACACAAATCACGTATGCTAGAAAAGCTGCACAAAGATCCAAGACTTTTGGAAATGACAACTTCCTCTCCTCAAGAAAAAACCGCTGGAGCTCTCAACCTGTATTCACATTGATTTTCTCCATCACGTTATAAAGGAGACCTACTGAACTCTGCAATGGCTTTCAATTTTTCATCGTGTTTCTTTTGACATAAGCAACTTTTTACTCGAGTGATTAAGCTACTTTCTCACAGTAGTTCACAGCTAAAAATAAAAACAGTTCAAACATAAGGATAAATATCAGCCCATCCAAACACAAAAATAATTCCACTAGGTTTCCACGGAACATGGCTCTTCAGGGACTTTCTCTTTGGGCCTAACACAAAAGGATATTCATCACCCTTATGGAAAAATCTTGCCTTTATTTAAATATGACTGTTCAAGAACCTGTAACTGGATAGCACAGGAGTTAAGTTATAAACTATAAAAGTTGAGCAATGGCCAAAAGGGGAAACAGCTGGGTTTTGTGAATAGGGAGGTTTTTCTAACAGCTGAAGAAGGGAAGTTTCTCAAAAGCATTGCGGTACAAAAGCAGTAATTGGTACAGGCAGGGCATTTTTCCACTCTCCAGAAAGAGCATGAGAGGACACCTACTGAGACTGGCACCAGATTACTTCACAGGCAGCACAGCCATCTGGCCTCTGTGATACAGCCTCTCCCTCAAGTTAGCAATTTCAGCCACACAGTGCTTTGGTTTCAAGTCAACGTACTCATCCAAAAAGAGAGAAAAGAGCAGGTGAGCACTAACCAGAAACTGCCGCGAAGCACTGCTGCCTCTCAGGCCACCTGCATGTTACTGCCATCAGAGACTCTCTACCCCTCCCCATGACAGAAACAGTAATGATTAGGCTTACCTCCACGGTATTTCAGCAAACCAGAACACAAAGTATCACGGTGTTTAATAGCAACAACAAACTTCTTTCTGGTAGATGCTTTCCAGTATCCAGCGTACTTCAGACACATGGCAATTCCCCTGAAGCATTCTGCTTTTCTCATTACAAGAAAGTTTCCAGGCAGTATTTCAAATTTAGGCACACCAACATGTACTTATTGCCATTTCCCCAGCTAATTCTAAAGGCTATCATGAAAAAATCTCAAGGATTTGGGACTCAGTTTTAAAAACTGGATTTAACTTGGTTAAACAGTTCAGTTAAAGACTGAAAAGCCTTTGTACTCCTCCTCCCTTATTACCATGCCCATCAGCATGGGGTAATTTAAAAGTGTGTTTCCTGCTGTTTTGTATCATATCATCTTAACATAACTAATATTATAGAACTACCACAATTCTCCTTTGTAAATTACCAATGGTCAACAGGTCTCAAGAGGAAATAGTGATTGATCTTTAAGTTAAAAGTTTTCCTTTGCTTATCTTATTATAAGCAAGTGGAATTCCCCTGCACAATTCCTAAGTCTTGTGACAACGGGCCAACATTCCTCTGTGGCTGTTTTAGACAACATGTGTGAAGACTAAATGCTAGATTAAATCTATCTCTGCATCATCCTTCTCATTTTTGTTAAGTAAGAAGAATCCTTCCATAACTCTCTTTTCCAAAGCACAGTGTGGAAAGCCTTCATACATACTAAGGTCCACATACAGTTCCTGAAAATCCTCCAGTGCAGCTGTAGTCTGAGTTTTCTTGATGTGAGCACCATTTGCATTCCAGGCATTCCCTTCTGATTGCACAGTATTTACTGGATTTTGGCTACTGACCTGCCACAATCACCCTCAATCAGTACCTGAGCTGCACCTAGCTGCAAACCAGAAGTATTGCTGTGGTTCTGCCATCCAGCATAACAAAAATCCACGTTACCTGCAGCTATAACTGCAGAATCTCCAGCTACATCTGCTGCCCTTGATACTATACACTGGTGCAAATAGAGCACAACCACAGCAGGAACAAGCTTTGTATAAGACAAGCTCGGATACAGCTTTGTGGGCCCAAGTCCGACCTACAGTCTAACTGCCTGAAGAAGCCACGTATGGGTAGATGTGACATTGACAATAGTTGGTCCATTACTGGGAAAGCGTCAAGGCATTCCTAACTTTCACATCAGAAACCTACTCACCTAGCTTTTGAGAGCGCTGCAGCAGGGCCCAGCAGTCAGGCTCTGGCAGGAAATACTCAGACTCGCCATGTTTAACAACCACAAATCCATCTAAGACACCTCACTGTCCAGAAGGACCCTTATTAACTATTCCAGTCTCAATTTCTCATTTACAAAATCAATGGACAATGGCAGAAAGCTCTGCAGTGGCAACAAACTAGACCCCAGAGGGAAGAGCTGTCTCCTCCCTCCTTCCCAAACATGGCACTTTTTGGCCAAAGAGGGGGCAAGCATCTATTCTAAACTACCATCACTGCTTCAACCACTGAGGTCAACTTCCTGTCATGGAGAATCTGCAACAGGAGCTACAAACCAGACATTTCTAACAAAATAAAACATCCACACAGTCTCTGACAAAAGCCAGACACTCATTTACCAGACAACTCAGCTACAGTTTCAACATTAAGTAGTTTAAACTTTATCAAAATGAACTGGTCCTTGCAGGTGGATCACAGCATCACAACTAAAGCCACCCTGACCTAATATGAGAAATGGTGAACTGAAAAACAACTATTTAAAGCTTATTTACAAACTTTGTAACTTTTTATAGAGGTAAATAAATTATCTTACTTTTAGTATCTCTAAGAATGTTCCTTGCCATTTATGCAAACAGATACACAATACCACCACAGCCTCACAGGTTTTTGTTTTGATTAGTAAACGTCCCACCCAGTAGAACCCAAAGCACATCAATGGCAAGAACTTGAATAGGCTTTGATACAAATCCTTTTGTAATCTGGAGTGATCCCTTTCTAAATCGCAACACCCAACACTGGGCAGTAAAATACAAAGAGAAGCACAACATGCAAGACCTCAACAGAAAGAATACCTCAAGACTGTAATATCCAAAACCTACCCACCTTCTTTCCTTTCTCCATTCCCCAATACACTGCCTGTTGTTAAGCAATCGTGTACTGCAAGCACAATTTGTGATCATACACTAGAAATAAACACCAGCTCCCATTTTCTCCAGACACCTACCAATGAGACTAACGAAGCCCCCAGATACACAATATTAGCGTGAAGAGGAAAGGCAGCGGGAAAAAAAAAAAAAAAAAAGAAAGAAAATAAAAAAAAAAAGAAAATAAGAAGAAAAAAAAAGACTTCAAAGCAAGAGATGATCTTGCTTTAGAATTTATACCCCTCCAAATGAGGAAATACACATTGTCTGTTTTTGTTTATTCTGCTCTAGTAAATGTTTTCAGGAGAATATGATAGTCTCATCAGGTAAGACGTTTCTAACCAGCACCTCAGAGCTACATAAACTTCTCCCAAGAGACAACTTGGCTTCACAATTTGAAGTCATGTGGCCACATATCCTGGCAACAGCATTATCTCTAAGATCAACAATAGCCACTTAACGAGGTTCCTTTTAGGTTCCCCCCCCCTTCCCGAAAAGAACACAAAAGATTTCCCACCCACAAGATCCCATGTTTAGCCATTGTTAATACAAAGCATTATCAGCAAACTAAAGACCATACTTGAACCTTGAACCGATTCAGACTTCCCAGCTTCCCTGGTCCATACACACTCACTGCAAGTTCTCACCCATCAGACTTCCCACAGGTGATGAGCTACTCCCTTTCAGTAGCATCTCATCAATTTGCCACTGGAAAGCCCAGTGTCCAGTGTAGAGAAGGTAGTATGTGATTTTATTTTTTATTTATATTTAAAGCAACTGTCTGTTCACAAGATGGCACAGGAAAACTGTGGAGTGGTAAGAATGGAAATGGAGAATGTTTTCCAACACACAGGGTTGAGGAACAGAGAAGGTATGCTATTTTCAGAAGACAGAAGAGAGCCCAGAAGGTCACATGCTGGAATAAATCAAAGACAGCCTTAAGATTTCCTACAGAAGAACAGCCATCTTGCAGATAAAGCACAACACAGTGTTCACTGGTAAACTGAAAGCCTTTACAAATGGCTATTGAAGACTACACAGAGGTCCCAGTTTAAACTGTGCTTTAAAACTAACATCATGCAAGGTAGATGTAAACATTTCATTACATTCGTACCAATATTTCAAGGGCAGTAGGATGCAAATTACATTGTGGATGGATGAACATAGACGCAGAGCTGACACAAATGCACAACTATAATGATGCCTCTCTAAGTCTGGTAATGCTTCAGATGTCCACTTCAATGAAACTGGTAAACCCTGGTCAGCAGATTATATTCACATCTGGCCCACTAAATCTGAACTCCTGACAAAAAACTGAATTACACAACATCTGTGTTGAACTCTGAGTCAGTACACCACAGAAATACCAAAGATTGGGGGGGGGGGGAGAGAGAGAGAAGGGCAAACAGCAGCAATGTAGGAACTAATGCAGGGACATTTGCAAAAACACTCAAAGAACCTGTCCTCACAACTAAGCACAAGAAAGCCCAAGAGCTGCTTAGGACCCGATTCTGAAAAGTGTTCATACTTTGGAATGCGACACAGAACCCTCTGAAGCGCTACTGTAGCTGGTGATAACAATTTCTGTGCTCCAAGTCACACATGCACATTGGCAGAACAGGAACTCCCGATATGGCACACAAGCAGCCACACCTTCACCAGCAGCAAGCAACCCTTTCCAGGCAGTTTACAAATGGATACACAAAATATTCCTAACCTCACATTCAGGGAAAAATTTGGGAGTAGCAGACCAAACCAGATCAGTCCACAGCATGCAAGCAGCAAATATTCTCGTTGGTTTCTTTCCAGATTTCCAAATTAGCAAACACGGGGTAGCATTTCCAAGGCAGCCTAGGTGTTCACTGAGCAGGAAAAGATCATGCCATGTGCATCTACGCAGTAACAAAGACACATACAGATGTCTGAGAAAAGGCAGCTTGTTAGGACAGCAGCGCTTCTCCAAAGAAAGCAGATAAACACGGGCATGGAGAGACCAGCCTGCACCGTGCATTTTAACATGCAGTAGTTTTCCCACAAAATGAATGAACCTTTTTGTCCTGGACATGGAACACACAAAAATCCTCAGGTCTTGGGGGGGGGGGGGGGAATAAAAAAAATCTTCCCATAACTGAACAAGAACAAATACTTCAATGACCAAGACTCCAACGATAGCTTACCTTCTTCAAAGGATTTATTCTTCAGTTATGCACCTACACTTAGACTTCAGTAGACTGTGCTATGCAGCCTTTGTGAACTTGGAACCTTTGGCTGTACATATAACTAGCTGTTGTCAATTGACACTCAACATTTCGTGACTGACAGACATTTTCATTTCTTATCATTACTTCATGGTACTTTTTGATTTTCATAAAGTGAACTACAGCCTACAAAGCTTTAACACTCCCAATCTTTCATGGCTGCATAATCGCACAGGCAAAGAGTACTACCAAAGTGGAAAGCAGCCCTCTGAACGTGGAGGACAAGGCCTACCTAGTACAAGACCTCCTCGTTCCAGTGACTGCCACCTACCACCATCCACGGTTACAGTTAGTAACCCTGCCCAACCTCAGGCAATAGAAAATTCTACTACATTACGACAAGAGTAACTCATTTGCACTAGCGAAGAATGAAATACTCCCTCTACAAAGATCAAGAATTAAAGTTTGTGTCTCTGAGGAAAACAGAATTGCAAATTTCCATGCTTTTATTAAGAAGTTACCCACAAGCCTATAAGCAATGCTATATATACTGTAATAAAAGGCTGTCCAAGTAGATCTGTCTTGTTAGATGCCCTGCACTAGCATGGGTAGGGACCCCTGTTTTCCCAAGATGCGTCCTGCAAACCAGGCCTGATACTTAAAGAAAGAAAAATCCCCTTTGCCCCTCAAAAAAACCCAAAACAACAAAAAAAACAAAAAAAACCCCACACACCACAAAAAAAACCACCAAAACTTCAAGGATTTAGTGGAATAATTATTTTTTTTTTATGCAGTACACTTTCTTCCTTTTAAAACTAAATCCAGACAGAATATGAGTAAATATTTACAGGAGTGTTAAAACACCACTAACCATTCCACTCATCAAGTTAAAATGAGACTACTACAACATTAGTGTGCAATTACCCCGACTTTTGTGAAGGTACTCATACAACTTGATGGCTTTCACTTCCTACAGCAGTACAAAACCCATAAATATGCCATTAAACTCTCATTTTACTTTTCAGAGCACAGGCATTTGAGGCAACTATAGAAACAATCACCAGAGTCCACCCCGTTTTCCAAGCCTTCATCCAGGCTCAAACCACAGCGACTCAAGGGCTGCAAAGCAAAAAAAAAAAAAAAAAAAAAAAAAAAAAAAAAAAAAAAAAGACCAAAGTAATGCACAATAGCTGCAGGGTTTCCAGAAAAATTCAAGTTAGACACAGATCAGCCCACGGGGCAGAGCCACAGCAGTGGGGTTTTTTTTACTCCTTCCACCTCCAGTGGAAGGAGCCTCCACCCAGGCACAATATAAACACAAGAGACCGAAAACTTGGCCAAATTAGTGGAAACTAGTAGCAGAAAGAGAGAAAAAAAAAAAAAAAAAGTTGTGCCTGACATGCGCCTCACATGATGAGCTACCCTGTCCCCTCCGCCCCTGCCCAGCGGGCTGCTTTAAGGGAGACCGAAAACAAATCTGGGGACAGACGGGACGAGGGTGTCCCGGGCCGGGCCGCGCTCACCTTCGCCATCCCTGGGGTCCGCCGGGCCGGGGCCGAGTCCGAGTCTGAATCCGAACCTGCAATGAGAGATACGCCAGTGAGCGCCCGCCCGGCCCCCCCCCCTCACTCCCCGCCGCGGGCCAGCGCCTTACCGCCTGCCGCTCCGCCGCGCCCGGGGCTGCCCGCAGCACTGAGCAGGGCGGGAGCTGCGCCGCTCGCCTCACCAGGGGCCGTGCCGGGCCAGCCCCACCCCGCTCTGGGCTGGGGAGGGCGGGCCCCGGACCCGCTGTGCTGCGCGGCCCCCGCGGCCTGGGGCGCTGCCCGGCTGGCCCGGGCGAGCAGGGGTAGCCGTCCTGCGGCCGCTGCGCCCCCGGCGCCGCTGTGCCGCGCAAGGGTGCAGTTAGTGCTCTGCTCCTTAGCAATAACCCCTTCAAAAGGAAACTTGCATTTGCAAAGAGAAGGCCTCCACCAGGTGCTCCAGCCCCCTCCTGAGGAAGTCTGTATAAAAATCCGTTCCTGTTAACCTGAAGAGGGTCCCCCTGTTACTGAAGGACAAGTCTGCCCTGACCTCTAAAGCAGGCCTAGGTTAGCTTCCGAGTAAGCTGGCTCTGCAAAACAAGCTCCATGCTGGCATGGAACGTATGGGGTGTAGCTCTAGGCCTTCCATGCGGTAAACGTTTGGGGTGATGACACCCTGCATCCCAACACCTCACAGCAGGGCATCCCACTGCCCCAGGTACAGAGAGGCTGTGTGCTGTCTGGGAGAGCAGCGAGGACACAGTCTGCACGGCCTTGTCATCTACAGCTGAGGACGTGCTCCCTCACCCATACAAATGCAGCCCAGCTGTGTGTTAGATGAAGCAGGAAAAGAGACCGCAACACAAATGGAATTCAGTGTCTTTGCCAAAATAAGATATGAACATAATCTCGCCACGTGAGCATTTTAACATGTAATGGTCATTTCTGTCTTCAAGTCTGTTGTGTTTACCTCAGGAAAAAACCAAAGAAATGCAGATCGTGATGTAAATTTAAATATTAGTCCATCATTTCTTGTTGTCCCAGGAGTGCACATAAAGTTCAGCAAAAACATGAGATCCACCCAGCTGGCTTCCTTTGCAGGACCGAGGATCAAATGGCTTGCTAAAAAGGCCTGATTTACTTATTAAAGTCTAATTTGAACCTAATCCATTGCAGTGGCATGCCACATATGCTGAAAAATGCACAAAGGGAATAGCGAGCTGCTCATAATACGCAGGTGGAAATGCACATATGGATTACACCTAGAATAACAATATTTAAGAAAACATTTTGGGTTATGAAATGTTTTTTAAAATAGTGGTTGATGTTCAAATGTGTTGCTTTTGGTTTAAGCAGAACCTCACTTACACACATATGCCTCTTTCTGCAAAAGTAAGTCTTTTTCTCCTTACACATTATATCCAGAGCAGATACAGGCCATGCTGCAATCATGTTTCAAGCTTTACTATCTACAAAGTGCACACATGCACACACAAAGAAATGCAGTGGGATTTAAATCTGCCCTCTGTAACACACTCCAAAATTCCGTCCATCAGACTGAGGCACATAAACACAGCAGTAACTGCGTGTCAAGCATCAAATGACATGGGTGTAAGCACAGCTAAATGGAATTCAAACCTTAGCAACTCAAATCTGTGATAAGGAAAAGTTATTGGGTAACGTGAAAGTTAAAAAAAGGCTCTATCAGTATCATGTGAACAATTAATAGGTGTCTAGAAACCAATAAAGCTGTAGACGTCTTCACTTTGAAATATGTTAATAGAATCTACTGCAGCAAAATCATACACAAAGATTGGTATAAAAATGTAACTATTAAATTTCACAAATAAACTCTTGAATAATTTGGAAAAAGGTGTATATTTGTCTAACAAGGTATTTAAGTTCACTTGTAACCACCTGGAATGCAACTGCACTGCCTCAGAAAGGCAGCAGTCCTCCAGCCTCCCCTCCTCTCCACTGCAGACCCGCGCAGCTGCCAGCCCTGCAATGTGTGCTTTGAATCCTTGCCTTCCTATAGTGTTGAGTCTAGTTTAAACCAGGCAATGTGACATACAATTTCCGCTAGCATCATGAAAATGGTGCTAGCATGTCACCTGTATAACAGCACGTTAAGAGGCAGGGGGGGAAAGGCTTGTTTACTCCACACCTCTTCTCAAACATGCTCACTTACGAGGATGGATTTTTCTGTATTATAGCATTTTTGTCTCCTATGTCTTATTTAGTGTCCCTGCTAATTTATAGCAACTCTCACATTTAAGGAAATTATCAAGCAGGTGACTAATTCCATTTTTACCTTTAGACTTTGTGTTGGAGGTTGTGGATTTGGAATCAAATTTACACATGCCTTTTGTTCTGCAGTAAGTGCCTCTGTGTACACTTTGCTTTTCATTTCCAACAGAGGAACTCTATCTTTTTCATTTCAAGGCACTTGAAATGGATTTTCACTCTTCTGCCTCTGACTAGCTTACACACAATAGTTAATTATTCTGATTTATGTGCACAGTGTTACCCTCAGCCACATAAGAGGTGATGTTCAGTCAATCCAAGGTAACCTCTGGATTTCTAATCAATGAAGGACAAAGAAAAGAACCTTGGGTGTGAGAACACAGAATATCTTCCTTCTCTGCTGGGGGTCTGAAATACATGATCCAAGATGAACTGCAATGGTAGGAAAAGGCTAAACGGAGACAAGAATGATCTTCTTGCCAACAGATGAAGTAAGGAGTAAAATCTAATCAATCTAAACTGTCATGATTATGTGGCTAAGCAAGAAAATATTTGCATAACTTCATGAAATAAAGAGGCCAGGAGGTGTGGGGGGAAACGTTAGAGTAAAACCACGTGAAAGATTTGCCAGTCCATTTGGCAAAAGCAGATGCTTTAAAAAAAAAATATCTCCTGATCATAGAATTCAGCCTTGGCAACAATTTGAATGCAAAGGGAAGAGGCAGAAATAGCTATATCAGCAAATCTAGAATGAAGACATGAGCATAAACTGGAGGGCAATGCAAATTGTACAGACTGCCTTCAGTGGAAACAGTTCAAGTTAGGCTAAAACTGTTACAGATGGCAACTCATAAGCACCAGATGCAGGACCTTCATGGTCACCACAGGCAAGTAATTAACCTGACAGCAGCTTTAGTGTTCAATAGTGCTCACCCACAAGCCAAAAATAGGCCTTCTGGATTTAGTATAATTCTTTTTCTCTCTCTCTTTTTTTTTTCTTTTTTTTTTTTTTTTGTAAATGAAGCCAAATTTTCATACAAGGAAAAAAGCCACATTAGGCAAAAGCCATCTTTTCCCCTTCCAAGGCCCTCCCAGCTCTTTGCCTCTTCAAACACTAGCAGAATCATACCAGGATGTAAGTCTGCTTCTCAGTGCTGCTGCTGGCACAGTGCACTTCCAAACCTTCCTTAACAAGGAGCTGCAAGCACCTGGAACAATAAAAAGCAATATAAGACAATGAGAAACAGATTGGCAGTGCCTTGATGATGTATTTAGCACTGGCACACACTGCAACTTTGCAAGCAGGGCTCTGCCAGTTCCCAACTCGCTCAAAGGCACAGGTCTTGTCCATACAGAGTGAAATTCTGGGGTTGGTCTCCATGTCACACTTTCAAAGGGAAACAAAATGCTGAAATATCACACTGAGGGTGAATGTGCCTTGATTAAGCAACCAGAAGGTATTCAGCAGCCAGAAAGCCAAAGTCACCTCAGAAGTACAGGTTACATTAGCCACCTTGCATTTTCTCAGAAGGCAAAGCTATTAGGGACACACTCCAGGGTCAGGTTTTTTGTTCTGGAGATACATTGGCTGGTGTTGCTATGTCACAGCTTGCCGCTTCTCTGACCTAAGCTCTTGAAAATGGATTTTTAAAATGACACATTAATCCAAAACTGAGTCATGACAAAAAGATGAGATGATTAATCTGCATCAGGGCTTGCTCACTATGCGTTTCTGTTCCTCCCTAGGAGGTGAGGACTGGGAGACACATGGCTAGCCTGAACTAGCTTTCTATGGGACTTCACAACATCTTCCTGCAGAGGAGGTGACAAGAGAGAAGAAAGGAAGATTATCATGAGGACCCATCTTCATTTCTCAAAACACTTCTCTACATTTGGGAGAGGACAGGTTTTGTTGCTTCCCAAAGAAGTGCTCCAAAAGCCATCTTTTGTTCTTTAAAGTTACTGCTCAGTACACTCTTTTCCTTAAAAAAATAGTAAATCCAAAACCTCAGCATAACGTGCACCTCTTGGCCTAGGTTTGAGAGCCTGTAGGCAGGACTGCATATTACATAGGACAAAACCAGTATGCACCCGCTACCTGAATAAATGTGATCCCAGTAAACCTTCTCACTTCTGTGTGAAATTCAGATATGCAAGTAGGTCTAGGCATATTTATTTAAAATAAGTAAGCAAGCAAATTTTTTCTTGAGCACTGACCACAGCATAAAGTCCAAAACTGCCATCACAGCATAGTCACACAACGGAGTAATTACAGTTGTAGAAGGGAACAAAAAGGCTGTGTACAGGAATCATCAGATAGGTGAAATAGCTAACTTGACATGGAATTTCTAATAAGGGGCTAGAAAACGTTTTCAAACTCTGGTTGTGGCACTCAAATGTATCCGCATGTTTTTCCAGAAACAATGTAAAAGTCTTAGAGGATGACAAGTTAGCACAAAAGCAGTGCATTTCAAAAGCATGCCCTCTTGCAGTTGCTGTCAAGAGCAGGCTGCTAGATCACAGAAAGACCAATAACTTTTTTTTTATTTTATATAAACAGAAAGATGGATGGTTTGCTGTATCAAGATGGTCCTCCAGTGGGTATCCTCATCTCCTGCCCAAAAAGCACCATACATCATTTTGCTACCAATATTTCTGAGCTATTATATGACACTACATAGTTACCTTTAAATGCATCACAGAAAAAGGAAAAAAAGCAGGGCCTGCGTTAAAGGAAAGTTTGCTTCTGCTATGTATCCAAAGGCTGCTGAAAAGTGTAAAGTTCTTCAATTTCTCTAACAGAACTGAAGCACAGTAATCACATGAGAGCCTTTTTCACATGACACAGAAAGGCCAAGGACATGTATCGTCCAAGTTAAAATATTTGCTTTTTTAAAAAAAATCCAATTGCAAAATAGTTTAAAAGCTATTGTAGAGCCACTAAAGTGCAATAGGTTTACCAAGGGAGATTTTCAGGCTTGGGAAATTTCATGGAGCAGACAGTTTCCTTATGAAATTATAACTGAAGCTCAATCTTAAATGCTTTTCCACACTTTAATATCTCTTTCGAAGTGAAACAGTCAAAACTGCGTGATGAACCACAACTCAGAAGCAAGGGGTGGGGGTGGGGGAAGAGCAATTTCAAGTTCATGCTTTGATTCATACTGACAGAGAAGAAATCAGTTCTGTTCCAGGCTGGGTGCCAGTAGATGGCAATTTCTTAGTGCCTTATTTTCCTCTGCTCTTACACAGGGACAGCAAACATTCCAGCTGCTAGCACAAATGAAGAGAGCTTTGTGCTGCATTCTAGCACCTTGTGTGGAAGGTACGAGGCAAACACTAAGCAGTAACACCATTAAAATAAGGGAGAAGAAGGGAAGGTGATACTGGAATATAGGCAGGGTAAAAAGTTCAAATTTTAATACTGACAGAAAGTTTATAAAATTCTTTCCATGCTGTATGTGCCAGCATTAGGGAGCTGCTGCAGGACAGGCTAAGAGTACAATGTAGAAGAAGATGTATTTATTTTTTAAAAGCACTCTGAGGCTTGATTTGGAAACTAAATATTGGCTTATATTCCAGCAAAGACAACTTCTTGTAAATGATTCATTACCTGTAATCCACAACCCATTACAGAGCAGTGCTGTCAGATCTTGATTTCTCTTGGAACACCAGTACAATGTCAAAAGTTTAATAGGAGCTAAGTGCATCCATACCAGTTACAGCACCAGGCAGCTGAATTCATCTTACCGGGAAAGTATGTTATTTTAGTCAGCAGAGGTGCAGGTTTCTTTGAAATTGGCCTATTAGAGAAAGACACATCACAAGGATGTGATTAATGCAATACTCTCAATTCAAGCAAAAATAAATCACTTGAGCCAGATTCCAATACTTGTCTCAGGCCCTGTATGCTAATCGTGATTCCTAAGACAGCTCTGCAGCGCTACACTAAGGCACAGCTTGATCTCTGGGCTGCCCTTAATCCTTCCTGAGAAACAGAATGCCCATCCCTGATGACTAGTGATAAGGACTCCTCCTCTGAGGCAAAGGGAGAAAAAAGGAGCCAAATGCTTAGCTGTATTTCTGTATTTCCAGCTGTTCTGCACTACAATTTACTTTGAGCAGATCACTTGGGCTTTGTGCTCTACGCACTTCCACACAGTGATGGTGTATGATGGGACAGCCCATCAATAACAGCAGGACACTTGTTTTGTCCCCCATCTAGGAACTTGAAGCATTGTGTGAAGATTTTAAGAGCCATCACAAATCTTTGAGATAGCACTAAGTAACTATTGAGAGTAACCAATGCAAGTTCAGAAGATATTTCCCTTAACCAGTTAGGCCATTAGTTCTACTTATGAAAGAGGAGCAGAGAGAAAAATAATCCCATTCTCTTAGCTTAACAGAAATCTGAGAAATCTGACGGAAGAGAATGAAAATCATCTGTGAGTGGTTGTCTCCCTCTCTGTCGGGAAAAGAAATAAGAATCAATTTAGCTGAAATGAACTAGCATAATGTCACTAAAGTTTGGCCTTTTGCATTTATTATTCCCAAATACTTCTAACTGAGGTCCTGTAACATTAGATCTCTTTCTCATCAAGGGACCTACTATTAGCATCCCCACGAGAGTCTTGAGATACAAGAATGCTATTATCTTCATTTTCAAATGGAGAATAAATGTAAGCTGAGGCTCAGTGGTTCCCCCAAAGTCACAGCCAGTGACTGGTAACTGAACCCCGGTTTCAAGTCACAAGCTAATGACTTTGCATTTCTTTCTATTTACTTTGCCGAAGGGCGTTGGTGTCACTGAAAACTGCCTCCTTGGTTTACATATTCACTGATGAAGAAAAGAATCCATAAATTATTCTAAAGGTGCCAGGATAAGAAGCATCCTCCCACCTCTGCAGGGATGTTCTTACCTGAAACAGTACGAGCCCTGACTCCCGTAAGTGAGCAGAATCAGGCCCACAAAATTTTAGTTTGATTACTTAGGAAAGAAGTCTGAAGGCAAAACCAAACAAAGCCTAGATAAATTTCTTTTCATTTCAGCCTTTCATTAAGTTTCTAAAGCATGATGATCTCAAATCTTCCAAGCCACTATTTACCCAAAGCCTCAAATAACAAGAGTGCTTCAACTGCAAACTGTGTGCAGCCCACACCACCACCTAGATAACCCAACAGTTTTATCAGGAGGCTCACTAGTGTCTTACTAGTGTCTGGAACTTAACTTACTTCCATTTTTTCTGTCTATAACTTTTCATATATTCCCCTGATAATGGGTGTTTAGTGTTCCAGTAAACACAAAAAACATTTTTAGCACTTAGTCTAAGACCTAAAAAGCCTATTTCCTGGTTTCTATGATACGTTTTGATCTGACACCTGAACTAGGACAAATCTACCAAAACTGCCAGCACATAGTAAAGTTTGTTTTAGCTGCACCTGATAAGTCATTGACAATCCACACCCAGACACGCTCAAGATTAAAAATGCTCCATTTCTTTACTTAATTTTGAAATTCTGAAAGGTGAGCAAGTCACTCAAAGGCTTATACATGGACAAAGACCTGCAAATGTGAGACTCTGGGTATAGTCCTGTATAGGACAAAATTCCATAAGCCTTCTCTTGCTCATTCTCATACAAGGTTGAAGGGCCCACCACAGCCTAAACCCCAACCCTGGCCTCAAAAAAAAATTTGAAGACACTTTTAAATAGCGTTTCTTAGCATCATTCTGTTCCCACTTTGATCATTGCTATGCACAAGGGGGTTTTCCCCTCCATGGATTGCTGGCACTATTGTTCAAAAATAGGACTAGCTTTCAAGTAGTGTAATGTCCATTTCTTCTGTAATTGTCTCTGGATTGCATTGCCAATCCTTTTCTCTATAGCAACAAATGCTGGGTATTGGGGGTGTGGGGGGTATATGTTTTAATGAAAGGTGAGATTTCCAGGTGATAATATGATTCGAGGAGTCCATGTTTTAGCAAAGCAAGGCAGAAAATATAATGTATTTCATAAATTTGTATGTGTAATCAACATTGCCAGTAATTTAAACTTCTCATCCCCATCATGTTTTTAAGAGCTGGCTGTCCAACAGAGTATTTTTGTTCTTCTTAAACTAGCTGTTTGTCTGAAAATAAACTATTAGTTTGGGAGAAATGCCTGTGGTAACATTCCTCTACACAGCCTCAGTGCCTCTGCACCTCCTCTTTTGGTGAGTTTTTGTTGCTTTAATTTACGTATTCAAGCATAAAACAATTAATATAGCACACCAACAACTTCCAGTAGCAGCAATCACAGCAGAGCTTTAGGTAGAGACAGGTTAGAGTCCAGGAACACAGTAATGAGATTACATCCTGAAAGTCAAGGGCTGCAAGTCCTCTTCAAGATCCACTCTTAGGCTACTATGAAACCCCAAGTCTCTTTTTCCAGAAGTAATATGGTTAAAATAATATTTATTCTTCATAAAAGCACTGTGATTAAAATCTCTACAGAAGATCTAATGTTATTAGCACTAAATTCTCAACTATAGTTTAGCATCATTTTTGCAGCATGCATGTAGTTACTGCCACGTATCCTGATCCATTACCAGACCAAAAACCTGGCTGGTTTTTGGCATTCAGATGCAACAAGATGAGCACATTTGCTAGGGGAACCACAGACCTCGTTATGTTAAATGCCATTCCCTGCCTCCTCCTTGTTCAGCTCTTCATTTGGTTCCATCTATTTCCAGTCAGTAGTTTGAATGGCTTCTCATCGGTTGCATGCAACAATCCTTGCTTGCCCATGTTGCAGGTAATTAAAACACTACAAATAAAATTGCAATTACATTTCAGGTCTGGAGGTTATTTCTAAAAAGCAAATACCCAAATACCTGCTTGGAGCTAAGAAGGAATGAGATGCCACAACTGAGCTAGTCAAATCATTTTCCCAGAATAAGAAAAGAGAAATACCCAGACCTCACTATCCCCTTGCATATTTGCTTGCACTTGGAGCAGCAGATCAGTGAAACAGAGCTTAGAGAACACTAAAGTTTTGACACACAGCTTTTCTAAACTCGGCAAATCTTGCTCCTATGTAACTGCACGCCTCCCAGCTCTGGGCTGGTGAGACCGAGGAAAAGGGGAGAAATCCCTGCTGTGATCCCTCCAACATTCTTTTAAAAACCCTCAGGGCTTGCAGCACCACTGGCATAGGCAGGATGGGCAGCAGCAGGCTGCGAGCTGTGGGGAAAGGCAGTGCATTCACATCTGTGCAAGGGCACTAGGCAAACAAGCACGTCTAAACTCTGCATCCAACCTACCAAACATGAGCAGGTGCATTTTATTCTTTTAATACCCAACTTATTTACTTCCTGGTGTTATATTATTTGCTGAAGACATCTGCAGACATCAATTACCTTTTTTCCTTCAGTCAAAATAAATAAATATTTATGGCTAATTTAGGACTTCCCTTTCTCAGTTGTGAGTGTTCATGTAGCTAAACTGCTGCAATAAGAGGCAAAGCAGCAAGGCTGACCTGAGCAAGGTGAGCAGCCATATGTCCCAGAAATGGGTAGCAGCTGCTGTGCCTCTAACCCCAGGAGGAAACCAGTAAACACACAAACTTTATACCAACACCAGCTTCCATCTGTACAGTCATTAAGAGCAAGCAACACCCCTCCTGCCTCACAGTGTGGCTCTACGGGTCAGAGCTGCAGAGACAGCTTCAGCGCGCATTACAAAGGCTCTTGGGACAAACTTCCAGGGGCTTACAGCAAGAGGATCAAGAAACGCTCCTGTGGGATCTAGAGGCCAGAAACCCCTATTAGTTGTGCCTGCTTAGTTTTGGAGCCCTAGTGTATATAATCTGCATGAAGGCAGTGGTGAATGTCGCCATCTGAACACACACTGGTGCTATTTCAAAGTATAATTCATATACTGCTGCACAGAAGCACAAACCCTCTGCTCAGACCTGCACAGAGGCGTGACACACAGCACAATTCATGCATAGCTTTACTTCACAATTATTTTTAAATCAAAGGAGCCCACCAAACAAGTACTTTATGCCAAATATCTCCCACTGTTAGCAGCTACAGAGCCAAGGGCTTGGGTTTTGTACAATAATTTAATTAAGATGTATATCCTAGTATAGCAGTGCTGCTATACAACAATTTGAAACCAAGTTATCCTGCTGAATACAGTGAGAAGGGAGGGATGCCTGCATTTTGTCAGACCCACATTCCCAGTCTTAGCCACTGTAGGAATTTCAGTTAAACCACTCTTAGCAGCAAATTTTTCAAAAATAGCTATGGTGATAGTCAAAGGGGAGGTGAAAACATCAATAATGTAAATGCTGACTTGCTGAAATCCTTTCCCATATTTCCAACACAAAATAAGAGCAGTGATTTTGAAAGCGCTACAAACCTTATAGAAAACGGGACATCTAGTGGCAGTGCGCGGGGACTGCAGCACAGAGCAGATCTCAAACCCTCTTCCATGAAGACTGTGACAAAGTAGAGCATTAACAATGACGACACGTAAGCGTCCTCCAAAATCCTGACACATGGTAAAATTTTGTTCCAGAAGTTCATGCAACAACGTCCCTTTCTAAATAATTTAAAAAAATACCACGAAGTGATCAGGCAGATATTCCACCTGATGGGTTTTTTCTTTTACCACACACTTACTCGTTGCTTACTTTTCTTCCCCCAAACCAGTCGAAAGGTTTACATTATGACATCCCACTGTATCTAAATTATGGATTCACCTTTTGAAATACCGTGGTTTTGCCGTTATCTATAATAAATTAAAGCACAGAGCTCTGGTGTTGGGGAAAAAGAAAAACGTTACCTACACTATTCCCTACACATCCTTGTATTTGATCCCAGAATACTTTTGTTTACTCAGCATTCCTAGCAGGTGTAAACAGGTCCCCCACTAGCTCTGCTCTTTTCAGTATGAAATCATGAGCAGGTTTCTGTAAGTAAAATGCTCCATACTGATAGGTAATCTCATGCCAAGACTTTAACACATGAAAGCTTATTTCTGAGCTGGAAATGGACCCAATACAGATACAGTAGTGCCAAAGGAGAAGAAAGTAAAAGGCCCTGAGGTTTTTGATTTTTGTTTCATCAGTCCTTATTCAGACTTTGCATTTAAGTTTGGATTGTGTTATACATCGAAGAAAAAAATTTCATGCCTGAGAAACTGCATACTAGCAAATCCTACAGTAGTGATGAGCAAATAAGGAGAAAACAATAAAGCCTGCAGATCAGTCAGGTTACTTCAGTACAGACCGCAACAAAAAATATCACAATTCATAAAAGCATTCCATTTCCCCCTCTGCACTAACACGGAATAGTGTGTCAAAACCTTCTAGCATTCAAATAACTCCCTTCAAAGGAAAGCTGAAAGGGGAAGGATTTTCATAACAGTGAACTGTCTGTACAGTCAAGGCAGGCTTCGGTCAAGCAAACCTTTTTTAATTTGATATTCGTAAAAGACATCAAGGAAACTGCTTTTAAATGGCAATAATCCAGTCATGCATTGACTGTGCTTAAAACACTGGACTAAACTGGAGGTACCAAATTAAAAAAAAAAAACAAACCACAAACTAAAAACTATTTTTCATTTGATTTCTCTTTAAATTAACATTGCACAGTTCCGGGATTATGCATTTACTTTAAAAGCTGAAGTATTTCTACAGAAGTTCAGAGGTAATATTTCCTTCCTCAGAGCTGCAGGCTGAGACAAGCAAACAGTTTTGTTACATGTCTTCTCACATCAAAAAGCTCTGCTCTGTCACAAGCGTTTGTTGGTGCTTGAGGTCTCCTACTTTCTGACATGTTTTGTCACCTTCAGGTTTTCCATGGAGCCTCCCATTACTTTGGGTGCTGGCAGCAGAAAGGAGAGACTGAAAAGGAAATTCATTTGGGGGCTTAAAGCTACCAGTAAAAGCCACCAACTTGCTATCAAAGTGAGGGGGGGATGACTTCCATGGGTTCATTAAGCAAGTTTCCACAATGCATCTCCTAGTAACCAGCCACCCACGTGGCAGAACAAACTTTCCCCCTAAGCAGTTTCACCTGCCTTTCACACAGTAGCAGGACAAGTGCTGCGTTTTGCCTGAAGGCCAAATTGCAAGCTTTATTCACCTGGCTTTGTAACACACTTTCTGGCAGCCTTTTGGGTTTCTGAGCAGCATTTAAGCAGCAGGTAACAGCACATGTAGGTATAGCTAAGTGCATTTGGATTTGGTTCCAGGGACCCAAAATTTTGGCTTCAGCCACCAAGGAGCTCAAGGTAGGTGGGACACCTCAGCCCATACTCAGGTTCTGGGAGGCACATGAGCTCCCCACTGGTGATCACCACCAGAACCTTGTGTTGCATCCCTGCCACTAACTGTTCCTGCATGCTTAGAGCCAGTTTATGCATCAGTTTTCCCATATGAAGAATAAGGGTAGTGGGGTTTTGCCAAACACAGAAGCTAGGAGAGGATGAGCAGTGTGCACACGGACCAGGTGCAGCACATTTTCCTCCTGGCTTTTTTAGCCTGTGTAAGGTGATTGAGTTCAGCCAAGTTTGAGTGTGTTATGTGAATACAGGGCTAGTGTAGAGCAGTGATGAATCACCTTTTCCTCTACGCTTATTCTTTGCACAATAATGTATTGCAGACCTCCGATTCCTCTGCTAAACATCCATAATCTTATGACAGCTGAAGAATCTCCAGGGACTTCATATTTGAATCAGGGCAACAGGCACAGACAGGTCACTTAAAGCAGACTTCAGTAAATCAGTTACAGAATTGGAATACTTCTATTTTAACCAAACTGTGCATTTTAACACAAAAGTGGCTTACATCACTTCAACTACTGACAAATTACCATAAGTCACTCTTGAAGAGATAATTTCATTAAGGGTTTATAAAAGACCATAAAGATACAATCTCTTTCCCCCCCAGTTTTAGAGTAAAAGAGGGCACCTCACCCTGAGGAGGGCCACACCTCTCTCCAGCAAGAGGATACTAAGCTGTACTTGCAGACAGAAAAAACTTTGTGCAAACACCGAAACCCCTACAGAAGTGCTGCGAGTGTGTTAACAGACCTCTCCATATCTCCCCATGTGCTAGCTTAGGCCCCCCCTGCTAGATACAGGGGTGTTAAAGGCTTGCCTTCCCATTCCTGGCATGGGGTGGCTGATTCCTCTTTGAGGGTCCAGAGGTGAAGATGAAGGCAGCAAGTCTCCTGTGCAGCCCCAGGGTCTATCTTGTGCCCAGATTTGAAAAGCATGAGAGGTCTCATTATCTATTGTTTTGTAAAATCTCACTGTTTTCCTGGGTAGTATTTGGCTGAAGAAGAAAAAAAAACTAAACTCACAAGCACAACTCCCCTCCATAGAGGTACTTCACCATACAGGACCTCTGCTCTTTCCTACACAAAAGAAACCAAGTATAGCAAAATACACATACATGCCATCTGCTTTCCTGCATCGCCACTGCTCTGAGCCAGTCCACCTCCCTGCCTCTCTTAACACCTACCAAGGTGCTACAGAGGGCATTATTACTGCCCAGGTCAGCAGGCAAGACCTAGAACACCCCTCCCCATGCCTCACCTTTCTCCCAGGAAACCCACACAGGTGCCTGTCCCACTCCTCTTAACCTCTCTGTTCCTACCCTCCCCTGCAAGTAAACAAGCCAGCTCCTGTCTCTAATGGCCACATCTGTGCTTTGTCCTGCTGCCCACCACCCACTCCCCACATGGCTCCATCTGGCTGGCTGCATCCCACAGGGCTCACAAAGGCAGCCCTGGGCTATCCCAAAGAGTCTGCAAGCCAGTGACACTGCCATAATATGAAGGTCTGAGCTGGGTTTTGGAAGGCTTTTATCAATTCCAGCATGGGAACGTCAAGTTTTCACCACACAGCTGATGTTACATGGCATTCATGTCGTGTAGAAAGGACCGGTTTGAGTTCATCAATCACCCCGAAGAAAGAGAAAACAAAAGAGGAAAAGTATACGCCAAGGATCCTTTCTCACTAAGCAGAATAGCTAAACTTGTCTTCAGCAATCAATCAAGGCTCCAGCAAAACCTGTTCTCCAAAGACAGACGAACTTTTGCGAAAGAACAGATACCTCTGAAAACTTCATTATCATTCCTTAAGACAAAGAGTTGCCTCTTGACAGTCTCCTTAATGCAGTATAAATTTTAATAAGGCATGTGCAAATGACCAGCTACAGCGCAGCTTACAGACTCCACTGAGCTTTAGGAAAACAATTCTCTATGACTCCTTTTCACCTCCTGTCCCGGTATTGCTGAAAGTCTCTCCTGCTAATCACACGCCGGAGAAACAGCAGCGTGCATGTGCAGGCTCCAGGTCTGGTTTTAAGTTTACATCCATCATGATCTTTCTAATAATCACTTGTTTCACATCAGCTGCTACAAAATCGCTTAGACAATCCAACTGGCTTTTTTGAATCATTAACTGGGTACCGAGAATACTATTACAAGGGGAGAGTATTAAGGTCAGAAGCAATGGATACTTTTTTTCAACAGCTACTTGGTAGGATAAAGAGATCAAGTAAAAATCTCTAGGTCATTCTGTGCTTCTTAGGTCAATACATAGATATTGCAGCCAAGCCATGGAATTAATTTTTAGCATTATATTTGTGGTGGGTTTTTTTAATCTTGGTGTATTGTGTGTTATGGATTACTTTGTGCAACATTTTTGATACAGCTGATACATTTTTAAATTTTCTACAAATATTAGTACTACACCAACTGTAAAATTAGGATTTGTACTATATTACCAGGCACATTGATTATTAAATTCTGATGTCTTGATAACACTGATAAAGAAATATCTCACAGTAACATCAATCTGTATGAAGGATACCCAGGCATGTGAGGGCTCACTTCACTTGGAAGGAAAACATAAGGAAACCTAAGTTCAAAATGAAAAATAGCTATTTCAGAGTGTAACAGAAAAATCTCACCTTAGCTAGAGTTTTCCTTGGATTCAGCCTCCACCACTGCCTTACACTAACTCAATTGCTGTTTAACAAACCAAAATAAGGTTCATTGCTTTTAGTTGCTGTGGCTTGGCAGAGTGCCTACACCCTGGGAAGATCATTAAGCAGCCTTTGCATGACTGCAGAGGTACTAAAAGAAAGCAGCCTCCCAGCACAGCAGGTACAGCTCACATGGAACGCATCTTTCACCCCAATTCAGGTGTTCATGCCATTTCAGCACATACAGGGCTCCAGTATGAACAGGGGAGACTCACGTCCCAGGTCACACGGGGTCTGAGGTCATGAAAATCTAAAGATGAGAAAAAGACTCTTGGATGAGACCAGTCCAAAGCACCAGGCAGGTTGTGGGAGACAAGCAATGAAACAAGTCCTCATGTTTGCTGTTGTCATCTTTTAACAACCTTTCCAATTCTTTTGTCTCCTGGCTGCGCTATTGAAAATGAAATCACAGACAGGCAACTGAGTACTTTTTACTCTATGTCCATTTATCTTAAACAGAGCATCCCTCACTGACACAGGAACACCCCAAGCTTGTGGTCAACCCATTGCAACAGTCTGGAGAGAGAGGCTGTGTTAGCATGTATTTCACTAACCGCTTGAGAAAATGTAAGCACAAGGAAAATAATATTTACAGCGAGGAAAATATAAGCACAAGGGAAATAATACAGCGAAGAAAGCAGATTTAGTGTTCAGCAGGAGATGCATGCTAGTACACACAGGTGTTAAATAGGTGTGAGTACAACTTGGTGATCACAGCAGACTCACAGTCAATTCAGCATTTAAGGATATTGAAAACATTATACTGAATCTTCTTGGAAGAGCAGAAGTGCCACTTACTAACATAGAGATTAAGTAAAGCCTTGCGTACAAAGACTGATATGAAAAGTAATTTGTTTTTCTCTATCATCTGATATCTTCAGCAAGCAGGGACTTGGTCTTTTAACCCTTTTTGCAGAGTGCTCTTTCTGTCAAGGCAGGTTCAGAAAAAGAGTACCAAATTAATTTCTAAAAAACACCCATGAAGACAGAAATAATAAACTAAGCAGACTGAAGACATGTATTTTATCCTAGATCAATAAAAAAAAAACCATAAAAACTGGAATAATTTTAAGACCATTTCTATTGACAAGCTCTGTTCTAAAGAAGTCATTTTCCTGAAAAAAAAAATAAAGTAAATGCATTTTCAGAGGGAAGTCAACTGAAGCATATGCTGCTGAATTTCACTAAAAGGCATACTGAAAATATATAACATTTGGATTTGTGAGGCTGTTCTTACACAATTCCTCTAACAATTGTCTAGGTCTCTCATAGAACTGAATCATACTTCCATTTTTGTAAGTGACATTTTCTAAATTTTCTAAAACTAGTCATTATCATGAGGGAAGGTAAAATATGAATCTAAGAAACAAACAAAAATTTCTTCTGTAAGCCCTAATCAGATGGAGCATCATATTCTGTACTGAAAGCTTTGTGCATTCAGAGTCCTTTCCAGCTATCTGAAAAAAAAAACATAAAAAATCAGGTATTTTCTGCACAAGGAGTAAGATACAACCACAAGACCTTTGCTGATTACCTTCTTCCCTTTCAAACTTCTTCCTTGCATCGCGGGATCTAGAGAGCTTTCTGAAAATGGAAACAGATTTGTGCCCACCCACCCAAGTCCAGGAGCCAGGACTCTCAAACCAGCACTGGGTCTTCTGAGCGTGACACAAGCCGCAGGAGTGGGTGGCTCAGCACAGGCATGCGGGTACGCCTGAACAGAAAACCTGTTTGGCTGAAGTCCCACCAAGACACCTCAAAACAGGTCTTAAATGACTGGGTGAGTTTTGATAGCCCTCCACAGAGGCAGATTTTCAAAGTAAAATTTGAGAGATGCAACAACATTTGAAGAGAAGCAAAAGAATAAAGAGTTTCTTGGGAATGCCAAGGAATTAAAGCTACTGAGCAGGTCTGGCACAGCTGTGCCTATGAGTAGAGCTACACCACATGTCACTGTGAAAGTACTCATACCATATTAACCGTCAGAAAAAGAAATAGCTTTTTGTACTTGTTTTAGAGTATTTGCAAATGCCCAAAGTAGGACATTTCTGGCATAAATCTTCAGGCCTCACAGGAAATTATTTTGGTCCACTGAGCCTTTGTGTCTTTCAATATAGAGATGGGGAAAAAGGTGATTACATAGTCAATGCCTCTTCATAAAAGCACAGCTTTATTCCCTCTTGTGCACTGTTTAGTTTTCAACACACAAACATTGAGTTTTGTGTGTTTTCCTTGGGAGATTATTTCTTGACTTCTCATCAACTACTCTCTCCTGCTCTTAGTTTTACTAGTACCTTTCTGTACCTGTGGTGTTATGCCTACTTACAGACTATGCTAAATAAGTCATCTGCTTCCTCGTGTTTTATATTTCAAGTATTTGCAGATGATTGTTCCCCTATAGCTGCCAGCTAACAAAAGCATACATTTTTAACTATTTTATTCCTTCCTTCTGAATTCCCCAAGGGCTTTTCATTGCTTTTATCTGAATTCCCTCTGGCTATCAACAACGGCCTAGTAATGAAGTGTAAATGAAGTAAAGAAACTGACAGCACCCAGCACCTTAGGGCTGAACACAAAGGAGACCTTACCCCCTCCTAGGACACGGATACCTATGCCTATGCAGCTCAGCAACACATAAGACACTTTTGTTGCTTTGCAAACTCAGGATTAATTTACTACTAATGATCACATCTTGTATTTCTCTCGCCCTGGCCCCGCAGTTTATCTGTTTATCTTGTCTTCCCAAGATGATTCATCTGGCTAATCTTTTAGAGCCTTTCACTTACTTCTGACTCTCCCCACTGATTAAACAAAATGATGCATGTCCTTTGTTGTGAAGTTGGACACTGGGAATTTAGAAGCTTCCCAGAAGAGCTCTGGACAGTGGGACAGGCACTCTTTGCACAAGAGGTGGCCTACCCTCCTCTCTGAGCAAAAGGACAAGGAGCTATCAGCAGCATCAATCTTCATTTTGAAAAACAGCCAGATACAACACCCACACAGAAGATCTTGGCCTCCATTCACCTTTCTGCCCTGTGACACCAGAGGGGAAGGTGTTGCCTCCACAGCTGTACCCTAAAATCCAGAAATGGAAATCCATTTGAATCATGCAGATGTTTGATGCCACTTGTGTGTGTGATGCCAGCTTCCCTGCTTGTCCTTCCAAATTACACTGCAGGTGACAGCATTGAAACATGGAGATTACTTACAAGGAGCGTTCATCTTACTTGCATGGGAAGTTTGAAGTATTTATTCCCACACTGCAGGTATTTGTGAAATTAGGACATTTGAGATGCAGTGCTAATAGCGAAACAAGACAAAGAGCTGATAATCCTCTGACTTCCAAATCTTTAACTGAGGTAATGCCCCCAAACTCTTTTATTCACTGTGTTGCTGTACAAGGCATATATGCCAGAGGGAAATCATCTATTAGTTTCCATTTTCCAAATAAAGGTAACTCAGCCTGTGCATTGTCAGTCAGAGTCATTACAAAAATCAGATTCTCGCTACTCTATGCAATACAGTAAGTATGAAGTGCTTCTGAAAATCAAGTTATTAAAAGTACCCCAACCATTTGCATGATGTGAAATACTTCAGGGCTACTTATCTGCAAAGTCAGCTGGGTATAAAGGTAATCTCTTTGTGCTCATGCAGAATATGCTATATAGTTCTATGGCTACTTATATGGATTGAGTAAAACCATTAGCCACCCATTTCTAATCACCGACATGAAGCCAAAGTCATTCCCACCACTTTCATAGAGGAAGAACAAGAAAGCCGTATAGATAGGAGGTTGACTGGTCACAGGCAGGAAAACACATACAATACTGTTTTCTCATCATTTTCCCATGACTTTGGAAAAGCTACCCAAGAGTGCAGAAGGGCACCAGGCACTAGGAGGAGGCATGGCAGGACTAGAGAGGATTGAGGCTCTGGCCCTTGCCCATGCACCCACTCTGGGAATTTCACAGATATAGTTTCCTTCAATCGAGCTTAATTTGTCCCTGCCACCCTGTGCGCTGAAATCCTCCTGGTGCAGGAGGATGCTGGGCAATGGTGAGTGCTGCTGTCCCTGCCTGCGTGGCTTAGTTACGGCACCGGGGTCCAAGAACCAGAGAAAGGCTGCCATGGACAGTGGAAGCCACAGTCCTGACTTCACAAGCTCCTACCAGCCAGCTACAGACAGTGAATCCTTGCAGCCTGAAGTGTGTGAGGCAAGATGGCATCAGCTCCAAGCCTCCCGTACTAGTAGCCGAGATAAAATGTCCTTTGTCTCACAAAGTCCCTGGCAAGCAGAACTGCTTGTTGGGACAGTCTGTATAGGAGATGATGGGGTCTATAATGATGCAGATAAGAGACTGACATAAATCACAGAGCGTGCAATCATTTCAAAAGCTTGCAATAAAAAGCCAGGGCCAGCCAGATGGAAGAAGAGCCAGAGCAATGCCAACACCCTCTGGAGGAAGGCCTCTCCCACTTGCTATTAACATTACACCTGCACCCTTGAGAGACTCTTGCCCCCATGCCAAGTTGCCCAGCAGTGAGCAGAAGGAGAAGAGGGCTCAGATTCACTGCTGCAAGGGCTGGGGAGCCCGAATATCATATGTGCGCTGCGGCCTCTAACACTGGCCCCGTCATCATAGCATATTGCCTTGCAACAGAAAAGTGCTCAGCAGGTGTGAATAAGGCAGGCTGTGTACCGAGAGGCACTTATTTGAATTAGCAGCATTCTGCCCTGTAAAATTCATCCCATGGCAACGCTGGAGACCCAGCTGCCTGCTGTTCCACAGCCAGACCGCCCCCAACAGCTGTCATCTAATGGGACCTAAAAAAGAACCCCTAAAGCCCATGCATTTAAAAAAGAACACCAGCTCTATAGTACTTCTAACATATTTTCCTTTTGCCATGCTTACTGCACAGCTGTTAGCACCTGCCCTGAACTTCTCCATGTGTCCTTCCTGTAAGGACAAATCTGTGTCCACCCTTTGCCACGGTGCAGAAACTCACTTGAGAGCTTCATCTTCTTGCTTCACTGTGGTGACTGCTAGCTGCCACCCCGATGGCTCAGTAACCTCAAGCCCAACGCACTGCATTACTGAGCAGTTTGCCTCACAGACCCAGCAGGTATCTACATGCCATTCCAACCATCAAAAGTCATTCCCAAATCCTCCTCTCAGATTTTTGCACTGATAAACATGGAAATGGTGAGAGGCTCTTGTAAATAAATGGATCAAAACTTGTGTCAGGGTGCAGGTTGTACACGACAGAGCTCCCACTCGCTTCAGCTCTCTCTCTGCAAACCACTATGGTACAAGAGAGCTATCAAAAATGATGCTGTGAGAGAACAACTAAAGGTCGTGCCTCAAGCACGAGTTTCCTAAAGGCGCAGTGGCCGAGTTGCTACCTCTGTGCCCCTCCCAATGCCCAGCACAGGGTGGGGGCAGCCGGGAGGAAAGTGCCCTGTGCCCCAGGGCTCTGGCCCTGGCAGTGCCTGGGGAACAGCAGCTGCGGGTCTGGGGCCAGAGCAGTGCCTGGGGATATCAGGGATGGGGAGAGGGCAGCTGGGGGATGTTGCCAGGTCTGTCCTCACCTACAGGGAGTGATGCCTACTTAGCATCTTAGCCATATGAGGGAATAATGCCTGTGGAGTAAAAGGAGGAAAACTGTTAGATGTGGTTAAAGTAAAAAAAAAAAACAACAAAAAACAAAAAGTAATTTAAAAAGGTGTCTTCTGCGCTGGAAAACGCTAAATTTAAAAATACTCTAATCGGGCCAAATTCAGATCACTGTACGTCCAAGTAAAACCAACATAACCTCTTCCGCAAAGAGGGCCCGAGGAGAGTTTGGTCACACTTTGTTACAGAGTAAAAGCTGCAGGGCAAGCCCACCCTCAAATTTCCCCTGAATTTTGCGTGGTACATGTAGCTGCCCCAGAGCGAGCGGGGACCGGGGGCGGGCGGGGGCGAGCGCTCCGGCGGGGCAAAGCTGCCGGAGCCGCGAAGCCGGCCGGTGCCTTCCCAGGGGACGCGGAGACGCGGCGGCGGCCCCCGGGAGCGGCCCCCCTTGTCCCTCCCTGCCTCTGGCCGCCTGGAGAAGCGGCGGACTCACCTGCGGGGCGCCCCGGGGCGGCGGCGGCGGGGGGGCTCACAGCTCCCGGCACGCACCCCAGGGCTGCCGCGGCGGCGGGCGGCGGCGCGGGGGGGCGCCGGGGGCGCTGCCCGCCGAGCCCCGCAGCTGCCGGAGGAGCAGGCAGAGCAGCAGCAGCAGTAGCAGCAGCAGCAGCAGGAAGAGCGCCAGGTAGAGTAGCAGGTTGAGCTCCCACTCCATGCCGTCCGCGGCTCGGCTCGGCTCCCCGCGGACCGCTTGGTGCCGGTGCCGGCCCAGCCGCCGCTCCTCTCGCCGCCCCGAGCCTCCTCCCCTGCGGCAGGGCGGCCGGCGGGCGGAAAGGGGCACCGGGCGGAGGGGCTGCGGCCGGCCGGCCGCCGAGCCGATGCTGCCTGCAGCCCCCGCCTCTGCGGCACCTCCCTGCCCAGGCCGGGCAGCGGGGCGGTGGGGCCGAGGGCACCGTGGCGGCCGCTTCTGGGGCCGCGGCCGGAGCTGGGGCGCGTCGGCCGGGCTGCCTGGGCATGGGCTGCCTGGTACAGGAACGGTGCTCCGAGAGCGCCCGTCACCACCAAGGGAAGCTCGCTGGGGGGACTCGCCTGGGAACGGAGCCTGCCATCCCAAGTGAAATGCCCCCCACAGCGGCACGCAGGCCCTGCCTCCCCACCCTGCATTTCACATGCGTTCACCAGCACAGGCCAGCCAGCTCTCAACTTTATGGGTTATCAGGAAATGTCTCTCTCCTTGAAGACATTTGAGAACCGTCCCCTTGGCCAGGAGCGAAAACACCTGTCAGATATTGCCACAGGAATAGAGAAGTTAGATTTTTAAACCACTTGACTCAGATTTCGGTGAACAATATAATTGTGATGGACCTGCCATGACTTTTGCTTTGAAGGCGATGAAAAAACATACTTTAAAAATACCAGATGCCCGTCATGGTACTGTATGGCTAACACCCAGCTGTCGGTCAGGTAACAGAGACACTGCCCTTAGAACAGAGGGATGCACCAGGGTTAGACCTGGCATGACCTGGTGGCTCTTGCACCCACTTTCAGAAACACTGCTCAGTGCAAAAATCCCAACAACCAGACATATTTCACAGTCTCAAACTGTTGCATCTCAGCTGCCTCTGCTTCTCCCTACTCCTCAAAGACCACTAGTGCACTGAGGCTGCAGCAGAGCAGGCAAAGGTGGTGGAGGGATGTCAGCTTGGACTTGCACCTTTTGGGTAGCACCTATCTGCTTGCCCACAGGATTCATCTTGGCTCCAGTCACATCCCCAATGCCTCAATGGATTTCTAAACATCAGAACTGAAATTTCACAGAGTGAACATAAGCACTGCTGCATATATCGCAAATTTTGTCAGTGCCATAGAAAGTGTGTTACTTCCTGAAGAAATACACCCAAAAAAATGCATACTACTACATAAAGCCTCCCACATTCTTAACATAAGTATAGCATCACGCAAGTGTGAGCTAAGGAGATAGCTATGTATTGAGTTACCATTTTACACTGAATCATCTATCCTTATTGCACCTCTAGAATAATACTTTGTAATAGTGCTCGATAAACCAACTTGAAGCAATTCAGGAAAATGATCGTTCACCTTTTCTTGAAGTAGCAAAACTTCATTCTGACATCCTCATCAATACTGCAGAAAGCATTAGCTGGTGGAAAAAGAAAAGGCCAGCATCCATCATTCTCTGGTGCTCACACATCCCAGCTCTGTATTCTCTCAGGCGCAATAACTAGCACTTTCCCATTTCGCTTGTGTCATTAGCGAGGAATTAAACTACTCAAAACACAGTTTTCTTATCAGCATTTCTTTGCAAGGAATTAAAAGTTAGGATCTTTGGGAAACAGGGCAAGATTAACGCTTGCATTTGATACGCACAGAATATTATCAGAAGCTCCATGAAAGACAGTCTGCTGTGGTGCAGGAGACACTGGTGATACAATGCCTTGTGAGCGGCTGTTGTACACGACAGGGGGTCCTTCCAAACCATGCTTTTAACCTTTAACAATGACTGCATTTTAAGATACAACTGTAAATGTGAAATTGTATTTAAAATCAGCTGAATCAAAAAAAGATACGTTGCTTTGGGGGGGATTTGTGGGTTTTATGACCAAAACAGATTTCTGAAATTTCTTGAAGCTGTATGGAAGAGAAATAGTTGATCTTCTTTTACTATTAAAATGTTTTGCTTAATCCTATAACTAAATGGTGCAGGCTGTTTCTTATAGTCTGAGCAGGAAAGTGTAACAATCTGAATAAGCAGGTATGCTAGAATTCCTCCAAGTCCTTACTCCTCATATAAAGAAGCAGTCAGGCTCTATGGAGCAGTGGCAACAGGATTACTCAGAAGAGGCATATGCATAAATTTTCTAAAATGTACCTCCTGATTTAAAAGAAACTTTTCTGTATCAAGAGTTATTAGTCTCAAAAGAGGTTGGCCATACAGAACAACAAAAAGACTTGCTTGGAAAAGATTATGACTTTCAATGTTTCAAGTAACCAGGCGGTCAAGATTAATTTCTGGTTTATAACAGATACGTGGAAGCTGAATAAGCAGGAGAAATAACTGAAAAGAGCTGTTCTGATTTAATGGTTTAACTGGATCATTTATTATTTATCCCAATTATCCCGGGGCTGATACCATCTTTCCTGTAATTGCATCAAGATGCACTGTTCTAACATGGTTACAGCAGGCGATGCTGCACGTGCAGTCAGATTTTCCTTGCCTGTTTGTAACTGAACACACGTGTTCATTCAGTTATCGCTGAGTCACGATGGCACTTTGGAGAATCTGGGAATGGGGATAGTACTGGTTTGTTAGAGCTGCAAAGCTGGGCCGATTCAATTCACAGGCACCAGAAATCCAGATCACGTTATCTGAGCAATCCGTAGATACTTTTTCCACCAGTATACCAGCAGCAGTGTGATCAGGCATTCAAGGCTAATAGAACTGTGGACTGTGAGAAGAGTGGCACAACACTGAACTGAATTATTCAAAATAATCCACATTTCAAAAGAGAAAATTATCCCCCAAGTTTATTACATGTGCTATCGTCTCTTACAGATCAAATGTGACCTTAGAAGCTTTTCAGTAGTCTGGATTTCCTTTGCGTTGTATGAGTATTAACACGTGGAATGGGATCATACATATGTGGTACCAGTAAACATTTTCTGTCTTCTTTTTCCGTAGAGAAAACCAAGTTGCCAAATTAATATTCACTTCAGTTTCACGCTCCTGTGTTCTTGTATCAAGCCAGTATTTAACCTGTCTGCCAAGTAATATTTAAGACTAGGATATGAGAAAATTTTGGGTTTTTTTTTTCCCCAACAATTTTGACTTATTTCTGCCTACTCTCCATGAAAGCAATCTAGAGTTTCTATTTTAACATGAACATTTGTTACTTTTTAAGGGAATTTGAAGATGCTTCTAAAAGGCCTGAAAATCTTAAACAACACTAAAACCTAAACCTAGATGTTGGGTTTGCATGTTAGAGCCTTCAACTCTAGCTGTAACAATGTTGGCTTAACATGAAGCTTAACCCAGCAACTGTTTTCACTTGAATCAATAAAAATCATGAACACAGTTTGCGTGGAAACAGAGAAATTGTAGGATGTGGAGACAGCTGACCTCTCAGCCTTTAGCTATTGTGCTGAGACTCAAAGCTGCACATTAATTAATCGCACTCACATGTGGCAGGACAGCACTTTGGCCATTTCAGTAGCTCTTTGGAAGACTATTATAGAGTGAAATAGTCCCCCAGCTTTGTTGCTTGTCTAGAATCCAGCCTTGCAAATACTTCTCACTTCCCCAAAAGGATTGCTGGGAGCTGGGAAGTTCTGGATGCAGCACTGTCTACAAGATCAGAACTTCTGGTAGGACTCTTTGGTGCAAAAAGCTTCTTTCACAAGGGTAACAAAACCCAAGAGATTATGTGAAGGCTAAGTATGGGTGGAAAAAGCAAGACTATTTTAGAGTTTGCTCAGAAATCTAGCCTATGAAAGACAATCAAACAGACATCCAGCGAGTAGATGAAGCAGAAGTTATTACCAACTTGCTTTAAGATGGTATTTGGATGTTGTAATGATGGTTCCAAGTCCCTTTTTTGGAATAAAATTACTTTAGCATACATATTAGGCAACAGCTTTCCTAAATTTTACCGTTGCAAGCTGTGACACCTTCCTTCTAATAAGTAAGGGACAAATGTGCTTATAACTGCACTTCAGATAAAAAGCCTGTTTAAAGTGCTTCTCTGGACCGGGACCAGAATACCCCACACCTCACTGCATCAAGCTAGTACGCAAACTGTACCGTTCATGCTTTATTTCTGCCAGCTGCATTGCTTGCAATGATTACTTATCCTCCCACCTGCGTGGAACTGTTATCTGTTTCAACGCCTCAGAGGCTCTCATAAAAACAAATTATAAATGATATTATTACATCTATGTGGAGCATTTCTTCCCAAATAACCTCATAAGCTGAAGTACCACATACATCATGTTGTGTGTACATGTGTAAATGTGTATACTGGAGGCTCTGGAGGACAGGACTTGCAGCTAACCAGCAAAGGCACATCACAGTTAAGGCTACCATAGAAAAAGAAGATCAATTTTTTATTTATTTTTATTAGACCATAAAATGTGATTGCTGGAAGCTTGCTGTCAAGATGCTGAGATTCTGATGCAGTTTGTTTTTTTCTTCAGTCCTCAAATGTGATTTTCCCTCATGGCTCAGTTGGGTAAGGTAATCCAATTCAGGCATTTCAGGCTACAGAGCATTCATCTAAAATGAAGAAATGCTTCTATGTGGGCACAATAGATCATTTGGCTCTTCTTTCTGACAATTCCTGCTTTAGCGTAAGTGCCTGTGATTTATTCATGCATTTATTCACTCTGCAGTGTAAAACACTCATGCCTTTTCTTTCTGGTTTCAAACACCCAGACTATCAATTCCTATTACTTGATTACAATTGTAACTACCTTTGTACAGAAATGTAGTAATTGCTCAACTTCCATTTCATTAACCTATTTATATTGACCTTATTTTCCATGTAGTCTGCTTCAGATTTCAGGTGCTATGATTTTATGCCTTTTTAATTTGTACATGAAATTCTTTACCCTTCCTAGCACGTGTGCATGCACAAAATCTGCAAAGTAGACTTTGTGCAAAGAAGATGGTGCGAGTCAAAGGATGTAGCGGATTTCCAGCCACACCCCCCACACACACACACCCCCCCCCACCCCCCCACCCCCCCCCGACTTGGTTCCCCTGGAATCACATCCACTTCCTCCTGAAGTTCACCATCAACCTCTGTGTGTACTACTCTTGAATAGGAGCAACATCAGCAACAAAAACCCACCACACCTGCCTCCCAGGCAATAAAGGTATTAATTAGTGCTTCAGTAAATGTTTCTGGCAGAACATGTACAAGAAAGCCTAATGCAAAAGCCTGACAATCTTGTTGAATGTTCTGGTTTAATGAAAAAAAGTGTGATTCCTTTGAAAATACTGTTTCATCGAAGCTGTTACAAAATTTCTCTAGCAAAAAAGCTATTGCTGTGATTTGCTACGCAACAAGACTGCAACTCCTCACCAGCCCACTCAGTCACTCACTTCTGCCAGGAGGAGTGATGCCAAAGGGCGCTTTGCCACCAGCCTGACAGATCGAGGCACATGATGGTTCACTGGGAGAGCCGGAATTTTCCCCCCTCTAGCCTCAGCACATGCCCCAGCTGACTTTTTGTAATTGATGGAGAATAACACAGTTTAGAAGACTCCTACAAACAATACAAACCCTTTCCAAGGCTGTTGATAGTAAACAAAAAGTTCAGAATTCAACCCCAAGCCTTTACTAATGACTATTATTACTGAATTTAAATAATAAAAAAAAAGTAAAACCAGTCAGAATTTCTGCCTAAATGCTGCCAGTTAAACCCCAAGGAAAACACGCAGTCAACCATACAGCTGCGATGAGAGAGTGCTTTATGCCAAATGTTGCTTTATCTGTGTCTAGAGAAAAAGTTGCAAGTGTTACCTCATTTTTCTCCTGTCCCTTCACAAGTAGTGCTGTTTGGAAAAATTATATGCTTATTTTTATCCCTAAAGAAAGATGGCCTTTTTGTAATCTCTTCAATAGTCTTTTACACTGAGTTTTTGTGATGGTATTAACTTATCCTTATGGGAAAATGTAAAACCAGCACAGAAAAGTCAAGACAGCAGTTGTCCTCACTCTCACAAACCTGAAGTTTCTGAAACATGACTCACTTTTTAGTTTGCACTAGAATTTCAGCATGTTACTAAGGTTTAAAAAAAGACAGTATAGCTGAGATATTTCTGCAATTTTGGGTGAGAAAAGTCAGTGTCTGGGGTTGAACACTGGTGGGAAGATGCAGTAATGGGCTTTCTCATTTCAACTCGAATAGAGCATAAAAGCCACTTGTAAAGGCCTGGAATTTTTACTTACAGGTGATAGTCCAGGGTAAGAGGGAAGGCGGTTCTGGCGAATCTGAAGCTTTGGCTGCATTTTTTCTGCAGCGTTAACCGCCGTGACCAGCACGGCCGCCCCCGGAGGCTGGGCCCTACAGCAGTGTCACCGCTGGGAGAGCCTGGGACGCGTGCTTGAATTTCCAGATGGGTTTTCCCGGTGGCCAGCAGAAGCCCGCTCGGCCCCTGTCCCTTCGGCCGCTGAAGGCGCCGGGGGGGTGGGTGGGGTGGAGGGTGCGTGTGTGATGGGGGTGACTACTGTAACAGCCCCATAGCACGCAGCCGGCCTCCAAACAGTGGTTTGAGTTGTACCGAAGTTGTACCCACCGTGAGGCCGGCCCACGTGCCCGTAGCGGGGCGGCGGGGACGCCAGGTGCCGGCTGAGGGGCGGCCGGGGTCGGCTTTACCTCAGGGCCGGGCGTAAGGAGGGGGCGGCGCGTGGGCGGGGCCGGCGGCGGGAACGGGGCGCCGGCGCGCGGCGGTGATGACGCGAGCGCGGCGCGCGGCTCTTCCCCTTCATCCCGCCCCGCCATGAAGGCGACGCCGCTCTCCAACTGCGAGCGGCGCTTCCTGCTGCGCGCCATCGAGGAGCGGAAGGTGCGACCCCCCCACCCCCGGCGCCCCTTTCCCCGGCGCCCCTTTCCCCCCCGGGCCGGCGCGGCGCGCCGCCCCGCTCCGCTGCTGCCGGTGGCCCCGGGGCGGCGCTGACGCGGTGTGTGTGGGCCCGCAGCGGCTGGACGGGCGGCAGTGCTATGACTACCGGAACGTCCGCGTCTCCTTCGGCGCCGACCGCGGCTGCTGCATCGTGGAGCTGGGCAAGACCAGGTGAGTGTGGGGCAGCGGGCCCGGGGTGGGGTGGGGGGGGTGGGTGGGGTGGGGTGGGGTGGGGTGTCCCTGGGGACCGCCCCTCCCCCCGCCGGGGCTGGTGCGGCAGGGGGAGGGGGCGTGTGTCGTTCTCGTGGTACATTATAAATAACTTATAAAAGGCAGAGTTAGCGTCATCCTCCCATCTCCTCAGCCAGTGGCGGGCCTTACGTCCTGCCTGCTTCTACAGGGCCAACGGCCCTTCTCTGTACGTGGAATATACACACGGGTGGGTGTAAACATTTAGCGTTAGCTTCTTCCGTGTTACAATCTGTATTTCTAACCCTAAAAGGCAGGAGGATGCGCCAGCTCCTCCATTTGGTTCGCTCAGTTGTTGACCAAAGTCTAAAACATATGCTAGGCGCTGAATGAGAAACTCTCAGGAGTAAGAAATGCGAACTAAAAGACTAAACCTGTGCTTTTTCAAAGCATGTATTTTATCTCTAGTGGTAGGAGGTTTTTTCCTGCTAAATTCCACAACATAGGGGTTTATTTACCTTTGCAGGGTTCTTGCGCAAGTCTCCTGTGAGCTTGTACCCCCCAAGCTAAACCGGCCTACGGAAGGTATACTTTTCTTTAACCTTGAGCTTTCCCCAATGGCTGCACCTGGTTTTGAGCCTGGCAGGTATGTGGCTTTCTTGAAAAAGGCTAAACGAGGATGCCAGAAGAGCCGCTGTTTTGATACGCATAAGTATATGGTGTAATCGTACTCGATTTGGGATAATTTTCTTTGAATAGGCAAACCGAGTTACTGGTGAAACTGAACAGACTAATAGAACGATGCCTGAGAAATTCCAAATGTATAGATACTGAATCTCTCTGCGTTGTTGCTGGTGAAAAGGTAGGAAAACCTACTAGTTTCAAACTGAAGCTACGTCTAGTCTGTTTTTAAGGTCTTCTCTATCTTCTTTTGGAAACTAAAGATTCTGATTTTAGGTTAATGTAATGACCCACACATCTGTCTTTACAGGTATTTTTATCTTGTGTACCTATATAGGCTTTCTGAAGTAGTTGGAACCCTGCACACTCAAATATTTCCTTGCAGGATAAAACTTTAATCTGTACTGAAATGTTATGTGTTTTGATGTAATTAAATCCAGAACACTGGGTATCTTGGAACATAGATATCTTTCATCTTCTTGAGCACAGACCCAAAGAATATCTGCTGGTTCTTTCTGTGGTTCAAAAAGTGAAGTTGTTTTGAAAAACAGCAACTCCTGTAGAATCATGTCACAAATTACCAAGCAGTCCTGTATGCTTTTTCTCAGGTTTGGCAAATTCGTCTGGACTTGCACCTGTTAAATCACGATGGTAACATTATTGATGCTGCCAGCATAGCAGGAATCGTAGCTCTGTGTCATTTTCGCAGACCAGATGTGTCTGTGCAGGGAGAGGAAGTGACTGTGGTGAGTTGTACCAGATCATAGTAAATGTTGTGGCATCGTAGGTAGCTGTTTCTTCCTGTCTAAAAGGGAGAATTAAATGTTTGTGTAAGCAGATAAACTCCTGAGATCCTTAAGTTTTAGGATAGATGTGTTGCTATTCAAAAAGTGAAAGTACAGTAAGGAAGTCTGCTGAGTACACAGTTTTATTAACCTCAGTTTATGGGAATATTAGTTGTAAAAGATAAGTATTTTACAGTATGTTGACCAAATTAAGCATAAGACTGATGAACATGCTATATTTACCTGTGAGGTAGTAAACAGTAAGAACTGCACAAGAAGAATAAAAAGAATTTTTTTCACATTTAGATAACTAAACATTTGCTAGCCTTTTTTTCTTTGTGGTTTTTTTTAATTATTTCTTTAAATATCTTTGTACAGTACGTAACTTTACAATGAAATCTGTTTCGTAAATAATTGTCTTCTGGGTCAATTATTTTCAAAGTTCACTCCTGAGGAACGTGATCCCGTCCCTCTAAGTATCCACCACATGCCTATTTGTGTCAGTTTCGCCTTCTTCCAGCAAGGGTAAGATTGTTTTAAGTCTTTTGACAGAAATGGCGTATTGCCAGTGCTGCAGAATTTTTTTTAAACATAGAAGAGTCCTAAAAATATCTTGACAAGCCGATTTCATAAAACACTTTATCTGAAGTGATATGCCATGGGGAGATATTGTTGTGTTCCTCACACTGTAGCTAACCAGCAGCTTTCAACAGGTGACAGAAAAATTTTGGGGGTGGGCGGGGGGAGTTTACCCATAACTACTAATACAATATGTAAACTGATCCCTTTTTAAAATTGTTTTAGGGGTAGTAACTCACCTTAAACTTCTATTGTCACCTTATATTTAAAAACTTGATTCTAGGACCTATTTAGTGGTGGATCCAAGTGAACGTGAGGAGCGTGTAATGGATGGCCTCCTTGTAATTGCCATGAATAAACATCGTGAAATTTGTACCATCCAGTCCAGTGGAGGGATTATGCTGGTAAAGGATCAGGTAAATCTTTGCCTTGACTAGTCTTTCTCTTGTATATAAACTAGTTCCTGTGTTGTAATCTTGATACTGAAATATCCTAGACATTTGGAAGCTAAGAAATTAATTGCCTGTCTGATTTAATTGGAAAAGGTTACATATTTTCAGTCCTAGTGGAAGAGCGTAGTACTGTGTGGCATTTTGAAGAGAAGACACAGAAAAAAGATACTGTTTGGTCAGATAAGCATCTTTTCCCCCTGTGATTTGGCTGAGAGAGTCTAAATTAATTCAGACTGCACTCTCATGAATAGCTGGAGGCTGTTTTATTGACCCTTTGCATCAACTGGCAGCATATCCAGTCCCTCATACTAAGATGACATATTTTAAGTATTTGTGACTTTTATGATGTTCTACAGTTTTAGTTAAAACCATCTTGCTTTCACGATCATAAACTGTTGCTGTATGTGTAACAAACAGGTTTTGAGATGCAGTAAAATAACGGCTGTTAAGGTTGCGGAAATCACAGAACTAATTCAAAAAGCCTTGGAGAATGACAGGAAAGTTAGGTGAGTGTTTTGGGAAGGAAGGGAAGTAGTACATGTCTTAAAAATACCTGAAAAGTGATGTCAGCTTGTAGTTTGAACAGTAAATTGTTTTCACTTCTTTTAAATAGCAAATATTTGTATAGTTGAACTTGAAAAGAGAAAGCATTTTCAAGTGTGAAACATCCTGAAATAATGTCTTGTCACTGAATGACTAGGAAAGAAGGTGGGAAGTTTGGCTTTGCAGAATCTATACCGAACCAAAAGATCACGACCTTCAAAATGGAAAGTGCTGCCGTTGATACCAACAACGTGGAAGAACAAGCAGAGGAAATCATCACTAAAGCTGACCCTCCTTCAGAAGTGTATCTTTTCTGTTGTATTATTCAGGGGAAAACCAGGCTTCCCCTCCCCTGTGTTAGCACTGCTAGAAGCTAAACACACATACAGGGTTCCTCACGGCTTAGGTAGCCTTCAGAGCAGGTATCAACCCCAACCCAACTGGTTTGGGTTCTGACTGCTTTTGGATAACTTTAGCATGTTATGCAGAACGAGCATAAAGTGCAAAACTTAGGTGTGAAGTGACTGATTGTTGCAGTAACTGGGGAAGTACTCTTTCTTTCAGCTCCCTGTTAAGGATGTTCTCCCCTGGGGAGAAAAAAGGTACAGCTTAAAAAACAGCTGGTTTGTTCTCAGAGTACAAAGAGTTTACCAGCTGACACTAAGGGTTTTCTTGACAAATTCAGTTTTGCCAAACCGATATTGCACACTCCTGGAACAGCCCAAATTGGAGAAGGAATAGAGAACTCCTGGGGGGACCTTGAAGAATCTGAGAGGGAAGAAGCAGTGGAAGAGGAAGGTGAAAGTGAGGCTACTGCTTTTGAAGTTCAGAAGATGGAAACTGAGGATACAAGTACATTGAGGGAAGCTGAGAAGGGCAAGTATTTATTTGTCTTGATACCAGATATGTTTATTATATCACTTTATTAACAGTCTACAATTAAAATGTGACAGAGGCCCTTAGAAAGGGGGACCATTGCAGCCACTTCTCACTTGAGTTACATGCATTTGCTACTTCCACTTTGCCTGGTCGCTTCTGTTTTCTTCAAAAGAAAACTTGATTTCTGTAGTATATGGGGGGCTCCAAATCAAACTCTAGCTGCTCTGAACGTTTCTTTTAAAATGCTGTACTTATTAGTTATAGAAGCTGTAAAACTGATCACTGGTTTGTGGTTGGTTTCTTTGTTTAGATGAACCTATTGTACTGTCCGACAGTGAAGAGGAGGAAGTTATCATTCTGGAGCCACAGGAGCTGCCAACAAAAGCAAGGTAACAATCATGTGAAACTGGGAGGGAAGTGCGTAAGGAGTGTTTTCACAAAGCACTGAATTTTGGCAGGGCTGAGAAAGGTCTTGATGGATCAAAGGGAGGACTACAAAGGTAGCAGAGAGTGAGGAAGTTTAAATCTAGGCTAGTTTGCTCCTGTCCTAGGAGGCAAGTCACCCTGGCTGACCTGTGGCTCTATGAAACAGTTATAGGCATCTGACTAATTTTAATCGTTCCAAAAGGAGTGAGAGCATAAAAGTGGATGTGAATCGGCTGCTTCTTAGAGGTGCTGCAGATTGTACGTGCTGCACTACAGCTAACCTTAAGCTTTATCTCCTGAGAAGTGAGATTGCTTGCTGTATCCCTGCGCTCGTTGTGTGCAGTATGCTTCCTAGAAACTAAGTTTGAACATTGCACCGAGTGTGGTGGATGGTTGTCCTGTTATGGATGATCAGCCTGTGGTCTTTTGAAATAAAACTATTTGGTCCATTTCTTTGATACAAATGTTTGCTCACAGACCACAGGCCAACTTGAAACAAGAAAATACAAGTAAGAAAGCATTTAACAAAAGGAGAAGAAAGAAGAGAGCTGTTCGTTGAAGCCATTGTCCCTTCTTCAGAAGTGCTGTATAATAAATAATTTGGTCTATCATTACTGAACTTATTTTTGTAGATAACCTTATTTCCTGTCACCTCATTATCTGGTCCTGCTTTTATGTACGTGTTACAAAACTATTGTACAAGCTTTCTATAAAATAATTTTGCATGTAAGTGAAATTCCATAGTTAGCATCCAGCTGCAGCAGAAGAGTTGCTATTGGCCTTGAGCTGACTCAAGTTCTACAATTTGAATTGCAGAGGCAAGATGCAAAGTTTTCTTAACAAAGCAGCCTCTGCTGGGGTGGGAGTGGGCTGCATGTCGGCAGAGTTCGGGTGGTTTAATGCCAGCAAATGCTTCTTCTAATTAGGGTAGCTATTCACCACCCCTTGGAAACATTTCATACCTTGGAATGTTCTTCACGGGGGGGAAAGGGTGTGCTGTGACTGAGGCCTTGCCCGTGTCCCTCTGTGTCTTGCCTTTCACTGATTCTCCCTTTGTACAAAACCAACCCGAGATGCGTGTACTTAACCAAACAGCATAGAACTAATGCAAAACTTTCAGAGAGAAGCCACTCGTACTTCAGCAATGGAGTTTCTTAAAGACAGTTTAATTAAACATTACATGCAACAGACAGGAATGCTTCTTGAACTATATTCAGAGAATTATGCTCTGCGTTTAAAATCAGGCAAAAGGAAGAGATGAGGTTTCCATACCTGACATAGTCTTTGTTGGAAAACAAATTTGAAACATGCACGTATTTACAAGAGCAAAGAAACATGTATTTTACATGTGACTTTAGTATTAATGAAACATGAAGCTGAGAGAAGTTACTGTTCCAGATACTAGTTCCCCAAACAGGTTTAAAATTTCATGTTAAAAAAACCCAAAACATTGCTCCCAGCCAGGCAAAGCTTTAATCAAGTAGTGCTCTTTCAGAGAGGGACAGACACAGAAAGCCCCATTCCTCCGGGAGCCAAAGCGGTGCATTTTCTTAGTGTCAGTTCTTCCAACCCAAAGTCACTGTCAGGAGTACAAGAATGAACGAAGCTTCAGGTGGTTCATCCCTCCACAGTACCACACCACCATAAAGTTCTTCAGGGAAAGGAACAGTATTCTTTGCACCGCTGTTTATTTCTTCTTTGCACATAACCCCTCTTACCCTATGCTCCTTAAAGGCTTTATTTTGAAAGGACTAGGAAAAGTTAACACTGGATAGGCAAAACTAGTACGGTACAACCTGGGGTATTTTCTTCAGAGATGCCAGCCCCCAACCGAAGCATTTTTTAGGCTGTAGGGGCAGTTGTATCAGTATATTGAAAGGTAAAGCTCAGGGAGCAAGGGAGAATTTTTCTCTGTGGTACAGGAACAGTAACGAAACAACTTCCACTGAAACTAGAGCAAGGAGACGTTTCATCAGGCGGTAAATTAATACTATAAACAATTGAAGTCTTTCCACTGAAGTACTGCTACTTGCTCTTTTTCTGGGGAAAATACGGGATAAGCTTCCTTTAAGTGACTTCTCTTCCAGTGTTCATCTTTCCAAGACCACTAAGAAAGTTTCCAGCACACACCACAAAAAAACAGAAGGGGAAGGCAGAACCCAGTTTTTCAGGCAGAGCACTGTGCTCTGTTTTCTTCAAGGAGGAATTGCCGGTTGGCATTCCGAGTCACTCTTCCAAGGTCACAAACTGATGTTGCAACTGTGGCAAATGGGTCCTGTATCTACAAACTCCCTCTCCTGCAAGGTTAGGGCATTTCCAATACTAAGCACCAGATGTGATCTACTGTGACATTTTCCTCCCAACTAGTTTTAGCTTTTCAGTGGCAACCTACTGAAATTAAGCTTAATAAAGGCTACTGGAGAACATGGTAGACCTATTAAATACAGTTCTTCACTCAATATGTATAAAAGTCAAAGTGCATCCTAAAAAGCTCAGATTGATCCAAGTGGTGGTGGCTTATACAGTCAAGAGGAAAGTGCAGTACAGGCTGCTGGTTTTGGCCAGTTTTATAACTGAGTTCGTTCATGGAGGGCTCAAACTGCAGAACTGGGGCAGAACAGCAAGTTTTTAGTTACAGAGGCAGGTGAGTTGTCACACTGTAATGCTTGCTTGTCAGCTTGACAGAAGGCTGATGGTTTTTTTGATGTTTTTTCTTTTTAATTTCAAATAACCCACATTGTAACAGCTGTTTGACATCTGTGAAGAATTTATGCTGCTACCTGCTGCATGTCCAGATAACCTGACAGTGCTGAATCAGCTTTAAAGTTGAAGCGGCACAGGTTTCACAGGGCAGCCATTGGCAAACAGCTTTAGAAATGAACGCCAATTTAAGATGGTAGTACCACCCCTCAGTGGTATTAAGGCATTGGCAAGACCACTAACATCAGATTTAAAAATTGTTTATTGGCCAACCTGGAAGCAGCTTAATTAAACCCACTTCCATGCACTCCCTGCTTTACACACAAAGAACAGCAGGTACAGGGCAACATCACTGGATTTACACAAGCTGAAGGTAAACATCCACTTGATTTAACGCCAATTATCTACCAATTTGCTTGTCTAACAGTTCTAGAACTAAGAAAAAAATAAGACTGGTCGGTCTGTATTTTTGCTGTGTGCTGCAGAGGATCCCTTTCTAAGCAAGGGGGATGTACAGGAGCTGTACCGTTCTGCACATAGCCCATCCATGCCAGAAAACTTCCCCTCTTGAGGGCACAGAGCAGTAGTTCACTCTCCTACATTTTAATCCCCCACCGCCCCTAAAGTAGCAAAGGATAACCAGACTGATGACTTTTTTTTTTTTTTTTTAAGTGGACATGGGCAGGCCTTCAGGACAGCTAGCATATCAGTGGGGACACTCCATGGGTTAAAATTCGTATCAGTTTTACACTTCATGACTAGAAAATACCTGTGGCAAGACTTTTCTACATACTGGAAGAGGGAAGTATGAATGGGTATAATAGCTTTAACCGTGTGGTCCCTGCAGCAGAGCATTCACCCTCAAACCTGATGGAGATCTGGCAATACACAACATAGGGATCAAGGCTTCCAGTAACCACCATGTCCCAAAGTGCCTCACAACAGTCAATTCTAGCAAGGTGTTCTCCTCAGAGCTACTTCATTTTTTTCTTCCAGTATTATAGCCGTAAAGCCACATTTTGGATCTATACTAAGTCTCAGTTTAAACTAGACAGTACAAAAATGCTACAAATACTGCTGTGGAGTCCAAGTCATTCTTGAAGTGGAAGGAGAAAAAGCCCTACTATAGTAATGCACTGCTAATATTCGTGTTTAGTCTATCGTTAGGTAAGCAGTCTCAAGATTTCACTTGGTCTGCATGGTTAATTCTGTGCTTGAAGAGATCTTTATTATAAAAACCCAGCTAAGTATTTTATCAAAATTGCATGTACAAAAGATTTACATTAAAACTAACTTCATAATTAAGCTCCTCAAAACCAGTATTAATATTATGAATGATCACATCTAGAATTTCGAAGCATGTTTAAAAACTGTACATCATTTTCTTATAATATACATCTTTTTAAAAGATCAGTCTCTTGATTGTTACAATAAGTCTAGTGTCTCTGGTGGGTCAATAAGCGATACTCCATAGTACCTAGAGAGGGAAAGAAAGATGCAGGATGTCATCTTGCTCAAGAGCTCTCTGCCATACAGAACAGCCTATATACTGCAGCGAGGCACATTTCTCACACGGCAGGAAACATATTGGGGCTTTGTCAGCGGACACAGATTTGTAGGAGTGTTAGGTACCATCTCCTGCCCACCAATTGTAGGAACATCATGCAAATTCCCCCCAGTTTCTACCTAACAGTTCAGGCAGCCATAGCAGGCCTGGTAGGGAACACAAAGTATTGCTCAACAAGGTGTTGTGCAAAAACCTGAGGAGTCTTGTCACCATTTCACTTACACGGTGGCTTTGGTTAGTGGGGTCTGACTGGAGGCTCCAGATACACCCCAGTAGTGCTAGGACAGCTTGGGTGTAACACACCACCTCATCATACATCTCCACAGATACTTACTTTGCACTCTTGTACTTCTCCCTTATGGACTGTTGCATGTGCTGTGCTGCTTTGAGGTAGGTCTGGTGTAGGTCCATGAGGCAAGGCTTGATGTCTTCAAGGGTGTAGCCTGTTACTTCACACAGGGATTCGGGCTGAGGGAAAAGGGAAAGTAAGAGGGATATTTGAACATTTCTGTTTGCTTCTGACAACTGCTGGCAGAGCTTTTAGCTTCCTGTTGAAACTGTTATTCTACTAGGTTGGTAGTGTTGTTTTCTCAAGCACAAAGTAGTTTAATACTGCTCAGATTTTAGCAGTAATCCTGACAACTACCATATTAGAAACAAGTATTCCTTGTCTCCAGTGCTTAGGCTTTCTGATTGCCCACCTCCTCATCACAAGGAAGCTGCTTGCAGCTTTGAGAAGGTTTGCCAGAACTAAGTGCCTCAGTAGATGCCTCTTCCTTCCAAGAAAAGGCATGTCGTCCCCCTATGTTTCAAATACCATAGGGAGCAATCCCTAATTAACAGCCTTGGAGCGCAGAGGGACTGGGATTCCTGCAGCCCAGGCTTCAGCATTCGGAATTGCATAAGAATGTGCTGAACAGGCATAAAGGCAGTTGACAGCTCAAGCGTTGGTGCTACATACCCAAGTTTGTCCAGTGATCGTATAGCCTGCTAGGTGAAACGCTGCAGCAGCAATAACTGATGGCAAGTATTTCAGGTAAGGATCAGCATCAATGAGACTCAGCTCCCCAAGGTACTGCAAGGGAAACGAGAGAAAGGGAATCACCTGCTTCCAAAAGGAAGTAAAAGTGCATTTGACAGTTCACTAGAACCCAAATTTAAGCTTCCTCCAACTGATGGCAGGATTGGAACAGCTTTTTACCTACCTTCTACTTACTTTCTCTTTTAGCATCTACTGTTAGCTACTGTCAGTGTTCCCAATACCTGCTTTTTCAACACCACATTTTATATTTAGAGGTATGCAAGATCTAGAGGGCAGAGTGTAGGCAAGCCTGACCTCTGCACAAGAAGACAGACTTTGTATGGGGTTGGTTTGCTTGGCAAAGTTTTGGTAGTGGGGGTGCGTGGGGGGCATGTGTGCTACAGGGGTGGCGTCTGCAAGAAGCTGCCAGAAGCTTCCCCTATGTCTGACAGGGCCAATGCCAGCCAGCTGCAAGATGGATCCGCTGCTGGCCAAGGCCCAGCCCATCAGTGACAGTGGTAGTGCCTCTAGGATAATGAATTTAAGAAGGGGAAAGCAAAAACACTGCACAACAAACTGCAGCCAGGGAGAAGAGGGAGGCTATGCAAGCGCAACAGCTCTGCAGACACATGGGTCACTGCAGAAGCGGGGGAGGGGGAGCTCCAGGTGCTGGAGCAAATTCCTGGGCAGTCCACGGCAAGGCAGGCTGTCCCCCTGCAGCCTGCAGAGCCCTCAGGGGAGCAGATCCCCACCTGCAGCTTGGGGAGGACCCCAAGCCAGAGCAGGTGGATGCCCCAAGGAGGCCATGACCTGTGGGCAGCCCAAGCTGGAGCAGCTCCTGGCAGGGCCTGTGGCCCCATGGGGAGAGAAGCCCAGGCTGGGGCAGGGCTAGCGCCCCCACGGGGGACACGGACTGGAGGAGGCTTTGTCTGGGGGGCTGCAACCTTTGGGGGGGACCCACACTGGGCCAGTTTGTGGAGAACTGCAGCTGTGGAAAGGACCCACACTGGAGAAACTTGTGGACAACTGTCTCCTGTGGGAGGGACCCCACGCTGGAGCAGGGGCAGAATATGAGGAACCATCCCCTGCAGAGGAAGTAGCAGCAGAGACAAAGTGTGATGGACTGACTGCAACCCCCATTCCCCATCCCCCTGAGCCACACTGGTGTAGAGGCAGAGAAACTGGGAGTGAAGCTGAACCTGTGAAGGGGGGAAGGGGGTGGGGGGGAAGGTGTTTTTAGGGTTTAGTTTTCTTTCTCATTACCCTACTCTGATTTGAATGGCAATAAATTAAGTTTCCCCAAGTTGTCTGTTTTACCAGTGACAGTAATTGCCAAATGATCTCTTCCTGTCCTTATCTTCACCCACAAGCCCTTCATTAAACTTTCTCTCCCCTATCCAGCTCAGGAGGGCGGTGACAGCAGCTTCAGTAGGTGCCTGGAGCTCAGCCAGGGTCAACTCACCACAGGCTTCTATTTAGGAGCTCTGGTAGCTGCCATACAGTTAGGATTTGATGTAACTAGCCGAAACGTTATCTGTGCTCTGCTTTAGAAGTTAGGCTCTGGATTTACAGCTCACTGCTTGTTGAGGAGAAAACAAAAACAAAAGCTCTTCAGCAGAAGTGGGTGGGTAGATGTGGCAGTTTTAGATAAGACAGAAACATCTAGCAGTGAAACAACCCCCAAATTACAGTTCATCAATCTCTGCCTACTCTGAGTAAGCACGCATGCTTGAGCCAGGCTGAGTGCCAGTCTGCGACAGGAATGGGTTATCTCAAACAGCAAATGGTGATAGGGGGCACTGGCTTCTGGAGGAACACACGAGCACACGGCACACCGCATGCACTCTGCAGCGCTCTCCTAGACAGACTACACATTTAACAGTAAGAAGAGGCAGGGAAGCCTGGACTGAAGAATCCTTTAGCATCTGTTTTCTTTTTCTACTGGGACTAGGAAACAGAGCTTGTAAAGTGCATTAATAATAGTAACAGAACTCTAGTTATGCAGACTGAGCTGGTACTTCTTACTTACCATTGATAGGCTCTCCACTTTACCATTTGTCTGCTTGTGTAGGAAATACTGAGTGAGGAACTGGTTGATTGTTGGAGCTGCCAAATCAAATGACAAAACCTTCAAAATTAAGTGCTCCATCCTTAGAACCTGCTTCTTGGTATAGGTGTCATCTGTGATGTAAACAAACTCTGCTACTTCAGGAGGGTAGATTTCTTCAAATTTTCTGCCAGAAGAAATATAGTTATGAGCAAATAATTCAGTACTAGAAGACCAGATAACCAGCAGCATTTAATGAAAGCCAGCATGCCAATAGAAATTCTGACTTGTGAAATAGCTGGGCACTGCTACCAAACAACTTTGCTGCTCTTGGTTCAGCAGCCCTTGAATCAGTAGAATTTGAAATTGGAGAGCTACCATAGCCTGTTATTTTAGCACAAAGCAATTTGGGTCTCAGAGTTACCAAAATTCCAGAAGAACCTACCAAACTAATAGATGGTGCAAGCAAAACTTCCTTTCCACATGCCTCACACATATTCCCTTCAAAGACTGTTCAGAAGCCTGCTGCTGCAGCTAGAAGTAACGAGTCCTCCCATTAGAGCAACCTACAAAGCTAGCCTAGAAGCTTGCTTGCATAGTTCCATACAAACTGCCAAGCTTTTAGGTGGGTAACTCCGATTTTTCTTCTAGCGTGAAGCCCTCCCGAGTCAGTCTGGCTATAGGCAACAGAAATGCAATAGCCACAAGATTCCCGCCTGTATGAGACCAGCAGGTAGAATTTTAAATTAAGCAGTTTCACTTACGATGCAAGAAGCATAGCTGCAGTACCCACAAGCTGGAGTTTTCCTCTCAAAACAGACATTGAGGAAAGAAACCTGTCAATGTAATTTACAGCTAAGTGCAGAGTTTCATTCTGTAATTTGTATTCTTCTCCAACTTCCACCAGCCAGTCCACAAGAATAGCCCGCATGTTGTTTGTGATATCAGGTTGTTTCTTCATGTAACCCATTTTAGGCTTGCATTTCACCTGTAGGTTTAGATGACAGAGATAAGATTTAGAATGGACCAAGTGCTGGCAGGGAAGCAAGTGTTTAAGCTCCATTTACCACAGTTTAAACAGATCAGAAGTAAACAGTGCTAAGTCTAGTTCCTAGTACTAGGATCAGTAAGTTATATTTCCACAGTCTTGCTTTCCAGCTTCTCTTCAGCACATGGCACAATCAACTTCATCATGGGAAACCAGTCTTGTGTTCACAACTGTGGACACAGCATCTTCAGTTCTCTATTTCTAGCAAGCTGATTTAGTCACTGTAGCAGTAACCAATGTTTAGATGCATTTGCCAACCCCAACCCCCCCCCCCCCCCAAACTGTAAACAAAGAAGAAAAGAGACAGCAGCTCACCTCCATTTCCCTGAGGTACATATGGATATCGCCGATATAGTCTGGCACGTTATTAACATTTGGCTTTTTCTCTTCTGGTTCTGAGCTTATTGAAATATCCAATTTACTTGGAGAATCTAAGCAGAAGACAACAGCCTTGTTAAAATGGCCACCGTCAGACCATTCCCTGGCAGTACAGGGAACTACCCTGTCCTGTCCCACATCAATGGCAGCTCTCCAGGGCGGCTGGGCCTCTTGTCTCCCAGACAGGCAGAGAGGGCAGACTAACTAAAGCTCAACTACACAGTGAGGTGAGGGGGCTTTAGGAAAGCCAGAGTGTTACTGTAACAGAGAATGTTCCCATCCCCCTTCCTCTTCTTCACCTTGAGAACCAAGGGATGGAAAACTCTTTTTGCAAGCACACAGTGCTCAGGGCATCCTGCGTTACCTTATAACAGAGACGTGAATCCTATCAGCTTAGCTATTACCCCTTAGAACAGGGCTGGAGTACCAGAGCTTTTTGTTGACTGCAGAAGTGGACCCTGATGAAGTTGGCCCTTGGATATTCATGCATATATTACAGAAAAAGGATCCGACAGCTCACATTTCTTAGGTACTAGGAAAAGCTCAAAACTTTTGCACTGGTACAGGAAAAAAGTCTGTTGAGTCTCAGAATCTGCCTGAGTAAAGTCCCCTTCTTGCTCTACAGCAATAGCAAAGGGCGAGGCTTTAGGTGTTGCTCTTCTCTGCAATCTGGTTTCTCTCTCAAGGCATCGATAGCTGAGAGCATAAAACTACCGACAGAGAGGAGGTGTTAGGAGCACAGAGGCTCGAGTTCTGGAAAGCTCAGCTGGACAGAAAGGCTATTGCATCTTAAGGGCAAGCTCAAAGGAAAAAAAACGGTGTCAGCAACTGAAAAGGTGTCTTTTGGGCCAAGCCATGAGGGTGGCGAGGTGCTGGCCCAGGCTGCCCAGAGCAGCTGTGGGTGCCCCATCCCTGGCAGTGCTCAAGGCCAGGCTGGACGGGGCTGGGAGCAGCCTGGGCTGGTGGCGGGTGTCCCTGCCATGGCAGAGGGGCGGGACTAGGTGGTCTTTGAGGTCCCTTCCGACCCAAACCGCTCCATGACTATGTGCCAAGCGGCTGCCGGCCGCGCCGCCCCCACTGGCTCGGGAAGCCGCCCCCGGGCAGCGGCTGGCTGGGCACGGCCGCCCCCCGCGGCTCCCGCGGGAAGGGTCCCGGGGCCGCAGCGGCGGGGCCGGCGGGACGGGAGCGCGCCGACGGCCGCCAGCAGCGCCGCCCTCCCGGCGCGCACGGGCCCGCGGGGCGTCACGTACCGAAGCTGATGTCCATGGCGTTGTCCAGGGGCGCCAGCGGCCGCCGCAGCCCCACGGTGCAGATGGCCGCACGCAGCCCCAGCGCCGCCTCCTCGCTCTGGGCCGTCGGGCCGCCCCGCCGCCGCGGCCGCTCCCCGTCCGGCTCGTCGACATGGATGGTGAAGGCCTGCTGCTGCTGCCCGCCGCTCGGCCGCCCCGCACAGGGGCCCTCATCGCCGCTCCGCGCCGCCTGCGGGGGAGAGCGGCCCGTCAGCGCCTCCACCGGCCCGGCCCGCCCGCTGACAGCTGCCCCAGCCCTCCCGGCCCTCCTCACCTGCGGCGGCTGCCCGGACCGCTGCTGGGCGCCCCGCAGCAGCCCCAGCACCACCCGGGGGCCGGCGGGCGGCGGCGCCTTGCCGCCCGGGAGGACGTTCTCCTGGTTCTCCTGCCCCGCCAGCATGGCCGCGCCGCCACAGCACGGGGCGCGATGGACGGCAGCCGCCGAGTCTGACGCCGCGGCGCCGCTCTCGCCGTTCAAGTAGCCCGCGACTATTGAATCAGCCAATGAGGGGCGACGCCGCGCCGCGCGGCCTACGGGTGGCTGCAGGGGACACGCCGGGCGGGGCCGGAACGCGGCGCTCACTGGCAACGCCCCGCCCTGCCCCGCCCCCGCCCCGCCCCCCCGCCTCCCCTCCCCGGGCAGGAGGGGCCAGGAGCCGAGCCAGCGCAGCACGGCAATGAACGGCAAGAAACGCAGCGCGTTTAACACCATCCCCGCCCCGGCCGGGAGCTAACGCGCGGCTCGGCAGCCCTCAGCCCCCAACACAGACAGCGCCCCCGCCGCCCACGGGGAGGGTCTCGTACCCCCCCTCCCAGCAAACATCCCAGCTCCATCCAGCAGAATGCACGCATCGCCTCTCGCTCTGATCAAGCCTTCGAAAGCCAGCATCGCCAGGCACGCCTGCTGCCCGGGAGCAGCCTGCCGCACGCTGCCTCTCGCTGCACAGAAAGCTTTTCTGCGAAGAGGGTGTTCGGTATTTCGCAGGCAATTCCAAGCGTGCTTTAGCTGCCAAGGACACCACGTACAGCGAGACTCCGCATGCACTCAGCACTTTACAGATACGCAACAGCTGATGGGAACTGTGTGACTACTGTATTCTGTACAATAATGAGTATGAATCAAACCAAAGAGTTGACAGTACAACGAAAGAGTTAAAAGTGTTTTTCTTAAAAATTGTTTTGGACTTAGTATTGAACTGCTTTGACTAAAAAAAAAAAGTAATAAAAATGCTGCTTTTTTCCTTGTCAGGCTGTAGCTTCAAAAAAAGCAATTAGTCCATCTTGATCACAGCCATCCAGAATTTCCAGAAGAAGAGGAACTTTAGTTTTCACATTAGTGCCTTTAAATTTAAATTTATCTATGAAGAGATCCGTGATCATACCTGCAAAGGTAAAAATCCCAAGATTTATTATTTGCCTTGTTTTCATTATGAGGTATCTCTACTTTTAAGTCATTCTTATATACCCACTATTCTAGTCGATTCGGGGTTTAGAGACAAGAACTCTTTCTAAACTTGATGTTTTAAACAATGATTTAATTTTAAACAAGCCCAAAACGCTGTCAGAACAGCCCGGATTCCAGCTCCATCCTGAAGCATGTATTTCTGCCTTAAATTACCCACATCTGAAACACTAAAGAGAGGAATTATCACAGGATGGGTAATGTGGGCTCTGCTTAGCGCTGTATACACACAGGCTTATTAAAGCCGGTGCCTGGCAGATTCCCCAGGCAGAAAGCTGTACAGGCAGCACCAGGGAAGGTTACATCGTTTCCTTCACTAAACTAGATGATCTAGGAGTCTCTCCACCCCATGTGCATTTTTCTGTTTTTCTGCCCTCTTGCAAAGCTTAACCACTCAGAACTTAATTGCTCATTTACCCTGTAAGCATTCTTAAATGCCATCCTGAATTTGAATACAATCCTTAATCATGTCCAGAAAGACAACGATCATCCAAATATAGGAAGCTATTAAACAAAAAATTGAAAAGTCACTGGCATATAATTCTGGTATTTTTGTTCTCAGTGACACGCTTGTGATGCCAAATCAATTTTAGAAGTTTTTGGGTGACCAGTTCTTGAGAACCTCAAGAGTTACTCAAATTTGTAGTAGCATACAAGCCATTTTCAGTATGTCCTAAGTTTTACTGCCTCACCTCTGACTTCAGATTTGTATGATCAAAACCATGATGTAACTATGCAGCCTCAGCTGTATGACCAAATGGACATCCATGCTTGGCATACCTATAGCTGTCCTGAAGCTACCCAAGCCCACCCACTTACCACATTATTTCAATCCTGCTAATACTGACTCCATAACTCTTTCAGTCATGTCCAGCATGCTCTCTGGACATTGAGCTGCATTTAAATGAAAGTTAGAACTGATCAACTCATCAACAAACCGTAAAGTCTCTCGAGATGTGCAGGTTGCCTCTTGTATTCCTCGAGCAGCTGATCTGCCTCTTCCAAAATGCTGCGGTACTTTGGTAGCAGGAAGTCCACATTTCCTTCATGAACTTGTAATTCCTCAAAGATATTTTAAATCATAAGAATTAAGAGCAGTTAAGCATCATAAGAGAGCATAAAAGCAAGAAGAGATTAAGCTTGGGTCTAACAGGAGGAAGTACTCTCAGAGGCAAGACAATCCCCTTCTAAACTGGCAAGAGTTATTTTCCAAGTGCCTCGTTTTCTAGCCGTCTGATGAAATGCCAGATGTTACTTGTCACTTTATAGACTAGATTTTCAAAATTCTGCATATTACAGCCTCCAGCTCTGAGTTCCTGCCAGAACAGGATCACACGCAGCCCAGCCCTCTGCAGAATCAAGACTGATGAAGGCTTAAAGCCTTCACCGGGCCTTCGTTTTTAGAATAAGTAAACTCCTAGAAAGTATAGCACATGCTAAAGACTGAAGGTAAAAAGCAAACTCTGAAAGTAATCACTGAATTCGTGGCAGCAAAAAGTTTTAAAGACTTCTCTAAAATGCCCTGGGGTCTACCATCAGACCAGCTTCAGATGGTCGATAGTATAGATCTTTTTATCCTCCATAGAAAGACTGTTCTTGTCTAGATGAAAGGTAATTATGCTGTGCGTCGTGAACTTGCTGGGATAACAGCCTTCATCAATCATATTATTTTACTACCTATGAATAAGATATTAACCAAAAAATGACTGACAAAAAGACTTGTCAAAGATTTGCTGACTCAAAAAAGCCTACAAGCGAGATGTGCAACATCATTATTATTGTATAAACATAACATGCAGTAAGAATAAATTCTCTATTATTCTCTGCCTCTCAGATTTGCTAAATCAAGCCCAAGCAAAATACTTTCAGTGGTAATGAAGATACATGCTATTCTCACAGGCAGTCAGTTTTTTTTATTAACTACAGAACTCTGACAGCTGGTATTTGGTTCCCCCAAAGGACAAGAGAGAACTGGCTGCCCATTTTCACCCACTCCCCAAATAAATACCAAAAGACATGACGGCAAGTTGGCTGCTGGAAACAGTGCAAGAACTGAGACACACTGCCTAACTGGTACTTCCCAAAGACTAACCGTTGAGGAGGAGGGTATTAGATAGGGGGGTATTAAGGTATTAAGCAAAGAGTAAAAAGCAAATAATTCAGAAACTATGACACACTGCGATGAAGTTCCAAAGCAAAGAAGTCGCATCTGGCCTGGATGATCATTCTCAGATCTAAAAAACTTTTGAAGGTTAGTGGAAAGAGACACAGAAGGAACTGGAAAATAACAGCAGGCAGAAAGAGAACGTTAGGTGATAAAGCTGGCTGCCTTTTACTGTCCGATTTAGGCATCCTCAACATCAGTCAGTAATCCTACATGTTATTCACTAGCTACACAGCACAAATGGAAATTTGCCTCAAAGAAGTCTGTCTCCTGAATAATTAAAATACATGTTCTGGGAACAGAAACGGAACAGATACCAGTATGACACACATCTGACTTAAGCCATACAGCTTGGTATCTGACAGCATAATACCGCATAAAAATCCCTTCATGGGAGTTCAGGTACTTACCCTTAAAGCATCTATTAAGTGAACCTTCTTGGCCAACAGCTGCTGATATTCTAATTTAGGGTGGATAAGCTTTAATGTGTGCCTCACAGATTCTTCATTTATGTCTAGTAGGGAGTGAAAAAAAACCCAAAAACCCAACAAGCAAATGAATACTACATATTCCATTTATGAGAATATAAAATGAAGTCAAGGACAACAAAACAGAAACAAAAGTTTTACCATATGATATGTTGAGATTAATCTTCCTTTTAGTAGCCTCTTTGGAAAGCACATCTTTTAGGATGGATATTGTAGAAATGTTGTCAGACTTGAAACATCCCTCACCTTTTCTATAAAGGAAGAAAAACTTTAAAAGAACAAACTTAAATGCACATCCATGCATTAGATTTGTCCCTATGTTCAAACAGAAGGCCTGTAAATCAATGCCCAAATCGAAGAAAACCACCTCTGTAAAGGTCGCAACGATTCTCCATGTATCGGGTGGCTCTATACACACCTACGTTATTCCCTTCTTCCCAGCGTAATCTTGACACAGAACAGTTTGTTCCAGTAAATAAGACACAGTGGTGTACACAAATCTTGAAGTTGTTATCCTTACTGTATGGCACAAAGGTCATTCAAGTGAGATTCCCGACTGTATTCATTCCTCCTAAGTTTTATCATTGCAATACCTTGAAGCAAAACAGCAAGCTTCGATACCAGAAGGGAGAAAAAATACTCTCCCTTTCCCCACAAAAAAATCACCACCCAACAGCTTTCTACATTATGAGTAGACAAGACGTATGGCAGGCTGGGAGCAGGCTGCAATCTGTACAACAATTATTTTTCCCCTGCTTTATAGTTCCATTTTCAGGTGGGCATATATGACTTGCTGAAGGAAGATGTAATTAATTTGAGAACACAGTATTAAACACAGAAATAGTATTTGAATTAATATAAATTGCAGAAAAAGGTTTTCAGCTCAATGCTTATCACGTTTTTGTTTGCATGTGCATTAAATACCTTTTAAGTTATTTCTGCTCCTCAAAACAAAAAAGGAAGTTAGAAAACAACAGGCATTACACAGTATTTTCACTATATTAGTTAGCTATGTTCCTTAAATTCTAAAAGCAAGCCATCATCTCAAAAAATCTATCAAGCCTTTCTGCCCTGGCAATTTTGTTTTTTGGACCAGCTTCAGAAAAACCCTATTCAAGTTACAGATGGCATCATTACCAGATAGTTCTCACTCCTGGCAAAGTTTGACAACCCTTTTTAAAAAGACTCCCGTCTTCTTTAATGGGAGTTTTGATGGGGATGAGAGTGGAGAGGTACATGTATGAAATGGTACTTGCAGACTGGTAAAGAATGAAAAAGACAAAAGGCCCAGCACAGTCACATTGCGCTTTAGTAATAATTGTATCTTACCTGTAAGTACTTTCAAGCTGTGTACCCAGGAAGGTGTTCTGAAAATAAAAGGTGATACTTTCTCCAGCGGGAGTCTTTTCAGGCACCTCAGGCAAGCAAAACACAACCCACGAGTGAATTTCAGCAAAGCTGAACTGGCCTTTGAGCGTCAGTGTATTCATGGGTCTGTGACATTATGAAATTAAAAAAAACAACCAACCAAACAAAAAACCAACAGTTAGTAATTATGATGGAAGGGCACTGTCACTGCACTGGTTATCCACATGAAAAAAGTTTAGTTCCACACAGTGGTTTCCTTTTAATCAACACCCTGTAGAAGGTCAGGTACCTTGCAAAGTAGTTAAGTGCTGTGGATTATGGCTACTTTTCAGTATTTCAAGAAGCTATGCAGACATTCAAATTTTATCTCCTACTTGGCATGTCAGAACTGGATAAGAAACTAGCTGGAAGGTTTTGACATACCTTGTTTCAAGCTGTTAAACCTGAAACTTATGACCATGGCAAATATGACTAAGAGCCTCAACGGCTTCCCATGCTGTAAACCACAGGCATAACACTTGTATCAAGAACGAGGCGCAATGGAGCTCATTTGCACACAAAAGCATTTGGTATCATTCCTTCAATCTATCAGCTTTGTTTTGAAGCAAAGCAATGCCTTGGTGGCAACAGAAGGTGTTAACTGAGGGTGGGGGAAAAATATCAAGTAGGAACTGCATAAAATACTGGGTTCCTAACAGAGAGATAAGCAGGGGTGGGGGAAGTCTTGGCTCAGTTCTGGAGCCAAATTAAGCTATAGGAAAAAATTACATTAAAAGGGTGGAGGGGAGAATGAGGCTGGAACTGAGCCTGTGGTTACTAGTACAGGGGAGCTTCCTTTCTACCACACCCTCAGCTCTATCAACACATGCGGCTACGCTATAACCCAGGTCAGTAAAATGAAAAATGACCTGAAAACAGGGATTAAGAACAACAAGGAAAGCAGGAACCCATCAAACCCACACATTCTGTCAGAAAACCCGTAAAATGGGCTCAAAACTGTAGGTTAGGAGTTAGAAATGACATACTCAAGTTCATAGAATCAATGTTGTAACAACCGGATTTTGACAGTTTTTCAAGAGAAAAAGGCATTGATTTTTTCTTTGCAAATACCTGTCGTGGTCAATAGAATGAGTTCTCTGATGAAGTGAAAGTGGTTTAATTTGATATTGATGAACTTGGCAGGTTTTTGGTTGAATCCTTGGTGTTACATATGCTTGAAGTGTCCCATACTGTCCTTCAATTGATCGAACCTGCAGAAATAAAAGCAGAGCCCAGAAAAAAGAACAAAAGGGAACAGATTAAGTTATCACGACTTGGAAAATTGGTGGGTACTCAAAATAGATTAAAGAAAGACTGTAGTACTTCAAGAATATTTAAGAGTACTGTATTTACTTGATAGTGCTATTATAAATAGAGCAGATCAAAAATGTTTTAGAACTAGATGAAGTAGTGGCCAATGAAATGCTGCTGTATTAAATGAATGAAATTTTAAGTAAAGAAAAACCACTAACTTACTTTCTGATCAGTTAAAATAAAAAGTCTGTAATTTGTGTTGAATTCTTCAGTGGCTTGCCCTGGTTTTGGCTGGGATAGAGTTAATTTTCTTCTTAAACTGGTACAATGCTGTGTTTTGGACTTGGTATGAAAATAATGTTGATAACACACTCATGTTTTAGTTGTTGCTAAGTAGCGCTTGTGCTAAATCAAGGACTTTACAAGTTTCCTGTGTTGGCCAGTGAGCAGATGCACAAGAAGTCGGGATGGGACACAGCCAGGACAGCTGACCTCAACTGGCCAAAGGGATGTTCCAGACCATGGGATGTCATGTTTAGTATATAAACTGGGGGGAGCTGGCCTGGCCAATCTCTCCTTGGGGATTGGCTAGGCATCATTCAGCAGGTGGTGAGCAATTGTATAGTGCATCACTTAATTTCCACCCCCACCCACCTTGTTTCAGTCCTCTCTCTTTATCTCTCCTTTTCATTACAATTTTTGTCGCTGTTACTATTATGATTATTATTATGTTTTATTTCAATTGTTAAATTGTTCTTATCTCAACCCATGAGTTTTACCTTTTTTAGATTCCCCTCCCCATCCCACCACAGGGGCGTCAGGGAGTGAGCCGGCAGCTGCGTGGTACTTAGTTGCTGGCTGGGATTAAACCACCACAGGCCCCATTAGTATTGTTTTGGGTTTTCTTCAGTTATGGAAAAAATAACATTCTGTAGCAGTTAGGAGCCAAGAACAGATCAAAGAATTTAAGAGTAAACTGAATTTCACAATATGTGTTCACCTCTTCATAACATTCCTGAGCTATTTTTGGAAAAGTAAGGGGCCAGATTTAAGTTCAAGTCTCAGAATGCCCAACAAGCAGGACGTAAAAACACATTCAAGACACAGTGCGCACTCTCCACACCTCTGAGGACACAGCAATGCATCAATCACTTCTCTGCTGAGATCAGTTAGGCAGCCTGCAGTAAGAAGCCTGCCACTCACACAGAACTGCCAAGAAACAGGAGTGTCCCACCTACAGCACCAACACAGCCGTGAAAGTAGGCAGGAGAGCTACCGAAATAGCTTCGTAAAAACAAAAGAGCAGACCGGACTTCAAGTACAGGTTTGCTTTATAACCTTGGTTACACTTCTATTTTACAGGGTCTCAGAAGTCAAAAAAAGCACCGTTTTGTAGGAAGACATCCACATCAATGTTTTTAATAAAATCTAGTAAGTAAAGGATTCTCTTTGGCAGTAAAATCACCAAGACTTAAAGGCTGTATTGTCTGCATGTGCACAGACGAAATACATGAAAATGAGCTCCGGGTGGCAGGTGTAAATCACTGGAGACCCTCAATGTGTTGCAGCAAGGTGGCAGTAGAACATGCGCAGACTGAATCCATCATATCAGGATACAAATGCAACACTGGTAGTACAGTGTTTTGATAATACACTGTGTTATGATGACACACTACAGCAAGTTTATAAAGGCTTTTTTTGTGGGAGAGTGAAAAAAACCCTCTTTTTGTGTATCGTGAATGCATTTGAATAATTTTTTCTTGAGCTATTTACCTCTTTACCTAGCATCTTCAATATTACAGGTGGCCAGGGTCACAATACTAAATTAAGAGAACTGAGACACAGGGAGATAAAGAGACCTGCTCAGAACCAGTAAGCACACTAACAGCATTTCTTAAGAAGGGGACCTGGAAAATAAGAGTCTTAATTCTGCACACTAGGTCCACTATTGCAACCTCACCAAAAAACAGTTAACCACCCCCAGCTTCCCTACATTTGGTGCATCTTATGCAGGCTTAAATTTCTAATGGTAATCTTTTGACTGAGAGTTTTACATAAATGAACACATATCAGAATAGGAGGCTGTAGAGTTAGGCGACAACATGAAGAGAAAACATAGAGCCTGTGTGCATGTGGAGGACCTTCCTAATTATGACTTCCTTCCTTATTTCCCCTGGTGACAGCCACAAAACACGTGAATTTAGTGGATCATTAAAAATAAACCCCAAAACATTCACACGTCTTTAGTACAATAAACATAGAACAACAGGATTTGCTTCCTCTCCAAACCACAAATCCAGCCTACATTCCCTGCTTACTTCCCAGCATAACTTCCTTTAAACACTTCCAGGGACAAACAGTGCCAGAGCTTGCTTTCCCACACCTCTCTCCACCAAGTTCCATACACTGTCTCCAGAACCCAGTACTTTCACAATCTGCAATTTTCCAGCTGCTTTTGTCTTAGGGACACGCAAGAAGGATCCAGGCTCTCCCCTGAAGTAACACACTTTTAGAAGCCTCTGGAAACCCTACAGGAAAATATAAAGCCCCGGAGCAGAAGGTCCAGAGGAAACAAGAAGCAGCAGAAATTGGACTGATCATTCGCTCAGGGTAAGCGGTCAGTCTGGGCAAAGATCTTTCCATTCCTAAGCAAACATCCACATAACCATTAATTTATTACAGAAAATATTTTGGAGCATTTTACCTTAAGTTCAAGCCTTGTAGTATTTGCTTGGCATCGGTATGTTGCAAGAAGGAAGTTGCTATTTGGCTGTAAACAGCAAAAAAACAGAAAAATAGTAAGAAACAACTCTCTTGATTCACAAAAGCTCTACTGGGCTGTTTTAACCGTAGACATGTACAGCAAAGTTTCTGCTATTTATGTACAGCTATTTTACAAAAGTTAAATACAAAAAAGTAATCTTTGGTTCCCTTGAATATTCTGATTCATTTTAAGTATGGTAGAATTTAAAAGATTTCTCTATATAAGGAGAAATCAACTGAAGCCCCTTATAAGCTTTAATACCACCACAAAAATGACATAGGTATCTACTTTTCATCTGAAGAATGCATGTCAGCCTGCCCCACTCATCTGCAATACTAGTCCAACATCCAAAAACTAGTAACAGATCAGTAAGAAAACAAACCCCAAAAAGCTAAATTAATAATCATAAATTAAAAGAAACGTAAAATAAAAACTTGATTTCTGAAAGCTCCAGCGTAGACTAACGAATGTGCAAACAGCTCTTGAAACTAAAATACTTAAGAGGACTGTTACAAGGAAAAGGACTTCACAGATTCTGATAATGCTTAGGTAGTTCCTGGATTTTCCCCCTGGCCCTACGCATTATTAGTAACTTTGTAAGTAAGTTTATTATATAAAAAATGCACTTAAACATATGACTCCCCAAACAGCAGAATATTCACATTCTAAAGTGATTTTTAAGAGAGAAGCTAAGTATGAAATACAATGTTTTTCATCTACATTACTTTGAAGTAAATATACATATGTGTGTGATACTGGCAAATCCAGAGAAGGAAAAAGCAATCATGCATGTGTCTTTCGCATTCGCGATCAGGCAGAAAAAAAGCAAGCAGTTGCTCCTGGATCCTCTTGCACACGTTTAGCTTTGCCTTAGGTCAGCACCTGTTACTAACTCCTCATTCTGCAGCATCTCTAACAAAGCTGAGCTCTCCAAAATTACCAAATGAGTAATTTAACTCAATATATTTAATATATTACAAATATACAAGTCCCAATTCTATTTTTACCATACAGTATTAAGAGCTTTCATCATGCGATCTCTATAAATATCATCTTTTTTGTTTCACTTACCTCAGAATCACAGCTGCTAAAACTAACAACAGCAGAATTTTTATCCACATCCAGCAAGTCTATTGGGACATCACTCTGCAGAACACGTGAAGATGGGAAAATAAAGAGCTTAAGTGCCAGCGTAGCTTCTAATGCATTTATCTTCTAACTGTCATCACTTATTTTAATAAGGGAGAGGCAACGACTGCTTCATCCAACAGACATGCAGCTTACTACTTAATCCTGGAGTAACATGATGATCTTTTATTTCCTTATGGATTCCTGAACTCTTGTGTGTCCAGCTTACAACAACTACAGTATAAGATGTGCAATTATCTTTCGGACATGAAAGTATACTTCATTTACATGCCTGACAGATATTCATGATTGAAGTGTTCCCATGTTTCAATAGGGGGATTACAATATTCGTTCAAGAAATGAAGTATCTTCCTTTTAACATAATTGTTAATGATCCTTTTACTTACAGTAACGCTTCTGACACAGACTACTTCTTATCTAGATGTCATTTCACTAGAATTAAAATTAAATCTAACACTTTTAAAAATTAGATCAAAGGGTATTCAAATGATTAATTACTTAATTTGGTGCTGCTTTGTAACTCCACTAAGTATCAGGAAACACTGATAAATACACAACATACTTCTTAAAACAGAATTTTAAAAGCAGTTTCATTGTCTTCTCACAGCAGAGGAATACCAAATACTGCTTTCTATTTCTTTAAAGAAGAAGCCAGCTCTAAACTCTACAGTAAATTCAGGGATAGATTAAACAATTTTATTATTCCTCACTCAGCTATGGAAACAGCAGGTACTACAGAGCTGCATATTAGCTGTAGCTTCACAGTGCTCCAGTAACATCCTTAATAAAAATAAGATTTTTATTAAGAAGTGAAAAATAAAATCCGACAGTAGCACTCTCCCACGTGTTATGGCAAATTCACCTCACAAATTCCTCCTTGTCAAATTTTTCTCCCCATGTATATCCCAAAAGAAAGCAATTCAGTACCACCACTCTTTCTGACTACCAAAGATAACATTAATTGCTGCTGAGGCAGTAGGAGAAATAACTAATTAAGGTCACTCTACTTGGCAGGAGTATTTATCACCAACTGCACCCAAATCAGATGCTGTTCCACACTGAAAGTGCACAGGTGGCCCACACCCTTCTAAAATTAATTTTCTGCTACAGAGGATACTTAACTGGGAGAGTGAGAATCTGCGCCTCGTTTAGGATATAGTGAGTTAATCCATGTTTAAATAAGGAGGGACATGCGAAAACAAGTTACATAGAAGCCTGCTAGTGCAGCAGGCATTTTGGTCTATTTTGGTCATGTAACGTTGCTTTGTTCAATAAAGGTTTGAGTTGTATTTGGCCCCTAACAAGCCCTTACAACAGTTACTTGAACGTTACAAGGCTATACACTTCAATTCCCTCTTATAACAATGCAGACATTAAAAAAAACATATACTTCAGATACTGTAACTCAGCTTTTTGAAGCAGAAAGTCTCTGAATGTTTTATTTACATATCAAGAAAGCCAAGAAGAACAAAACCACACTCACCTGTACCAAGACATTATCTATAGCTGTCTGCACCTCCAAGATGAGGCTGTAGCTAGCATCATCCTTATTTAATGTAAACTTATCATTCACACTAAACGCAGGTACTGATGAAACAGCAGTACTGGACTGGGCAGACTGCTGGTATTTTTCACGTTCCTGAAGTACTTTAATCTGTAAGTGTTCCAACTCATTCCTAGAAAAGGGAAACCATATATAATGTCTTTGAAAAAGCAACTATAAAAGCTACCCCAGAAATTAAGTTGATTAAGCTTGCAAGGCAATCATGTTTATCTTCTGTCCACAATTTTCCAACCAGAAGTGACTGCTAACTCCCCTTCCATCTACATAAGAAAGATAAAAATTGAAGTCTATATGACATGAAAACGTAGCTTCTAGCATACCTTGCCAAGAGAGATTTCTATGAGTCACAGGAAAGGGCAACTTTTTTCCTTCAAGAGGACAACACATTTTGAATTATATGCTAATGACTATTTTCCTCCCATCATTTAGAGGCTATAAGCAGCATTGGAAGAAGGGAATCTTATCTTGCTGATACGGAGGATGAAGGCCATTAAGACACCATCATGTGAGGGCAAGATAAAAGAGAGACTGTGAAATGAGGCTGCTATTAATTTCTACTTTGAAAGGGCTTGACTCTACTTCCAGATACATTAACGATATAGAAAATCTAGTGAGATAGGAAGCAAAGATGACATTTCAGCTTTTAACATTTCAGTTCTTCTACTTAAATTTCTTTATAGTGCAATTACCTTAAGGATGAAATCTTGTTCTGCATTTCTTGACTTAATTTTAGTTCTTCACCTGATCCACCTTCTCTATGGACAGGTTCTGTGGTCAGTCCTGTCAGCCAGCCTAAACCAATATATGAAGTTTATATTCCTTATAAGCTATAAATACAAGACTTCACTCAGCTTTTGTATGTGCGGAGCAATGTTTGTTCCAGATACTGGGTAGAGAGAATCGAGACTTGAACTTAATCCGTTCTTTTTGCTGTTGTTAATCTAGACACTGAGCATGGTTTTTTATGGGTTTAATTCTTAACTTATAGATTGGAAATCATTACTTATTCTTTTTCATGAAGCACTTCGAACAATAAATCCCTCTGTGGCAGTTTTTAACCAAGCACTTAAGTATTTTCCCACCTCTCTTTCTCCAACAAAACCTTGAATAATTGGCAGTACTATAGTTGAAAACAAAACAAAAACAAAACCTGTGCAATGTGTTTACAGCAAACTGTATGTTGCACTGTGTGTTTTGAGACGGACTGCTGCCGGTTGAAGTGTGTGTATGGAATAATCATCTTTTTGTTTACTTAAATTACATTTACTTATAAAAGCAAATACTAAATGATTACACCCTGACACCTCAGGTATGATATATGGACTTGAACGGGCATTTATGGCTCTAGTTACCTCATCTAATGCATGCAGACAGTAAGATAGGATTATTATTTTAAAATGTACCAGAGAAGGTGGCATCCACAATCTTTCACATTCCTCAGCAAGCTACTTCAGGTACCAAAAAGGCCCAATAATGGAGCATAAACTTTAAAAAAAAATCCACAGAAATCCTACGCTGCCAGGCTTCAAATCTAACTTTTACTACTCTAAGGCAGTACTTTTCCTGATCTGCCAAACTGAAATCTACTTCACATACTACCAGAGTTTACTTTTGAAAACCTGCTTTCACTTTTTTCCTTCTTCTATGATTCATGGATCTTTATAACGCTCCCGCTGAAAGAAGCCACAAAGGGCTTTGGCCACAGTATTGCTGCGGCCTATCATACCAAAACAATTCATATGACGTGAGGTATAAGAAACTTTTAATCATCCAGAGCCTATCCAAAAGAGCTTGAACATCATTACTTCTCAAATAACTGACAACTGCATCTTGCCAAAATACATGAATTTGAATACGAAAGGTTTCAGTAAGCTGATTTTTCAGCACTGAAGATAATCAAAGATAGAAAATTTACAATCTTTTAGCTCCCAGCAGTTAACATATGTAGCATATTTACCATGGCCTCTGCAACAGCCAGGCCAATAGCTCGAATCCTACAGAGGGGCTGCTGAGATGCCTCACATGGGGAAGCTTTATTTTCTACTGAAAGCAAAATCAGCCCCACTTAAAGCCCTGTGAAGCTGAAAGGGAAGGAAATTTATGTAAAAGGCAGGAAAACAACAACAGCAAAAAAACCGTATCATATTATTTTTAATACAAAAAATCATAAACAATTCCTTTGGACATAACATATTAGTTACTTCACCAGTTAGGCAGCAGTCTATTCCAGAGAATAACCAGCCACTGTGTGACATGGTGGAACACATTATGAGTACCTCACAATATAAAACCACAGTTTCAGTGTAGGAAACATTTTTTTGAAGTGTAAATATTAAATTAGAAGAGGTCTTTTGAACAAAACATTATCCTGGTTCCGATCAGAACAAAAACGTCAAAGAGATGTGAGCTGTGCTAGCAACATAGCCTGCTTCATTTTTATCACATCATCGTACATGACATTTACTACGTAAATGATAGGAAGCTTACCTGAGTATGTGGATGCTAGAATTTCATCATACCCATCTTTTCCTACACAGCCACCCTGGATTGATGCAATACTCTCTGACAAAGCCTTCAAATAAAAGACATTCAAGCAGAGGGAAATATCACTGCACTCGTCATAGAAGTCGGGGGGGGGGGGGGTGTGTCGTGGAAGTTTAAGAGTTGTGCTCCTCCTATCTACCTACATAGATGTACAATATCTAGACCTACAAAAATCAGGGTGTTTTAACAAATGCATCCTGATTCTACTCTGCATAACAAAGACAAAAAAAAGCAGTTTAAATCAAAACACTGCTGGACAATATTTTTCCAGCAGGAATTTGCAATCTGACTGAAGGCTGAAATAATCTCTATGGATCAAATCTAGTATTTTAAACAAGTCATAACCAAAATAATTATGCTTAGTAAAGTCCTGAGAGCTTATTAGTATTTCACATATAAAACACAGATTATACATATCATAGGTTTGGTTTTTCACTGAGAGAGAAGCACTCTCTTAGATTTCACCCAGGAGATGCTTCAGCAGTCAACAGAGCCAGAACTTTTAACATACCCTCTACATAATTTTTATTTTTGCTCAAATCAAGACTACCCCCCTTTCTGGTTCTTAAATATTACAATATTGCTTTGGAGTTCCTATTGTCAACATTGGAGAGCTCATCAAATTAATAACAAAGCACACATTTTAGTAGTGGTGGTCTAATAAGTTTTGAAATACAGATTTTTTTTTTTTAATTCATTTTTACAGCAATGAAGAGTATGATGCAGGCTTACATGATCATATCGAAGGACAGGATCATCTGCGTTCTCAAAGTTATAGATTTCTAGGACTCCATCATCTCGTCCAACAAGCAATTCTTTAACTCCATCTCCCAGAATGTCAAAACTATCAATACATAAGATACCTAATGAAAAAACCACACCAAACCCGTTTACTTCATTTGTATTCATTTTTGACACAATAATACACAGGCCACATTCTGCTACACAGAAAGAGATTCTTAGTTATTTTTTAAGGTCTTATTCGTGCCATTTCTGATGAGCCCGCTAGAGGGGTGAAGTCTCTCACCTGTGCCTGTGGTTCAAGACTGAACGGTGGGTTTTACAGCAACCAATTCCAAATCAAAACCACTGAACAGAGACCCCTTCTGACGTTCAAATAGCCTGCTTCTGAGGCATTTCTTAATCTTCCTTCGTGAAACATTTCCCCAGATGAATTATTTCTCTGTCCACACTACTGTAACTTTGCCAGTTGAAGAAGCAAGCATTCTTTGTTTCCCATAATTGACTTCAAGCTATTGGTAAATGGACTACTACGAATTCTGACTAAAGCAACAGAAAGAGGGTTCTGACTTGTGCCAGACCTGGACCAGGTACTGCTACTTGACATGGTAACAGACAAACCCACTACTAGCACATGTGCATGTGGAACCAGCCTGTGACAACTAATCACATCTTGATAGGAAAGACAGTTAGGGTCTGGAAGAAGGAGAAAGCAGTGAAGAAAGTTTGTACGAGAATTAATAAGAAAAATGAGATGGAATTTAACTTTCATGACTTTTTCATATGAAAAGTAAGGATGTACTAGGAAGTGTTTTAAGAAAATAATCTGGCGATACCTTTTATGAGATAATGAAAATTTTAAACACATACATACAAATACCCACACACCTCTCTCTCTGTTTTATTCCTGGTCTTCTCCTTTGCAAAGGAGGATGAGCCAATAGACACTGCAGAAGCAGCATACCAAGGCTAAAATAGGGAAAGTGTTATACTGCGCTCTAATCAATTAAGTCTCCTTGCGGAGCTTTAATGAAAGCCCTGTTCCATTTTCAGGGAAAAATGCTTACAATGGCTTTTTTTTTTTTTAAGTAAAAAAAAAAAAAAAAAAAAGTCTTGCAGGGAAGATGCTAACCTTTCCTCTGAAGACATTCTAAGACCACTGAACATCTAAAAAATTTGGCAGGTATATCTGCACTTAGAAATAGTCACCAAGATGGTAAAAACATCAAGTAATCACATATGAATTAACTGTTCCAAATGTCACTTTAAAAATACTGTAAAAATGAAAGTATACTAAAGTACTCAAAATAATATGAACAGAAAACTCAGAGCAATACAAAATGATTAGAATTATTTATAAGAAGCGCAGAAGAATGAGAGTGTACCCATATTTATATCACATACTGACATAAGAATACTATGCCTCCAAAGTATCTATAGATTTCCCAATTACTATACTTGTAATAAAGCCTCAGATATGCTGAAAAGCTGAAGAGTGAGAGACTGAGACACATACCTCCTCTCTTTTTTTCATTTCCAATTTCCCACTTAGGTATAGGCTTGGAACCAGTAATCTGGGTAAGACCCAGTTTACCATCAGAAGTTCCATACACAATTTCTTCTCCAGAATCACCTAAACACATAAACTGAATTTAGAATTAATAAAATCAAGTACGCCAATTTTTTTATAAAATTTAAAGTATTGTGTAGTTACACTCTACAGCCGCAAGGAAAAAGAAAATACTAACATTAGTGTTGTGTAACAGAACCATCAGGCTTTAAAAACAAAAAGAAATACATGAAAACTGCACATGTTCTGATAATTTCTTTATGGCTGTCACTCTCCTGCATATGAATGACCCCCTGCACTGAAGTTCTGCCTAAAAAACATTCACAATCCAATATTTCAAATTTCAAAGACAGGCTATTAAATTGCCTTTACAGAAGAAAAGCAGAGATTCGTTCAGAACACACATCCAATAGTGAATGTTGTGTCAAGACTTGAGCAAATAAGAATTACTTTTCCAAACCAGCTCTGAATGTTGTTGTCACACAAACTTAACTGAAACTAAATTAAGCACCAGATTAACTCCCTAAAGCGATTTCGATCAGATTAGCAAGAAGGATGATCAAACTATTTTAAGCTTGATCCTTCCACACCTTAGTTTATGTAAGCTCTACTCAATATTCTCATCCATCCATGGATGGATGCAACTAGCGATTCTAGTTATGGAAAACCATGTGGAAGAGAAACCAAAGCCCCAAACCGACAAGGCCCCCAAAAGTCCAGTTCCTATCTACACAATGAGACCATCTTATATCTCACTGCTTTTGTAAGACTCTTTTGTATATATTTATTTGTATATAAGAAATAACTCTACATAGCCAGTTTTCTGTCGTGTTTTTAACACCAGCTTAAAAATCAAGGAAAAATGTAATTAACAATACAAGCAATAAAAATTTTAGAATACAGTAAAATAACATGATTCAGTTACGTGTATATTCAAAATGGTGTTACCCCCATTTCCATTGTTTAGAGAGAGAACAGTAGGTGGTCCAGGGACTTCTACTTCATACAGTAAATCAGATCCCTAAAGACAAAAGAGAATCATCCTGAATGAGTTTTGTCAAAAAGAAAAAAAAACACAACCCAAAAAACAAACCCACAAACAAATCCACACCAACCAAAACAAAAAAACCACCAAACCACAAAACACCAAACACAAAACAAACTCAAACAAAACCCCACAAGCATAAGAACAAAATTATTATGGATAATATCAACTGATATGCTTCACTTACACAAACTCTCAATACCTATGGGAGAACCATTTCTAAGCCAAAACAGGGTGAAGTCTATATAAATAAAACATAGGACTCTTGAAAGGTGTTACTATTAAAAATAATCCACGAATCTGTCTGGCAAATAAATTTGTTAAACCACTTAATATCACTCAGACTTGTCTCAACAGTAATTAGTGAAAACAAGAATTCCCAAACTGATAAGAGACCTACGCATTTAATTCCCTTATGCGAGCACTTTTAGTTAGAAGGGACCAATTTTTTATCTACTTCCACCAATAAATTCTGAAGCCTATTTATAGTGGGTTTATTAATTTTCATTTTACAAGTTTAGAAAAAAACCCCCCAGCATTATAGACAGTAACACTTCCAAGTAAGATACAGTATGCTTATCCTTATGATGTTTCAGCCATGCTAATAGGCTGATTTCCTTAAGAACTAGTCCAGTTCTATGGCATCAATACACAAAACATAAACAAGCAAGTATTCTGACCTGTAAAACTCTGAGGACTCTATCCTGACATGCAAGTACCGGTGTAATGCAATTCACTTTATCTACAGGAAGGCAGAGAACATCATTGATTTTATCTCCCGATAGGTAGTAGTGCTGGTCTTTGCAGTCGCAGTAATGGTTATAGATGTAGCTTGCACAAAGAAAGAGATCTGCTCCTGAAATATGCCTGAGAAAAAGAGAAGACTTCCTGCAGCATTTTCCAAGTATAGCTGCAGTGGTAAGTCTTTTAGCTTTACTATATTGCATGCACTATTGCTTGCAAATTCAAGGCATTAGTGGGCACCGCAAGCTGTTAAAAGTTTCTTATGAATGCTAAACCTACGTGATTTCTATAGTTCTCAAATTGTCTATTTTGTTTTCAGGTAAAATCCTAAGAATATCCTTACAGAAATTTCATTAATGTATTTTGATGATAATAATTCTTCTCAAGCCAGTTTGCAGCACCTTACAACACGATCAAAAAAAAAATTAAATTGTTCCTGCTCTGCTACAGGAAGGGTATATGGACATGATACACTATGGCTCCACTCACCTGCATTTGCACTGAGATGAGTGCCTCCAGACCCCTCCCAAGCCCCCCTACACTTTCTAAACTTCACCATGATTTTCTAAGTTCCTTCCTACGTGTCGTGTCACAAGCCAAAGCTGGACTGGCACTCAGTGTCACCTACAAGCATATAATATAGTAAAAAAAAATTTCATAAAACCATAAGCCAACAATCTGCTATGGCTATGAAGTGCAAAATACCATACGTACATAGCTTTGATGCTTTCAGTAAGGTTAGTCTGAAATGAAAGAAACTGCTTCCCTCTTTTTGTGAAACCTCTAACTTCTGATCCTATAGCCACAAAAATTTTCTCTTGTGGTGTATTAAGAGCTCCTCCCAACTCCAGTCTTGCAATTTTTTGGCCTGGCAGTGTCTTGAACACTGGCTGTAAATAAAAAAGCCATTTTCATCATCACAGTATCATATTTATGGTAAACTTTTAACATAAAGGATAATAAATCTGCTTTACAATTTCTGGCAAAACTCAAGACATTTTGGATTACATGCAGACAAAAATAATCTGTACATTTCTCTTCAGAACCACAAAGTGACCAAGCTTTTTGTAAGTCAATAAATATAAAAAGCTGTAAAATATAATACGTTAAGATTTTATTATTTCAGTCTTATTTATCAATGGGAATATTCAGCACTGCTGGCAGCTTAAGTTTTTTGTTTGTCTGTGTTTTGGTTTTCCTTACAAAAGAACACCACACACACACTCACTCACTCGTTCCCTCCAACATGTTGCATTCTTGTTCCAGAAGACTACACAGATTTCTTTGCATTATACTACAGGTCCTTCTGAGCTAGCTATGAACTACCTTAAGGGGAACAAAAATTAATCATGAAGTGATAAAATTTTATTAAGCTAGGCATAAGTCTAGGCTCGTAAAAAGCAATCAGTTTGTCAAAACCCCCTTGGGTGACTGACTTAGTGAATCACTGCAGGTTTTTGTCCAGGAACAGTAACCAAGTGTAGGCAAGGCTTCACCCCAACTGAACTGCAGAGCAAGAGATGTTCCTGTGCTGATACACGCTAGGGTCTGACTCCACAACCGCGGAGGACCACTTGCTTGTCCAGGCGTGAAATCACATGCCCTCGTCATGGCTAGGTATCAGTCCACAGCTCTGCCTAGACACTTTCCACAGGCACCTCACTTGCCATGTCAATAAAAACAGACTTTTGAAGTTCATTAGGAAGACTATTTAAAAAATAAAATGTTAAATGGAACATTTCCACTTACCACGGCTTCCCCTTTTTTTATGCCAAAACATGTAAGGACCCCATCCTGATCTCCAACAACCACCTTCAAAAGCATAATACACCGTTATTTTTTATTACATGCAAAAATGTGTTTTTTAATAGTGCTCTTCCTGTCTGAATCGTATTTTCCTGCATATAAGTAAATTCTACATCACGTAATTTACACAGCTACCTGGTGGTATGCTTTAGGTTACATGCAGACAAAAACATTTTTAGATTTTTAGATGTCAGATGGGCTGCTACAGATGGGAGATGACAGCCGAGGTGCAGCAGCTGAACCCACAGACAGCACTTACAACCCCATTTCTGCTTCTACATACAAACGCCAGCAGCCATCAGGCGCAGCGCTCCAGAAAGGCGGATTTAGGAGCTGTTGTATTGTTGCATTGAGAATTTATTATGAAAACCAAAACCAGACTGTCATTTCTACTGAGTTTTCCTAAGTTTCCTTAAGGAAAATTTAAAAGGATGTATTTAATCTCTAAGAAGTGTTAGCAAAACAGAAAAAGAGAAATAAGCAGGAGCTTCCTTGTGGTTTCAGCGATGCCTGAAGCTCGGAAAAATCCTTACTGCTCCTGGCAGTTTTCCAGACACAAATTCAGCCTTTTTTCCCCCCTATTTTCCCAAGCGTGTCGCAGCGCCGTGGCTGCCCCCGTGAGGAGCCCCCTCAGCCCCCGAGCGGAGCGGGCCGCTGGGCCGAGGGCGGGCCAGGCCCGCTACCTTCTGCGTCGCTTTCCGCCCCGACGCGGGGAGCAGCCTCATGGTCTTCTGGGCCGTCACCCCCACCTGCGGGAGACACGCTCGTTACCGGGGACGGGGCCGCGGGGCCCACCCGCCCCGGGCCGGCCCTGCCGAGGCGGCTCGGGCGGCCCGCCCGGCCCCGGCCCCCGGCAGCCGCCTCCCCGCCTCGGTCCCACCGTTCACCCCGGCGGCGCCGCCGGCAGCCCGGGCCCACCTGCAGGTAGTCGACGCGGGCCAGGCTGAGCTCCATGGCGACGGCGGGGAGCGGCCGCGGCGCCCCGCAGCTCCCGTCACCGCGGCAACTCGGCCGGCCCCCAGCCGCCCGCCCATTGGCCAGGCCTGCGGGCGGGGGGCGGGCCAGCGGCGCGGCGTGCGCCGCCATTGGGCAGAGCGCTCCCGAGCGGCCGGCGGCCCGGGGCGGTGGGGCCCCCGCGGGTCCCGGGCCGCAGTACCGAGCGAGGGGCAAGACAGGCAGCACCGGTACAGTCGGAATATTTTATTGAACAATGAAGCATCGGAGGCATCATTTATAACAGTGTAACAAAATAGCAGCCCTGCTCCGGGTCCGAGTTAAAAAAAAAAAAATCCTCTCTCCCATGGAAAGAGGCGCTCCGCCGGGCGGGGGCGGTAGGCACGTTGCCTTCCAAAGTTGTTTTTTTTTTTTTAGAAAAAAAAATTAGTCCTTATTCTTGAAAGTAAATACCTTAAGAAAGGGTAGTTGTGGGTGCATGTATATACATACATATTAAACCGTGCCACTACGGTTCCGTTCGCACTTAGGTACCTGAATGGCAAGCGCTCCTTGTACACACACCACGAGTACTTGGCCCACACACGTTACTACCACACATTACTACCACCGCTACCCCTGAACAGAGAGCCCGAGTAATCCTCCACCGATCTCTAGCCCATTTATTGTACCACGAAAAATCCCGTTTGTACCTCGTTGCTGCAAGGAACTGAGCACTACACGCTGTACCTGTTATTTTCATTTTTTCTTGCAAATTTAGCGCAAAGAATTCTTAGTATGTATTCATGAACCAGCAGTTGATACCATTATACCTTTTTAATGCATAAATGCAAACAAAAAAACCCCAAAAGGCAGTCCTTGCTTTTAGATTATTAAAATGAAGAGCGCAATCTTTTTTCTGGTGAGTTAATAAAATTTCCTAAGACTAAATTCCAGAGAAGCTGTACATAAAGTTATTTAGTGCTAAAAATCTACAATACATTTTTCAAGTATAAGATACTGAAATATTATTGCCAATAAATAGTTGTGCTGTAGTCAAAGCCATGGTTCCGGTGTTGAATCATTCACACCTCAGCATATTAGGATTTAGTTTCTCACTGAGTTTATGGATTAAAATCGCCAACTCTTCTGTTGCTTGGGACTTATCCTCCAAAAGTTCATAGCGAAGGCTGGAGATATCCTGTTTGATTTCCTTTAATTCACCTGTATTAACAATTGAAAGAAATACTCGTTAGCAAGCTCCCTCTTTCACTACCATTCTGTTCAGTCACATCAGCACGTATTTCAGATTATCATCTCAAAATGTCGAGGAGACCAGGTGCTGGGGTGGGCAGGAGGCTTCACCTCTTCCACAATCTCAAGATGTGTGTCTGTCTCCACCCCTAAACAATACTGAAGGTATTTTAATAGTCCCTTGAACTCTAAAGTTGCGCTCCACGTGGATACAGAACATCAAAGATTCCAAAAGCACTTTACATAGGTTAATGAATTAATCACAGCAACACTGCTGAACAGCTGGGAAATATTAGTATCCCGCTTTTAGAGAGAAAAGGCAAAGAGTTTTTTTTGAAGTGGTGTGCCAAGATCACACAGGAAAAGTGGCAGAGCTGGCAGTAAAACTCACAGCTTCTGAGTCTCTCTCCTCTTCCTTACCAACACCCTTTGAATTAGAAAAAGTCAACCAATTTAAAATGATGTTACAGTTTGACACACACACAAAACCCATACATTTAAATGAAAACAATTGTGAAGGCCTGGCTCATAACAAGCAAGAGCACGCTTTCCGTTATGGGATATTCAGCTCAAGAGCAGAAGCTTTTTAAAAAATATTCAAACACTGTTCTTCCAGCAAGCGTGAGTTATGTGAATTCTTATGCAATAGCCACCGCAGGAAATGATCTGTCACGTATGAAATCAAAGACTATGAAAAAATACCTAAATTCTCCAGTGATGCAAAATAGGGAAAAATCCCTAGACTTGCGTTAAAATAGCTGCAGTACATAAGAATGCCGAAGCTCTCTATTTAGAATACAGCAGACTTCAAAAATTGTATCTTCAAAGGATGGCTCTATACTTTGGGTACCAATGAGATGGGCATGACACAGAGAGCGCTACCTCTGCTATGCAGCTGAAGACTGAGGTTCAGGGGTTAGCTGACTTGCTCAGAGTGGACTTTCCTCTGTGAAGACTGGTGATAAAGCAAGAACCATGATGCCCATGAACCATGATGCTTCTGCACCACCTTGCTTATCTAAAGACATATATGCTGATACCAAACAGGCATTGGGGAACTAGGAGACTTGCATGTCCCTGGTGAGGGAAGAGTCTTTTCATCATCACTAGATAGATGATTTCCCCCACCACAGAGTGGGGAACAGGAGGAAAGCTGTGGGAAATCAGGAGAAGGGCACAAGGGGCACACAGAGGAAGATGCTTTTAGGAGCTTCTCTGCTTTTGTTCACTGTTGCTCAGCTCTGTACAGCCACACAGGATGGGGCAGAGTCACGATAACAATCAATGCACAATGCTACCTTTGAAGACACACAGTGCAATTTAACTTACATCATCTTTTCTGCACTTTGCTTCTTGCTGCAGTTACAAGTAAGCGGAGAGTAACTAATAAGCAGGATAAAAGCTATGCTGCCTTAGCTGGCCCCTCACATCATATATCCATGCAACTGCCTGATGCTTCCATGCCGGTAAAAGCTGTTCTGATCTGAAGCTGTTCATCACTGCACACCAGCTGAAAACCACAAGGCTGCCAGCAGAGCAGCTTGGGTAAGCGTTCCCAGCATGTTGAAACCAACTAAACCAGCCCAGCCCAGAGCTACTTATGCCAATCAGGTGTGTTTTTCTGGTGGCCGTCACACAGATTTCTTACTGGCTGAACCATGATGGTTATAACCTCCAGCCTATGGGGAATAAAATAATTGCTGGGGTGTTACATTTCCAAGAGCAGAGCCAGCCCTGGAAGGGACATCATTCTATTGCCTGGTAATCTTTTAGCTGCAGCACAGCTTAAACATGCCCCGTGTTGCACACACCCCTATTAATTTGTTTAGGAACCTGCCCAGAGTCAAAGAGTTGGCTTTTTTTGGCCTGTAGCCCTGTGTTTCATTCCTGGAAGGATAGAGGACGGACAGCATTTGTCTTACTCTCATCCCCATGGCAAGTCGAGGTGTGCACCTGGAGCACACACCCCTCGCTGCCGCAGGGGCAGTTCTGCACTGCCAACGGACACCAAGCTCAGATCCACCGTTCCTCAAAAGATCTCTGGTTGCGCATTAAAACACTGGCTATAGCTGTCGTTTTTCTCACCATGCAGCTAACTCTACGCAGCTTTGTTTAATGATGTGCAGCTCCACAGATTAATATTCTGCACAGCTTTATGAAGTAATGCATGCAGTTCATGGTATAGAGTGGTAAATTGTGTGTTCAGTTGAATGAAACGAGAGAGACATGTCCTGCAGCTCTGACTAAGACTCTGTGAATACAGTTAGTGGCTTCCTCACAGATTTCCTCTGTAACTGTGCATCGTGTCTGTGCTCGTGTTTTCCACCTGTGAAATGTGGGCCATAATATTTCCTCGGTTCTACTTCTTTGGTCCTACTTGTCTGTTTTTGTTACCACAGGCATACGTTCACTAATATGCGAGTTCAGTGCATCTGAAGTAGAAATAAACCCTCTTTTTACCTGAAACCTCCATGCACCACTGTAATACTCAGTCCTAATACAATGGGACAAAAATTGTCTCTGAATATTGCAAATGCAGTCTTTTTCTTACCTTCATTTACTTCATCATTTTCTTTGTCCACTTGTGCTTTCAAAACATAACGTTTTATCAGTCTTTTCATTATTTGCTGCCAGATTGAAACAGTTATGTAATTAGGTGAGCATATATAATTAAAACTATTCACTTTTAACTGTCTCCCTAATATTCGGATAAGTAAAAGAAAGAACAGCCCCAGATCAAGCAGTTGCCTCACATCGGCTTTTTTGGTGGCATGCTGAGCGTGATCGTTACAAGAAAGCACCTTTTTCATCCAATTGCCTCTTACCTACAAAGCATCACGACATTTTGTAGGGAACAGGACAACATGAATATATGCCTGAACACATGTAATTTAGGCTTTAAGTAGCTTCAGAATAAGTCTACTCTTTGTTAAACTCAGTTTGCACGTAAAAGCATATGTAACAGTAAGAGATAAATATTTACCTTTTAAAAAGAAAAAAAGTTGAGATTTAACAGCATGACAGTGCAACGTCAGCAGTAAAGGATACAGTAAGATTATACCTGTATTTTTATATCATATATAAAAAAATATATACGTACTATATATATGTACATATACTGAACGTGCTAATATTCTTGTACTGTGTTACCATACCTAACCTAATGCAGCTCATTAACAGGGTTTACACAGGTGGATTACCAGACACTTTCACTAGGGGAGCAGAAGCTCCCATTTGCTCTTTTTTTCCTGAGCTGGAAAGACGACAGGAAGGTAGTATTTGACAGACTCCTCTTAACAGAAATGAGCATTGCCATCTGCAGAAATGTTGTATGTCACATCTCAGATCATGAGAAGGAAGGAAGGGAAAGTAATGCTAACCTAGTTAGCAAAATGCTTTTACATCCCTTCCCCAGAAGCCAGTTTCAGCTGTTTGCTTCTCACCCTTTCCAAATGGGGACATCAAAGGAAAAAAACTAAAGTTTTGTGTGGGCTAGTTTTTAAATGCTTCAAATAATGGGGCTTGAACAGTAACTGTCTTCTTTCCAGCAGCATCCTGGAGTTTGATTTCTATATTTTTTCTTTATCTGGTGAAGGCAAAATGTACTTGAAACACAGAATTTTGCTGGTACCTTCACATGGTTCCATTACTTAAAAGAGTGACCATTGTACATACTTACCTGATAGCGTGTCGGCTGATTGAGAATGCTGTTAAAACTGTGTGATTCAAAAACTCTGGAGTTCGACTGAGTGAAAAGGTTTAACTATGGAGAAATAAGACAAAATTAAAATGTATTATGGAATTCACAGTTAGAATTAAGCTCCTTTGTTGTTTGTTTGTTTTGAGAGATGTTTGGGATGTTCCATTAGCACAGTATCAGAATATTATTTAAAAAAAAAAAACACCTGAGATTGCCTTATTTGTTAGGTTTGGTTTTGTATTTTTTTAAAAAACCTGATAATTTTAGCCATCCTGTTCACAGCACAGCTTCAAAGCAAATGTGCTCACACAGCTGAGGAAATAATGAATTATGACTTGGAAGCAGGGATGAGTGGCTGGAGTAAGGAGCAATTCTCTAAACTGGCTTTAACAAAGAGCTTTTGTGGATCTGCACACTCAAGCATACTTTTAATGACAAATACATGCTCAAAACCACTTCTGCTTACTTTGAAGTGTTTTTCCAAAGCCCCATTTTCGGGAACAGTAATACATTTAGAAAAAACGGTCATTGTTCAATTATTTGAGGATCAAAAAGCCATCACATCTAAAATAATTGAAGATTTGTGTAGCAGTGGGCCAGAAACAGAAGGGAAAAAAGCAACCTTGGACAAGGTGGCTTTGTGACCAGTGCAGAAGGTTTGTTACTACCAAATCAGGGACCTAACTCTTATCTCAAACACACTGGTAAGACCTGAAGTAAAAAATGTGCATCCATAAAGAAGATTCAGCCCCCTAATGAGCATCAGTCGTTAATTTTCTGTGTGGCCAGAAAGTTGAAAGTCACTGAGTCAATGATAGCTGACCTCTCTTGTGGGGTAGAGGAGCAAACTCACCTCAGCCTGCATCTATATAGCAAGTTTGATGCTTACTGTAACTGTTGTGGGTTTTGTGCCCATACTGCATACAGCCTGTCACTTAAGCTGGGCCACAAGTGGGCTATTGTTACCTACTCCAGGTTGCCCACCTTCTTGGGGGCAACCAGACATCAGTTCAGCCACTGTTTTGGTTAGGGAGTGGTGCAGGATTTATCTTTGTGCAGCATAATACATGGTGCGCCAGCCCAGCCTGACACAGAGGAGGCCTTTCCCAGAGAAAAGTAATTCAGTTTGTAGTTCAAGACAACAAGCTCTGCCCAACCTGTCTCAGCAGTGACCCAGAGAGGATTTTATTTCTTTAGTGACTTACATTCTGAGCATGATAGTAAGTACTGCTGTATATGTGAGCACTACTGAGCGTTTCGTTATAAAAGCATTATCTTAGGGTGTTGAGGTTTTTTTTTAAAACACATGTTCTGTGTTTAAACACAGTGACTGGAGAGAACTAATGAAGTTCAGGCACTTGGAGCACTAGAGAGCAAAAGATGAATGGTTAGTACCAAAACACTGCTTCTAGATAAACTGATTTAAATCCACGTTTTTATAAACATGTATCTGCTTTCACTGCCACTGAAAACTGGAGAAAATGTTTTTGCAGCTGAAGATTCAATACCAGCATCAGCTCAGAAGTCCTAGGCTCCAGAGAGATCTTTCAGAAAAAATGACTAGACTTGACATTTCTAATAATCTACAGGAAAAAAATATTTTCAAGGTACTGCTTTCAGTCTTTGTAATATACAGGGCCTTGAGCCTAATTTATAAAAAATGCCACATGTATCCTCTTTAACCCATCCATGCCCCAGTCCGTCATCAGTAAAACAAGGGGAATTGTTATCTAATTCTCACACAAGGGCGTTGTGACACTGCATTCCATTAATATTCGTAAAGAACATTTAGACACCCAAATTTAGAATGTCATAGAAGTGCTAAAGATTATTATTACCACACCTTCCTCTTTCCTGTTGCCTTCTGTTGAGAACACAGCTTTTGAAAATAGGAAGTGAGCATGATACTGACCACACTTTATCCTTTTCCTGTCCTAGTGAAAGGAAAAGCTTTCTCTCCTTATCCTTATCCCCCCCATATTTTTCTTTTTTTTTTTTTTTACCCTGAACTAAAAATCTTCCTAATGGAGGCTGAAAGCATCTTTATTCAACATTTAGGTCATTTCTTGTGGGAATTATTTGTATCTTTGAACACTCAGTTATTTTTGTTTCAATTGTATTTTTCTAGTCATTGGACCTTGTTGTCCTAAGAAAACGTATAGTTATTTTTTTTGATTTTACGCAGTATGTTTAGGCAGTCTGAAATACAGATCTATGTATATAAATGCTTGATAATTACCATACTATAATCACAAGCACAGAGTACACCCTAAAACTTAAAGAAAAGCAGAATGCTGGAATGAACACACAATTCTTCATTGCAATAAAAAGATTTCAGTACCTACCCTAGATTTGGAATTGCCCATTCCCATTTCTATATCCTTCTGTAGATGTCTCCTCCTGCACTTAGAAAAGTTAATGATCCTCATGATGAAATAGAAAAAAGATTTGGGGCTTGGTACAAGACTGAACGGTGGAGGTAATGTTTTTCCATCATCAAAATACGATAACCAAAGTTTAGAACGAGCGAACTTCCACTCTACATCACTGTCATCCTGGGTTAAGATACGAAAACAGGTACATGCTTTGGGTTTATGAAACACAAAATTCTTCCAAATAAAAGTTCTTTTAAATATCGACCCTTTCTGGTTTTACATAGAATGTTATTTCCTTGCTAATAAGACTCCCAGTATTTCTGAAAAAAATGCAACCACTTCATCAAATCTATTTTAACTAAATTTTAGTTGTCTCTTTAATGGCAACATCTCATGGACAATACTTAGTTAAAGCATGTGAACCATTTAAACAAGTGTTATTTTTGCACTGACTGAAAGCCAACATATAAACTCCTTACTATTTAAAGTGGACTTTTTTTGTTTTTTTCAAGACTTGTTTTTCTCATTAAAGACATCACATAAATTTGGTACTCACACAAGTGATTAAATACTAGTTTCAGGGCAGACATGGTTTAAAATGGTAGTACTCACAGCTTTTTGCATAGCCATGAGAAGCAACTCTGATTTATAATGGAGTACAGAAAATACAAACTTTGTTGTCATGAAGAAATCATGTTAAAAACTGACAAACTGATTTTGTCCTAATACATTCTTACTTGGATGAAGTATTCCAAGGCTGGACTTTGTTTACTCCACAGGTGAATTTTTTTTTTTATTATAACTAGTTTTCTCCTGCCGAATTCCCTGATACTTCCCAGAAGTCAATGAAAGCACGAAATGACTTATCCATTTGTACACTATGTCTTAGATGATTTTTTTTCCTCTGCTAGTGTGGGTATGTACCCACATCTATCTGACTGCAGTACTCTCTGAATAATATCAGAACTCATGGTCTGAAAAACTGGCACCATAAATATACTTTTTCTTCCATTTAAGCAACTTGGGATTTATTTTTAAAACTAGGTGTCTTCTCTAATCTAAATTTTCTGAAATTTTTATTTGCATTGGATGCTAAATACTCTAATTATCTTTAAAAATGAAGACACTGTGTAATCATAATGCAATTAAAATAAAATATATTTCTTTTAATAAGCAATGCAGTCAATAACTTGCTGTGAAATTCAAGTATTCATTCAACTGAGCCATTTGTCAAATTTGGAGAAATACTGCCACTGTGTTTTCAGGGCATATGGCAAAGCTAGAATCAAGTTTTAATATTGTACCTGATGTGGGAAAAAGCACACATCACAAAGAGTATAAGCATTGCAAAGTGTGACTTGGTCACAACAATCTTTAAGATAAGCACCTGTATCGTAACTCCATGTACAGAGGCATATAAATGTAATAAAGTACGTCCATTTATCACTGTGGTGTGTAAGTGTCTTAACTCCCGCACATCTAGCTAAAAAGTTTGAGGACTGGAACTAAAGACCAGATTTCCATTAAATAACATCTCAAAACACATTTAATCCATGTCCTAATGATGTGTCAAAGACTGAAGTGCACTCCATTAAGGAAACACGCAATAATCTTCCTAAGGATACTGGGAATGAACCACCCATGTCTAAAATGTGACACCCGGGAACTTTGTTTTCTACTTCACGGCAGTCTTCATTTGACTATTACTTTAGATTTTAAGATTTCTGGATGGATGACATCTCCTTAGATATGTACAGATGGCACAAGATGAACTACTTGTTTAGATCCTCTAAGGTTCTGCAGCTTGTCTGGGTGTCAGATAAAAGTTAGTCCTAAGAACATGGTATTTTTTGTGATCTCCTCCATTGAGATAATCTCTTCATTGTACTTTTGCGTATCAAGATGCGCTCACTGAAATAATTCCTAATAATTCTACCCTTTTTCAACACAAGAGAACAACTTGAGAACAGAGCCCACCTCAATTTCTTGATATGAACTGTTGATCATAGCAATCAGCATGTTGAGCAGAACTACCACCATTGTCACATTGTATATGCCATAAAGAACATAGCCAATATTCTCTATGAACTTGTGATCATATTTGAGGACAACAGAGGTTACTTCAGACAAGCCAAATATTGACCAAAATAAGGTCTTGAAACTTTCTTCCACTCTGTAGGGAAAAAGGAAAGGTAAAAAAAAAACAAACCAAAAAAACCAAACAAAAAAAAAAAACCCAAACAAAAAAGGAAGACATTATTACTAGCTACACAAATAAATATTTAAGTTGTGTTAACAACCTCAAGTAATTTGTCTGTGAATTAGGTTTGTAGAACGCTGATCAAAACAACAAACATACAAGGTATCAGTAATGTATTTTTGCAATTGTTGTCCACAATCTGTGTGATTAACATAATACAAAGGTACAATTATTTTAGACTGCAATGAAAACTTCCATTCTACCAGTAGGAAGGAACTGGTCTTCTGCTAAGGTTCTGGGATAGCTGATTTCCAGCTGACTTCAACTGTCTGCACTTTTCTTTTAATGCTAGGAGAGAGCACATAATATCTTGCAGACTTTTGTTACCTTAGTGAAAAACCTGGAAGGTTTTTTACTGAAACAAAATTTCATACTTACGTTGTAAAGGCTGGGTTTAGTTTAGCTCCAAGGTAGTAGGAATACAGGATGAACATTCCAATCATAAATGCAAGAAACACCATAATAAAAAGGACCATAAACTTGAAGATGTCCTTAACAGTCCTTCCAAGTGAAATCTGCAAGGGCCCAAAACTCTCATTTGCAGGCAGGATATAGGCAATCCGAGAAAAGCTAAGAACAACAGCAATTGCATAAAGGCCTTCCGATATTATCTGAGGATCAGATGGAAGCCATTTATCTCTAGCTGGAAAATAGGAAACATAAGGGTAAACGTAAGGAGTTACTCATTTATCACAATGTTGAGAAATAAATCTTGTTAGGATTTTTCCATGAACACATCTGAATTTAGTTAAGACAAATATTTTAAGAGTCTAGTAGCTGCTACTCTATTCCTATTTCCCTTAAGTCAAAAAAGATTAATATGTTACATTACCTTTTGCTAGAAGAAAAACTGTACTTGAAGAAACATGACATTTGCTTCTACAGTTTGCATTTTAACCTGAACTACATAACAACAAATAATTCCTTACTGCTTTTCTTAACTGTACTATTAGCTGTCTTCGGCACTACGCTAAAGCCAGAAATTTCTTCATATTTTGTGTTTTATTGAGGGGAACAATGTTGGTTGATGAACAGTTCCATTTATTAATCACACCAAACTTTGTCGTTATTACAAGTTCAGGATGGAAATCATGAAGATTTTTGCCATTTATCTCAATGGAAGTAGGATTGTGGGTTTTACACACAACATGCACAGAAACAACTGAGTTATATGTAAACTCATAAAATATTTATTACGTGAATTAATGTACCATCTTAGCAAAACAACACTGAATTAAAATGTGTTTCATATCAAAATACCATGTGTTTCTAAATGTGTACTTACATCTGCACAAATTCAGATTGATTATATAGCAGTTAAGTCCAAGTCTGCTAGTATACTATATTGAAGTTCATAAAGCATATGCTAAAATACACCATCAGCAGCAAACACAGCCTTTGCTGGTGTTACAAATAGAGATTCATCACACCTTTAATTACAATTTCTGCACTGCAATAACTATTTAGTACTATTATTCTATTTGAGCACATCTTTGCTGGGCCAGCATCCTTCCTTCAGCGGGAGATGCTGATTGATCTTTACAAATATGAATAGCTGTATCAAACAACTGAACCAAACAAAAAAAATTCACATAAAAATTTTATCTGTTGTGCACCAAACCAAGAACAAAATAGAGCTTGCAAATGTTTAAAATCAAACAGTTATAACAAAATTGTGGATGGCTACATTTGAACTGAACTTCATTTATGTATCTTGTTTGGTTTTAGTATCTTAGCAAACTTATTTGTCAAATTAGAGTGTCATAACAGCTATTGTTTAAATAGCATAGAAACAAAAATACTGAGGCAGAAATGGTTAGACAATGCTATGAACAGAAACACATGCAAATATTAACCTTAAGGCTTCAAAACGCTAGCACATCCTTACCAGTTTTTCTGCGTTCAGATCTCTGTTGCAGAAAAGTTAAAACTCACCATAAGTAAAATATTCTATTTCTGGAGGAAGCGTGACCTCAGAGAGGTCATTCTCCTCAATGTAGTTGTCCACATATTGTTGTGCTTTTGTGGCCTGCAGGAATGCCAGAAGCCTCGCTGTGAAAGCAGCAATGAAAATGGAAAGCATCCCAAAATCCAGAACGTTCCATAACTGCAAAATATATTCCCTGGGTCCTTCCAGCCACAACTCCTTGCATTCTGACCACATCATACCTGCAACAAGAAACGAAAAAGCCCCACAACATAGCAATATTAGCCAAATTCTTTTCATTTGAATTCTTTGCATTCTCCCATTTCATGAAACCAGATGGTACCAGTGGAGCAAAAATTCACTTATTTGCAGAGTCACGGCATCATACACCTTGAGTAAGGCTCTCTTGGTTTCAACAGCGTTGATCAAATGGGAAGGTATTGATTGATATGTGGGAACAAAGCTCAGACATCTCCACATAGGGTAGCGTAGAGCCACAACTTTGCAGCAAGTCTTACAGCCTAACAACGTTAACAGTATGCTGTACTTCTAAAGAGGAAAAAATGCTAAATGTGGAAAAAGAACTCTCCCTTCCTTACAATTTGTACTCATAAAACACTTCTAAGGCAGAAGGATTAATTTTTACAGAGGAGCACAACTATCCAGCTACACACATGACCCTTTATGAGCACAATTATACTACTGGTTCTCTACTTCACAGAATAAGACCCTTTTCAGCACAGAAAGTGGAATTTGGCTATGTGTAATTGAGTTTTCTTATTCCAACTTCTCCTGAGAAAATAATTTCCATGGATTTAACCTACCCTAACATTAAGATAAAGGAGAACTTAGATCAGGAGATACAGGTGATTCAAAAGGCAGAGCAAGGCACCTTCATGTAGCAGCCCCAGTAACACTTCCTGTCTCTTCCACTGCCTGTAAAAGCTGAGAAAGCTAAATTATCATATGGCTAAGTGACATTTTGTGATGTAAAGCACCTGACTTTGATGAAATGCTAGAAGATAGCATTTTCTGCCATACAGAGTTTCCAACAGGCTGACAGTTGTTCAGGTTTTGTGAAAGAAACCCTGAGTAATTAGAACTGACTCAGCCCCTTGACACTGGTAGGAACTGTGATTTCTCCAAACGCTACCTAAGCAGCAATGCCACAGAGCACTGACGTGCCAACACATTAATACCGATCCGTAGGAACTCCTGACCTTCTGGCATATACCGCAGCGTAGGCTTCCTGACACTATTTAAGAAAATCATTTTAGTAAAGTATAATTTCTGTAGCGTTCTCTTCAGCAAACCTGTGCTCCTGCTACAAATGCCAGGACTATGAAAGATGAGGCAAATCAGCAAACAAAATTTTACCCCATACTGCAAAAGGAGGCAGATGCTCTGATGCTCTTATGAGATCTAATGCACTGTTATCTGCCCTGAGGGTTTATTCTAACCACACAGCAGCTGGAGCACAGGTTTGGGACCTGTGCTTCTCTCCTTTCTTTTAGAATTTATATCTGCAAGAAAACAGTTGACAAAGATGAAGGGGCAATATACCTACCAAGTACCCATACCATGATCAGCATTTCTGTCCAGGTGAACTGGGTAGTCTTCACCCTAAAGATCTGCTTAGGGTAATCAGTAACAGTGACATTCGGTAGCGTTGTTATACCTTCAAATCTGTCTGAAGCATTGAACACCAGCAGGCCTAGGAAAATAATGAAGGATGCTGCATGTGCCACAAATTTCATAAATGGGCTTCGAAGAATTCTTCCAAGCTGCAAAGGCAGAATTGAAAGCAGTCACTCAGTTTTCTCAAAGAAACAAACTATCTCATCAGGCATTCCAGAAGCATAAATGGGCACTGAAGAACTCAAGACACTCTGAAATCTCTTTTTAAAGGATGCTCTTCCAAGTGCACTGAACTGTGATGCTCTACCATTTCAGACAGAAGTCTCCCAAAGGCAGCCTCATGGAGTACGTTGTCCTGTTAGTGAGTGTTCATGTTATTCCATAAACTCTAGGTGGCAATGTTTGAGGGAAAACACCCTAAGGAGCTACAAATGTACAATGGCAGTGACCAGAAAGAGTTCGATCTACTGCTCACAGATACCAATGGGGGGTGGAAACAAGCCCATGGAAAATAAACAAATAACATCTCCAAGTAGCAAAAGACTTTCCCTACCAACAAGTGTGTACTATTAGCTTATCTACGACTTTAGGCCTAGGGAAAATCACAGACTTATCTTCTCATCTTTAGCTACTGTATTCCATCCACGGAATAGATGTTCAGAGCTGTTAAGTGCTAAACAAATAACCTGTGCTCACTAAAAATAACAACTGTTCCATCACAAAAGACTAAGAAGGATAAGAACAGCAACATTACTATTTTCAAATAAACTCCACTGATTTAATTCACACCTGTACTTGGCAGAAGGACAAAACAGCAGCAGGGGCAGTCTGTCTGCACCACAGAAGGGGGCCAGCTGCCTCCAGAAGACCACAGTGGAAACAGCAATGGGCTCGGCACTCATTACGCATACGAAAAAGAAGAGTCTGCGATCCCATCAGTACTATCCTTACCCTGCAAGCCAGCGTCAGAAGTGCCAAGCTATAAACCCACTCCTCTGAGGGCAATACTGCCAGTACCCTTTATTTAGGCAGTGAAGGTTTCATGCGGCCAGTGCTGTTGCAACTCCCCACCCCGTACTCAAGACATGCAGGTATCAGTGAGGCTGCACCACACGCAGCAATTTGTGCATTGGCTCAAGCACAGAGATCCCTTAACAACGCTCTTTGGAGACCTCTTGGGGGTAATGCACATGTAGGGGTACTTGTCCTTCCCAGCCTGCTCCCCTCTGGGAGGAGCAGTACCTTTGGAATTCACCTTTCTGTGGCCTGAGCGGGACAACACTTGTGCCATCTCTGTACAAGGCGTGACAAGGTAGATGCTACACAGACCTCTTTGTCTTCGCTGCTGCACACCTCTTAAGGCCAAAGGTCTCCTGTCTCCTTCAGTACAACAGAACAATATACCGCTCTGCCATAAAGCCCAACCGTTAGCTTTCTTATTTCAAGGAATGGTTTTCCTCAGATGGGTCAGCTACTACGAACTAAGCGGACCAGCGCAAGCTAAAGAGCATTTACTACCTGTGCAAACGATCTCAAGTTCCCTTCCTGCTCCCAACCTTTAGAAAGTATTTTGAAATTACAATATCAAACAACTGATCTGAATGTACAGTACTTTATTTGACATGAGCACTAGGAAACAAGTCAGTTGTTTCTGGTACTGGGAATTAAAGCTCAAGGACAAATGTCACTTTCGTATCGGACACTAGCTAAAATGCATTTCTATGATACGGAGCTGTGAGTAAGGAATATCTTTACTACAGATATTAATGGAAAGTGATATTTCAGAGAATAACAACAGGAACACTTACACTACTTTCATAAAGGTTTATCTTTAAGGTAAATAAGTATTCAACCCAGAGAAAATACCAGGTTCCCTTGAAATAGGCAGGAGATGAGCAAAATCTTGTCCTTTTTAAGGTGAACTACAGCAGCAAAATGTAAGTGAATGAAACTCACATTTCTTTGCTGTACACTTGTTAAGGAAATAAAATTTAAAGACCATACTCAGCACAGAAGTAAATTTACTTTGATTTTTTTCAAAAGCTAATGTAACAGAAATCTTCCTTCTCCTGTTTTACCAAAGACCTATTCAACATGCTTCATTCGCAGACAATTCACACACTACAGACAATAAAGATTTCAAAGAAACTGTGGTTATTTTAATTGTGAGATCATCAGGAAAGCTGGAAGCACACATATACTTTCACATAATTTTGAAGAGGTAAGAGTTTACAGTTGTCCTCTCTTAGGAATATATCGTAACACATGGTTGGAATACTGTGTTTAATTTAATTTCTGCTCTATGGTCCACCTGGTAAAACAGAACTCCTAGGGCAGGAATAACATATACTTTACTTAAGATTAAGTTCTGCATCAGTGAAGTCAACAGATGTTCTGCTAATGGTTTATATGGGAACGGCATCAGATGCCATCAGAGGAGACCTAATACACAATCTGAGCGGTGAATTTCAAAAAATCCATGTTACTAACACAAATACAATTATATAGCTGAGATTGTGAGATGAGCACAATCTATGGAAATTTTAAAAAGAAAAAAAGCTCTCGGAGAAGGTATTTTTTTTCTTTCTTTAAACTTAACAACAGTTTATTTGCATGCTTCACCACTGTGATCCCCTCTTTACAGTGCAAATAAAACAAACAGTATCTTTTGGCTCAAGACTACAGATTACTAAAAATACCATTAATTAGTTAAAATTTGGAAGCAGCAGCATTAGAGATACAATATTGCATTTTGAATGCCAGAAATGGAAAACCAGCTCCCAGAATACTATATGTAATTTATAAAATTCAGTACCCTGCTACATGGCGCAATCCAATAACCAATGGCTAGAAATGGAAGGCCCAATGCCACAACCAGCACAACGAGACACTTGATAGCTATGGTCTGCTCCCGTAATCCTGAGAGATTTTCATACCAGATAGTCAGTAGCTGTTGTTGACAGTTTGGATGGGCCACAAACTGTAAAGAAAAAGAAAGAAAACCAAGACATATTATAATTTATAAGAAGAGTTATATAACTGCTACATACCTGATCACCTGAAATATCTGGTGTTAAGTGAGAGCTTAAGTATCATGTTTTTTCTCCTTTCTTTTAAAATAAAAGTTAATAAAGAAGAAACTACTGAGCTGATTTAAAGCAGCACTTTGGGGACAAAGCTGCACACGTGGGCAGCCATTGCTGTTAGAAGTCTTTTATGCATTATTAGAACAGCTTCACATACCTGACTGGATCTTTTCAGAGCTGAACCTCAGTCCTAACTTCCAACAATTTCTCAGCAAATCAAGCTGATTCAAGGCACGTGCAGAATTTTTGTGGAGACTGAAAATTCTGGTCTGACCATAATCCACCGTGAGCCTCTCCCCTTCCTGCATATGCTCTTCACAAACTTCCTCAATGCCATTTGATTTGGTTCGTTGACAAAAGCTCCAAATACCTCCTTAACCATCTATACATTTTCAGTCTAAATCTTACTGAGGCAAGAAATAAATGAAGCAAAAGTAGAGCACAGAATTTTAAACCTCACCAGGACACACAGAGATGAATATTGAAAGGGCTTCCTGTCTCTCACTACTACCATCAATGGTGCTAGCTATCACCTCTACTTAGAGGTACTTGGGATTTGAAAAATAATCAGGAGCAACTTACTACAAATACATTTTCATGCTTTGTGGAAAATAAAATTTAGCATTCAGTAATACAAGAAAATGCCATTTTGAGAACCAGATGAAAAGATGATCTTATGGTTTTGCCGGTGCTCTAAAGACTCTGTAACAGACTGTATTTTATTGTACAGTTTTGTATTTTCTCCAAGTTCATGCATTTGATACTATCTCAGCTGAAAAATATTAAATTCTCAAATTTGACAGTTCTCAAAAATAACTTTTCCTTTTTCACTTTTTCAAAATTTTAAAGGACCCTGAACATACAGATTGTTATCACTAGAGTCTTATGCTATTCTTTGTATTTTAATTAGTTGTTAGCAGCTTAACAACACACTGCAGGAGGCTCAAATAACATCTGAGGTATATGCTTTAACTAAAAATATAAATATTTCACTGTTTTCTGAGTAAGCCAGTTTTATTTTTAATGAATTATTTTATGAGATGTTTCTTTTATCTTTGCTGGTTAGTTTACATTAATGTTTATCAATATTAAGTATTTGCTCATTTCTATAGCAGAAGGACTAAAAGGTGCCAAACATAACAGAGATAACCACAAGGCCAGATGTGCACAAATATCTGAATAAATATAGCCTCTGATAAAATGACCAAAAGCTGACATATTTAGGCACTTAAAACAAGAATATCCTGATTGTCAGTAGTCTAAACATACACAGCTACAACTGAATTTCAGTTCGCTGAATGTCAGGCCACCTTTGTAACATTGAGCCCTACATCCACATTTTGGTATGTAATTTTCTCATGGAAAAAACTCAGACATGGACACATGAAAGATAATTTTCAAATATACTTACTCTCTTTTGATCTAACTCTGATGCCCACTGAAGTCAATGGTAATATTTCAACTGACCTTAACTAAGCAAAGCCGAGACATCATCAGGGGCTTTTGTAAACAACTGCTTCAAAACAGGGAGGGAAGAAGCCAGACAAACATCAAGACAAAGAAACAGGGTATCAAGTGAATTTTTTGGGATGTAGTCATGAAGAGACAATGAAACAAGTAGAAAAGCAGGCTTAGGATTAACACTCAGATTCTCCTCAGTTATTACAACACAAACTTGCTCTCCTGAGCCTTCTGCATAAGTTCTGTTCCTTCCTAGCTTCCACAAATTCTTTCTTAAGTGTCCCAAAATTGAAAGGGAGCAGAGATTGACTTGTTACAATAGTAAACCGGCACATATTAAGGATCTAGTAGCCATAAAAACCCACAAATAAACAAACAACGCCAACTTCCATCTTTCTCCTATGCAGCAAATAACATGCAAACACTATTTTCCTAGCTTCAGTAAGATTTCAGTATGATCACAGGGAAAGGGAACTGATGCTCAAATTAATTACGGAATGATGAAACAAGCTGCTGCCAACAACTGCATTTGTATAGATATGCTTTAAGTTTTATTTTACTAAAATCACTTTTGGTTGAGTTTGTTGAAAAGTGAGCATATATTGCTCTATTTTTAAAGCACTGCTGTATTTCTTTAGGATGAAGTAACGTGGGCAGAGGAAACTGCAGCCACTCCATCAGGATCATGTCATGTAACCTGAAGTGTGTAGCCCATGTTGGGTGCTGCTACTAAAGAAACATAAGGAATGGGAGGGAAAAAGAATTCTATAGCTCCCAGCTCCCTATGTTCTTTGCGCATATATTTACACTTCTGGTTAAGTCAATTTCTAAACTTTTATCATACTCATCACTATTACTGTTATACAATATCCTGTGAGCATGTGGGATAACAGTTAAGCACAAGGGTAAACAGCCTAGTTACCACAGCGATTTAAAGAAATCTGGTAATATACTTTCACACTGGTTGAGAACAACTAGTAAATCAGAGTAAAGAATGCTAGGCGGTTTCACAAAAAAGATTTCAAAATAATTCTGATAATCCATGTTGGCTTAAGAGTGAGATTTGATCCAAGTTGCTTATACTTAAAAAAAAAAATAAAATACTGTAAACCTTGGATATCCATTTTATTATCCTTTGTACTCTGTTGAGATCATAATGTACCATATGCATTCTTGTTTGCCAGGTCTTGCCTGCAAAACTCCATTTATATTCCAAATCTCATTAAAAAGTGCATACAGTAGTACAATAGGGCAGACTTTTTTTTTTTTTTAATATCAAATTAAATCATTGGCAATGAAAACAGGGAACCTTAAAACCCTCAAGAGGAAGAATCTGAAGCTGTTGCATGAACTTTAAAAAGGGAAGCATTCTTCATAATTTAATCTACTTTGCTCTAAAACTGAAGTCCCAAAATATTTTGGTGTGCGATTCATTAACCAGTTAGATTATGTATCAATGCAGTTTGTTCCTACAGTGGAATGGCCAACAGAAATAAATAGAAAGATTTAAAAAAATTTCTAAGAAATTAATGTCAACCTGAACCACCACAGAATCATTTAGGTTGGAAAAGACCTTTGAGATCATGAAGTTCATATGAACCCAGGACTACCAAAGTTAACCCAGGACTAAACCATGTTCCTGAGCACTGCAGCTACATGTTTTTTTAAGCACTTCCAGGGATGGTGATTCCACCACCTCCCTGGGCAGCCTGTTCCACTGCTGGAAAACCCTTTTGGTGAAGAATTTTTTCCTAATATCCAATCTAAACCTCCCCTGGTGCAACTTTAGGCCATTTCCTCTTGTTCTGTTGCTAGTTACCTGGGAGAAGAGACTATGGTTATATTTTTATTAGGCTGTCACCTTTGAAGCTTATGCACCATAAAAAATGCCAGCCTGACCCATTTGAAAAAAGGAGACTGTTTTTTTTTGTGTGTTTGGGCATTCTGAAACATGCCCCAAGCCTCTTCTTTTGCCAAGATAAATTTCATTCTCAACTCAGGACATCAAAGGACAAATCCCACAGCAGATTAACTGTGGCCAAAGACAGGAAAATAAATAATTATTTCAAATTACAAAGACATTTTTAAAAAGCAGGCTTGAAACTGTAGGGAAGAGGAGAGAGAAGAAACACCCACATCACTCCTACTACCAGAGGGAATAGGAAGAAACAGCAAAGGAGCTTTAAGGGAGCTCGCCTAGGGCTATGAATCAGCCCAAAGGCCCTCTTGCATCTCCTCCAGAGCTATGTGCTGGTTTATTCCTCCTCGTCTATCAACATTTTGATCTGACACTAAGAGATCTGCTTGTGCTATAATTTTCCCCAAAAAAGGGAGGAGTTAGTGAATAAGATGCCAATGGTTATGGCAAGTTCTTCTCTGGCAGTAAGTCTAAGGGCTCTTGAGAAGATCTTAGCAACTTATTTAACTGTTGGCCACTGCACAATATGCACCATTTCCAAGCGCTCAGAGCAACTTGTGTCACTTCTCTCATCCACAAAAACTCTGAAATTCATCCTTCTCTTCAGCTCTGCTGAAATACTTAACTCTATGATTACACTGCTTTTATTTTCAGCCACCTCTTCTATGTTCCCCCCGCCCTGTCTATCTGTCTCCCTCCGTCCCAGCTTCATATCCTCCAAGAACAGCAGGTTCACATCATATTTACCTACCAATCACCTCATCCTACAACCCTGTTCCTTCTGCATTCCTCTTATCTCATCCTACTTTAGACACAGTTTCTTACTTTTCATTACATATGTAGATCTTATTATCATATTTATTTAATATTTGAGGATCTAATTCAAACCCCAGGGACATGCACGAGTACAGCATCTGGTCACCAAGAAAATCCCAATTTTAATTTAGCTGCTTTTCTGGGCATAATTGACTGTAACACTTCAGATGTATTCAGTTTTGTGACCAAGAACCAAGTCATCAGTATGTAAATATTTTTCTGTATGACTAAGAGTGATTATTATGTTATTTATTCCTAACATCCTAATGACTGAGTTTAGACGTAGCAGGAACAGATCCTGGCACACTCTAATACACAAACATACAACATACAAAGAGATTTTTGAATCTTCTTTTTTGTCTACTGATTCAAAACTTCAGTGTTTGAAAATTAAATCCTGTGATTTTACTTAAACTCTTAATGATTTCACTTGGAAATTCCATTCTGATTTTTATCTCTGCAAGAACTGCAGAACTTGGCCCAATGTCGCTTCTCTGAAATTTTGTTGACCATCTAAAGACAGAGTTAAGGTACAATATTAAAAGCGTGACATCAGTAGCAATTCAGCATACAGAGCAAGGCTACTTTTCTAACTAGTTTTTCTTGGTTTCTTAATTCCCTTAATCCTTCACTATTGGGGCTGCAGTTTCAGTATGAACTTTAACTTCAAAATCATATCCAGCTTACAAGATGGGCTACTTTAATGCAGTGCCTAGGGTATTAAGTGCAAGAGTTTCATTACTAATAGAATTTAAAACTCCGTTTCCCTAGCAGTAAACTTCTAAGCACATTTGCTCACTTGCTTTTTCCTGTCTCTCCTCCCTCTGAAAAGGGCATACAGCTCATTAACCATTTCATGGATCTGCTGTTCTGTTTGGCTGTACTGCTGGCAACGTTAGCTGACCTTAAAGTAGCTGACGCAGAAATGTAGCTAGAAATACTGAAAGCTAAGAAACGTAAGCCACATCCTTGTTTGTTTCCTACAGTTACAGGGTTGAAAGCATCCCATGTGGAGTTCCCACATCTGAATCTGTGCTACAGTCAGAATATTGCTATAATCTGCCACAGCTGTAACAGACTCAACCCCAGCATCAAGGGATCACCATGGCAGAGACATTTCCTGGCTCAATCCCTGTCATGCCCTTTGTAATGGCCATTTAGAGGGAACAGCACATGTAGAAATATGGTAACAACTCTGCACCATCTATTTATTTCCCTCCACCAAGATCACTAGTGTTGTAGGTTCTGAACTGTATTTGTCACAAATTGGAGCCAAAACCTTGGTTTATCTACAAATAATTAATCTCCGGCAAGAGAAGAAAACAAGTTTGCTAAATGAATTGTCTTTTTTTGTACTATGTAGATTTCTGTTATTCTTAACAGATGTGTGGCCCTTTGCTTAGCAATTAATTTCATCAGTGACAGCAACCTCATAGAATACCAGTGTCTTCAGAAAGAAAGCTGAGACTCAGGTCTCAGGAAAGGTTTGGTACACTTTAAAATGCAAGAGCACAAAGAATTCATATGTTATTTAGATATAACAACATGTTTATGCACCTTGATTCTTTTCCATTATTTTTAATTAATTTAATACTTGCACATATTTACCTGGAATTCTGGTAATCAATATGCATTTATCTGCTGTAGACCAGTTCTATATTGGAAATGATGAATTGCTCTTTGGGATATGCATTTACAATTTTTGTTAACCATCTTCTGGGGACATAATAAGCACCAGTATTTCCCAGCTGTTTGTGGCAGGTTGCTTACAATTCATTTTATGTGGCAGATTGGCTCCACAGGTGGCCACAGAATAGTGTTATTTATTCTGAAAGACACAAGGCTTCTCGTAGAGATGATGAAACTATAATGGCTGTTAAGAATGGAAATGATGCTAACCATGTAAATAGGTAGCTGTAAATAATAGAGGCATTGCTGTATTCCTTGAGCCCTCTCACAGTAGGACACAGTATTAACTATTTTCTGTGCCAGGGTAGTGGGATCTTGAAGAGAACACTATAACTATATATTGAAAACTGTTAAATGGATATGCATTGTGTCAAATGTGTGGTACACAGCTCCATTTTTTAACACATACCATTCATTCACAAAATAACTATTCATTAAAAATTATTTTGAGAGGCATCAACTGAAAACACATCGCACTTCACAAAACACTGATAGATACAGGTGCAAAGATAAAGAAATGAACTGATTAACTAGCCACAAATATATTCCATAATTTTTTGGCACTGAATTTTAAAATATTTTTTAAAGGAACACACAGAGTAAATCATGTAGAATTTCTCACTGAAACCCACACAGTTGCAGATTGGCTGTTTGATTTACTGTCATATTTTAAAATAAATTAAAAAATAACATACTTAGTGACAGCTTAGATGTTCTCTTTTTCCCTTTTCAAAGTAGTAAAAGGAAGACCTTTCTTTCCAAAGAAAACCCACCAAAAAAACAACCAAAACCAACAATCAAACAAAAACCCCCCTGTGTGTTGATAGGAACACTAGTAGAAAGCTGCAAGACTTACTTTCCAGAATTTACTTGCCCAATTAATTTAGTTAAGGTAGAAAGCAAAGATGATAAAAAGAAATAATGAACAGACCAGATCTTTTCAGTGGCTGAACCCAAAACTTTCACCAACACAGCCTTCTCTTTGGATTAGATATTACCACACAGACCAGCAGAAAGATACATTCTCACTCTCACTGAGTGAAAATCTGGCTCCAATGAAATGTCTTCTTTTGGATTAATCACAGGAAGGGTCTGACCAACTGTGTATAACCTTGCTAGCACAGCTGATTTACGTCATTAAAACCTCCTGCCAATTCTCAGCTGTGGAAAGTAGATTAAACTCCTCCACTGTAGTCCCCTTCTGCCAGCTTCTGCCTTGTGAAAATCTTGATTACACACACTATGTCTCCGTAAAGCATCCGATCACTGGTTCATAGGGACAACACTGTGTTCCTATTACACCGTCTGAAAGCACTGGCTATGTGCAGTTACCTTTTTGACTTCATACTTAATGGCCAGCTTCACGCGGCTCAGTGATGCTCTGTGCCTCTGCGCTTCAACTGGCTCAGAGTTTAAATCCCCGTTCAGAATGGCCTCCACTTCTTCTGAGTCTCGGCAGAGATCAAGAACACCAACCACAAAATCCTTGCACTGCATAGACAGCTTGCGATAGTCATTCTGGAACAGAAGGAAAAAGATGGCTCATGATGAACACACTTGAAGTCAACAGTAAGGAAAAAAGGACCTATACAAGTTCCTAAAAATTAATAGTGTTTGAGGGGGGGCTGGAACTAGATGACCTTTAAGGTCCCTTACAACCCAAACCATTCTATGATTCTATGCTTAGGAGCACATCAGACATTTAAGAATTTTTGTATAGCGGAACCATTTCTTCTCTGACACAAGGTAGCCACTTGAATAGAAGATGATGACAACTGTTTGAGAGCAAGGGAGCATTAATAATAGTGTGATGAAAATAATCCAGATGGGCAGCAAGGGGAAGCTGAATGGGCAAATAAGAATTGCACAGACAAACTGGGACCAAAATTCTTTAAATACTAACCTCACCTTTGCAAAAACTTTGCAGACAATTAATGGAATAATTCTTACAGGGTTGCCTCCCAGGCTACAATTATGTTTCTACTCTTTCTACACTGCTAAAATGGCTGCTTACTCTTTAATATATACCATAGTCATTTCCCCCCTCTGCTTCTCACTTATCCTTGGAACCACTTTACACCCAACAGTGCATCCAGTGGGTTACAAAGTAACTGCACAGAATTACTGTGGCATCAACTTGGACACCAGTGTTGTGGGAAAAAAATACCCCAAATGTCCTGTACAGGCAACACAGAAACCAGCTTCTTCAAAGGACAGCTAAAAGATACTAGGCTCCTGACTCATTCTCCAAGAGGTGACCTTGCCACTGACAACACAGCTGAACTACAGAGAGACATTTCTGAAAATCTCAAGCCTTTTATTTAAGAGCTCTGTCCATCTTTCCCTTCCTCTCTCCTTCACTTCTGTCTGTAAATGCCACAAACCATTCCTTTTCCAAAAATCATCTAATATAACTCCCTCTTGTTCTTACTCCATCAGCTTTCCCTTCCATTACTGCTGGAGTCAACAGCTCTGCCTGTGTTACCTTCTGAAAGTATATTTGTTTTCTGTTATTAAAAAAATCCTTCCTCCTCCTATCCAGCTTCTTTTCAAAACCTAATCTTTTAGCAAAGCACTTCTTTTTCTCCCTCACTAGTTCAATTTCGGTGCAGTATCACTGGCCATTTCCAGACTTGTAGCTTGTTGACTACAGCTGTGAAATCTTACTGTGTCACACAGAAAAAACAACTACTTTCTACTCATCCTTGCTCTTTCCAGCTTTCCTCAGCCTCCTTCAACCATTCAGTGCTTTGGGACCATGTCCTGAGTTACGCCCATGTGCTGTGATACTTTCTGTGCAGCTACTATACTACTGCATCAAGGACGCAAGTGGTACTGCTTTTCACTAGGTTCATGACTTACATCTGGCATGCTGCTCACAAGTTTCACACTATTCATCCTTACAAGCAAGCTTATATCTGTCTTTGAGGTGATACCTTAAAACAACTCAGTTGCTCCTGTATGTTGACTTTGCAAAGATTTCCACCTATCTTTCTCTTCAAACAAAACATTTGTGGCTATGGTTCAGCATTTTAAGATCTCTCTGTAAAGCATGCACATGTAAAGCTCTGCACTGTTGCTCATGCTTGCCTTGTCTTCCACCACCTCTGTGACATTACCTATAAGCTCTTACCTGATACCCAGTTCAGCAGAAATCTTGGTCTCATTTATGTGTCCACGTCTTCTCAGCTAAATTTCTAGGACTTCTTTATCTGAGATGTAGCCTCTGATTTCCTCATATCAGGTTACAGTTGAAGGAGAAAACTTGACTGAACCTGCCAATTTTACCTTGTATCAAGTGTTTCAGTGCCCAACTGAAAATAGCATACCCTTCTTTTTAAATTACTCCACAGCTTTTCTTCATTCCACCCTGCCCCCCCCCCCCAGTTCATCAAAAGACTAGTGTGAATCCTCTGCCTCTCCATTTTTGGGTGTTTACTGTTCATTTTCATACACTGCCATTTTAAAAAAAATCACTTTTGGGGGGGTAACAGATTTTTTTCCTTTGTGGTTCCTGCCTTCTCAAAAATGATTCCTTACTGCTCCTGCCCTCATATTTTTCTCATTCGGTCTAACATTTTTTCCTGAAACCTTCAGTTTTTCCCCCTTGCCTAAGTAACTTTTCCTTCCTTGTGCTGGTAGTTTTGTTAAATTTTCAACTTGGCATCTATAAAATGGGACAGAGAAACTAATGTGCTCCCAATAGTTTCAAATTATTTTGGGAAAATATGGGAAAAGAGGCTGCATAGGATAATTGCAGGAATCAGCTATCAATCCCACAGGTCAGACTTAGATATGAATCAAAATGAAACACTACTGGAGATAAACAAATACTACTAGGAATTGTGTTATTATGGAAGACTAACATTCCATAGAGACTTGGAAACAACCAGTCCTAGTCATAGACCTAAACAGGACTCAGCTATTTCCTTTGATCATAGAGGGCAAATTAATTCAGTTGTCAGTAAACCAACAGGATGTAAGGTTATTTTAGATTTGTTTTTGTTAACCAAGGAGAACAGTACAGAAGAGTCAACTATAAAAATAATACTGGGATACACGATTAAATTCAGTGAAAGGATAAGCAAGCATATGTATGACTAAGCCTTAGGACGTTTAAAAAGGCCAAGTCTCATAAGAAAGCTAGTCAAGGGAGTGAAACTTACTTATAATTATGCATGAAGGTCCAAAGGCTTTTAAGCAAAAGATGTGAAAGCGATCAGACATCAGTTCCTACAGAGATAAAAAACCTTGCAAAGGAAGACTCCAGAATGGTGGCTAGAGCAGCAGTCTTAAAGCAAAGGGGAACAGTCTTTCCTCACAGTCTAGTTATAGAGGCCATGAACTACAAGCATAAACTGCTAGAAGTCAGGCTTGCAAAGGATATTAAGCAAACCATAAAGCTGTAAGACAATGTAAAAAGAAATGGGGACTTTCTTCAGTGAAGACAAAGCAAAGACTAAAGACATCTTGAGTAAATCCAAAAAGAATACCATGTCTTCAGTTCACTGAAGTCGTATGCTCTTAATACTGTTTATATTGTTTTCACAACAGAATTATTACGGATCTGTGCAAACTTGAACACTCTTCCTTAAATTTCCAATTTCAAGCAACAGTTACTTACACATTTCACTACAGCTAAAGAAAGGCAATTTACTGAGATGGCTGGGCAAAACCCACAATGATCGCCAGACAGAGCATAATATTAATTCAACAGGAATAAAACTGACAATCAATTTTTCTTTAACGCTATAAAGTAGCTGTAAATCCTCTGCAGCACATGGGAGGATATACTAACTTCACTGACTTCAGCAGTAGTACTATATAGCTAAAAGATAAACTACATTCTTTCTCACTTGAATGTGCAGGCACTTGTAACTTTACATGAAAAAAAAAGTCTTTGCTTTAGTATGATTTCTATCTATGCTCAAAGGTGACATCTCATTAAGGTTTCATGAAGTTTAGTTTAAATGCTTTTGTATTATTCGAGTGCTTTATGATATAAGACAACCCCAATTGTGTCCTTGCATGAGTGAACACAGATTGTCAAGTTGCAGGGAGTGTCTTCATTTAAGTCTTTTCTCATTACTCTAACTGTGCAGAAAGGGAAAGAGAAACAGTGGACCTCGTAACAGGTAGGAAGTAACAATAGTTACTCTTGCTAAAGGTTCACTCCATTTTCTTTACCTATTAATTATTCTCTTTTTCTTTAAAATAACACAGAAATGTTACATTACTAAGAAGCTGCTTCTCTAACAACTTCCATATGAAAGTCAGGAAAATGCTATAAACCAAGTCTCACACATATGCAAGTACCCAAGTACAGCCTAGCATCAGGTTCATCAAACGTAAACATTCAAGTAAGTTTCTGTTATAGTCACACACACAGTTTAAAAGATCAATTAACATAGTTTTCTCAGTTAGTGCAAACTAAGCAAGAAGAATACATTTTCACTGGCAGTTACAATTGTGAAACATCGCCTACAAATGGCAAAGTGGCATAAAATCACTTTACTTTGGCAAAAGGGAGACGAATTGCGATTGCAGCAGTATCTCACTAAGACTGTTATTTCAATAGACTACAGATTGTTTCATTTTGCTGTTCTCTCACAAATGCAAACTCATTCCCACAAGTGTGTCAGAGCTTCTGACTCATCCTGGCAGAGAGTGCAAAGCTCCTGCCCTCAAAACTCACACTATATTAACTGACATCCCAAAAAAATACTCCCGTCCACTCTGTGAATGGCCCTGCTGGTTCCTGCTTTGCATGGACTACTTGCCTACTACACAACAGTTACCCACATTTTTACTGAAAAATTACCAGTGCTACATGCTTCTTGATAGGTGGATATATCACTTGCTTATGAAAGTTATGCTTATTGTCAGACAAGATTAAAGATACGATGGATTAAATTTTACTGTGTCAAATCTAAGGATTAAATTCAGGCTACATTATTTATAAATGCTATTACGAGAACTGAAAACGAGTATGTGCTATCTGACTCAGGCTTTGAATCTTACACTAGGAAAACTTGTCGGATTTCCCTCTTCAGGTGTTTACTTACTTATGGATTAGCAAATCAAATTTACATCCGTCTACTTGATCGCTTTACAAAATTAAACAGAGAAACACTACCCACATTGTAACCATGGGATGCAATTCTCAAACAGCCTTCTACCTCTAGGGTGTTGTGTGAATATCAAAAACCAGAATCTGTGGTCTTAGTCATCCACATACACCTCTGCTTACTCTTGAGAATATACAAATGAAGCCACCAGATCCCTCATCTCTTACGGGTCATAAACAAGGCTACCAGAACTCCCCATCTGGAGTATCCATGTTCAAAAAGCCCTGCTACATGCTGTGCAAGTTGCCAATTTGTTAATGTGAAGCTGATCTTCAGGGGAACGCTGAGTAAGGCACCAATAACCCTGCTTATATAGTGGGGTTCTTTGCGCATAGTACAGGGACTTGATCAACAAAGTGCTTCTTCAATTAATTCACAACCTAACTCAGCTGGTTTTACTAGCTATATCATCTTAAATGGTAACTCTCTCGAAAAAATAACTGGTTACACAGACATCTTTGTAACATCAAAAATACCAGCCTGTATTCTGCATTTCACAGATACTGTAGCTGACACTGGTACATAATGGACAACTGATGACGACTGGAATTGCAGAACTGTGTCTCACGAGCAGTAGTGGAGGACTCTGGCACACGTCAATGGCTGGATCTCAGCCTGCCCAACTTTGCATATTCTGTCCTCACTCATAACACTAAAGACTACCTTATGAGTTCATCTAGAATTTTTACAAAGAAAATATCGACCTGTATGCAAAGAATGAAGCATATCAATTAAAATCTTCAGCCGACTTCACACTTAAAATTTTGAACTATTCCAAAGAAAATGTACACTGAGCAATCACATGCAGTCAAACAAAACATATAGATCCATTTTCTATTATGAGCGTCACATTCCTGTAAGCACCACAGTTTGTGGCTATGCACAGTTGCCTAACTAGTTCACACACATTATATGCAACCATAGACTTATGTTGAGTATTATGTAATAAATGGCCATTTTGAGATCATGCATATAGTTTACATATATAACTGCAGGAACTGTATATGCAAATAAAGCACATAATTGCAGTAATGATTATGGATCTGGGCCCTGTCCTTTTAAAAGTTGGACCTCAACGTAAATCAAGCTTGAACACTCTTTGTTAGTTCAGCTGAGATAACACTATGTAAATTTACTTGGAACGGTGACAAATTCCGCTTTTAGATGCACGTCCACATCTTCCATTGGTTTCAGTAGGGGCTTTTAGCAAAACCGAGAACAGGGATTTATCCTATATAAAACAGGACTACAATCTTTTTGATCCTTGCTATGATAGACCAAATTCTGACATGGTATCAGCTAGCGCAATTTCAACTGGGAGAATTGAACATGCTTACACAGGACAGCATTTAGTTGAAAGCTGGTATACAGAAACAATTATGTGGCTTTTTAGCTACCTTGAGATGTTTTTTTTTTCTATGATGACTCCAAAAGAAAGTTCCATCAGCTGTTCTGACTGCTAGAAATTCTCCCATCACTGTGCAGTCACACTTTTAAAGTTCTCAGGGAGGAGGGTAAATATCAATTAACTTCAATCAAGCAACTAAGCTACAGCAGCCACGGTGGCCAGGGTCTGCTAAAAATTATAATAAGAAAACACAGAAATTGAGAATGCTTGTATTGCCCAGTATTTTGTGGTGCTACTGCGATTGGAAAACATGATTCTCCAACTATGGTAATGAACACTTTTTTTACATTAAGACAAGATACAGTTCCACACTGAACTTCCCTAGCCAGTCTAATCAGGTACAAAGTGGTACACCTCTGAGATCTCTAACTGCTCACAAAGGCAGATGCCAGTAGAATGCCACTCTAAACTTTTTCTAACTTAACAGTTTTTGTCCTTGTCAGCAAAAGAAAGGAATCAAATCAGCAGATTATATATACTTTGAAATCACTTTCAGATCAGGCACATTGGTTATAAAAGCTCTTAAAAATACTAAAATTGGTGAAGAAGCCCAGAGTGAAGAATAATTTTAGGTTTGTAACTTAGATGCAGAACTTCATCAACAATGCTGCTTGCTTTCTAACTATCTCTACTACATATAAAACACTCCTAAAAACCTGACAAGAAGGAATCTCTCAGCTGCTTCAAGGAACTGAAATTTGGTGTGACAGCAATAGGCATGAAAGAGTAAAGGGGTTTTTTTATGATGTGGTAGCAGTCTTGACTCAGATAAAACAAACTGAAATTTCTGACATCATCTGAAATCCTGCTGTCAATCCCTGGAATGGGGACTAGGATCGCCAAGGAAAGTAAACTAAATACTGTGGCACCTGCCTTGGCCACAGGGATGACATGCCGCTATACTGGAGATTGCTGCTTAGACAGCCAGGCACTGATAACCTCTGCTGTTCCCTTAGCTGGTTTCCAGACCTAAAGAGGAGTCACCCAGCATGTTCAGACAAGCCAGCCATGTTTTACCAGGATTAGATAAAGCAATAAAGAAACTAAAGTGAGGAAGACCGAGTTAAAAAAAAAAAAAAAGTAAAGAAAATTAGGTGAGCACTTAGAAGGGAGATACGAAAAAAGGGAATTCAGAAGGAACTTAAAAGAAGAAAATAGGGGAAGATGACTAGTGGATGCAGGAATGCAAAGAACAAAAAATGGTAATAATGTCAAGAAGAAACAATAACAAAGACGAAGAATAGCAAAAGGAGCAACAGGAGCTTCAAACAAGGATTTCATGAAGGAGTAAGAAGTAAGGAAGCTTGAGGACAAAAGAAGTAGAGTGAAATGGTCTTTAGGGCTCCTGTTTCCCCATCTATTTTTACTCATTTTCAGTACTTATTTTTGGCTATGTGTCTTGCATCTTTCAGGAAAAATGAGGATTCACTGGTTTCTTTGAATCCTTTCTCTTATTTCTGAAGGGGAAAGAAAATAAAAATAAAAATCAGAGTTATTAATAAGGTTTTTTAATATTCATGGGGAACTGACTATCATGAATGTATGTCCTAAGCCACCTTCCCACATTTCTAATACACTTGTGCAAACTTTGGTTTGCACACGAGCATGAGAATTTGTTAGGGTAAATCATAAGTGATAAAGAAAGACTGGACTTTGTATATGCAAAAGATAGAAGGTTAGCAAGCATTTACTAGGAAGCTTGGCCCTCAGGCATTTTTAAACAGGTTCACCCTATATTCTTTCTCTGTGGGAAAATCACCTAGAAAAGTATTTTTAAATTAAATTAAAATAATTTATTACAAGCTCTCCACATCCAGGAAAAGCATTGCTGTGAGCATGCCCAGGAAATGATATGGGCCTTAATGTACCACAGATACTAGGCATAAATCATGAATATCATCAAAATTGCCTTTAAACAGATTTGTCAATTTCTTGTGCGAGTTGAACTATTTTGTCCATTTTTCTTTACTCTCAAACAATTCTGCTTGTGTTGCACTACAGACTGAATTTGATTGGAATACTTAAGCATTTCCAGTGATGATTCTAAAGGAGAGTGCGCCAGAAGTCTATCAGTCATTCTGCCTCACAGGGAGTGCAAATGTTGGACTAGAAGCCTTCTCTTCTGGGACATGATAAAGCACACAGTTATTAGCAAAACACATTCACATGACATCGAAGAAAGCACCGATCAGACAGTTACAAATTGGACTTACATCAAATGTGTCAAGCTCTCACAACAGAATTCTGCAAGACACGGAAGCGCTGCTTGCTTTCTCCTTGATCTACCTCTACAGCTTTCAGTGCAGCATGTTGTACTACATCCATGCCAGACCAGACCTGCCCACAGCCCCAGTGAATATACAGTCTTCTCACCAGCCATGCAATTACAACTCTTTCTGGACTGGGTTTAACAGTGATACTAAAAAATTCCTCCCCTCTTCTTTTTCCTCCTCCCTCCCTTCCTCCCTTTTCCGCTACCCCTTCTACCCAGTAAGGGCAGCCAACCATCGCTGCCAGAGGAAGACAAGCAACTCTCCTACCAGGCTTGGTAGAAACTGAAAAAAACCAAACCCTGAGACACACAAGAATCAAAAGGAAAAGAGACAGACGTTAGGTCAATGAGGAGAGTAATTATTTCACTGAAAATTTTGGTGTTGATGAGAAGCCGAAATCTCCATGCTAGCAAGGAGCCAGGAACAATTTCTACTGTAGGTGCCCAAACTGCATTACCTTGTACCACTGGCAAGGTTAGCAGCCATGTAAGTACTACACAAAAATACTGAAATCTGTGAAAATAGAGGATTTCTTGGGTTCTTAGGCATCCCAAAATATCAATGAATAGAGCCTAAAGAGTTCAGAAAAAGAAAAACAAAAGAAAAACAAGAAAAAATTGAAAACCAGAATATTTTATTCTGTGACAATTTAATATTTTAAAAAACAAAGTATTTTTTTTAAGGTCTGGTTTGAAATGAGAAGTCCAGCCAAAAAAATCAGTTTTGCTCCTCCAAAACTTCGAGCTTTTTTTCTGATGAAATTTGTATTCATGGTATTAGTACCTATGATATGGGAGCTTCCCCTGAATTTATATTTTTACCGAAATTTTTCTACTCAGTTCTAACCATCTACATCCTCCCCTTACAAAAACATGATACAGTTTGCCTTAATTTAGCTTTTGGTGGCAGAGATTGTATTTTGGGTTCCTAGGGAGTTGCACAGCACTTAAATTGAGTCCCCAAACCCACCAGTGCTTTTGAATACAGGTATAACAACAAAATTTGTATGCAGGATTAGAAAGAAAAAGATGGATGGTAGAGTTTCTAAGGTGCCAACCTAGAAGAAAACTTGTCTCTATGAAACCGCAGGAGACAAAAAGGAAGGCTAGGGGGTGGGGAAAAAGGTTTGCATCCACACCACTGAACCGTCATTCAGAAAACCCATAAACCTCCATCTTGGTCACACAATTCTGGAGACCCTGTGGCTCTCAGGTTATTGGCCTAGTTGAAAAGGAATCAATAAACAGGACCGATACACATCAGTGATTTAACCCTCTATAATGGTCTCTAAATGAGGCACTTACCTGTAATTCATTGTGTGAAGCACACAAGCCAAGAAGCTCTGTGCTATGATAAAACTTCTCTAATTCTTCAATTTTATGTTCACAAAGGGCTTTCCCAGTTCAGTATTTTTTCAACAGAGGGAAAAGAAAAATCTGACATTTTCCCTATACTCCTGAATAAATACATTGAGCAAGTACTCAATCCATTTGCCAAATCACACAGTACGCAGCATCGTATGGCAGCGTTCATTCAGCAAAGGAAGGAGAGTAAAAGTTCAAGCCAACTTTTACACTTTGTAGTGCATGGCGTAACACATGAATCCTTCTCAGCACTGACATCTTATTTTTAAATTATATTTTAAGTCACTCAGCCACGTGTGGAGCTATTCTTTCTCAACGGTTTAAAACTGTTTGTTCCTCTTCTGGTAAAGTTCACTTTATTAATTTCTGTCTCTATTTCTCTACGTTGTTGTATATTTCTTCTGAGTATTCCACAGTGTTAGCAATGTTTGCTGTTGTTTGAAAAGGTTAATGCATCTTTTCCCTCTCTCAGATCCTTTATGAAGATACTTAACAAACAATTGGTACCCAACACTGACCCTGCAGAAACAAATTTTTCATTAAAACTAGAAACAATGCTGTTGATATCACTACTCACTGAGAACAATCTGTCATTCCCAAAGCTGAGCTTTTCTTATTACATGCAGCCTACTGGGGTTTCATTTTTTTGTGGGGTTTGGTTGGCAGAGAAGGGGGGTGGGCAAGGGGAAAGGCGAGTGTTACTGCATTTTTCAAGGTATTCAATAGAACTGCAAAATCATTAAAACAAAGGCACTGGGAAACAGTTAACTAATCATTAGTTAATGTATATTATTAATCAATCATTAATTGTCAATAATATTTACTTGTCTGATGGAGAAGCTGAAATATACAGGGAAGTCAGGGCACTGATATACTAAACCAGATACAGCTCAAAGCCAGGTAACAGGACCTACGTTTGTAATCAATCTAACAGCTGGTTTTGAACAAGTGACATTTCCAAAAGGTGCATCACCCCCCCCCCTTTCTATATTCTTAACAATTTGGAGACATCATTCAAAATTAGTACAAATAAAAAAAAGAGGGAATAAGGTCAATGCTGCAGCATGCTCAAGAAAAGTGTAATGTTTCTGCTTTCTGCACTTAAAATTACCCAGCATTTGTAACTAAAAATAATCTTTGTCTGCTACATCAACCAAAATTGTTTTCCATCTGCTGCAAGTTTATCAGAATACACGCTGTCCCTTCTTCCCATTTTCTTCATACACAGTAGGTGCAAAAGAAATTTCATTAAGCATTCTTTTTTAAAGGCTTACATATGGAAAACTACGAAATCAAGAACAAAAGAGACAATAAATATCATGAAAGCATTTGCAACTGAAAAAGCAAAGACACCGAATAATTTCAAGCATCAAAGGACACCATGAAGTAGCAGCAACTTTAAAACAATAACAGAGAGAAACACCAAAACACCATTACCTTGAATTCTTTTTCAATGTTGGCCAACTTGGCAAGTTCATTGCTGAGTTCTAGAGCAGTAAGTACCGGATCTTCACTGGAGAGGGACAGGTAAGCCGGACTAGCCAGTCCTTTGTATGCATTTATTCTTGACCTTGAGTGACTGAAAGAATCATGCTTTTGCTTCTCTGTACAGTCATTACATTTGCAGAAATAATCATGAGGTCTCTCTATCCTTGCTCCTTTCATCAGTAGCATGTGCACAACTTCGTATTTTTGGCAGTGGGCAGCTAAAATTATGGGAGTGATATCTGGAGAAAAGCGGGTACCGTCTTCGTCGTAGGAATAAAAATCATCATCCTGGAGCTCCTGCTCACAAGGGCTCAGAGTCAGTCGCTTATTTACTGAAAACCCAGGATGATTCAAAATTGCTTCCACTATCCTAATGTAGCCCTTGCTGATTGCAAGCAGCAGGGCATCTCCAATCCGTGCCAAGTTCTCTTTCTTTAACAGAAGTTCTGTCACTTCCAAATGTTCATTCCCCACAGCAAGCTGCAAGGCGTTTTGGCCCATGTAGTCAACACAGTTGACATTCAGTGTTTTCGACTCCTCCAGCATTTTGCGCACCACAGGTATGTTCCCATACTCTGCTGCATCTAGAAAGCGCTCTTCTTCAGCTGTAAGACTGGTGCCCCTGTTGTTGAACATGAATGCTGGGCCTCTAATGGCCTGTCGCCTTCCCTTTTCCCTCATCATAGTCATACGTCTCAGTGACGGACTCTCTTCAATGTACCTACGGAGAAAACAAAAAGGCAACAGGATTTCACCATGTTGGTTATTTGTAGCTTCCACTACTGTGGCTACAATCATGACTTATTTTGGCCCTTGTCATTTGCCCATCTATAGACAAGAAGTATTCTTTATTGTGATCCTTCTGCCTTTGTGCTTGCTTGTTTGCAATCTAAAGGCACTTACAGGTTCAATGCCACAGGCCATTTCTGTTTTGTTTACCATGGTCAAGAGTGGTTGTGGGTTGTTTTTTTTCTTTACGTAAGACATCTCTTCAGAAAACCCTCTCAACTCACTTTAGTATGTATACAAAATGAAAAAACATCTACTGTACTACTTCCAGTAGTAATTAATACTACCTACCATAAGCACTCAAGCTGATGGTTTAAGGAAGACAATATTTATGCTTACCATATTGTAGTTCACATAAATGAGAGGTGAAAACAAGCTTTCTTCCCGATGTCTGGCCAAGCAATACACAGTGAAGCCTGATCTCAGACTTCTCATCCAGTGTTACTACTAGAAGCATTAACCAAGTCTGGAAGATTCTACACACGAGTCAGTCTGGCTAAATTATAAGTCTTTGAAAAACAACAGTTCATGCACATTCAACACATTTTCTGGATGCTAGTAACTAAACTGCTCACAGATTGAGACACTGGGCATGATCCAGTATGGACTGGGATCAGCTCTCACTCCACTTGGACTTCTGCAATGCCGTGGGTTATGTTGGGCCTATTTCTATTATCCATCTACCATTCCAGAAGCTGAAAAGATGCTACCTGATGTTATTACATGAGTATATACATATCTTTAAAAGCCTTCATGCATTCTTGTAATACAATCAAGAAAAATGGGAAAGCCAAAGATCTACTGAATGAAAATGAAAACAGGGATGGCAAGCTGTACTGGAAAAAGGAAACCTGGGTGGAGGAAAGGGAGATTGTTTAGGAAAGGGAACTGAGAACCAGGGAGGCTGTGAACTCCCCTCAAAAACTGAGTGCAAGAACAGAAAGAGGGGAAAAAAAAAAAAGGGGGGGGGGGGCGGTAAAAGAAAGGGTGAGCAAGCTAAATCAGGAAAGTCAGAAACTGGAATTATGAACCAGTGAAGGTACTGACTGAGAGCAGCAGGGAGCAAACAGGAATGGTCTGAGAGAACCAACAGATCAGATGCTGAGCTGGATCTAACAAGTTAAGGAGACTAAAGAGGGGAGAGGAGGTTCAGATAAGTGAGACTAGGAGCTGCAAAGAAAACATACCTAGGACAAGAGGTTGAGAAGCAGACACTACCTAGCTGGAGAAAACAGCAACAGGAAACAACTGCCTGGCAAGGCCTCAAACAACAGAATAGAGGGGATTAGGCTAAAGTGACCACAGCTAAAGGAAGAACAAAATCATTTATGCCTGCCAGAGCAGATGCCAAAGGCCTAAAAAGTTATTTGGGATACCATAACCTTCCTTCACTACCGTCTGCAAATAAATGTGAAATCTATCAGCAATCTCCCTTTCCTTTCTAGTCCAGCTTAATACTGAGAAAGACAGCCTCCAGCTGCTATCAGTTAATCCATTAGCTCAAGGAATAGAGATCACTTGAGCTGATTTGATGGGCACAGAGACACCAGTGCAACTGATAAACAATATATGAATTAAAGGACGGTGTGCTTTGAATACATATAACACTACATATACACTATATAGGGACAAACAAACCTTATACATTTCAAATTTGGTCCTTAAGTCCTACGTGCCTCTGTTCCTCATCTATAGAAAAAGAACAGTTGGATGTTACACAGACATTGTGAAAATTAATTTATTCACTTTGGCAGATACAAGAGTAAAAGGCCAGACAAGAAAACTGAAGAGGAAATGAATCTTCTACTCCCAGTACAAAAGCCAGGTAATGTGCATTAAGAGAGCTGTGGGTCCACACAATGAATGATGAAGGCAAAACAAAATATTAAACGGCCCTTTTTAAGCAAACCCAATTCGTCTGCAAAAGGACAGAATTAAGGCAAAACCACCACACACACTTTGGCACACACAAAGACTAAGCATTTAAGTGAACACAATGGAACCTGCTCAGGCAGCTTTAAAAGCCACATATTCTCATTGCTCCAGGTTCAAATCCACAACCAGAGCAACAGCCTCTTAAATGCAGGTGGGGTTTTTTCTGTGTGATCTTTCAACAATGAGCGTAGCTATATTACCACTGCACAAAATATGCCTGTTGACATCAATGGATTTCCCCATGTGTAGCAATGTCAGCCCTAACAGTTTTCATCAGGCATAACTAATTCTATTCAGGTTATAAGAATACGTCTGGCCTTCCAGCTATCTGCATCAGTTGTAATAAATTCAGCAAAATATAAAGTCTTAATCACTTTATCACAGCTATAAATATCATGAAAGCTAGTCCATGCTCTGAACATTTCAGTTAACACAAATGGGCATTTCCAATGCAGACCAAGTGAAGGGACTGTGATAATCATTACCAAGGGCAGGCTTCTCCTGGGATGAAGCATTTGATCTTTTTACATTTTCATCTGTGGTTGGTGTTTCTGGACTACCAGAGATGACCTGAGTGGCACTGCAGTACAAGCAATGCTGACTGGTGTTCACTTTTTGAAGTACGTGCCAAAACTGCTTTGTCAAAATGACAGGATCTTTTTTTTTTTTTTTTTTTTTCTCTCTCCTCACTTTTGTACCACTTTCTTTAAGTCTATGAAACAGGCTCCACAACAGAGTGGATTTGTGACTCTAACTGTTAAACATAGAATTGATTTAATGTCTTAAAGCTCAGGCATATTTCACATTTGGGAGTACCCCAGATATAAGGATAGAGTGCACGTGGCGAAAAGCCACACCATGCTACTACCTTATTCCCCAACAAAATCTCAAGTAAAACCAGATATAACTCTTTTCAGAGTTACCTTTTAAACAAGATCTCATTGTCTGATATGCTGTTATGTTTCTATTCTTCCTCCACATCTAAAAACATCGTCACAGAAATATAGTTGTTTACCGTAAGGTTATGAAGAAAAAAGTATGGGTATTAAAAAGTAAAAAAGACAAAGAACAACTTGACACACTCTGACTTCTTGATTTAAGACAACTCTAAACTGCCACCCTGAATCTCATTTATCTCTTATGAAATACATAACAATATATTTCCCTCTTTACATTCAGTTTAATTTTTCAGAATATTTTGAAATATGACACTTACTTTCTGGTTTAGATACCTTTCTTTCAAAACCCACTGTCTGACGAAGATGACTCATCTGACTTCCGTAAAAAGATATATATCCTTCCAAAGGTGTTACATTAGAATATCTTCCCAACAAGAAAGATATCCTTAGCTATAAATCTTGTGACAAAAATGATATATTTGAAGTGACTGCAGTATCTTCTCAAAATAAAGATGAAAGTTGCTTGGTATTTGAATGGCTACAATATTGTCCAGACTTCAAAAAAAACCACCAACCAACCAAAAAGCAAAAAATCTTGTACAGCACCACACAGCCAGAAGACTGTCAGGTTCATCCATACCTCTCTGCTCTCTTCTTCCCCTCTTCCCTCAGCAAATTCAAAGACCTCGAAGTCAGCGCAGCTCTGGTCAGAGTACTGCAGGCAAGAAGCACTGGGTACAAGGTCTCCTATTCCATTTTCTGCTCTCCTGTTCTTTCATCTAATATTTTTAGGCTATCCCAACGCATTAAGGAAATGGTTAAAATTTTAGTTTTAACTGTTTAACCATTTTCAGCACATTCTATATGTAATATTTGTCAACTGAAATAAAACAACAAAATCTCAAGTTGCATCTCTAAATATCATTAGACTGGCTTAAAAATATGATTAAAATAGAACTAAGTGTGCATTAATTATTTGTGTTCTATTTCCTAAAGCCTTTAAAGTTCATATTCTCAACCTTGTCTCTGTAAGAAGCTGACAACTTACATTAAAAGAGGAACGGAGAGATGGAAATCGTGATGTTCCTATTCCCAACTGTTCCCAAAATAGTTGAAAGAACACAAAAATTTAAAAATCTGTAGAACGCATGGCAAAAAATCCAAAAGAACACCAAGCAAGAAAAATGCCCAGTTGTTTTACATTAACTCTTCAGCAAAGATACACCATGACATTAAGTAAAGTTCTAGTCCTAGTACACAGGTTCCATAATTATACTACGTGGTATGCAGCAGGAAGGTGAGAGGAGAGAATTCCTTTACTTGTCCCCTTTACTGACATGAAGCAGCATTTTTGCTCCTGCAGTTTTTTCCACAACCATTTTTCACCTTACACAGCAGAAAAATGGCCAAGGGGTCTATAAAGCTTCAAGCCTCCATTTGCTGCTCAGCACAAATAAGCAGCATGGAACTGGAGAAGAGCAATCGCTTTAACTCAAGTACACCAGTTCCACCACATCTGGACACATTTCACTTGGTCTGAAGTGTGCACCAGTTAGGCTGCTGTTTCAAGGAACCACAGAGCTTCACTGGCAAGAAGGAAGAACTTCAGGAACTCTGCACCAACCTTCAGAATCATTCATTCATCACTGTGAAATAAGGATGGTCTCAAATTAGAAGTTTTATATACTAACTATACTACTACCAGCTTAAGTCTAGTTCATTGCTTCATACTTAGGCAAACTCTCAGTAACTTCAGCAATAGCTGTAAATGAACATAACTTACTAGAAGACAATTAACCAAGACGTGACAGGACCCTAAGTCAGCCCCTTGTTGAATAACACAAAAGCAGGGCACCTCTATTTCAGCTTTGCTGAGAACTCTCACATTACTGAGGCCACGGCTCCTAAAGGAGTAAACCACCTCTCAAGGTCTTTACCTAACAATAAGTATCACAAGCTTTCACATCGAGCAATGTTATGTACACTCTGAACAACATGTATGCTACATACCAGGTAATGTCGTAAGACACAAAAACCTATCCTATATTATAACATATTTATCTTTACCTTAAATATTTTCATCTAAAATGTATGACCTTTACATGCCCAATAAAAAAATATTTGTTAAAAAATTTCCACTAAACAAGCAATGGCCACTTGCCTCCTGTTTCGCATGCATCACATTTAGTATGACCTTTTATTGCATCGTATGTTGCATGGATAGAGTTACTCCTATGTACAAAGCTAGAAATTTGAGCAGCACAGCAACTGTAAAGGACTGAAGTAAGCATGATGATTCCTCTGCTTCTACCATGAATTGTTTCAATTACAGATTTCTACTCTGTTAGCTCAACTATCTCTTTTCATGCTCAGACTTTCAGCATTGTAGTAGAAGGGCAGAAACGTGGGACAAACAGTTGACCTGAGAATTCCTTGTGTTCTGCTGTTCACTGCCTCATCAACAGCAATTCAAAAGATTTATAATCTTGTTCCTAAGTCTATTTTTTAACAGTGAAAATTGCATAAGCAATTTTAAAAGAAAAGAAGTTAGAGAAACATTCTTGGCCTTCCCAGATCTGTAGAGCAATTTTCTAACATTTGTACTGAAGAACAATTCACCCTGAACTGTTAAATGCAATAAAGAATGGCATCAACAATTTACAAGGCAGTTTACCCCACTGCTAAACTACACTGCAACACTAGTGATCTTGATTCCATTCTAACCCTGGAAAGGAAATGCAGTCCAGTGATTACAGACAGATCAGATAAGCGCATCACGGAAACAGCGATGTGCACGCACCTTTAAAAGCAACAAACCAGAGTGAGCCGCATAGGAGATGCCAATTGTGCCTCTTGTTCTGCTAAAACTAATGTCTGAGGTCCCAGTTTTAAAACAAAGGAATGATGATTGCCTTACACATGCACATATCTATGTGCAAAATTTTTAGCTCGTGACTCCTGAGATCTCTTAAACTAAGTGATCTCAAGCATGTGTTTTGTTACCATCACAGGAAAAGACTATCAATCCATGTGAGGTAGCAGCTCCTGGCCCCGTGCAGGGCCACAGGCAGTTAGAGGAGCAATCCCTCCCCACCCTCACTACCTCTTGCAAACCAAGGCTTTTCCAACCCTCCAAGCTCTGCTACAGCCATGTGCCTGAAGAGGCTGCTGGTAAATTTGTTTCTTCACCAGTAAAAACAGTGTCACACCCATGTATGTTTTCATGGAAGCTTGCATGTGCAGACACAATTTGGGAATCTCTGCACCAAATCTAAAATGTATTAAAATGAGAGCTTCCTTCTCCCTTCTGTGAACTACTGCCTGGGCTTTCCAGAAGAGGGAGGCTAATTCAGCTGAACAGCAGAACATAAATCAGGCCAGCTGAAAATCTGACTCAGGTCTATACTCTCCCACTGGTCTGAAACGACATAATCCATCATCCAAAATGCCCTCATGTCAGCTCACAGAAGTTCTGGCTCCGAACTGGAAAGAATTAGTCAAAAAATGGAACAAAACGGAATGAGATATCAGGAGGAGGTATACACACACTTAGTTTGTTCCTTCTCCTCCTGCCCCACAAACTATGCAGAGCTTTTTCCTGCCATTACTCTTCACTAACTCCTCAACAGAAAATACCAACCATCTGAATTCCTGTGGGAAAAGAAGGACTATATTTTGATGCCAGGAGTGCATCTACGCACACACAGAAAAAGGCAAACAACTCGCCAGGAAAGAACCAAGTTAACAAGGCTGTGGCAACAAAGAATTTTAAAGCTCCTATTACACTCAGTCCTTTGCGTTCTGTCGTTCCACTCAGGAAACTAAGCTACGATTTTCAGAGACTCAGAAAATCAAGCTTTCGATGCCTACAACATTTAATTTACAGGTTTTGCTCACATTTATCCTACTGGGGCATATAGTACCTTGTGAAACAAGTATTACATCTAGTCTGCAGTCTTAGTGGGAATCTGAGGTTAATTACATTTTCCAGCAATATTTGGCACAGGAGGGAGCCAGCTGTACACTGACAGGTACCTTGCACAGGTTACAGCTTTCAGAGTGAAACCATTTCAAATACCAACTAAGTGCATCTTCTTGCGCAAACTACTTCACATATTCCTGTCTCTTTCCCCTGGCGCTGTTTGTCAGTACCGAATATTTAAGACCATAAATTCTTCCTGTCAAGGATTCTCATACCCACTTTGTGTACACTAGAGCCTTACGCATATCAATCTTGGTGCATTATGAGCAAACTGATATTCATTTATTTCATTAACATATGCTATGATTTTAGGCATTAGTAGCAAACGCAAAATGTTACTCCAGAAGAAAAATCGCAGTGCTATGCTGAGGATGACCACGGGCACATAACAGGGGAAAAGGCAGTTGTGGGTCTTTTGCCTCTATGCCCTGTCAGTTCAATACGCTCCTGCGGCACTGACTAATGTCAGCCCTTTTGTCAGTCCACAGGGCAGTGGCTCACAATCACTGCTGAGATCGACTCCTGGGCCAGGATCATAAGAATTATATACTAGGGAGCAATTCCAAGAGTAGGAGCTTACTCCAGGCTCAAATGCCTATAGCTGTGCAAACTGAACTCCAGTTTTATCCCCTGGTGGCATAATACCCATTTCCTAAAGGAATATGCCAACAGTTCTAGGAGGACACTAACCTAAAAGGGATCCAGAAGTTTAGGACTCATAGCTTAAATTCAGCTGAGCTAGCTTCATCTGTCTAAAAATAAAGTGTCTGAGTCTAAACTATATCCTCTAGGCTCTTCTTATGGTGAACGAAGAAAGACAGGCACCTCAAGAGAGAAAATAAATGACTACGCTGCTTTGGCCACTGCCGTTTCCTCTCTCAGTCCATCAACTACAGAGAGAGCCCAGACAAACGACTTAAACCCAGCAAACTTTCAGACAGCTCAAGACTTGTGAAAGACACTCTTGCTCGAAGTCTGGATCACCAGGTACAGTGTATTTGTGAAGAATTTCTGCGCCAGGATGGTAAAAAGCACTTTTATTTGTAGTTATCCCATTCCAAGCGCTACTCTAATTATTTCTGTACTTTACATTTGTCTCTAGGGTGATTTTAATTGAAGCTGCTTCTATAAACGCTGAATATGTTATCTTAAAACTCAAAACAAAGTGTGTGTCACCCAGTAATTAAAATATTTAATTAAGAACTAAATATTGTCCTGCAAGTATAAAATAATCAAGTAATCCTCACAGGCAAGTCTGTCTAAATTGCAGCGCGTTATAAATGTAAGTGAATAATTAATGGACAACTTTCCTTTTCTAAGTCAAAGAAAGTTAACATTCCCACCCCTGTTAGTAAAACCGAATTTGTTTCTCTTGCAGTAAGTCTAGGCATGGTCGGTATGTATGTATATATATATGACTGCATCTTAAAAAACCTGAAATTTCTGACGACGACATCAAACAGGACAAGATGCATCTCAAGAACTGAGGCTTTTCTGCACAGGTGTCCTAGATTTCTGTGGGGAGTCTGGTTTTATCACAGCCTAGATTTTTTAAAAAATATAAAAGGGATGCATTAGCGCTGCCCGTACATGAGGGTAGAGTGGGTTCTCTAAACCTCCCTCAGCCGAGCCAACAATTAGGTTTTGCCGCCGGCTACGCTAACGGCCGGGGGTAGGGGGGGGAGGAAAGAAGAGGGAATCTCCTCCGCCCCGGCACGCCTGCCCGCTGCCCCCACCTCGCCCGGAGCCGGGGCCGGGCAGGGAGCGGGGCGGGCAGGCGGCGGCCGGACCGTCCCCTCAGGCACTTTCTCCGGAGCCTCCGCGCCCCAGCCGCCAGCGCCGGCCCCATCTCCCGCCCCAGCCGCCGCTCGGGGCCAGGCCGGGCGGCTGCGCTGCCGCCGCGGCCCCCGGCTCGGCGGGACGGGCCGAGCGCCGCAACTTGCCGGGGTCCGGCGGGCGGCCCCCACGGCCGCTCCGGGGGAGCTGCCGGCCAGCGCCCGCTACGCGCCCCCCGGGCCCCACTTACATGGTGCTGGCAAACGGGGGGGGCGGGTAGTAGCCGTAGGGCTCCCGGAGGGTTTTCACAGCTCTGTGAGGCGGCGGCGGGGGCTCCGGCCCCCCGTTGACGCCTCTCCAGCCGCGGCGCCGGCGCTGCTGCTCCTCGTCTTCTGCCTCCTCCTTCTCCTCCTCCTGCTGCGGGGGGAAGGTCACTCTCCCTTGCTCCTTGCTTTTCCTGCTCTTGCTCGACATGGTCAGGGTCCCCTCAGGCGGCGGCTGCTGCTCCCGCTCCCGGCCGGCCTCGCCCGGCAGCGTGTGTGGCGGGGAAGGCGGCGGGAGGAGGAGGAGGAGGACAGCCCTGCCCGGCGGGGGACCGCGCACCTGGAGGGGACAAGCCCCTCACCACAAAACCCGCCGCCCCTCCGCCCTCGCCTCCCGCCGCCCGGTAGGACGGCAGCGCGATGCGGGGGCCGGGAAGTGCCGGGGAGGCGAGCAAGAGACCGGGCTCCCGGCGGCAGCTCTACCCCTCTCCTCTCCCTGTCATCATCCCTCGCTAGGACAGCATCGCTACTGAGGCGGCGGGGGCGAGCCGCGCCGGAGAGGAGCAGCCGCCTACCGCAGCGGGCGCTCGGGAGAGGAGGGGACGCCCCTGGCCCCCCCGCCCGCCTGGCCCCGCGGGTGGGGGCGAGGGGGAGGTGCCGCTGGCGCGGGGCCGGTACAAGTGCGGCTCGGCCGCCACTGAGGTGAAGCCGCCCTCCGGCACGGCCGATCATCGGGTGCCAGTACCGCCGCGGCGGCGGGACCCGCGGGAGCTGCCCGCAAAGGCGGTGCCGGGCCCGTCCGGCGCTGCGCGGGAAGCTGGGCCGGGCTTCTGAGGCAGCGGCTGCCGGCAGGCAGGTAGTTCCGGGCCGTTCTTGTGAGAAACGTTCGGCCCTACGCTGCCAACAGCTGAAGTTAAAATTTTCAGGTAAAAAGAGGTTTTCTGATCGGCTCGCTGGTGGTAAAAGCGAGTCGGGGTTGCCAGAGTGCGCCAGGTGGCCCTGCCTTGGGCTTGGCTGGTGGAATCCTGCGCGGTGTCAAGCTAAGGAACCGGGAGGCTGTTAAGACGCTCATTGCATGTAATCAAGGCTAATTATGCTCTACAGATACCAGTTGCAAAGATTCGTGCTGTACGGAGACATATAATCTCTTTATTATTATGAGGGGTTTTTTTGATGCGTTATGACATAGGGGAAAATTACCCTATGATAGACCTGTGATCCCATTAAAATTGAGGCTGAGCATGTGTGCGTTTATACACAGTATGCAGAACAGTAGGTACACGCAGACTACATGCCTTGATTTATATATACAGCAAAGCTATTCCTTTGCCTATGTGCTGCTGAGATGCCGTTTTCTTCTCGCTTTAAACTTTTTTGAAGCATTGTGTGGCTATCGGTATAAATTTGCGTGAATCTATGTTCTTTGAACACAGGTCCTCCTGAAACTGAAATTCATGTAAGTTTTCCAATGACTTCAGAGAAAGTGGACCTTAAATCCATGTATGGCTGCTCTGGTAGAATTCTCTCCGCCGAGCATCATTAAGCAGTCTCAGCACAGAGCAGTCATTACCTCACACTGTACACTGTTCTCAGTATCAGACCAAAAGGGGTTTTGCCTTTGCTGTTTCCCATGTGTACAAAATTTATACTTGTGAAGGGCAGGAAAATCCAACCAAGAGTTTCACAGAGATAATTTACCCAGCTACAGCTTCGAAGAAAGAACTGGGTTTTGTTTTCATCAGTTTTAATTAGTTTGCATCGTGACTTTGAATTAATTGGGGAAGTGGGTTTTTTATGTCTTTCATGACATGGTAGAGCAAATTTTGCTCTCTAAGAAACTAATATATCGTGTAGCTACTTTAACTTTGAAGTACTTTGGGTTATTAATTTAGGATGTCTAGGTGTCTAACCTAATTATATATATGGTATCGACGTTACATATTTTAGAGCATAGCAGTGCAACAATCCTTGCATGAAACCTTGCACTCTTGCAGGGGGCTTTTGACTTAGAAAAATGTTACTGCCCACATTGTATTCATTTTTTAAAAAAATTGTCCTCTATCATTACAATGGGCTACAGGAATGGACTTTCAATTGCCCCTAGAATTTCCCTTGAGAACAAAACATAAAAGCACAGCTGAATGTACATGAAAATGCTCTTGCTTCCCAAATGTATGTTCAGAGCAAGGCTTCAACATACCAAGGTTTTGTTTTCTTTTCAGGAATTCATAAAAGAGGGGTTTAATATTGGTTCTTAGTTTTAAGAAAGTTATATTCTTGCTTTTTCTGTTGTGCTTCCTATCGCTAATTTGAATTACGGGTTCTGTGGACTGTATTTTCTATTATTTGAGTATTGTCTAAATAGAGATTGTTCTGGTGTTTCTACAATGAAAGGTAATGACTGCTATCTATGCAATTATCCAAGTCACTGATAATACTTGACTTGGAAGTCATCCTTGTAGAAGCCTTCAATGATACATCCCTCCATTTCAAGGGGTAAAATGATGATAACTTTCCAGCTAATACATATTTCATGCTGTAGAACTTTCACCTGAACTTTTGCTGTATTTTGCTTCTGAGAATGCTCTGTGAGACAGTGGCAAAAAACCCCCACCCTTATTAAAGTCATGGTACAGCACTATAACCGATGTGTAGAGGGCCATATTTTTTTACTACACAATACTCCTGCAACATGGTTTTCTGACCAATCTGATTCTCCTCACTGCCAATGTTAAAGAGGAAATGCCAGTCAAATTTTTCAAGGAAGAGAGCATTCCTTTTTGATGCTGAAGGAGAAGGGTAATGTAAGAAAAAATTACCAAATTCTTTTCTTTTTCTCACCATACTGTTACAAAGCCACCAAGCCAAAATACATGGTTCCTAATGTGCATTTAGAGTAAGTGCTTTTCTTCATCCTGCTCTTCCTGCTTGACTTGCTTTCTGGTCAATTTTGGCCAGCATTTGCTTGCATTTGAATTCTACAACACAATAACAATGGAGAAATTTTCCCCTTTATTTATTTGAAGGAGATCCTACCTGAAAAACAGCCAAGATGGCAACAAAATAATCCATTACAAATCTCAAATGTACTTAGTATGGTTACAGTCTTAGAAATATTGTGTGTTTCCAACTGAAATGTGTAGGGAAACAATTTCAGTCCCAAGAAAATGATGTGTAGAAAATTTACCACAGTTTGAGGTATCAGGCTGACACCAGAACATGGTATTGGAACAGGGATATGAAGATCCTTGCCTGATTAAATTCCAGCCATCATTCCCTCACCTGACAGTAAGAATTTAAAAATCATTGCTGTATCTTGGTGGTGTGGTTGAGGCTCTGAAGTGCCTTATTCAGAAAAATAAAATGCATGAAACCACACTTTTGGAACACCAGGACAAGTGAGAAACCTAACAGTAGTGAAATTGCACCTACAAAATCCTGGGCATGGCCAAATGTTCTTGAGAAGTGATTTCTGTTCATGAGTGATGTACGCATTTTTGAAAACATTAACAATCTCAATAATGCCAGTGTTCCAAAATCATTATTCTTCTCAAAAACGTGTAATATTACCAAAGTATCAGGTAGATGTCAACAGGACCAAACTGCAGAAAGCAGGGGAAAAGGATGAGTAGATTTGAAATACGAGGCAGAGCAATACAGGGAACCTTGTGCTCTCTGTGTTTTCCACTGATGAGACTTTACAGTCAAAGGCTGCCAATCTAGTACATTTTGTGAACACTAACTTGAATTTACAGGGTTTTGAAGTGATGTCATTTCAATTTAGAAAACCTTTTCCTCAAAGTTGCTTAGACAAGAGTAAAATAATGAAAAGTATACTACTACAAGGACAGAGAGAACAGAAAAGCCTGAAAGTTTTACAGCAAATAATGAAATGTAGCAGATACAGTATTGTATTACTGAAGGTACTAGATTATTCTTCATACTCTTGGGTTTTTTTGTTTTTTGGGGGGGGATTTTTTGTTTGTTTGGTTAGGTTTTTTGTTGTTTTTTTTTAGGATATGGATTTAATGCCATAACTATTTCAGGTTTGAGCCAGAATACAATCATTCTTTGCACTGGACTGGTTTGATCAAGACAGGGTGGAATTAGATTGGAATGAGGTTTTGTTTATATGGATTGACTACTCTCTAGTGGAATCTTTCTGTTCTCCTCAAAATCATGAGAAATACGCAATTCAGATTTTTAAATTTCTGTTGAGAGTATTCTTCAGCTGGAAGTGACCAAAACCCAGCTCTTCTGAATTGAAATAAGGTGTCTAAAGAACCCACAGCAATAAATTTCCTTGAAATATCGTCAAAAACATTAATTCCATATTTCTCATTTTTTTCAGCTTCTTTAAGTTAGGCAAATTAACGGAGTAAAAATCTGAAATACATAACAGCAGAGCTGGCATTCAGTATACAAAAATATCAGGAAATATATTCAGATTCTTAGACTGAACTAGCATAGCAGTATTTCAGATCTATAAGGCACCTAACTGAGTGGGTATGCAAATCAGTAAGACTGTGACAAGTGGTGAGGGAAAAGGTCATTTAATGAATATACTTTGGGGGTTTCTTTTACCAGAATGTCTCTGAGAGGTACTTTTCAATGGTGTTAATTTGAAAATAAACCTAACCTGCTTGTTGACACCAAGACCTTCTTGTTGAAACTAAGTGATTTAGATTTAAGAACCAGCAAGATCCAAGAAACTGCTAGTAACCATTTCCCTTGCAGAACAACCTTGTATGTCATATGATTATGCCAAATGATTATTTTCCTGACTTATAAAAAGTAAGAGTATCTTCTCTCAAGAGACAAAACTGTTTTTTATTTGCTTGAAGTGACAGGTAAAGAGAGGCAAAAAGACACAGTAATGCTAGAAATAGAATCCAGGTCGTGCAGTACACTGAACCCTTCTCTAACGTGTGTGTACTACTTTCATGAAAATTGGGAAGTTGGTGGGAGTAGCAACAGTGTAATGAAAGCAAAATTGGCCTTCTTTGCCTCATACTGGGAATTTGCCTACTTGCCAAGAACCCAGTGTTTTCAAGGACATTTAGCTCCTACATCAAGGACTTCTATGAAAGTCTAAACAGGTTAATCAGCATGAAGAAAAAAGATGGAGTGATGTGATGTCACTGATCTGTAAGCAGATCTCAGCCTCAGAACTAATATTATGGTTTAAGGCTTTTAAATGAGATGAAGAGATAAATTCTTGAGACTTCAGCCTGTAATTTCATGCATGCTGTGTAGCCATTCAGGCCCATGCAAAGTGAGTGGGTATGAAATACTGTCAAATCACCTACTGGAAACCAGGCCCTCAGAGCTGTGTGTTACAGTTGTATTACGTAGTCTGCTTTATGATATTAAAAGGCTACTGAAGTCTCCTGCCAATAAAACCATTAGATAGATACTAGCTACATTTTCAAAGGTCTGCAAAATGTCTTTCTAGACAAAATGGACAAATACTTTTTTTTTTTGCATTAAGTAGCAACTGTGTGTACATTTACATATTTGCACCTGCCACTTCCTTTTTTCTAAGGCAAACCAGATATGTCTGTAAACATATCCAATGTCCTTGCACATGTCTGAATGGATCCAGAGAATCCTGAACCTATGCCAGTTAAGTTTTATTCCTCTCTTTTCACTCATACTGGTAGAAATTAGAAGTTAACGGAAGTGCTACTAAGAAAGGGACTACGGGATCAATTCCCTTAGCTGTACATTGCCCTGGGGACTGTATGTAGCTTATAAACTTTAAAAAGTATACTTTAATAAGATTTGGTTTTCTTTTCATTTATATATCAGGCTGGATTTTCTTCCTTAAATTAGTGTCCCTGTGTCACTCAATACTCCTTGAAAATGTAAACGTGAATCTTAGTCTATTGCTGAGTGCTGGCAACCATGTGGTAAGTAAACGTGTTGTCACAAGACAACACATTTAACAACTAATTTTTCTTCAGACATGGGTGGATGAAGGTAATATCCCCGTGCTGGTTGGTAAAAAAATTTATCACTTGGATGTATTCAGCATTTCAACTAATGAAATTGAGAGTTGCAATGGATATATGGAGTGCAGAGTAGTGCTTATTTTAGCAGATTAGCAATGATTTCTGTCCTGTGCAAGTAATTAAGTCTGAATATATTTGGACACAGTTTGACATTTCTCTGATTGGACAAGCAGGATTTGAGGCACTGTGGGGATCAGAATGGGGAAGCAGGACATAGTAAAAATAATAGCAAGAGACAAACAGGTCAAGTGATGAATTGGAACAGTTCACGATGATTTTTAAATCCAGAAACAAGTGGATTTTTCACACTGTTTTGTGAATTGATACTGTAATATATTTTAATTTGTGGATACATTCTCCTTTGTGACACCTTAGCAGAAAGAAATTTAAACAGCAGCTTACTTCATAAAAACAAATCTGAGTGACAAGCATGGCTCCCTGCGGAGGAGAAACCCCTTCATCCTGGTTTGCACCATTCAAAGCTCCATTGTCCAGGATGTCTGGTGATTTTGACTGAAAGATTACCTGACTCTGTCATGGTTCAGAGCCTAATTTTCTTAAATTACATCAGAACCCTTTGATAAATATCATCTGGTACTAACTACTTGCCATACCTCAAAGCATTAAATTCCTCTTGTTGGAAAAGGAATAAATACCACAGTGCAGAGTGTTGATTGAAAATGTAATCTTTGCTTCCATGGGCTTCTGTGGAATATGTGATCACACTTAACCACAGGTGCTAAATGTTTGGGTGACAGCAACTCAGTGGGTCATCCAAAACCACTACTTTGCTATAGTGGAGGAATGGGCAACTACAAGGGGAAGAGATGGAAAGAAGATCCTGCTAAGTAGTGCAGCTATGCTGTGAGTGGGAGTACATCCTCCGGCAGAGATCCTGAGTCATTTGTGGCCAAGTGAGAAAGTAGTTCAGTATCTGGTATGGCAAGAATCACGTTTCCAGCTCTACCAAATAATTCTTACCCCTGAAATGTTTTGCTGTTCACTGCACAGTGAAGCACTGAGCACTTAGCATATCATTCCCAAATGACCAGAAGATAATATTGGCAACTGGTGGATTAGTCCTGAGCCTTTTGTTAATAAACTTCTTATGAAGAGGCCATATCTGATCTCTGAAATAAGATGTGCTCAGAGACATTCATTAGGAATTAATCAGAATCAATATAAGAGACACAGTGAAGCTATATACTTGTCTGATTAAAGCAGCCACAGGATGCCAACAGCCTGCTTTTGCATAGCACACTCGGCATTTAACTCACGCCAGGTCCAGGTGTCCTACAAAGCTGGGGATCCCGTATACATATTCTGTGTTATGAAATGAGAATAATTCCTATACGTGTTTTTGTTACAGTTTTCCTGTCTTATATGTAAGAAAAGCCACTTTGTAGAAAAGGGAGCCAGCAAATGTCAAGTTTCAAGCAGTGGAGAGGTGCTCAATAACAGAAAGAAAAAAACAAACAGGATCTTTCTGTGAGAAGAGACTACATTTACTGGTAACAATCTTCAAAGTGACTGACAGGAAAGATGGGAAAGTATGGAAAAAGGGAGACATGACCATACTTATAAATTATTCCCTGAAGCCAATTTAAAATATAGTGAAGATGCAACAACTTTTGCCATGAAAATTACAATAACTCTACTGTTGTCAGTAACAGGTGGATGTCCCATGCAATTAATACCTGTTTTGGCGGGGGAGATGGTTGTAGAAGTGAAAGTAATGTTAAAGAACCTCAGCACTCCTGTCTTTCAGCAGTCCCTGTAGTACCCTGGCATGTGTGACCAGGTGTTGACACAGAGATGTGGAAGTCAGATTTCCAACTTCAGGAAAGCAAAAACTTTTAAGGATATTGTCGCGTTTTCAGTGAGTTCAGGTCAATGGAAACATTGCAATCATTTTCAGTGGAGTTTCAGTTTAATATTTAGCTTCTAATAAAAGCAGTTACTTGTGTTCATGAAAAGCTGGAAGAAATTTTCCCAGGGTTTCAGAACACAGCCAAATCCAGGTGGGCTGGTACTGAAACAACTTAAGGAGAAGAAGTAAATCTCAGGAGGCCCTCATAGGTTGCATTAATTTTTAAAACACCATGTCCTGGTTTTTAGGAGTAAACAGCAACTACAGTTCCCATTAAAACTCAGAAAATGAGACCAGAGATGCTAATTCAGCAGAAGAGCAGTAGAAGGCAGACGATTTTGCAACATGACAGACATAGGTAACATAACAGACATGTGTAAGAAAAGGCCTTTTGTGCAGAAAGCATTTATATGCCCATAGCAGAGGTATTTCCATCTCCCTCAATATTTTTCATTACATTGCCACAGCTGCTGTGTGGAAACTGCCTGTGACAATGAAATCTTTGCCTAGGAATCCCCTCTGACAGGCTTCTAGAGTCTACTAACAGGGATTTGGTACCAATAGGGAGCTCAAATACAATTTCATCTTAATGTAAGATGAAAGTGAGAGGTAGAGTAAACACTGAAAAATTGGAATTGGGAGCATCAAAATTAATCTATAATGGAGATACAAACTGTTTCCTTATCAGATGAAACAGCTGTTGACAGAAATATGTGCCTGGCAAGTCAGAGATTTTGGAAAATCAGGAATCTGCACATCATGGACTTTGATGTGGGCATGGAATTAATTTGAAGAAATTAAAAGATTATTCCAGGGCTTGTTAAAAACACACATGTAAATATACATCCTAGGTGTAAACTCAGTAAGTTAAAAGACATACAGAATTATTTTTTAAAATTACAAAAATAAAGATATGGCCAAAATGGGATTCTGAAATTAATAAAACCTTTCTTACATATGTAATCATCAAATATAACTAACTTGCAGTATTAGGTAAAAAAATTTCAAGAACCTCACACGCTTAAACTTTCTATTTTTGAAATTATATCATAAGCCATCAAAGGGTGACCATTTAACTTCTTAACATTCGAGGTGCTTTCACTTTAAAACAAGCTATTAGCTTTGTCCATTTTTGAACAGTCTGTTTTCAGTTTCAGATAGCGCTTAACATATTTCAGTATAATTTCAGCAAACATTTTAGCAAGAGTTAATCTGTTATGTTACCTGTTCTGTCTGACACTCAAAAATGGAAAGGACTGATTACACATGAGTATATGACTCTCTGATAGAGAGGATGTCTCAAGTCATACATGAGTGACAGAAATGTATCTTGACTTCTCTGTTCTTTCTTCTTGACACACTGTAATGAAGATGCTTGTACCAGATAAAAGACACCGCAAATTACATACATTTTCATTATAAAAAGGGCTGAGTGAAAATTACTGTGAACAAAAGCGGATTTCTAAAAAGACCAACAATGATACACTGACTTGTTCAAAACCAGTGAGATGCACAGGAGAAAATTAAAAAGATTTTAGGGAGGAGGCAACAGTTTGTTTCAGTTATCTTCAGAGATGACATCACTACAGAAATGGGGTAGATACACTCATGCTTGCTTCTTTCCATTCCATCTCAGTATCTGCATGTTCATCCTTTGCTCCCTGTGACACTCCCACAATTAATACAACACGGCTCACTGGATCATGAAACGACTGCTGGACACTTTCCTTAACTGTCTCCTTGTAGCCCTATTGGATTCCCCATTGTCTGTTTATGCTGAGCCAATTAAATAACCAGCATCCAGTTTCGTGCAAACCACAAAGTCCAGATAAAAGGTACTAGGATGTCCTTGACTTTTGCAGGAACTGAAAGGTCCGTATGACAAACTGAGATATGAAACCTGACTCTTCTTCCCATGAAGAAAAATGAGACATTTTGTGTACGAAGACACGTAAAGCTTGCTGTTCCCATATAAGTTCCCTAGTTATTCCTTTCTTTTGCCCATCTTTCCTCTTGTCCCCTGTGCTGCCATCCCCACATAATGGATCAACAACTATTAGTAGCTCTCGCTGAGAAATTTGGAGCCAGTTCAGCAGCAAAGCCTTGGCAGAGAATACCTGTCACTGCCATTGATTCTGTCTGAGGCTCGGGGAGGAGATGTGAAGAGAAACGTTACCTGGTGTTTTGGATCAATCCTTGTTGCATTTGACATATTGTTTTACTGGACTTCAGTCACAGTTGTGATTGTTCTTTCTGCCCTTTCAGCCACTCCATGTTTTGTATAAACTTTTTCTTCCATTTGTCTCCTCTACCTTTTTCTCTCCCTTGTATTTTTATGTTTGTTTTCTCTCGTGGTCCCTTAGAGCTATCAGATCCCTTAGATAATCTCTGCCATGCAGTGCTGGAAAAGAAAAGCTCTACCCAAACTAGCCTAGATAAGAAAAGAAAAACCTGCATTTTAAAGTATCCATTTATCATCTCTTTTCATGTACTTGAAAGCTTTTTACTTCTGCTTCTTACATAGATGTACAGTCACTGTCTCACAGAGTCCTTGAAGCACTGCTGTGCTGTTGTACAGAACATACAATATAATCCTAGACTATAAATATATATATGTAAAATATACCAATAACTGTAGTGCTGCTTCTGACCTTACTTTCCAGTCCTCTCCTATTGCTCTGCCTTCTGATACCTGTGTGCTGCCCAGAATGTAAGATACTCTTGATGTAGGAAGGTAGACCTAACCAACGTGTCTGGGGTGATTTGACAGACCCTGATTCCTAAGTTACAACCAAGTGGCAAGACAGCAAAAGGAAAGGAAACGTGAAAATATTGCAAGATATATCCCAGGCCCTCAAACAGTAAATGAAATCTTGAAGGAAAACAGCAGAGAACAAGAAAACAAATATTGTATGCTTAGAAAGTGATCAATAAATAAATAGGCAAATTATATCAAAAGAAATAATGAAAATATCTTCCTGTGGTTTCTAGTATCTAACAACACACCAGCTCCCCTAGCCAACAATTCATTAGCATTTGTTAGGCATGGGTCAAAACTGAAAAGTGTTGAGATCTGGATTAGAAAGTTTACTTCTCAGAAACTGGAAGATACTCCTGTGCAGCAATAAAATATGATTCAAATGACAGAAATTCAGTGGAGCACTATTGTAATAATGTTCTGATTGATGCATGCTTTTTTGTTACACCAAGTAGCTGTTTGACAGAAATAATCCACTAATATCTATTTAAAATCATAACTGATCTTTTAGCACTGGGGATTTGTGAATACTGTCGATTTGCTTAGCTGCTGAACTGAAGTAGAGCAGAAGTAGATGTAATGAGAATGAATGTGAGGAGCATTGTACACAAAACCAGTTGACAGTTCAGGAGAAACAGACCCAATAAGAGCACAAACATAGCCTTAAATATTATTAAAATGGTACATTGGGTCATTCATGCCACTTGATTACTTTAACATCTGTAACCGTATGGGACAAGGACTTGACATGAAGAATGGAATGGCTTTTGCACAATGGACTATTCAAATTGAAAAATTGGCCAAGTGCATGACGGGCAATTTGCCTTCCTTTGAAGCATCTTGCATTTGCCAAGCATAGTGGAGAATATTGGACTTGATGGATCATTGGCTTAATGTGGCATGGCAGGTCCTATGTTCCTATTAAAACTGGCTGTCGAAGGGCATTGTTCCAAACACAAATTTGGTATTAAAAGTAAATGTATGTGTTCTTCTGAGCCTCCCTAGATTAAGCAATTACAAGTTGCCCGATTTCTGTTAAAATTTATTAATTTTATGTGGCCTGATTTTTTTTAGTGGTGCACTCTGATTTACAGATGACCTCAGAATAACAATAACTTATTATGAGACTGAGTGAGAAGAAAAAGAGCTATTCTGAAATCTAAGAGGGAATAGTGGTGTTGGTGAATTATTTCATATGTCACATTTCTAGCTTGCTTTGCTAGAGCAAGATTATGTGAGAGGATGCTGTTTTTCTAAATTGCCATGTAAACAAGCAAGTAAGGTGTTAAGATCTGTGTAGCTGAGAAATGTGGTGGTCTTGTGACACAAGAAGTACTTCCAGCTAAAATGAAGGGAATAGTCTCAGGAAACCAGAGATGCGATTCAGTGATCACTGTCTTTATTTAATCTTTCAGCAACTGTAAGGCCACAAGCCTACTTAGCTCACAGCCATAAAACCTCTTATCAGAATTAACCCAAAGTTAAGAAATAAAAAACATTTAAATCTTTTTACAGGCAAAGGCAGACCTGGAATGGATAAATATCTCAGAATTACATCATTCCCCTCTGTCTTCCTTGTGGCAAGTCCACACGCTTAGAAAAAGGGCAAAGTAGGGCATCTAGTGTGGTTGTCTGGCTGCCAGTTACTGCTACAAAATCCTCTCCCTAAATTTACAGGGACCTGTCTTGAAAGTAGTTAGGTGTTTTACCTGCCTGTCTGTCCTCCTTTGTTAGAAAGCTATTGTAGAACCTTACCTCCTTGTCCAAATAACTCATTTTCCATGGGCGGTCCCCTGCTGAACACACGTCGTTGTGGTCTAGTGACTACATGCAGTAACACAGCACCATACAGCTAATTTGAGCCTGTAGTTTTTTTTAAGGCACAAGCTACAAAACTATCACAGTAATAAATGCAAAGAACCTTTAAAATCCATCTACCTCCAAGTCATTTGCATCATAATTATTAAGTTACTTCAGAGCTTGGGTGAACATCCTGCAGTGAGCAGTAATAGGAGCAGAGAAGATTATCACACTGCCTAACTTCTGCTAAGTAATGAATATGGAGTCTATCTTCATTGTATGTCAATGGAGAAAAGGAGTGGCTCTTCCAAACAGTCATTCTAACTGCCTGCATCAGGGTATGTAACAAGATTTTCCAATTTAGCTACCCGTATTTGGTTCCTAAAGTCAGGTGGTGTGCTGTAGTCAGGAAAGGGAAGCTCTAAAAGGAATTGAAAATCCTTTCTTTGACAGAGGAGATACCTTTGTATCAGCAACAAAATGGAGATGGAGAATTCTAGAATTTTGTGAAACATAGAAGTGCCAAAGTCACTGTATTTTAACATGGATTTTATGTGTTGTCATAACTGGACTAATAGAGGTCATTTATAACCACTAACATTCAAATTATGATTGTACTTTGGTCTTTTTGATAACAAATCATATTTAAAAACCTTGAAATAGGGACAGAAAAGCCATAACTGAAAGACTGGGGCAATTACTTAGGTCCAGAGTTCACTTCCCAAACACTTGGTTTCTCTTCTTGAATACATTCCCAATCATGTTTTAATTTTTAGCAAGATAGAAAGAAGAAAAAATTTCAACTCATAAATGGGCATTATTTTTGATATTTGCTTTTTCCTCTGTTGTTTCCTTTTTTTCTTTCTTAAAAAAACCCTACATATGTGCTTTTTTTACATATATGCCATATGTATCTCTAGACTTATGCAGAGGTTTTAAAGAACAATTCTGACAGCCTTGGAACTGTCAGCTTCACCACATCCTTGTTGGGAAGAGGAGCAATTACATTTGGTAACTCTTGGGGTTTTGTCAGTGAGTTCATGGGGATTTTGTTGAAACAGAAAAGGAAATTACAAACATGGGAAGACGTCAAAGGCTATCAGAAGTGAAGGAAAAACAGCTACTGCCAATGGTGCTTGAACTTCAGTCATTGGCAAGTCAGAGAGAAGAGAATTGTTTTGCTTTTCCAGCTTTATCTGAGTTTTTCGGTACAGGCATATTAATCACTTTGAGACACCAGCTGTACTAGAATCCATTGCTGAAAGTGGGGTTTTGGATACCAAAAGGGTTACTGTAAGGTTCATTCTGACTCCTATCAGATTTAGACACTTCCTTGGGAGAAGGATGCAAGGGAAAACATAGGCAGAGGACATGAGGAAGAAGGTGAAGAAACATATCCTAGAGATGGTATATGAGATTGCTATCTTCTGACGGAAAAACCAGAAAAATGCTGATGGCGTCTGGTTCAACATTTCTATCTGAGCAATGTATCTGTCAGCTTTAGAGAAATGAAAGCTCAACAGCATTATGGCAAGTCCTGGGATGGAACGTATGAAATTATTTTGTTAATAGTGAAAGATCCGAAAGGTCTCAGCCATTTCTACTTAGATCTGATAATAAAAGCAAGCTTCCAATGACCAGTTTGGAAATTTCATTAAAATCCTGGTTTCATACTATTTTACAAGCTTTTCAATTTTACTTGAATACTATTAAGTGGCAATTATTTTCATCAGACCACTCGCATGCTTTTTTTTTGTTTGTTTGTTCTAGTATGTGGCTTCTTTCTAATATATAATTATACAATAAATTTGCAAACTAAAAACATTTTCAAACACTTTCCCTCTTTTCTGGGCATTTAAAAAACTCAGTCTAGACTACTAGTTATCATTTTGTTGTTGTTCAGAGCTGCAGAGATAATGTAGCTGGATGGCGTTTAGATGGGCAGAAGAAAACTGCCCTGATTCACATTTCATCTGAACATCACAGGATGCAGAGCCACTCCAATGATTTTAGCTCCAAAATGCCATTTTTTTGTTAAGAAAGTGCTTCTTTCCTCAGTGTTTACATAAGATGAACAGGAGTTCATAGGGATAACAAAACACAGCTTTGCCTAATTATGAGACTTGTTTATGATGGACAAGATTTGTTCTTACTTAGGTGCTAAAGTGGTATGTTTGAATCTTGTGTAGAGAAGTCTGTTGTAATGCCTATTAAAAGTCTTCCTGCACAGAAATAGTTCCTATTACAGGGCATACATACAAAAAAGGGATCACACCTCTGTTTGCTGATGACTGACTTCAAAGTAAAATGCTCTGTCCAATATGGAATTGCTGCAACAAATAGTGACTTCCTCTAACCTTCTTTTTAGAAACAAAATTCCTTACTTTTTTCCTTTCCTGCTTTTCTTTTTCTTCTCTCCCGCGCCCCCCCCCCCCCCCCCGATCATTTTGGATTCCATTTTTTGTCTTTTACCTAGCTTCTTATCAAGTCCCACTTACAAAGGTACTTGTCCTTTCTATTCAAAGCTTGCAGAGGTTAGCTTCCTCCATCCTGGTAATATCATGCTCAGTCGAAGAGCCTCACTTGCAAGGAGTGCCCATGAACATGATGAGTGAGTGTTGTTCAGCAAGGCCCACGAGCAAAGTACAAAAAGGAGACCTGAGTAAATCTGAATTTTATGCCTCTTAAACGTGTTTTCATTTTAGGACTTCCAACATGGTGCAAGTATTTGCTTGGGTATGGTCATGTTGCCATACATACAGATGTTTAATGCTTACAGAGTGCTTTATTTTTTTCAAGGTGTTTAAAGAACATAAATAGTTGCTATAGCATACCCACTACTGAAAATGTTAAGCAAAGTCTAAGTTCATAACAAGCTTAGGGCCAGATCATCTGCTCCACAGCAAAAAAGGCTTGAAATTGCTTTCAAAAGCAGTCATATCTGGTGGCTGTAAAGAGAAGATGATCACTTCTCTTTCCAGCAGCCAGAGAAGACACAGAAAAGGCATAAGCTGTCACAAATAACACCTTCCCTGTCACAGGACATGCAAGATTTTAGGTGAGGCGTAAAACGAGCAAAGTGGTAGATTTTCATACTGATGACATTTTGGGCGCAAACTTAAGCCATATCTAAAACCCCTGGTGATGAAAGTGGAGATAACAAAGAACATTGTGGGTAATAAGCCAGGACAGTTGCATGAAGAGGTTGCTTCTCAAATTGCCTGGCTTTGATGCCTTCTGCTTTCTGAATGTGTGTCTTTGGAGCATGTAGGTAAACAGTTATATCCCTTGATGCTACATATGCCTACAAATGCCTCCCATCCTCCAGACCATAGTTAAACCTAAGGTTTACTACAGCTTTCAGGTTGCAGGGATTTATGAGAAGCTTGCCCTCATCTGTGCAGTTCTGTGCAGACAGGGAATATGAGGTCTCAAGGGCTTTCCTTTTATTAGAACAAAACCATCACTTTTATGGGCTTTTAAGTAAAGCATTGGCAAAAAGCAAAAAATATTAGCTGATATAAAATATGCATACATCTTTACCTCGGCATGAGAAATCAAATTATTTTCATTAATTTTCAAGGATAAAAAATAACTTTGACATACATTTAAAATCAGGACAGGCTGGGGATAAGGAAAATAAAACGTTCTGTGTGAGAGCTGATCTCAAACAACCCAAATGTTCATTTCTCATTCACTAATTCACAGCTCAGGAAAATATATTTGGGTCATTGCCCAGCTCCTTTTGCCCTGAATTTGGATTGGCCATCTTGCTGCTGTATTAACAGCCACTGCTGTATTCCAGGGAATGCTTCTGTGAATACATTTTTATATTGTGATAGCAATAACAGTAAATACAACTGGTCTCTCCGATTATGAAATACTGAATGTGAACACTTCACTCCACTTAGCACTGGCTGCTTTCTAAATGGGTTTTCTCTCTGGCCTTTTTAGACAGTGAGGTCAACAGGTTGGCCAAATGTGATGAGAGTTTCTTAGTCAAGTTGTGGAAAATGAATATTAATATATATCTATTACTAGTGTCCAAAATAAGTTAAAAATCATGCATTGAATTTTCTTACCTAGTAAAATATTCAATGACCAATTTAAGGTAATAATATAGTGTAGCGCCGGTTGATTATAGGATACCACATTTAAATGAAGATCTACTTCGCTACAATAGATGTGTCAGAAACTGTAGAAATACAGGACTGGGTATAATCCCAGCCATCAATTCCATTCTCTGGGATCAAGCCTAGTAACTCTCACAGATACTTGTATAGCCTGTTCTTAGGTATATCCAGCAATGCAAATTCCACAAACCCTGTAAATAATCTCTTATAGTGCTAAAATGTAGTTAGGAAGTTATTCCTAATATTTAATATGGATTTTTCCCTTGCCATAAAGATTTAATTCTTGTCCTGTTCTTGATGTCATGGAGAATAACAATTGATCACCATCCTTTCATGACAATTTTTTACATATAGGATGTCACCCATCTTTCTCCACATCTTCCCTTCACCATGCAGAAAAAAGATCAGTTTTTTTCAACTCTTCTTCAAAGGCCTTATTTTCTAAACCTCTCACCACTTGCTTACCTCTCCAGTTTATCCTAGTCCTTTTTGACACTGAGATTGGTACTCGAATAAGGAAGCATTATGTTCCAATTTAGGCCATATCAAATTCCAAGTATAACAGTGCCTCACTTATATGCTATATATATGCTTACATGCTATGTGGGCAACTCCTAGAACAATTGCTGTTTTCTTTTTGGAAAGAGTGTTACATAAAAGCATTCCCTATGCTTATCATTTAGGCTGCTAATTAAAACATTAAATAAGCTCACATCCAGGTCTGACACAGCCAAGAGTTGACTTTGAAACGATTTTAAATATGAGCTTTCAACACTTACCTAATAACAATATCATTTTGTCTAGTGTTTCTTAGTTTTCCTGTGAGAATAACATTAATGTCTTGATATAGTAAAACTGCACCAGCAGCCTTAACTAAAGTGAAGTGATACTGTATAAACTTACAGGTTAACCCCTATCCATTAGGCTGGATCTGTGAAATAGAAGAGCTGGACTTGACCTCTTGTCAAGTCCATGTTGGCTGATTTTATCTCCTTATTGTCCTCTGGATGAATACAAAATGAGTATAATTTGTTCCGTTATCAAAACATCACATTGGCTGGTCTGTAATTCTTCCAGTCCTATTCTCCTGACCTATCTCTAGTGAATATTAAGAGGTAATTGGGAGCAGCAGGAAGGGAAAGTGTTGCCAGGCATCCAGATGCCTCAGAGGGGTGAAAGAGGCTGCCGAGTCTCTTGGTGCATGCAGGGCCCTGACAACGGCTGGCTCTTGCTAGCTCATTTCCCTCCTCTTACTTTCATTTTTTAAATTTCATTGTACAACGGATAGACAGAAAGTGCAGGTTTTCACTGCAACCATTCTAATCTGGTTTGAGTGCAGCCATGGCACCTTAACATTACAGTCTTCTGAAGTCACAAGCTTCAAGGACAGTTTCCCTACAGCTAGCTTGCACTGGTAGTGCTTAGCCACTTGCCCATATTTACATACGCTGGCATGTACATAATTACATGCCCACTGGATGGACTATTCTACTTGTATTATCCAACTACAGTGATACAGCTTTTACATGTAAAAAAAAAAAAGGTATTTTTACATCTCTTTCTTCTTTTTTCCCCCCAGTGACCTCTTGCCTGCAACTTACCTTGTAAGGAAAGGAAGTATCAGGCTGCTTCAGTGTCTCTAGACAGATAATACAAACAGCAAAGTTGTAAGTGTTCTTAAGATCAATGAAACAATTTTGGTAGCCATTAATAATATGTAAATAATTGTTGGATTGGTAAGAATAGAAGATCTAGCCTATTCAAGCATTATTTTTAAATGATCACAGTTCTAACAGCTTGGTATTGGACTGCTTTGCTTTTGCATGTGCATTTATCAGCAGTTTTGGAGGTAATATCACTGATTTTTTGCAAGAAGAATATTGTATGTTTTCATTGGCAGGTGTGCAACATTTTTCACTAAAGATGTAAGGACAGTATTACCAGGCATGGGGTTGAATGTACAAACTAAGATTAACAGTGTATCTTTACCATCTCATAAAGCTCCCAAGCCCCTATAGGCTAACCAGCTAGCTGAAGGAGATGCAAAATACTTGGCCAGATAGAATATGCGCACACCCTTTACAGAAACACATAAAAGAAACTTTTATTAAAACAACGCTTCTGCAGAGTCTGGTGTGGAAGCAGAGACTGCCTGCTTCAATAGACAGATACACAGAAAGATGAAGGCATATCAGGGCTGTCACCTGCTCCATTTTGGCTGAAGACGTTAGTGACAAAAGGTTGTTACCAGCTAACAGTTGTTTAATCTTCCATGCAAAACTACTAGTAGTTAACTTAGCTCTCTGTGGACAAATTGCCACCCTACAAAGGTGCTGATCCTATACTACCTAGCAGTACTGCTGGCAACTTAAGTGAAGCAGCTGAGTGACTTGGTGTGTAATCTTTCCTCCCAGTACTACTTCTAGGTGGCTTGGAGATCTGCCGGCAGGTCACAGTTGTGCAGGGCTGGCTGCAGCGCTGCTGCTTTCGCTCTACCTGCCTGTGAAGGGGAAGGGTGAATTGATTTCCAGAACCATTAGTCAGGCTTTTCAGGATTAGTATATCCACTCCTTCCCATTTCTGAGAAAAAGTGCTTGCTGGGGGGCTGCAGCTTTGCCTCATTCTTTCTTCCTGTTCTGCCACAAGTCTTAGTGATGGACTGAAATAATGTCAGTTGTCCTGATAATAAGAAATGCTTATTTCCTTGCCACTGTGAAGTAAAACAATAAGTTGCTTTAAGATAATATTTGCCTCTAACCACACTTAGACAATGCACTGAATTTCCACTGAGAGGCTAAACTAATGCTTTAGACTCAGCTCCATGGGTTATTTATAGATCCTCTGCTGGCTGGTGATAATGATCCTCGTCAGCCTTAAGTCACAGGCAGAATAATCCCCTGAATTTGAGACCTTTTATTAATTGTTCATGTGTTTTTTGCTTTGTGGGAGGAGAGCTACGTCCTACCTGCATGCTGGGATGCTATTAACACCTCAAGCAGCCTATTGTATTTTTCAAAGGCATCTTACCTCAGAGAATAGGGAACTCTAGTACTTAGGGTCCTGCAAACATAATCCCAAGGAACTGCACAAGCAGTGGGTTTTATCTTGAGAATATACTTGCTCAGAACCACCACATGCCTACAGCTGCAACAGTCAAGAGTAGTTGTCCCAAACTGTACAGTCAAGCAGCTGTGTTGTCTGAGGTATTCAACACTGTAGAATATTAAAACAATTATTTTCCTCTTTTTGTTTTTTTTTTTTTAATTAATTTGGACAGCAGCAAGCACTAATAAGATAATAGGAAGGACTGGTCATTATTCAGAAAGAAACAGACACAGAACAAATGCTCTCTCTTCTCTAATGTGCCTTTGGGAATAAAGAAGCTGGCAAATTGGACCAGAGAGTCTTACAGTCTTTACAAGGGAGGAAGATGAAGCCTTTGCTATACAGTTTCTTTTACCAGCTTTGCTCAAATCTCTTCCATGATGTCCTCACTGACAGAACAGTGCAGGTACTCGGGAGCAGGAGTGCAAATGGCAGAGGGACTCCCCCTGCCATACCATCAGCTATGTGGGTGCTGTGGATTTAGGCTTCACTCTGGGCTTCAACTCCTGCTCCTAGAGGTGCAGTGAGGCCAGGAGTCTCCAGAAGGCATCAGTTTCCATGTAGTGCAGTGTCTGACCCCTCATATTTCTTGCAGAACCTGCTGGAAGATGGTTAAGAAAGTAAGTCTGTGCTGTTATTCCCCATAAACATGTATAAGTTTCTAGGAGGAAAAGAACGTTCTTCGTGCTGATTTGTAGAAAGATGATGCATTCTTCTTTTTTTTTTTTTTTCCTCCCAGTGTTTAGCAAGGTTTTATTTCCATGTGAATAGCATACTGGAAAACTGGTATACTCCCAAGTTATAAAAACTGTCATAATTTTATTTCCTTCACCAAATTTTACCCAGTTTTCTGCATATGTAAGTATGGGAAAAGAAAAAGCATTCAATGAAAATTTTGAAGAAGATGGAAACATTTGAAAAATTATTTGCATTACTGATTCCCTACCAGCAATTCCACTGTGAGAATGCAATGAGGAAGCAAATGGCAGATTATTTCCCCTCACATTCCATGCTTCTAAACCCTGCTGAAAGTTACAGGTGAGAAGTAATATCATAATAAAGTCAGTAAAGACAAGTCTTATACTCTGCAAATTAAGAAGGGTCAAAACTTTGTTAGAGGATCAGGTCCTACACTAAAGGTAGGAAACAAAGTACATTTAATTTATTGACCAGAGGTTATACATAGCAAAAGCAAACAAATGTACTGAAAACCAGATCAGAAAACGGAGAAAAAGATTCTGCAAGGTACTCAGCACAGTGTGGAGGGGAAGCTGAGAAAGGTAAATTATCAGATAATACTGCAAAGTATTAATGCTAGAAGAACAAAGAACACAGCAGGAAATATAGGCAATGATCATGAAATTCTTTTGTGACTTAGTCTGCCTTGTGAGGGACTGTCTCCTCAGTGGAATAAGCCTCTGTGAGTACAGAAAGAACTTTGTGAAATGGTCTTGTCTTTTAATCAAAAAGCCTTTTGGAGTGCAGTTGGTTAGGGAAGACAGGTTTTAAAGACACCAGTAATTCATCACTTCTGGTGTTTGTGATTTTCTCCAGTTGTGAACATCCCAGATTCTGCAATCGGACAGTTCATTGGTGACAGTATTACTTGCACCACCAATAGCTGCTAGAATGCAGCTCCATTCAGGAAAATGTGTTTGAAATTAATTTCTAATAGATCATGCCTGCCATACAAGAAAGATAAAAAGTTCTCATGATACTACTTTAGAGAAACCTCTTACTAAGGGACCTGAGGAGAAGTCTCTTTGGGAGGAGTCCTTAAAATTGCATTTAAAATTAGAATTTATATTACCAGATAGAAAGGAAAAGATAAAAGTACTTGTCAGATTTGCTGATAGGAAGAGTACCTACTGAAATCTCTCTAATAGTCTCCCATAAAAGTTGAAAATACACATATTCCAAACGTTGAAGGAACCAGTCTCTGTTATTCTACTCTGCATTTCAAGCAATGGGAAGCCAGAAGGAATAAATTTTTCAGATTTGCTGATAGGAAGAGTACCTACTGAAATCTCTCTAATAGTCTCCCATAAAAGTTGAAAATACACATATTCCAAACGTTGAAGGAACCAGTCTCTGTTATTCTACTCTGCATTTCAAGCAATGGGAAGCCAGAAGGAATAAATTTTTCAGAGCACAGCTATGTGCACAATGCAGGCTAAGTCTCAGAAGGACAAGTGCAGACTGCAAAGTGAGGAACTGCCAAGTGAAGCTCTAGAGGTATTGGCCTAGCTTCAGCTCAGTCCCTCCGTATGCATATGATCCATTTTTTCATCACAGAATCACAGGATGGCCAGGGTTGGAAGGGAGCTCAGAAGATCATCTAGTCCAACCCCTGCTAAAGCAGGGTCTCCTAGAGCAGGTTGCACAGAGTCATGTCCAGCTGGGTTCTGGATGTCTCCAGAGAAGGAGACTCCACAGCCTCTCTGGGCAGCCTGCACCAGTGCTCTGCCACCCTCAAGGTAAAGAAGTTCTTCCTTGTATTTGGTTGGAACTTGTCGTGTTGCAGTTTGTGACTGTTGCCTTGTGTCCTGCCGCTGGGCACTACTGGAAGGAGCCTGGCCCTGTCCTCCTGACACTCACCCTTAAGATATTTGTAGACGTTGATAAGATCCCCTCTCAGAAGATTCTCCTCTCCAGGCTAAACAGGCCCAGCTTCCTCAGCCTTTCCTCATAAAGGAGCTGCTCCAGCCCCTCACCCCCTCTGTAGCCCTCCGCTGGCCCCTCCCCAGCAGTTCCCTGTCTGTCTCGAACTGGGAGCCCAGCACTGGGCACAGCGCTCCAGCTGCGGCCTCCCCAGGGCAGAGCAGAGGGGGAGGGTCACCTCCCTCCACCTGCCGGCTGCTCTTCTCCTCATGCCCCCCAGCATCCCGTTGGCCGCCTTGGCCACCAGGGCTCACAGCTGGCTCGTGGGCAACTAGAACTCCCAGGTCCTTCTCCGCAGAGGTGCCTTCCAGCAGGTGAACCCCCAGCCTGTGCTGGTGCGTGGGGCTGTCCCTCACCAGGTGCAGGACCTTACACTCGCCTTGGCTGAATTTCATTAAGTTCCTCTCCACCCAACTCTCCAGCCTGTCCAGGTCTCGCTGAATGGCAGCGCAGCCTCTGGTCCATCAGACAGCCTTACGCCATTTATACCCCATGAAGCAGGGTAAGAGCCCAGGCTGTAAATTGTGGTGCTTTCTGGGACCCCTCCTTAGTGGCTACAAGGTTTGAAGCAAGGGCTGCAGGGCTGTCAGAGGTGTGCACACCTGCCGTGGGCAGGCTGGGAGGCAGGTGGAGGACATTTGGGTACTCTGTGGTGACAGTGCATAACCCTTCCAGCTATTAATATAACCTTAGCAACAGCCTGTGTGGAACCTTAAAAGTCACTGAAATTTAGCTCAGTTTCTGTACAGAAAGCAGAGGATCCATCTGTAACAGAAAAAACAATTCCTGGAGACTTTTAAGCCCTTAAGCCACAGGATGGGAAGACAACTAGGACTTCCCAAATAAGAAGATACCTTGATTTTTTTTTTAATGCCAAACAAAAGCAACATTCTCCCTGTGTTCCACTCTGAGAAACAGCAAAATGAAATTCTCACAGCAAAGAACCCCATTAACCTTACACGCAGACCATGTTAGCAGTTCAAATTTAATAGAATTATAGACAGTTGAAAATGGAGTTTTCTGATAAAACCTGTTGGGTATTCTTAATATAGATGCTGCTCTTAGTCTTCAAAGTAGCATTTATGTGCAGGTATGTGCACAAATGTGTACGCGTGTGCGTGTACCTAAAATAAACACACTTTTTCTTGTTTTAGTTCTGCTTCCTGCAGAGTGGAAGGTGGTGGTTTCCAAAGGGCATAATGTTCAAGAGCAGAGAACAGGAAGAGTACTTAAAATAACTACACAATGGATACCGATAGTGTTTGAGTAGATGATCCATTACAAATGCTTTGTATAGGCTACACAGTATAGCAGTATACGGCTATGTCTTTCAGTTGACTGGATGCTTATGCTTAGAAATGGATAGTACAAAATAAGAAAACCCATAACCATGTTTGCTGTACCTGTGTTAGTTTCCTGAGACTGCTGCTGGTAAATATGAAAAGGAATCAAATAACTATTCATCTCATTTGATGTCAAAGAACAACGCTGGTAGCAATACAGTGAAGACAAAATATATTATTTGGTCACAGTTTTGCAAAGCATCTCCAAAATAAATAAATAAATAAAAACCTGGAGATTTTTTTAGAATTCTTCAAATGAGCCTACAAAACAACACTTATCACAGAACTTCATTAAAGAGAATTAATGACATAATCTCTCTGTGTTTACTTCTTCAGAACAATTACTTGAGGCAGGAAATCTTTAGATAAAAACCTCTAATGATGCTAAGGCTCCTATCTAACCTCCTTCCCGAAAACATTACAGTTAATGATGACAAATTCTTTCCTTTGTATCATAATAAAATTCAGTCTTTGTATGTGGTTCAATAAGAACAATAGATGATTTGGCCTCCTTCTTTCTGATTTTAAATTTATACTGGTAATTAACTTATGAGAAGTTTACAAAGGTGGAAAAATGTTTTTCTTCCTTTGTCACTGCAGTTCTTATTTGTTTTTCACTTGCAATAACTAACAGATCAATTTTTAAAAAGGTCAGCAAATTCAGAAGTTCTAGGGTACAGCGAATGAGGGACTCCGCATGTGCTGTGTTCTTTCATAGATTGCAGAGAAAATAAGATGGAACTTAGAAGATACAGTCAGAAAAAGCAGGCCAGGTTAGAAGGAAAAAAATACAGCTACAGATAGAAGAAAAACTACTGAAGTTCCATAGCAGGTAAAACTATAATAACTAAGCTGTGCCACCCCTGAAGTGATGATAAAAAGCTTTTCTGGAGCTAGCCATACACCCTAAAGCAGTGAGTCCATGCTAGAAGAAAGCACATCTCTGCAGCACCTGGGCTACTATTGTCCCCTGTTGCAAGCTAAGCTCTGAATCCCTGCAAACACCTGTGTCCACGCTGGCCGCTGTGCTTCGTGGGTGCAAAGTTACAAACCAGAAACATGGAAGGGAGAGCAAATACTTCCAGTTAAACCATGTGTTTTCTGCAGTCCATTGCTTTCAAGTCCAGACTGTGATATGCGTACTCAGGCAGGAAAGCTCATTTCCAGATAGTAGTATCTAAGGGCCACATGCTGTTCGGAAGCACAAAAGTGTCAGCTGAGCTGTTTACCTACTGATACTGCTAAATATAAGGTGAGTTTATCACAGTTTTTCAGTTATGATGCAAAAAATTAACTTTGGACAGTTCTACTTATATCTAGTCAGAAAAGAGTCACAGTTCTACGGAAGAAATTACAGTGATAGGGATTATGCATACAAATAAGGACTGCAGTGTCAAATTTTAAAATTCTGATTTTGCATCTGAGTCTACAATAAGTACTATTGATGTTAGTGACAGTGAGCCCTCTACTACTTGGGGTATTTGCACTAACCTTTTGCCCTTCAAAGTCACCCACCATTAGGAACATGTGTGTGGAGGAGGCTCTGGAAAACGCTGGTACACTACAAAGATACCACAGACTCCTGAGTAGACGATACTAGGGTTTAAGTCTCAGCAGTAATTTTAGCATTGCCTATACTAAAGCTTGATGTGACAGTCATTGCTGGAAAGGTGCTGGCAGTTTAAGACATAGCTATCCACAGCTGCTTGTTACTTCTGTGCCAGAAATTACCTCGGCAGTTTGGCTAGTGAAACAAATCACTGGAATGCTTCTCATCAACAGCACTGCAGAAGTCAGCCCATCTAATTCAAACTGCTGCCATGGCTGTGTGAAATAACCCGGCTGATTCCACACTAGGCTCGGTGAGGAAAGCTCATGTAACCTGTTCCCTGGCAGAATGGTGGGGATGTGACTGCCTGCAGATAGCTGCTGCTGCTGACAAATCGGAGAGACCTTCTGCACAGACCGTCTGATGGACACCTAATGCTGCTGCCGGTGCTACCTTTGGCAGACTGGAATCAATAATAGCTGCTGTAAAGACTCCTTATCAGTCTGGATAAAGCCAGAGACTCTACAGAAGCAGTGTCTTAAATGTTTGAAAAGTATAAAGCTGACGTTTGAGGCAATGTAGGTCTACCGATACTGGGATTCATTATGAAAGCTCTTACTGAAATAGTCAATTACATTATGCAAAATATTTTCTCTCAGTATGCCCCTTAGCATTGCGCATGCAAAGGAAAAAGAAGCGTCTTTAATTCAATATTGCATGTCTTTTTCTTTTACGGGAACTGGGTAACAGTAAGGCATTGACAAAGTTGTTACAAGGTCATCAGGAAGTTGTTAGCCCAACAGGAGGTTGTGGCAGTCACTGTGTTACTGGAACTGAGCCAGGAGGAAGAACTTTCACAGCACAGAAAATTGCTGATACTTTCTTATAGGTCCAGTGTGGAATGTAAAAGGAGATAGGATAATCTTTAGAAGTACTTGCTGGAGCTTTCTACTTTCTGAATTTAAAATACACAGCACTGCAGTTCAGGCAAGAAAAACAAAACATAAGCACACATAAGAATGGACTCTCTTGCTGCAGCCTGAAATGTAAGCAAAGCACCCCCCAAACAAATACCTGCCCAGCTCCCCAACAGAAGCCCTTCTGAGTGTACCACATTTTTTTCTGTTATCCACAGGTGTTACCAGCTGTTATTACCTCCTTCTTATACTCAAAAGTAAACATGATGCTTCTTAATTTCAACTCTCAGATAACCGTCTTTCCCAGGCAGAAAGAAAACCTAATTCCCAGAAACACCCAAAGAACTAATTACTGCTCTAAAACACAGGAGCTCTGTTTTAAAGTAATTTTCCGTCCCCATGTGGTTTTCTACCCTGTTTGAAAGCATGGGTGCCTGCTGCTCTCCTCATATCACAGTGGCAGGGCTGGGCTGCGGCAGAGTTGACCTTCAGAGATGATTGGGGAGGTAGGCAAGAAGCTGGCTGCTCATCTGCTCACCAAGAGTAGGTCCCAACTGTGAGATCAAGGGCTGCAGCATGCACACGTGTGCTCTCACCTCACCCCAGCTGTGTACCAAGCACAGCCTTTAGGGGAAGGAAACCAGGGTATTTCACTTGGAGGTGAGCCTAACACTCGTGGTGAGATCCTCGGCTGTGGCTGGTAGGTCAGGGCTGGTTTCAGCACATGCACCTGCCAGGCAAAGCAGCCATCACCTCCAAGTCCCAGGCAGACCCAGACTGAGGGAAGTGTGTCATGAGAGCACAAAGGCTGTTACTGCCACTGAAAGGCCATGTCAAGGTCCCAGGCTGGGGTCGTTTGTTCAGAAGACAGATCAACAGCGCAGCTGGCCAACATCCACGGTGCAGCTTCCCAGCCCTTCCCGAGTCCCCTGCCCCCACCATCACTCTTCCCATCTCTCTCGGTTCTGCAGGAGGTGCATTGACTTAGTGGTCCCAGGAAAGGGAGCAGGGGCTGCTGTGTCACCCCGTCAGAAAGCTCACTGCTCTGCCATGAGCACTTTCCCCTCACCCCTGCTCTCCCGGCCTCTTTCCGGTACGGCAGCATCAACCTCCTCCATCGCCAGACCTTGCAAATGGTTACAGATGCCCAGGGCTCCGTGGCAGGGGAGGGGTTGGTGAGAGAAGCAGCAGCAGCTGGCAAAAAAGGAATCATGAAGAAAATGGAGAACAAATATTAAAAAATAATCAGCCTTCAGGAGGATTATGTGATTGCAGGTAGTTATACCAAATCCATCAGTTCTGTCATTGTCATCAGAGCCCTGTCAGAGCCTATCCTCGTTGGCTTCAGTGGGCTTTGGATTAGGTCTGGAATCAATATAAAGTATTAAAGGAGCTGATTAAAACCAGTGGGAACTCTAGGAACTTGGCCAGTCAAAAGCCATCTTGGCACTTGAACGATGCACCCTGCTCCGCAGTCAGCTGCATCACTGTTGGGCTATTTGCTTTCAGAGAATGTGTCTGTGGGTGACAGTGACAAAGAGAAATACATCTAGGGGACACCGTTTGATCTAGAGCTGTGACAGGGCTGCTCCCTGCCAGCAAGAGCTGACTCTGGACTGACAAAAGATGTTCATTGTAGGTGGAAATACGAAGTTGGGATCTACAGTGCAGTAGGCCAAAAGGGAGTAGGTTTGCTTTTTTTTTGTGGAAGTGCTAGTGCTAAAGTAAGCAGTTTTCCATTTTGCTAAGTCTGCAAAAGCAATGACTATTATGGTCAAAGTCAAAGGACTACTGTGAATTTAGCAGAAGCCCAGTTTCTAAAGAATTTCAAATCATACTTGTAAAATCTGCTAAAAGCAGAGTTGTTTATATTGTACGGTTAATACTGAAAATGGTTTCCATAATAAGTTCGATTTTCAGTTTCTCCCCTTCCCCATCTCTTGCAAATGTAAATTTAATGATAATAAAAGGTAAACTCTGTAAACATGTTCAAAGCAAAAATCTGAAAACCTCCAGTGTTCCCTAAAACCTTGTCCACTGGTAGCGTCTTTAAGGGAAGTTTGCTTTAGGAACTCACCAAAGAAACATACAGTGATTAGGAAGTGAATCGGTAGGCTTTTTCTACCATTTTTTGACTCATGGAAAATCTGGTATTTGCTGGCAAGTGTCTGAAAAGCCTGTATTTGTTTTCTTGACTTAGCTGACTGTCGGGCATCTTTGGGAAAACATGTTAAATGTTTGTCACACTGCTGTCACATTTGCCACAGTGCAGTGTTGTCTAAATCACAAATAAAATCTCTCTGGAAAGAATAATACGATTTACTCCTATGCATGGCCAGGTAGTTCATAGGAACTCATAAGTATTTCTGAAGAACACTTGATAAAGATGAACATCCAAACACAAAAGAAGACAAGTCACAGACCCCCCTCCCTCTACAAACTCTCCAGCTCTACCCAGGTTCAGAAAATATTCCACAAACTGCTTGGAAAAAAGCAAACATTTCCTGAAAAGGCACTTAGAGTGACACTTCCCAAAGTGTTACTCTTCCTTTGCTTAAAAGAAAGTTTTCTGGCCATCATGGGGAGGAGGGAAGGGAGTAAGTCTACAGACAAACCCTCCTTTCCTGTGTACGCTGAGCCCGGGAAGAGGCTAGCCGCAGGCCGGAAGGGAAACTGTGCAGCTCTTTCTGCCAGGAGATAGGCAGCGCTTCCCTACCTCCCCCAAGCCGGCATCCACGCACTGTTCTGGGCTCAGAGACTGAGAAATGTGGGAATGCTAGAGCTGCTGGAGAGCGCCCAATTCAAGATCAACTCTGCTATCTTTTGCTCTCTCAGATGATTTCAGCGGGTTTTCAGCTGGAGTTATGTCCTTCCAGCAGCAGGGAATGAGCTTGTGGTCAGAGAGGTTCCCCTTCGCCCCAAGCTGAACCTGCTGTCAGAACACGGGCAAAGCCATTTTCACCACTGCCACAAGAAGCACCCAGCATTTGAGATAACAGCTTTGGAAACAGTGCAGAAATACTTACCAGTTTTGTCTTTTTAACACCAGCAGTTTAAATAGCTTTCACCCTTAGTTCAAGGATGCTTGCTGGTGTTAACTGTTTTCAAGGACGGTTTAGGACCTTCAGGTAGACAGACAAGTCGTGCAAACAGAAAATGTTGAGCTATCGTTTTCCAGCTACACATGAGAGAGAAAAAATGAAGAGAGCTGATATTTTTAAGGCAAAACTCAACTCAGTTCTGCACGGTGGCAGAATAGTACAGTCAGAATACGAGCAGGGAAGCTGCATACTTTAACAAATGCAAATGTGATAAATTGCTTGTTTATAAATTACTTACTAATTGTAAATACAATTTGTGAAATATTTATTAAGTAAAATCATCAAAATCATATGTCTCCGAGGTTGTGATCTGCATATTAGCAATGACACTCAGATTATTGCTAAGTGTTACCGCCAGCCAGTTTTCATCGTAATATTGTATTGCCAATAACTATATATTTATTTGCACTGCTCTGTGCACTAACCAGGCTAAGTGGGATCTGCAGTGATTACACTGTGAATGTGTCAGCAATATTTCATCTGGGTCACTGGGGAATATTAAGGGCACGCACCCTGCCTCCATGGGTGTCACGGTCAAAACTTTCAGTAATTTCACCAAGAACAGGACCGGTCTTGCACATGCTGCCCTGCTTGTTCCCCCGATGTGATCCCGCTACATCAGTCTCCAAGGTGCGGGCTCAGGAGCTCTCCATGACTCTGAGCTCCATGGCCGGTCCTGGCTCCTCATTGATTAATTCCCTGAACACAGTGCATCTTGAAGTGGTTCCTTTTCTCTTTCTGCTGCCACTTGTTATTTAAGTAACATTTTTTAAAGTCACCTTGCTCATCCTTAAATGTTGTAAGCCTTGAAAGTAAGATGCAGTATCTTTCCAGTATGACACTGTAGCTTTTCCATGTGCAGGTATCCACATTAAGATAGTGTCCTTACAGCTTTGCCAATGCTTCACCTATATTTTCCCCATTTATCCTGGAAGACTCTCAGAAGACCTGGAAAATGCCTACACAGCAGTCGTTTCACCCACTCCTTGGAGCAGGCACTGCTCTAGCTGCATGTGGTCACCTCTGCGGTCTCGCAGTACCACTGCACAGGCAGCTATTCCCAAAAGATTGCAAAGATGACATTACAGAGGTGTGATGTGCCAGGGGACCTCCTAGGCAACTCCCAGAGCCCTTGGTCACACAGGCCACGTGCATTTCAGTTGCTGAACACGGAGAAGTTGCATACACAACAATTTGCTGCACAGCCGACTATCACTGTCTCCTGTGTTAAATGGTTCTCCATGAGCACAATTTTAAGAGCCTTTGGTCCAGTTTTCCATGCCACAATTATTGCCTTTAGCTACCTTTTTTCTCCTTCCAGTATATGTTTGATTCCCCTCCCCTCTTCTTTCACCTCTGAATCATTTTCCTAAAAACTGCACTTAAGCATGATTATTCCCTGAGCTGCACAATTTACACCCCTTAAAATCCACGTTATATTTGTGCATGAAGAATTCACTGTTGGATTCCCCCACTTTTTCATTTTTTTTTAAAAAAAACAAAACAAAAAATGAACAAGTAACGAAAGGAATAAGCCCCCACAAAGTTTCAGTATTATCCTACCACACAGCAGTCATTGAGACAGCAAGTGAAAAGTAGCTTCTCCAACAAAAACACTAGAGGACAGAAGTAAAAATGTAAAAGAAATGTAGGTGGGTATTTGTCATTACAAAAGGCTTATTGTACAAAGCTAGTATTAAACATGGGGTGATACCCTGTGTATGTCTTTGTACACCTAAACGTCAAGTCTGTGGGAATTTCCAAAATGCAAAGAACATGGAATCTAAGCCAGAATTATTTGTAAACATGTGATAGAAGAGATTTATATAACAGGCTACTGCAGATTTATGAATCCAGGAAAGGAAGTAATTACAAAGGAAATTAAAGTTAAAAATAGTCACAAACTGCCAAAAAGACTGTGCTTTCACCTCTTTCTCTGGCAACAGGGTATTACACCCACTTGCTGTGTGCCAGTTCATTCTTCTAGATAACTGGTAGGGCCAGGAATGGGGTCTCCAGTTTAAAGAAGGAACTTGACTTAGTAAATACTTCTCATTGTATGTTCAAAATAGGTTTTAGATTGCCTAGACAAAAGGCTTACACAAATTGCCTATACATCTAGCACACGAAGTCTTCTAATAGTGTGTTCCAGCACAATGCCCTTCTGAGAGCAGGAATAACTAAAAATAAGAGAAATTTAAGAGCAAAAGCTGAAGCTAACCTACCATCTGATGACATTTATTACCAACAGAACACCATAAAATATAATTTGCTGTTAATAAAGTGATGCTGTAGAGCTATAAGACATGCACACTGAAAGAATGGATGTAACTGCTTCTAGTTACCCTACAGGCAACTATTTATAGGGCTATAGACACCCAATAAAATCCAGCATAAATCTATAATGCAACTAGACAGAAAAAAAAATAATGGGGAGAAAGAGTCAAGATGTAGCTCTGCAGCACTGGATATTGCTGTTACCTGTGGTTCCTGGGGCCATGTCAGGGAGCAGGAAGGACACCCCGGGGTCTTTAGGGGCTTCCAAATATGCACCTGAAGCCAGGCGCAGGTTTTTAATGGCTTCACTGAACAGATCATAGGAAAACACAAGCTAAAGGAAATCTCAGGGACCCTTAAAACAGCAATAACTTCCTTAATAGCAACAATTTCCTTTAATAGTAAGGAAGTTATAATCCATAGAAAAAAAAACCAACACACCAAAAAAGGAAGCAGTAGCACAATTAAGCTTCATGTGTGCATACCTAGTGAGTGATGTGAGAAAGGTGACAGGTGAGAAAGGCATGGTTTTACAATATTAACTAATGGATTTTGTGAAAAAACTTGTGCAGGTGCAACGTAATGACACACAAATGTGTTTTCATAATTGCCAAGATACAGTGATGGGATATCATGGGATCCATACCTATTTGCCTGTTTTCACCTGTCATTTTCTGAAATTAAAAGTCACAATTTTTCACGGAAATAGGATTTTTAGTGCTGTCTGAAAACAGTTTTGATAGATAAATCTTAACAAGTTGTCAGTAAAAGCTTTTGGCTTCTACGAGCTAAACTCTGGGCTTGCTGCAATCAGCATTCATTTTATGTGGTTTGATGCCCGTTTCCTCACAGCATAATCTGTATGCAAGAGGCCTGAATGAGATTCACAAGATCTTTCCTGTGAACTTGGCACACAGCACCTGTTATAAAATGCAGATTTTATTATCAGTGTTGTTTTATAATCATTAATCACCTCAGAAGGAAAAAATTATAAAAATAATGATTGTTTGAAGAAACTAAAATAAAACCCATATTCTGTTAGTAATTCTCACATACCACTCTGCTGATCAAAGTGAAAACTATGTTGTTTGGTTTAGAGTATGTATATTATATGTAGAGAGTATGTATATATACATATATATACATACTCTATATATAGAGTATGTATATATAGAGAGTGAGTACATATATAGAAAGACTATGACAGTGTATCCTTTATGTAGGGTATATTATATTTTCCTTTAGATTTTATTTATGGATTTAATGAAGAATAGTTTGATCCTTCCATGTTTTTCCTATACTCATGTAAGATCTGGATGTACAGATCCAGACACCAGTAAACCACTCTCAGAGCAAGGAGGATTTCTTCCAGCTCAGGAGGAACCCGTTTGGGAATCAGTTTTTTGGGTACACCATGAGATGGACAACCTCCATGGAAAGACAAACAACCTGTGGTGAAGCTCCTTGGACAAATATGCTTTAGAAGCAAAACAAGACACTGTGAGTACTGAAAGGTCAAGTACAAAATAAATTAATTCTGTAATTGATAACAAGTGACTTCCAGCTCTGGCAAATCATGTACTCTATACAAATTATTAATATTTGTTTGTTTTCTGAACTGAGTGTCTGTGATTTTATCCTCAAAAAAAACCCAAGAAAGAAAGAGCCAAAAGAACTTAAGATTTTGCACTAAGCTAAAAAGAAGTGGGTGTTTCTGGCCCATTGGCTGCCGGCTTATGTTATAGTGAGTTTTTGCAGTGTCAAAAATTTTTTGCATAAAGAGTATTTGCATCTATTTATGTCTAAGCTCAGTGTTTGTTTTTAATGTAATCTAGAATTAAGCCTTATAGTAAACACTGATGTTATTTAGAGAAGGCGTAAACCAACCAGTACTTCCATTTCTATACTCACAGGCCCAGCAACTTCAAAGCACTCACTAAAGAACAGCTGAAGACAGGATTTTGTTTCATAACATATAGACCAGTAGTAACACACTTTCTTCTATTTATTTATGACTGTTTTCTCAGAGCTGGGCGAATGAAGGAAATATTTTAAATTCTGGGTTGATTACCACGCTGCTCTCAGTCCACCCAAGCCAGAGCCCAGCCCAAGGTGCAAGACACTCGTGTCCACACTCTGCCTCCTCCTGTGACACTGAACACAGCACCAAGAACACAATTCCCCAACAATACTATCAGACAGCTCCCTGCAAGAGGGTTGCCTGACAAGGACTTTTCAATCTGATGACTACGAAGCAGCTCTTTATGGTTTCCTGATTAAATGATTTGTCTCATAAAGCAGCCCATGCCAGTGAATCAGCTTCTAATTCTGCAACAGTGAATGCCTGATTGTGCTTACCTGGGCTGGTGAGGGGGCTGTTGCAGGAGCCTGGTTGCTCTGGGGGATACAGGTGGAGATGGGAGCTGGGGTGGGGACAGACGCGGTAGAAGGAAGGGAAGGTTCAAGGCTCTGCGGTCACATCTGGGGTTAAATCCCTGTCTGCTCTCCCAGTGCTTGGGGCAGAGGGTCCCAGATCACTGTGAAAGGATGTTGCCGGGATTAGCAGGCCGAGAGACAAACAAGACCCATACTACTGAAGTGATTGCATTATGGCAGTTTAGTAAGAACTTGCTCACTTAATTGCAAGAAGAGAATAACTGTTGGAAGGCGGGCTTTCTGCAGTGTTACTGAAGGAGGAGCGCCGGTGTGACCAAGCTTAGAGGGGTTATGACTGTGAGTAACCGCGTGGTGTCAGCTGGAGCAACGACCACTCTGTTCCCCTGGAAAATGCCAGGAGAACCCAGCTGCACTAACAAGGTAAATCTGGGAAATGAGTATGAATGTTCCCGGTCACAGTTTTGCTTTTGTTAAATGGTGTCATGTCCCCAGCAGCTTCTGCTTCTGTATAAATAAATTCTGCCAGCCTCAACATTAGCTTGACTTTGACCCTTGGATGACATCAACCAAAGATAAAGCATATGAATTAAAAGACTTCGGAGCTTTTAGAACAATGTTCAGAGAAGCATCTTCCACTGCAAAACAGAAAGGGTATAAATAATGTAAAGATGGTGCTTTTACTCAACTACTCTTCTTTCCTTACAAAGAAAGTCTTGGAGTTTTAAGCATAAAAATAAACATACTGAGGCAAATGGGAATGCCACCAGACATAAAATAAGTTAAAGTGTAGGGGATGGAGTTATAGTTTTCCTTAAGTTGAAAGTTATATGATGAGACAACATTTATAAAATGTCTTTTTTAATTCCCATGCTGATAACACAACGTCGTACACTGCAAAGAATTAAGGATGAACTACTCTCTGTTTTCTAGTCCATAAGAAACGCTTGTGCAAGCTTGAAGTTACACCCAGGGACAACGCTCAAGCCAGGCCATTTGTGCTGTGTGCTGTGATACACATCAGACGATGCCAGTTTCCCCCCAAAAGCAAACAAGCCTCCAGTATATTACAGAGCAGACAGGACTGAAAGAACTCCCAGACTTGGCACCCCACTCTGAAATGTGAATCTAAATATGACAGTCATTATGTTACTCTACTTTTAAGGTATTGAATTGCATTGCAGTGCATTGTATTTAATCTGTTAATCTCAAGCCACCTCGAGAATGGCTCGTGTGTTGGGCGGGGCTTTCTTAGTACTTCAGATCTGAATCAACTGGATTAAAGAAGACAAAAGCAAAGACAAACTCCTTTTATCACCTGAGCTTTTTTGGTTTATGTGGATAACATAGCTTGAAGCTTTGATTATTTGTGTACCATTTTAAAAGTAATTTCTCCAAATAAATTTCAAATGTCGAATATATTTCACTGTCTGGCATCAGTTTACAGAAGGAAGACCTGAAAAAAGCAATCCAGTATCGTTACTTATTGGGAAGAAAATGGAGGGGAAACTCCTTTAAGAAGAGAGAGAAGGAAAAGGAAGCGGGGGAAAAGACCAGGAGCTAATTTGTGGACACTCCCTCAAAAGGTCATGGGAGGTAATGGAAGGAATGAAACTGGTGATGGAAATCAGCAACACAGACAAACATCCCCAAAAATGCAATCTTCAAACAAGAAGCAGGCAATCAGGCAGGGGTGCTGTGAGAATCCACAAACCCCATGTCAGCGCTAACCTACAGCAGCCACCAGCTCCACTCCCTGTTGCACCCAAGCAACACCCCTGCCCCCAAGGAACTGCCCTTACCGGGTCAGGAACTTCAACGTAATAACACCAAGCGCCCACCTGACAAAAGAAACTCCAGCACCCAAGGCTTTCCACAGCTCCAGGCTGTGACACAGTGACCCACTGCGGTCATCCACATGTGAGGCTCCATGCTTTGGTGAGAGCCCAAGAAGGCTGAGTTTGTTTAGACCGAGCCAGATGACGCTGGCAGTCTGAGGTGTGAAAAACAGAGGGACCTGAAAACTGAACGTCTACAAATCTAAAAATGACATAGAACTGTTGCCATCAATTACTAAAATTACTCTTTGTTCTCAGTTTTGGAAATAGTTCTTATTACTGCTGCATTAGCAAAGAAAGAGACCAAAGGCATTTAAAACTGCAGTGCTGCTGCCTATCATAAGGCAAAGTGAAGCATGTGGTTAGACTGCGTGCTACAAATACGCACATTTGTACTAATTTACACAATGTGTACTAATTTCTGACAGAAACACAGTAGCATGTTGGAATTAAGCTGGCCTTTATTTAAAAATACTGTGTGGAGTAACGTCTGTTCTTGATTTTATGTTGCCCAAGCAGACCCAAAGCTTCTGCGTTTCCTCCCCACCACTGGAACTGTGGTGAGACCTAGAATTTCAGCTCCTCCAGCTTTTCTATTTCAATCCTGCTAACTTTAAATTGTGGTGGTACACTAAGAACAGAAACTGTTTCTCCCTCTTCCGTAATTTTGCTTGTTCTGGGATACATTCTGATCTGTAGTCAACAGAGTTTAAAAATAAATCTAGTTTGGCCTTCTCAAACATAAAAATATTTTCTTGAGAAGAAAGCAAATGTTTCATCTACAGAGAAGGTAAACATTAGTGCCCTTTATGAAACAAATAGGTTCAAAGTCATAGAGGGGCAAATATTTTCCCTTGCGTTAATTCCATATTCCAGTTTTCTAGCTTGTATGAGCATTAAAGCTTTTTTTTCCATCTCTTACACCAGGCAAAGACCTGCCTTGCCCCAAGCTCTAGTGCTCGTTTTGAGCTAAAATTTCTTCATGTGACTTAGCTGCATGGTCCTCATTAAAGCCTTGAGGCACCATGTGGATCAAAACATTTGGAAGAGCCTCTGGAGCCCTGAGCATCCATCCATCCATCCCTCTGACACAGCGGGTCAGCGCATCACCGGAGCGCACGGGAGGCGGTGCAAAGGGGGGCTTCGGTATGAAACCCAGAAATATTTAAACAATATTTTCTTTCGTATGCTTAGTATGATAAGAATGTAATAAACACACACGAAGGATAAACCTCGTTAGATAACGCTCGCTTTGATGACAGCTCATGTGCCGGGCGGAGGCCGCCTGAAGCTGCGCCGAGCATGGCAGCGCCCGGCCGCGCTGCGCAGGGTGCCGGGAGGGGGCGATCCCCCGCCGGGCTACGGGCCACGGCCATCGCGCTCGCCCAGGGCCGAGCCAGCTGGGCTCTGCGGGCACAACCGGGGGCCTGCGGGAGCTAGTGCGGGGTGGGGGGAGCCGCCGGCGGCCCTCAGCCCGGCGGGACGGGAGGAGGGAGAAGCCGCCGGCCCTCGGCCCTCAGCCCGACGAGGCGGGAGCGGGGCTCGACGCGGTTTCGCCGCGAGTCTAGGCAGCCCGCAGGGAGCCCTCGCCGTCAGGCCGGGGAGCCTGTCCCGGCTCGGAGGCTCCGCCTTCCCGCCAGGGGATGCATTCAGCCGGTACGAGGGGGCACAGGCGGCCGGCTAACGGCGCTGCCCAGGTAGGGTGCGGCGGCCCGGCCCTGGCACCAGGCAAGCCGCAGTCCCGGAGCCTCGGGCCGGGCCTCGGCGGCAGCCACCGCCCGGCCAGAGCCGCGCAGCCGGTCGCTGCTCGGTCTCCCCTCATGCCGCCGCCGGAGCCCGCAGGACGCGCGCCCGGGAAGTCCCAAACAGACCGACGCGTCCGTGCCGCCGCTCCCCGCGCGGCACCGCACGCCTGAGGCCGACACGGGGCGCCCCAGAACCCCTCACCGAGGGGCGCGGGCCGGGCGAGCAGGGGCACCGAGCGGCCCTAGGGAACGGACAGAGCTGTCACCGCTTCTCCCTGCGGCGCCTCACAGCCGCACTCGCACCGGCGGGCAGCCCGCGCCGACAGCCCCGGCCGTGCATGCGCGGCGCGGCGCACCGCCCCTCTCACCGTACAGGGGCGGAGAGGTGCCCTGCCCTCCCCGCGCGCGCATATACACACAGGGCCGGCACCGCCTCTTCCGATTGGCGGCGCGGCCCCTTCTGCCCGCCCCTTCGGGAGCCGCTGGCCTTGCCATTGGCCCCGCGGGCCGGCGGCGCCTCGCGGTTGGCTCCGGCGGCGCTGCGGCCCGGCGGCGCTGTGGGCGGGGCGGCCCGGCCTTCGCCGTGAGGTGCGGGAGGGCCCCGGCCGCCGCCGCTTCCGGGTCTGTGGCGAAGCCGCCGCGGAGGGCGATGGCGTAAGTGCGGGGGGCGCCGAGCGGGGGCGGTAGCTGCCCGCCGCGGGCGGGGCGGGGGCGCTTTCCCGTTCCCACCGGGCCGGGGGCGGAGGGGCCGGCCCTGCCGCCGCCCCCGCGCGTGTCAGGCCGCGCCGCCGTCGAGGGGAAGCGGCCTGAGGGGGGCCGAGCGCCGGCAGCGCGCTGGTGCCGCCACGGGCCTCCGCCGTGCTGGGTGGGGGCTGGGGGCCGCGCTGCCGGCGGGAGTGGCCTCCGCCGCCCCGCGGGGCATTGCGTTGCCGGCCGCGGCGGGTCCCTTCTCCCGGCGGCTTTCAGAGGGAGCGGCGCCAGGGGAAGCCCCTCCGGTTTCCCGGGTCCCGGTTCTCTCCCCTCCCCGTATGTCTCCTGTCGGTTACCGCCGTGTGGTGAGGGAGGTGGGGGAGCCCGGGGCCTCCCGTTCTGCCTGGCCCGCGGAAAGCTGCGTCCCTGCCCCCCGCGCCGGTGGCAGGCGGCCTCCGCGGGTGCCCGCGGCCCTCCGGGGCGCACACACCGGCCCGGCGCGGCACCACCTGCCTTGTGCTGCGCCGGGGCTGTGAGGTGCCAGTGCCGGGTGCTGTCGGTGGGGTGTGGGGTGTAATCGGTGGTGTAACGTGCTCTGACGTGCTGGCACGGTGGAGGTGCGCGTTAAAGGTTAGCGTGTAGCCGGTATCCCGGTCATCACCCACGCTTGGGTTTGTTTCCCATCTTCAGGTGTCTCACCGCAGCAACCTTCGCTGAACTTTGCGAAAACTTCCAAAGTTGGCAGTTTACCACACCGTGCAATTTTGCCAGGTTTCATATGAAAATGACTGCAGTTCTTGCCGTGGGAGTTCATCTGTTGTGTAATTTAATTACACTTTTCTGGCACTTTTCTTATTGTGGCTGTGCAGGTTTTTCTCCAACTTTTCTATGCAAAATGTAATGACCCGACCAACGATCGGGCCGGGGATCTTGGCAACTGAGAATAAAAACTGGAGCATAGGATTGTGAACTTGTTGTAAAAGTATGTTAATAGGTTATTCAAACAGCCCTTGGTAACAGTGGTATTTAAGGTCGGATCAGACAGTTGGCTCTAACTGGCTGTTCAGGGGTGTTCCCTCAGACCAGGGCCTGAATTTGCACAATTTGACAGTGTTCAGGAGCACGTTAACGCATGGGTAGGTTTTGCTCACAGTGAACTGGGTGGAGGTATACGCATGTTTGGGACTTCTCTGGGGAGAGCTCTGGTCCCTGTGTGGCATGTTGTAGTAACTCGCCCCTTTTGGGTATGCTGCTAGAAAACTTTGACATGTGAAATGTGCATCAGCTGCTCTTTGGTAATTGCCCTTTTGCATGGTTTTATCCTGTGGGAAATAGGCAAGAGTTTATTGCTCTTTGTTATCAGCATGCAGAGTTATCCTGTGTTTACAGTGGTGTTGAGATACACTACCTTCTCCCAGTAACTTCTTATCTTCTTACATAACTTCTTGTAGCACTTGTTGCTGCACCAGAATCTGTGTGTTGACTGCAGACTGGGAAAGACTCTAGCGAAGACCTTTGGGTAGTTCACTTAAGGGTGGTGGTGTGTGTAGCCACAAGACTGATTTTTGGTTTGATTTATGGCAGATTTCCCCCTTTCCCCAAGTTGTGGTGATGTGTCAGAGGAGAAGTTTAGAGCTGCAAAAATTCATATGTAAGGTGTAGAAGACTCAATTTCATAGAGTAATTCAGAGGTACAATGCTGTAGTTCAAATCAGAGAAAGCGGTTGGGGGGTGGGGAGGGGGGGAAGTCATTGCCTTGTTATTGAGACCAGCTCCAAAAAGGATTATTTTTTTCCCCCCTAAATAGAGGAGTATGCATAAGGGAGATTCTTATTTATTTCTGCTGTTACGAGCCTTTAGGTTCTGTTGTTTCAGTGTTTTTTGGTTTTGCCCCTTTTTTTCTTCTGCAGCGTCAGAAGCTGGCAGTGTAAGCAGGAGAACAACCCTCTGAGCAAATCTGGGAAATGAGGTTAAACAATGTATTTTTAATTTTTAAAAATTAAATGAAAAATCATCCAAAGTTCAGTTTGGCATTCCTGGGCTAGCAGCTGGGTGATGCAGGGAGTACTGTATGTTGGCTGACATAGCAGAAGTTTGCCTTTGATTTCTTCTGTACTAAAGCTCATGTCCTGTACTACTAAAAAGAAATAAATAAAAATATATAACTTCTGCTGCTTTGGATGCTGAATCAGTAGGTACTAGATTCTCACTGCTCTTGGAAGGATGTTAAATGCACACACACACACACTTATATATGTATATATTTACTGTAGATGCTTCTCTGGTGGTTTCTGTTTCTCTATTAAGTGAATTAAATCCCCATCAGGTAGGCTATTGTAAGAATGACTTTTATCATATATCTTACAGTTCCTTTGAATATGCTTTAATTTTGATTTAATTATTTTTTAATTAAATGTGTCATTTACTAAAATAAACGTAATTTGCACCACAGTAGCTTAACTAAGACTGTCCAGACACCGGTTTAACTAGGTGTGACTCTCTTCTGTGCTCTGCTTTTAGTTCAGCTCTTTCTGCTGGAGGTTGTAGCAAGATTTCATTAGTATAATTAAAGTAGTAGTTTAGCTTGTTTGCACTTTACTGCTATTGTTACTTCAGGCAGTAGCAGAGTGGGGAGAAAATAGGCCTGAATCTTGGTTCTTTTCTTAAAAAAAGAACTCATCTTGAATTGAGTATGAAGTATGAAGCCAATGCCACGTGTCAGATGGCTGAATTACTGTGCGGGTGCTGTCACTTAGCATATTTTTTGTGTACATATGTCTTTTCAGAACAACTTTCCTTCTCTTCCTTCCTCTTTCTCTTGCTTGTTGATTAAAGAATAGCTGAGCTTCCTAAGCTGTGCTGAGACGGGTTTGAAGTCTTCGGACCTGGCTAGAGTGTTTTGGGAAAGATGCCAAGGTTGGCAGCTTTTTGTTTTGTGAAATGTGCCTGATGTGTGTCTGGGTGCTGACAATGTCACTGTGCCTTCAGAGGAAAATTCAGTCGAGTCATGTTTACATTTGTGAGACTCTTTTCTAATAACGTTTAATTATCTAAAGCTCTGATTTCGTAGCAGCTGTTGCTGGAGATCCTTTGAAAGAAAGTGATGGAGTGGGTAGAATGCAAAAATGTAATTTCTTTCCTTTTCTCTAAGGAACCGCTGTGGGTATGAAGCATCTAGGCTTACTGTCTATGTTCACTTATCTAGACTAGTGGGATTTAGCTCCTGTTGTTTAATATGTCCGTTTGGGTGTAATTGTGACTCCGCTGTTTTCTAACTGCTGTAGAAGCTGGGAGTTGAGTATCTTCAGAATGGTAGTTAACCTCTAATAACAGCAATTAACATATATTTGGTAAGCGCTTGACTTCTGTGAAGATCTGAGGAATAAGTCTGGCCAATTTAGACTGCAGGTTTATTCCCCCTGTGAATTCTAGTAATAATAAGGGGATTGGCAGCGTCCATTATTTCCCTACAAGCTTCATAACTGTATGAAAGTGTTTCTTCTCAGTAGCATGAGATGCTCGGGTTTTCCCCACCTTTGGATACCAGTATTATTCAGCTGTTTCTACAAGGTATGCTGGGAAAAGAGTGACAGAAAGGATGTGGTAGGCAGACGTTTCTCCTTTTTCTTTTCTTATGCAGCTCAAGACCCATATTACCCTAATGCTCTCAGGCACTGAATAAAATATCCGTTGCCTTCATCCTCAGCTATAGGTACAGGACAGACCTTTTACAGGTGGGTTGTCGCTCCCTAGGCTGCAGCTGTCTCTGTGAAGCAGCTGTGTTCTGGTGACTGAGAGCCTGGTGACCGGACTTCTGAGGGTTTTTTTCTGTCAGCTCTTTCATATATGCATGATTTCTGTAAATCTTTAATGACTTTGTTCAAGCAGAGGTTTGTTCTCAGTGTTAAGTGTTAATCTTGGGCTGAGGTTAAAACTAGTTTACCTATTTGATGCAACTGAAATGTATTGAGGCAGCTTGCTTTTGAGTGTTTGGCTTTTTGTGAAAATCGGCTTGAGTTTGGAATACTGGAAGCAGACTAGAAGTGAAGTCCATCACATGAGGATTATAGCATCCCTTGCATCTTTTTAGTACCAAGGAAAATGGATTAACATGTGACACAAGTCATTAAAACTCATTTTTAAAAGTATCTTAGATGTGTGTTTCTGCTATAAAGAAAGCCTGTCTGAGCAGGAGGAGCAAATGCAGAGCAGTATCAAACCCTCATGTCCTCAAGCCAGTCTGCTCTGTGCTTTGAACACGCTAAGCGCTCTAAACATGCACAGCCTGAAAAGCAGGCCTCAAGTATTTCAGTTTGGGCATCATAAATAAAGGATTTGGCTTTTATCTCTCTGTGCTTCAGATACCCCATTTGCAGAAAGAAGACTAGATAACACCTTAAAGGACTGCTGTGAAGTCCTTTAATAATATAAATAATAATTAATACAGGCATTGGGATTCTGTCACTTTGGTGCCACAGAATCTTCCTCTTCTCCTGTCCTCTTCCCAGGAGAAAGCTAATACATTTTGTCTGTATTAACATGGTATACAGTAAATGGGAGCCATAAGTGACTTACTGAATAGTAAGATGTGCTTTACAAAAAAACCCCCAAAAAACCTTAAATAAAAGGTGAGGGGAAGGCAGATAAACCAAAACACTTTAGTTTTGGACTATATCCTGGCATGTTAATGGCATGAGCTTGTCATTGCAGAACAATAGAGAACTTGAGAATATGCTGTAAATAAGAACAGAGACCTAAGCGTGAAGTCTTGGGTTTCTCTTTGGTGCATTTTCTTTCTTGTACTAGCGGGGCTGGTAAGACATACTTTCCCACCCAGACTTGTATCTCATCCTTCCAAGAGTAGTCCCTTAAGGTTGGAAGTATAGTTACTTCAAAAGAATATAGCAGCAGGATGAATGTAAATGACAGGCTCATTAACCTATGGGTCAGTGTTCCTGGAGAGTGCAACAGTTACTTTTTTTGTCTGATTGCAAAGTAATTCTGCCCACAGGAATAAATGTAACAAGGGTGGATGGACTGCAGGGAGCTGAGAGGTAAGCAGGATTTAAATCTATGGGTACAGCGTGTAGGGTATGGAAGATGAAGGCAGGTAGGTGCAGGGCTGTCAACAGAAAGAAGTGCTTGTTACTGAAAGTACTAACACCTGTCCTGACAAGACTATATCTCTTAACAATCGTGGTGATCCAGGTCCTGCCTCTCCATCCTCCATGCCATATAAATACACAAGGACATTATGGACAGTGTGTACTGCTTAAGAATACATCCCCTTTCTATTACACTAATTTGTATAGTCAAAATTGCTTCATAATCACAGGGTGGCCAGGGTTGGAAGGGACCTCTGGAGATCATCTAGTCCAAGCCCTGCTAAAGCAGGGTCTCCTAGAGCAGGTTGCACAGAGTCGTGTCCAGCTGGGTTTTGGATGTCTCCAGAGAAGGAGACTCCACAGCCTCTCTGGGCAGCCTGCACCAGTGCTCTGCCACCCTCAAGGTAAAGAAGTTCTTCCTTGTATTTGGTTGGAACTTGTCGTGTTGCAGTTTGTGACTGTTGCCTTGTGTCCTGCCACTGGGCACTACTGGAAGGAGCCTGGCCCTGTCCTCCTGACACTCACCCTTAAGATATTTGTAGACATTGATAAGATCCCTGTCTTTAATATGAATGGATTAAGCCCTTGCTTTCTCTGAGATGCGTGCTGAGAGCCCACATGTAGTGCAGGTGATGCTGTTGCCTGTTTTTGGGTGGTTACACTTTAATTGCCATCATCCTCTTCCTCAGGTGACTTGATCGAGGGCAAAGGGTGCCCTAAGAAAAAAAAATTATCCATGGGGCAGGGTGTCAGAGGATCAGCTGTGGAACTCCAAAATGATGTATTGACACGTGTTAACTGATGGGGGATTCCTGACTTTATTTGCATGCAAATAGCAAATGTAGTTCAGAAAACTAACAAGGGTATCCAATTTATGGTATGAGTAGTGATGACAAAAAATGTGGGACACTGTTCAGGTATCAGGATCCCATGACTTGCACTTCCTGTTGTCTTGCCACGTCCTGTTTAGAGCATAATGATCTTTAATGTCCTGTCTTAGTATTTCATAATATTGGGTGATAATTCTCCTTAGGGAAAATCCACAGATTGCCTTCTTGAGGGTTTAAGTGGTGGCGGTGGTGTTTGTTAAGGTGATAGGCAGTCCTTGCCAGCTGACAGCACTTCCACGGTGGTCTTGGTCACAAGAGAGTGACCCTGTTGTCTCTTGGTAAGAAAGAGAGAAAACAAAGTTTTTTCTTCCTAAAAGCATTGGGTTTGGTTTCTGTAGTTATCCTGTCATTCAGTGGGTTAAAGGCACTTGGAGACTGCCCGCAGAGGCATCATCTGCTTCATAATACCGGTTGACATGTGGATTTTTTATTAAGGTACTATGAAAGTCTTAAAACAAAGTGAAGTGCCATTATGTGATTTGATTTGCCTTTGTAATGTCCTTTCTAAAACAAGGGCTGCTTTTTTTAATGTATTTTTTTTGTGTATGCGTGTGATGCTTAGTATTCCTCTTTGTGGGGGAGCTGTTAGTAGCTTCTTTATCATCACCGCTGGAAGCAATGCCTGGTGTTTTGGTGTTGGTTGGGGTTTTGTTGTTGTTTGTTTGTTTCTGTGTATTACTTTCATGTTCTTTCCTCCCCACTCTATTCCCTCTTACAGAAGAGGCAGCGAACAAATTGTTAGCCTTTATTCTTGGGTCCCTACTTGTATTTTAGTTGAGAATGTAGGCTCTTAGTTCAAGGGACTGTATTTACCCAAGTCTGGGGAGAAACAAGTGCATTAAAGGCATTTTTCAACTTCTTCTGCATTTTGTTTTCAACTTACAATAGTGATAGTATGTATATTACAGGAAAAAATGGAAAAAAATATTAGTTTTGTTGCTAATGCTTCTAAATACTGACTCCTCCAAAGATGTTCAGCCTCTCAATATGTTCTAGAGCTCTTGATGGAGAGCATCAAAGATTTCATAAATAAAGGGAATAAAGCGTACTCTTTTTTTTTTTTTTTTTTTGAGGGTTGAATACTGACAGGAGGACAGGCTGCCAGGAACTGGGAAGTGCTTGAAAAAAAAAAAAAAGCAGAATTAATGCTTGTTTTCCTGTAAGAAAGCTTTACAGATAATGTCCAAGAGAGAAGACTTCAAATGAAACTCATGCAAGTAAAATACTGCTGTGTAATTACAGGTGTTACTGAGTTGAGCTGCTCCCTGTTAATCACACTTAATTAATATAACCCAGTTGAAAGGTGATTTATGGGTGGTTTGAATAAGTGTGTAAGATCAGGAGGACTGGTTTTCTGCTTTCTATAACAGAGATACCATGTAGTCACTTTTTATAAGGTGATGCAAATTCACCCTAAAGCAGAAGAATTAATGGGCAGAGTGGATTAGAAGGGTATGGGAATTTTCCTTAGCTCCTGAAAGTATCTGCTTTGGCCTTCCCTTCTGCAGGGGCAGGAGTTCAGCCTCAATAACTTTTTGCATGTTAGAAGGCTTAATACAGACTCATTTTTACTTGTGTGTTCGGTTACCTTTTGACTTGCTGCTACGGCACAACAGTTTAAAAAATTTATTTGCTACTCTATTCTGTACAGGGCATTCAGGGTACTAAATGTCTGGCATTCTGTTGATGTATGATCTGTTTTAGGGAGGCACATGCCTGGAAACTGTTTCAGCAGAGGTGAGTGGAAGTGTTTCTGGAGTAGAAGAGTGGGAGAAAGGGTAGCTGAGAATCATGAAGATCTAACTGAAGGAATAAAACAAATAAATTCATATTTGAATGAAACAGAATGTTAGAGATTGTTTAACATGGTACATACTCAAATTTCTCCAAACTGTACTGTGCTTGTTACTCATTTTGGTTTTGATGTGTGTTTTTTTTGGTTTTTTTTCCTTTCAGTTCTATACATGCTGGTGTAATAACAGTTTAGCAATGGATCAAAGGAAGAATGATAGTTTTGTCCCAAGTATCACACAGTTGGAAGACTTCCTAACAGAACACGACTCCAATGTTGTTTGGCTGCTAGTAGGTAAGGTGAATCAATTCTGTTTTGGTTAAATGTTTTTTTTTTTGCATGTACTTTTAAACACACTTCTCTAAATGCTGGCATACCAATATTGAATTTCTTACCAAATTACATCAAAACATTGAAAATAGATTTTTATTTCTCATACAGCTGTTAAGTGAGATATGGCAATACTACTTCAGTAATTTAGAAAGCAAAAGTACACAACTATTTCCAATGCTAATTGTGCTGCAACACTTGCGAGGTAAGTCCAGTGCGCAAAGGATGATGCTCTACAACTGTGACTGTGCAAAATAAGAACTCAGTGAGAACTTCTTTCCATGAAATAAGCTTTTTCTAACATCAGAGTAAGCTCGTGATTAACTGTAATACCATAACAAAGGATTAGCACTGTAGCACATGACGGGCAGATACAATAACTTTGTTATACCAGTATTTACATATCTGCCATTTAATATTGTATAGTCTGAAAAGTGATACAAAGACTACTGTGTTTAATGACACAAATTCTAGGTTAAACTGTGTGCCACAATAAGCCTTTAAGTCAAACTGTCATGTACTCGGTTATGGGCTGTTTTTGTAAAGATGCCTGATTTAGGTATGCTAACTTTTTTATAACACTGGTGCTATTGTTTATTTTTCTGTAGGTACTTTTATTTTCTAAATCTATAAACAGGTGTATCAGGGACAGGCAAATAAAAAATAAGTTGTATTCAGGTCCAGATAAAGAGTGCTAGAAGTGTATGATGGATTTGGACTTTTCCAAAGGTAGATAATGCCTGCTTTTTGATCTTGATTCTTGGACCTCAAGTGAGGGGCAGCACAGGAAAAACAACTTTATTTTTTGACTTCTGGGAAGTTAAAGCATGTCAGTTGGCTATTGATGTACTGGAATTATTTTTCAGTAGGCCAAACTGAATGAAAAAGGTGTACGTGCATTAGCCAAAGGTGCTTTCTGAATATTATTTATTTCACTTTTATATGTTGACATGAGAAGTTCATAATCAGCATAAAATTCTGAGTGTAATCAAGATGAAAATAAGGGAAGTCACCATGCTGATAGTTGCTCATAGTAAAATGGGGAGCAGATGCAGAACAGATCTAAAAAAATTGTCTCTGGAAGCTTTGACTTGAGACATGAAGATGTTTAGGTCTTTCACCAAAGAATAAAAGTGTCAAATTACAGTCTGCAGAATTTTCTTTCTCTGAGTTTCCTGCTCTGCACTGGATTCTTAGAGAAACTACTAGTAATTCTACTTGGAAAGTACGTAGGAGATAAGCAATCCCATGTAGCAGCTATAATTTAAACCAAAAGCTTTGCTTAGCTTTCTTATTTGCTTGAATGTATTAAACTTACACATTTCTTTTGTCACAGAAGCGTGGGTAGAACTACAGGAAATAATACAGTTCATCCCCTTTTTCTGTGGGGAGAATGACCTACATAAAATTATGCAGTTTTAGGGAGCTGCTGATCTCTCGATCAACTCTAAGAAACCACCTGATATTTTAGAAACAATGCCACAAACAACAGAAAAAGCTGGGTAGCCTCCTGTTACTATGAGGTTTGGATAAGAAACATATTAAAGTAACATTTATTAACTGACCCAATTTCAACCAGCCATTCCTCCTTTGCTTTCATCTGTTGACCAATGGCGTCCTGTTATGAGAAAACAAAGAAGGAAGTCAATAGTTTCTTCTGAATCCTGAATCAGCTAACTATTGATCCCAGTAAAAGAGGTGATGCATTCCAGAAGTGAACTTGCTCCTCAAAGAGCTGTTGCTCAATTCTAGAATAATTTCTAAAAGTTGCATGCAGTAAAACTTTCCAAAAGTAATTTCCAAAATGTGATTTCCGTGAAGAGGCTTTTAAAATCAAGAATGTAATTATGAGTTGAATAGATTTTATGGGATCTGTTGCTTAATAGTGGAGACTAAATTTAGTGAGGGGAAAGAAAATGCTACAATTTGTGTCAGAGATGAGACTAGTGGTAAGGCAGCGGATTAGGACCATAGTGCCTGGAAACTGCACTAGTCTGCTGTTTTTTCTGTGTATGCCACCTTAAGAAGGTACCTTCTTGGCTTTGGTATCTCGAAACTAAGTGTCTGGTTGAACTCTAATCTTAAATTAAGTTTTATTACTGGAATGAGGGCCTTTCAGCGTGAGTCATCTCACCTTTCTCCCTACATTCATAGAGGATCAGCAGTGAGTATCTTACTCATTTGAAAGCAAGGGGAGGTAAACCCTGTCCTTGGAGTGTGCCCTCACTGAATACCAAGAGCAGTTTCTTTCCTGGGGAAAGAAACTTTTTTTTTTTCTTTCCTGCCTTGTTTCTGTGTAATCACCCACGCAAATTTGATTTGTTTTACATGCCAAGCAGCTTACCTGCCTAAGTCTATGAGCTGCTTGGATTTTGGCCACACCGGATCCATTTTCCAGTAGGGAAAAGGTGGAAGTTATGCAAGTTTTTCTCTTTTACCTTCTCATCTTTCAAGAAAGCACAGGTGTTGTTACAAAGCAGTGGAGCATCCCACTGCAAAAAAATTAAGGGGCAGTAAAAGGACAGCTTGGATTTTTTGAATTTTTTTGTTGGCTTTTTTTTTTCTTTTTTTGAATAACCATCTGAACTCTGCAGAGTGAAGGCATCATACCCATATGCCATTCTGCACTTCCCATTTCCCATAAAAGGCACAATAAAACTGAGTTTTTCAGTATGAAGTGTACACATAAGTGAAAAATTTCTCTTACAAAGTTTGGTTAGTATAATGAGTAGAGATACCTCAAATACAAAACCTCCTTGCTTTCCCACTCCGCTCTAGGTGAAACAGAATGGTAATTATCAGTAAAGTCAGTAAAAACTAGTCCATTCTCTGGCAGTCCCATTCCTTTTGGGTTTGTCCTTCAGGAAGGTTTGAGAACCCTTGTAGTCAGAAATAGGTTACCAGCTCTTAATCAACTAAAGTAAAAATTACTTTGGGGATTAGCAGACCTATTTTTTTATTTTTTAAACATATTTCTAATCGGATTGCTATTTTCTTTTTTTCCTATCAAATTCCGTGCGTGAAGTGTTGACAGATTTCTGCTAACCCAAGGACTGGTACATTTCTTTCAGGATACAGCAGCTTAGGAAGTGGTTTCAGATGTGATAATGTTTCCTGTGCTAAGATGTGAAAGACTAGAAATTTAAGTTACGGGAGATGAAATGTAGCGTGACTTTAGTGGTGGTATATTTTTAGGGTATTTTGAAACAAATGACCATGTGAGATAATGCATGTTATGATTTGATCTGTGAAATTTTAACTTCTTGGATGATAAGGGATGTAATGAAATAATGAAATATATGCCTTTTGCATATATTTCCTCTGTAGAACAGTTGGTTTTGGTTTGTGGGGTTTTTTTTATATTGGGGAATAGAAAAGCAGTGAAGAATCTGTATTTTTCTGTACTTCCCATTTCCCCTTCTCCCCCCCACCATCTCTTCACACCCTTCTTTACACCGTCACTCTGAAAACACACACTAAAGTGTCCCATCAGTTTCAAATTTTTTTTGAGAGTAGGAAGAACACTGTTGTGCTTTATAGTCTTAAGAGGTAAGGCTTTTATCTGGGTCAGCATAGTTAAAAAATATGTTAATTAATTTTAATCTTTCAACAGCGACAATATTGTCTTGCGGATGGATTATCTACCTAACTTATTATAATTCCCGGAACATTGGACTCATTTTAACACTGGTTCTTAACAGATTGTATAAACATGGCTACATTCATATTGGTAAGTTATGATTACCGTAATGCCGCTGTTTATCTACTGCTTTTTATTATACCTCAATTTCCTAAAAACTTGAAGTAAAATCAAAGTGTTCCTTTGTTATAGTAATTTGAAAATGGTTAGCATGGATTGAATTTAAGAAGAAAAAAGTTCAATGTCATGTTTGAGGGGAGGATTCTTGGCATAGGTGGAACCCCCCCCCCTTTTTAATTGATGTCTTTTATTATTTTATATTAAAGTTCACTTGGCAGGCTTTTTTAATGTTCAGTTCACTTTTTTCTGGTCTGTATACTTTGTGTACTTAAAACATGTACTTTTTCAAAGCCCTATAACCATAGTGGTTAGTATCCTAAAAGGAGAAGCTTGACCTCCGTCCTCCATGGAGCCTGCCTGATCCACTTCTGAATTTGCCTTATAATTCCGTGTTAAGGTGCAGCTTCCCACTCCCCCACACCTTTGAGGCTGGTTATACAGCCTCTAAAGTGAGTGTAGCGACCGCTGGAGTGGACTCAGAGGGGCACAGTACAGTCTCAAGCCTTGACTCCCTGTTATGGCAGTGTCCTTGCTTCCTAAATAAGCTGTCTGAACAACTAACGTTAATCCATACTGGGACTGTGATATGTAGAATTTATACTGGCTAGAACATTTGCATCAAATCCATTAACTTTTCTTTTTCTTTTTTTTTTTTTTTATCTTTTAAAACGTTTTTGAACAAAACAGGTCAGTACAAATCACTTGGGCACTCGCCCACATTACAAAAATATCTGGTGCTGAATCACAGAGGGCTCTATCCCACAACCTCACTCTGATGGCACTTTTAATTTTCTTTCATTTATTCTTCCATGCCTTCTTCTGTCTGCTTCCCAGAATAATGATGACTTTAGTTCTGGATGTTTTCTGCAACTATTGATCATAAGTGTAGTGAAAACTTAAAACCAAAAAAAATCCTACCCATGCTTGCCTGCCAAAGAGACCCCCACAATAATTTGCTTGTGTCCTCAAGAATTTAAGAACTGTAATCCAGATCACCTTCAAATCCAGCTTTTTGAACAGCAATATAGATGAAATACTTACTGGCTGCTACACTTGATCTGTAGGCTTTTATTAAAATTTCTGTGTGAAACTGCTGTTAAGTAAAGACAGATGGACATAGCTGACCAAATATGTGGTGTTCTTTATAAACTTAATCAGTAAGAAGAGTGTAACATTAATTCTATGATTTACAGCTTGGCTTCAATCAATTAATGTTGATTTTTATTTTTTTTTTTTTAATCATGGTTTACTTAACTTTCTGTGGATGAGGTGAGAAGCCCTAGGAAAAATATGGGCTATTACATTACCTGCTGGTCGTTTCACGCTTATTAATCCTTCCTGCTGTAAACATGACTTGTCATAATAATTGGAATAAAAATGTTATAGCCATTGAAAATTTGAAAAATTTGTCAAGAATCTTTATTTCTCTTAATTACAGTCTTGCATACAAGGGCTTGGTACTGTCAATGTTCAAAATGGCTTTCCTAACTCTTTTCACAAGCTTCACAAGGCACCTGAGTGACTAGTGTGTCTCAGGGTACTGGTTGTATTCTTGGGTGGTGCCAAACCCAGCACCTTTTAGAGCTGCATCCTTTTTGTCTTGTATGTTCTGAATCTCTTGACTTCCCTTCTTGTCTGAAAGTCAGTGTGTTTTCAAAGGGAAGACTCAAGATACCCAGTAAACCTGTTTTGTACTATATTCCTCCTGCTCAGAAAATAAAGCATTAACAAATTTAGGCTAATGTCTGGTAAACACTTATTTCCACACCAGGTTCCTTTTCGTTCTCTGTGCTGTCTGGAAAAGTCATGGTTCGCGAAATCTATTTCATCACAGAAGACATGTCTATCAGGTACAGGTTTCCAAGGGAGTCACTCTTCTAATAGTGATTTGAAATACAATAAATGCGTATGTCTAAATAACACATATCAAAATACTTTCTTGCAAATGAGCAGTAAATATATTTATAAATGTTAAAACTGAACTGACTCTTTTGATTATAGTATTGAGATGTGTTTAGATACTTGTTAGCTCGTTTGCTGTTTGAGCATTATCAATTGGAACTGGATAAGTTGTCCTTAATATTTGTGAAAGAAAACACTTCAGAGTTTGAAGGACAGCAATTTTTTTTCATTAATGTCTTTCACTCCCTCACGCTCCTGCTCTTAAATCTGGAAGATTCATTTTGGCCAAGTAGTTTGCATTTATTTACTGGAGTTGAGAATAATTTGTTTCATGAACTGCACATAGCAAATAGCTTGTAATTTTGATTCTTACTCTTAAATCTGGAAAGCCTTGAGAAGGCAGTGGGTATGGGGTTTTATAAGTTTCATCTAACATAATAATTGTGTAGTACTGTACTGTATGCTTGCTGCTGTAATGCTTTGTGCTTTAATATTGCTTGTCCACTACTGCAGCTGCAGATCTCTGCACTGCACAAGGCAACATGTTGTGCAGCTGCATATAGGATATTGCATTAGCACTCTCTTTTGTTCTATCTAATTTATTTGATTTAGAATTCAAGATGGGTTTATCATATTTCGCTGGTGGAAGATGTACAACCCTAAGCAGAAACAGCATGGTAAGTTTCTCAAAAAGATTTCAAAGTTTAAGTTTACAGGTAGCCTGCAGAAAAATACCTCCTTTGCACAATTGCATGCGTGTAATTGATCTGTTAATATGTACCTGAAGTACATTGAATCATCAGAAGGTATGGGGTTTTTTTACTAGTTGATCTATGTTAGTAGACTAGAGCAACACAGTGAAATAAATACAGGATTCATTGCCAGGGACTTGAACCCTGCTTAATACAAACCATTAACCTTAATAGTAGCCTTCGTTAGCTGTAGTCTAAGCACAGTTGAGCCTGTTTTCAAGTTTTAGTGTTGTGATGTTAGTGTTTTAGTAAAAGTGTTATAGTAGGGGATGTTCTTTAGTACTGGATGACCTTGTGTCTTGATGACATCTGTGGTCATAAAGTGAGGAGGTGTGAAAAATTAATTTCTTTTTCCTCCTTATCACTGGCTGAAGAATGATGATTAATACCAGATGCAAGAGATTAATTGTATCTGCGGAAAACACTGTGAGAAAACATAAGTAGCCTAGTGATGTGTGCTTAGTCATTTATAGGATTAGAATCTGGTTGAATGAGAGGTCCTGCCTCTCTTGACTTCTGAAGCATTGCAGCTCCATTGCTAATTCAAGGAGGTCCAGAAATAGCAACTGTCTGCACTTGAGGAGGGCACTGATTGAGAGGCTCATTGAACTTTGGAGGACTTCTCTTCCCCCCCCCCCCCCCATCTCCCCTTTGGAAGTGGCCTCTGATGGTGTGAAGCCTCTTAAGCTTGTCATCAAGCTTGTACAGCTGCTGCTTTGTCACTACCAACTCAACAGTGGTAGGAGTACTGCATACATGTTATGCAGATAAATAAGAGGTACCATTCAGAGTTGCTCACTTCTTTTTATTGAGGCATTATTAAGCCTCTGAGATGATAGGACACAATTCAAGTTCTTTATGCCGTAAGAAGACTAATTCAAAAAGTGGCACCTAGTCTTAGAGTTAATTAGATTTCTCCAACCACAGGTTATTGTCCAACAGGTTTTCATAGAATTTGCTTCATCTGCTAGTTAAAACGTATTTCTCTAGTGGCTCACAGAATGAAAAAAAGGAAATGAACTTAATGCAATAAAGATAGTTGTGTCTGTCTTTTATGGTGGTATTTTTGCTTGGCAGTATTGCAAGGTTTTTAACCTTTTCTGCTGGCATTTAAAACCGCATAATTAGCGTACAAATAATCCAAGTAACCAAGGAGGTCAGAGGTGTATAGGTCTGACAGCAAAGTAATGTCAATAAAATACTCTCTTAAATAATTACTTGTTTTCCTAGGAAAAATAACCTTACTCAATTTACATTTTGATTATTTAGCAGAGATGCTTTCGGTTTTAACCTTAAAGGAAAAATAAAATCTTCAGTGATTCTTAATTTATTTTACTATATTCTTCCCAATACTTTTTAACCTGCTTGATTGCCACAGAAATACCTGTACCTGATCAAATGGCTGATGATATACTGCATCTTAGATGTATGTTTTGTTCAAGGATTACTGCTTTACAGCTGTTACAGGGAATGATTGGAAAACCAGCTGTAGCTAGACATTACTGATGCATACCTTTGTTTCAGATCCTTCATAAAATAAAAAAAGACAAAATAGAGCTGAGATTTTCCTATAGAAAAACACAGAGGCTGAATCAGGGCTAGTAACAATTTAAAAATCCCACCAGATTCTTATAAAATCACAAGACCTAAATATTTCAATAATTTTGCTTGGAAAAAATACATCTTATGAAGAATTTGATATAAGCAATAATAATTAGTTTCCGAGTGTTTTAGTGGTTTTGGTTTTAAGTTCTGTAATTGAAATGCAATGTGTCCTAACAATAGTGTGAAACAGAACAGGAATGGGATTCTGTTTTTCATAGTAGTGATAAACTTAAAGTCCTGTTAATGCAGAAATAATGTGACCTCATTCTGTTTTATTTTTTTTCCTGAGACATATTCAGAGTGTTAGAGGAGGTTTTTTTTGTGCACAAAGGGGAGACCAGTGAGAGCTCCTGAAATACTTAAAGGCCTTAGTAAGTCAACTCCCTTTCAGGTCATTTCAGGTGTTCTTGACATCACCTCTTTGCTAAAGGGCTGTACTCGATAATCCAGTTTTCAGTGGTAAGATTATTAAAGTTAAGTGCCATTACAACTGTACACAAGGAGCTGAACTTCAGCATTGGGGACATGTTAAATTTTCTAAAACCTATCTTTGTTTGTTCAAATGTGTACAAAACTTCTATGTCTCTGTCTTGTGAAGGAATGTGCTGAAGTTAGTGCAGGCTCATATGTTCCCCACTGAGCTTGTGGGAGGAGAATGACTAGAAACTAATTTGTATATTCAGAGGTTTTAGAACCAGAAAGGGATTTGATGTTCATCCAACCCAGTCACACAAGTTGTAAAGTTTTCCCTGGAAGCGAAATAAGTGACCTTTTATAAAGATTGAGTGATGATGAGTATTTGACATGTTCAGTAAGTGATGCCAAAGTAAAATGGTTTTTAATGCTAGGATTTACATACTTAATCTTGATAAACTTCAGCTTCCAGGTTGTTACTCCTGTTGGTAAGAAAAATGCAGTGTCGTTCCACATGCCAACAGAATATGTTCATGTGTTATTGGAATATTTTTCCCTGATAATTGCTTTCTAATCACATGGCTTCTTAGCTTTCTTCCTGAGGAGCTGAAGAATGTGGCAGTGCCTGCCAGTCGCTGCTGACCTGCTGAGATCCACTGACTTTTGCAAGTCTTATGAGGACACAGAAAGAAATAAAAATGGGGCGCAGAGCTTCATCTGAGGTTTTGTCAGAGAACAGTGAAGGTTATTAGGCAAAAGAGGGGAGAACAGTTGCGTTCACTGCGCTGTGTGTGATTTGCAAAATGGTTTATCATGTACTCTTCCTGTTGAACTTCTGGTGGTCAATATGTGTTTATGATCAAAGGGTAGATTACAGTAATGGATGCTAGGAAGTGTCACTATTAAACCTCTGTGTCAGAAAAAGGAAAAATGAAAATGCTTTGCATCCTTTTTTGGGGTTCTTTGGGTTTTTTCCCCATGTTCTAAAACTTAGAGAAGTATTTTGTTACCATTCTTGGCTTGTACTGTAATTTAAGGATGCTCTTCATAAAGCCTTAATCAGAGTTCCTTGCATAAGAGAAGGTTTGAACCACAAAAAGTTTGGGTAATGATTATTGATAGCATGTAGTGAAGTTGCATGTGTGTGTGTGTTTTTGTTTTTTTATTAAAGTTCCCCAGTTTGACCTGGCAAGTGCAATCTGTTTTTCATTGTGGCACTGTGTTTGTACTAAGCTTGTCATAGCAATGTTGAAAGAATTTCATACAAAAAGTCAAGCACGTGGGTTGTCTTTTCGAGTGTTAAGTTCAATCATACTGGGACTTGAGAATAGGTTTTGTACATACTTGAGAAATGAAAGTGGTTTAGGAACACAAGTTGGAGGATTGTGTTGTGAATAGGGTGTACCCAGATGTCTTGGCTTAGGTGCCACAGCAGTATTAATGTTCATGTTGTAAAACTATATAGTATAGTTTGTGTGGTACTATTTGAAGGGGAAATACTGTTTTGAGAACCAATTCCACTACTTTTTATTGTTGGGAGTGACTTGTTTCATGTTCCCATTAGGGCTTATTTAGTGGGTATGTTTATGTTGAATGGTTTGGGTGGGTGCGATGCAAACATTTTAATAAATAATAAAGAAATAAATAATACATCTTGACTGAACTCTGTAGGATGCCAGTGTTAAAACCTTGGCTACGTTAATCACCTTGATTCCAACAAATCTTGATAAAACTTCAGTATTTTGCTATCAAACTGGTAGTTACTGTTACATAACCTATATATGTACTTCTTTTGCATCATTTAAGTATATGACATTCAGATGTACTTGTCTCTTTTTCCTTGCATTTTTCTTTTGCAAAAGTGTCTTAGGCAACAAACTTGGTGTGTGGAAGTCAAATCTTATTTTTGTTACTAGGAAAAAGAGGTAGTTGTCTCTTTAAATCTTCTTTAAAGAAATTAATTACTACATATGATTTCATTTAGTTAATGAAGTCTAATGCTTGCCTCCAGGAATTGAAAAATTAAATTTATTTGTTTTCTTGATGATACTGAGATCTCCCAGGTGAACTATTGTGTATCCCAATCTTTGTCCATCCTTTGCCTATATCTTATTGATGCAAGTTAACATTACCAACAAACAGATTTGATAATGAGCCTGTTTCAGTTCCTTCCTGTTTTTATAAAAGCACTAACTTTTTTCTGTCTCCTGTTCAAGAAAACTGTGATGTCAGTGCTTTCTGGAGACTTGCAATGCATTCACTTCTTTTTTTTTTGTTTAATAATTATATGGAAATTTCTGGTAATTTAGCTGTGAGGGCTAAAAGATGCGTTGCTGTTGTATTGTATAGATGTGTAACAGTGGGGGACAGATAAGCTTGATAGGAAAGAGGATGCATTTAATAAAGCAGGTGTCTATAAGCTTTGGCTCTTGGCCAGCTGCATTTCTTCTCTTGACCCTGGCCACAACAGCAGTGGTGTTTGCTCTGACTTCTTAATTTATTGTGTCTGTGGGAAATGTACCCACTGAGTTACAGATTGGGGACTGCTGTAATAACCGTTGATGCTTCAGCTTCCTAAAGTCTGTTTGACTTAGACCAGATTGGGTTTTAGAGCAGCTCAGGTCTCTTGAGTGAACGTGTAATGGGCACTCTTTCAACTGGGTAATTAGGGGGAAATTGTGTGAGCTTTTTCCTCACATTAACTACATAATTAGGTCATACTATCTAAGGCAAAAGTATGTCAAAGTATGTCACAAACAGCTCTGTATGCAACTAGCAGATGTTAAACTAGTTTTCAAGTATCAGAGAGTCAAGCTGATATTACAGTTAAAATTTTAATTTGTGGATATTTTGACCAATTGTGCAAAATTAGTATGCTTCTTGTGAGTTCTGCATATTGGTGTTTTCTGTTTCTCTGCAAAAGGAAGCTTTTTCCCAGTTCAGGCCTGCTGTACCACAGAGCTTGGCTAGAAAACGATTTGGGTTTTGAGACTGAATTGGTCTCAAGTATTGATGCCTGTACTAAAAAGCAGAAGTTGGCACAGAGGCTTCTGTGCTGTGCATCAAGAGGGATTCTTGTTTGGTTTTATATATGAAACTGAATAAACCTCGTTTACCATTTTCTGCAGCTCATGCCTGGGTTTATTTTTGGGTTGTGACCTAAGGGTGAAATACTTTTTGGTTTTGTATTTTGTATGCAACTGTGCTCCTTACCAAGTTTTATTGATTTGCAAGGGAATATTGGAATAGAATTGGAAACCCTTTTCGTACTATTTGTTTAGATCCAAAGGCAGAAACACGACTGTATATTATGGTGAATGACTTTGAATTTCATGTGTACAACCGTTCTGAGCTTTATGGTCAACTTCAAGAACTATTTGGATTGGATCCTACAATAATTCCAGCAAAGAAAGATGATGAAAAAGCACAAGTAAACGGGAGGCAGAGAACACATACCAATCTTGAAAGGTAAATTATTATTAATTTTGCTGTTTTGTTGATGCTTTGCTCTGAAGTGCTGAACTGATCTGGTAATGTTTTGTTAACATAGGCTCTGGAGGCCAAATGGTTAAAGTGCAGCTGAGAGAGAAATTGCAGCAATGAGCCTGACAGTCTAAATCATCTTCCTTTCCTCGGATTCCTACCGTGATAATTAAAAAACACGACCAAACAAACTAAACACTCTTTGTTTAATGATCAGAGACAGGTTGAAAAAAATCTATTTGAAGTACAGTGTGGAAAGGGGGCATGTGTTTTAGAGGGTTAAGCTTGCAGAATAGTAATGGTATTGCTCAGTAGAAGTAACAGCTGCTCAAGACATTCAATAGACAAAATGTGAGGATCTACATGGTGTTGGGAGGACTTACTGGTTTCTAACCTTTAAACTCAGTCTGATTTCACAAGTTGTATTTCTAGGGGTGTGTGTTGGTGTCTAGCTACACAAACCTTCTTGTTTCATTCCTCTTTTTGGGGTACTCGGGAAAACATGAGGTGTGTCTTTAAGGAGTTCTACATGGCTTATGTGTCATGAAATCAGACGCTCAATAATAAGCCTGTCTTTGGGCAGAATCACACCAGACTGATTTATTGGCAGGAGCAGAGAAGATCTAATGAGACTTGAGTCCTTCCACTGCTGCTGGCCAGGCCAGTACGTGTTACTGAATTAGTGGGCAGCTGCAGGGTGCTGTGGCAGTTCTGAATTGGAGTAAGGGCTGTGCCTCGGAGCCAGCCTCTTCACGTTTTCATCTTATGCCCTTGTTGACAGGTGCAGGAAGAACTTTGGGCAGGATGTGTCTTGGGAAATGAAAAATCCCACACCTAAATAGGAATATTTAGAACAGACTTTTTTTTTCTGAACTGTTGCTGAGTGTTAGATGTGGCATGCTTGTTTCCTACCTGTGTCGGCTCAGCGTACCAGCACCCAAGCTGTAGCTGCCTGTTCCCTGCTGTTCCTCCAGGCCCTGGAGGAGTCAGCAGTAGTCTGCTAGCAGGTCACTTACAGGAGGCGCCCCTGTGGGAAGGAGTGCTCCCTGGGATCTGTGCACTGAAGACCCCTAGAAGAAAAAGTTAATTAGTTCTGCTGCAGAAAAGACAAAATAATAAAACCCGTTTTTTCCTGTAGTGTTAAAGTAAAAACAGAATCTCAAGACCCTTCTTCTTCATGGAGATCGCTTATTCCAGTCATTAAAGTCAATGTGAGCACGGTAAGTGAAAAGACCCTGATAATGAAAATAGTTAGCAGTATATGTTTAAAAATCAAGCTTGCCATTCATTTTTCTTACACATTCTTTTGGAGTTTTTGTTCTCCTTCATGCTTTAACAAAGATTTAAAATGATACCACCAGCACTTCTCTGACACAGTCACAAATCCTGCTGGTGCTGATGGAAACATGGTTATGTTCTCTGTTTTGGGAAATACCTGTGTCTTAGACTTGTAATGATTTGAGGAATATCACCAAGTAATTAAGCTTGGTAATGCATGTTGTATGATATGTGGTGTGTTGAGTTTTTGGGAGGTGTTTGGGTTGGGGTTTTTTCTTCTTTTTTCTTTTCTTCCCTGCATTTTTTAGTAGAGGTATTTGGACATGTTCCTTAAAAGTTGATGTTGCCTACCAGAAAAACTAGGAAAACTATTATGGAGGTGATAGGAGATAGAATATTGAGAGTTTAATGTACAAGGTAGTATTTTTAGGTATGCAGAGATTATGGCCAGGATTTTTGTCCATAGTCTTCATTGGCATATGGCCAGTTAAACTGCATTATTACAGGTCAACATGTACATATATATAAGAGCAGTGTGTAATGTGTAATTGGGTTTTCTTTTTGATTTAGGGTCGCTTGGCATTTGGGAATCATTATCAGCCACAAACACTTTGTATTAACTTTGATGATGCTTTTTTGACATATACCACAAAACCACCTTCGAGCCACCTTGATCAGTTTATGCACATTGTGAAAGGAAAATTGGAAAATGTTAGAGTCATGCTGGTTCCAAGTCCAAGATATGTTGGTCTTCAGAATGATGAGTAAGTTTTGGGTATTTTTATTTACATATTATTTTATTATTTATTTTAAGAAAATGGAGAAAAGAATGTTGGTTGTGTTTCTGTGACTTTATTTTTCTTAGCGTGTTTGGATGGTTGGTGTTTCTACCACTCTGAAGGTTTTAAATGTTGGGCCTTTGAATCTTTGAAACTATTTTATTTATGGAGAAAAGCACTGGTTTTCTATCTCTTTAAAGATTTTTTTTTTTTTTTTTGTGTGTTCTGCTCTGTGATTAATCAGGGAATCTTCAACTAGATCAGGTTGCTCAGAGCCCTGTCCAGCCTGACCTTGAATGTTTCCAGGGTTGGGGCATCCTGCATTCAACTTTTATTTTCCTTCATTCAGGTGCTGTATCTGTACACAGGCTTTGACAGCAATACATTTCTAGTACAAATACAAGGTTTAAAGTGTTAACTTCTGTAGAGCTGATTTGCTTATGGTTTGGAAAATAATTTGAAAAAAAATGAGCAAAAGCTGCGCACTTGTTATGGTAGAAATCATGTTATCTTTTGAAGACAGACTGCTGATTCTTTTACCTCTGTGTATCCCACATAAGCAGGGTTATGCAGCTCTAATGAGCTGAATGGCAGTAAGTTGAACAAAAGAAAGGGTGCTTGCATGAAGTGATTTGACACTAGGATTCTTGTTTTATTATACTTTAACCAGCAAGACATTTATGTGCATACTATGTTAATGTCCCTGACTGATATGGTATGAACATTGTAACCAGAATTTTCTGCATTATCTTATTTAATGCTTGCAATGTTACATATTCAACAGATAATTTGGACAAAACTGCTGAATTTTGGAGTCTTTTCACAGACATTATTTGCTCAACAAAAAATAAATAATGTATACTACCCTTGGGCAATTATGTTTATGATTATACCTATTCTATACCTCCTAAGCAACAACATCCAGAGAATGAATTACAATTTTTGCAAATAAACTCTTATGTTGTTTGCCTGTACCTTAATTGGCTTTGTATCAGCCAAATACTGCCTTCTATCATATACCTTCATAGGTTTTCAGAGATCATTCTGTGGATGTGTACAGAATCTTACTCTTCCAACATGACGACAAAGGAAATTTCTCAAACTAATATTGAAAACAAACAAGATTAAAACAGAATAGGATTAAGATACTCAAACTATTAGCTTTTTCTCCTGCTTCCGCAAAGTATTTTCTCTTTATGTTGTCACCATCCCTTTAGCTCCTGATGGCTGAAGGATGGCATTTGTGCAGAAAACATGCCCTAATTTCCTGGGTAGATTCAACAAATGACCCAGTTCACTGGAATGGGGAATATTTCAAACTTTAGAGCCTGCCCTCTTGTGCTTCTTTGGCTTAAAAATGAAGCTGGGTGTCTTAACTTTCAGAAATTCCTGCAGGCAATACACATATAAAAAACAGCTAAGTGACTTGATGAAATTTCTTACAGACTGGCTAATCGATACAAACATCAAAAACTCACCTTGAAAGCTGTCATATTATATTACAAACAGACATGTCAATACCTCCATCACTTCTTGCAAAGAAATCCTCTGAAACCCAAGGAAAAAAAAATTGTGCTAGGAAAAGCAGATCAAAGGAGAACAAGTTTGGAAAGCAGTGACTGAGTCAGCAGGCTCAAAATGGAAGTTTAAGATAAGATATTAGGAAATACTTTTTAATGATGATGATAAACTCATTATCATTATTTGCTATTATCAAATTAGGTTTTGCAAATGACTTATGTTGGAGTTTCTAGGGTTCTACCACCTCCACCAGCTAAGTCTGGCAAGGTGAAACTATTCTTGCTGAGGTTAGGGAGCCTCCCATTTTCTGTGGAGGTACCTTCTTGTGCACTTTAAGCTGGGAATACAGCTAAAAGAAGCACTACCGTGTCTTTTTTGCATGGCTATGCAGTGAAAACTGACCATGGAATTCATCCCTATTAAGAAAAATATAGATGTTGGTCTTAAAGCTAAATAGGTTCTGCTACTGGATTCACCACCTGTTGGTTATCACCTAACCTGTGATGAGCCTAGGACTGGTGTAAGGAAAGATACCACTTTTCTTGGCTGCTGTTTTGTTTGCTATGGCCTGTGACGCTTTGATAATACAAAACTATAAGCTACTTCAGTCATCTACTGTCTATTTTCAGATTCTTCTTAAAAGTGGAATCAAAAAACTAGTGACAAGACATGATGATACGGAAGAGAACTTTCCTCTTTGTGGAAAAAACTCACACTGAGCAGGCAAAAAGATTTTACAAGTGTAGTGAGTTCAGAGAGTTCAGAACAAGAGCACAAACCAGAAATGTATAATGGAATGTGTAGGCATGGTAAAGACGTACATGAAAAGAATTTGAGGAAAAGGACCGAGGAACACATTTAGCTACTGCATGGGGTTTTGTTGGTTCCTTTTTCACCCCTTGCACTTCCATTTAGTGTAAGACTTCGTACCTTTACTCCAGAAAGTGGAGTATGGGAAAGGTGATGAGTATGACGTGTCAGCGGGTGTTTGACAGGAGGATTTGGCCATTCTGTCAGCTCCTAAAGCTTTCCTGTAGATACTTCTCTTTCCTACAGCTACATGAGAGTTTCTGTTAGGTTGTGAAGTTAAGCCAAATTGTCCATTGTGAAGACAACTCAGCACAAAGACTCTGTAATGCCATTTAAGATAGTGGTTTAGATTAAAACAAAATTATTAATTATTCTGAATTGGTATAAGTAAATGCTGCTAGGAGGACAGAAATAAACAATTGTTAAATCTGCCCTATGCTTTCATACTTTACAGTAATTTTTATTAAAACAGTCACGTACCTTCTCCAGTGTATTTCTGTAGATAGCTTAGGTAAAGCTGTATAGTGTTTCCAGACCTGTGCCCTTCATGTGAAAGGGATATAGTGTTCTGTATTTCACAGCACAAAACATACAGCAGCTTGAGCAGCAGGGAGCAAGTACAGTTTGCCATCATAGACGGCTGCCTCGTGCTGCGGCTGGCTGACCTTCACGGGGAGATGCTGAGCTGCTGGAATGAGATGCAGCCCCTGCCCAGTGGTGTGCCCTGCTGGGGGTGGCGTCATGCAATGGCGAGCCATTGTGGCCGCTAGAGAAGTTACTGCCAGGCTCCTGGATTTTGCAGCTGGTGGTGGCGTGAGCTCCCCCTCTCCTGTGTTACAAAGCAGGGTGGCTTCCCCTGAGCCCCATGGCGGTATGCTCAGTGCGAGGGGCAGGTTACCAATCGCATGTGTGCCACGGTGTGCTTGGCAGTCTTGCTGACCTGCCTGTGCCTGTTCATAAGTGCGGATGGAATACACTGAACTCTTCCCATGAGCTAGTATTTGCATATCTCTAAATGCTTTCCTTCCCACTTCTGTTCCTGAGCCAGTAAATGATTGGGTTGGATTTTTTTTTTTTTCACATCTTGCTCTATTTGCATCTTGTTGGGGAGGCCAGTTCAATTTCGGACAGAAAAAAAGAAATGGAAAACTGGTAGTGAGTAGAAAGTATTTAATCTTTCACTGCTGTCATTACTCTCAAGGTAAAATTGATTTCAAGGTTCCTGCTCTGTTGCTTTTCAAGAACTTCTGGCACTATATGGGCTCTGCATATGCTCTTTTCTATATTTTCCAAGTTTTTCTGCATTTGGAATGAGCTGCGGTAAAATGGGCAATGTGCTTCTAACAAGCCATGCTGTTAGACCGTGTATTTCTGTTATTGGAATTTTCTTTTTTAGTTAAGAACTAGCAACTTATAAAAGTGTTTGAAAAGTGGCAAACATCTTTTGCAGTAAAAATGGAACTTTCATATTATAGTAGTATTACTACTAGAAAATTTAATAGTATGTAAATTAACATGTGTTAATGCTGTAAGAAAGGGATTGTAATAAACCAGTATAATAGTGTTAGGAGAAGTGTTTCGTGTATTAGTTTTATCACTTATATCCTTTTATACTGAGGGAAATGTTATTGAGGAAGAACAGCTTTTTTTTTTTCCCCTTTTAAACTAATGGTCTAATTACTGAAGATGTCCCTTTGGATCAGAGTGCTATTTTAGTAAGAAAACAATTAGCAGGTGAAAAAACGATGTAGGACAAGGAGAAAGGAACTCTTGATGGAAAGAAACATTAAAAGTAAAACTTTGGTAGTTGGTTGGGGTGTATAATATCTGAGAAATGTCTTTGTGGAGAGGAACCTGGTATGTTTGTGCTTGCGTTAACTAAACTTTGAAGTTACTCTATGTAGTAGTAATAATAATAATGTAAAGATTAAGTGGGTTTTTTGCAAATCAGGGTAGACATAGCCTAGCAATATGACAGCTACCTTTTTGATAGGAGACTTGAGACAAGATAAACTTAAATATTCGCTGTTTATTTTCAGAAGGTATTCAGCCTGAGGTAGCAGATCAGGAGTCACAGTGTGATAGAGAGACATGGAGAGTAACTGAAGTTACAACCTGCACTTCAAATTTGGCTTAAACAGCTGCGTTTGGGCAGACTGTGGTGTGGCCCAGGCACTTCTGTCTGTTGCGTCCACCTTTTTGGTAGTGTGACACAAGACCGATGCCTGGTAGATAAGGTAGCCTGTGGCTCATCCAGGCAGCCTGCCGTCAGGCTGCTAGCAAGACCAGTATAGACTCATGAAGCCAGTATCTTGGGATTGCATCGAACTTGGGTCTTGCCTACAAAATTTTCTGGTGAGGTATCGCCACATACACTGTACCTCTGCTGTTGGCTTGCTTGACACAGATAGGAGTTTTATTGATGATTCCGTGGTTAAATAGGTACTACTTAGAAGCTACAAGTAAGCCTGACCTACGTAATCTCTTCTGTTATTCTTAACATGTTACACTTAAAGTTACTTGAATTCATAAAGATTAATTTTGGTGTGTTGTTTTTTCAATTTTATCTTTGCACTCTTTTTCCATTACAGACCACCAAGACTGATGGGCGAAGGATTTGTTGTAATGCAGTCCAACGATGTCGATATCTATTACTACATGGATGAACCAGGTATCTTTGTTAAATACAAAGATAAAATTGTAAAGGAATTGAAGGCTATTTGTTTATTTGATTGTCTGGACTTGCAATTCCTTCTTTTTTTTTTTTTTCTTTAATGTTTAGAGAGTTAGTGTGAAACTTTGGAGCCAATAAAATCATTCGTGAGTACACTTATGAATGCTTATAAGTTCCTGAGTTTTTTCTGCAAATGACAGAAATTTCTACTGAAACAAATGAGAGAAAGTTTACGTATTTTATATTTAGAAGGAAGTGAAATTTGGAGCTGCATTCTTTTTAATGGTTGTTGTAAATTTCTAGGCTCTTTCATGTAAGAGGCCTGGGGTATTCCATAGTTGAAATAACTGTACAGGTAGAACCAATGTTTTTATCAGCGAGTAGTTTATATAGATGTAGGTACTCTGTCAGCAGTGCCTTCCACAAGTCTTGTCTGCAACTTGGAAGCAATTAATCTTGATATTTATTCTTGAAACAAGTTGTGTTTTAAGGTGTAAACTGAAAAAGATGCAGGTTTTCAAAAGTACTTCAGCAGTGGGGACAATACCTATAGGGGATTTTGGGAAGTTGATTTGATCCATTGATTTCTGAATATTGGGGTGTCTGTCTTTTTCACTTTAAATCCAGTGAATTATATTACCATGTTATTTTGCTGGAGGTTTTTTTTTTGTTTGCAAAAGCTTTTGCTCTGACTCCATGTAAAAGTATTGCCTGAATCTTGAACAAAGGTAACATGTTCAATAACAATGCATACTGATGTAGGATAGGCGTAGGAAAGCCTGTATTGGTAAAGAGCATGCTGAACAGATAAAACTGCTGTGTATGTCAGCATTTCACTGACATCAGTGAGGAGTGCTTCGGAAAACACCAGAGATTTTTGGTCATATTCTCGCCCTTCCACTGGGAGTCTGCATTGGATTGTGGCTTGATATTTACGCACTGTAGTGGTTTCAAATAAAATTGACATCAGGACACTTTAATTGTCTTGTGCTTAACAAACATTTTTCGTGCGAATTTGAAGCAGCTTCCTCAAATAATCTGTTTATTATATTATGTAATATAGGTCTCGTACCAGAGGAGACGGAGGAAAGTAATGATGGAGAAGCAAATAATGAAGACAGCAAATTACAGGATCTGCCACCGTGTTGGGGTTTGGACATTGTTTGTGGAAAAGGAACAGACTTCAACTATGGACCTTGGGCTGACAGGCAGAGGTATTACCACGATTTACATCTTTACTTTTTATCTTTAATATCTGTTATTATTGAGAAAACATTCTAAAGTTTCTAGTGTGCGATTGCTCAGACTTGTAATTTGTATGGGGTAGGCTAGGCAGTCTAAAAGAGAAGTCCTGCCACAATGGTTTAAGATAAGTAAATTCATTGTTGCTTCTCTTGTTGGCCTTCCAAAGTTAGGATCACTCAGTGATTATTTATTATTAAATTAATAAATTATGTTCCTGTTTTCTGTGAACAGAGTAGTTTTACTGTTTACCAAGTGTTACATATCTAAGGGTTTAACCTTTTAATTGGTTACCTTTAGACTTGCCAAGCTCCTGTTAGCTCATGGTTAAGAATACACTTCACATTGATGTGAAAATTTTATGGGAGTACAGATCTGGCTAGGAAAATAATGGGGGGGGAATCATTTATCCCTGCTTAGGAGAATCAACTGCTTGATACAGTCTCCAAAGTATTTACTATCTAGATATTTTAGTGACAAAATATTAGGCCAGAACTCTACTACTGTTCTTTGCTTAGCCCTCAGTGTTTTGCACATGAGTATTTCTGGTGGAGACAGTAGGTTGTTTGGAGAGTGAAGAACTATTAAGTAAAAGTGACATACTCAGTGCTTTCCCTCTTTTTCCCCTATTAATTACAGATTGATACTTCTCTTGGCCTCCATTAATTCTCCTGTGAAACTGTTACGATTAACTGTCTCTTAGGAGTGTGAGGATGGCAGACCAAAGCGTAGCCATTAGATATGGCAGTGTCTTAGAGAACTGAAGAGAAAATGTCAGTTTCCAGAACAGTGCTTTTCTAGGAACTTGAAGTTGGTGAATCATTAATGATATTTTTAATACTACCAAGAAAGCTCGCTCTATGATAGTATGCTTTTTGTAATTTTAACTGTCTAGGTAGAAGGCAGTTTAGTGCCTATGCAGAGTGCGTAGAGTTCACAGATACATACCTGAGAATGCTTTCACATTGTGCCATGGATAGAAAATAGAATTTTGGAAAGCACCTGAGCATTTTGGAAGCACTGATCTGTAGGTGTTCTGTGTACTCTCAATTCATGTAAGGGGTTCTACAAATACCGATCTTTAATGTATTATGCAATAAAATCTTGGGTTTCCCCAGGATTTTGACAGTGTGTGGTGGTTGTTGGTTTTTTTGTTTTTGTTTTTCCCCCAAACTTTAAGCTGCCTTAAGGGTCAGCTGCTGGGTGCAGGAAACTGCTGCCCTCCTTAAAGACATACTTCCACCCCCTTGAGACCTATATGAGTTATGCTGTCAGTGCTTCATCGCTGTAGCTTTCCTTTGATGTAGTTGCCTGTTCAGCTACAAGTCTGCAGAAATGTAGGCTTCACTCCCATTCTGAGGTCCTAAAATTTTGTATTTTGTTTATTTCTGGGCATTACATCAATTATTTATGCACAAACCAAAGCGTAAACAGATTACTTCCTACTATGTTTTTGTAGCAGATTTGTAAACCAAAGATTAGGAATAAGAAGAAAAACATAGCTTGTTTGCCATCTGAATTAAAATATTTTTGTTCTAAATCATTTATGGTCTGTCCATTTATGGCTTTTATTCAAAAGTCACATCTTGTCATTGAAACTTCTGGAGATTTCAATAATGAGTTGGAAGGCTCCCATGATGCAGTCTTTAAAGAAACATTCCTTCTTATCACATTCAGTGGTTGTCTAAAAACTCAGCTAACTGGGAAATAATTAAGTGAACCAAATAGATGCATAAATATGTGTAAATATTTATCTCTATTTCTTCTGTGAATAAAAACTGTTGGGTTTTTGTTGTTGTTTTGTTTGTTTAGTATTTTTTCTTCTTCTCCACTAGGGATTGCTTGTGGAAGTTTTTCTTCCCACCAGACTACCAAGTTATGAAAGTCTCAGAAATTGCTCAGCCTGGAAAACCAAGACAGATTCTCGCTTTTGAACTGCGGATGAACATTATTGCAGATGCCACCATTGATTTGCTTTTTACCAAAAATAGGGTAAATAATGAAAAATTACATAGAAAATAGTCTACTGTGATAACACAGTACTTTTAGATTGTGCGTATTTTCACTTGTCTCAGGTGTGTATTACAGAACTGTGGTTTTAAAAGCTAGGCAATTTTGGTTTTAGTCTTCCATAATTATGAGGAAACTCTTCAAAGAGAAATATTGTCTGAGGTGTAATATAGGTCTTGTACCAGAGGAGATGGAGGATGCCAGCTCCTACACTCTTGGGAATTCATGGTCTGGACATTTCCTGTGCAGTCTTCCATTACGATGAAGCTCACCATGATGAAAAGATAATATCTTCTGATATTGGATGAATATCTGATATTACTGGAGAGATTATACTGGGGGGAGCAAAAGACCTGTAGGGGTTTGGAGTTTTCTTTCTACTGTTGCTACTCTTATAAATGGGATATAGTGTGACCTCATTGTACACCTGTTTTTTCTTTTTTTTGTGTGTGTGTGTGTGAGTGAAAGGGTTGGAAAGCGCAGTGTTAGAAATACATATGCATCTGACTTCTCAGGCATTGGATTAGAATATCTTATGCTGTTTCTATTGGTGGACCTAAGTCAGAATTTGTTAAGCCTAAAAATGGTGGGTTTTGGTATCAGTGAACTCAGACAGTTCATTAATAATTTTTATGAAGGCAAGACGGGCTTTAGTCACCAGGTGCCTTAATCCAGGTATGGGTAATGATAGCCAGAAGCATAAAATACACTGGTTAATGTGACTTTTTTCCTTTCTTGCAATACAGGAAACTAATGCTGTACATGTAAATGTTGGTGCAGGATCGTATTTGGAAATAAATATTCCCATGACAGTAGGTGAAAATGGTGAGTTAAGACTAAGCTTAATTTGTTTTCCTGATGTTTTTCCTGAGCAGTTATCTTAAGTCCTATCTGTGTGTGAATGTCTTGTAATGTTTTTCCCTGTGTGACTGAGATGTATTTTCTTATGTAAAGGAACAAAAAGTATTTCCTTGTACATTTCATTGCAAGGTATTAAAGCATGTACATATTTAAGTTAAGTTACTTCCATGTTTTACTTGGGTTAGGAAACACAGATACCTTAACTACTAGACAGTGTATCATTTAGTTATGTGTCTACTGAAGCAGATTACTGATACATTGTCAACCCAGAGCAGGAAGACTTCTTCAGTAGGATTAGTGTAGTAGTTGAATCATGCTGAGAAATGCATTATGAAAACTAATTTAATAGTAGTTCACTTAAACAAAACAAACCGCAAAATCCAAGGTGGAGATAAACATAAAGTTACGGGTATGCTCCTTGCATTTACTTGTCTTGTTGGTTGGTTTGAAGCCCTTTGCTAAATTGTTTGTTCTCTTGATTCTGTATGGCATATTTGAGCTCTATTCTGCAAGTTAAACTCAGACCTCCAGAACCTAAGCGTTTCCAGGCCGAGCAAGATGACTTTTGTCATCCCCCCTACATGAAGGCAGAAGATGTTAAGCTCTTCATTGACAAACAGTAGAGGACAGAATTATTCTAGTATTAATTTCCATCGTGATATTTCTTGATTGTTGGTGGACTGCTGAAATCACTAGTGAAAATTATACAAATATCTGTGTAACTCTTATGTCTGAATGGTTATGTTTTATGTCTTTTGTTTGCTAGGCTATTCACCTACAATTAAAGGGCAGCTTCTACATGTTGATGCCACCAGCAGTATGCAGTACCGGACTCTTTTAGAAGCTGAAATGCTAGCTGTAAGTTTGTATTAATAAGCATAAAGCTTTGGTCTCCAGAGAATTTTTACTAAAGAACATATTTATTTATCTGTTGAGCAGTTCTTCAGGTTCTTAAACAATACAGAAATATGCCTTTTGAATGCATTTTGCAAGGTCTTGATATGTAAGGAGCTTATATATACACACTTAACTATGCACATGTAACTTTCAGAGACTTAAATAATTTATATACCAAGTTATATGTGTTTTGAAAGCAGTGGAGAGATTGCATTACCACTTACAAATCTTGCCTTGCTTACTATGTAGCTGTGTGTTCATATAAGCTTTACCTTACACTCGCTAGCTGTGCTACAGAATATGTGTGCGTAAGTACTTGAAAGTACTTCAGAGTGCTGAAAGTACTTGAGAAAGATTTAATACTGCATTATTCCTTTGTTTGCCTAGTATTTTACTTCTGCAGTATTGTAAATCTCTAGGTTATCTTTCTCTGGATTTTAAATGACGTTATTAGAGTGATGTTTTTAATGTTTAAATTTGAGCATTGTATCAATGCTTGAAAAATATTGTATTCTCAGGGATTTTATTTTTAGTGTATTGTGAAAAGTGATGCTTTTAATGAAAACATTGGCTTATAAATTGCTTGGTATGTCTGCTGCAATAGATGTATAAGTAGTTCAGAGTATACCTTTCCAGATAAATGAATACACTAACACTTGACCTTCAAGCAGAGAATGAGAGATTAAATTATTAAGGAACTGGAGAGGCCTTCTGTTCATCCCAGTGGGAAAACAGTTTTAATTATTCATCAGAGTACATATGTGAAAACTGCTGAGCTACAGGGTCAGGCACTGTCATCTTTTCAAGTAATACTGATGCTTTAATATCTTGTTCACAGTTTCATATTAATGCCAGCTATCCGCGGATATGGAACATGCCACAGACATGGCAATGTGAACTTGAGGTTTATAAAGCAACCTATCATTTTATCTTTGCTCAGAAAAGCTTCTTTGCAGGTAACTTCTTTACTAATAAGTTATATATCAAATTAACTATTGGGTTTTTTTAGACTCTCTTTTCAAATTTTGTACAATAGATTGCTTCTGAGGACAAAGTTCCTGATGTTTTCTGTTGCCCACAAGTGTTTAAGTCCATGGTATTCTTACATTTGAGTAGAGATACCAAATAATTTAATTTTCTGACATCTAAACTAAATTTGATCTGCAGTTACGTTAAGTGATCTTAAATTTCAGATGAATTTGTTTCTGTCAGAGCTATTAATTTGTTTAATATTTGTCACCTAGGATGTTGATTTCTCTGATATCTCTCTCCTTGGCTGACTGATTTTCAACTGTTGTGTCCCTGTGGCTGAGGGATGATGAGACAAAGGAATTTGCTCCTTAGGATTTTGTCTGTGAGGAAGAATACTTATGCACAAGGCAGTACAATGTGACACAGCATCACCAAACTGTTGCTGAACATTCCAGCTGCAATAATGGAAGGAATATAGCCCCATCAATGTGACATGGCCTTGGCTAATTAGCCCTGCTGAGAGGAAGGATTAATTAGTGCAGGCATAGTGCCATGCTAATAGTTATCCTCCTGGTGAAGCTGGAGCCATTATCTGTATAGCACTGCAGTACACAGCGTAGCCTACCAGTCTGCTCAGAGCAAACCTGAACTTCTACAACATTGTTTTGCTGCATTAGAAAATATTACTAATGTACACATTCAGAGTATCAGAGCAGAGAACTAAAGGAAAGCAGTCGGTTGTTCAGTGCTTTTAGGTCAATGTGTAACTTCGCTACTGCACAAAACAAAACTAGTAAACTTAATTAAACCTATGGCTTTCCAACTTAAAAAAGAGGGGAGAAATGGGAGATGGATTCACAGCAAGTATTTGTGGAATATCTGCCTGAGAAATACATACTCTGTGTTGTTCTCATTTTCTTCTTTCTGTATAGGAGGAAATGGTTGAGATTTACAATTTATGAAAAGCCAAAAACTTAAGAAGTCTCTCACTTGATTGCTACTAACTTGCCTTTTATTACTTTATGTGGGTTTAGATTTGATCCAAGACTGGTCCAGTGATAGCGCACCTGATATTTTTTCATTTGTTCCATATATGTGGAACTTCAAAGTCATGTTTCATCAATTTGAAATGATTTGGGCAGCAAATCAGCATAACTGGATTGACTGTTCCACCAAACAACAAGAGAACGGTGAGATTACTTTTTTGTTTATTTGGGAGTACATACTACAAAAAAAATGTATAAAATGTATATATATACAGAGTGAGAGTACAAGAATTACAAAATTTGTGCTAGAAAAATGTGTTCAGTGATAACTACCCGTTTTGCAACTGTTGATGTGTATAAACCTTCCTAAAACTGTTGTTAAGTTCTAAGTTGCTTTGTACAAATGCATACCCTTTTGGGGGAGAGTGCAGTTCTAGATCATGTTTTAGCGCTCATTTTTCAAAACCCTTTGAATCTTTGATTTAGTACAACAGTTTGCAGAGAGCAGCTCTGAGGTTTTGACATATATTCAGTAAGCTAAGTGAAAACATTTGCTCGGGAATAAATATTTCTAAGTAATGTTAGAAAAATACCATTTGACCTCTGTATAACTAGAAATGTCTGTTTCCTGGTTGTTTCGGAATAGCAGATAATGGTGCTAATTCTAAACATAACTAAGAGGCACATTTCAGAATGCCAAAACTTTGTTTAACATGCAGCGGTCTACACTGCACTAGTCTTACAATTTCAACATATGAAGAGGATGGTGGATTAAAAATCATGAAATTGTGTTCTAGTTAAAAAATAAGGCTCACTGCTTCATCAGAAGCCTGAGGAACTTTTGATATGTGTTTTCTTGTCCAGACACTGATGTGTGAAGCAATAAATTGCAAGATATTAGTTACAGTTGTTTTTATTATCTGCTTGCAATTTCATTTTGCCAAGTACAGTGTCTTTCTAAAAAGGACAAGCTGTACGGAATAAATACTTTCAGAGTAATTTATTACGATGTACTCTAAATACACAATACTTCAAATGGCAATTCCTGTCATGAATTCTTGAATGTCTTTTCATTATTTTTACCTGTGTTTGATAATTTGCCTAAGAACAACATAGGCAGTAATATTGACAGATTTTTTTAATATATATTTTGCCTCTTCTCTCCCAGTTTATCTAGCAGCTTGTGGAGAAACATTGAATATTGTTTTCTCTCTGCCGTTCACTGACTTTGTTCCAACCGTATGCAATACTAGATTCTCTTTAAGGGTAAGTTCTTCCCTCCTTGCCCCTTTTGTCTTCTAAATGTGAGATAGTTTTCCTACCTTTTTCAGTTAGGAAATTTTGAATAAACTCTTTCCTGAAAGAAAAATAACTCTCACTTCCTGTTCATAGAAATTTTTCTTTAAGCAACCCAGAGGTGAATGGTTTCTGTTGCTTATATGAAGCATCCAATCATAGGCTGTTCTAACTTACATATACATATATATATACACACACATTTAAAAATACATTTTAGAAATATATATGCACATATGCTTCATACATACATATAGACACACATTTAGTATGTGTATTTACTATATATGCTTATGCTCTGTGTGTCTGTGTATGTATTTTATCGCTTGGAAGTCTGTTCCCATTTATTTAGAAAATGTGGAATTCTAATGTGTGTTCAAAGGTAAAGATCAGATACTGGAGTGAGTACCCCCAACCATTTTGGAAAGCCATCTTCCAGATTTTTTTTAGGAGTTTCTGTAGAATAAATAAAGATGATAAAGTGTTTTTAGCAGACACAGTTAATTCTTTGAAAGAGTGTACTACTTATCTTCCCTAAAATAGAAACAATTTACTGCTGCTAAAAATAAAAAAACTAGTTGATGGTGATGTTGGTAATTTTCTGCAATTTGATAGCAAAGAAAGCAATGTTTTATCTAATTAATTTTTTTAAAAGTATGTTTTAGTTGAGATGTAAGATAGCCTTGGGCCTGTCACTTAACTTTTGGTTGTATATGGCTTGAACAACGGAAGAGCAGTAGTCACTAAAAACCATGCCCCTGTGTTTTACAGATTGCTATGGTGTGTTATTATGTGCAAGTTACTGAACTTGTAACTGTTCAGAACTACAGAGCTCTTGGCATTGCACTAGGAAACAGGGAGTGCTGTGGCCAGCAATCACGTGAAAACTGAGATTTCTTGCCTCACTTTGCTTGTAAAGGGAAGGTGATGGCGCATATGAACATGCAAATAACATGAGCATTATGCATAATGTGAATGTAAATTAACTTTTCTGTTACTAATGCTTGATTTTTAGGGAGAAGATGTTGATCTTCATTTGTATCTACCAGATTGTCATCCTAGTAAATACTCCCTTTTTATGCTGGTGAAAGATTGTCAGCCTAATAAAATAAGTCCCGAATCTTGTATTTCTGCTGAATGTCAAAGTGGTCAAAAAACAGGCAAACCCAAATGGAGGAACATTACTCAAGAAGAGTGAGTTTTATTGTGATATATGTATATATATATGTCTTGATACTGGCTTTTCATATTTACTTACTTTGTTTGTGATGAAAGCAACCTCATATGTTTGAGGAAGATATTTAATGAAACTGTTCTACTTTAATTTAAAGTGTGATGTTTCTTTTTGAAAGGGCTGGATGGGTTGAATGCTGGACAGTCCCGAGTGTTGTGTTTACAATTGACTACTCTTGGCACCCGATTTATCCTCAGAAGGCAGATGAGCAGTTAAAACAATCCTGTAAGTGTCACTTGTTCTTGTTAGCATGTTTCATTTCAGGAACTGCTGTGACTTTGTTGGATCAAACTGCTTAAATTTGCAGAAATGAGTTTTGGACTGAACTACTACTACATGTCACATGGGAGAATGCTAGTCTTTAGAATGCACCAGGTTTGATTTAAAAACTGACAATGTTTCGTGATGCAAATTTCAGAGTGTGTCCCAGTTCCCCATGTAAAAAGAGGATACTGTCTGTGATCCACTTCTCCTTGTCCTTAACAAAGTGGATCTCTTAAGTGGGTTGTTGCATAATACAAAATATCACTTTGTATATTAAATGTGAAGTAATTTTTGATGGTATCATATTATTTACCATTTCAAGCTTTTCTCCTTTGGATGTTGTCTTATGATTGATATGTTCAAGTACACTATATCTGAGATATAATAACTCTGTCTTACCCTTATGGATATGAAACTTGAGATTTCATTGTAGTTGGCACTGTTGAAGTGAGCTGTGGCCATCAGATACATGTGTTAGACTGTTCAGTCTAACACTGAGTTCTAAAGATAAAATATTTTAAATGTCTAAACAGTATTTCTAAGTAAGAAATATTCTGTAAGTATGTGCTTGCAAAAAAAGTTATAAAATACTTAAACACAGAGACAGAAGTAAGTTTTTTTAAATGCAGAGGGAGGTGTTTGGGAAGTTACGAGGTTGCATAGAAGTCTTTCAGGTTGAGATGCTGGAAGAACTGATGAAGGAGAGGTATTAGAAGAATAATGAGGGCTAATTCGAATGGGCCTCGATCAGCAGGTGTTGGAAGACATGCTGAATAGCATTTTTAGGTTTTGAGTTCCAACAATTCAAATCTCAAAGAACTGAAATTTTAGAGGATGAAGCAGAAAAAATAAGATTCATCTTGCAGATGTTCATTAAGTGCTCTTGTGAGACTGTCAGCTTGTGTCAAATGTGCATACTTCAAAGCTGAAAACATTTACTTGTAATTGTAGCAATTTAACCTGCATTTGAAAGTTTCTACATACCCAGGTAGTTTCATCTACAGCTTCCTTCAGTGAGTAATCCAGAACAGTCCAGCTCACTTCTGTGCTGCTGGTAGAATGTGTTTGTTACAGCATCAACATTTGCATTTTGTTTTGGGTCAATCAATGGAACTCTTCTAAGTCTGTAAGAAACAAATATGTTGCATTACAAGAGATGCAGCTTACAAAAAAGTGGTCATCTCACTGCAGCATTTAGCGTATTTATAAAATAAAACATAATGCAAGCACTGAGCGAGCATTGTAGACAATAACGGTAAGTTAAAGCCTTGAAGGTTTTCCAGCTACAGGTGTGTATTCACTGTAGTTCTGTATGCACTGGTTCTTCCAGTTAAACTGGCACCTGAAATCTTTCTCCATCCGGAGCATCAATTTTGTGTGGTTTTCTCATAGAGTTCTTTATTTCCCAGCAAGCGCTTTACATCTCCGAAGCACTTGCAGTTACTCACTTCCTTCTTGTTGCCTTTCTTCACTTAAAAAAGACAAAGTGCTTTCTTCTCCCTATCTCCAAATAAAAAGAAGGGATAAAAAATAAGACTTGAATTTCCAAACTGTTTTGTGACTAGAGTAATTGAGTTGTTTGAGAAGAAATTTTGGCCTAAAGAGCTACTGGTTCAGAATAGGTTTTTAATACGACTTTTGCATCTTTCCTGTTTATTCACTTTTGTTTTTTCTGCAATAACTGTGTGTTTTGGGAAATCTGCTACACTGAAATGAAAGCATCTCTTTGTTTAACTTGAAAAGCAAGATAAGTAAATTGAATTTTTTTTCAGAATGCGAAGAATTATTTTTCCTCTTGCATATTTAACATTGACTAAAATATTCTATATTTTCCCATCTTCCGTAGTTACTAGATATGAGAAACCAGTTCTGTCTGTAACATAGACATGTCAGCGTAATTGTACAATCCAAATGAGAAAGCTGCAAAAAGTTGTATATCGAATACACATTCATATTTGCAGAATTTTGTCCATCAGGAGCCTAACTTGTAATCAAAACCTCTTCTCTTCTTTGTTTTGCTCCAAAGTGTCAGAAATGGAAGAAACCATGTTGTCAGTGCTAAGGCCATCGCAGAAGACGGCTGACAGTGTGATTTCATCTCCCACAGCTTCAGCCCGCCTTCCCCTTGATCCCTCCGAGCTGCCCCCGGATAAGCTTCATGTGGAACTGGAGCTCTCCCCGGATTCCCAGATAACCCTGTATGGACCCCTGCTGAAAGCCTTTCTCTCCATAAAGGTGGGCATAGGAACACAAGCTGTAAAAATCATGGGTGTCCATGGGTAGAAAAGGGAAATAATTTGTTTGAAATGGAAAATCAGAATTCTGCAGATTACGTGGATTTAGGTGAAAACTTTCTGTAAGTACTAGTTTGGAATTATTTCATTTGGTGGTAGCTGGGATGAATTCAGTTGGCATAGGCTTATGAAAAGACTTCCTATGTGTGTGTGTATATATATATGTAGATGCATATTGGCATAATTTTCTTTCAAGGAACAGCGTATGTTTTGCACTCCATGTGCAGAAAATTTCTTCTTTGACTTTTGCAGTAGTGAAAAAAAAAAAGGGGGGGGACACCAAAAAACCAAAAAAAAATCCATTATTATGACTAGAGCTGATATTAACAAACATTTTTATACAGAGATATGTCATAATCCATGCTTTTAGTGCATTTTAAGTTCTGCAGAGTGTCTTAATGGTTTGTTTGTTTTTATTAGGTAATGTGAAATTTCTGGAGTTAGGATCATGGAGGGGAAGGGGGAAGGACATGAGAATAAGTTGAATTTAAAAAGCTACTTCAATCAATATTAAGAGGAATTTTTCATCTTTTTCTTGATGTTGCTCTGTTAAATGTTTGTTGGTGTTGCTTATGTTGTGTTCTCTTCCGTTACTGATCTTCAGGGGGCTGAAAACAATTTAATTTCTTTCTACCTCCCTCATGCTGCCTTGTTGTGACAAAAGCGGAGACAATTGAACATGTTGCCTCTATTTGACTAACAGTGAAATACTTTGGGTTTGATTGGATTTTTGTGGTTGGGGTATTTATTTGGTGGGAGTTTTTGTTTTGTTTTTTGTTTGTTTGGGGGTTTTGTTTTTTGTTTACGTGCGCAGATGTAAGCTAAGGTTATGCTTCTGGAGGCTTTCATTTTGGGTCAGAGGATGAGGAATTCTCTGAGAGAGATGATGATTATCAGGACTCATGCTGTAACAGTAATGTATTTTTATAAGGTATTGCACCTAGGCAATGAATAGCAGAAAATATTAAGTTTTTGTAGATGATAGGACTTGCAAATAAGCTCATTATTTTTTCATGTTGCCACTAAAATGAATAGGATTAAAATTAGACCAGTGTCACATCTTGAAGACTTTATTTCTTCTGATACAGAGGAAATGCAGCCATGTTTCAATTGTTTATTGAGCTCCTCTTTTGGAGCCCATAAATTCATAAGATGGTTCTTTCCAAGCCAGGCAGCACTTCCGCAGTGCTCTTTGCCCTGGAGGTGTATGTAAACAGTGCTGTGTTAGATTCCTTGAGCCTGTGATGATTTAATGCTTTTAGGTGCCGATTTCTCAGATTAAATCTAGCTTTTATCTTCCAAATCTCAAGAGAAAAGTTAGATAACTATCTTATTTTTGAAAATGTGCATTTATTGTTCTTTTTTTAGTATTTTTTTAACTGTGTTTACATCTTTTTTTGTCCAGCTCTGCTGGCAGTGTATCTTAATAGATATCTAGGGGGTGGGTTTTTATGCTTGTTTTCCTGATTTGAGGTTGAATTGTTTTCAGTTTTCATTGATCTCTTTTAATACATGCAGGAGAGATTCCTAGACAGGCATTGTCCATGCCCTCGTGAAAGCTTCATTTGTAAAGCCTTCTATGCTTGGGAGGTAGTTTTTTTGCTGTAGTGCATTGTGTTTCTTAGCGAAGGGCTTACAGGCTGGGAATGAATGGTTTATATAGGTCTTTGCATTCCCAGCAGAAGGTACCAGGAGTAAGTTACTGGGATTCTTGGCACCCTCTGCTGGGTCTGCCTTATAAAAAGTATTTCAAGGTCTGCATTGTAGCACTGACCTTTATCTTTTGCCTTTGCTAAAAAGCAAAGCACATTAACTTTGCTTAACTTCTGAGGGTGTTTTGGTTCGGCCACAGAGCAGTGCTTAATTCATACACGCTAACACCAGAAATACTTCAGAGACTCAGTACAAGATGGTAAAATTACATGTCTGCAGGTGTCATTATTTCAAGGCTGATAACAAGCCTGCCTTTTCTGCAGACCTTTGTGGATGCAGGTATGTTGCAGTTGCCTGCGTGGTTTTTGTTGCACACTCCTCTTTGCTTGCTTGTGCTGCAGACCTGTGCTCAGGAAGGAACAAAGAAGTTTTGGAAAGCAAATGAGGCACAGAAAAGGGAAAGAGGGAGCAAGAACCTAGAGAGATTCAAATCTGTTTCACTTGAATCTTGTGTCTAGTACTCATTTGTCTGCATCCCACAAATTGCCAGTGGAGTTCGTAACAGTTGGAATATTTCTGTTGACATGAAGGGCCAAGGGAGTGACATACTTTCTAAAAATGAATGAAGGAGCAACGTTTGTGCCTGTGTTGTAACCTCTTCGGTCAGAAAGGATTTCGTTCCACAGAAGGCTTGGTCCCCAACACTTCCCACATGCTGAATTAACAAGAAAATATCACCTGCACCTTTCAGAATATTCTTCTTGAGAATCTAGCCTTTTTTTAAAAAAATGTATTTTAAGGTGGGGAAGAGGTGACATATCATCAGAAATCTGATTCTGATGCATGTAATAAATAAACCACAGGAAATTAATCCCCCCCCTTCCTCACAAAATTAGTAACGTATTTTCTGTTTCCTAGTAGGATCTGGCAAAATTACATTGGTCTTATACAGTTGAGGCAGGGTGGCTTAGAAACAGGGTGGGTTTTAGACCCGAGGGAGGAAATGTTTATGAACTAATATCTTAGAGGCATGTTTAAGACTGAAATCTGCTGATGACAAGTTTTGGTAGTTTGGATGAGAGTGACTTCCTGCAGAATCTGTTTTGTGTTCTTACTCTTAAAGTTCTCTCTTTTTAAAAGCACAAAATCTATCTAAAAATATCATTAGTAGTGCTTCAGAATAGTTATTTTTATTGCATGCATCTAGGATACCTGTACTTTGAGAACTACAGAGTGCCCCCTCTTTTCCTGCAAAGCACATGGCCTAAGTTTTCTCACCTAAGGTACCATTTTTCATAAAATAAAAGCATATGAGTTTCTTCAGCTATAGCTTGTAGCTATACTGCTTATTTTAGGGAGGACTAACTGCAGAAGAAGATTGGGTTTGTGTTTTGTTATGTTATCTGTATATTCTTAAATTGTTTTCCATATGTTCATGACAATTCTTTTACCTAGGAGAATTATTTCGGAGAAGATGACATGTACACTGATTTTGAAGAAGTTATTTCAAGCCCTGTTTTGTCACTGTCAACATCTTCAAGCTCTGGGTGGACAGCTGTTGGGGTGGAAAATGACAAAAAGGAAAATGAAAGTTCAGTCAAGCCGGTTCACCCTCTTACCTTACGCCCGTGGGATATCACTGTGCTTGTTAATTTGTACAAAGTGCATGGGCGATTACCCGTGGTAAGTACATTAGAATCTTAAAATACTTTCCTTCATAATTTTTTTTTCCTAGTTTCATAATCTGGAGTTAAATTTAACTCCCTGGAACATTAAGTTAGGGTGGTACTGAACCAAAATGTATGTATACTCTCTACTAAAACTGTGGCTATCTAAGACAAGTTGAGATATGATTTATTTTGCTTATCTGGGAGGCAGAACTGGATAACTTTTTGTACGATTTCTACTCAAAGAACTTGATTTGTGTGATAACATTTTTGATTGAACATTACGACCTCTCTGCTGATTAGCAAAACTGTCTTCTAGTGGTGCATTCTGCTCTGTATAGCTGCGTTCTGAGGGATTTCCAGAAATTCAAGTAAGATTCCAAATAAAAAATTGGGTTCACCCAAATGGGTTTGAATTGCTGTTTGTGTAACAGCTGAAAGGTTTTTGAAGCTGCACAGGCTTCTTGTTGAGCATCTACGTGGAGGTAAATTAGCGTACTTCCTACTCACAGGTTTGCTTCTAATCTTACAATATCAACCATGCTGTGTATTTTTAGTTTCTGAAACAGATGTGTTGAATTTTTATTTTAGCATTGCAGTCCAGATGGTCCCGAGTGCCCTACAGCTTTCCTGGAAAGGTTGTGTTTTGAGATGAAGAAAGGATTTAGGGAAACAATGCTTCAGCTTGTTCTGTCTCCAGTGAATTTGTTTCTGAATGACAACTATCAGGTAGTAAACTATTTTTTATGTGTTTGGTTTTAAAAGATACTGTAAATACTGACACATGTAAATTTTGTGCAGTGGCTGGATATTTCACTTTTTTAAGCATATAGTTTTGAAACAATATATGTGTTAGTAAATAGAACGACTGCAGCTTTCACACATGCTCTATGGCTTTTATTAGACTACATCACAGAGTTGGATCTGTATCTTACAGTCCGAATACTATTTAGGACATACAGTCTTCCTGTGGTGGGGGAGTCATTAGCCGTGTTTCAGAAAGTACTTAATGAGATTAAATTAAGTGTTTTTTGTGGCTTGTCAGCTGGCTGTATACTACTTTGATTTTAGTAAACTTGTAAAAATTGCCGATGTGGATGAATTTAGCTCGGTGAGGATTTTAAAACTGGCATTTGTTAACACAACAAGTTGACTTGATTCAGTGAGGTTAGTGAATAGTTGGAGTCTGTATTTTGTTTATGCACATGTTAGTTGCATTAAAAGCACTATGGTATAGGAGTGTGCCTTACAGATTATATTGTTTTCAATCCCTGTGTCCTGAAATACATTGCTGCCAATAGCCTGCATGAAATATTACTGAAATTATTTTTCATCTTATGCACATTCAAGTGTTTGAAAACTGGAATACTGTGTACAAATGAAGATGTCACCCTATTTTTTATTTTTTAACTCTCATGTCAGTAAGCTAATGAAAGGAGTTGGTTGATGCTTGTTTAGTCTTTCCAAATTTGGATCCAGTGTGCCACAAGCTAAAAAGTACCTTAAGTGTAAACACTGACTGTGGCCTGACAAATAGATAAAGGAATTGGAAGAAATAATGAACTTCCTTGATGGCAAAAAGTTAAATGACATCTTGAGAGGTTCTAGGTTACTCCTCGTATTTTTGAGATGTTATTCTGTTGAGCTCTGATTAGTGAAGAAGAAATCCCTGATGAGAATGTAGAATCTGAATGTCTTGGGTTTTGGTTGCAACACTGCAATTGTCTTTCATAGCAATCTGAAGAAAGTGATGGTGTGAAGTTGCAGGAATTGCAGATACATAATGTACGTGGGATTAATAGAGCTGTCTTTTGAGAGAGCTGCAGAAATAGGATGTACTCACAGCATGGTGGAAGACAAAATTCCATTTTCCTCATAGCCTTTGTCAGGAGCTAAGTATCTGGATTGTTTTTCAATTGAATGAAGCTGTCAGAAGGTGCAGTTGAAGCTGATGAGAATTACACTTTGAACATACAACTTATATGTAATGAAAAATTGCATCCTATGAATTTCAAGTTATGTTATCTAAATCTGCTAGGAGGTTTTTGTGTGTTACTTTTTGTGGTAGGTTGGTTGGTTTGTTTGTTTTGTTTATCCTATGAGGAATCCAAGTATTTAAATAGCTGTTTAAGACCCTTTATTCATATTATGTATCTCGAAACTGCTGTTTAGTACTTCCTAGCTCAACCTTAAAGTGAGAAGTTCATGGTGCTAATGTATACAGAACAGGAATTGTCCCTGAGCCTAGCTGGGCAAGTACTGTATGTCCTGTTCGTATCATTTTGAAATAGCCTCTGAATCGAGACATAGGTCACCGTTGATATCAAAAGAGTAGGTGTGTGTTCTTCATTAAGCAACTCCAAAGGGTTTGCTGGCAGTGGAAAACAAACCAGGCAAAATAACGAGTTGAATGGAAGAGAAGATTTGCTGTTGATTTACTGGCTAATCCACTGCTTGCCTCCATGCGGTCACAAGCTGCTAGTGTGTGCTTGTGCTGGTTTTGCTTTCTCCATTTTTCTCTGGCTGGTGGAGTAACATTCCTTAGGAAAATTCAGATGTAATACTTTTCAATCTGCAAACAAGTAGCTTTGCTTTAGGTAGCCAAAAAATACTTTAGTGAAAAGTGCAACTTCAAAGACAGCCTCTGTTTGTTGTTTGGGTTCTTTTTTTTTTTAAATTTTTAATAATGTGGCAGCTTTCTGGTAGCAGCAAACCTTCATAAGTTGTGTTTTTTAACCTCTTGATCACTTCCATTGTTAAACATGCTCTTCTATTCTTTGTATTTTATTGCAGTAATATTTAACAGATGGTGTCTGGATGCTGCTGTGTGGCATTTCACCAAGGGAAGGCTGTTGACAATGGTTGCTAGAAATGAAAACAAACGAGTTAGATAAACTTGCCTCTCCTCCTATTAGATTTGCATGTAGGTTGTCACATGGGTTATGCTGAGAGGTCTTGGAACTGTCTAGCTGTACAGAAGTCAATAGCATTTAAGAGGTGCAGATGAATGCATAACAAAGCATCTCTGGCTACACAGTTTTTGCACTTCCTATTGATGTATTCTTTGCAAATATTAGCTTTAACTTACTTGTCCTTAACAGCGACCTGCGGTGGATGAAGTTCTTCGAGAGGGTCACATCAGCCTGTCGGGTCTGCAGCTGCGTGCTCACGCAATGTTTTCAGCAGAAGGTCTGCCTCTGGGAAGTGATACTTTAGAGTATGCGTGGTTGATAGATGTACAGGCTGGAAGTCTTACAGCCAAAGTTACAGCACCACAGGTACCATCTGCAAACTATTTGCTTTGAAGTATTACCTTTCTTCTTTCTTGTAAAACCAGCGTAGCATGGATTTTTGGAAAGTACGTGATCTCAGCTGAATTTGGATGCATCTGTGCCTGAAGTAAACTTAATTTTTAGTTTGAGAATCTAACCATTTCTATAAATGGGTAGGAGATGTCAAATGAGCTGAATCTGATACTAATTTTAAATCTTAGGTGTAACAGGGTGTCTGTCTAGTGTTATATGAGCATTTTGAAAGGGTGATGGTAGCAGAGCACTACAGATCAGTAGTGAGTACTGTTGTCACTACATGTAAACACATGTATGTTACATCTGTGTATGTTAATGTACTCTGATACCGACTGGATGGGCATCCACGGTATCTACATGAACTTAAAGTGGTTTAATCACAGAGTAAATGGTACTTCTGTAAAAAGAGCAGGTGTTTGGGGATGCTTCAGCTATGAACTAGGTAATGTGTTGAAGAGGAGAAAGGAAAATCTGTTCAGAAGGTTCAAGTATGCGATGACTTAGCTGTCTCTGAGGTTACTTTTGGTTTGTGATTCTGACTTCTGGAGGTGCAGGTTCATTACCCCTGCTGGTTAACTTTCTGGGAAGACAAAAGAAGTATTCAGTAGTGATTGCAGTCTGAAAGGCAATTTGATATCCCTCCGAGGTTAAGTACTTGGAGATATGTGGGCACGGTATGCTGCCAGCAGTAAGGATATCAAGTTGAGGATCTGGCAAGAATTTAGCTTGCGAATAAAGTTCTGGCTTTCCATAGAAAGCCATGGACAAAGCCATGTTTTAAAGCAGGAGGCAGATGAGAGAATTTGGTGGACTGTAGTATGGGCAGGCCTCAGCAGGGGAGTAGCCAGTAGCTCAGTGATCCTGCTCACTGCATAAATTGTGATGCTTGGTCCGACTGGAACATAGTTTGCTTTCACAGTACTGGATTTTCTTAGGTCAGTCTTAGCACTAACTCCTTGTAGTTTTGCCATTTATGTTACTTTTATTCTCCTAGATATAATAACAGCTCCAAGTATACTATAGGCAGATCACTTATTTCTGATGTGGGCTGCCAGACCTTTAAAAAAGGTTGCTTTGTGAGTGTATTCGGAGATGTGAAAAAAGTACATAAATTCGATGTAGTAGTTACGGTTTAGTTTATTTATTTAAAAAAAAAACAGTTCTACATCCTCTTACTCCTCTAAAAATTGGCATTATTTTCTAGGATTAAATGTGTGTTTCATTAGGAGACTTCTGCAATAAATAAAATCAAAATAAGGCATAGAAGCAACTACATTAAATCTAAAGAATAGGTTCCAGATACATTTCATGTTACATATGCAGACTTTTGTGGTGCTATTTCCCAGAATGCTGCCACTGATTTAAATAAGCTGTAGTATTTGCTCTACTGCTCTATGCTTCAAAATTAAACCTACTAATTGATTCAAAGTACTCTAAGGTTAGAGAACATTCTAAATGCTTGATGCAACTTAAGGATTTTCTTCCCCTACGAAGCCATTCCCAATTGTATTCTTCATACAGGATTTCTATTTTCTTTTATTTTTTGTTGTCAGCACTGTTATGGAGCAGAACTTGAATTTGCTGTTTCAGGTTCATTGACTTTTTTTTTTCCCCTCCAGTAGTGTGATGTATTGCAAGAATTTGTGAAGGGACAACGCTAAAGGGAGGAGGAGAGATTTTGTGTGGAACAGTCATAACTATTAAATTCCATTTAAATTACTGCTGATTTTAAGTGCCCTTTCCTTTGGCTAACCAAAGAAAACCCATTTCCCTCTCATAATAGAGACAGGCAGTCATGAATCATTTCCTTTATGAATGAGCTAATTATATAAAAGACTTAAACCAACAGCAGGCTAATTGCCAGGTCTAGTGAGATTCATCAGTGTTCTGTTTAGCCAACTTTCTCCTACGCTTTCTAAATGTAACTTTGTTACTTATCTATAAGGAGGTCTGACGTTTAAATTCTGAATGGTGATAGAATATTTTGAGGTATTTTTTGAGGTAAAATAAGGGGATCTCTGTCTTTAAAATTAAGTTCTCAGTTGACTGTAATATTAAAAGCTGTTTCCTTATATTAAGAAATAATTTAGGAAATCGTTTAATGTCACAGTGCTTTCCATGAATTACTGCAGAGACTTGCATGTTGTGATGCATACAAAAATAAAAATCAAACTTAAGCAACAGGAAATAGACTCTGTGTAAGCAAGGTAATGCAGCCAGGATGTTACTTTTGGGTTTTTTTTTTATTCTTGCTCACCTCCCAGCCTTTCGTGATGTTCTTTTATTTCTCTGTCGAATGCTGAAAGTTAATTTTGTGTACTTACTGTTAGACACCGTGTTGTTACTTGCTCACAGCTTGCATGTCTTCTGGAATGGGGGCAGAGCTTTGTATTCCATGTGGTGTGCCGGGAGTTTGAACTGGAAAGGCCAAAATCTGTAATAATATGCCAGCATGGAATTGATCGTCGGTTTTGTGACTCTAAGGTAACCTTTCATCCACCTGAATTGCTTGCTGTATTTGCCCAAGTTCTTTGAACAGTGTAGAAATCCAGCCTTAAAGTTATCAAGACATGGAGTATATGGTTATATAGTCAGATTGGATGTTCCCTTTGATACATTATAGCTAATTATGTTTTAGAAATAAAAGCGATTCTCTCTGGATTTTCCTGTGGATATGCAGAGTGGTTTTGTGCTCTGTGAATTATTTTGGGAAACAGTATCCACAGAAGTCAGGTCTAGTTTCTTACCTCCATGGTGGCAATTAAGAGCCAAAGGGCATACTCCAGTGTCCTTTCAGAGACAAAAGTCGTGCTTCCCCTTGTGCTCCTGGCACATGGCCATGGTACTTTTTCATCCCGTATCCTCTGTTAATGAAGCAGCGCTTTGGTGCGAGCAGACAGCTTATAGCTTCTGTGCCCTTTATTTAAAAAAATGGGACTTTTACTAAACTATCATGTCATTGTGGATTCTGCTTTTGGTGCTTATCTCCTGGAATCCCCGTGCATGATCACTTCAAGACCAAGAGAGGGTTGCCCTATGTTAAGTATGGATCCTGGATTTCATCTCTCCACATCCTTCTTGTTTTGTTCCAGTTTTTGTGATGTTCTCTATTAGGAGATTTGATTTGCCTTTTGCTGGTGGAAGCCAGGAGAGCCAGCTGGGTCCTGTGATGTGGCTGGACAGAAGAATTAAACATGCACTAATGAAAATGAACCTCAGCACAGAAACACCCCATCTCATACTTATGTTGGTAGTGTAGAATAAGTGACCTTTTTATTGCTCTAGTTTTAGGGCTCAGTTAAACAGAACATAAATAAAAGGATAAGCACAAATTGAAGTAAAACTCCTAATGTAGGTTTAAAACTTTTTTTCTTTTTTTCTTTCTTCAGATGAACTGTGTTCCGGGGCCATGCCCAACATCTGATGACTTAAAGTACACTATGACACGCTTAGCTATGGATGGAGCAGACCTGTATGTGGTAGAACATGGCTGTGCCACGAATATAAAGGTAAAAATATTTCTTTTAACAGCGATTAAAATACTTATTTGTCAATAGAGTTCTTTGTATTTTTTGATAGAATAGCTACCTGAATTTATTATTTGCTTACATGCAATGGACTAAGCAGAATTTCTGAAACTTCAAGTGATAAATGGTTGGCTTGGACCGGGCCGGGAGTAGGTTACTTTAGCTTCTGCCTGGTAATTCCATTAATGATCTTGGAAGATGGTAAGGAGGAGTGGATGCCTGCCAAAATAAGAGTGAAAGCTGCAGGACTGGTGTAAAAAATTTAAGAAAAGTCTGGGCAATATAAATCTTGGTGCCTATATGTGACAGCTAATAAGAACTTGTGCTGTGAGTTAGTAACTCAGCCACTTGAAATGATTGTTATGGATTGCATACAAGTCAGTGCTTGATAACTCATGATTGTTTTATGTGGTACAGCTGTTTGAATTAATATATATCTTTGGTGGAGATGAGAAGAGTGTTAGTGTCACTGACTGAATCTGAAATACTGCATGGTGTATCCAGTGTTCAGAAAAGGATGGGCAGAGAAGAGCTGATATTCTCCTCATTATCCTGTCATACAGGAGAAAACTGGAATAATTTACTCAATGTAGCAAAATGTAATTTAAGAGACTCTCGAGTTATGGCAACAACAGAAAAGGAGAAAAGTGCTGTGCTGGTATAAGTAACTAGTAGTTATGCTGTCCAATAATAAATTTGGTTTTAAAAGGTAGACTTAACATATAAGGCTTTGGGGGCAGCTTCACATTATGAGCAAGGATCTAATGGAAGGAAGGTGGTAATTATTTTAGACACTTTTAATGGCATGGTATCTTTGTCATTTGAATGGCTTGCTACCTTGTGGCAATAAAAAAAAAAATAAATATGCTTGAGTCTCCAATTCCTTTTGAGTCCAATATTAAAAAGCACCATCACAAATATTAACTGTGTTTGCAGGCATAAATATGAATGGCAGTATTTTCAAAGGCAGCTTAATAACCTGAACCACTCTAGTAAATTATATCCTGAATGTGTTTCATTTGAATTTAAAAAAACAAAACAACCCCAAAAAAAAAGGTTTCCAGTGCTCCTTTATAGTCCTTGACAGAGATGAGAAGTAATAATTTAATATTAACGCTGTGGGTAGCTCTTCCATGGCTGAGTTCTTTTTCAGCTTGCCGCCTCCTCGCTATGAAAAGTTTCAAGACTCGATCTGAAGTTTCAGGTACTTCATGGGGACTTTTTGGAGAGGACCCAAGCTGTGCAGGAAACATGGTCCGATGTTTTCAGATTGTTTGACATCTGAAGACTAAGCATCTGTGGCAGGGCTATGTCATCTTTTATTAGTGTATGCCAGTGTCAGGGAGGATCCCTACGGTATGGGCAGGTGGGTTAGTTGTACAGTGACCGGTTTCCACAGCTAAGACGGGGGGTAAAGCAAGAACTTCTGGTTCGCCTTTGGAGAGGGTTGGCTCCTGCAGGTACCGTGCTTTTCATAGGAGAGGGGCAGCCTCCTGTTTGGCTTGCCAAAAGTACTTCACATTGGAGTTACACCAAGGCAAGAAATAGTGTGATCATATAAATGTTGCTATAATGTAATTAATGTGGATGTCAGTTAAGGTTTAGGATCTGGAATTTCTTGAGTTTTGCAGTGTTTAACATGGTTGTCTTACTGAGGTATTTATTAATACAGTTTTGTATTCCAAGTGTATAATCAATGTTTTAGTCTAAGGACATAGAATTACATGTATCCTATCAAATCATATATCCGATTTTGAAAGTTTCAGATTTTTTTGAGTTTAGGTAAAGAATTTAGTAATGATTTATTTTTTTTAAAGGTTCGTTACAACATCTCCAATTTTTTGATCCCTTTACAAATGTAGACTCCCAAGTAGAGATTTAATTTATGTTGTTGAAAAACTGGCTGAAACTAATTTCTGAGCTTGCTGCCTTTTGTGTTTATGTGCATGCTTGCATATAAAACTGGTCCTCTGTCTTTTTTTTGGAGAGAATATTGTACTGAGATCTTGCTGGGATGTAGTAGGTGGTGTGTTAACTGGTTTAAGGCTACCCTTTCTTTGTTTCACTCATGATTAATCAGAGTTGATGTTTTAAATCGTGTTTGCAGATGGGTGCTATACGTATTGCAAACTGCAACCTCCACAACCAGTCTGTTGGAGAAGGTGTAAGTGCTGCTATTCAAGACTTTCAACTGAGACAATACGTTGAGCAGGTGAACAACTGCAGAACTGGTCTTCAGCCGATACTAAGGAGGGCATACTGGCTAGAAGCTGGCTCTGTCAACTTGGGGCTCATCACTGCTGACATTGCTTTAGCTGCAGATCATCCTTCTAAACATGAAGTGCAGAGACATTTCTTAGAAACTCATGATAACCGAACTAAGAGGTGAGAGTTACGATTGAAGGAGATGCATTTGAATTTGGGAGGGGGTATAAGTTAATACACTCCTCTGAAGGTGGAACTTTGTTTTTTTCTTTGGAGAAGTTTTTTGCTTACATAGCTTATATAATTTCTTGTAGTTTTCTTAAAGTATGTTGAATGCTTAGCTGTGGGGTTGGTGACTTGAATGTGCTTGGCCTATATAAAACTGTATGATTTTGGTTCTGTCTGCCTTCCCTTATCCCCCAAAATGAAGATCAGGGAGAGAAGGGAATTGAATTTGTCCTTTCTTCTCAGACTGGACTGAAAACAGACTCAAAAGAGTTCTGAGTCAGCTGATGAGCAGGCCTGGTGTAACTGTGATTTGTGTGCGTCCCCAAAGAGCAGTTGCCTCTGCCATAAGCAACACACACCAGTGAGGAGAGTTTCAGCAGTGCTTGCCTCCATGCAGAGAGAAGGTGTTACTGTTAGCCTGTGTCGTGGCAAGTGGACATAATCTGTGCCTGAGCCTTGTTGCCTGAGCACTGCATATACGTTTGTGACTTGCTCCATTCTGGGGCTAATCCTTCATTTTATGTTTGACGTCTGTGTTTCAGATACAAATCTTACTTACTCCCTTCATGCCAGGTGAAATAGGAGCTTACATGTAAGACGGGTATCTTTTAATCTTGTTTTCACTGAATTTAAATGTACCAAGGCTGATGTGATCGTGGTTTTGTTTTGTTTTCTGGTTTTCTGCCTTTGTATAGGTTGTGGTTTTTGTGGCCTGATGACAATTTGAGGAATAAAAGAAGCAAGAACAAATGTGGCTGTCTTGGTGGTTGTCGATTCTTTGGTGGCACGTTAACAGGACTAGATTTTTTCAAACTTGAGGAACTGACACCTTCAAGCAGCTCTGCTTTCTCAAGTACAAGTGCAGAATCTGATATGTTTTATGGGCAGTCTTTACTGCAGCCAGGAGAATGGATAATTACCAAGGAGATTCCTAAAATTTTGGATGGTGAGAATGCATTGTGCTGTAATTTTACTCTATTTTGCCCAAAAGTACAGTTTCTTTACTGCACGTTAATATTTGTAGTCTTTCTGATTATGATTAATGAGTACTACTTGTTGCGTTCTTGTTCAAGTGGTCTTGTAGTGGCATGGGCCCTTCTAAGAGCAGACAGTAGCTTGAAAGTAGCAAGCAAGCTTTCATGTGCTAAATTTTTATATTAAGGTGCAGCTCCTTTCTCAGTAAAAAGAAGGTTTTTGATTTGCATCTCTTCTGATTATATAGAAAGCAGCCTACCAAGATAATCTGATGTTTTGCTGCTACGTTGTTATTAATTTTTTGTTAGTACTTCATGCTAGTATATGTATGCGTTTCAAAACTAGGGCTTTCATTTAATGAGGATTTCTGTTTCAGTGGGCAGGGAAGAGACAATTGCAGTTGTATTATCAGATGATTGATTTTTCTTTTCTCTTTCTGACCCTAGGTAAAGCAAATGGTGTAAAACGAAAAGATTGGGATTGCAGGTCTATGGGTATAGAAATAGAAAGAAAAGCACAACACCTAAGCCTACAAGTGCCATTACGTTCCCATAGCTCCTCATCGTCTTCAGAGGAAACGAGTAGTTCTAGCGCTGCGCTCCCCTTGCTCGCAGGTGAGAAGGACAGCCCGTCGTCAGCTACTGAGGACCACTTGGGACAGAAGGAGTTCCTGTCTGGAGCAAAAAGGGAAGATGGTCATGGAAGGTTAGTACTTCCTGTCCAAGTAAAAGTGTAATGCGATTCTTGAACATGCTGTGACAGAAAAAACCCTATTTTTAGCAATTTATGAAGTGTCGGTTCTTTCCTAATGGTACTGCTGAAATGCATTTCCTAGTTTGAATGCGTATTTGGATCCCTGATAGCGGTTGATCACTAGATCTGGGTAGAAGATCCAGCATGTAAGACAAAGCCCTTGCCATCAATGTTTGGGTTTACATCCTCTGTATGTAGGCAAGTGGACTAACAAGTGGCAGGATTTAGTATGTAATCAGCATTATGAAAATAACTGCTATGCTAATAGAAAGTCACAGAACTGCTGAAGCATTTGACAACTTCTGTAATGTAAAAAGAGGAGCATTAATAATAAAATAAGCTAATGAACCTTTAATTTTTGTTTCCAGCGTTGCAGCTGAGGGTGCAGAGGGCAGCCCTGCATCCCCTGGGAACCAGGAACGGCCTGTTGGTCAGTCTCCCCTGAGGTCTCCACTGAAACGACAGGCGTCCGTGTGCTCTACCCGGCTTGGGAGCACCAAGAGCCTCACAGCAGCTTTCTATGGAGACAAACAGCCTGTTCCAGTCGGTGTGCAGTTCAGCAGCGATGTGTCTCGCAGTGATGAGAATGTCTTGGACTCCCCTAAGCAGAGGAGGAGCTTTGGTTCTTTTCCATATACTCCATCTGCAGATTCAAACTCATTTCACCAGTATCGCTCCATGGATTCCAGTATGTCCATGGCTGATAGTGAAGCTTATTTTTCTGCAGCAGAAGAGTTTGAGCCAGTAAGTAGTGATGAAGGTCCAGGAACATATCCGGGGAGGAAGAAGAGAAAAAAGCAAGCTCAGAAAATTGAATATAGTAGAGGGTCTATTTATCACAGTGTGGAAGGGCCCTTAACAAGCACAATGCATGGAGAAATTAATCAAGATGTTAAAACATTGCCAATTAAGACTCATCCCTCACAGGCTTCATTTGTTTCGGCTCTGGGAGGAGATGATGAGCATGTTGAGAACATGTATATTATGGAATCTGAGAAGACTGTGGAACGTGAGCAAATAACTTCCCAACAGCCTGTAATGGCATGTTACCAAAATTACCTTACACAGTTCCAGGTGATTAACTGGTCAGTAAAGCATCCAACTAACAAAAGAACTTCAAAATCCTCATTACATCGCCCTTTAGACCTTGACACGCCAACAAGCGAAGAAAGTTCGTCATCATTTGAGCAACTTTCTGTCCCAACTTTTAAGGTACGGAAGATGGAGGAAGAAGGAGTAGAGAAAGGAAAAAGAATTTAAAGGAAGTTAAAAATTCTTAGTACACCTGTTGTGTAAATAAAGCTGTGAGAAACGTGAAACTTCACTTGCTTTTAGTTAAGGAATAGCTTGGATTTCTGACTTGAGATCATGGGCTGTGTGTCTGAGAGGTTGTGGAAAAGAAAAGATGGAGTTAGAATTCTGTGGATAAGGTGTGTGTTCCAAATGGTCATAATTGTACTTAAAAATGCTGCCTATTAAATGATATGCAGCTGAAGGATATTTATACGAGTTTTCTTTAAAATATATGTTACATGGAACTTCAGGAGTAGTACCTTTTATGCTGATAAAGTATAATCTAGGCTGTAAATGCTTTATTTCAAAGTAAAATTGAAACTGGGATTTAGCAAATGATTTTTGTAGATGTTTGGGCTTTTTTTCTGCCTCATGATGTATGTGATATGAGCATACATGCTTAAGGCGCTGAAATGAAATACATGAAAAATCATGGAAATTTCTTAATAGAAAATAGGTGTCTAAGCTCTGGAATTTAATTTGTTAGTACTTTGCAGCAAAAGCTTTGTGTTTGTGCAAGCCTTTTGTACATTAGTATTTGAAGTTTGGGGTTTTTTTTAAGCACTGTTTGTGTAAAAACTTTGCAATCTCATCTCTCAAGTAGTTTAAAAAAATAAACCTGTGAGTTTTTATATACTAGATAGGAGAATCTGCGTATGAGAGATTCTTTTAAGAAAAAAACTATAAGGAGAATCTTTATTTGAAGATTCCTTGGGTATTTTTTTTCATACATAGAAGGAATGTAACGAATGTAATAAATTTCTGTGCATTTTATCTTAGATTGTTAAACAGGGTCTCACAGCTAATTCATTACTGGACAGAGGCATGCAGCTTACAGGATCAACATCTAAGTAAGTGGAATACTGCATAACGTTATTAGCATATTTTTTTTAGAGAACAGGATTTTCCTGATACTCCTGTTAAATATTTTGCCTCTTTCTAGCACTTCTAAAATTTGATTTGTAGCTGTAGCTTTCAGTACAGACCTATTATATAATAGAATACTCTCTTCTAAAATGTTTGGTTTTCATCAAAAAGAAAGTACACCGTGAAAGCATTAAATGATTTTACTCGTACTTTTTCAAGATTACGAATTGCAACTTAATTTAAATTAATTTGGAAGGTGCTTATAGCAAGTGTCCATTGCATTGCCAAAAGCTGAACTTGAATCTAGGGAAGGGCTGGGCCTTGCCCTGGGATTCTCTTTGCGTGCTTCCTATGCAGTAGAGGAAACGTGCCATTATATGTAATTTATTAAGAATTAAAATGATACCAGGACACTTCTGTATTTCTTTTACAAACCTGGATTATTCATATGTGTTTAACTTGTTTAGTACACCTTATACTCCTTTGGAAAAGAAGTCTGCAGAAAATACAGATGATGAAACAATAACAGAAGAATGGACTTTGGATCATCCTGTCTTCCAGACACGGACAACGGCGATAGTGGAAGTAAAAGGGACTGTAGATGTAGTTCTGACTCCACTTGTAGCAGAGGCACTGGACAGGTAATTATTTTTACACTTACTACTGCAGTGTTAATTGATTATGCTAAAAATTGTCTAAAATCAAAGCTGTTTTGTTCAGCAAAGGTTTAGGTAGAAGGATTGAATATGATTGATGGAACAGTAGGGTTTTGTACCCAGTGAATGTAATTCCGCATTTCCCATGGAGAAGCTGGAAGAATGTTACGCTGACCTGGCCTTTATATCTGTCAGCGCTTAATTTTTTTCTCTGTAGTGTTAATTAAACATTATTTATGGTGTCATGTGAAACTGGCAGTTTAAATGGTCTGTTGTGGGCTTGTTTGCTCTCGCAGGTATATAGAAGCAATGGTGCATTGTGCTAGTTCTCGACACCCAGCTGCAATCGTTGATGATCTGCACTGCAAAGTTCTTCGAGATGCTGTACAGAACAGCAAAACAAGCTTCTCAGAAAACGTAAGAAAGGGAACAAGAAAAACGTGCAAAGATTTGAAAGAATATAGTTTTCTATATTTTACATAGAAAACATTTTAACTGAAGTGTTTTGAGATATAGGACCTACATGCTATAAGGAATACATATTTGTTTTTTAATTTGTGCCTAATGTAGATGCATTTTTACAATCAGCTGTTACATGTTACATTTACAGCTGAAATGTTTCAGTGACCAGAAATCTCTTACATGACTGAAGTGAAGTTTTTCTGTTTTGGAAAGTCTAGTCAGCAGCTACAGTAATTTGCATGAGATCATACATAAGAATATCAATTATAGTAATCTCTAAGAACAGAATGTATTATATTCATAAGAACAATACATTGTTTACTATTTTACAGTAGTTAGGGAGATAGTCTCTGTGACGTAGAAGAAAGTTCAGACTAGACCTGTGAAAGTACATGTTTGGGTTTGGTGTTTTTTTTGCAGTTCATCTGATACCTTAAAAGAATTGATTTACCTTGACAAGAATTGTATGGTAGTTCTACATAATTAGTTCTTTCTTTCCAAGTTAATGACCATATCTGTATTTTATGATTTCCTAGACTTCACAGTGTAATGGAAGCTATTTACTTCATAATAAGTTGTTCTATGTAAGTTATATATGTAGAACTCAAACTTTCAGCTGAAATGTGGTCATTAGGAAGTTTCTTGCAGAGTGACACTGCTACACTTATGGATCTAGACCTACCTTATCAGTAAGTGCTACAGTCCTCGTTCTAGAAATCATGGTACGGTGCTTTAAATTAAGTCAGACTCTCCTGCTGCTTCAGTGCTAATAAACTATTCTGTTACTCTTTAGCTTAGTGGCTCTGAGTCTGTGAGAATAAACTATTTTTCCCCCCCCTCCAAGTTATCTTCGAAACAGGATATTAGAGGAACAAAAATAGACACTACCACTACAGGAACAACAAACCAGGGACCACCACAGACCAATCTCTCGCTTAAGCAAGATAACGTGACAATTAAAGGTCTTCAGGCCAACGTTACTGTACCAAAGGTAACAACTTTGTTTGGCTTGTTACTAGACATGTGCCTTACAAATTACCCTTACTTTGCATCCCTGTTAGTCCCCTAAAAGCTTAAGCTGAGGCTATGTATTTGTGCCAGAGAAGTAATGTTTTGAACAGGACAGTGTTGTGGAGCTGCTCAATTTTATTATGGCACGTGTGCAAGTTAAATAACAACCACTATAGGGGTTAACTGACTGCCATGTCTTTAAATTATTTTTTTATGTCTTCCATGCGTGACAGTTTTATCTTTTCTTTTTTCATTTTACTGAGAAGTATAAGACAAGACTATATCAGAAATCAGTGATGTATACTTAATGCAACATGTTTTTCTAAATTTCTTTACTCTTTGGGCGAATTTTATGTATAGGTGAACCTGTGTTTACTACAAGCATCTGTTGATGAATCCCCAGGGGTTTCTTCTGGCAAAACCGTGACTCATGTTTCATTAGTAGCTTTGTGTTTCGATAGAATTGCTACACAAGTTCGTATGAATAGGTAAGAATAATACATATCGCTATTCGTGGCTGTTTATTGTGAAGTTAGTCAAGAGACTTACAGTGATGCCAGTTTTCTGCAGTTCTGAAGAGTATTTGAAAAAGTTGTCTTGACCAAGTTATGCAATAAAATGTGTCTTCTGTGTTTGAGAAGTTAGCATCTAATATCTGATTAGAATTGCAGTTTTTTTTAATAAGTGAATGAACTCTTCTGGAATAATTCTTGAACTTTAGTTTTAACTCTTTCTTGCTTTTATGTCATGCAGGATACAATTACATTTTTCAGTATTTTTCTACCAAAGTATGTATCTTTTATTGTAACAAAGACTTCTTTTTAACACTGCTGTGCCAATGTGACTTCAAAATTTTAAACAAAATTAATCAAATTAAGTATGTCTACCTGAGACTTGCTTAATTGTGGGGGTTTTTTTCCCTTTATATTCAAAGGGGTATAGTTGAGGAGACTTCAAACAATGCAGAAACTGGGAGGAGTTCTGTCACATTTGATCGTTACATCCAAACCAGTAAAATGCAGCCCCAGTCTTCTGGCTCACTGAGATCCAATGCTGGAGCAGAAAAAGGAAAAGAAATTGCTGCTAAACTGAACATCCATCGTGTTCATGGGCAACTTAGAGGCCTTGACACAACAGGTAAGCCTTTTTTTAAATTGTGGAAATGCCAGTTTTCATAGAAGTGAGTGGTTATAGTTCACCTTGATCTTGTACTTTGGTTGCTGTTTTTTTTAAACAACATAGATAAAAAGACACTTGAACCTGGAGATTTTGCAGATACCGTAAAAACAAGTTAATGATGGTTATTCTGAATTATTTTTGGTTATTAAAGAGCTAGATTTAAATATAGGCAGAGTGAAAACTATCAAGATGAACTTCTAAGCTGTTTGTGTAGCAAATGGGTTGTGTTGTAAATATTAACATGCACTGGTAAAATTTCAGACCTGGGCTCCCTTCTTCCCACCTGGTCTCTTTTTCAGCTATCATTTTTTGTCACCTGATGCAGGGAGTGAATTATGCTTATTTACTTTCTAAGAAATTCAAGATAGGTATAATGTGCCTGTTGTACTGGCAATTTCAGCATGACATGCTATAGATTTTAAGCTATAGTGACTATGAAACTGAAAATGAGATCTGCCCAATGGTTGGTCTTCTTGTTTGTGTTAAGGAAATTTCTTCAAGAGGCTATGAATTAAATTCAGCTGCCGTAAGTCCTGATCCTGGAAAAGCTAGCCTGGAAAAGATGACCAAGAGTAGACATGGTTTTTGTTAAAACTGCTTTGGTTTTGATGGAACCTGTACCAGTTAATGCTGTGTTTTGCTTTGTCCCATGAAGAATAGGAATGTTAAGGACATGAGGAAGTGCTCTGTGAAGCAAGTATGATTAAAAATGACACGATAAACAAAAACCCCAAAAAATCCACCACTATGCAAAGAGGGGTGAGCAAATGATGAAATTGGAGGAAACTAAAGCAATATAGAGAACATTAAAGTAGCAAACTCCATTTTTACTTGGTATGGGTAGAATCTTCACATTAGTGTCCTGTGTTAGTTATGCTGCAGACATTTAAGAAGGCCAAGTAATTTTTGAATTCTAAACAAGAAAAGTTACAAGTTGGGGACAGAGTGTGAGGATTGAAAGGGATATGAATTAACTCAGTGTAGTTCTTTTCCTCAGATATTTTTGAAGCTCTGTGTGTGAGCTGATAGGCAATAGGTTTAAAATTATTTGAAATGTTTCTTCAGAAATGTTACTAGAGGAAAGGATTTATGTTTAAGCTACACCCTAACATCAAAGAAATCAAGGTGGCATAGTCCATCCTTGGATCTTAGACAGCAAAGATCATACTGAATTGAAAACTGCCTAGGTCCATATTTTCTTTAGGAATCAGTGAGACTTAGTGTTTGACATCCTCCCAACACAGATATAGACATGCTTCCATCCAAGAAGCCGTCTTTGAATTAAAAGTTAGAACTTTATTTCTAAATTGCCTTCAGGTACGTTATAGCTAATACTAAAAGTGTTTCTACTAAAACATACTATCCAAGAGCACTGTTGGTATCGTTGTCATTTATTGCTATTAAACCTTAAGTACTTATTAGGAATGTTATTTTGGTGAATTAATTTCAGACATAAATCTGAAGAGCTGGTCTCTGGACAGCTCAAAACACATGTCTCTGGAACCATGACTCTACAAAAAGACAAAAAGAGGAATGTGTTAGGATTGGGAATGTCTCAAAGTTTTAACTTTGTGTTGCTCGGTCCTTGTTTTTTTTGAACTTAAAAATTACCCAGCTCATGTTAACATACCAGGAGCAAGGTTTTTCCTCCTTCCTGATGATTCTTTTTTTCTTGTTCATTCTTGAATTTTATCTTTTTTTTTTCTCCACCCAACCCCCCCTCCACCACCCCGCAACCCTGTCTGGGGAATACTAAAGGGACAACGCTCCCAAACCACTGTAAACTTCAGAGAGCTATTCGAAGATGTAAAGGTTTTTTCAATTTTGTAAAAAAGTGGTAACTATGTTTGTTTTCACAGATATTGGAACTTGTGCAATAACAGCTATTCCTTTTGGGAAATCAAAAGTTCTTTTTACTTTGGAAGAGTTGGATGAGTTCGCTTTTGTGGATGAAACGGATCAACAAGCTGTTCCAGATGTAACTCGAATTGGTCCTAGTCAAGAGAAGTGGGGTTGGATAATGTTTGAGTGTGGAATCGAAAATTTAACTATAAAAGGTAAAGCTTATATAGGTTTTATATTATTTTATGAAACTGCTAACAATTCTATTGTTAGGTCTTCTAGTCTAGCAATTATTTGATTGGAAATTGCTGAATATAGGTGATACTAAATAATACATGTCTGTTGTAAATATGTCACATAGTAGATTACAGAATAAAGGAACTTCTAGTAATCAATACCATTTATAACAGCATATAAAATAATTCTGTATAAACTGGTTGCCGTAGCTTCTGAAAGAAGAGTGAAGGCAGAAATTGATACTTTCACTGAAATCCTGGCCTTGCAATCATACCCACAGTAAGTGTCTGCATGTAGGGCCAGAGTTTTGCTTTGAGAGGGGAAAGCTAGCTTGAGAAAAAAACCCACCCAGCATATATGTATTTTCTGTCATCCAAATTAGTCTTTCCAGGGAATAGCGTTTCAAAACAGTCTTCATCTGAGTACTCTTCATCTACTTGGAACAAACTATCAGAAGCTCAACAACTAGCTGTTAAATTGTTATACAAAAACTGTAGTGAAAAATTGTTGTGTAAAATGCTAATGCATCTTATTTAACCGAAATCCTATGTATTTCTCCTCTGAAGTGCGGATCTTTTCTGTGGGATGTAACTTAGATATTTATACACAGCAAACATTTACAGTCTTGGTATGTGTGCTTTTACAGGAGGAAGACAATCTGGAGCAGTATTGTATAATACGTTTGGAGTCATGGGTAAATCAAGAGATACAGAGAGGGGTGGATTGCTTGCATCAAATAACTCTTCTGATTCTCCAACTGGCAGTGGTTACAATACTGATGTGTCTGATGATAACCTTCCTTGTGACAGAATAAGCCCCTCTTCAGATATTAATGGAAATTCAGTTTCGGATGAGCAGGTGTGTACATACTATGCAGAAATGATTGGTGTTGGGTTGTTTGGGTTCATTTCCAGAGTGATTAACATTCTTCATAATAAAATTGAAAATTTAACATGTCTCATTGTGCTAATTGCATTCATACTGTCTACTACACTAAAGTTTAAGCTTTCTGCAAGGTCCCTTGGTATTGTCTTGGGAGAGTTGATGGACAGCATTAGTTTCTTTTTCTTTGCATAAATGTATATGAAACTATTTCTTATGAGCAGTGCACAGTATGGTATGTTACCGCCTTTAAGTGTAATCACTTTGGAAAACAATTTCACTTTTGACTATGTGTTTCCTTTTTTTAAGGATGAAGGGGTTGAATCTGATGATCTAAAAAAAGATATACCCTTGATGCCTCCTCCCCCTGACTCTTGCAGCATGAAGTTAACAATCAAAGAAATCTGGTTTAGTTTTGCAGCCCCTACCAATGTGCGCTCTCCAGCCCATATATTTTCAAGGTATAATTTTACCTGATTTAAAAGAAAGAAGTTACAGTTCCGCTTTGTTACATTGCAATTGTATTTGGTAGATTCTGAAGGTAATTTCAATAATTCTTGAAACTTAATCTGGAAATGAGAAGTTTGGATTTTACATATATCACAGTAACTCTTGCTTCAGTTTTTTATTGTGGTCATCTATATGGAAGTGTTGCTACACTTTTTAGTTAGATATGATTAAAAAAAGAAAAGAAAGAATTAAAAAAAAAACCCAAACACAAAAAGCCAACAGAAAACTTCCAGTAAGACTGAAATGTATGAAGCAGAAAGGTAGGAGAGGGTATCTTTTTTGAGTAGGAGAGATGCTAGAGAAGAGAACCACTCGGTGCTTTCGGTATTCAGCCAGATGCTTAGCCCATGATCTTACTGCCACTGCAGGATAAAGTTCAAGATTAATTTTTCTAAGATATTTTTTCATGTTGTTTTTGTAGAATAAGCCAAATATTCACATCTGTCAGTAGTTTAAGATCAGTATGGAGCTATAAATTGGAAAATACTCTTAGTGGTTTCTTGTCTTGGTGCTGCAGCAAAAGCCCTGCATGATGTAATGTGCAATAGTTAATGTGCGATTTAGTCAGTAATGGGAGTTTAAAACTGTGATTTCAATAGGGAATACAAATGGGAAAAGGAGGGAGTAGCAGTAGCAAGAGTGGTTGGAATTACAAGTGTGTGAGTGAGTAAAACATAACCTGCCTTAGGTACTTTTTACCAGTTCTTATTTTCTAGACAGCAAGTCTGTATTTGTTACTTTCTAACATTGTTCTGTCATATTCCACCTATTTGAACATAATTTATAATAGCATTAGAAAATCCTGCTAATCGCTGCTGCTGGACATGAATACCTAATTCTTTTTGTTTTTCTCAACAGGCAGCTGAACCTGCTGAGTACGGCAACACCTGCCGTTGGTGCTTGGCTTGTACCCATCGATCAGGTGAAATCATCATTAAATAAACTGGAAACGGAAGGAACCCTGCGAATCTGTGCTGTTATGGGTTGCATTATGACAGAAGCTTTAGAGGTAAGAGGCCTTTTATAAAAGCAGTAGGTATATTGGAACAGAGCAGTGTCGTATGTAATATATATTTGTTTGGGATTATGGATATTTTCACTGACAAACTTAGAGCACCTTTTATGATTTTTTACATCCAGAATTGGTCACAAGAACTCACTACTTGTAGTTTTTGTACACAATCTAAATTTCAGTGGAAAAAAAATTTGCTCTTACTAGTGAGGAAGTCTTGTGCTTCTTACAGGAGTGTGTCTCCACGTAGAATAACTGGAGATTCTACCTTTTGAAGGGGAGGAGTGAGAAACATGGCTGTAGCGTCTAATATAATTCATGAAATATGAAAGTGTGTTGAATTATGAAATATTCAGGGTGTCTTTCAGGAGAAAATGAGAATTTCTGTGCCCCTGCAGTGTATTGAATCATGGTGTTTATTGTTAGAGGAAGGGGGGGCAAGCATTGCGAGGGTGAAACATTCTAGCAAGAAGTACAAAACAGACAAATTTTTTTATTGAAAACTAGGATTGGTAGAACTTTTGTAACACATTGGGTGTTACTGTGATTTGCTAAGGCACTTTCTTGTGTGTAGGCAGTTTTCTGCTGGTCGTTTGGTTGGCACCATCTAGTGGGAAGATTTTGAGGTGATACCCGTTCTGGGTGAGATGCTGTCTTGCATCTTAAGATTGATGAGCTTAGTGTCAGGCTAGTTTTCTTCTGTACTCAAAAATCATCCTTTCAAGCAGTCTCTTATTGCTAACTCCCTTCTTATTTCTTTTCCTACTCTTTCTCTAGCATAGAACCAAATTAGAAATGTACCTGTTTTTTCTTTAACTAGGAATAAACAGTTCCTTTGAAAATTTCATCTATGTGTATGTCTATTAATCCAGAAGTAACTTTACAAAGTCTGCGATTTGAATCCAGCCTTCTGTTTTATTACTTAATATAAATAAATAAGCATCAGGTATGATTTTTCACATACACTAGTTAAGATACGGTGGGTATCTGTGTGACAAGTCTTGGTTGCAGAAGTTCAAAATGGGGTTAGAAGCTTGCCGTACCATAGGTGAAATCTTGTAGTTCATACGTGGATTCTGTTTGCAAGTATGTTCATATGTGAAAAATTGTTACATTTTATTCTAGAATAAAAGTGTGCACTTTCCCCTGAGAAGCAAGTACAACAGGCTTACCAAAGTAGCCCGCTTCTTGCAAGAAAATCCTTCTTGTTTACTGTGTAATATATTGCACCATTACCTTCATCAAGCAAATTACTCCATTATTGAGGATGCCACCATGGTGAGTTACCGTGTGAAAATGGAAATAGCTCAGCGTGTTAGTTTCAAACGTACAATTCTAATGTGTTAAATTACCTAACAGTTTAAGTAAAGTTAACAAGCAAGAAAATGTAACCCAAACTTGTATATATCCTTAGATCGATAAGTAGATATGGCTTACCTCATTTCATTTTCTTTCAGATCTGCTGGTTTTGTTGTGGCCTGTGTATATGCATAATTTTTATCAAGCTATTTCATTAGTAAATACATGAGAAATCATAAAGCAGAAAGGCATATCTTTAAAGTTGTTCATGGCCTTTGTATCAGATTTCATTTTTCTTGAAGATAACAGCAGTTATGTTGAGTAATTAATAGTAAAAGTTTGCATCTCTAGTTTTAAAATTGAATAAATCTCAATTATTAAGGCAGGTGCATGCACTGATTAACTTCTTCAAAATTCTCTCCTCAGCACTAGTTTTCGTGTCTTTTAGAAATACTTGGATAATGCAGGCAGTTTTAAAAAAAGAGCTAGAATTGTAGAAACGTTAAGGCTTAAGAATCTAATCTTTTTCCTGTTGGGTTTAGAACGTAAACATCTGATTGTAGTGGTAAATCATTGTTTCAACAAACATACTAGGCATAAGGAGGTGTGTTTCTTCCCGATGTTGTGTCATTTTCATAATCCCATTCTACGGGTGTCAGACTTAAACACTACATTTTCCAAAGTATCCAGCTGAGAGCCCAGTGATCAGAATTAACACAATTTGTGGCATAAGCAGCAGTTTGATTAGTAGCCAAAATAAGCTTTTTTATAATTCAGTGATGTAATCAATACAATCCCTATTTTTTGCCTCAAATTTCTGTTTTAAAACCCTGCTTACCAACAATGGAAAAAACTTAATCTTTTTAATTTTGGTTCTGTTTCTATAGAGAATCCACTGCTGTTATGAATTTCAGTCAGTAATTCAGAGCTTTATAATTACTTAAGTACTTTTAGTTTTGTATTGAATAAACCTTTTTCCTCCTGTTCTTTATTTTTGGCCCCTCAGGCTAGATCCTCAGGCCATGTAGATGAATGTATTTACTGTGTTTAGTGAAGCTATAATTTTTATCTGTTAGCACTATGGTTTCTTCGGTCTGAATGGGTGCTGTGTGGTGCCAGCATAAAGATTTAAGGGAATTCTGACTTTCCCCCCTGCCTCAGTTTACTTTAAAATGCTGTGATACATGTGTTTGGTTTTGGTTTTTTTTTTTTTTTTAAGAGTGATGGCCTTCCTGCCTTAGTAACCTTAAAGAAAGGTCTAGTTGCCTTAGCAAGACAGTGGATGAAGTTCATTGTGGTGACCCCAGCTTTTAAAGGAGTCAGCCTACACAGACCAGCTCAGCCAGTGAAATTGCAGACAAATGCCTGCCACGAGCATGAGGATGGACTGGGATTAGACAACGGAGGGGGTCTTCAGAGCGACACAAGTGCTGATGGAGCCGAGTTTGAATTTGATGCAGGTATTTTTGTGTTCTTCTCTCTCCGTAAAAATTCATAGGGAGAAGTGGCTCCTCTCAGAGCATTTGTATCTTCTTTAGCTTTAATGCTTTAAATACAGTATATTTTTCTTTTTTTAGAATCATCAAAGTTCTTTTTTTAGAATCATCTTCATTTTGAAGCTGCTGCTAATTATAATTTTAGCATTATGATAAATATTACTTGTTTGGGGAAAACCAAAACAGGAGATTTATCTTTCTTCACATGCTTTTTCTTGTTCTTTACTGCACAAAATACATAAGCTTAATTATTTGCTAGCTTGGAATTAGGATGTTGTTCTTTTGACTGTAGTTAAGAATTGTAACATGCAATTCTATGAACTTTCCCAGGAATAACTTCAAACCTGCCTTCTTATTTGATCTTTGTGAAAATACATTTTCTTTTTTTTTTTTTCTCCCTCGTTTTTACTACTTATTTCTGGTATATTTCTGTTGCCAGCTTACACACTGCCGATTTAACAAATGCTACTGATTTAGCTTTGTACTGAATACACAGCTGACTGAAGTAAGAACCACAGAAATGGAGGGCATAGATAGATACATGTTGGAGCACTCTTTTTTTGCTGCCTTGAGGCGACTCAGTTATTTTGTGATTGTAGCATGTATGTAAAGTGCTGCTCTTCTCAGGAATACGTTTATGTTTTTCTTTTCTCATGTAAAAATTACGTAACATAGAGAAAAAATATTTTTAAAAAATCAGGAGGAGAATCCGCTTTTAGTTAAAAGCTAGGCAGCAGTTATCAGCTTAGAGAGATGTTTGTGTGTGAAACTAGTATATAATCATACTGTATGATGGGAATGTTTGCCCCCTCCTCCAAAATATGTGCTTTGGTTGAGCAGAAGCAGACTTTTAGAGCCAGTGGTGTATTGTAATTGCCCGCCCACCCCCCCACCCCCCACCCCCCGCTTCCTGTATATTATTCTATTTTTCCACTAAGAATTTTGGAAGCAGCAATTTTTCTGCCTTGTATACATTCACTTACACATGGAATTCATGCAAATGGAAACATCTTAATTAAAAAAATGATAAGTCATGCCCAAGTCAGCAAAAGAGATTTGGCAACTTTCTTTTGGATCTGTAGCACAGAGCAACAGTTGTATGTCATTAGAAGGACAAAAAGATTTGTACTTGGATTAGTAAACAAAATCGTGTCTGAGACTTTCTTACTTGTCTTAGAAGTCCCTAGACAGCTGTGTGTGGGTGTGTGTCAGAATTTGGAAGGTCATGACTGCTTGCAAATAAATGTATCTAATAATAGATAATCTTGGTCCCCCATATATATACAAATGAGAAAAATTTTTTGCTTGGTTCCAGCTACTGTCAGTGAGCATACAATGCTCTTGGAAGGAACAGCGAACCGCCCCCCACCTGCTGGCAGCTCTTCTGGGCCTGTAACTGGTGCTGAGATCATGAGGAAATTATCCAAGACTCACACTCACAGTGATTCTGTTCTGAAAATAAAGGTAAGTTTCTTGTGCCATGCACAGCGGGGGAAAGTGATTTGTAACTATAACTAACTATAACTGTAGCACGTGGGAGGTGTGCTCCTTACCTTATAAAAGTGATGCTTAATCAGTTGACCTATATTCTACATCTGTTCTTTATTGTTTTTCTTGCCAATTAGCTTCAGAGCCATGCTTAAAAACAATATATATGTGCATTAGCTTTTATGACTTTTCATATATTTATGTAAGCAGGAATGAGGATTTAACTGTTGTTACACAAAATCTAAGATTGACAAAGCTCTTCAATAACTTCTAGTAATATTAGTGTGGGGTTTTTATTCTACAAGCTGTTCAGAAAACTGCAAGATTTTATTTTTATCTCTACTTTCTGAGCAGGAAGAGTCTATGAAAGCTGTGTGTTAGGTTTTTTTGTTTTTCTTTAAGTAATTTGTTGTCATCTCTGTATTAGGGAGTTTGGTGCCTTGTACTGGTTCCTTTTTTAGCTGTGTTTTTTCACAGGGTTTTTGAGATTGGAAGTGACCCCTGTAGGTCACCTTGTCCAGTCCCCCAGCTCAAGCAGGGCCACCCAGAGCCAGTTGCCCAGGATTATGTCTAGATGGCTTTGGAATATCTCCAAGGATGGAGATTCCATAACCTGTGACAGTGCTCAGTCACCCTCACAATAAAAAAGTGATGTTCAGGAGGAAACTCCGGTGTTTCAGTTTGTGCCCATTGCCTCTCGTCCTGTCACCGGGCATCACTCAGAAGGGCCTGGCTCTGTTGTCTTTGCATTCTTCCTGCAGGTATTTACACTTGTTTTGTTAGTAAGATCCCCCCTGGGCCTTCTCTTCACGAGGCTGAGCCAGTCCCAGCTCTTTCAACCTTTCCTCATAGGAGAGATGTTCTGGTCCCTTAATCTTCTGAGGGGCCCTTTGTTGGACTCCCCCCAGTATTTCTTTCTTGTACTGGGGAGTCCATAACTGGACACAATACTCCAGGTGCAGCCTCACCAGTGCCAAGCAGGGGCGTAGGATCACCTTCCTTGACTTGTTTGCAGCTTACTGCCTAAGGCAGCCCAGGCTGGGCAGCCCAGCAAGGGCACATTGCTGCCTGACATTCAACTTGGTATCCACCAGGACCCCCAGGTCCTTTTCTGCAAAGCCGTTTTTCAGCTGGTCGGACCCCAGCATGTACTGGCGCATTTGTCCCCTCTAGCAGATACTCACCTACTACCACTTACTGCTCCCTCCTGCTCGTCTTGGATGGTTTAGGATTAAGTGGCCCAGATGCTTTGCTCAAGAACAGATCTGGCTGCTCTTCAATTTGAGGGCAGAGAACCTCTTTCACAGTGTTAAACCTTTGGGTGGACCAGGAGCCTTCCTCTTGGTGCCAGAAGTCCCCAGCTTCTGTTCTTCGCCTTCCCCAAAGGCTGCACCTACCGTTACGCTAAGGATGGGGTTTGGTCTTCAGACCATTTGGTCTTCAGACAAAGACCAAATACCAGCAAGGCTTGTATTTAGTGATACGCGCTCTTCCTTCTGCAAACTTGCTTTAGATGAATTCTACACATCTGCAGTTCCATTTTGTTACTCATTTGACTTTTTAAACTGTTTTTACACACAAGATTATTTTAATACTTGAGAATTCAATAGCACCTTTATGCGTGATAACCATACGGTGTATAACCTGCCCCAAATGAAGTGCTACTTGTCCAAAAGTTTGTGGGAATAAGAATTTTGTTGTTACTGTGTTCTGATCTCATATTCAGACCAAACGTCACATCCTTTTTGCAGTTTATGCAGTACTTCATTAGTTTCTTTGTTTTCTCCACAAGGGTATACATCCATATCATTCCTTAAGTTACACTAGCGGAGATACAGCTACAGATTCACCAGTGCACGTTGGCCGTTCTGGAATGGCAGTCAAAGAAAGTCCAAGAAAAGAGAGTCTGCTCAGCTATCTTACTGGGAGTTTTCCTAGCCTGCATAATCTTTTGGAAGGGACTCCTCAAAGAAGTACCACTGCAGTTAAAAGTAGTTCTTTAACAAGAACAGGTATGATGTAGCATAAGTAAGCTAAAGCGAGGGGAAGGGAGGATTGGTTTTATTTTCATGACTTAGAAAAGTTACTATATATTCACTATGAGTTATCTTTTCTGTTTAAGACCCCACCTCCCTCCTCCCAAATAATCGTATTTTTTAATAGCAGTTCCCAAACATCACTGCACCATACCATTTTATTTCCTAGAAGCAAGCAGCGAGTACATTGGGTTGGGAAAAGAAATTACAGCTAACAAAAAAAGTATTTTCCTTTTAGTTAGCCTTACTACTTTTTGAGTATAATACGTAATTACTTAAGTGAGTATTTTTCAGTGAATAAGGAAATGGAGTGATCATTCTGTATTTGTCATTTTTTTCTTGACCTTTTAAGTAACTCCAAAAGTGGACTAAAACTAATGTCCTAGTACTTTAGTTTGTGTATAATAATTTGGAGATTTTTAGTAATGGTCTTTTGAACAAATTTGTTTTGTAGAAGTTTGAAATACATACATTGAAATTTTTATGTTCTATATTACTGTCCAGAGTGCATTGTTACGATTTATAGAAAGAAAAAGAGATTTAACTTTGCTGCATTTTCTCTAAAACCTCTCTCCTTTGCTGTCAGGGAATGAAATATTATTCAGAAAAAAAGGTATTTTTTTTCCTTAATGACTCCTTTCCTCTAATTAATGTTAGAGATGAACAAATGAAAAGGTGCTTGTAGTGCAACATCCATTTAGCGTCATAGTATAACTTCCATGGTAGCACCTGTAGTGCTGCTTGGCACAATTTACTACAGTAAACCTTGAGAAGTAGGCTTACTTTTATAGTAAATAGATATTGTCAGTAAAATCACGCTGCATTCCTGGTTTTTGCTGACTTGGATATGACAGATGCTAAAGCTCTTCTGTTTTGTCTGTATAGGAAATACTGTGGCCACAGACATGTTATCTGAACATCCTTTGCTGTCTGAACCATCTTCTGTGAGCTTCTATAACTGGATGTCAAATGCTGTGGGCAACAGAGGAAGTGTAGTACAAGAAAGTCCGGCCACAAAATCTGGACACAATAGTCTTCCAACAGGTATTGTTAATTACAGCTGAATTTAAGAGATGACTCTGGGTTGGCTGTTCCTGTGTTGGCCACTTTTTTCTGTAAGTAAGTGAGCAGGTGACAACATACATACTATTTGTGGGACTTCTCAGCAAACCGGAAAATGAACAAATATGATTTAAGCAGACCTGTTGTTTTCATTTCTTGCACCCTGCCTCCAAAAATTCAGGTTTTTCTTACATTTGAAAATGTAAATGTAACTTCCAAAACCATGTGTAGGTGTCAAAAGCTAAGCCGTAAGATCATCCTCGGTTGCAGAGTTCCTTGGATTTTGTTAGTTATTCTTAATCTAATTTGCATATGCTGTTTTTGTGATAAAAATTTTGTACATTGGAATCCTTGCTCTTTCTCTGTTCAGCTTGAAACTAACCATGTGTTTTGAAAGTAAGTTCCTCGGGAACTGGAATGATCAGCTGGTGTAAGGGAATGGAGAAAAGAAAATACACATTACTCAAAATCTTAAGTGTATTAATGAAGCAGATACGTAACAACTTCTTGCAGCATGTTTATGAATGATGACAGGCTTACAAGAATAATAATCTTCAAATGTGTGTCTCTTAACTTTCTTTTCTAGTGACACTAAATTTGAATGTTTCCTATATTAACGGTCTTTCAGCTGTAATACGTTAATCTTAGGCAGTAAGAAGTTCTTCCAGTTTGTTTTTAATATTGAACAGATATTCTGATCCTACAGAACATCTTTGTGCTTTACGTGTATGTACATATGGTGTGACTACTCTGTAAACTGGAACATGTTTCTCTGCAGAAAGAATCATAGGGTAGAAGTATAGCTTTCAATTTTGTTTATTCATTTATTTATTTCAGAAAAAAGATGCATTTTTTCCTACTGAACCTGTAACAGTTTGTTCACTCGCTTCCGTTCCTGAAGTTGAGACTCTGATTTTAACTCAGACACAGATCTATCCAAACCATTTTTCTGTGGAGACATGTAGTTGTGGCTCTCCACTAAGTGCTGTAAGCTTGAATTTTGAAGAATCGGGATTAATTTACACTGGCAGAGCAACTCTGTCTCATGGAGTTGAGTCCAGTCTAGACTCAATGTGCAGGTGATTCAGCATCACTCTGTCCTTGTGCTGCAAGTCTGGTTGTTCACAAACAAGCAGCTGCAGGGAAGTGGATGTCCCTAGTCACCTCTGAGGAACGTATTTGGGTAGAGACTAATCAGTAGATGTCAGATTAGTGGATTTTGCATTGGGACTAAAAAAGACCAGAAGCTTACAGCACATTGAAAGCTAAAAGCAAGTATCTCAACTGAGGATAATTTTTTTTTTTATTGTTGCTGATATAGGCTACTCAGCCTACATACTATTTCAGTTTAAACAGGAGTCAAATACTCTATAGAACACAATGCAGACAAAAGGCCTCAGGAAGGAGGGCAATAAGAAGGAAATATTTTTGTGCTTTCCAAATATGAGTTGGACTGTCTCTAGTCCCTCTTCAGCAAGAGTTTCTTTACCCTGAATGCCACTTCTGTGAGGTCAGAGACCTGACTGGGGCTCTGACTTTCTGTGTGTATGGCATGTGTTTCTGTATAATTAATCTTGCTAAATTAATAGAGTTGGTGGTGATAAAATTTGCTGTGCTGTTAGCGTTCCATGGGTATTTATTTTTCAGGTGTGGCACCCAATCTTCCTACTATACCCTCTGCTTCAGACTTCAACACTGTTTTGTCTAGTGACCAGAACACCCTGGATGGCACACACTCCCAGCACAGCACCAGTCAGGATGACATTGCAGGTGTAGAAGAGGGTAACCAGGGGTTTCCTGCTGTCCAGCTAGCAGATGCACAGGTAGGTGTGGTTTGCTGATGTAGTTTGAAATGCTGTAGGGAAAAATAGTTACTACTTAAGAAAACCAAACCAAACCAACAACAAACTTACAACAATGAAAACATTATCATATTTTTGTACACGTTTCTGATACATTCCTGTGCAAAGAGGAAAGGCTCAAGAAACCTCTGAGGTGTCCCATAACAAACTTTATGAATGGTGATTAATAGAGCATTGTTTTATGACCTCAGAGAGAACATACTGGAGCGTTTATGAGAGTAACCTAGTTCTCCAGAGTGCTTTTTACTGAGAGGAACATGCAAAAACCTTGCTCCCATAGCTAAGGATTCAGTGCTGGCCTGCTGTGTTGTCGGTCTTTTTACTCAAAAAGTCCATAAAGCTTCTCCTTTTAATCCCCCTTCCTTCTGTTTTACAGCACTGACAATAAAACTTGAGTGTTCTGTGTGATGTAGCTGACGTTGGAAATACTGTAGATCAACAAATGATGGAGCAAGAAGATAAGAATAATCTAGATAATAAGAAGTAAAGCAGTGGGTTTTGTTTTGTAGGTTGTTTTCAAACCTCTTCTAAGTTACACGGGAATTCAGTCTCAGGATGCAATGCCACTCTGCTACAGAATGTACTTCGGGGAGTACCTTTCATTCTCAGGAACTCTGGACTGTCTAAGGGCAGATATTGTTGATTCAGATACAGCCAAGGAAAGAAAAAGCAAGCGAGCTCGAAGGTATGTTGTGAGATACTTGGAAATGTGTATATTGGCTAAAGAAAAGAAATTAGGATTTTCATGTGAAGACACAGAATTCCAAAGTACTTCCATAGAGTAAGGATCAGTCTTTTCTTTTTTTTTTTTTTTTATCTTATCTGTTTTGTCTTCCTGTTAGAATATTTTTTTTTTTTTAATCTTCCTGTGGAATGGTTTGGAAATTTTAAGTATTTGAATCTCAGCTACTTATGAAAATTGAAGACTGGGGAAGGGAGAGCTGGTGGGAATAATAGTAGGGGAAATTTGAGAGACTCTTAAATGCTGTTTTGTACTTCATCCTGTAAATGAGGCTGTTACTTTCAGTGTAAATACTGAATTTTCCCCCTGCCCTTTGGGCTAAACTAGGTTGTGATGGAAAAGTTGCATGCCAAAGTAAGTTTGCATAGAACTGAATGATTACTATGTTAGTAGCATGCAGTATGAAAGTATAAAAATGAATTTTTTATATTTATAACTGGTAAGGTGATATCCTAAGGGAAATAAAATGTTGGATTCAGTAAATTAGATGAACCACTGTGTTAAAAAAATATTTGACTCTGATAAAAAGAAACAAAGTAGTAACTTGTACCTTTTTCTTTCCTTAGGCAAGGAGCTGTCAATCTTCCTCCTCTTGAATTCAAACCAGCTTTGATGTTAGAAACTTTCAGTATTAGTGCTGTTGTGATGGAGAAATCCATGTGCACACCTCATAACTCCGCCAATGCCCTTTCTTTTCATGACTTGAATAAACGCTATTATAATACTTTTCACTGTAATTTTACAATTTCTTGCCAGTCCATAAGCCAGCACGTAGATATGGCACTGGTTCGTCTCATTCATCAGTTTAGTACAATGATTGATGATATCAAAGCCACGCAGACAGACATCAAACTTAGCAGATACACAGCTGGATCAGCCTCTCCAACACCTACTTTTAAAACCCGCAAACACAGAGACTTCCGCTCTTCTGATTTCAGCCGAAGCTCTCGAGGAAGCCTTAATGGAGGTAACAGAGTGAACAACACGAAGAACAAGCGAACGAACAATGAGAACAATAAAAAAGAGTCTCGAAACAAGAATTCCTTGGGAAGGTCAGAAAGAAGGACTTCTAAAGTGTCCAGGAAAGGTTCAAAAGATGTAGTTGACCACATGACTATTCATATGGATGATTCTGACTCTATTACTGTGTCGGAACAGAGCGAACCTTCTGCTGAGTGCTGGCAAAATATGTATAAACTGTTGAACTTCTATTCACTCATTTCTGATCCAACCGGGATTTTAGAAAAGTCTTCTGAAACTTTTGGGCCAACAGGTAAACTAGTTCACAAATCCAAGTAATTGAGAGTGCGTGCTTTTGCTCAAGTGTATTATTCTAAAGCTTGATCATAAGGTGGTTTTTGAAAGTTGCCCACCCCATCCAACTTGGATCAGAAGGGCAAGTGGTGAGGATGTGAGGGGGACCTTGTTCACCAAGATGGTGTACAGAAGAAAAAAGGTATTTTCCTGGGTGTATAGTATGCTTCGATTCTTTCAATCCTAGAATTGGTCAAATAAGTGTTAATTGATTGGTTTTAAATTCAGTCCCTTGATACTCTTGTGCAGCTCCGTTAATCTGGATTTGCAATGGGTGTGGGACTGCGTTGAAAGATTAACTTTTCTGGTTAATTGTGTGAAGAGTGAATTTTACTTAGAGTGGATTGTGTAGAGTTTGTTCCTCCCTAGGTACTATTTTGTTTTCATGTGGCTGCTGGAAATGCTGTGTATTATCGTTCTGTGAAAATGAGGGAAAAAATTTGTGCCCTGGGAATGACTGAGAAAAAAATAATCTGTGAACCTAGCTTTGAGAGCAGAAGAGGTGAAATACTGATATTTTTTTTTTATAAAGTCCAGCAAAGATAATAGGTGTTTGGGCCAATTTCATCCAGATCTTTTGAGATCTAGGGTGGTCATTGCTCTCTCTTTCCATTGTATTTTAGCACCACAGAGTAAGGTTGAGAGCCTACTTGGCATTGTTCTTTTTGTTGGTGAGCTTAGGTTGTTGTAAATATGCAGGGAATGGTATACTTACTAGTTTAGCGTGTTTTCGTTGGACTTCTCAGCTGAGGAAATGTCAAAGGAGAGCTTCTGTTAAGCAGAGGGCAGTATCTTTTATGCACAGAATATGGTATCCACAGCGATGGTATCTGCACAAAATGTAAATTTTCTTACGTTGTTTTTGTGCTCTTGAGTGTTGAAAAGGAAAACTTGCTAATCCCAGACTCAATTATAAGACCCTTCGGCTGTGAAAGAGTCAGAAAAGAAATAGGATAGTTGGAAAGTCTCAGAGCATTTTTATTGTGTAACAATAAAAATATAAATCTGAATATTTACAAAATGTACATGAGAATATATCTCTCAATAATAATTAAATCACATCACTCATTATTGTCCGCATTGTGTCTTGGATTTGGTCCAGTTGCAGTGTTATTAGAGTGGAATAAGCGAGGCACAGATAATTTGCCTGAAGAGTTCCTTTGATGTGCAAGACACATGATCCTTATTTTCAAATACAAACATAAATCAGATATGCCAAGGATTTCTTGTAAATTATCCTTAAATAACTCTGTATTTTTGTAGGTGTTCGAAGCCCAACCGAACCTGCTTGTAGAGTGGTGTTTGAGAATGAACAGGATAACGGCAGAGACGCGCAGAGGAAGCGCAGCCTGGTGACTTCGGAGCCACAACATGTGACGCTCATAGTTTTTGGAATAGGCATGGTGAACCGAACCCACCTGGAGGCTGACATTGGAGGTCTGACGATGGAGTCCGAACTGAAGAGAATCCATGGCAGTTTCACCCTGAAAGAAAAAATGAAAGGTTGGATAAGCTAAAATGTACTTTGTAATTAAATTCGGTGGCAACTTTACATGACTCTGTGTGTGCGCATGCCTATAGCAATGCGTATGTATGTGCATGTGTACTGTGTTTTGTTTGTAAATAGATGTGCATTATGTTTGCGTATGGATAGTGTAACAACGTTCAACAAGTTGGTTGCTCCTTTCATTTTCAAAAGCTTTCTTCTTGTTGTCATTTGATTTGATTTTACTTAATGCAAATACTAAACCTGTAATTTTTAAATTTTTTCCTGCTACTATTTTTTTGAAAGCAGTAGGCTTACCTGGAAGTATTTTACTGAATGAAATGCTGTTAAATATATTTTCTTTTTTTTTTTTTTAAAGATGTACTACATCAAAAGATGACAGAGACGTGTGCCACTGCTCACATAGGAGGTGTCAATATCGTCCTGCTGGAGGGAATTACGCCAAATATCCAGTAAGTATGAAGCCTGACAATTTAAAATGTTCAAGTGCGTAGAAGTGGTATCAGTTGTGTGGCAGCAAAGGTATGTAGCTTCATATGGAGAAAGCACTGATGATATGTCTTTAGGTAGAATCTGTGAAGTCATAGGGTTTGGTGGCAGTCGTGAAGCTGTTGCAGAACTGGGTTGGAGTCTGACGTGTAAAACTAATTGCACGTGCCCATTGATGGGAGGCTTTTCTGTGGAAGGCATGTCTGAGTAAGCTGAGAAGGAATATGGTGAAAGTATTAGTAGGTTTCAGTCTAGGGCACCCAATCACACAAGCCATAGACATGAATAGGAATACTGTTCTTTTCTATTTCTAGTTAAAGATAATAGTAAGTTCAGAACTGGCTGTAGGATCACAGTGTAAATGGGTAGGTGACCTGACTGCAAAACTGTATGTGACAGGTCCTCTTGTAAAAAGAAAGAAATTAGATTTCATGTAATCAGAGCTTTCTGCAAAATTATTTGTGTGGTGTATGCATAGAAACTTTATCACATTGTGTGTATTGTTTCTTTTATGCTTCTAATTGCTTTTTGAAGCTTATAGGTCCCACTAAACCATACAAGATTTTTAGGGAGTGTTTAACCTACTGATGCTGATTATTCCCATTTAAGATCTGTATTGTTTCTTTAATAGGTGTCTTTTGGAATTCCCATGATGCATGATTCTTTGTGTCATTTTTACAGTTCTCGGATCCATTCTCCACCCTTTATATAATTGACACAACTTGGCAGGGGCCGGGGGGAGAATCACTTTTTGTGCGTGAACATCTTGAATTACTTGCTCAGCATCCACATTAGGGTGTTTTTGGTTTGGGGGCTTTTTTTTTTTTTTTTTTTTTTGCCAGGTTCACAAACTCAAAAAAGGGCATGCATTATTTTTCTTTGTTTCCAGATGAACTTCTTTCTGTTTGAGTTGCAAAACAACAGTTGAACCACAACGCTTTGTCATATAGATCACCCTCATGCAGTTTGAGTCTTAGTTGGGTAACCCTTAGTATGTGATCTGGTTTTAGAATATTAATGTTGTAGAAAAGGGGCTAAATAATGGGACTTGGGTCTCTCCTTTTAATTTCTGTGTAGTTTGGAAGATAATACATAGCACTTAAACCATACAGTATTTCATAAGTATCTCCAGCTAATTGTTTCTGCTAAGTGTGTTTCAGGTGGATAAATGTAAGTGCGAATCTGACAGCCATGTAGGATTTCTGAAGGCAACTGAGGTTCTTTATGTCTGTTTTACCTCATCATTGTACTGAGCTTCTATATAGGGAAGGTACCAAAGGAAAGGGGGTAAATAATGATAAATCTTTAACAACAGCAGCAGCAAACAACAAACCCTAAAAAAACCCAAAATCCTAAATGAGGTAAATTTGAAAGTAAGTGTCATATTGTGGGTTACAAGTAATTAACTGACTAATTTTGCATGAATGTTTATTCTTTATTTGCTTTGTTTTTGTTTTTCTTGCTTTCTCTTCAATCTTCATCTGTAGACTGGAGGATTTTCCTACATCTCCTACAAGCACAGCCAAACAAGAGTTTCTGTATGTCATATTATTATGTTTCATAGTCTTGCGATTAACTCTGTGTTGTGTAGCTAGTGGCTGCATTCCTACTGTGTGTGATTGTGTAGGCAGATGTTGCTTGAATACATTTTAGTTTAACATCTAATATTACCTAGATAAGCTTTTAATGTAGCCTGCTAAATACCTGTCCAAAAAAGCCCTTGTAAATGTTAACAGGCTAGCTTTAGGGGCAGGTATTACACTATACAGTCACTCCAGTAACGCTAGAATAGTTTCACTGGCTGTTAAGTTTGTTAGATCCACTTCTCTGCTAATTTTGAGGAGGTAACATAATGCTCATAAAATGTAAAGGAGCAGGCAGGTTAGATGTGCTTTGGACTTGGTAAGGAACTGCCGTGCTTGGAGTGCTCGCGCCTGCTGTGATTTCAGCACAAATAGGACCATTCCTCTTGCCTTTATTTACCTCTATGCTGGGTTAATTCCTGGGCATGCTGACCAGGCTACGCTAACACAAAGTGTTTTCCTGAAAACTCTGCCTGTGCATCTGCTGCTAATGAAGGTGATGCTTTTTGTCTCCCCCATGTCTGCGTGTGTGAGTCAGGTCTTTGCTTTCACCAAAGATGCAACGTCTTCTTTCTAGTCGCATACTTGCTTCCCCATGCCTAAGTCCAGAGAGTCTCAGGGGAGTAGCAGCCAAGGTGGGGAATGATGCACTGGTAGTCCAGAAGCCCTTTTTCACAATGAGCCTGCAGTATTCCGAGAAGAAAAGTTATGTAGCCAAAAGTAGTGAGGCTCTCCTTTCCCCCCCTCCACCTTTTTTCTCTTTCCTCCCCACCCCCCAGCAGTATTCTGAGTACAGGTTTCTTTTGCTGCTCTAGACCACCAGTGCGTATCTTCTAGAAGGATGTAGTACAACTGCTCTTTGTTACAGCAGGTGTGTATACTCGGTGTTGTGAGAATACAGGCCTCTATAGGTGGTAACTCTGGAAGGAGAGGTGATGGACTGTAAAACTGCAAGTGATATAAAGAAAAGACTGGGGTTTGTTCCTTTTTGTCTGGTAGCGACACTAAACCAGCAAAAGAAAGTGGTTTTTTGCGTAGTGTGTCACTGAACAGTTGAATTCATTGCCATATGATGTGGTCGGCAAAAGTATAAACTATTAAAAGGATTGGGCAAATCCTTGTAGGGTAGATCTGGTGGTGAGGCGTGAACACAATGCAGCCTCTGGCTCAAAAAGTAAACCCCTGATGGCTGGAATTAAGGGAAGGATTGCTTGATTTATGCCCCAGGTATCTGCTACTGCCTGAATCTTCATCTGACTCAGTGTGGTAGTTCCTGTGTGTGTTACAGGCCTCCTGCTGATGTTTTTTCCCCGCTTTTTCTAACGTTCCCATAAATCTGTTAGGTTGAGTGATGGCCTTGTAGCCAGTTCTGTAGTGGGACAAAAACTGTTTTCACAAGTTTGTCTGTGGAGTGATTATTTATGGAATTGATGCAAGAGCATAGAATGACTTCTGAATGCATTACTGTATATAATTTAAATATCAATTAATGATTTTAATGATATTCCACCAGATCTGTTATAGGCATATCCCCATAGGTAAGCAGACTGCAGGTGTATCACGTGTAGTGCTCATTCCAAGTAAATGAATAGCTGCACGGTTGTTCTGCAGCTCAGTCTGTGATGGGCGTAGGCTTTTTGTAGACCAAGAAGTGACAGTGTAATTCATTTGTTGCATGAAATATAGAAATACTTTAGCAGAGAAGCACAGCTGGATCTTGCTGAAATCTCATTCTCCTGTGACATCTGTATTGCTGTAATTTTTTTAAATTAAGGAAGTACTGCAAATGGTATGAATTCCCATGTTTGGAAGTGATTGTAAATTCAGTACAGATGTCAATTCCAACTACATTTACTTTTAACTTCTATACAAAGGTAGGTTAAGTCTAGGCTGTCTGGTGCAGGTCAGGAAGAGATCCTGCAACTTCCCTGAAGTTGAATATTGTTCTTTGGATGCTGGAATAGCTAACACAGTAGTATTTTGTGTTATAGATGGGGGAAAAAATGTGTTCTTGATTGGATTGACAGTAGTTCAGTCAGAATGGCAGCAGGAAGAGAGCAGGAAATAAGCAAACATCAACAGAGAAATAATAGGTGTCTCAAAGAAGTGGGTTAAAATAAGTCTGTCCTTTTCTTAAGTAATGTTTATTTGTATAATGTTTTTTTGAAAATACTTCTGAGTTAAGACGTTTCCTCCATCATACTTGTGTAAATTCTTCAAATATTCCGAAATTGTTTCTGCTTGACAGTCTACCCTAAAATTTTAATCCATAACCACTTTAGGTCACTTGTAGCTGGGGAAATCTGAAAATGGTTCTAGAGGTTCAGTAAATCAATCTGCTGTTGATAGGCCTGTGGTTGTGTTACAGTGCTGTGTATTTCTTCATTATAAGTAGAAGGATGATGATGTTGGGTTGGAGTTTGGTTTGTTTTTTTCATTTCCACACCTGGGATGCTTTGGGCTAGCTGATATTTTAACATTAGAATAAGGAGACATCTGTTTGGGCTTCACGGAAGAAAAATGACTTGGGGATTAGAATATATAGAATATTGTAACTTTCACCATGAAACCAAACTGTCTGTAGAACAATTTAAATCATGATGCAAGAAGTATTTTTTATATGCTCCTTAAAATACAGTAATTGAGAAACTTTCATTGAATGTTGCAATCGTATAGAGTCTATTTTTCAGACGTTTTAGCTGATGAACTACATCTTCTGAACTTTCTCTTTGAGGCTGTGATATTCTGTGCTGGCTACATAATATACTTCCGTTGGGTAACCCTCCAGTAATTGACCTTAGATGAGAAACATCAATGTGTTACCCCATGTATCTTTTTTAATAGGAGCTTAGTGAATTCTGATATGCCACAATTTCATTTTGACATCAAAAACTGTCAGCTTCGTGCAGTTGTATTTTTATCTTGGTTATCCATTTTGAACAATATCCTCCTTAACATTCAAATGAAGTTTAGACTTCATATTTTGGAATACTATGTGTCAATTAAACATCAGTATTAATTCACAAACCCATTTATCACTTGCTATGTATTTATTGCTGAGTGTTTCCTCCACTGACCTATTTGGATGCTAAAATCAGATTTTACTAAATCTTCTTATGAAAAGGATGGTTCCAGATTATTCCTGGAAAGGAGCTGAAATGGAAGGTTCTTGTTTGTTTCAGTGTGTGAAAATTTGTTTGTGTACGTGCAGCCTAGTGTGTGTAATACTCAAATGGTCTTATGTTATGCAAGAATAACAGTTTAACGGGTATTTTTCCAATGCATGACTTGTGGTTCTCTTAAATGTAGTGTAGTTGTTTGTGGCATGTAGTGCATCTGTGTGTGTAAAGTGAAAGAAAAAGGAATGTGGACATAGTTTATAAACAAAATCGCTTATACGAATATTTTAAAATTCAAGTAACGCTTAAAAAAATTAACATAAAACTGTAATTGTTTTGAAAGATGTGCAAATAAATCCTATTTCCTTTTCTGTTAGAACTGTCGTGAAATGCAGTATTGCCAAATCCCAGGCCCTGTATAGTGCCCAGAGAGGGCTGAAAACAAACAATGCTGCTGTGGTCAAAGTTGGAGCCATCAGCATCAACATCCCTCAGCACCCTGCCACGCTGCACAGCATGATGGTGCGCAGCTCTCACCAGCTCTCCAAGCAGATTTCAGATCTCATCAGGCAGCCATCAACTGCGTGAGTGCTGCTTGCACGGCACTTCGGAATGCCGCTGTTGGCCGTCCCGTTACAGGCGTGGGCTAATCCAAACCTATGGGGGAGAGTCAGGCTGGTCGTGTATTGTGTTAGAATAACAAGATGTATTTTCTGATCTTTGTCTTGGTGAATAGGCCCCAGCCTACCAAAGAAGATGTTGCGACTCCTTTGCCCTCTGAAAAGACTCCCACGAGTATTAATCAAACGCCTGTTGAAACAAATGAATTTCCACAGCTCCCAGAAGGCTTAGAAAAGAAGCCCATTGTTCTTAAATTCAGTGCCATGATAGATGGTATAGCTATTGGAGCAGCGCTCTTGCCATCTCTAAAGGCGGAATATAAGATGGGAAGAATGAGGAGTCACGGAATGACAGGTAACAGTTCTCTGAAACTCTAAAAACGTTGTGGTTGATAGTTTGGTCTTGCTAGAAGCATCCAAGAGGACTCGATATTTCTGTTGAATTATAGCTAGAGCTCTGAATCTGTTGCTGTCAGCTTATGTTTTTGACTGTGGACTTCAGTCAGATGAGGCCATACAGAGAATTTACTCTCTTGTTGCTATACACAATTGCCAGAGGCTGCGTAGATGAAGACATGTATATACATTCATATATAGCTTCCTCTCAGGAAGCTTCCCTCTAACTGCTAAAATCAGTTTATGATCCTCAATTAATTATATTCTGATTTTGTAAGGCTACTTGAGAATACTCTTATAGAGCTTCAATACATGAGGTGGTTTGTATGACTCCCTTCTCCATGTAATTACAGTGAAGTCTTCATTGTCTTCAAAAATTAAGAAAACCCAGAATCATGTGAGTGGGTATTTATAGCTCTAGAGGTCTATGCACTTCAATAGTAGCTTAAAGATCATTTATTATTATTATTATTATTATTATTCCAAAAGTTTCTTTAAATTTAAGGATGTATAAAAGATCATTTTGCCAGTTTATACCCTTTCTTTCCCCATCTTCCTTTTATAGGGGCCCAAACTAGATTTAATTTTGAGCTTCCAAGTCACAGATTGCGCTTCACTTCAAAAGTCTCTGCCACTGATATGTCGACCATTCCTCCTTCGGCAAGTCTCAACCTTCCTCCTGTCACTATGTCAGGCAAATACATCATGGAGGAACACGATACCTACTCGGACCAAATTTGGAGCATAGATGAACTCCCTGCCAAGCAGGGCTATTATCTACAGGGGAACTACTTACGCTGTGTGGCTGAAGTAGGTGTTGAAGACAGTAGTCATCTTTGACAGCATGTTCTTTCCATTCTGTTACCTTTCTGTATGTGCATCTTCATATTATTGTTGTGATCTGCCTGCTTCAGCACTCTCAGGTTTACAGGTTCATCCAAATAGAGCATTTGTAAATGCGTGACACTGAAATAGAACTTTCTCAGTCCTTAGTTTGATGAGCAGCCAAACATATTCAGCACTCAAGGCCACTGTATCGGAGGATTTTGAATATGATATTTTGTGCAAACAGTTTGGAATGACAATATTTCTCACTAGTGAAGCAGAGAAGTATATTATGCTGATGATTCAAAGAAAGTATAATTTTAAACCGAAAGCGGATGCTAATGCATCAGATAGTCGTATATTTTGCAAAAAGTAATATTTAAAAAATGAAAAATAATTTTATTGGTTTATAACTTCTTTTTTTTTTCATGATTAGGCAGCTCCATGGCTAGGAGAAGCTATATATAACCTTAGTAAATGACACAAAATTTTCTGTTCGACACAGTGTGTTCTACTCACCAGCTCTATTTTTGTACCAATTTCCACGGTTGCTTTTCACAGAGAGAAAAGTGGTGCTGCTTAAAAGAAACCGATCTGGTGGGGAAATGCGGGGCTTTTCTGCTAACTTTTTCTTTGGTCAGAAAAATGATCCAGCATGTTCGTAATTGAGACTTCTGACATGTGTGTCTTTATGGGAGAAGTTTCATTGGGTGCTGCTCTTTGTTTAACCCATTTGAGTTGTTTCCTGGCTGAAGAAGGACCTTCTTTGAATTGAACGGAATGGTCTTTGAATTTGTTGAGCATGTAAAAAAAGAGGGAGGGGCTGCTTAGCAAAGGCAAAAGCCAAGTGCAAGTAGTTTTAGAAAATATCTGTATCATAATTTTACTTTAAAAGCCTTCATGGTGAATTTAAACATTCTTGGGCAGACTCCAGTTCCTTAGGAATATTCTTTAATATTAGATTGGACACATAATAAGTTTGCCACTGAAGGTATTGGTAAACTTGTTCATATACAGTGACTAGAATAACGTACTTTTGGAGGTTGACAGCTCATTTCTGTTTTGTTCTGGTAACAATTTACTGTCTGAAATTCAGTAGCATTTTGCACACATCCCTGAACCTTAATAGAGTCCTGCATTTTATTGTCTCAGCTAAACTTAAACAGGAGAATAAACCTTTTAATAGTGTATGTCCTTCAGTTTTCTGATAGGTATTCACAGCAGAAAAATGGCAAGACAAAACTATGTAATGTTCTTTTTTTTTTTTTTTAATGCCAATAACAATATAATTGGACTTGAAAAGGTATGCCTGAAAATTAAAAATGTGTTGTCGTGAAACCATATGTATGTTAACTTTTAAAGTTTTGTTCTAAAATTTTATATTTCTGCAGGTTGGTTCTTTTGAACATAATCTCACAACTGATCTTTTAAATCACTTAGTATTTGTGCAAAAAGTGTTCATGAAGGAAGTAAATGAAGTCATACAGAAGGTTTCAGGTAAGCAGAACACTTAAAACCAACTTTAAGTGAGATCCTTAAACCTCATTTATGGCAACGTTGTGTAGCTCTTGGATGAGGTGTTTATTTCACAGAGGTTGTCCTTTGCATCTGGCACTCTGAGCAGCAGAGCTGGAGTTGCAAGTAGCGACAGAGGCTCTGGGAAGTTTTTGTAGCTCTATCTGAATAAGGTGTTTTATTGGGAAGCAGAATGGTTCATCATTTTGGATGCTAGCCCTTGTGTCTGTGACATGATCTTACTTGGCTTACTGTCTGTATTCACTTTGTTTACCTATAAAATGCAGATCGTGACACTGAATTTCATAAAATAACATCAGCATATACTCTTAAAGGAAAACAGCTGCGTCCGGGGAAAATAGTGTCAATATTGGTATTAGTGTCTGCTGATTCCTAGCTCTTTTGATAGCAGGTTATGTGTTTCAGAACTGGTTGAAAAAGGCATTTGGCTATTCATTAGATTGCTTTGTGTTTCATGCTGTATACTCAGAAACGACTGTATTATTTCTGTCATTTAGGCTGGCTTCTGTTCTCAAAAAACTTTCAGAAGAAAATAGTGGTTTTTTTAACCTAATTTTAGAGAAGAGTTCCAAAGTCACTTAGTGCAGTCTACATTGTGTATTCATCTGTTTGATGTTAGACAGCCAAAGTTATAAAACATTTATTTTCTTACATAGAAAACTCTGTTTGACCAAGTCACAGTTTACACAGCATTTAAAACCAGATCCACTCACTTTCTAGTTTTTACTGTTAGAGACTTGGTCTGTGTTCACGAACTGAAAGCAAACCAAAAAGCTGGTAACTTCTCCCATGCAGTAATATTTTAATGGCAAACAAGTTCTATCATCCTCCGCACTGGAGAAAATAATAAAAAAAAAAAAAGAAGAAAGAGTACAAAATGACCCTATTTTTTCTGATATGTGACTACTCTGAGGGAAAACATAAGGACTGGAAGCTTTGACACGTTAGATATTATTTGATAGTTTTAAGAAAAGCCAGGAATATAATTTACAGTGGATGTTACATGATGGATGAGGAGACTAACAGAAAAGCAAATGAGAACTGTGGAAGCATTTTGTTGTTCTTTAGGTCAAAACAAGAATTGGCAGATGAGGGTAAACAGTAAATGAATTAGAAGGACAAGCAGTAATGAGTAAGAAACATTGTCTGCCTATTAAGAAATAATAATAAAGAAGGTAAAAAGAAAGAAGAATAACCAGGGGAGGTAAAGGGAATATGAATTTCATTAGTTATCTTTTTAGAGGAAGAAGGATGTATGTTTGAGAGAAAATATTACAGGATGACAAATATGAATAAATACTCAAAAGCAGGTGAAATGTCAAGTAGTATTAATTTTAACACTTTTTGAGTTATCCTAAAAAGCTGTCGTAGAAATATAACTGATTTTTTATATTTAGGAAGGATTCGATGCAGTGGAGAAAATAGAAAATGCCATAATCCCTGAATGAGAAGAACAAATCTATAACACCCTGATGTTTGTTTCACACAAAATATATTAGCATTGAGTAGTAAGAGAACACTTAGGGGAAGAATTAACCTTCAACAGCTGTCATTCTTCTATTAGAACAGTTTTTACAGAGGAGCATAAAGTGGTAAAAAGGGAAACCTGTATTAGATTTCTTTTACAACATTTCTCAGTCTCTAGAGTTCATTCTTTCCTCTGTTTTATATGAGGAATTTGGTATCATTGCTGGTTTTTTGCTTTTCCAGACCGTAAATTTGTATTAGGAGTAGCAGCCTGATGGTTTTTGAAATGTGACTGCTACCTTCCATATTTTGGAAATTCAGCAGGAATGTAGTCAGCTGCCAGTGATCCGTGGGTCTGGGTGCTGAATGCAGAACAGTGGGCGTGGAAGACAGCTTTTGTCCTTCTGATTTGCAACAAAGTAATTTACATGGCTTGAAAATTCCTTTTAGGATAGTATACTAAAGTGTTTTTTCTGTTTATGGTTTCTGTTACACTCAAATATCGAATGCATGTTATCCTTATAAAACCCGGGTAAGTTCCAGTTATTTAAGGTGGAGTTGTACAGATTAAAGGCTAGGTAATGAACAGAGAGAGCAGTTCATAGTAGTTCCATCTGCAAGCTGAGGGCAGTGTTGATTTACAGACAGCAGGTGTCAGCTTTCAGACTCTTGGAACTTTCTGCACTGGTTTATGTAAAGATTCAAGTCTAACTTCTAATTTAGTTTCATTCAAGAAAATTACGCTCGTTTAAGTGAGAGTGTAGATGGAGAAATTTTATTTAAAAGTGGTATCTGTTTTCTTTCTTTTTTCTTTTTTAAACTGGCAAATGCATTGTAAACTTTGTGAAGAAATGTCATTGCAAAAATAGCCTGTAATATGCATGTGGAGAATATATGAAGGATGAGTTAGTTTTCTTGCTCAGAACCCTTAGGTTGCCATTGTAGTTTTACGTGATCCTAGTTGAGAATATCTGGGGATGGGACTTAACACTCACACATACACCCACCCTTACCCTAAACAACAAAAGGAGGAGGAGGTTGTTAAAACTATTTGGAGAAGAAATATCCAGATGAAAAATGGAGTGACAAAAATTTACTGTTGTTGTGTGCTTGTGGGTGTTTTTTTCTAAATCTGCGATTTAACTGCCTATTTTTTATCTAATTAGAAGAACTGGCATATATGGAGAGAGTGACAGCCCTTTCCAGCAACAAGACCTTCCTGTAAACTGAGACTGAACGTAGATCAAATCTCAAGGAGAATTTAAACCAGGATTGCTTCTTCAGTTTAGGGCTTGTGGGAATATGTGACGTGGGATGAAATATGCCAGGATGAGGAAGGAAACACAAAAACAAAATAATCACAAGATACTCTTTCCTCTTGTCATTGAAAAAATACTGATAGACTTTCAAATCCTCTTTTCATGTAATTTGCATGGTATTCGTTCAAGTATTTAATTTTTATTGTCAGATAATTAGGAGATACTCCTCAGCTCCTACACCAATGTATCTTTTTGAAAACTAGGTGTTACTCCTTGGAGGCTTTGAGCCTTCCTGTGGGAAGTTTCCTGGGAGGGAGGAACATGAGAATTAGTAGTAGTGTTAGAGACGCAGAGACTTAGTACAGTTAGTAGAGAGCTATTCGTTATATGTAACAACCTGAATCTGCACTGATGTCTTACATCTTCAGCCTATATTTGGTTTTATAAATCTTCAACTAGTGACTGTTTAAAATGCGGCTTAATTCACTGTCACCTTTTTTTTGGTTTAGTATCTGTTTGTTTGAAAATGTTTGCTGTGTTAAAACTCTGAATGTGCATATTTAATGTGTACAGGAGGGGAGCAGCCAATACCTCTTTGGAATGAACATGATGGTACAACTGATGGCGAAAAACCAAAAATTCTTCTTTACTCATTGAGCCTACAGTTTAAGGTAACCTTATGATGACAAAACAGCAGTCCTAGATACTATTGATGGTTTTTGGATTTTTACCTCAAATCTTAATGAATTAGGAATAATCCGCGTGGAGAAAAAGACCTTGAGTTTGGTTCCTGTAATCTTTTAAGACAGCTTAGTAGCACTGCATTTTGAAAAACTGTTACGTCCTCTTTTTGCTGCACGGTGAAAAGGGGGGTTTGCTGCGTGTTTTGTTTGGGTTTTTTTCCTCCCTTCTCTTTATGTCTCTGAACTAGATCCCAATAATGTTGTACCTTTCTTATTCACTAGGGAATTCAAGTGACAGCTACAACTCCCTCAATGCGAGCTGTGAGATTTGAAACTGGACTGATAGAACTTGAACTCTCAAACAGACTGCAAACCAAAGCAATGCCTGGAAGTAGCAGCTACCTCAAACTGTTTGGGAAATGCCAGGTGGATTTAAATCTGGCACTAGGACAGATTGTTAAACATCAGGTTAGTGTTCATCATCTTTGCATGTGCTCTTCTTCAGAGTGTGGGATTAAAAAAATACATGACTGGGTGGGGGTTTTAGCTTTTTTTTTTTTTTTTTTTGTAATAAAAGTTTAAGCATTCTGCAGCACATAGTTGTGGAAATTTACTTCATCAATATGCCCTCGTATTTTGGTAAATTAGTCATGTAAAATAAACTTTCTCATTTGAGTCAAGAAGGGAAGATGACATTTCAGGAGAATTAGTAAGGCCAGTGTATGTGCATTGAAGATAGAAGGAGTGAAGTATGGGCTCTTCTTTACTTTCCCTTTTTTTTTTTTTTTTTTTTTTTTTTTTTCCCTTCTTCTTTAATTTCTCTCATGCTGTTAATATCTCGGAACTTACTAGCCCTTTGCAACAGTACTGGCCATGCTACTGAGTCCAATTTAAATTTTTTGTTGATAATGCTATTATTTTTAGGGTACATGAATGCAATAATAAGACCAGACAAGACCCAGACTTGTCTAGACCTACATTTTGACCTAGTGTGTCTGTCTTAGTTTGACAGTTGTATCTTGTAGTCTTAAACCCACTGTTAACGTGAAATCACTAATTCTATGATAGAAGAGTATTTTGTGATGCCTAGAAATGAATAAATACCAATCTTAGAACCTATAAATGTACTGTCACAATTGTATATCTGGGTATATAAATAGCTATTTTAGTTACATTTTATAATAAATAAGGAAAAGAACGCTGCAATCAGAATCTGATGTAAGAAAATTTAATATCCTGAAAGGAGCTTTGGCTAGAAGAGAAAAAGGGTAAAGGAGACAGCTTTACTTCTTGTTGTAATTTCACATTTTGTCAAATGCAGTGATTTGCTTTTAAAATTTTTTTCCTGCCCCTGAACTCCTCCCTGCTGCAATCCCTTCCCCCTTCCCAATTTTTGAACGTTTTAAGGTTTATGAAGAAGCTGGCTCAGACTTTCATCAAGTTGCCTATTTCAAAACAAGAATTGGATTAAGAAATGCTCTCCGAGAAGAAATCAGTGGTTCATCAGATAGAGAAGCCGTGCTCATTACTTTGAACAGACCAATTGTTTTTGCTCAGCCTGTGGCCTTTGATAGAGGTATTGAAGAGATAATTGCTACAAATTTGGCTTAATTCTGAGGAAGCTATGTTTTGGTTTTTTCAAGAGGCTTGACTATTCAACATTAGTATATTTCATGTTAAATCAAAATGTCAGGTAGTTGGGAAATGTAGGAGATCTACTGCATGCTGACAGGTTAAAATTCCTCATGTCAAAAATTCCATTTGCTAAGGTGATGAGTTTTCAGATGGTTTGGAGGAAGTTGCTTTTGTAAGTCTTCACAAATGAATAATGCTGAGAACGGCGTCGCCGTCTCTATTTTAACATGCTGACTTTGATGCTAAATGCTTGGCTTTGTCCACCTTGCCCTTTGCAACTGCTCTTCACTACTTCCGAATATATGTGTGTGTCCATCCAGTGTTGAACATACAGTGTCTTAAAGTAATGGAGAAACGGTAAAAATGAAAAAAAAAAAAAAATATTAACTTTATGTAGTGAATGTGCTTTTTTTGGGGGGGGTGGGGGGTATGTGTTGATTTTAATGAAACGTTTCTGTTTTCTTCATAAAGCTGTGCTCTTTTGGCTGAACTACAAGGCTGCATATGACAACTGGAATGAACAGAGAATGGCTTTACATAAAGATATTCATATGGCCACAAAAGAAGTAGTAGATATGCTGCCTGGAATCCAGCAAACCTCTGCACAGGCTTTTGGAACCCTCTTTCTTCAGCTGACTGTCAATGACTTAGGAATTTGCCTGCCCATCACAAACACACCTCAGGTAATCAGAATGTCTAAAGCGATGTGACTGTTGGTAGTCTGTTGAAATACCCAATGTCCACAAATGTAATTTTTTATCACACCAGTGCAAAAGTTATAGCATGCTGATAGTTGCAATAGTGACATTGCTTGTAATAGAAACGGTGTTCTCATTTATAGAAGACCTGGGGTTATGCATGTTTTAGTTCGTATGTGTGTTTTGGGGAAATGTAGTGGATTCTTGTTTACACCGCATATGAGCTCAGCACTTTGGAAAGTCCTTGGAATTGTTTCAAATGGAACGTATTTTCTTGAAAGCTTCCATCACAAATCCCAATTAATCCTTTATTTTTCGTATGATTATAGATAGAAAAACTCTGAAAACTGTTGGCTTTAATGTTATGTTTTGACTCGTTTGTTTAATTAAAACAAGGAATGAGGCTATGAATAACTATGACATATATAGATATATGTTTTCAAACAGTTACTTTTATTTACTCAGATTGGATTAAAGATGTTTAAAATGTAGTCATTGACAAAAAGTGTATCCTTATAGTAGGGGGTAAGGCTAATATGTTACACAGGATGATGTATTGTTTAATGTGCAGTTAACTAGGTTCTGTATTAAAGTAATGCCTACACAGGGCATTGTGCGATGTGTTAACCCAGCTTGTTCTGTAAGGGAACATGCACTGCGTTATGTTTCTGAGCTCTCTTTTGAGTCTTAAGTTTAACGATGCACAGCTCAGTAATGCGTTCTCAGGGTGTGCTTTGTGGCCCTGCAGCTCCTCCTTCGCTGGCTCTACAGTTTGCCGAGTTTCTTGACAGCCAGCGTAGCATGATCCAGCACATTCCCCAATGACATTTAGCTCTGCTCATTGATTCTGTCTTCAGATAGACAGGAGAGTACCTGAATCAGTGGACCTAGCTTTCATGAACATCTCTGTGTTTATTCTCATGTAAGAAACAATTCTGTGCAGACCTGTATTCCCTCTGTTGTGCCTTTCTTAGAAATGACTGCAGTTGTGCCTGTCTCTTCATATATAATGCGAAGGTGTGATCTGCACTTAAGTATAAAATTGAAGATACTACAGTGGAACTGGAACGTTATTAGGATAGGTGATGTTAATGGCTTTGAGAGAAAACCTTGGATTCAGAGACCTTTCCTATGTTGAACTGGGTGTATTCTTAATGGGGAATAATTCCAGAACAGGAATGAATCATTTTAATGATATAGAAGAAAATAGTCGTAATGCATAGAGACATGAAGGAGTAATGAGGCCAGTAACCTAGAAGTTATAATGACATAACATTTTGATTGGGAATCTTCCATCTGGCAGCTATGGACAAAGCAGATGGCATTTTATGTGTTAGAAATTATAGTAAATTATAAAAATTTTTTTTGGCTCACAAAGTCTTAAGCTGTATATAGAATAGCATGTTCACAATACTTATGCTGGATCAAAAGGATTCTAGCATTATAGAACAGAATATGTGGCCTTTTTTGCAGGTAAATAAAATTACAGACCTTTGTATAGAAAGGACTGGAAAACAATCAGCTTGTGTATTTAAGACATGGCATAATTGTAGATATCAAAATAAGCACCACAAAATCATGTAAAAATTAAAGCTACTCTTCATCATTGTTCAATCAATTCATGTGCAGCACTTCTTGGAGAACAGAATCAATCCTGGGCATGTGTTCTGTGGTCGTAGGGTCAAACGGTTCATAGCCTGTGATGATATAGTCCTTGATCATATACGGATTTTCTTTCCTTTTCCAGATAAGCTTGACTCCAGATGCCCTAATATATTTACACTTTAGGTGTTGTATTTAGGAAACGACGATGCAAGACATTGTATGGACAGATGTGATGCTTTTGAAACTTTGTGCGTAGAAGGAAAAAATACAAAGAGATACAAGAAGAGGATTGGTTTTCTAGTGGGGAAAGATAAACAGCATTTAACGCATGTACAATTATCACTTTGACATTGCCATGACCAGTAAATTCTCTCTGTGATTTTATTTTCCAGTCTAACCACACTGCAGATCTTGACACTGGCTCTGCTTTAGTCCTGACTATTGAAAGCACGTTAATCACTGCCTGCTCCTCAGAGTCTTTAGTTAGCAAAGGTCATTTTAAAAACTTCTGTATCCGCTTTGCTGATGGCTTCGAGACAAGTTGGGATGACTGGAAACCAGAAATAAGAGGAGATCTAGTCATGAATGCATGTAAGTGGGTGTGATTTCATACTGGACAGTAGTATTTCAGATATAAATCCACTTCTACCTGTTCCTGTGACTTTTAAAACTGCTCAATTTTCCCCCAAAAAAGATAAAATACTTTGGCCTTTTGAAAGCAAAATAATATGTATCTAAAAGGTTGTATTCCTTTGTGGTTTTCCTTATTAATAACTTTGTTCCTATATGTCTCGTTGTAAGTTCTGTCTGAGAGATGTTGGAAGAGTTGCATGTGTTGCTTTTATGTAATTTCCTAAGATCCTAGAATCTTCACCATAATGAAAGACAGATAAGAAAAAATAATCTATATTAAACTATTAAAAACTTACTGGGATAACTGTGGAATTTTAAATTGATATAAATTTGGATTTTACCAGGTAGATTCTCTTTACTAAAAAAGAAAAGTCAATCAGTGGGAATTAAAACTAAACCTCCTAGCCAACACCACTCATGCTTTAATTGTGGATGGCAAGAGACTGAGGTGGAATTTGGAAGGCCTAAAGCAACTTTCACTGTCTCCCTTACCTGTGTATATGTTTCATATAGGTGTTGTGCCAGATGGTACATACGAAGTATGTTCCAGGACAACAGGACAGGCTGCAGCAGGTAATAAACTTCTTTTAATATATCAAGCCCTATATAAATAAAACATTCATAAAATATGACATTTAAGTCCTCTAACTGTGTTGTAATTTAGTTGGTGGTTTGTTTTTTTCTTTTTGTTTAGTATTTTGTTTTCTTGGTAAAACTCCTCCATGTTTTTATTTGCTTCATCTTTCCAAGCTCTTCCAAGCTCTGAGTCACATCAGCCACACTGGTTTTAGATTTTTACCTGCAGGAAAAGACACGGTGTATGTGTGTTTGTTCCTTGGTTGGAGAATAGTCCTCTCTCAGCAGTGTGGCCCTACTGCTTTCCATCCTAGGGACTGCTAAATCTTCCAGTCCTCCTAATGCTGAGACTTTGCATCCTGAGCCCCCATTCTTCCCTCACCACTTTGAGACAGCTTCTGTTCTTCCCAAACTCCCTCTCTTCCTGGTCTACCCTACTGAGTTGTTTGGACATTCTCCAGAGGGCTTGGAAATACCTGGCATACTCTGTCTTGGCCATCATACTTGCTGCTTGCTTCATCTTGTCTCTCTGTCCAAACGCTGCACCTGCAGTGTCTCATGTCCCTGTAGTTTCACTCATTGTCCCCTGCTTGCTTTTTTGTGCTGAGGAGACATGGAAATGAAATGCATGCTGCAGCTATTGAAAATTGTCCTCACGTGGAATTGTGAATGGTGAAAACCATGATGAATCCATGTAGAAGGAGAAACAGTATCTTGTGTAGTTCTGCTTAAAACAGGTTCTGTATTTTGATGCTGAAAGGTGGAACTCAGAAAAATCCTGGGAAGACAGGGTATTCAGCAGGCACATTACACATAAATTGTAACATCTTCCAGCATCCAAGACTTGAAACTGTAAACAGGCTCAGCAGTTTTACATGCAGATAGACATCCTTTAGGTTTCTCACTGTTAGAAAACCTGTTCTGGAATAGTATGCTTGGCTGCAATTCTAAGAGCTGAAGTTTGAGATGCTCTTTCCTGGTCATCAGCTTGGCTAAAGGGAATATATTTTCATTAGGTTTGTCCATGTACATCACTTGTTAAAGAAATACTGACTCCATAGCTGTGAAGTACTTCCAGCAAGCATTTCAGTTGTAGAGTATGTTTTCCTCAGAGTGGGCAGGAAAGACAGTTCTTTGTAACTGATAAACACTGTCTTGGCTAACTAGGACGTAACTCAGTATACACTAAGAGGTAAAACAGTTAAACTTTTTTTGTTTGTTTGTTGATACAGAAAGTAGTAGTGCTGGGACCTGGACGCTGAATGTGTTATGGAAGATGTGTGGTATAGATGTCCACATGGATCCAAACATTGGGAAAAGATTGAATGCTTTGGGCAACACTCTCACAACGTTGACAGGAGAAGAAGACATTGATGATATCGCTGACCTCAACTCTGTAAACATAGCTGACCTCTCAGATGAGGATGAAGTTGACACTATGTCTCCTACTATACATGCAGTAAGTGAATCAACCAAAATAAGTGCTGCTAATCGGAAAAAGTATGACAAAGTCTTCAGTCAAATAGAAAGATCTTAGCTTGAGTTAAGTTCAGCCTGCTGTTCCTTATGGCTCATATAACTCTTGTTGCAAATCAGAAAAGCTTGTGTGTTAGTTTTCTAACCTCATGCCTCAAAGGCAAGAAATCACAGATTGTATTTGTACTGGTGCTATGTGGAAATATCAATCTAGATTTGAAAATATGAAGACACAATACCTAACTTAAGGTGCCTTAACCGGAAAAGCTGTTGCTGTACATGGATTTTTCTTAACAGGAGAAAGAGTAAGTTACTGACATGAGCAAATGAAAAAAATTCTTTTTTGGTACTTCTACCTGCTATGCTGCTGACCTTGCGGTTTGGTTTCACATAACAACATTTTAACAGTGTTCTTTAATGGCTATCTTAAATGTCTCTTGCCTGCCAACAGTGAAAACGTTATCCCAGAACACTAATGTTCCTGTTTGTTGTTTAGAAATCAGGTGGAGGCTCATTATGTGGAGATGTGCGCAAGCTAACATTTGGGCAGCGGATTGTAAATCACCTCCTGGGTTTGAGCCCCCCAAACCATCGATACTCTGTTCCTGTAGAATATCTATTGGGGTCAGCAAGGTGTGATTCTCTCCAGTCTAGCAGATCACATATGAAAGCAGGCAGATCCTGCTCGTGGGGACATGTATGTAGTAGTTACAGTGTGTCTGATTGAATGATGGGTTTTGGATCACTGGAAAAAAAATCCAATCAGCTGCCTTTTGAGATGAAACTGATTCTTTTGCATGCACTAGTCCAAATTTTACGGTGTGAAATTCTCTTTGCCTGTTGTTTAATTATGCTAATGCCCAATTTTTGATGAGGGCATTAATTAAATGTTTATTTTAAATAGGAGATTGTTGATCACCGACGGCAGGGAGTTTCTAGTATCCAAACTGGAGAACAACGAGGAAGAAAATATGTGAAACGTTTAGTTGATATTCGAGAACTCAATGAGCAAGCTAAAGTTATTGATGACTTAAAGTAAGTTGAGTTTTGCTTTAACTTGCACAAAGTTTGGGAATAAAAAACTGCAGCTGACTTTCTTTTCTTATCACACATGTTTTGTGGCATCGTGATGGTCAAGTGGAAATTGTTCTATTTATTGAAAAATAAAAAATTGTTGTTTTGGATTCCATAAGGAAAAAATATACATGCAAGTAGTCTCTCAAATTTCTCAACTTCTTCCCCAAGTGTTTAATTAGTCTATACTTTTTCTGGTTCTGAATCACAATGGCTGATTATAATCAGTTTCCTATTGATTCAAAATTATAGTTCCATCTTGATTTATTATCATGGTGATTAACAAAATATATTACTTTGTGACTGTAATAACCTTAGTCTTTGTCACTGGAAGAAGAAAAAAATATTTAAATTGAGTATTTTTGCATCTCGTAGGTGATATTTTAAAATTAAATCTCATATGCTGTACTTGAGAAAACCCCGAAGAAAGAATTCTTTCCAATTTCATACATTTCATCTGAACTTCTGTGAATTTTATGAATAATTTTTCACAGTCGTGGTTTGTTGGGTTTTGTGGGTTTGGTTGGGGTTTTCTTCTCCCCCCTTCCCTAAGACAGACTTACTATAAATGGATATGTCTGGGATGGGAGGGCAGAGCTTGGTAACGATGTGTTAAATAAAACAGAAGCTTTGGACTGTTACAGCAGGAGGATTTTTCTTCATCCTGCTGTGGATTCTCAGATTTGTCAATCACGTTTGTTTTTAGAGAGCTGTTGTGATTGAAAGTATAGAAGGTCCTTGATCTGGTTGTTACAGCTAGGGCTTTTTGAATCAAGTTTGTTGCTGCATAGCCTTTCTTATTCTCCACCTCATTTAGCATCATGCTAGCACTGTTGTTTGGGGGTCTCCCTGCATGCTAGTTTGTTCTGCATCCTCATTCTGCTTTGCAAAGTCACCTGGAGACAGAAACCTTAAAAATCAGAGAGTCCTCAGAATATTACACCGGACAAAAAGTTGTGTCATGAAACAAAATAAATCTCCTGCAGCTATATTTGGCACTGGTCATAAGTAACTACTGCAAAAAAATTAGAACATGGGATCATTCCGGGGGAAAGCGGAGTATCACTGCAACACAGATTTTGAAGTGGTGAAAATAATATCACCTATTTGTAAGATAACTCAACCATGATTTATCCCCAGAAAATTAGGTGCAAGTGAAGGAACTATAAATCAAGAAATTCAGCGCTATCAGCAGCTGGAGTCGGTGGCTGTGAATGATATCCGCCGGGATGTTCGTAAAAAGCTACGCAGGTCCAGTATGAGGGTGAGCAGTATTAAGTTACATTAAAAATATGATAGTGCTTGCGTTGCATCTTTCTTCTCTGCATGTTGATTAAAGCAAAGATGTTAGTAATGGGAAAAAGGAGGTTAAGAATATCAAATTGTTCAGCAACCCCTGTACCTTTAGGAGGGAGCGGGGAAAGGTTTTTCTCCTTTGTAATGATGGTGATAGGAAAACTGAAATGTCACAGATAATGTAATGTAAGTGGGGGTTTTTTGCGCACTCAGAAGAAATAGTCGGAAAATGTGTATTTGAAGATGTCGTTTAATCTTTCTCTCAGCAGATTTTAAAATGATTCCTTATTGGGGTGATGAATGCAGATGCAGAGGCAAGCATGTTAACTGCCTGGGCTAATGACAGATGCCTATTATGTTCTACTTGGCATGTGTGCTTTCTATAATCGTGTTCTATATATAAACAGTGTATTTGCAAAGTTAGATGATACAAAACCAAGCTACTAAGCATAGACACTAGTAGAAACTAGACAAAAAACCAAGCGGTGTTGCTGATAATCCACAAATGCGTGGCTGTTGTCCCAGACCCTGGTAACAAACTTGGCAAAACGTTATTTTCAGTGTGTCCTAGTGCAGGAGCTCCAAGTATGATGCTTCATTAATAAGAAAAGATCTTCCAAACAGTAATCTGCTTGCAGCTGTATCTCAGGTGCTCTCGTTTTAGTTCATGTTCTTCTGTTGCTATAGTGGTAGTTTGGAAGGATGTTTGCCAAAGCACTTGGATTATTAGCTTTGGGGTATACTTTTCCCCTGGCCACAGGGTATTGCCAATTTCAGCAAGTATGAAAAGTGAACGTATATCTAGAGGCAAGATGAAGATGGTGGCAAATGCTGATAAGAGATGCATTTTAGCTATTACAGAACAAAAAAAATCTTTTCTTCTTTACTGGCACACCTGTGTAAAATAGTATTTTAGCTTGCCAGAGTTCTTCTCTGTGTTGTCAGTTGTGTTTTAAATATTACTTTTTTTTTTAGGCTGCCTCCTTGAAAGACAAATGGGGTCTTAGCTACAAACCCAGCTATAGCCGATCTAAGAGTATTTCGGCATCAGGAAGACCACCTTTGAAGAGAATGGACAGAACAAGGTAAGCTTCTGGTAGTTTGAGGTCTGTGATAGCAACAATAGCATAGATAAGAGGAAACTTCGGACTTTGGCCATAAGAGCCCTTTTACTATAGGCAACGGCTGTAGGTGGTGGAACTGGATAGGAGGAGGTCATTCTGGAAGACAGGCATGTTCTAAAAAGCAACTTTTCATCTTGTTTTGAAACTCCTTTCTTGACAGACTTGGTAGTATGTTAAATGAGAAGTTTCCATTTCAACAACTTAATGTTAACCCTTTCTACAGAATCCTGCTTTCAAGACATATACTGAAGAAATGTGTGTAAGGAAAAATAGCATAGTGTAATCATATCGATTTTTACACTTAATTTACAGTCATCTGCCTGTTGTAATGAGAAGAAAAGGAGATTCTTTTCACCTGTATAATATGTATTGTTTTGTTTAATCATCTAATGGCTGCTGAGCAAACTGTAGTTGTATAATGATGCCTCCAAGTGAAGTATTTGCTTCTGTTTCAGAGTATGTGTGTTTAAGTCTGTTGCTCTTACAGAGCCAGCTGAAGCATTCAAAGTTTGAAAATAAAAATGTGCTGCATTATTGTGAATTACATATAAAAGATTTGAAAATTAAAAAGATGGAGAGGAGTGTTAGAATTCTTTGGATTATTTTTTTTTCTGTAAGAATAGAAATTCTTAATAGAAATTTGCTTCAAATTTAGATATTTCTGTCAAAGTGAGTGGAAATTTCTAAGTCCAGATGTGAAAATACCGAACAGCAGCTATTCCATTGTAAAACCCGCATTAGAAGTACTCTAAAGTGAATTTTTCAAGGTATCATTGAAAAGGAATATTTTTTCTGAATTAATTAGCATTCTTGATAGTTAAAGCAGAGCAGGTGTTGAAGTCATGAAGATTCTAGTTCAAGATCTGTCAGATGAAAACCACTTTCATTTTACCTTTTCACAAGGTTATCTGAAGAGAAGCAGAAATTGTGTATGGGAAGGATAACAGGGCTTTTCTGCTTTTCTGTTGCTCTATAAGAAAGAAGTTCTGAAAAACTTTAATGACTACTTTGGTTGTGAAGGAAAAGTAGTATGCATATACTGCAAGACCAAATCATTTTAGTTGCACCAGAGAATACGTGATCTGCCCCCTTGCTTTGGTCCCACATGGCTGACCACAAATATCTTGGTTTTTTATAATTTATGTGTGTTCACTCAGGACTGACAAACTTGGATAAAGAAACAAATAGAGGCTGGCTAGCAATGGACTACTGGCCCAGCAATGTGTGGCTTCCTTCTCTTTCCTTCCTCCCCCTCCCTTTGCCTTTCCATGAACCCTAAGTGCTTCAATTATGATTTTATACTTTCTTCCATAACAAGATCCTAAGTCTTGACTGTACTTTCGTATTGCCTTATATCTGTGCAGTTAAACATTTTGCATGAACCTCAAACCCTGTAGTAAAACTCAACAAGCTGTTGTGTTTTGGTTTTGCTTACAGCTCTCGACTAGGAGACAGTGAAGACCTCCCGGATATCCGTGTAGATGCTGCATCTCCTGGGCCAAGAGTAACTTTCAACATACAAGATTCTGTAAGAATTACTTTATATGCCATATAATGGTATTTGCTGTGCCGTTTGGTCTGAAGTTCATGAGATAGGTACACCTAGGCAGACTTGGATTGCTTCTATGTTTTTGTGTGTCTCTTTCTGTTTGTGTGCCTCAAATTATTCGTGTGGGTTTGGAAGACAGATTTGTTTTGATAGAAGACAGAAGTGGTTTGGTTTCTTAACACAGAAATTAATTGAAGCATTAGAGAAAATATTTGAGATTATTTTTTTTTTAGACTGACGTAGTAATACAGTTGTTTAGGAGTTTTTATCAGAAGCATGCAAAAAATCAGTATTTTTTGTGTTTGAACTTCTTTAGAATTTTGGAAATGGGTATTAGTTTGCTGTAGCCCTACGAGTATATCCTTATGTGTGTTTCAAATGGATTGTTGAATTACTGGTTTTGGTGGTTGTTATGTTTTCTTATTTTTTAAAATGCTCCTATCATGTTGTTCTTGCATGGCTGAGATAATTGTAATTGTTTTAATTTTTTTTTTTTCTACTTCTAATTAAGTTGAATAAAACAGCTTTGGGGATTGCACAACAATCCAGCTGTCCAGGGGAAGGGTATTTTCAGGTATTTCTGAGAAGAAACAAGTATTCTTTGCCAGAGAACTAACTTATTTCACAGGGAACTGCTTTTCAATGTTTTCATCTCTTTTGCGCTTAGCTAAACAGAATGTATATAAAATTTGAAAATATTTAGATTTAAATTTGTAAAGCAAGCAGAAGAACATGAATGTTGATAAACTTTCCAGAGTGTTTCTACACCCTTATGTAGACTTAAAACTTGCTACCTTTTGTAAAATAAATTATTGGAATTTTGTTTGTATATTTATGAAGACTGGTCGAGGCTGATGTAAAGTGATGTAAGTCTAGCCTTGACATGTGCTTTAGAAGAGGATTTTAGTATGTGTGCCTTCACCTGTTACATTGTGTTCCAAGGCTGCAGGCATCAACACCAGTACAAAATAATTGCTAGGTGGGAAGGCATCTTCTCACTTTTTATTTCTGTTGGAATTCCTTTATTTAATGCAGATTAAGACATTTTCAAATAATCGTGAGTAGGGAATGTGCCAAAATACCCAGAGAACAAATGGTGGAGTTTAACCGCTTTAAAAAAACGTGTTTAGCGAACATAGTACAGGTTATGGGTTTTTTTTTTTTTAAAAAAAATCAGCCAAACCCAAAAACCAAACCAATAAAAGCAAATCTAAACATAAACCAAACAAAGAAACAGAAAAACAAACTCAAGAGACAGTAAAGTACTTTTTCTCCCTTCCAACTCATGCTCCCAGGAAATAAGTTCCTGTTCCTGAGAGAGAGGGAAATGAAACATAGAAATGTGCTTTGCACATTTAAATATGTTCACACTTAAAAGCTATTCTGCCTTTTGTTGTTGTCATATATAAGCCAACTTAGCTTCAGTTCTATTGGCATAGCAAAGCGCTATCAAACAAGGTATTCAATGTTGAATATTTTTTTAAAAAAAGAAAATCTTTCTGACATTATAATGCCAGTTCTTCAGCAGAGCTCCAACTCAAACGTGCAGACGGTGTAACTCTATAGTAACACCGTGTAGGTAGTGCTGGTGTTAAATTAACACTTCTAGATGGTTTTTCACAGGCATTTTAAGAAGTTAAGTGTTTGAAAATTGCTTGTGTGGTGCTTGTGGCGTGTTTTACGTGAGAAACAGGAGGCCTCTTTTGGAGACTGGGCCCAAAGCTCATTTTGTGTTAAAGCACATGTGCCCTGTGCGCAGCCCTGAGCTGCAGCCCGGTGCCGTACATTCTGCGTTAGCATCCTGCATGCACACCTCACTAACGTCTCTGCGTGCCTTACCCCCTCTGCAAGGGTCCTGATGATTTTTTTGCTGTCTTTTGTTCTTTTCCTTAAAAATATTCTGAAATTAAATGTTTCCATTCCATCTGATTGTATGAATTGGTCAGAGCACGACACATATTTAGCTAACAGGCTGAGCTCAATCACTAGGCAATGGCAAATGTCTCCCCACCAAGCTTTCGTTTCTTTCTTTTTCATAATCCGTCTGGCAAGTTCTACTTCTGCTGTCTCTGTATCATGAGGAACTTAGGAGTGAGTTTCTCATAGCACTCTTGCTTCTTTTATTTCCAGAGCTATCTAATGCATTCTCGATGGAAGTATCTGTGGAAATTTAATAACTTTTTGTCTTTTTATAATCAGTTTCCAGAGGAGACAGAAATGGACCTTTTGTCTGTAACTATTGATGGTCCCTCCCATTACTCATCTACTAGTGAAGGCTCATGCTCGGTATTTGGTTCACCCAAAACTCCAGTAGTCTTCTCACCCGGCATTCCCTTCCAGCCTGAAGAAGGACGCCGGGATGACAGCTTGTCATCAAGCAGTGAGGACTCTGAGAAGGAGGATGACCATGAAAGAGAGAGGACATACTTTTATAGGAAACCACCGTAAGTAATGGCCCTGAGAAAGAACAGAGACGTTTAGAAAAATCACTTGAAATGCTGACTTTAAAGCTGCAAAGTCTGTTGCTGGTGAAGGACTGAGTTTTGCCTGAAGTGGCTCTGTGGGAGGCAGAGGTGGTTGTGTTTGGCAAAGGTGACTGTGCAGGAAGGAGGAGAATCTCATTGGAAAAGGAGGTGACTGTTAGAAATTTCATGGCTTGGAGCAGAATAAAAGAACTTGGGAATTGAGTTTTTTGAAGCACAGGGCAGGTTTTAGTGGGACCATATGACAGATTTGTCAAATACAGCATAACTTTTATCCAGTGATCATACTTCCACAAAGTGCATGTAATAATGTAAATATTTAAAAATATGGAAATTATTGTATATATCTTTTCACTCCTTTTCTTGATTGAGAATTTAAGAAAGTCTTAGTTCTTTGTGGTACCCTATACTAAGAAAGGATACGTGGTAATGTGTTAATGGGAGATGGATCACATGCTGTGTGTCAGATAAGGCCTTTTCGGGAAAAAGTTCTTAAACAATGACATCCTGAGTGTGGAGGTAGTCTAAGAAGACCTCCTGCCACCTGTTCAGGTCAATGTCAAGCTGATACCTGACCCACAATTGTGCCTGTGCAGGGGTACCTCCCGCAAGAAAGCCACAGGCTTTGCTGCTGTCCACCAGCTGTTCACTGAGCACTGGCCCACGACGCCCAGCAACAGAAGTATGACCGGCACCACCACGGAGAGAAACATTGACTTTGAACTTGATATCAGGGTTGAAATTGATTGTGGAAAATGTGTGCTGCACCCGACAATGCTTCAGCAAGAACATGATGACATTAGCTTACGCAGGTAAGGAAAGTGTTACTTGGTTGCCTTATGACGAATGGGGTGTGAGTACTTTTATTCTGCTTTGGTTGTTAAGGCCATAGAGTATTTCCATCACTTAAGTTATGGTTATATGCACAATAATTAATGATTTAAGCACTGACCCATTTGAAAAGCATAGAAGATGTATGTGTTAGTGTGTTACCATCACTTTATTCGTAGTAATGACCGCTACTTCATAGCATCACTGTAAGTGGCAGTTGTTACGGCCAGGTGGGGAGTTGCATTTGTTTGGCAAAAGTCAGCATATGCCTCTCTTCTGGTTTTACTTTTCAGATCATGCTTTATCTCTCATAAACAATGTTAGGCTTTCAGAGCACTGGGATGATTATTTTTTTTTCAGCTTCCAAAGAAGTAACTTTACAACTTAGTGAAACCATATAATGGTTTGACTAACAGTGGGGACTAATGTGTTTTCTCATCATCTTTGAGGGCTCCCATTATTTTCTGAGTGTAAAAGCATGCTCATATTCCATGTCTTTCTTAACAAAATGCTTTTAAAAATATTATTTTTATCTGAGGCAATAGAAGTGCTTTACTTCTGATCTTAATGAGGTTTGATATCGTCCTCAGTTTTTAAATTCTCCTTTTTTCATGTGTACATGATTTGGGATCTAATGGCAGCTTTACATTTACAAGTGAATTTGAAGAAACTTATTTTTCAACAAAAATAATTCTTAATAAGTATAGTATAAGGAAATGAGATTTACCTTTTTTAACTCTAATTGTAAGAAATAGAAACAAATGAGAAATACTTTTTCTTACTGAGAAGTATACGTAGGAGATTTGTAATTAGCCAGCAATTTGGTTTCTGTCTTTCCAAGACACGCTTTTCTGAGAATTGATACAGAAGGAAAAAGAATCTCTCAAGAATTTATATGAAGACAGGCCTTACAGCACAGAAGGAAAACTAGTGTTTTCTGCATTTTGAAGAGTTTTCACAGATCACATTGGGTAACGTAGATGACTGCAAGAGTACAGAGTGTTGGAGGGTGTTTCTCTAATGACATAACAATAATTTTGTAGATTTTACTGCCTGAAATAATCACATAATGAAAATGGCAGAGTGGACAGACAGGAAGGGTGTAGAGGTCACAGAAAGTAAAGCAGAGGTTGAAATGCTTCTTTACACAGTTGATACTACAAATTTGTTTTAGACATCTCTAGGTTTTTTAATACTAGAAAATACACTCTTATTAATATGAGTATGAAGCTTTCTTTAATAACTTGCAGTGTATTTATTTTAGGAGCTATGATCGAAGTTCCAGAAGTTTGGATCAAGAGTCTCCTTCAAAAAAGAAGAAATTTCAAACTAATTATGCATCTACTTCTCACTTACTTGCTGGCAAGAAAGTGCCATCATCTCTACAGACAAAATCTAGTGATGTGGAGACAACAGTGTTTTATATTCCTGGGGTGGATGTAAAGGTAAAAGGAGTGTATACCTCAGCAGGGAAGTGCTTGCTCTTTCTCTCTGCTCAAATGTGATTTCAAAGCAAATACATGGTTACAGTATGCACAAGTTCATATATATATACACAGAGCAGCTGGGCAAAATCTTTTTTCAGTTATGTAGGTACTGCTAAAATAGGAATAATGATTTCTGGAACAGTACACTGAAAACTCATAGACACTTTTATGATTGTTTTCTTGGGGGTGAACCCAAAATCTTGTATGTATGATCAAAAATAAAGCTATGTCAAATGACACTCCATAACAAACAGTGTATGTGATATGTTATAATGAGAAGAAATCTGTACCATTAATGTTTTGGTGTCTAAAATTAGACAGCTGTTTTGGCTTGTTTTCTTCTCTGACAGGTAATTTGTATTTTATGCCCTTTTTAAATAAAGGAAGGTCTGTTCACTCTCAGTAATTCATGGGAAGGGCAGCATAGCAGTTGGCCCACTAACAGATAGAGCTCTCTTGCTGTGTCTTCCACATTGCTTATTATAGCAGTCAGAATCTTGGTATAAAAAGCATTTTTTTAAGACCGTGTTCTCTCAAACACCATCAGACTGTACACTCTTGGGGTTTTTTAATTGTTGTTTCTATATCCTAGTGAGAAAGGGTCTCAACAGAAATGTTCTTGTATTTGGTGATTTGAAATCACAGTAAGTATGAAAAGGAAAAATAGGTCACTGCTGCACAGAACCTTCATGCAGTTCAGTTGAGGCAATGCCATAAATCAAGTGCTTTTCACTTGAAGCAGCCTGGCTTTTCTAGTAATATGATGTGGAAGGACTATATGTGTCCATTTTCTAGTTTTCTGGGCTATCTTCAGGGAAAATAGTTATGTCTCAGGTCCTGCCCATCACCTTTTGTCAAATTCAGGAATAACTATACATTCTCTACAGCTTTTGTTATGTTCTGTGTTTTTGTTGATAGTGTATTATGCACGTAGAGGAGGTGTGAACTCTTGGAATATTTTATTATTTTTATTCGTTATGCAACTTTCTGTATGCTGGTGTTTAGTAGTGGAATAGTTCCACCGTGCAGTAAGACAGAAAGCAAGCTCTGCAGGCAGGAGCAAACAGTTGGCAGCTCAGGATGTGTACAACATAACAGAGTGGAGGAACAAGCTTTAGGCATTGTTTCTAAATAGTTTATTTCTTTTGTTTCTCTGTTTTCTTGATATTTTTTTTCATAGTGTATTAATTTATCTTTTTTTTTTCTTTTTTGCACAAAGATTTATGTGTACCAGCTATTTCTGTAGGTCATAGTTGGGAATGTAACATATCTTAACAAGGTATTTTTATAAATAATGGGGAAAAAATTATTTTGAAGGGAAGGAATGATGCCAAACTGCTGTATAGAAATTGAGCTACTTGTATGAATTAAATTGATCTTTCTTTGTTTTCCAGTTGCACTACAACTCTAAGACTTTAAAGACTGAATCGCCAAATACTTCTCGAGGATCCTCTTTGCCAAGAACCCTTTCCAAAGAGTCCAAGCTGTATGGTATGAAAGATACTGCCACCTCTCCTCCTTTATCTAGCACTATCCACAGCAAGACTAACACCTTACTTCCTCCCCAACCCCCACCCATCCCATCAGGTACTTATGGACAATAACCTTCTAAAACTGTCATGGATTTGTAGCTTTGCTTCATGTAATCTACTAGCTTTAGATCTGTCTGCACGTTACCTGAAGCACTGTATTTATCAAGTCTTAACTTTGGCTGCAGAAACCCAATGCCAGAAGGGTGTGAATGCATTTTTAGAAATCACTTGCCAAACCAGTTTCCCTAAGATTTCTGTTGCAGTCACCATATCCCAGTGATGGGCTGTCACTGCCTTCTCCCTGTGTCATTTAATGAAGTAATGCTTATTACTGGAAAGTGAAGTTTAAGTATCTGTATAAAAAGTGAATGCTGACTGCTTTATTCCTTGTAATCCAAGAAAAAAAAAATCATCAGATGAATCCTTGTTTCCATGCATTACACTATTCAAAGAATACTTTCAGCTTTTAAGTGCCTTCTGCTGCACAAGTAATAAGTAAATTATTGCTTTGTGGAACCTGGTTATTTCTTGTGGTACTTCAGCAGCCATTTTTACATATTTGAATTAATCAAAATACCAGACTAGTGTCCTCAGCTGTTGCAGGCCCTTAAATAGCCATGATTTGGAGTAACGTGAGTTAAAATACTTAAAGTTTTGGTTTATCTCCAATGCTTCCTGTTTTCAAGCAGGAGTCCATTGTTACGTCATGTCAGATCTAGAGGTATGTAGATTGCACCTCCAGCTTTTGAGACATTCACTCTTCTCTCCTTCTGTATTTGAATATCACTTCAAAAACAAAGCCAAATTTTTGTCAAAACTTGATGAGCGGACAAAATTAGTAACTGAAGAAAGTTGTGTGTGTTTGGGGTTTTTTGGTTGTGGTTTGTTTTGGGTTTGTTTTTTTTTTGCAAAACCAATGGAGATGCTGGGAGAGAACAGTGAGATGGGGACACCTTCCTCAATTATCCATGCTATTGAACCATTAGCTCTTACTCCTTTAAGTGTTCGTTCTCTTTATGATTACCGAACCTTGTGTAATCTTCATTTATACCACTTTTCTTCAGTTTTGTTCTGTATTTTCCTATCCCCTTTCTAATCTTTGCCTTTTAATTTTTACCACATTGTGCCCAGTTACTGGGTCTGTTTTTTCTGTCTGTAAGCTCTACATTTGGTGAGGGGCTTACGGAAATTGCACTGGTATGATGGTGTAAGTGTCTCCCAAAACTAAGGATTGCCATTACTGTGTCTCTTTATGCATTGTATTTTTAGAAATATTTATTAGTTCCGAATTGTTTCAAAACACAGGTATTGTTATTGATACTACTTTTTAAATACTAATTTCCCTCTGGAATGGAAAGCACCTTGTCTTATTGTCTTTGGTGTCCAGTAAGAGCAAGATAGGACAATCTGGTCAGAAGCACTAGACAGAATAGTTTGCATAGAATGAAAAGTGAGTGCTGGTGGGTTTTTTTGGCAAATGAAAGGATTTTTAAGCTCTGTTTTAGTTGTTTAGCTAAAGTTTACATTTTTCTTGAAGAATTAAAAATCAGTATCTTCATTTATCTCTGTTCTTTCTAATAGCTGTGTTTCATAGAGACAGTAATTGAGCTGGTATTAATCCCTTCTGTGCATATTTGTGTTTTGATGAGCATGGATCCAAGTGCTAGCCTCTTCCACAGGTTTGGAAGACAACAGTCTTTTTATTTAGTTTATACTTAGGCTAGCTCCAAGCTTTTAAAAACTCTGGTTTAGAATCTTTAGTTATTCTTTGCATAAACATAGCAGGACTGGTCGCTTACGGTTTTAATCTTTGATGTATTTTCTCAGTTTAAGCTGACATTCTTCTCAGGTTCATGTATTTGTTTTTCCTAATTCCACTTGCATTTCCAGGCACCTGTGGTTACTTTGCATTGTGTATTTGGAGAAGAATTGTGTGTGTATCTGATTTCAGTATGCTTTTTTTTAAAAAGCAAAATGGTGACAATGACATAAGAGTAATTGGACAAGAACACACGCAAGGGAATTACAAGCAAGAGTGACAGACCAACATTTGGTTTTGCACAGTTTCCTTAGTGAAAACTTACAGCTTAATTTTTTCTAACCGATCTGATTTACGCCTTTTCAGATGATGAGACAGAGAATGAGAGGAAACAGCTGTTAGTTATGAAGTATCTTCTAATGTCTATCAGCTACTGTTGAGTGGTATTACATTAGACAAATCTATCTTTTGAATGTTGCAGCCAAAGGGAAAGGAAGTGGTGGAGTGAAAACTGCTAAACTGTATGCATGGGTTGCGCTCCAGTCGTTGCCGGAGGAAATGGTGATTAGCCCATGCTTACTGGACTTCCTAGAGAAAGCTCTTGAAACCATTCCAATTACACCCATTGAAAGGAATTACACAGGTAAGTTGCATTTTGTATTCTAGTACTCTACGCTTTTTCTTGTTCTGTCTTCTAGTGGCATTGAGCTGCTCTTCCCTTTAAATTCACTTTCTAATGAGTTCTTGTACTTGTTAAAAGCTGTTAGTTCACAGGATGAAGACATGGGACAATTTGATATACAAGATCCCTTAGAAGAGTCTACAACGTCATTAGTATCGTCCTCGACATCAGCATATTCATCCTTCCCTGTAGATGTGGTGGTTTATGTACGAGTTCAGGTGAGCATTTTAACTCAACATTCAGTATAGGAAGTAATTTCAGTCACAGTCTTTGAGACAATCCGTGCTTCTAAGTGTGCTTTTTTAAAAATAAAAAAATATTTTCAAGTGACTTTTCTGAGATACTGATGTCTAGTGTGATGGTAAAGGAGTTTTGCAGCGGAAGTTCTGACGTAGTTTAGTCCTGTGGAGACCAAAGAAATGAACTGTTTTGAGAAGTCACAAAAGCTCTGAGGATTTTTAATCATTATTTCTGCCTTGTCTTTTTTGGATTTTTGTAAAAAATATCTTTCATAACAAGTATTTCTATCCATTGTTTATAGGTACCATTACAAACCAAAATTAATAATTAAAGCTCTTCTCAATTTATATGGAAAATGTAGGAATGTACAGTTATCATCTACAAGGCGTTATTCATACTGCTTAATATGTGATGTTTCTGGGCTTTTTATGCGTGTAAGAGAGATAAGTGCTACCACAGAGTGATTCAGAGTACTTGAGCTTGACCTGAATGTTGCTACTACATTTTTCCACTTTGCCTAAACAAATTTTTTTCCTTGATTGTGTTCCCAAATTGAACAATGTGTTCTAACTTGCTTTTTTTAATTTCTTTTTTTGTATGCCTGTGAAAATTAACCACTACAATCTGTAGCCTTTCTCAGCTTTTACTTGCAGGCTCATCTAGCTATGTATTGACTTGAGAGGAGAAAGAGAGGGGGATGTACACATCCTCTTCTGCGTCCAGGCTTCCTGTGTCTTAAGTTTTCCTAAAACTGGTCCAAATAATAGCTCTGGTGTTGGAGGGATTGCCTGAAATGAGTGTGTCTGTATCAACCTGTATACAGTTACGTTACTAATTCTAAAACCAGTGTGAAAAGACTTCAACTTGCTTAGATTTAAAAAATAAATACATAGCACTTTATATGTTAAATTTGGGATGTTTTTAGTATTTCATATTCGTTCATTGAATGCTTTATTTTCTTTCTGTCTTTCAGCCTTCTCAAATCAAGTTCAGTTGCTTACCAGTATCAAGAGTTGAATGTATGCTGAAGCTGCCTTCCCTGGATCTGGTCTTCTCTTCAAACCGAGGAGAACTGGAAACATTAGGCACAACGTACCCATCAGAAAATACGTCAGTTGCTGGCAGTACTTCACAGAGTGGCTCAAAGAATTCAGTTAGTAAATCTGGAGGACCAGGTAATACGTATATGAATGCTGACACTATATACAGCTTGTAGCATAAATAAAAAGGAATGTTCTGTTGTCTAAAATTACAGGAGAAGTTAAGCTTTTCCATGCCTTAAGGCTAGGCATTTACGTATTAGTGAGTTCAGTGGGATTTCTTCATGATGTATTAGCTTCCCGTAAAAGCTTGTGTAGGTAGAGTATATTGGAGTTTTTCTTGCATCGGTTAAGCAAGTTCAGGTATCTCTTGCAAAAGGCTAGCATCGATACGTAGACTATTTAAGCCACATTGCTGCTACAAGGGCATAATTTGATGTGCATTTGGTCTGTTTAATATTGCTGTTAACAGTCAGTGTTCTTTCACGTTTGAAATTTTTTTTGTACTGAAGCTAACTTTTGCCAAAAAAAATGTGACCTCAGGTTCGTCACCTGGACTCGGCAGCCCCCTTGGCAGAACGCGGCACAGCAGCAGCCAGTCAGACTTAACTACTTCAAGTAGCAGCTCCTCAGGCCTCAGCTTTACCGCCTGCATGTCTGACTTTTCCCTTTACGTGTTCCATCCGTATGGAGCTGGAAAACAGAAATCTGCCGTTACTGTTCTCACCCCTGGGTCAGGAGCCTTAGGTACAGAACAAGTTTTTGTTTGGTTTAATGAACATTGTTTAAGTTTGGCATGGCTTTCTGAGCTGAAGATTTGAAAAGGTCATGGAAGATTAAACTTTCTCCTTTCTGTTTCTAGGCAATGTGGATGAGGAGCCAACTTCGGTCACTGGCCGGAAGGATTCTTTAAGCATTAACCTTGAGTTTGTGAAAGTCAGCCTGTCACGAATAAGGCGTTCAGGAGGTTCTTCCTTTTTTGAGAGTCAGTCTGCAAGCAAAGCTACCAGCAAGATAGATACTACATTGATAAACATATCTGGTAAGTGCTTGTTTCCTTTTAATCCCATCTATTCAGGTAATTACAGAACTGCTGTTCCAGTGATTGTCTTTACTCTCAGCACTTCTGTAGATGTGTGAGAGCCATCTACTTGTACCACGTAGTAAAGGTTTTGCTCGGAGTACCTATTTGCAGATGCACTTTTTTAGCCTCCTGCTTCATGTAATGCAACTAAATGACTTGCTCAAACACATCTCTGACATCAGTCCCTGTGACTTAATGTGACTCTTGAATATTCTGAGATTGTGCTGGCTGTAACTAGGATGCAGTTAGCCTTCTTTGTAGCAGCCCGTACGGTGCCATGCTTTGCGTTTGGGGCTGAAATAGTGTTGGTAACACACAAGTGTGTTGGCTGTGGCTGAACAGGCCTTCTCTCTTTCCTGCTTTGCTCTGGGGTTGACACAGCTGGGACAGCCAACCCACATTGACCACAGGGATATTCCATAGCATGTGATGATGGTGTGCTCAGTAATAAAGCTCAGGGAAAGCAGGAGGAAGGAAGGATATTGGTGGTTATGGCATTTGTCTTCCAAAGCAGCTGTTAAGTGTGCTGAGGCCCTTCTTCCCAGCAAACAGCTAAACATCTGCCTGTCCGTGAGGAGCAGTGAACAATTTTATTTTTTTCTTCTTTTGCACGCACAGGTTAAGCTTTCCCTGTGAAACCATTGCTGCTTCAATGCACAAGCCTCCTTGCCTGCCTACTGTTTTCTCCCTCTCCCACAGGAGAGTGGAACGAGTGAGCAGCTCAGTGGGCATTTGGCTGTTAGCTGCAGCCAACCCACAACAGCGATAAAGCCTACATAGTTTCTGTTTAGTCAGCTTTAAGTTAGGTGTCATTTTAGTTGTATTGCAGATATTTCTGTCAGGTATTGTCAGAAGGAAGTGGTTTCAGGTCATTATTTAGTAGTGATCTTAGTATGTCAACTTTATTGTAAGTTCTTAGCATGCAAAACAAGGTAGTTATTTTCCACCTAATTGCACAATATATATTTTTCTTCAGATAAAGTGCTGTTCTGTACATTAGCTTTGTACCTGAGAAACTAGTCTTTGAAGAGTATTGTTTGTTCAGCAATATCTATGCCCTTTATTTTTTAGCCCTGTTTCTGGAGAGCTCCAGAAGTCTGTGTGACTGCAGTGCAGTGATACGAGACTACATAAATGGCAATGAGATGGAACATTTAATATCTGTTCTTGTTTATGTAATTTCTTTATGTGACAAAATTGGTAGCCTTGGTTAGCTTGTAAATACTTTTATATTAGTTATACTAGTAGTTCTTGTTCCCTCCCCCCCCCCAAAAAAAATAATAATCCTTCTTTCTAAAATATTTCATTTTTTCCTCACTGTCATGCATTGTTAGAGTTAAAATAGTGGGTTTGAAATCCTCGAATTACATCATTTCATTTTGGTGTACCACTGCAAATCTGTTTTACTGCTGATGATCAAGAGCAGTGATGGTAATCCAGCAATGTAATGGTAATCTCAGACCAATCAGTTGAAGGGACTACTAATAATTAAGAAAAATGTATACGATGAGGGTTGGCCTTTGGTCTGGGTTTCTTTTCAGCTTGTTTGGTGGAATTCTGCTGGGTTTTCTCCATCTGTTACGCTGCACTAACTTGCTTGCTAAAGTTAGAAAGCAGTCGCAGTATGCCCACGGTGCCTATATAGCACAGCTTCGGTAAGTCTCCATGTAGCAGGAGTGAGCAGCAAGGGGATGACCTTCAGCAGCCCCCCAGTGCCCTAGTGTGAATGCTCTTCTGTGTCACCCTTCCATCAGAACAGAAGGATGAACAAACTGTTTCTCCTTGCTGATTTGTCTCTTAATACATTTTGTAACAGATAAACCAGTATAATAATAAAACTTTTTGATACATTTGTTCCCAAAGTTGGTTAAGGTTTCAGCTGGACCTAGTTTGGTAAGCACTAAGCACCCATTTCATAGTCCTCTCTTCAGAAACAGGTATTTCACAGCTCTCTCTTGCTACCTGAATAGGACAAAATCTTTTACAGATACTCATCCTTTTTTTTCTTTTTTTTTTTTTTATACAAAAGCTAGAAATAGTCTAGTTTTGAAGCAATCTTCCCATAGAGAGGAAAAAAAAAATCAAAGTTGGTTATCTAGCACAATTAAGGGTGGTATTATAGAGGTGATATGCTGTGCATATTAAAAATTACAGCTGAATCTCCTTCACAAGCTGCCACCTTAGCATTCTTCATTATCTTTTTTCTTTTTTCTTTTATTTTTTTTTATAATGGGTCTGACATTTGCTGTGTGTTATTATCTTAAACACACAGGAATGCAGTCAGAATTAACTCAGTGATGCAGTTCTGCAGTCTGTGTTCATTTACTACCTGTCAAATTCACCACCTTGCCACCTCACCAGCTGCTGCCTGTGAAGCTACAGTGAGAGCTGGACTCCTCAATACTCAAGGAACCTTGAAGTAGAAGTGGAGTTTAAAGATTTCTTATTTATTTGTTTTTCCTCACTGCACATAGGATCCTGAATTACTGGGCAAACAGCAGAATGGTTGCCATTAAAGACCTCAGGTGAGGTGTCTGAGGCACATACAACACAAGTAGGACCCAACATCAGTTGTATTCTTAGGTTCCATCTTGCCTTTATGAAATGTGGTTATATCTAATACTGGATGTGGAGAAAAGGCAACACCTCAGTGAAACTGTTTTTTCATTTCAGTAGAGACTATACTGCTAGGTAAAGAAGTATTTGACTATATTGTACACCTATTAAATGTGGTTACCAAAACCTGTTAACTGCTGAGAGTTTACAGTATGTGTTTTTTCTTTTTCAGCGGTCTGTGATATTGGATCTGCTTCTTTTAAATACGACATGCGCCGCCTCAGTGAGATTCTAGCCTTCCCAAGGGCTTGGTACAGGAGAAGCATTGCTAGACGGCTTTTCCTAGGTGATCAAACAATAAATCTTCCAGGTAAGACACTGCTTCTTATTGTGTTAAACCTTTTTGTACAAGGGGTTATAGTAGGAATTGTATAAACATTTATTACCTGGGTATTATTACATATGTGACTAGATATAAATGTATTATAATTTATTCCATATGCAGTCACTCTCAAAAGTTTAATAGAAAATCCTAGAAAGAAGAAATGGAAAATTTCTAAAATAGGTCATGGAATTATTTAAAGAGCTTATATTAATGAAGACAGAGGAAAACCTTTAGTCAGAATAAACAAAATATATTTTGACACTGTCCAAATACTTCTTAGTGTATGAGGATCTTGTTAAACAAAAATTAAGTAGTTTTTCTGCCTTTCATGTTGCTGCTTTTTTTCTAGTAGCATCGGGTCCTGGAACGCCAGATTCAATTGAAGGAGTAAGCCAGCATCTTTCTCCGGAATCGTCACGGAAAGCATACTGTCGGACATGGGAGCAGCCCTGCCAGTCTGCTTCATTCACGCATATGGCACAGTCACCTAATGTTTTTAGTGAACATACTGCAAGCAGCAGTATGTCACCTGGGACAGCATCTCATAGCTTAAAGTCTCCTGCTGTTACAAGATCCAGGAGTGTGTCTGACTCTTCAGTGCCTCAGAGAGGTTAGTAGACAATGTGATCTTTAGTTTTTTAAAGTATTTCCAGCAGTCGTGTGAAAGAAGTGTGTCATTGCTGCTTTGCAGAAAGCAACCATAATATATTATTTTCCACTGTGCCTGGGAGTGCAGAGTCAATGGCTTAGAGAAAGGAAAATGTCTGAAACGGATGAATCAAAGTGTAGTTTGTTAGCATACTTTCTATAAAACTGCAGTTTCTTTTACTAGAGCAGGAGTAGTTTAGTTGGGATTAGGTGGGTTCTCCAGCTTAATTTGATTACATAATCATCTTCTTGGCCATGAGTTCTCATCCAAGAAGTTACCATGCTGTTAGCAGAGGGCTGGTATCACAGCTCACAGGTGACGTCAGTTATTTCATTTCATCTGAGACTTCAGGCTCACACTAAGAGGCCTAAATAAGAGGCCATATAAGAAATAAAGTAACTTTTCATTTCTTTCACTACACATGTTGCTGTATTGTCTCATAGCAGTGTAGCTGCTCACAGGGCATTAGATATGGATAGGAGATGTAGAAGTATGGTGCTTTTTTTAGTCTAGGAAAAATGTCTGTGAGAAAAGAGAAGGCAGGTGTTTGGTCTGTTTAAAATGCAAGCAAGATGTTATGTATGAATAGTTTTTCAGAGAAGACACAGTTGGAGAAGGATTTATGACTGATAGACTGGCTTGTTGATAGGAAATGCAGTTTTACACAGGATTTAAGAGTATTGCCATGATTTTTTTAAAAAGAGCAAGGAATATGCTAATACTTGAAATTCTGACTTTGCACTTGTGCAATTAACTGCCACCTGAATATTCAAATACTAATTCATTTTCTGAATGAACTGGTATTTTCAGACAGCTAAATGATTTAAAATATGCTCTTGCATGACTGACTGCAAATTAAAAATTGTTTCTCTTAAAGACATTAGTAAAAATAAAAGTGTAAAATGAGTCAATTTCTGTGACAACTGAAGCAACACATATTACAAATCCTCTAGTTCTCACTTATCCTCACTCATAGTTTTGTGGCACTTCTTAAATACAGTGTTAGCCTGTGCTTTTATAATATGTACAACAAATATATTCTGCCAGTTTTTCCTAGCATGTGGAATAATTTAAATTTCTCTCTACTGCTTTCTTTAGATACTCTCTCAAAAACATCAACTCCATTCAATAAGTCAAATAAAGCTGGAAGCCAGCAAGGAACACCATGGGAAACACTGGTTGTATTTGCTATGAACCTAAAACAATTAAATGTTCAAATGAATATGAGCAATGTAATGGGCAATACAACGTAAGTATAAAAGAGAACAAGCATCTTTAAACAGACAGTGTTGTTTTGGGGGCAAAAAAACCCGATCTTCCCCATAGACTGTAAACAGCCTGTTGTTTCTAGCTCTTAAGATCCAAACTACTTCAGTTTTGAGCTGTGAAGCCCCTCATGAATGCTGATGGATGCTTAATCCTGAAGTCACATATGCCTAAACCATGATATTTGCCGCTGTCCAGTATTTTCAGTTTCTCTTTGGACAGCCTGGAAAATTGTTGTCTATTTTCACCTCTGTTCTAGGTGGACCACCAGTGGTTTGAAAAGCCAGGGTCGTCTGTCTGTGGGTAGTAGCAGAGATCGGGAAATTAGCATGTCTGTTGGCTTGGGCAGATCACAGTTGGACTCCAGAGGGGGAGTTGTTGGAGGTACCATAGATGTTAATACCCTGGAGATGGTGGGTAAGTTGGAAAGCTGCTTGGTATTAGTATATGCTTCAGACAACAAATGTGAAAAACTGAAGAATATATACAGTACCTCACTTTGTGAACATGCTACCGTATAAAACCTTTGGATTCTTACTCATGCAGTCTGACTAGGAAGCACACTTTGAAGGGATAGCTGATTCAGTCCTAAGATCGCTACAGAATTACACTACCTATTTATGCCACCCTCCAGCCCCTCTCAGCTGTCTGGACGGATGGCAACTGAAAGATTTGATAGCATTTCAGCTTCTCCTAGAATTTCACAAGTGCTTATGGTCTGGGACATGCAAAACAGGCTTTGGAAAGAGGCTGGGTGTTCTGGCGCTACACCAGAGTCATCACCTCCCCATGCATCTGGAAAAAACCTAGTGCTTTCTCAGCCCCTCTGTGTCATGTGGATGGCATAAGGCTGATACCAATGGAAAAACTGATTTTCTTTAACGTTATATTTCTGTTTTGCTTTGGTTCTATTTCAGCTCATATTTCTGAACACCCGAACCAACAGCCCAGCCATAAAATTCAAATTACCATGGGTTCTACTGAAGCACGTGTTGACTATATGGGGTCCAGTATCCTAATGGGAATCTTCAGTAATGCTGATCTTAAACTACAGGATGAATGGAAAATTAACCTGTATAATGCTTTGGACTCGAGCATGTCTGATAAAAGGTAATACTGCTTCCTGTGTTTAAAATGCATCACGTTTGTTGATAAGGTCAAATCCTGCCTATACGTCTTCTGCCCAGTATTGCTAACCAAAAATGTAAGCATCTGCTAAAAAGCAAAGGTTCATTGTTTTGTGGTTTGTTTTTTGATTATTTTTTTTTCTCAGTAGGAAATAAATTAACTGTTAACATTCCTGCTGTTTTTAATATCTAGCGAGATATTTGTCCATGGGGACTTGAAATGGGATATCTTCCAAGTGATGATTTCAAGATCGACTACACCAGACCTAATAAAAATAGGAATGAAACTCCAGGAGTTCTTTACTCAGCAGTTTGATACAAGCAAGCGAGCTTTGTCCACCTGGGGACCTGTTCCGTATCTGCCTCCCAAGACAATGGCCAACAACTTAGAGAGAAGCTCACATGAGCAATGTAAGTGGTACAAAAATGAATGTACTTCCCAAGTAAGGTGTTTTAATTGCAAAAATCCATATGAGCAACTTTATATGTGCAATTATATCTATTTGGCTTGAAATAGTTTCTTCAGTACATTTTTTCCTGTCAATTTGGGCTGGCAATAACCTTTCAATGAAGGACGTTAATAACTCGAGTACCCCGCTAGACCTGGAGTACAATAACAACTAACTTATGTTATTTTGGGAGGTTAGTTAAAAATATGTATTTTAAAATAGAAAAATATTTTTTTCAGTTTTCATACTATTTCAATAGAGTTGAAATACTTTTCAAAGTCTATTTTGAAGTCTTTCTGAAAAATTTTACTTTGAGTGGCAGTGGAAGTGTGACGTTCTTCTTACTTTCTGTTGGTTATGAGCTGAAACCATTATTAGTCTGAAGACAGTGAGTGAAGTCATTGATTTCCAAGTACGCTTGTTCAGGAACTCTTAAGCTACAACCACCTTAGATCACAAAGATGGAACAGTCAGTGAAATAGATTAGAAAATATTGCTCATAATTCCATGGTTCTAATAAAAATATAAATATGGCAGCAGCCTTTTCTGTATTTTTCTCTTTCCTAAAGTTTGTTCTTGCTATTGCATGTTCACTTTCTAGTGTTGGATGCAGCCCATCATCGCCATTGGCCAGGAGTTCTGAAAGTGGTGTCTGGGTGCCATATATCCTTATTTCAGATGCCATTGCCAGAAGATGGAATGCAATTTGGAGGATCCATGAGCCTGCATGGAAACCATATGACACTGGCTTGTTTTCATGGACCTAATTTCCGCTCCAAATCATGGGCCTTATTTCACCTTGAAGAACCCAATATTGCATTTTGGACAGAAGCCCAGAAAGTTTGGGAAGATGGTAATTTAAACCATTTCCTATCTTTTCTAAATTCCTTTAAATGCATTTTAAGAAAGTATTGATAGGTGAGAAGAAATCAAAGGAAAGCTTATCTTCTTTTAAGTTGCAATTCAAGATTTTTTTTCCCCAAAATTTACTTCTTACCTAAAATAATAACTTGTTCCCTCTCCATCTTTAGCAGTTTGATTTATCTGTGGAATAATGCAAAGTACATTTTCAAATATACTAGATATATCCCTGATAACGTGCCTACAAAGTGGATTGTTGGCCTTGTTGATTCCATGTCTGTGTTTATGTACTCCTTGTGTTTCTGTATGATGAATTTTGATTGTCTTATTGCTTATATTTGTCTTCATATTGTGAAGTTTCTACTGCCTGTAGCTAATGAGGATTTAATTTTTCTGTTGTTTGCAAGCTTCATACCAGTTTTTACTGCCACTGCCGTACTGGTTATTCATGTTATATACCTGTGCAAGGAGAGGAAAAATCCTGCCACCCTTACCAAGCTGCTTTTCCTTTTTTTTTTTTTCTCTCTTTTTTTTTTTTCTCTCTTTTTTTTTTCCCCTCTGTCTTACCCTATGCTGCCCACATCTTCAATGCAGGTACTAGTGAACACTCCACATATATTGTGCAAACCCTGGACTTCCATTTGGGCCATAACACTATGGTCACCAAACCGTGTGGAGCCCTCGAAAGCCCTATGGCGACAATCACAAAGATCACGAGGCGCCGCCATGAAAACCCCCCACATGGTGTTGCCAGCGTGAAAGAATGGTTCAATTATGTTACAGCCACAAGGAATGAAGGTTAGATTATTAATGTTCATTAAGTTTTGGGATCTGTCTGCTTGCCAGGCAGTGCAGATGGTGCTGTTCAACAGCTGCTAAATTTCAAGCAGGCTACAGGGAGAAGGGAATTTGAAATGATGTAAGCTGTTTCTTCTTGGGAACCTTATGGTGAACTGTGGAATGAAGCATAGCAATATGCTGAACAGCTGGAGGTGTTACTGAGCCAAGTCCTTTTTCAAACTGTGCAGTAAAGCCAGAATGTTTTGTTAATGTACAGCATGTTTATGTATCTGGCCTTGCAGTAGTTCCAGTCTTTTCCTCCTTTAATATGGACTTTAAGCTTCCAAAAAACTAGCAAAGATTCTTAGAAGTGCTTGGATGTTGTGGTTCTGACACTTCTTTCCTTCTTGTTATGAGATGCATTTTGTGAAAATTTGTCACCCTCAGTGCTGACAAGAACCATTTTTTAATAAAGACTACTGAATTCAGCAATTTCCTGTTGTCCATGTAGAGCTAAACCTGCTTCGAAATGTTGATGCTAACAACCCAGAGAGCAGCACAACAGTGAAAAGCTCAAGCTTGCTAAGTGGCTTCAGAGGTGGCTCCAGTTACAACCATGAAACTGAAACCATCTTTGCATTGCCAAGGATGCAGCTGGATTTTAAATCCATTCACGTTCAAGAGCCTCAGGAGCCTTCGTTACAAGGTGCAGTAAACAGTTTGTTTTTTCTTGGTCCGAAGCTATTTGTCATAAATGAGGAGTTAAATACAAAGCTACTGTGCTAAAAGAAGAGGATTTAATCTGAGAATTACTGCAGATCTGCAAGAAAGGGTATCATTTCGTAAAAATACGTGGAGGGAGTTCTGCTGAGAAAGTAAAGATCTAGTCCAGAGACTGGTCACTATAGAAAAAAACTTCCTAAGATAAATAATATGAACATTTCAGCATGGTTGGCTGTTTTTAGAGGGTTGTTTTTCTTATTAAAATATTTTAAAAGAGGGCCATTCTGAAAAACAGAACACGAGATGGGTACCTACATTTTATGCTCTTTTCAAAATGTTATCTTCAGATGCAGTTGGAACTAGTGGGAAATAAGAATTCTGAAGGTATAAGACATAAATGTAGGTGGTTATTTTGGCTCAGCTGTGGTTTTACTCCATACCTGATCCTGCATAATTCTGCTGGATAAGTCAACCTCTTGGGTTTTGGTTGTTTTTTAATAGCCAAACTAGCAAAATCTGCTATTAGGTTTTCTTATTGTCTAAAATCATGCACTGACAGTGTAGCACAAGCACTAGATAACTGCTCTAGTTTGAGTTTCCATGTTGAGCATGATCAGGGTTGGTACACGGTAGTATTTCTTTATTTTCAATATCTTTTACAAAATACCAGATGTTACTTTGATGGGAAAACTGTTTAAAAAGTGCTGAGGCTGCTAAACACAGCTCTTAATTGTGGTCCTTCCTCTCTGAGTCTCTGGTTCAGTAAGAGCAGTATCATTTTCAAATTTGTTGTGTTCACGTTCTGTGTACTTTTATGTATACCATCTGTACTTAGAAGCGTATTAATACTGCTTTTATCTGACTGTAGATACAAGTGTTAAACCAAAGGTGGAGTGCAGTGTAGTAACTGAATTTACAGACCACATTTGTGTGACTATGGATGCTGAACTGATTATGTTTCTGCATGACTTGGTATCTGCTTATCTAAAAGAAAAAGAAAAAGGTAAGTTGTTTCCTTTACCACAAAAGGTAACACTTGTGTGACAATCTGCAGTTGTCAGACTATTCAGTAGGAAATAAATCATACTTTTTATGAAGAGCTGACTTGTTAAAAATTGATTTAATTTTTAAAAAGTTAAGCCTAACTTTGCTGCCATTGAAATAATCAGAAATATTATTAATTATTCTTGAAATCTGAACTTCATGCTATGAAATGATAGTTAGCTCTTTCAATCACTGATAAGTGAAATTTAACCATACAATAACAAAAAGGTTTTTCTGGGTTATTTTGGACTGAAAGCCAAGAGGTAGTTTGGCACTTCTCAAAATGCGTAACAATGTTCAGAAAATACTTGAGCTGATTTTAAGTCAGCTCCTGTAGGAATGGAAGCATAGTGGTTGCAGGCAAACTTAAAAGCTTTGTAGTATCACTACACTGACGTGCCACCACTGTGTAGGGAGCTGTACTCAGCGAGGCACGCTTTGCTACACTGCGTGGGCACAGTAGGTTGTTCAAAACCCATTCAGTCAGCTCAGCTCCATTGCAGCACTTACATGGAGTGTGCTGCAGAGAACAGACATACTCCTGCATTTCTGTTCCTTACCCACTATTGATGAGCTTGTGCTGGTTACTACAAGTCATAATCATGCTCCTGTTTTGACACCTGGTGTTTAGTTTAACTTTCCTTTTGTAAGATGTTATGTGCAGATGCAAACTGCTTTAGGAAGCTACATTACTTGTATTGCAGTCCTTTCATCAGTGGTGTTTCTTTTGAGACATGCATTTTTCAGACTTCAGAATGCTTTACCTTTTCCACGTGAATATGTTCAGTTGCAGCATTGAAATTTGGTGCATGCATTCTTAAGCAATGTGTGGTCTTTGCGAAGAAAAGCAAATTGAAGACAAGTGAGTTTGATGTATTTGTGAAGTGCACCAAACAGAGATTTTTTTGCAGGCTTAAGATGAATAAACAATAAGAGCTGGGTTCAGGTTGTCCTCTTGATGCCTCAGGACAAAGATTTAACTTAACTATTCCCCCGCCGTCCTCCTTCTCAGAGACTACACTCTGTCAGTCCATAAAAATACTCTATACCAGGAGTGTGTCCGTACTTCGTTTATGGAATGTAATATATATGCTTTGTTGAATTGAATTTGGAAGAAAGCCCCTGTATCTGGATGCCTTGGGCTGGCAGAGAGAAGGAAGAATCCCACATTCCAGTATTATCCAGTGTCTATTACAGTTTTCATAAGATATTTTTTACTAGCACTTTATTCAAATCAAAGCTGTTTGCCAGAAATTCTGTAAAACCAAACCACAAGGTGGTGTGTTTTTTTTTTTTTTAATTTGTGCTTTTCTTTTATTTAAATGATGTGCAAAGAGAATTCAAGTGAGATGCTTGTAACTGACTTGGGGTGGGGTTTTCCCTCTTTCTGTTTTGTAGCAATTTTTCCTCCTCGCATTTTGGCTGCTCGTCCAGGACAGAAAAACTCCGTTGGTGTTCTAGACGACAGCTCCGCTGACAAAGAGGCGGAGGAAAGCATTACTTACACTACAGTCGACTGGAGAGAATTTATGTGCAATACTTGGCATTTGGAACCCACACTCAGGTAACAAGCAGGCTTACCTGCACTCTCTTGTCTGTGCATCTTACCTGTGGGTACTGTCCTGCAAATGACATGTGTTTCCAAGTTGATGCTGTTCAGCTCCTAAAAGGATTGATCATGTGGACATGGATATTGTAGATCTAACAATAAAAATGGACTAAATGGATTAATACATGGTGAACTCTGCTCTGAACAGATGACTAAGATTTTGTGGGACCATGTTAGGCTACTTTAAAACGTTTGAAGTAATCTTTAAAGTTATCCAGATAGCTTTAAAGTTATCTTGAGTTAGGCCAATGGAGCTTTTAGGATGTAAAACTGTTCCTAGGTAAGAATAGGAGGAAAGCAATCTACTTACTGTACTGCAGACTTCCCATGAGATGCTGGCAAGAAAAAAATCTGTTAGTCCATTAATTGACACGTGGCTGAGTTTCCTTTCCTGCCTAAGGGATAATCAGGTCAACCTCAAATGAAATCTGCTGTACAAGTGACAACCTTACACTAGTATTCTCTTGCTATTAAAGGACACAGGTCTGTGGGAGAACAAGGAGTAAGAAACCAAACCCAGTAAAGGTTCCCTACTAAACTAACAACTCAAAATCTGGGAGTTGATGTTCTGGGCGTACTGTCATTACACTGCTCACACCATCTCCCAGCTGTTTTTATAGAGGAGAAATGAAAGCCTCATGGGAAAAACAGAATAACTACATGGATGTGTTTAATTAAGAAGCAATAATTAAACTCATTACTCGCATCTATACTCCAGCTGCTGCTCTCTCCCTCTTGATGAAATGCTTGCAGCTAAAAAGGCTGCATAGTCTTGCAGACTTAGCAATGAGTGTCATTTTGATGAGTCATACTTGATGTTATTTTTCTATATCTCTGCCTTAGTGAAATTTACAGTTTTTAGCATCATCTCTGATTACGCTTTGGAGTCAGCTTGGCCCAAACTTTGTGCACAGATGTGTTACGGATTTGTCTTTGGCTGTTAGCACTGCTATGAAAGATACCGGCTACAGGACATGACAAGTGTTGGATAACACAATTATTTATTGCATCAGTTAATTTCTAGATTAGAAATTACAGAGATTAAAGATCCTGTTGGAGGTTCTTCAAAATTAGGATACAGTAAAATTAAGCTCATTAAGGACCACAGATTACCGTGTTTCACTCTGTGCTACGGCAGTCCATTCACTTTCTGCCGTGTATTTTTTCATCTTGCAGATTTTCATTTTCAGCATTCCAGTTCTTTAAGACTTCTTTAAGCAGTCACCTTAAAATAAAAAAAGTATCATGTACTACTTGCTATATGGCAGTTTCAACTGACCACAAAAGAACAGCGTGTACAGCAGCAACTTGCTGCTCTCAATATACACTTTTAATCGCTGAAAATGACTTTTCTCTGTGTTGGGGTTGGTTTGGTTTTTTCACCTCTGCTGACACTGCTGGAGGACCTCAGTGTTCATTCACGTATTGAAACAACAAATCAATGCAGGCCAAAGAAATCCTGACAGTGGGCATTTTGTGTTAGCAGTAAGCATGCATGGGTTCAAACATCGTCTGGAGGCAGCCTGGTCCTGGTTTTTTGCCTCCTTGAGCATCCTCTTCCTTTGAAAGGTCATTCCATTGGTCATCTTCAGCTTACCTGTGTACATTAAGTTTGAAGCCATGCCCGTTGGATGCAAGTGCGTCAGGGGTAACAATGGTAAAAATAGATGTTTGTTTGCACAAGTGCCAGGGGCTATATTTATATATTTGAGATTGTCCCCTGTTTATTGTTTTCTAGATTAATATCATGGACTGGGAGAAAAATTGATCCTGTTGGCGTTGACTACATCCTCCAGAAGCTGGGCTTTCACCATGCGAGGACTACTATTCCCAAGTGGCTGCAGCGCGGTGTCATGGATCCTTTGGACAAAGTGTTGTCAGTCCTTATAAAGAAACTCGGTACTGCACTACAGGATGAAAAGGAAAAGAAAGGAAAAGACAAGGAAGAATACTAAGAAGATAATGTGACAACTGTAATTCCGTTTGATTTTATCAAAGTGTTTTATGATATTTTAAGAATTTAAATATGGTTTAAAGAGAAACCTAACAGCTTTTTTGCTACTCTATTTAAAACTTACATTGTGAGTAACTGTTTACCGTGGTACATGATACCATTCTGTATTTGAAGTTTTTGCATGATGATGACCAATGTACATTCTGTGAAGGAATAGCTGGAACACTGTAAATCTGCTCCTCGGCATCCACCGTTTTCTTACGTGCAATATGATTCCTGCATCTTTAAAATACTTGCAGATTAACTGTGAATTTTCATAAACTTTATTTGCCATAACACAAACCCCTCGTTGATGTGACTGGTAATTGATTTGTCAATGTAGACTTGTGTAAATTGTATACATATATATATATATAACTTATGAAACTGTGATTGCCTTAGTGCTAAAAAAAAATCATTACGTTTATTACACTTGTAATAAAATTTAACTATTGTACAGGGCCCCTTTTTTTGGGGGGTGGGGTGGGGGGTGGTCGTGGTATTTGTTTGTTTAATCAAGGAACTGCTTTTGGCATAACTTGGCATGGCAGGGACGGGCGGGCGGCAAGGACCGCCTCTTCCCGCCCTCCGCGGCTGAAGCGAGGCGCGCGCCTGCCTTTTCCCGCCCTCCAGCGCCCGCTGCTGCTGGAGAGCTGGGCGGGACCGGCCGCGGTAATTGCCTCGGTCCCTCGAGGGCTAGCCGTCCCGCCGCCCTTTTTAATTCCAGCCGCTTGGCGGCCGGGCGCCGTGAGTTGTGAGGGAAGGCTGCTGCCGAGCCGGGGTCGCGGAGGGCGAAAGGGAAGAGCTGCCAGAAGCGAAGCGCAGTGTGCGGCGCGGCTCCCGCGTCCTGTCACTCCACCGCCCGGCCTCCTGAGGCGGCCCAGGCATGAGCAGCGGCGGCGGGCGGCCGCCGAGCCCTGGCGCCCCCGGCCCTGGCCCGGCGCCGGGGGGCACCCGGCCCGCCGCGGCCCCCAGGCAGCCGCCGCTGAGGGAGCCCGCCCGGCCCGCCGCGGCCCCCAGGCAGCCGCCGCTGAGGGAGCCCGCCCGGCCCGCCGCGGCCCCCAGGCAGCCGCCGCTGAGGGAGCCCGCCCGGCCCGCCGCGGCCCCCAGGCAGCCGCCGCTGAGGGAGCCCGCCCGGCCCGCCGCGGCCCCCAGGCAGCCGCCGCTGAGGGGGCCCGCCCGGCCCGCCGCGGCCCCCAGGCAGCCGCCGCTGAGGGAGCCCGCCCGGCCCGCTGTTGTGAGGCCCAAGCGGCAGCCGCCTCACAGGGGCACCGCACCAGGGGTGATGCAAAAGTTAGGTATGGCTTTAGGTTGATACGAAGGGATTAGCTATTGAAATGCACTTTTAATGCTAGCGAAAGTAACTTAACGACCTTTTTTTTTTTTTTAAGGTTGCAGCCCTCTGCCACTCTTTTTTACCACAGTATTTTCTTAAATGACTTCTCCAGCATTGGGTGACCTTCTGTCTCCGTCCTTCCGTGCTGGTACTTTGTTAGAGATTTGTTGTGGGTTAGGCAGGGTAGTCTGCAACATCTCATTGTTACAAATTCCATGTCGTACATTAACAGTGCTGTAGAGGCTGCCAGAATACAGGAGTTGTGCTGCTGCATGAATTTTCGTAGAGTTCATTGAAAAACAGCTTTAACTGCAGTTCTAGATACCCTAGGATGTATTCTGAATTATTTCTTTTCTGAATAGCTGTATCGAGGTAAAGGTACCTATTGATGACACTTGGAGATAACTGTTTATTTTAGTTCATGGCTGGGATGTGCTTGTGCGTGTGTATGTGGTAGTCTTGAGGCTGGAGATTCCATCCATCCTTGAGTTGATACAGCGAAAAAGACTTGGTTTTTTCTCTTAAATCTGAAAGAACACATCGTTCCTTCACAGAAGCAGATGCTGCAGGAAATGTTAATTGGTTATTCTATGGGAGACCTCCACATCAAAGACAACTGTCCAGATAGTAGTGTGCTCCTTGGAAGAATTTGTCTTTCTTGTAAAACTCGGAAGAGTAGGTTTGCCTCAGGACCCCTCAGATTTGGTAGAAGCCTCTTATGACTTGGCTGAATTGCTTCACATTGTTTACTGAAGAGCGTAAGGGCTCAGTGCTAGGACAGATGGAATAACCCACCCCACCGCTGTCCTGGTTCCTGGTGTGGGTAATATTGGGCGTGGGGGGGACCGTTGGTGTGGGAGTGCAGCGCAGTGCAGCTCTTGCCATGTTTTGGCCAGAGGTGCTGTTTCTGTATTCAGCAGTTCTTTGTGGGTGTGTTTCTTTTTCTTTGAATGAGTTACCTGCTTTTTGAATAGCGTGCATGGTTGCCAAAACTTCTGTGGTGTCTTAAGGCACAGAGTTGCACAGTTTCACAGTTTTGTGTGAAAAACCATGGGCTCCATTGTTTTGAATCTGCCATCAGCAACTTCCATTTGGTTGCTGGTTTGCAAGGGAGGGGAACGGGAATATATGTTCTTTTGACATGTAACATCTGATTGTATTCAGAGTAGATTTAGTACTCAAAGTAAAAGCTTTGATGCTTTAAAAAAGGAGGTACGCGCCATTTCAGAATTGCTAGTGTCAGTGTAGAAATCAGTACAAAGCAATAGAGCTTGAGTCAATGTTTTTGTTCTTCTAAGCAGCATCTAAAAAGCAAGTGTGTTCAGTCCTTTTTTAAATTTTGTTTCAGAACCTTTTATTTTGAAAGCAGCCTGTGCTCCACCATTGGCAGCACTTCCTGCAAAGAAAGACATTGAGGACTTCATTGCAAGATATGAACAGGGAGCAATGAACCCAGTATCTGCCTTGCATCAGTTTGCGCAAATGCACCACGCACAACTGGAACTGAAAGAAACTGGCATGGCAGGTAAGTACTTCATTTCTTAAAGTAATACTTGCTTGTCCTTGAGGTATAGAATTTGATCAGGTGAATCATATAAAATTCTGGCTGCTACCAGAATGCTGTGAAAAGTGCATAAAGTGAAAGCTGCCAATGTTCTTGTGGAGGTGAAAGCTTTGAATTGTATTTTGCTACAATTGTCTTCCTTGTTTTCTGCTTGTCCCTGGAATGAATATAAGCACATAAAGCTACAGATGAATAATTAAAATAATGTCACTAATTATGTCTGGGTTTTTTCCTCCTTTAAAGGCAATATCATATGTCCTTATTTTGCCTTTTGTGCGGTGATAGATGGTGTTTGCTACAAGACTGGACTTGGGAAAAACAAGAAGGAATCTAAATTCAATGCAGCTAAACTGGCTCTTGATGAGCTACTTAACTTGGAACATCGAGGGGCAAAGGTTTTTGAAAAATCAGGTAAATATTCTTAGCAATACCTAATAAGAACTTGAAAAGCATGGCTTAAGGTTTTCCTATGCAAAACCTCTGTGTAGTTTTATTAAATGCTTCCGTATCAGGGCCTCTGTCAGTTTTCTTGAATCCTTTAGGCAGAGCTACTTGTTGTATGGTTCTGAAACTGTTTTTTTCCGTTGTCTTTTGTGTATTAGGAGTTGCATCACTTTGTAGCAGAGTGCAGAATACTGAAGGAATTAATTTATTTGTTGCTGTTGTCCTTGATTTGCAACTCACTAGGTAACAGCAATGTGGAGTTGATCTATGTGGTTTTGAATTTTTGTGATTAAAAGTCTTCAACACTGAGTTACTACTTTCAAAAGAATTGAGCTACCATAACATTTATCTTATTTTAAGGGTTGCTGCCTAAACGGTTCTGTGCTTACAAGGATTTCAAAGTCACAAAAGAAAATTCTTAGAGAATTGGAAACTTTTAACTTTCTGGAAATAGTGTGAGATCCATGTTTGAAATTTAGAATTTCCATCACAGTTTGAAATTTTGTTGAATTCTTAGATCCTCCCCATATTCCTGCCGAGCCTTGGACTCCAGCAAACCCTGTTTGTGTATCAAGGATCTGCTTTGGTAAGGAGTAGTCTTGTTCTTCTCTATTGATTCAAACTACCCAGCAAATGCTTGCTTCTCTGCCACCCTGCCCCCCCCTTTTTTTTTCTTTTTAACATTTTAACACCTTTAGTTGATCTCAGTGAAGTTACTGTTATTGTAAACATGTCTTTGAAAATGCTGTAAGAATTAGTGTCACTATAGTAGGAGACTGACTGTCGGGTCTACAATCAGACACAACTCCAGTAAATTGCTTCAAGTGGTGAAATGATTGTGATGGAAACAATTTCTGTCCTTACTCAAAATACTGCGTGAAGTAGATGATCAGACTTGATCCACATTCCTGATGTCCTACCATGAATAATAAAAGCATAAAGTGTTCAGATATTCCTGTTCTTTATTTATTCATCTCTATCGTGGTAGTATTCAGAATCCCAAAAGTGTGTTGATATGCTTCTACCATGTATTTACATTTATAGTTTGCTAAGCGACTGATCATGTCTATTGTCATCGTCCTGTGTCTGTGTGTCCTCTTTCCCCCCACAACACACTGCCTGACAAATTTGTGTTTTCCTGGCTTTTATTATATTTAGGAGGAGAACAGCTTATACATCAAAAACTTCCACAAACAGTTCAAGAAGTATTTAACAGACTGACTGCCAAGCATCCCGAGTACCGAAGTTGTGGCAGCTCACTGGCTGCCTTCATCATTGAAAAAGGCAAGTCTGTTTTGATAGTGAGTGTTGGGGGACAGAAAACAGGCTGTTTGTGTTCCCAGAGAGCCTTAGATTAACGCATTTTGGAGCTGGTAAAGGGGTAGTTCTCCTTCTTTAACATACTTTGTTCTGATGGCTCTGTCACAATGTATAACTGCTACAGTGGTACAAATATCCAAGACCTACATAAGTGTTTCCTTGTGCTGCCTCAAAAGAGGAGCAAGGCTCTATAGACCAGCTATATAGGCCACATGCTGGAGTGGGGAAGGTGCGTGAGGAGGAAGGAGCAACAGAGACAACATGTAGGAATGGATGCTTCCCAGTAGTCCTGCGCGGCTCAAGCAGGGAGGAGAGGAGGTAGAGGAGTCAGGAGTGAAGTTGAGCCTGGGAGGAAGGGGGGAGTAGGGGGAAGCTGGTTTTACTTTTAGTTTTGTTTCTCACTGTCCTACTTTAATTGGCAATAAATTAAATTAATCTTCCCCAGGCTGACTGTTTTGCACATGGTGGTGAATGGCAAGCAACCTGCCTGCGCTTGCCTTGACCTATGAGCTTTTTTATTTTATTTTTTTATAGGATCATTTAGGTTGGAGAAGACCTTTAAAGATCATAGAGTCTAACTTGCTGGGGGATGGGGGATGTGAGAGAGTGACTTGGTGGGCACCTGGCAGCCAGACAAGTTTAACCCACCACAGTCATGTAAAAATAAATGCAGTGGGGTTTTGTTGTTTTTTTATCTTTGGTTTGCTTTTTTTTTTGAGGTGGACGGCATGAAGTTGTAGCTTTAGGAACAGGAGACTGTAATTACAGTCAGTGCTTTCAACCTTGTGGAAGAGTGTTGCATGACAGCCATGCCATTGTTACTGCAAGACGTTCTCTACTTAGGTAAGAATGTGTGTACAAATAGTTTTACCAGTTCTCTTGCAGACAGTTCTCAGTTTTACTTTCACAAATGTCAGTATAACTGAACTTGCATTTTATAGTTAGTACCTTCTGGATTATTTTCAAATTGTGTGAATAAAATGTGAATGTCAGTGTATTTGTAAACTAAGTAGTGTATTTTGTGCTTGCCTTGATGCTTTCTTTTTAGATATTTTTATAGGCATCTTTTGCTGTTCTATAATGAAAATCCAGCAAGGACAGAAAAATCTGTATTTCACGCACCACCAGGCTCGAAGCTGCTTACCCTAAAGCAAAATACGGCTATCTATCTCTACATAAATCAGCTTCCAAAAGGAACGGCTCAGTTAAAATCACCGGTGTAAGTGCCTTTGTGTTTTCAGAGGTGTTGTAGTGGAATATTTATCTGCAGTGACAAACATATTTGTGAGTGTGGAAAATATGCCTTGTTACATGTTTCTAATATGGGGGGGGGCTATTCTGTGGGTTTTTTTCATGTTTTGCAAGCATTATAGTGCAGGGTGATAGTGATCAGTGTATGAGATACAGCTCAATGTGACGATACAGAAGCCTTTTACGTGGATTATAGCTTCAGAACGATTCTTTGTTTGTTACAGATACCCACTTAGCAGTTAACCCCCCTCCCAAGATACTCTTAAAATACTAATAAGTCATTAATTTAACCACTGAGCAAGTGGATGTGGTGACTGAATGTCATCCTTTGCACCATGGGCCTAGGCTATAAAAAACCTTGAACTGAAGCAGTAGGTTCCTGCTCTGCTTTGTAGAAAAAAGGTAACGAGAGAAACTTGATGGGACAAATACACTTCTATGCTTATCTTTACACTTCTAAACTTTTGTTAAATTTTTGAAGGCTTTAATAGCTTTGACACTTAGCAGCAGCAGTCACTGCTTTACAAGGTTACTATGAGCAACGTTATTTTGTGTTCCCTTACAGTGGTACAGTGGAATGATGTCCCTGAAAATCAGCCAGTCATAAATTTTTTGTATAAGTGAGACAGCTAGCAGCTTTCATACTGTGTTTGGGTGCTGGGAAGGTAGAGCAGTGTATTGCAAGCTGTGCTGACAGGGGGAGGAGCCCCTCTTGTTAGACCTGCAGAAGGCTTCAGATGATGTTCAGTTCACAGCCTGCTCTTACACAGAAATAGCTGGTGAGACTGGGTGCTCTTTGTGAGCTGCTCTGTTGTAGTTGATGGATCGCAGTGTCAGTGCTTATTCTCTTGCTTTTTGGCAATTCTGGTCTGTGCTCTCTTGAAACAAACTCTGGGAAGTATTCTTATACAGCAGTTTGCTTATGTATAGAGTTATTTAAAGACTGTTTTTAGAAGGGAGCTACTTGCAAGCAGTCCGCTGAGTAGCAAAATATGACCACTTAGAACAGGTGGTAGTATGTTACTTAAGCCAGAACTAAATTTTTGCTTTCTAATAAAGTAGTAAAGCAAAAGCACCTGTGATCATAACTTTGTAAGTTATGATAAAACTGGGGAGAGTTAGCTCAAAGCTTCAGGCTTTGACTTCTTATCCCTGTGTAGTTAAGGAGGAAAAATTTGTTTTGCTTCAGAACAATTGCTGTTTCGTCTCCCTAATGTGTTGCAACTCCTTGTTTTAAATATTTTGAAGAATTGCAGTGTAAATTGTTTTAAAGGGGATTAACAACCTTACAGCTGCTTTTTCCAAAGATGAACGGCATCCAAGTAACGTCTGTGGTAGTACAGACACAAAGTGATAGCTTGTTTGCAGCATGTGCTGATCTCTTTCAGTGTTTGCACAATTAGGTTGAACTACCATTTCTTAGTTAAACACCAACTTCAGTATCCTAGTCGCTTGAGCAGCTGAATGTGGTGCTTCTAAAATTTTCACATACTGAATGAACGCAATGTGCCTGTTGATAATTGCTTTTTGAGAAACGGTATTAGGTGCCACTTTGCAATAACCTCTGATTAGAGTGGTTTCTCACTGAAATTCATTTTGTCTTAATTTAGGTATCTCAATCCAGGATCTATCTATGCTTATGAAGCTCGTGAAGAACTGAACCTCCATGTGACTGTAGAAGGCAAGATTTACCTAACTGTTTGTTGTCCACATAGAACTGATAGGACAAGCAGTATGTCAGCTAGTGACAAATTAACAAAATGGGAAGTGGTTGGTGTTCAGGGAGCATTGCTGAGTCACTTCATTGAACCAGTGTATATCAACAGTATTCTTGTAGGTAAGCATAATATGAATTTCAGTGGGGTTTCTTTGTATGTTTTCATGTTCCAGTTTGACCACATTTTATAAAACATGAACTAAACCATGGTGGTTCTTTAAAGAATTACAGTATTTTCCTGAAAAGGTACTAAGTGTGGGGTTTTTCCCGCTCATCTTTGAAACGCTCTAATGTAAAACTCGGGCTTGCTTTTTTGTCCTTATGCGGTTTTTTTCTAGCTTGCTAGATTGCCCTTCCTTTACTATGTATTAGAGTAACAGAAGAAATTCAGCATTGTTTTATAACAAATTAAATTTTAGGTGTTGAGAAAATACTGTGTGACACATGCTGTGGCAACTGTTCAGTCAAATATGGTGACTTTAAGGTGACAAGTCAAGTAACTGTAGAATCAAGCAGTGGAAGAACTGCCAGTATTTAACTGAAAGTGCTCAGTTTCACCTTGGGGTATCTTACGAGCTCTACTGCAAAGTCTTTGTTCAGTTTTGTGTTGTGTTCATGGCCTGTGCTCCCCGCCACCTCCCCCTTGGTATTGGTTAATGCAAATAGATGTTGAAGAATAGGGATTACCAAGGTGATAAGTGAATTCTCAGGATTTAGCGGCAGTCAGGAAGACCGTACTATTATCAGAAGTCATTTCAGTAGCTTTTATTTATGTGCTGGAATTAAATTAATGGCTATTATCCTGAAGATGTTTAGGTGTTTGTTCCTGTTAATATTTGTACTATGAGACTTGGTACATGGTCTGAGTTCCCCAGACATGGAAGGTGTAGCAGCTTTTCTTTTTCTAGCACGGAACAAGGTTTATGAAGCACTCCAAAAGATCTTACAAGAACTGGTGAAAGCCTGCCTGTTCCTTCTGAGGAAATTTGGGCACTTTTAAATAGAAATAGAAACACTTCTAATATGCTCACTTAAGTGGTATTCAAAGTAATCATAATGATCTATAATATATTGCCCTTCTATTTAATAGAAATTCTATGACTGTTCTTTGAGATGCTATGGACCAAAGCATACTTAGTTAGTCGGCAGTCAGAAATACTGTTGGATATGGAGTAATGTGGGCAAACTCACTGGCACATTTTCTAATCTAGAACATGAAAGTTTGTGTTGCAGCTTCTATTTTAATGCTGTCTCCTGCAAGGAATGGAAAGAGTTGATGAAGAATAATTGTTCCAAAAAGGAGGCATCCCATGAAAATAATGATGCCTCTGGAGAAGAAACTGTGAAACAGTTTTTGTTGTATGAACTGAATGTTGGAACTGGTTCTTCCAAACACAAATTTTGTGTAGAAAAATGAATATTATGTAGACCAATGGAAACATCTACATTCATTTTTTTCTTATTTTTTCTTCTTTTAATTTGATTTTGTTTTGCTTAATAGGAAATGGAAATTGCAAAGATACAAGAGGGCTAGAAATAGCTATAAACCAGCGTGTTGATGATACACTTACATCAAAGCTTCCCATGCCTTATATGGTCAACAAATGTCATACTTACATGGTAAATGCTGCATACCCGATTCAAGTAGACTTCAAACAGAAGTCTCTTAGTTTGAATTGGTCATTGCCAGATAGATCACTGGAAGTTGTGGATGGATTAAATGGAAAAACCATTGAAAGGTTAGAAATTTCTCTTTGTTATGTTGTAAATAATGGTTAGCCTTATTGTTTTGTGCCAGCTCACTGGAGTAGTGATTTTTTTAATCTATGTGTGGAGGCCACAGTATTACCCAAATGAGAGAGACTCTCCTGTGTTTCGTGACCTGATGAGATACAATTTTAAAGATCTTGTAACTTTACAGTGAGAAACCAAGACATGACATTAAATAGCTCTTTGAATTGAGGTATCTTTATTCCATTGTCTATGGTACTGAGTGTTTTAGTTTGCACAATACAGAAAAACAATAAGCTTCCTAGTTCAGATGAATTCCACTTTTGAAAACAGTTGTTGGTTGACTTGTTTAAATTCTCATAGCTGCTGATTTGCATTAGCTTTGTGTGTTGAAAGTGGAAGTAGAATCATATGATCATATTCACAAAGCATTGGGGAGAGGGGGGGAATCCTGTAATGATCAAAGCAATATACCTGTAATGTATTACTGAGTTTTATTATTCTCTCTTTATTTTGACTGTAGTTCACCATTCAAAACTGGTATTTATATGGCAAGTCGCCTTTGCAAGGCAGCAATGTTTAGTCGCTTCAGATGGCTTGCTAAGGAAGCAGGACGGAATGATTTGCTTCAAGTTGCAATGTACCATGAAGCTAAGGTAAGCTGGGGGGTGGCAGAGGCAGGAAGTTTTAGCAAGAGTCTCTTAGTGCTACTCTCAAAGCTGATTTGGTAGCCAGGGGTGACTTTCTATTTTGCTGATGACTTTACCTGAACAGTGGGATCTCTCATAGTGCCTATAATCTTTGCCTGAGAATGTCTGACATTTCTGTTTTCAAGTAGAATTTATCTACTGAATAATCTTGAACCGTTCTCTATGAAAATCTGCCGTGTTTTGTGCCTTGGCGTATGGAGGTTGCTGCCCATTTTCGTCACGTAAGATAGTTTCCTATTAAGAAGGTTGGAGGCAGTTTATTCATTTTCAGTCTTACTCTTTATGTTTGTTTCATGCATATGTAGATACTTTTCTACCACAGTGTGGTCTTGTCAAGGATTCTTATGTCACAGTGGAGTAGGAAAGTAGGACTACTTCATCAGAAAGTAGCAATAGGTCCCAGGCTTTCCTTTGTGGTATAAAAATACAGAGAAATTATTTAAAGGAGCTACTGCGATTCTTGATTGCTGTGAACACAGTTCACTAGATTCTCTCCCTACTTGGACATATGTAGGCTCATCTTATACTTCGTATGCTTCCAGGTTTTTCCTCTCCTTGAGGAAAGGAATATATCTCCTTCAAGAGAGATATTTTAATTCCAGAATTGTTAGGTGAAACTTACGCTTTTATAAAGTATGGATCTTTTTTTCCACCTGTTAGAACGTGCAAGAGATAATTTTTCAAATAATTCAAAAACTACCGTAAAATAGAATGGCTTGCTAATTGTCTGCTTGTTTATGTGTTTAGATTTGCACTGAATGATAGCAAGTGTTTATTTTCTGTGTCAAGGTAGTATTGGAACTCTAAAGATGCTGAAAAGCAGTAATGTTCAACAGAGCTATTCTCTCATCCCAGTAAATATCCAGGCATATAAGAAGAGTATGTTTTTAGAGTCTGTAACACTTTTGTCTCACTGTCAGCAGCTGAGAGAACTGTAAGATTTGTAGGTATTGTTTTCTTCAAGGTTTGTGCTCGTGTGTATTATATGCTGGTAGTAAAGAGCTCAGGTGTCTCTAACAACCATTCTTGACAGCTTTCAAGATCTTTCTTTTTCTAGATTCAATCTGAATTGTACCAAAAAGCTAAAAATTTGCTGCAGAGCTACTTAGAGCAAAATCGTTACGGATCCTGGATTGTGAAGTCTGCAGATGTGGAACAGTTCAGTGGCTGACTGTGAGCTGGACTGTATGTGAATTCAGTTTGGATGGTTTCTTTCAGTAAAAGGTAATTCTGATCGGTAAAACGTTCAACTGTAGGGTTCGTATTTACAGCAAGAAAAATCATCCCAGAGCTGTTTCTTGCCAATTTCAATGCAGATATTAAACCATCTCTAACAGTTTAGTCTTTTCCAAAAGTTGATGTTTCCTCATAGGTAGGAGTATCTTGACAGCTTTGCAAATCTGTTTTCTTTTGGCCCCCGATGCCACCTTGTTTCTGCTTCCTCGCTCCCACACCACCCTGTGGAGTTAACAACGGTTTTTTTCTGGTAGTTTCAGGATTGCTGTGCATTTGTTTCTTCTTTTTCCCTGCCTTTTTCATAGCTCTCAAAAATGAGCAGAAGTTGGATTTCGTTAAAAAATTGTATACTAATTTGAGAATTGCTTTCAAAAACAAAAATGGGGGATCTGTGCTTTTTTGCTAGTCATTTCTAGACTTTTTATTTAGCATGGATATTTGCCTAGTGGCTTGAAATTCACTATGTATTATTTGTTGCAGAACGGTTAAGAAATAATCTGTGTATTTTCAAATATGAAACTTTGAATCACAAAACTGTTGAGTAATGTCTTGGTAACAATTGCTATTTTTGGTAGTGGATTTTCAAGTATTTTGAAGGTGTCAGGTCTGTAAATAAAATGGTGTGATCTGGATTGTTCTTTGATGAAGTAGCAGCATACACAAGAATGCACTGAGCCAGTAAAGGTAGGCACATAGGGGTTCTCTCCAGGGTTTTCCTCAGCTGCGTCAGTGATTTCAAAACATATGATTCTATAAGCTTGAGAGAGGCAAGAGTGCTGTGGTTCCAGTAATGAGGCTGAAGCTGTATGATCAGCAGGCACATGTGCACAGTGCACGTATACATCACGCATACATACATACATGCGTGGCCGGTTGCACAGGCCAGGGACATGTGTGTGAGCACAAAGTACCAACAGTTGCTGGCTGAGAGCTTGGCCTCTTCCTTGCATCCCCGAGGGGAACTGATGTCCCCTGCTGAGAACAGAGTCACTGTCCCGCTTCCTTACGTGATATGACAGATTACATAGACGGTGAATGAAGGCTACACTATTCTCGCTAAATAGCAGTTGTCACATTTTTTTGCTGAAGGAAACACCCAAGTAACTAAAGAGGCCACCTAACCCTCTCTGGAGTTAGGATCACCCCAAGCAAAATCTTTCAGTAACTGAGAAATACAGCATAAGAGTTAAGGAATACTCTCTGCCTCAACTTGCATTGTAAATCGCGTGCACGGTGGCTATAGCAAGCATTGCTTCCCACTGACCAGAAGGGAGTCTTGCAGCACAAAATGAAAGAAGAGCTTTGTGAAATGCTTTTGGCAAGTAAAGAGAATTGCGTATTTTTCATGTGCATCTAGTTGAAGTCTTCTTTCTAAAAGGATACTGCTTTTGGGTTTTGACTTGTATTCAAAGATGACTGAAAGAAGTAAGCACACCACATAATTCTCTCAGGAGTGTATGAATTAGAAATAAGGTAAGAGCAATACGCAAGCTGATGTTAGCGCTAGAATGAAAGCAAACCCAAACACTACAGAGATCACAGAATCATGGGCTGGTGGGGGTTGGAAGGGACCTTAAAGGTCATCTAGTTCCAGCCCCTGTGCCATGGGCAGGGACACCTCCCACCAGCCCAGGCTGCTCCCAGCCCCGTCCAGCCTGGCCTTGAGCACTGCCAGGGATGGGGCACCCACAGCTGCTCTGGGCAGCCTGCGCCTCCCCGGATAAAATGTGTTTGAGTGTAATAACATTAAGAAATCAAGGCTATGAGAAATAAACAGTTGGTATAAGCCAGTAGTAAGACAAAGACTGTTTATAGCCAGATTTTGAGTGATATGAAACGCGTCACTTTCAATTGTTACAACATTGTAACTTTAAAATACCAGTGTGTTGCTGGGAGTTGGAGAGGCTTCACCAAAGAAAGCAAGGTGGCACATGAAAGGAAAAACTGTTGTAACGGACTCAAATCAGACAAGCGGCAATTGCCAACAACAGTTTCAAAGCACAATAGCAAACTTCAGAAGGCTCAAGGAAAAGCAACCAGGACAGCCCCATTTCCATTGTTCTTGTAACAGGTAGGATAGGTGAGACACTTGAAAAACGGGCAATTCGTGTGGACAAAGTGCCATGTCTTTTTTTTAGAGAGAGAAAGTGTGGGCACTGCTCCCTTGGCTCAGGAACTGTGCAGCCCAAACTGGGAGCAGCAGCTCTGTGGTGCCCAAGGGCCAGCAGCGGACTGGCCCAGGCGCCTTGCCTGTAGGAACAGAGGCCAGGCTGGGCCATGTGGCACCTGTGGCTGAGATGCCTCAGGTAGGGCTGAGAACACAGGGTGGGGTAGCCACACCCCTAGTGACAAGCCCCTGGTCCTCCCTGTGCCACAGGTGGGGATCTGCACCACTGTGGATTTCCATGGACTGTGGGGGACAGCCTGCCTCACCATGGGCTTCACCCACGGGCTGCAGGGGAATCTCTGCTCCGGCACCTGGCGCATCTCCTGCCCCTTCTTCACTGACCTGGGTGTCTGCAGAGTTGCTGCTCTCGCTCCTCTATTTGGCTGCAGTTTGTTGTGCAGGGGTTTTTTACCCCCTTCTTAAATATGATATTCTGGAGGCACTACCACTGTCATTGATGGGCTTGGCCTTGGCCGGTGGTGGGTCTGTCTTGCAGCTGGCTGGCATTGGCTCCATTGGACATAGGGGAAGCTTCTAGCAGCTTCTCACAGAAGCTACCCCCTACTATCGAAACCTTGTCACGTGAGTTGCATTTGGCCATCTCCTGTTTTAACTGAAAATAACTCTGATGGAGTAGCAGTGTTAAACACCAGCCAGGCAGGCTGGCAGCAAAGTCTTGTGGCTTTTTTTTTTTTTTTTTTTTTTAATTGGTTGGAAAGAGAGGTGCTGAGGTACTAACAGACTGACTCCTGGTCATTTACCTTAGCTGTCAAGAGTGGTTCCAAAGAATGTTTATCAATGTGGGGATAGGCACTTTATATATATATAAATAAATATGTCTCCTGTGTTCTGTCCTGCTTTGGATGGAAGATGATGATTACCCTTAGTTATATCATGTATTACTTTCAGCTTGACCTTTTAATATCACAGTTAGTGACTCACCTGAAGAGCAATGACTGGTTGTATTGCACTGTTCAGAGTTTTTGCCAGCATGACCTTTCAGCACGTACAGGATTTCAGGAGCCAATAGAATCAACAAGTGAGAGACTAGATTTGATGTTCGTAGTTGCAAATGTTTGTGCTTGGTTGAAGATCCTTACATTGCAATTAAAGAATATTTTTTGTGTAAGTTTCATAACATAAAGGATGCAGTGATGTATTCTAATTACAGATAAAGTCTGAAGACTATTGAGTTCCACATTTAGAAAGCAATGGATGCTTTATGTGGAATTCCAGATTACTTTTCTTGTCTTTGCTAGTAACTGCCACCTAGTGTGCGCAGTAATAGAAGAGGTACCAAAAGTACACAAGGGGGAAAAGGTAAGTAAAGCATGCACTGATTTAATTTTTATCTGTCCCTTTTCTTTATCAGGACTTTTTTAGTTGTACATTACCTTTGAAAGACAGGGTGAACTCTAAAACAGACATAATATTTGCTTAACAGGTGGAGTACTGTTTTGTTGAGGTATATCTAAAAATGTGGTACTTGGCAACAGGGTTCAGGGATTTTTAGGCTAAATAACATGAGTGACTGGTGGTGATGTATTTGAAGACAATTGACTTTTTCACCGTGAACGATGAAGGTGACTTTGCTATAAGTCCTTGCCTCAGTAAAATATTTCTGTTGATGATGGATTAATCTTGAATGGTGGCTTGCAAATGTTCCACTAAATAATAATAGGACATTTGTAGTTCTTTTTTTTCATGAGTTACATTTAATTTTACTTCTTGTCCATCTTGACTTAATTCAGCAGCTTCATTTACTTTCTTTAGAAAACATAGTAGGGCATTCATATTTTACTTCCTGATTCTATTCTTAGGCGTGGCTCACAATACCATTTGAGAACGATATCTTAAATTATTATCTAATACACATCTGGGCATATTATGCTCAAAGTATTTTCCAGAATGATTATTAGCACAGAATAAAAGATTAAATGTTCACAATGGGTTGCTTCAAAGCTGTGTTGACCTTTTCAAAGTGTTTTGTCTTATTTTTAAAGTAAAGCCATGTACCAAATGAAAACTGAGATTAATTTCACTAAATAGGACAGTTCTTAAGACTTCTGGATTTAGTTGAATATCCTGGATCTTAGAGCAAGTGTGTAAAGTTCTGGTAGAGTGAGACACCCTGTAATGTATATCTTTATGCACAAGCAATCTGTTTCCATGAAACTCTTCCTGGGCAAGATTTGATCTGACATTAAGCACTCTGAATGAAATTCTGAATGAGATGTAATCTTCAAAAATAGAAGTAGCAGGTGAACTATGATAATTCAGTAAATTTACGTTCACATGTTTTGGATAGGAAAGTATTTTTTTACTTTTTTGCACAACGCTTTTAGTCTCTGACAGATGCTATTTTAGAAGGAAAAATTGAAGTGTCGTAAGACTGAAGGAAAGGAAAAGGTTTTTCATAAGCTTTAGTTAAAATCTGAAGTATTGTAAATAGTTTGGGTAATGGAAAAATATGAAAGCTCCAAGTAAAAGTAAAAAGTAAAAGATGTTGTTAGCTTTTACCAGGCTTTATCTATGCACAGATGTTTGCTTGCACTTCCTGCGTAACATTACACTCACATAAATATAGTGATATTTAGATAATATCACTTTAGATAAACATAGAATATAGTCTGTGGGCCATATCTTAGGCTGCCAAGGCAATTTACCTGGCCTGCACCCTGCATTTGATCATCCAAATATTTCTTGGCCTGGCGAAGGAATGAGCCACAGGCCAAATCGATATTCTGATGGTAGCTGCTTATTTTCAGCTACCATTTTGAGAGTGTTGGTCTTCTCTCCTTGCCAAAGACCAAAAAGTTGGGAAGGGTTTTGTGACCTGTGCAGTAAGCGCATTGCTTCTGAAAAGTATTATATCTGCTGTACCTACCGAATAGTTTGTGCCATGATGAGAGACAAACAGGTATATTACTCTGATCTCTGTAAATGGCAAGTTTAGCAGGAAGGTGGGTGCTCTGATAGTACTCTTTATCTCATTAAAACTGCATCTGCAATAAGGAAATGTACCTACACAGTAGTCTTAGGGTAGGGAGCAGTGAAATAACTAACAATAAAAACGTCCTGTTTAGAGTGTTATTCTGAACGAGATTTTTCATCTGCTTCTAACCCAACAGAAATCCATTTGAGTATCAGTGGCTGCATTGCGTCATAAACTAGAAGCATTGCTCTTAATCAGGATTACAAAAAGGTAGATGCTGGGGAAAGGACTGTTACACTAATGAAGATGAGAAGAAGCTTTAAGGCCAAGGAAGCTGCTGCTGCCTTTCACCTAAATGCATAAGCCTAGCACATCCTATTGGATGTATCTAGAGGCTGAAAGCCAGACAGCAGAGAGCACTAAGCCACAGAGTGGTAATGAAATCTAGCCTGGGTGACTGGTCACGTATTAAAGTGAGTGGAGAAACAGCACACTGAAAAACAAACAATCTGGTACCTTGTAGCAGCGGTTTTCCACATAGCATGGAAGCCTGTATTTAAAATATGGAGCAGGTGGGGTGTTTTGTGACAGTTTTCAGCAGAAAATGCTTATTTAAAAAAAGGGCTTTCCTAACAAATTTTGTCTTTTAGGAAGTGTTTGAGTGGCAAGGAAGAAAGTCTGAGATCCAAGATCGCACTCCAGTCAGAAATAAAATAATGGCTGATGAGGATGTTAATCTAATTTCAAGCAGTGTTCAGGGTCAAGTAATTCTGGCTGTAAATGTTTGTACTCACAGCAATGTCCACTGGTCAGAAGTGGTTCTAGGCAAAGTAATCTTGGACCCAGCACTTCTGACAGAATAGTCAGCAGAAGCCTTCATTTCTTAACATTGGCTAATGGAACTCCAGCACTATATAACTTATTTCCTCTTCTAGTCCATATAGAGCTCTGTGAAGCAGAGAATACCATACTCTAGGTCATATTTCTAATTCTTGCCTACTGACAGGCACAGGAGTATTTATTTTTCCACTCTAGGACACCAGAACAGTGCAATACAAATGGAGTACAGCAAAATGTCAGGTTCCTTTGGAGCAGGTGTTCATTCTTGATTTCAAAGAATCTTTATACCTTGTTCGTGCTGGAATATGACCAACTACATTAAAGAAAAATATACAAAAAATTTATATTTCGTGGTCCTGATTCAGAGCTTTCTGGCTTGTCTCACTGTTTGGTGGTTTTAAGGCTGTAGCTTCAAGAATTCTTTTTTAAAACAATCTCAGCTTGTTTGGAGGGAAGGTCATTAGCTGTCATATTTATGTAAGTTGCCAACTTAATTGGACTAACATGCAAAAAAGTAATAAGGCTTTCTTACCCCAAAGTTTTAGTCCTGATGTAAGGTCCATTTAAAGGCAAGTTCATGTTTTCTGAGAACCCAGGTCATCTGTGCATAATGGTTGCAATCAGCAATACTGGCGAAATGCGCAGCGGCTTGGTTTTTGTAGTTATAGTATAAATTACCTATTGAAAAGGCATTATGTGAAGGCATAATATTCAGTTTTAAAAGCCTAGATTCTGTGAAATGTATCCGTCTTTTCCCCTGAGAACTGTTTGTAGCAAAAATCATCCAGGTGACTTAAAAGACAATTAAAAGATTTGAATCCCTTTATTTTTAGGTTTGTAAATAGTTTGTCTGGGCCTTTTTTTTTTTTTTTTTTTGGCCATTCACCTCTGACTTGATCTGTAAGGCAGACAAGTTACAGAACTGTACTGTGAATTGCCTTGCTATTTGACAGAAGTGCTTTAATTTGCAGTTTGAAGGATTTGCTATCTCTTCCCTATTGTCTCCTGAGTACCTACAGTAATGGCCTTGGTAGCAGAACTTATTTGGAGGTTGAACATGTTAGGTCAAAGAAGCACCATTTGCTTCAGAAAGTTTTGCTGTGTGGTTACATACCTCCAACTATTCTAACTTAGGTAAACCAGCACAGTGCTCTTGCACTCCTTAAAGTGTTCTTGGACTTTAGGACTATAGAACTTGCCCTCAGGATCTTTTGCAGATTTTTTTAAGTTTCAAAATTTACTCTTTCACCAGCATTAATACTACGGTAATGCCCAGAGTTGAAGGTTGTAAGGTGCTATATAAATTCAGATACTGTCTGTGCTAAAGGACTTAACACTCAATTTATGAAATACTCACTGAGAATGGAGAACATCTTTACAATAATCTGCTTAGGAAAACTATTAAAGCTACAGATTTAATGGTCAGATCATTTTCCTTATAAGTAGCAAAAATGTCATATGAAGAACTGATATCTGAAAAACTAGTGAGATTCTAGGGTGTTGATTCCTGATTGCATGCACAAATGAAGTGATAACATTCAGTTTATTTTATCTGCTGAGACCCAAATTTTCTCTAAAAATGAAAACCAAGTTTCACTTCTACCTATAGGATTGGGCAAATAATAAAAGGGTAGTAAAATAGCCTGATGAGGCTTACACTGTAGGGGAGCATCAAAGGATAGAATTCCTTCTGATTTGCATACCATTTGCAACACACTTTGCTCTTACTAAACCAAAATTATTCACCACTGTTTCCTTCAATCGATGTCCTCTTAAATACCCAAACCTGTCTGAGTCCAAAAATGTTCCACTACCTACACTGCAAATTCAAAACAATTTGCCATTACCGTGTGTGAATCAATTTCATAACTTGCTTTGAAGAGCAGTGTAAAACTTTAGATTCCACTATCATTGTTCCTACATTGGGGACTTTCATATTTGGTGTTCAGACCTGCGTGCTTCTACAGGTAAGCACAAGAATTCAGAAAGGAAAAAACAAAGGCATTTTAGTAAGGCATGTATTCTCATGGCAGTAAGCAAGTAGAAGAAACACTTAACTGAATCAGGAGAGAAATTCTCAGATACTTTGTCAGTTGTCAAAAAAGTCTCAAGTGCTTGCAGCTTTCTGTTTTTTTGCATAAATTTAATGAATCGGCCTCTAGAAAATCATAAGATAAATAGTTTGTGGTCAGTCTTGGGGAAGGTTAAGGCTTGTATCTTAGGAGTAATAAGCCGTGTTTGTCAGGTACCTCACCACTGTCAGTGATGCAACTCCAAATTTGGCAGGAATTGCTGTTATAAAACTGTTAAGATGCAGTTAGGTCCACATGTTACTCCTTATGTTATTTAGATAAAATTCTGGTAAATTTAGTAGCAGCAGCGGGCTTATGAGTAGTGATTGCAGTACACACAACAGAAGCTATAAGGCTGTGGGCTTGGCTGCTTCTTAGCTACAGCTGAATAAAATTAAGCGTTTTATGTGTATTAAATGTTCAGTTATTAAGGCTATGAATGTGGAATTACTTTGTAATTCTAAATCTAGTTCAACAAATTAAGTTGTGCCAGCCATGTAGCCCTGATCCTGAAATAGTTGCGGGATCAATTTTTAGGTTAAATGTTTCCCTTAAGGAAAACTTGCCTTTCATTTTGGACTTCAAGAGCTACTTAGGGTTTGTAGTTACCGCTAAATAGAAACTAACGGGTTCGTTTGTGTGTTGCCGAAAGTTAATGCTGACATCTAGTGGTATCTTTCTGCATGTACAAAAACATGATAAATCGATGGCCTGATGAGTAAGTGCGACTGCTACCCTGATACTTCGATGCTGCCTTTTCAGTATCGAATACAATGTGACATTTCCTGTTATAAACAGCTTTATTGTGGGTAAAAAATAGTGCCAATTCAATGCTTTTCAAATAATTTTACTGTTTCATGTAGGAAATATATTTTGGTGATTTAATACATTTCTAACTTTCTTATAATTAAAGTAATCAAAATATATTTCTCATAGTTATTCCGTTATTAGGTCAATCGCTAAATAATGCAGTGCAAAAACATTTTAAAATATTCTGGATATTATTTTTGTATCATTCTATTTTTATTTCAACTATTTGCCATAATAAAGCAGTGACTAATAGTCAGAGGTCTCTAAAGCTAAAGGAATTTCAATGAACCTGTTTAGTATTTACTTATTTATTTGGCCGTGTAGTACTATACATGATCAAATCTGCTGTCTTTGCTGCCTCCTGTGGTTTCTCCAAATGAAAACTTCATGTTTTGCTTCAGTGCTTTTAATTGAAGGGGTTTTTTCCATACTATTAACACAAGGAATTCAAATCAGAAGAGATGCATAGTATGTATTGTCTGATTACAAAGCACAGGAAGGGAGATCACTTCCAAAGCAGATATTTCTGTTGTATAGTTTGGGGGATAGAAATAATTGTTTTGAGACACTTTGGCTGATCATGTGTACACACGCATCTGTTTTCATTATAGGTACAGGTGATAGGCAGATACATCAAAGGTGCTGAACTTCACTTGAAAAGAAATAAATTTGACTTACGGTCACCTTGATGTAGATTAATGACCCTCATTTTACAGAGGGTTTCCCAGTGTGGTGAAGAGCAGCCTGGCACAAAAAAACATCTGACAACACCTGACTGGTGTGCTGTAATTAAAAGGAAAGTCAGTGTGAGGTTACTTTTAGGGAACCCAGCATATGTGTTTTTCTTCCCCCATGAGCATTGTACCTCATGCTTGACATAAGCTCTTCATGCTGAAGTAGGTTGCTTAGATATACTGAAGCTTCATTTCTCACCTAAATTCCTGGATGTCCAAATAGTTGGAGCTGTTAGTTAGGCAGATGCGTACAACGGCAAAATTGTAATTGTGGACTCAATCTTTGAACAACTGGTAAGAAATTCCTGACTGGTTTTGCTTATTGGATTGGCTACTATTAGAGCAAAGATGTCAAATGGTCCTGCTGGCTAAGATAAAACCTTTAGAAGCTCAGCATATGTTGTAAATTTAAACTGCCAATAATCTTGTGTGCAGTTAGTGTCTCAGAATGCCATTTTCATGTATGTATGTGATCAGAACCAGTATAAACATGGGAGCCCAGCATTGCAAAGGAATTGCACAAAGGTGAAGGTACAGAACAAGGGTGTATTCCAAAGGGAGGGGGCCCAAGGAAGCTAGAACACTGGTGTTTTGGCTGAATACCAGAGTTGTGGGCTTATTTTCCTTATTTTCAGTGCTTACACAGCCTTATGTAAGAGCAATGAGCTGCAGGCTGGTGAAACCCACCATGTTCTCAAATCTTTTAGCATGCAAGACATGCAGGAATGTCTCCTGTAGAGGCTTCTGGTCAGTCCAGGAAGCATTGCTTGTGAACCTCCACTTTTTTCATTGTGATACTGCTTCTGCAGACTGCAATGCTATACCAATAATATGACCATTTTCCCCTAGAACTTTTTAATGCTCTTCTCATGATTTCCTGTTGCTGTTTTCTTATTTTCAATTTCTCCTTAAGTGGTTTCCAAATGAGTGGCCCTACCTGCATAATCAAATAGCCAAAACAGAATTGAAACCTTAACCAAAAAAAAAATATATATTTAAAAAATCTGTGGATTAAAAACTTCTTTTGGGCTGTCTTCATGTTCAGGAAAATATCAGAGTGCTAGTTTTCACTTGTTTTATATTGATCAAATGACAAGAAGTCTATAAACTTTTCTTTAAAAGACAAGTTTAGACTGAACATAAGGTGAATAACATGGATACAACCAATAGGCTAACATGTTTACATTTTCCTTGCTGAAGAAATAGCAGTACACGGATTGTTATGCAAGTCTCAAATATTAACATTTCCATTCTTGGTCATGATAAAATATGTTGAGATAGAAATGAGAACCCACAGAAATATTTCTGCATCTGAGGAGAATGGAAAACTAGCTAAGGCTACTGGTAAAGGTTAGATACAGAAATGGTTACTTTGTCTTGTGGTATGCAGCCTGACCTTTTAGTCCTGATTTTTTTTTTTTTTTTTTTTTTTTTTTTTTTAGGTTTCTGGTGTAGATCTAAGTTATTTGTTTTGGTGTCGGTTGGTTGGGGTTTTTTGAGAGGTTTCTGGTGTAGATCTAAGATTATGTGGTTGCCTATATTGGATTTTTTTCATATGAACTTGGAGAGATGTTGACATGTTTTTTAAAAATGCAGCTCTGGAATGGATTACTCCTGTTCCAGACTGCAGTTAGATTTTAGCTCTGCCTTTGAGGTCTTGTGATATTAATAAGAAAGAGTAATACAAGTATCAACTTGTAATAAAATGAAATTCCTAATGAGTTGATTTTTACCCACTGAATTTTTAATTGAAAGTCAGAAATTTTTGGGTTTAACTTTTATGTAGTGAAGTGGCAGTGTACTTCACATCTGGATGACATGAAGAGAAAAGTTTTCGAATTGGATTGTCCCCTTACTATATACAGACACCATCATTATAAAGTTAGTAACTGTGAATGCATGCACAGGCATATTTGGCTAGATATTTAAATATATTTCTAAAATCTGACATTCTTCTGTAAAAAAAAAAAGCTTTAGTTTTAGATCAGAATTTATATTTTTTTAGAAAAAGTAGTACCTTAATCTTTATTCTGTTGAGCAACACAGCAATTCAGATTTCATCCAGTTTTGAGATCTGGTGTGTTTGTGTGTGGTGTAATACCTGTAAACTGTAAGCAGGCTATCCTACACGGGAGTCAATATCTTGTTCCATGTGAAATTTTTCTAATATGTTTTCACGTAGTTCAAAATAACTTTCAACATACAATATGCCTGTGCAGTTAGTACTATAGCTGAGTGGAAGATTTTTACAAATTGAATGATTTTCAAACATGCCTTTAAACACTTGCAAACAGACTGGTTTTGTAGTAAATCATGGATTGATTTAATGAGCTTACTGTATCAAACATCTGCAAACGGTTGAAAATATTTCTTATGCAAGATTTTAGCTGCTTTGAGCAAAGATTGTACAACACAGTGCCACACAGACTAGTTTCCAGCACAGGTGTTAAGTGACTTGAAGCTCAATATTTAAGCAAAAACCCCAGACTTAATTTGCTACTTTCAAATGTTTCTACCAGTGAGCTTTAATATTCACTGCAAGACATGTAAGGCAGTCGGTGAGAGCTGGGAATGTGAGGCCTTCTTTCTTCAGTTTTTGGGTCTTAACATCTGTATACAGAATTGATTTCAGGCTATGAGATCTTCTCATTTCACTTTGTAGAGAAATGTTTAAGTCTTAACTGAACATTAGGACTTTTCCCTTTGCCTTGAAGCACTGTTAGATTTGTTATTCCTGGTGTTCAGACAGGATGCACTGCTCTCATTCTGTTAAGCTTGCTCAATGTCAGTCTGGGATATACTATTCATGTGCTCTGAGCTAAGTGGTAAGATTATTGGCTTTTGCCCTTTGCCCCGTACATGTTACAGACAGTCCCATAACAAATTTTCTTCTTGCAGGAAGCTACCACTGCCACTGTTCTCACTCCTATATTTTTCCTGTGTAATATTCTGTTTGTTTTTCAATTTGTACTACAGGCTTTAAGTTCGTCGTACTGTGGGTAGTGTTTTGTGGTCAGTGATAGTGGCCTGTGCAGCTGTTCTGTAGAACCTCCTGGTCTAGACTGTTTTTGAACAGTCTGTGAAAGGAGGAAGCAGATCTCGGTGACGTGGGCTGTCACTTTCAGTTTTATTTGGCTGTGTTGCTTGGCATGATTCTCTGCAGGATGTAAAACCACCTCTTGTAGAATCTTTCTAGCTTTCAGAATCTTTTTGAATTAACAATGATCAGCAATCAGTTGCATAATGTAAATTTTCAAATGGATTAGACACATTTCAAATTCATTAGACATTTAAATAGTCCCTGTGGTGTCCTTCACTGTCAGGTCATCTTGCATGTTCCTTGTGTTACTAGCAGTGAATGATAAATCCTTACGTGTGGTAAATTAGGTCAGTATTCAGCCAGTGCAACCTGTTGTGGAGCAAGATGACAGTCTTAGATGGGATTTTTCAATATGCTCCATTCTGGTTCCTGGTCCTTATGCTTCCTAGGTTTCTGTCTGTCTGGAGTGAAGTCTCATTACTGCAGCAAGAACCCATATTTTAAGTGTTTATTTTTTAATTTGTAATGTCTATATATCATTTTCCATTGTTTACCTCAATGCACAATACACTGGAGGATTTCTTTTTGCCTTCTCTGCCCATTTATGTTATACTCAAGTACCCTCTGATCCTTGAGAAAATAGAAACTCAACTGATAACCAGTTTCCAATGTTACAGGCATGCTATGCTGAACAGAGTGGTGACCTGTACTTCCTTAACTTTGTTCTGCAGGTTTAACTTTCCCTAATGCAAATCAATCTGAACGTTATACTGTTACTGGGTCAAATTTATAGCCAAGTGACTGGGGCAGGAGGTAATTAAGTCTCCTTATCAGTATGGCTAATGGAGAACAGCACAGCTGTTACCATGCATGGGATCATATCAGTTGTGTGCAAATACCTGTTTGTATTTGCAAACGAGTTTTTCCAGATGTGTTTTGTATGCTTAAAGCATTAAGCTGTAGGCCAAAAGTAACTGGTCCCAGGGAATGCATTTTGTGCAATATAGAAAAAAATGTAGTAGTCTCTAATTTTAAGACATTGAATCAGGCCCAGTGCTTTAAATTTTGCTTATTTTTTTCTTGGATTTCAGCTTTTTGTAGACTGTCACTGTCAAAAATAGTTATATTTCCAACACTTACATAAAACTTGTCTTACAAATTAAATGAAATCAGAAATGTGGGTAAACTGTTAAACCTAGCATTTTTTCACTAGTTACAATAAGACATACTTCTCTATTTTTTGCGCCTTTGCTCTGGCTAGGAGAAGGAATTGAAATCTACTGTTCCACGCTTTATTTATAGATGAAAGCTTTCACAATCTTAACCTTTGAATAACAACAGATCTTCAAGTTCTGCAGATGAATATAGTAATAATCTAATGCACTGGTGCTGGGAATCAGTCCTCACATTTTAATCTAACAGGATTATAGTTAAAGCCTGATAATTGTGATAGCAGTTCTGATTGACTTTTCTTGTTATTTCTTCTATGTGAATGTTTTCCAAACTTTCACTGTTCCTCTTGTAAAGAGTGTGGGCTACATAATGGCACTGTTGATGATGGGCCTAAAAGAGTTGTTGATTGGATTCAAATGGCTGTTGTGTTCCCTCCAACTAAGAATGAAAAATTGACATTTAAACCACCTATAGAACAGAAGTTTTGTTTCAGGAACATTTAATCATGTTACATCATCCTATACTTTTATTCAGCTTCATCATTTTTGTGTTATATTTGTTACAGCTAAAATATACGGGCCATGTTTACTATTACTAAAATAAACTACTTCTGTCATGTCAAAATTAAATGAGAAAGCTGAAATTACTTGGTATTTCTTGCTCAAAAGCTTTGTCCAATTAGTTGTTCCCCGAAAACATCTGGTTTTCTAAAGACTTACAATTTCTTTGGCTATCCTGCTAAGCAAACCAAACGCTATAGCTACTGAAAGCAAGATAATAAATTTTAGTTAATCTAAGGCAGGTTTAAAAAAAACATCCTGTTGGGACCAGTGCATAACTAGCCTTGGATCCTTCACAATAAAACAGCATTGCCAAAAATCCCACGTGATTAGGCAGAATACACAGAAGCAGGATCATTTGTTTGAGGTTTACTGGCATCATGTTAATCGGTGATATTTCTGGAAGACTCACAATCAATATTCACTGCATTTAAAAGCATGTTCATAATTTGTCTTGCAAGTGAAGTCAGATGCAGCAACTTCTGTATATGGCTGTTGTGATACACCTTAGAAGCCTAGCACCTGGCAGCTCATGGGGCCTGCTTTCATACCACTGAAATTTTGTAGGTTGAAAATATATTTATTTAGGTGAGAAAAAAAAAAAAGAACAACTTATTGTCACTATTTTCATAGTTTCATGCGAGGCAACCGAGAATGGGTGTGGACAAGAGGTGTACCAGGGGCCATTGTAAAGAAGTAATTTTGGATTTGAAGTCAGTTGTTAGCATAAATATTTCTTGGAGGTGAGGAGGAAAAAAGGGTGGACTATGTGGGTATGTTTGCATGTTTATTCACTTTTGTGCATCTTCTGTGAGTTCAAAGTGAATCTGAACATTTAGGGCTTTCAGGCCACAATGACTACTGAGAAGTTGCAATGCAAAAAGATATTGGATATAACTGAGTAGAGGTTTTAGTAAATGCAATGATCAAATGCAGCTGTGATTCTTTTAAATACAGGCTACCTGTAGAAGCTAGAGATTACATTGCCTTCAAAGGCATAGTCTTTAGTAAGAAAATACTTCTAAGAGTGGTAGAGGGGTAGACTTGTACTAGTGTATGCTATCTGTGTTGCAAGCATGAGTGTAAATAATTTCCATTTATCACAGAATCACAGAATGGTTGTGGCTGGAAGTGACCTCTGGAGATCATCTACTCTGACCCCCTGCTAAAGCAGGTACTTCTGGAGCAGGCTGCACAGAGTCATGTCCAGGTGGGTTTTGAGTGTCTCCACAGAAGGAGACTCCACAACCTCTCTGGGCAGCCTGTGCCAGTGCTCTGCCACCCTCAGTAAAGAAGTTATTTTTCATATTCAGAAGGAACTTGCTGTGTTGCAGTTTGTGCCTGCTGCCCCTCGTCCTGTCACAGGGCACCACTGAAAAGAGCCCGGCCCCATCCTCTTGGCACTCGCCCTTAAGATATCTGTAGACACCGGTAAGATCCCCTCTCAGTCTCCACCAGGCTAAACAGGCCCAGCTCCCTCAGCCTTTCCTCATAAAGGAGCTGCTCCAGCCCCTCACCCCCTCTGTAGCCCTCCGCTGGCCCCTCTCCAGCAGTTCCCTGTCTGTCTCGAACTGGGAGCCCAGCACTGGGCACAGCGCTCCAGCTGCGGCCTCCCCAGGGAGAGGACCACATCCCTCCACCTGCTGGCCACACTTCTCACGCACCCCAACATCCCATTGGCCTTCTTGGCTACCAGAGCATGCTGCTGGCTTGTGGGCAACTTGCTGTCCCCCAGAACTCCCAGGTCTTCTCCACAGAGCTGCCTCCCAGCAGGTCACCCCCAGCCTGTACTGGTGCCTGGGGTTGTTGCTGCCTCGGTGCAGGACTTTACACTTGCCTTTGAACTTCATAAGGTTCCTCTCACCCAATTCTTTAGCCTGTCCAGGTCTCACTGAATGGCAGCGCAGCCTTCTGGTGAATTGGCCACTCCTCCCCGTTTGGTATCATCAGCAAACTCGCTGAGGGGACACTTTGTCCCTTCACCCAGGTCACTGGTGAATAAGCTGACCAGGGCTGGACCCAGCACTGAGCCCTGGGGAACAGGGTCAGCAGCCGCCTGGCTACAGCCCTCCAGCTGGGCTCTGCGCTGCTGGTCACAGCCCTCTGAGCTCTGCCATCAGCCACTTCTCCATCCATGTCACTGTCCACTCATCCAACCCACACTGCCTGAGCTTACGCATGAGGATGTTGTGGGAGACTGTGTCAAATGCCTTGCTGAGGTCAAGGTAGACAGCATCCACCACTCTCCCCTCATCCACCCAGCTAGTCATTCCATCATAGAAGGCTACCAGGTTGGTCAGGCATGAATTCCCCTTGGTGAATCCACTTTAGCTGTTCCTGATGACCACCTTTTCCTCCACATGCTTTGAGATGACCTCCAGGATGAACTGTTCCATCACCTTTCCAGGGATGGAGGTGAAGCTGACCAGTCTGTAGTTTTCCGGGTCCTTCTTCTTACCCTTTTTGAAGACTGGAGTGACACTGGCTTTCCTCCACAGTCCTCAGACATCTCTCCTGTTCTCCATGATCTTTCAAAGATCATGGAGAGTGGAGTGGCTTAGCAATAACAGCTGCCAGCTCCCTCAGCGTTCGGGGCTGCATCCCATTGGGGCCCATGGATTTGTGGGTGTCCGGTTTGCTTAAATGATCTCTAACCCCATCCTCGACCAAGGGAAAGTCTTCCTTTCTGTCAAAGTTTGCTGTGTTCAGAGTGAACTCACCTGGTATGGGGGAAATTGTATATGATCTGCATTGGGACATAGACTTTCTGTTGGAAATGTACTGTGCAAACAAACATGAAAATGTGCCAGAAAAAAAGGGGAACAGCAAAAAAGGAAGGGATTCTGAAACCAGACAATTAAAGACTGGGGGGATATGCTAGGAAATAAAAGCTACCGCAAATCAAAAGTGTTTAATGTGCTTGCTTAGTTGAGAAAGGTGGATAAGAACAATATTTTAAGAAGGCTGTTACCTTTCAGGGAGAGTTCTTAGAGGTAGGAATTGCCAAAAAAATATTTCCACAACACGAGAATACCCAGGTCATAAATTCCAGCCCCCTTACTACCTCAGTATGTAAAAAGTTAAAACATTTAATAGCAAGATTAAATATATATATATATATATATTCCAGTGGTGCAAACACAAAATTTTGTGATACCTATTTAAAAAAAAGTTGAAATAATGAAGTATTTTGACCGTTTCTAATCATGACTAAAATGTTAACTTAAAAGTGACTGACATAATTTCTTCAGATCCAGGGTTCTTCCTTCTTTGGGAACAGAATTCCCTAGATAGAAAGTAAAGGCATTAACATAGCATACATACAAGTAGTGATGCATCCTTCTTGCTGGAGCAGTGGAAGATGCAGAGAAGAGTGTTGCAAAGGCTGCCTTTGTAACTGTCCCAGTATGGAGAGAAGAGGTGGTTTTGAACAGGAATCCATCCTCGAACTGAATTTTTAGTTCTCGGTTCTGTAAATTGCCTCCTGGCTAGGCTAAGTAAAGCAACCTGGTTGTACCAACATAAGCTTGTGGGAATGCTAGTGCCAGAATTTTTCAGATAATGTGACTTGTTCTGCAGTTGCAGTTGATCTTTATAGACAGTGCAGTACATCAGGAAAGCAGGCACCACAGTGTCAAACCTGTTGAGCAAATGCTGTAGAGTTTATCTGAGCACACTCACTGGCATTTTGCGTGTTATTTCCAGGTGACAGTTTAGCCAGAGCCACTGCTTATGACTGGCTACTTAGATAGCTTAAATCCCAAATAATGGCTGGAGTTCTCAGCTACTTGCCAAGGTCATTTTTTCGCTAGGAATAAAAAAAGAGAAATGCATGGAAGCAAATTCTCCTGTTTCGAGCACACAGAGATCTGGGAGAACACTAATGAACATAGTCTGCCTTATCACTGATCTGCATTTCAGTCCTCAGACACCCTTTTCCACTTCTGTGTCCACAAAAAGCTAATGTTGTAATTCAGTTTTTACAACCTGTGAATTAGCAGCGATGCGTGAGGAGCCTTAAAGTAACTATTGCACCCAAAAGGCACAGGACCTGTTAAATTCTTCAACAGCACAATTAAACTTGGCTGAATTAATGTAATCACAACACAGAAAAGCATCTATTCTCTCTCCTTGTCTATCAGGAGGTAGATGCAAGCTAACTCTGTCTGACAGCCTCTCTTCCCTTCTAGTCCAGTTAGCCATGTGCCAAGTTAATATACTTGTTTGTATCTGAAGATCAGGTTAAGATCAGGAGACTTCCTTTTTGATGTTTACTAGGCTGAGTTTTGGTGGCGTGTTTGCTCTGGGAGTGTTCAGTGTGATGCTGTGCTTATGACCCCACCCTTCTGTGCTTATAGCCCAGATAAGCTTAAACTAGGTCTGTGCAGCAACTGGTTATGCTGCTGTTAAAGATTATATGAAATGGCTACATCTCCAGAATTTTGCCTTTTTATCGCCATTCAGAATCAACTCAAGCTGCTTTCCTTGACCACACTGTGGGAGCCTTGCCTAGGTTTTGTGCTGGATTTTTTCCTAAGTTATTCTCTGGACATGGTGATGCCTGACTTGCCCCTCTGTTATGAGTTACCCTGTTCTTTCCAGCACTGGAAGACATTAAGTACAATTTAAAAGAAGCTACAGTGGGGTTATGGTGACTTGAGAGCCTGATGTGATTTCACACCACTGAAATAAGCACAAACGTGTCTGCTTTGTCCTCTGCCTCAGAAATACCGTGCTTGCTGAACCTGCACTGGTTGTCTATGCCCTAGAGACTGCCTTGCACAGCAGTATCTTCTGGTTCTTGTAGATCATGCTGCAGAATGCCTACAAGAGATTTGTTGTTTTGAAGTTTTCTGTAATAAAATAAATGTTCTTACCCCCAGTGCAAGTGCTCCACAGGAGTGGAGCTTTTTGAGCATTCTTGTGCTATTGTCTCTTTGAACCACTGACATTTTTCTAAGGCTACAGTGCTGGAGAGGCATTACTGATAAAATTAGCAGCTTCATCAGCATCAGATGGTTTTCTTCCATTGTGCCTGAAACAACTCCATCTTCCTTATAGTCCCCTATGTGTATAGGGAAGAGAGGACTGAGAGGCGATAAATTGTGAGGTGAGATCAAAGAGCATGCTTTGTCTGTAGTATGAGATGGCGTAGGGGGAGATAAGAGGCAAAACACCTGACACTATGCTGGAATAATGGTCTGCAAAAGTTATTAATTGCTATGCTTCGTTACCATTAATTGATCTCTCCTGTTCCAAAGTAGCAGTTACTGAACACAAAGGCAAACTCTTTGGAGTAACTTGGTGTGACTTCAGGTGGGCTGTGCTTATGATCAAATGACCTTATCCAGTGCAGAAGCACACAGGGCAGCATGGAACAGAAATTTGCTCTTCCTGTAGCAAGGTGAAAGGGAGGGTCAAGGTTTAACTGTGAAATGGGAACGAAACAGGCTTTAGGGCCTTTCAGCTCCAAAGCTCCAACTCAACCCCCTGGTTCTGGTCCCAGGTTCAGTGTCCTAACTTCAAGAATAAATATAATTTATATTGGGCAGTTGCTGAAAGAACTCAGAGAGCTGGAGTAGGAAGTAAGGGCCCTAACTGCTTTGGAAGCCAGCCTGCCTCCCTGGGCTCCGCAGCAGCTCTGACAGTAGCCCCAGATTTAATGGGATATAAGTTAGAAACCAGCAGGGTCTTCCCTCCCTCCCCAGAGCTCCCGGTGGGCAGGCAGTTAAGGCATTGCTGCAAGCTGTAATTTCAAACATTTTGAAGAATTAGAGCCTATGTTTACTCTTTTCTGGGTGGGTCTGCAGCTGCCACTCACCACCCAAGAGACAGCACGGCTACCTAAAAACGTCAGGTGAACCGGGGGGTGTCGGTGTGTCCGGAGCACGGCGCGATGCGCCCCGCGGAGGATGCAGCAGCGTCACTGCCGCTGAAGCAGCAGCACCTTGTCACATCCAGCTGTGGAAGTCCCCGCCAGGACACCGATGGCCCTGTCCCTGGGAAAGCTGGGACATGGGAATTCACAAGCAGTATGAAAAAGACACACATCTAAAAGCTGTACCTAGAACTTTTTTTTTTTTTTTTAAATGTATTATTTTGAATACAAGCGAACGTATTTTATTATCGCTCTTAAAAATGTAACATACTGCTCTCTCACGTGAATAAATTCCTTTTTGAAAAGGGATGCTTTATGTGGCTCCCTAGGAATGTATTGGTGCTCTGCACATTGAAAGAGTAATATTCCTATGTCAGCAACCCGTCAGCCTGCATGCCTGCTTCTGGAACACGGTCTCGAGGATTTTCGGAGCCAGCGGAATTAGCTGGGAATAAATCGTAATTGAGCTACCAGCAGGATTGTGTGATGCTGCTCATCGGTGACACACCTCTGTGCTGCAATCTGGTCTGTCAGTGCCAGCCCAGCTCGGCGTTTAACCATTTCCACCCCCGGCGCCCCTGAAACATTTCAGGTCAGGGAAACCGGGACCGGGAGCGCGCGCGCTGCTGCCGCCGCTCGCCCCGGCGCCCCCTTCCCGCTTTCGGTTTCACTTCTTCCCGCTCCGGGCACCGTGTTTCCTCCCGGTTTCGGTGTGCTGAGGAACTTGTGCAGTGCCTGGGTGCCTTCAAAGTGAAGGAGATAAAGCGCGCAGCGGTAAGTGAATGGCATTCTTCCCTTCTTGTTAATAAATGCGAGTAGCCGGGGTACAACGCCAAAGCACTGCTCAGGAGTTTGGGCGATCTCCTCCATCTTGGATTTCTCTTAAATTCCAAGTTAGAAAAGCCAGTGCCGCTGCTGTTTGCTTCACGGGTGTGCTTTGGTGCTTGTGCCCAGATGTGGTGGTCCCAGCTGGCAGGAGGTATCATTGTCTTTTTGAAAAAAAGAAATGGCAATGTAGGTGAAGAGGGACTGGCCCTCCCTAGGAGGTGCTCCAGTTTTTTGAAGTTCTCGCTCATGACATTAAAATTGCATCCTTCCTTTTATTGATTATTCTGTAACACCATCCCTTAAGTCTTGATAATGGGTGCATGTACTCTCCACTGGATCCCTGACCGGAGCACAGAACACTGAAAGCTGGCTCCAGGCTGCTTGCAGTGGAAACAGGAGAGAAGTGTAGCCCTTCAGGCCTCGCTGGAAGCCAGCCAAAGGACTCAGTTTGTGTTTGTGCAGTACATTTTTTAAGCCTTTCAAACATAAAGATGAGCTAGCAGCAGCTGTCGAGGAGCCTGGCAGCTGTCTGATCTCCGTAAACCCAACTCTCACAGGGATGCGGGCCAGAGGTAAAGCTTTTGTTAGAGACAAGCTCCCCCTTAGTTTTCCTTAGCTCTTCCAGCAGCGGGGGTGCAGAGGAGTGAGGCAGGACAAGTTGTCCTTTATTTTCCTCAGCTACAGGGACACGGGTGCAGTGTTGAGCAGCAGCTGTAGCATGTCAGGCTGGCTGCAGGACCCTCAGGTTCAGGTATTTGCTGGTCCTCCCCTTGCCTGCTTGCTGGTGGCAGGTGAGTGGAGAGCCAGGCTGTGTGAGCTGCAGGAGATGGGTCAGGCCTACGTGCAGTACCCAGACAAGAACTGTTTTTTAATTAAGGTTTATTTTAAATCTTCTTTTGCAGTCCTTTTTGTATACTTCTGTAATTATCTAGGTCCCTCTTTCCCTTGCTGGTGTTCCCGCTCCCACTGCATTTTACTGATGTCTCTCCCTAAATGGCCAGGTTGGTCCCATGGAGGCACTCAGGGTTCCCCTCTGGCCACTGTAATGTGGCTTTTTGTCACTGGAACAGTCCTGATGCATGCCCTCTGAAAAGGCAGGTCACCTATGGAGCCAAACTCTGCAGAGGTCTGACCTGCTAAACTCTGCTGAGGCTGCAGATTGCCGTGTCAGTTCCTCAGAGTGTTTTGTTATGGTAGCGAAAAGTCCTCCTTTCAAAAAAACATCAGTTCTGAAGGCTTCCCCCCCCCCCCCCCCCCCCCCCATGTGGTGGTTTAATTTCTTGTGTCATGTTTCATTGTTTGCTATTGACCAGTAATCTAATGTGCTTAAAGCTGTATCATGTTAATTAAACACGGGTTCCAAGCAAAGGAAAATGTAAGCTACAGAACTAAGCTCGTGTCCCTAGGAGTTAGTTTTTGGAGAAGCTCTTCTAGATTCCTGTTAAGATTAGTAAGATTAAATTCCCTTCTGTAGCCTGTTGCGTAGTGGGGCACTGATAGTCTTCTCTGCCTGGGAGCCCACTGTGCTGAGGCGTTACTCACTGGTAGGCTGAGGTTGCAGGTGGTTCCAAGTTGGTTGGCAGAAGGCCATACAGATATGTGTATATGGAGATTGTGGAGACACTCAAAGCTTCAGGGGTGAAAATACAAGCTTTATGTTTTTAAAAAAAGAAAAAACTGAAGTGGAGGAACCTAAGCTTACTGTTCTCTGCTAAAGCATGGAAAAGTATTCTGGCAACTACTCCCAAAGTATTTTTTCTCCCTCTGCTAAACATTAATTCTGAAGAGAATGATATGGAAGATACACTGGACTTTTCCCTTGATTAGCAGAAATGCTATTTAATTAGACAAGCTGTATGACTCAGCAGGCTCGTCAAACCCTTCTCAGCTCTCACAGCTCTATCCCAATCAGAATTTGCGTGGAATTGATTTTCTTCCTTATCTAGTATTAAGCCATGTAAAAGATCACCAGGTAAATGTAAAGCTTATGGATACTAAATAGAAACTGAATAAAATGTGAAGTCTGAGATTCATTGGAAATGTAATGCCTAAACAGGCAGAGCCATTGAAGCTTGGAGCACCAGTGGACAGAGGTTGACACCGTAATGGAAATGCTCCGAACATATGGGGTGGGGTATAAAAATTCTTAAATGTGTAAATTTTCCTGGAAGTATTTGGAGAAATGTATTGAATCTGTGGACAGTGTTTTCTCTACACGTTGTCTCTTCTCCGTTTCTTTCTCTGATTAGGTTGGTACTGATTTTTTTTTCCTCCTCTGCTCTTACTTTCTCATCCATCTTTCTGTAGCCTGGTATTTCTTCTTTCACTATGGGATGGAAAGACATAATTTTGTGTGGCTGGCTTGTTAAAAAACTGCGAGAACTGTAAATTAAATGGTATATTAGGCATTCTTACTGCATTAACTATAAATATTTATCAGTGTGGTTAAGCTCAGAGCTCAGTGATTAACATTGAGGGGCCTGTGTGTTATTTGTCATATTTATTGTATTTTATGCATGTTAAAGCAATGCAAAATGAACCAGAAAAGCGAAAATTGTTGGAAATTTGCATTGATAATAGGTAAAGTGTTGGTAGCTTTTTGAACATAATTATTTTTACATGACACAATACTATTGTTTTTATAGAAAACGTAATTTAGAGAGATTATTGGCATTTGCTGCAGAAATGAATGCTACCTTATGGGTGAAAAATAGTTTGCTCAGCATAAAGCTACACCTTTTTTGGGCTTGGCTTGCTTCATCTTCTTGCTTCATTCACAGATATAAGCTGTGTCAAAATTATTGTAATTTGTACTGTGTTCATTTTACCTTTGCAGATAAAATGATGGGAAGTGCGGTTCTTTGGTGGAGCAGCTTATCTGTGAGACTGGTGTCTGTCTGCTTGCTCTGTGTATCAGCTGGAAAGCAATGTCAGATCCGATACGAAATGGCTGACTGCAGTCACCTAAAGCTGACTCAAATTCCTTCTGATCTTCCAAACAATATAACGGGTTTGGACATCTCTCATAATCAGCTAAGAGAGCTAGGTCCTGCAAATCTGACCCAGTACAGCCAACTGGTTTACTTGAATGCAGGCTACAACATCATCTCTAAACTGCAACCAGATTTGTGCCGAAATGTGCCCCTGTTGCAGATTCTGAAGTTAGAACATAATGAATTGCATAAGCTCCCTGACAGAGTCTTTTCTTCCTGCACCAACCTGACTGAACTCAATCTAGGATACAATAGAATAGATATAAAAAATGATCCTTTCAAAAACCTGGAGGTAAGTTTTAGAAATGCACCTTTTCATGTAAATGAAGTATAAACGGGGAATATACTCTTATCTTCCAGTGTATAGCAGAACAGCTGCTTATTTACATCTGGAAATACCCACCATATAATCTTACTTCATTGTTTTTCTAAAGAAAAGGCCTAGTGGCTTCTTGTGTTAAGAGTCTCAGCCTTCCTTATGAGTCAGTGCTCTCCATGCCCTTTTCCCTGTTGCATGCCATAAAGGCATCTCTTCATACAGTGCAGAGAGAATAGCAGCAGCAGATGACATGTAGGGCAAAATGGATGGCCTGGAATCTGAGTTGCCTGGGGTCTAAACATGGTAGCTAGCCTAAGCTGTCAAGGTCAAGGTGTAATTACTCAGACCATGAAAGCCATTGCTCAGGCTGAATGTAGTGTCTCTCAGGACTTGGGGGATTGAGAAAGAGTAAAAACCTTTTCACTCTTAGCTTTGTTTTTCCTGGTAGCTTACATGTGGTTAAACATCTTTCTTTTTAGCATCTGTGAGGCTGGGGGACCAGCAGAGGAGGCAGGAAGAGACTGTTCCATTGTCTTTGCACCAGGCAGGGAATCATGCAAAACAAAGGACCTGAGGACAACAGAAAATACAGACAATGCATGGTTATTAATTGTTGTACAACATTCTAATGAGTGTGCATGTTGTTTTGAACAAGTCTGAACTTTTCTGCTAAACTCAGTATTCCAGTGCAGTTACATAAAATGTATTGGCTTGCATCATAGGACTGCTGACTCTCAATGAAGTATGAATGAGTACAGCCAGCTTTGGTGCTGGAAACGGGATGGATGTTCTGGCCTTCCTCACATTGCTGCTGCCCGGTTACTGATGGAGGCCTCCTTGAGGCACCTCAAGGCACATTCTGTGGAATCACGTGTAGGGCAGAATCTCCTCCTCTGTGAGAGGAGCCTGAGCACCTGGGCATGAGCTGGAGTGTATGGCACTGGTCTTTGTAGGCTGCTACTGGGCTCCTCTTCACATTCCTCACTTCCATTTACGGGGTGGACCACAGTGAAAAGGGTGGAATACAAGATTTAATATTGCATTAGTTGTAACTGCAGCCAGCTGTAGACTTTTGCTTTTATCACAGGAGCAGGAGGGCTTTTAGTGACCATAAGGAATTTTAGATAAAGTAATTCTTTGGTTTGCAGTAGATATTTTAGCAGGTTAAGACCATGAATGCAATGAAAGTTACAGGTGTGGAAGATGCAGAAGGCTTCTTCCTGCAGGAGCTTGAAAGCTGCCATTTCTATATTACAAATTTATTTTAATTGTAGTATTGCAACTAATTTCTAATCAGTTAGACTGTAATGCAATATTTCAAGATGGTTTTGTATGTTAGAAAATAAAAAGAATTTTATATTTTTCTGCTTGCATCTTCTCCTCAGAACTTGAATATTTTGGACCTATCTCATAATTTTTTGAAGTCAGCAAATTTAGGAATACAGCAACAGTTGGAGAACCTTCGTGAGCTCATATTGAATAGCAATCAAATCACTGAGTTACAAAAGGAAGACTTCAGTTTTCTTAGCAACACCTCATTGAATAGTATTGATTTGTCATCAAATCCACTGACAGAGGTAGGAAGCATTTCAACAGAAATTCAACAGTCGTAAGTATAAAATGGAACTATCCTGATTTATCCTTTATGATTGTCTGGCACTTACATTACATTTTTTTATTCACTGAGGTCCACGGTAAAACCATTCTATTATATACAGCATTACTTCTGACCTCCAGTAGTGATACACATAATTATTTTTGTCCCACCGAAATCAGCAAGAGCTGGTTCCATGCAGATCAGAGGTCACAAGCAAGAGCTAGATCAAGTAGTTGTGTGAACCCTTACCGGATATTTTCTATGCAGGATTTTTTTTGTACGTGCTGAAGGTGAACAGTTGACATACTTTCTAAGTGGGGAAAAAGTACAATATTAGGTGATACGCAAGGCTAGTTTTACAATCTAGGTCACTTCCTAATCAAAGAGAACATTCATTTGTGCATGTGGGGTACCCCAGAGAAGTAATCATTGCAGAAAAGTATACTTGCGCCTTTAAAAAAGCAAGTGGGCGTTTTCCTAGCCACCTACCCCACTGTTCTCTCTGACCCACTTCTTGGTGTTAACACGATTCTTTGAAGAGTGATGGTATGTGTAGCAGCTCTAAGCTGGCTGACCCTCAGCATATGAATGCTGAATTTGCATTTGCTTGGTTTATTTCCCAGTTGACTGATCTGTAAAGAACGTGTACATTAAAATTAGAAGAATATTTTGAAGTGGCGTAAGTTTGTACCACGGGTGAGAGGCAGCCCCACTGTCCTCTTTCCCCTGACTGCTTCATCCCTCCCTCTTTCTGGTACAAGCTTTAATGAGGCTATGCACTAGATCACTGGGGAAGCTGCAGATTTTTTGGCTTGGTTAGCTTGCAGTCAGGCTGGTTCCCTGGCTGGTTTAGTGTGTGACTTGCACGTATGGCCATATTGGCACATGCGTGTGGATAAGTAGATGGAACTGCGCCTTTCTTGGGCAGCGCTGCTCTCTGCTAGTTTGGGCTGCTCTGATTTTACAGTACTGCTGTCTGAAAAGCAGCCTTATGCATTTGAATAATTCTCACCAGTGGAGTATTTAATTATTCAGCTGATACAGGAATCAAGATGAGAGGCCAGCACTACAGTGGAGGCTTGTGATCTGAACTGTGGAAGGAAGTGTGTAGTATCACATTCCATGAGCGTAGCTTCTGCTCACACAGAGAAACTCTGTTTCTTCTTGGCTGTCTGAAGGCCGAAATAACTTTTTTTACAGTACATCTGGCTTTGCAGTAGTATATTGATATTCCTGGCAGCTGCCAATGAAAGAAAGCTGAAGGAAGAGATTGTCTCAATTTCTAAGATGCTTCTAGTGAAAGAGTTTTAGCAATGAGATTTAACTTTCATCTCACTAAGCACTTCTAAAAAAGTGCTAATCAGAATTATGATAAGCATGTTACAAATTCTAGAACTATTATTGCAAGAAGTATAAACTCCAAGAAATGTTTGTCTGAACTTGGCTTTGGAAAAATCTGAGTGTAGGAGTTACTTTCTGCTTGAAAATCTCGTTTGAAAACCTTTCCAAATTTTAGCTTTAGGGATCAACTTTCTTACATAATCCCCTTGTTTAGGTCGAACTCTTTTTTTTTTTTCTTTTCCTTTCAGTTTCACGTAGGATGTTTACATACAATTGGAAATCTTTTTGGCCTCATACTGAACAACATTGAACTTGGTGAAAATCGCACAAAGAAACTTTGTACCGAATTATCAAACACAGCGATTCAGAACCTCTCACTGAGCCGTGTGAAGCTTTCGTACATTGGCAAGTCAACTTTCCAGGGTCTGCAAGGAACAAATCTCACAGTTTTAAACCTTTCCCAAAATTCTCTGTCTGTGATAGAAGATGACTCATTTCAGTGGCTTTCAAGTTTACAGTACTTAAATCTGAAGCGTAATAACTTTCATGTATCTTCACGTTCGTTTTACGGATTATCCAGCCTCAAATATCTGAATCTGATAGATTCACTTAATGGGAAAATTGAAGATTTTTCCTTTCACTGGTTATACCAGCTGGAGTACCTTATAATGGATAATAATAATTTTCCAGGAATTACTGCTAATATGTTCACAGGCCTGCACAACCTGAAATACCTGAGTCTCTGTAACTGCAACATAAACTTACAAAGAATAACTAATAAAACATTTTCATCACTTGCTAATTCCAGTTTGCACGTTCTCAACCTCACAAAAACAAGAATCTCCACAATGGAAAGTGGGGCATTTTCCTCCTTGGGACACCTGAAAATTCTTGATCTTGGTCTCAATGAAATTAGTCAGGAGCTCACAGGTCACGAGTTTAAAGGTCTCAATAATATACAAGTTATTTATCTTTCCTATAATAAAAATGTGGCTTTGCGAAGTGAATCATTCATTTTTGTCCCAAGCCTTAGAAAACTGATGCTGAGGAAGGTAGGTTGCAGTAATCTGGCACTTTCTCCTTCGCCTTTTCACCCTCTACAAAATCTAACTGTCCTGGACATCAGCAATAACAACATAGCAAACATGAAAGAAGATGTGTTTGATGGACTTCACAAACTTGACATTCTGGATTTGCAGCACAATAATTTAGATCGACTTTGGAAACATGCAAATCCAGGTGGCCCTGTTCTTTTTCTAAGAAGTCTTACCAACTTGAGTATTCTTAATTTAAAATCAAACGGGCTTGATGAGATTCCAGTTCAGGTTTTCAAGGGTCTGTTTCAATTAAAAATTTTGGATTTAGGATCCAATAATTTGAATGTGCTTCCAGCAACTCTGTTTGATGACCAAGCCTCTCTGAATTCATTGAACCTTCAGAAAAATCTGATAACCTCAGTTGAAGAAAAAGTGTTTGGCCCAGCCTTCAAGAGCTTGAGAATACTAGAGATGGATTCCAATCCCTTTGATTGCACCTGTGAAAGCATTGCTTGGTTTGCTGAATGGCTTAATGTGACCCGAGCATATGTGCCTGGATTGCGGTCCCAGTACATTTGCAACACCCCAGCTAAGTATCACGGTAGTCTGGTGTTGCATTTTGATAGCTCAGCCTGCAAAGACAGTGCTCCGTTTAAACTTCTGTTTGTGATCACTGCCACTACCGTGATGCTACTCATTTTTACTGTTCTTATAATCCATTTTGAAGGGTGGAGAGTAGCTTTCTACTGGAATATTTCAGTAAATCGAATACTGGGTTTTAAAGAACTTGACATACAACAGGAAGAGTTTCATTATGATGCCTATGTTATTCATGCAAGACAGGACAAGAACTGGGTGTCTAAGAATTTCATCTCTCTGGAAAAAAACCCCCGCTTTCAAATTAGGTTTTGTTTAGAAGAACGGGACTTTGAAGCAGGCGTATCGGAATTTGAAGCCACAGTTAACAGTATAAAAATGAGCAGGAAGATTATTTTTGTTGTGACTGAACACCTCTTACAGGATCCCTGGTGCAGAAAGTGAGTAGGATATGAAATATTGTATGTGAGGGGGAAAATTTCTTAACAGATTTTTTAACAAGGTAGTCTTTTTTTTTTTTTTTCTGTGTAATTTAATAAAAAAACCTATTTAGTAAAAAATACCATGCAAATTCTACTTTTATATTTACTTAATATATTATGTCTTCAGAATAATTTCTAACTGAAGTTAATTGCTCCACATGTACGCTAGTAGAAATTTTATATCTCAGTCAATTTCATTTTTTTTCCAAAAAAATCAAGCTGTCACCTGTGAAAATTGCTTTCCTTAAAATTAGATGTTTGATAAAGGGCAATAATGGGTGACATCACTGGCATCCAAAGATAATTTTTTTTTGCCTATAAATGAGTCTTTTACCTTTCTTATGTAGCGATCTTGAAAAGAAAGGAACTTTACTAAACAAGGCTATATCAATACAGTAGACTTAGGTTATAATTTTAGAGGATGATTTTTTTCTTTTGTTAGAAGGTAATTAATTTAAGTAATGACAATTTTATATCCTAGAATAGACATTAAGACCCCTGTTTGAGTCTAGTCCTTGAGTTTGCAGTGTGCTATTATTTGAGCTATTTAAAGAACTGTTTGTCATTTTTTCCCTCTACATGAAAGAAAATATGTTTTCTTGTCTTATTTTCGCTTCAGTTTTAAGGTCTATCATGCTCTTCAGCAAGCTGTTGAACAAAGTCGGGATTCCATCATACTGATCTTTCTTGATGATATCCAGGATTACAAGTTGTATCATGCACTTCACCTGAGAAGAGGAATGTTCAGATCTCGCTGCATCTTGAACTGGCCAGCCCAGAAAGAACGAGTCAGTGCGTTTCATCAGCAATTAGTGATCGCACTTAAATCTAACAGTAAAGCGCACTGAATTCTGGAAGCACAGATTTGAATTATAGGGTTCATTTTATTGCGTATTTTCTGTTGTTGGAAATCAAGCCTTCAGGGAGACCTGAAAAAGTTTGTCATGCTGTAAAGATACGTAAGGGTCACTATAATTTCAATTTACTTGTCTTATGTTCATGTTTTTGCTGGTATTTTCATTCACCTGCACAGAAGTGACATGTTAAAATGGATCATGAGTGATAGTGGATCGTGAGTAACAGTCATTTCAGTCTGCGTATCAAAAATGTGGCAGAAACCCAGTGAGAATGACTGATGTTCTAGGAAAAAATACCTGCTGTAGTGCAGAAAAAGACACAGACTCTCTAAAGGGATATGCAAAAGAGAATGTTATAATGATAAAATGGCAAATTCTGTGTAGAAGGTGGAGTGGACACTGCTGCTTGCATTCATAAAACATGGGTAGATCCAGTGAAATTAAAACTGGTAAGCTTTCCTTGTGCAGCACAGTAAGAAACATGGAAAATTATTTGTGTAGTTGAAACCAAGGAGTGTAGCAGAGTTTCAAACTGAGTTTTAAAACTTCTATTTTAAGAAAAAGCCATGGAAAGAAACGTGACCCTGTGAGCAGCCTGTTCAGGGCATGCAGTGAAGGACTGCTTATGCCTTATGGGTGTACTGGTGACTATCAAAAACAGATTTTCAGACTAATGAGTCAACTGACTCATCAATGCGGTATGATTATTTTTTTTTTACTCTTCCCTACTGAAATTCAGAGACAGATCTGGTAGAAGCACATTTATACTGAGAGATGTCACCTTAATTCTTTGAATGCCCATAAAACTATATGTGTGCCTTTAAATAGAACTTGAAATCAATGTGAAACATGGCAAAAGCACAGCTGGTGTACCTGTATAAAATGAGTGAAGGCATAGGTATTTCTGTAGCATAACTAGAAGACAGCTTTGTGGGAGGTGGTGCTACCGTAATTTCATTACCAGTGAAACAACAACAACATAACACTCCAAAAGAAACTGTTTTAAATTGTATTGGAAATATTTCTGTGACAGTTACAGGTAGAGTGGGAGAAAAATTTCTAAAGCAGATTAATTTCAATTATTTTTTTTCTTTATGACTGTATATAGTTTTGCCTTCGATAGCTAAAAGAAAATTATAAGGAAATGAGATAGAATTCTGTAGTGTAATTTCTTATATATTTATCGAGTTTGTTTTTTCCTTAACATATTTTACAGAAACATGGGCTGGTTGGCAATTGCCAGAGCATTAATGTTCAAACCTGTGGGCTAGTAGGTTGATCTGGAGGGAGCTGAGAACCAGCAAAGTGTGCTCTGAAAGGATGTTTATAATGTTTGAGACTGGTTGCCAATTTTTCAGTGTTTGAGTACAATTAATGGTAAATTAGACACTAGACAGTCATTTGTATGTTTTTGTTAATATATAATTGCTGTTTCAAGGACCTTGTAAAAACTTTTTCAATTTTTAGTAGGTGTGTGATCCTTCAGTAGCTCAGGATATTTTTAAATTGCTTGTTTCTCCCTAGCATTTCCCTCATCAGTTTCAATACCACCATTACTCTAAGAATGCTGTTTTACTGCTTTAGAAAACAGCTTTCAGATAATTCAATACCTAACCTTTTAAGCAGTTTTTCCTCATGATTTATTAGATGCATAGATGAAAAACATTGGGTTTAATAGGTTTATATGTCCCATGATGATAAAAAATATAAATGAGAAAAATAATTAATGAAGTAGATTCTGCACGCACCAGAAGAGTGAAGAAAGGGGATGCAGACAGTCTTCACTTGCTGAGAAAGTGCTGAATGAAAAAAAAAAGGCTTTGTTTACAGTTGAAGTGATAGATGATGATTTCCTAATTACAGTAATAGGATTATCCCCATTGTGATGCTTTCATCTCATCTTTCTGACCTTTTCAGGTGAAGTGACAAATTCTTTCTTCATGCTTAAGCCATGAAAGTTGAGGAGGCAAGCAGGTAAGGATGTCGTGCCAGGTATACACACGTCAGTCGTTGTTTCTCTTATTTAAAGACTAACATGCGAAAGGGTTCCTCTGTTTCCTAAATCTGTTATGACACACAGTAGCAGAATTTGTCATTCCACATCAATATAAATTGTTTAGAAAATGTTAGCAGTTCACACAGATATTAAAAATGACATAAAGATGCAGAGAACACACAGAGAAACGCTGAAGTGAAATGTGATACAAGAGCTCAGGCCAGATGATCAAATGGACTTTTCTGGCCCTTAAACCCTGACAAATGACAACATGTCTAAATCCTACGAAGATTTTTTTTTGCTGCTACAAATGGCCCCCAAAGTCAGTCTCAGAACAGTGAAAAAATGTGTTACAGGTGCGTAGTTTTGTAATATAGCTAAGGATGCAAACTAAAAGTACTTGCTGATGAGGGAAGATAATTTTCAATGATAAAACTATGATGATGCATTCTAAACAGTTATTTCAGTACCTACATTTAGTTTAAAATAATTTACAACAGGAAAAAAAATTATAAAGACTTACAATGAGAATTTGACTAACATTAAAAAAGGCACAAAAGCAGTAAGCACAGGGCCAACAGTAATCATCAATTATACCTGACATAAAATTTTCATATAAATTTGCCCTGTTTGGAAGTTACCTGCTTCTGCTCTGCTCCTGTACATTTGTTTGGCAATATTAATTAGAGTAAATAAATGGGTTTACTGTGGCAAAGAGTTAACGGTCTGTATCTGAGCTGGGTGGTTTCTTTGCTGTAGGCAGCCTGAGACTGTATTAGGCTGATTTGTTGAGGAGGTGGATACCAAATAAATGAAAAAGAGCTCCAAACTTGTAGTGTCAAAGATAGTACTTAGGACTAAAAAGCAATTATCTGTATTGAAAGCAGAATATCTGAATGACTTGAGTGAGGCAGGATGCTCAGGTCTGTAGATTTGGGTGGAACCTGGCTTTGTGGTTCTTGAATGATGGGGAGTAATGAACAAGTTACGGACAATGATGGTCAGAAAAGGTTCTATTCCAGGTCTTCATGCAGGGTTGCTTTGGGGCTACAGCCGAGGTGAATACACTCCAAATACACTACACACCCATGTGCTCAATTGTGCAGTTTTCACTGTGGCTCAGCCAAGGCTTTTTGGCATGGTGAGGAATAAATGCAGATTGTGCTGCTGTTAGATTGATGTGGGCCTATTCCATGAGGCTTGGTCAGAGCATATTTATTCCAGCTTGTAAGAACAAAGGCCAAGGATATCCCAATTGCAAATCTCAGTCCTCTGCTTGGTGTCACGTGTGCTCCGCTCTGCCAGCTCATTGCACTACTTGACGTGCTAGGAAGACAAGGCAGGGATAAAATTCTGTACTTTGTATCCTTGGTTGGTGTCTGCCAGCAGCTGCCAGCTTGAAGTTGGTTGTGCAGCTTGCTGTGAGGTGCGCGGTCCGGGGCTCGTAAAGCAACTGTGCTACCCCTCAGCCTGTGCCGTCCTTTTGGACATTGCCAAGGGCTGTGCTACCTGCCAGATTGTGCGCTGCCACAACATTCACCCTGTCCGTTAATACCAGCTGTTCGTTACTGCGTCCCGCACTGCTGCTGGTGTGATGATGCTTCATGCAGGCAGCCAAGCCCGTGCTGCAAAGCCGGGGCGGGGGGCTGTGCCCCACCCCTGGCGCAGCTGCCCGGCTTGGGCCACCGCTGCTGGTGTTTTGGCACGAGAGAGAGGTCCCCGTGATCCCGGCGCCCTCTGGCTCTCTAGGCTGCCCGGCGTTGTCGGTAGCATCCCGGGGCGCGGGCCGTTGCCGCGGGGCGCCATTGCGGTAAAGCCCCGTGCGGTGCGTGGGGGGCGCGGTGCCGCCACCCCGGCTGGTGGGGCGGTTTCTGCCCCTAACGTCAGGTGGGGTTTTAACGGAAGGAGGAACGCGGCGTCCCGAGTCCTTCGCGCCCGGGCTGCGGCCGGTCGTTGCCCCGCGCTCGCAGCCCGCCGCGGGCCGGCGGCGCCGTTTGTCTCGCCTAGCAACGGCCGCGGGGCCGCTCCCGCCGGCGGGCCCAGGGCGGGCAGGGGCTCCCGCCCCGCCGCCATGAAGGTGGCGCCGACGCACCTGGGCGCGCTCCTCGCCAGGCTCCGCCGCGCCCCCGCGCCGCCCCCCGGCCCGCGGCCCCCGGCCCCGGGCAGGGCGGCGCGGCCGGGGGGAGCGGTCGGTCGGTCTCCCCGCCCGGCCACCGCCGCTGCGGACAGGGAGCCCGGGGGGCGGGCGGGTGCCAGGGCCCCGCCGGTCACCCTGCCCGGCATCGGGGAGGAGGCGGCGAGCGACGGCGAGGGAGCGGCCCGCGGCCCGCGGCGCCCCCCGTGAGTGCGCGCCCGCTGAGACCGGGGGCGGGCGGCGGAGGGTGCGCGCCCCCCGGGCCTGTGGGGGTCCTGTGGGGGTCCCCTCGGGCCTCTTCTGCCTACGGGTGCCCTGAGAGGCACCGAGCACCCCCGCGCTGGGGCTGCCGCCCCCAGGGGCGCGCCGGAGGGCGGGCAGGGCGCCTGCGGGGGCGGCGGTGCCGGGGGCGGCGGGGGGAAGCGCGGAGCCGGGCTGTGCTGGGGCGGCGGGGGGAGCCGCCTGGTCCCCAAGGGGAGCAACGCCCCGGGCTCGGGGGCAGGGGATGCGCCGCAGCTGGAGTGGGGGCCACAGGGGCACCCACCGCCCGCGGGGGTACCGGTTGTGTCGGCCTGTCCCGAAGCTGCCCCTGAGCATCGGAACCGACGTTCAGGCAGTGCCCGGTAAAACCCTGAAGCATCGGTAATGGTTTGAGATTTTGTTTGCGTCCTTCTGTGTTTGATCTTCAGCTGCATCTTGAAAATGTTTAGGTTTTGCTGAGGATAAGAGAAGCCTGTGAAGTGTGCGTGCACGGTAGGATTCCGCTGGTGGTATTTTGCTAAAGCGAAGGTATAAGAAAGCCGAAAATTGTTTCTTAGCATATGTAAAGCAGGAGAGATTACTGAAGTGCGTAACAGCTGTATTACTGTATTGGTGGAGTATTTTGTACCCTTAAAAAAAAAAAAAGGTTTCTGTATGTACTACATGCTGACTCTGTAGTACTGAACTGTGCTGGTCTGGTATTATTGGCAATCCTGAAAACATCTTTTCAGGTGTCGGTAAGAAGGAATGTATTAGGAAATTTAAATATTTAACTCTTTAGGACTGAAATCTCTTTAGTACTCTGTTAAACTTTCAGGTGGATTTTGGGACCTCTCCTAGTTTGATTTCTCTGTAGCATAACATTGAAATGGTGGTCCTCTGGCTTTCTGAATGGGTCTCAAGCCTGTCTCTGGCAGAGAAATTGTGCTTATCCCCCAGTGTTCGCAGTAGGCATGTTACAAGGTAGGCACCTGTTTAGTCCTTTTGGAATCAGTTTATGGGCCTCATGTCTGTGGCGGATCGGTTTTTGAATGTGCTGGTAGTATTTGCTTCTGTAAGCTTTAGTAGCAACAATGTCTTGAAAGTCATTGCCTCCTCTGTTTTGGAAAAAAAAAAAAGTTTTTCTTTTATGCTTATTTGATCAACTGTTTTCACGGAGCATCCCTAGTTCTTGTGTCGCAAAGTACTGTAATAACTTCCTTCATCTTCTAGTTGATGTACCACTTGGATGATTTTGTAGACCTTCAGCATGTGATCTCTTAGCCTTGTCCAAGAATCCCGGCCTTTTTAGCCGGCCTTCTGAAAGCAGCTATTTCCTTAATCACGTTTGTAGCCCTTCTCCTACTCCAGTACGTCTTTCTTGAACCGCAGGGGTGAGAACTGGGCGCGGTATTCTGTTTGTGGACAGAATAAGGTTTTACACAGCAGCAAAGGAATGCTTTCCACTTCTGTCTCAGTGTCCTTCCTGATGTGGACCAGTTGTGTTGGTGGATTTGTTGTCACTGTGTATTGAGCCCATGATAACTCCAGGATGTTTTCTCAACTGTAACTGCCAGACCCAATGTCAGCATCACGTAAAGGTGCTTTAGGCTGTTTTTTTACCTGGATAAGGATTGACAATACAATACACATTTGTGAATACATACTTTTATCTAGATATTTATAAATTTATTTCAGGAAATAGAAAATAATACAAGTAGGAACACAGACTCTCCCTGATGTACTCCTTTTATTTCCCCATGCTCCTATTTAATGCATTTGGTTTTGTTTCGGAATGGATTCTAAGCTCTTTCAGGCTTAACCTTTTTCTGCGTTTGTGTAGAATATTAGCCTTTCTGAACAGGTAGGTTAATCTGGTTTGAAGTTTATTGAAGTTTATAAGTGGAGTTCGGTTTAGAAGATATTTGATGCTTTATATAAACAATACTAGAACCAAATCAATGTTGTCTGCCTATAATTCCCCACTAGTTGTTTCTTTTTTGACTACCAAAAGTACACCAGGTATGATGCTGTATGAGCTGGTGTTCCTTTTGAAGTGCTGATGACTTTAATCATAAAAAAAATAAAAGGATGAAATTCACTCTTAAGATGAAGTAATTGCTTCTATTGGGATGCAGAATCAACCCTATTACATTAAAACTGGCTGTGTGCAGCAAAACACTTATTTTGGCTTGCTATTAAAACACTTCTAACTGATATCCTCTAATTATAGCCTGTTATACTTTTGTATGCATGGTGGCATTTCAAATATTTTATTCATAGCAGTCAGGCTTATTCTGATAAGGTATTGTCTGTCTTCAAAAAAACAAAACCAGACCAGAAAGATGTAGAAGAAGGAATAAGATACATCACTTTGACAAGGAAAGTCTATACCACCACATTAGCATTTTTTAATTAGATGGTTCCACTTAAGCTTTAAGAAGAAGCATCTTAATTAAATATTGAAACCTTTAGTATTCCTTGCCTAGAGTTCAGATTTGAATTTGTGAGTTACAGAATATGATATTGTTGATAGTTACACATAGGAAGCTTTTGCTTACCCAAACAAAGTTTCTCCTCTTCACAAAAAAATGTGACAAGTTTTATTGCTGTTTAAAATGTTTTAGAAGATGTTATCAATGGCCAATGAGTGTACTTTCATTAAGAGCAATTTAACTAGATGTAATTAGTTAATAAATGAAAAAGATTAATCTTATGTCTTGCAATTTTTATTCATAGATGCTGACAAGTTGATAGCAATCAAAATACGCTGAGAGCACAAAATAGTGAAAATCTGGCACGCACTTCTTACTGTTTTTCCCAGGTACTCTGAATTTTCTGAGCTAGTCTAATACTGTGTAGGTCTAAACTATAGCAGTACTTCGTAAGATTTTACATTTTCTGTTTATTTATAGTGATTTCATATCCTTCTAATCAAATTGAAGGAATGGTGATGAATACATCTCTTTTTCTGCAAATGGAGAGCAAAAAAAATCCACTTTTATTATTGTTTGAAAAAATATATGCTGCTGTATAAGATCATGAAATTCCTTGGGAGGATACTAAGATGATTTATGCTACACTTACCAGAATATGCTGGTTGATACCAAGGTACATAGATTCTTTTTTTAAGAAACATGATTATTGATGTCCTAACGTGCTGCAAAAACTAGAGGAGATAACAGCCCTTAGCTGATCTAAAAGTAAACTGGAGGAGGCTTAAGATATGTTTTTTAGGAGTGGCAAATATTTTGTAGAAATTAATTGCACTGCTCCCTGTTTTCAGGATAGTTCTAGCACATGGAAAACATGTTTGTGAACTTGGTATGAGAAGGGTAGCTTTATCTGTGATGTAAAAATGTCACTCTTGTCACCTTTTATTTCTCAGTAGCTCAAAATTTGGTCTTCAGAATGATTAACTTTGAAAATGTGAGTCTAAGTAACTTGATGAGCCACAGGATTGAAACTCAGATTCCCTATCTCCTTTTTTAACCACTAAAAGCAATAGATTTCTTTCATGCTGTAATGCGTACTAACCTACATAAAGCATTGCAGTGTTACTTAGCTGCCTGTTTCCATTGTTGTACTTATCTAAAAGAGTAAATGTAGTAATGTGGTAGTTTACCATGGTCTATTTTTTTCATTGCAAATAAGCCTAAAAGTGCTTAGAGGTCTATTTTAATTTTACATGATACTATGGAACTCAGTAGTCCTCTAGATAGATGGAACTAAAAAGAGTTCCTAATGTATTACAATATCATGTGTAACATTAGGTTTTTGGTGAAGTCGTACAAAGTTTCCAGCAAGTAGCTAATCAGCTAAAGAATAAATGTAAAAAAAAGAAATAGCTAAAACCGAAGAAGCCCAATTTTCCTCAGACTGCTTTTATTGCTTTCAGATGCTACGTATTTATTCTTGTGTATGTATAATATTTGTCTGTGCTGTTTCTAGGAAACTAAGGTGGTATGTTTACAGCCAGGCATTTTATTTCTGGACCAGCACTCGGTGAGCAGGATCGCTAGGTTAGCCGTGGGAAGGAGAAGCAGAAGGGCCCAAGGCCCATGTTGTTACACTTCACTGTGATTTTTGAATTCCTCTTCCTCTAAAGTCCTGTGAGTTGAGGGGCTAGAAATGCGTTGTACTTTATAATGTCTACAATGTGTGTTTGTCTTTTTTTTTTAGTTGCTCTCAGTGTAGAGTTCAGTGTGCAATTGTTCGTGGGGTTATACTTTTTAGTTTAGTTTTGGCACCAGATCAGTTCCACCACCCCATTTCTGATAAGGTAGAAGATTCTTGGATCCTGCAGTAGTTTTTTGGAAGTTCATGGTCTTTCCAGTGGTGAGATCACTCCTGTCAGCTTGATCAAGTTCTAAAGGAATTAGAAATTTCTTGTCCTCAGAAAACACTGAACTTGTGACTGATTGAGTCAGGCTTTTCTCTAGCTGTTGCCATAATCTGGTTGGAAAATTTTTGAAGGGATGTGAATGTATACCTGTGCTTGTGTGTACATGGGTGTGGGTATCCATGTACATGTGGATAATAGAGGTGGGGATTTCTGTGCTGCTTTGACTCCTTCACTTGAAAACACATCTTTGTAATGTATGCAAGTTGGCACACAGTTTATTTTTACTGGATAATTTCTTCTGAAGGGGAAGTCTTAGGTAACCAATACAGGAAACAATTGCTAAAAAAAATTATTTTTTATTTTACCTTTTATTTTTTACAAAAGCATGTTCTAAATAGTTCTTGAAAGTTCTGCAACTGTGTGAGGATTAACATGTCAAGCTTTTATGCACATACATTTTATACTCCAATCAGAAAGTTTGGAATGTTTTTGGTAAATTCTTTTATTCTATAAAATACTACTATTAGGATAAATCCTAATCAGTATGCTTTGGACAATGGCATGAGTTACACTGCAGTGAGACAATTTAACAATCTCTGAGAGTATCGCTAGTGTTTTCTGCCAAGCAGAAATCTTCATAGTGAGGCAAAATGAAACACAGTATTCAGTGGTATGGTCAGCAAATAACTGTCTGTTGGCAAATAAAACAAGGCACATACAAAAGTGTTTCACAATTTTAGCCAATTAAAAATATGCGATCACGTATGTCAAGGTTGAACAAGTTCTACCTTAAATCATCAGCATGGCTACAATAACCTATACTTGTCACTTACTAAAATGTGTCCCAACTACCTGAGCAGTACAGAAGTAGAATGTTACAAGCAATGCGTCGCTGCTGAGGGGGAATACAAGCAAGCCATGTGTATGGTTTTGGAGAGTATGTGTTTGGAGTTCAGCATATATTTACAAAGTATGTCGTTTGTAACCAAGGAAGACACGTTCCACTAAAAATATTCAATGTGACCAATTGCTGAAAGTCATACTGACTGACTACTTTAATATTTTCAATGGCACGACCATATTCCAGCTCTTCACAAAGAACATATTGGGAACTTTTCTACATCAAAATGTAGATCCCTATAGATTGTTAATCATGGGTTGTTATGCTACGTGACTTAACATGACACAAAGAACACAAACCTTTTGTCTTGCTTTCTATTTTACAATGTATTTCTAGTGGCTTTCATGTTCTTGCCATTTTTTTCTCTCCTTTTCATGTTATTTCCCCTGTTCCTCCTGCTCGTTGCCTTTCATGACATTTTCTGAATGAGAGATAGTTTTTATATCCTCACTTTTCCCTCTCCTGACTAGGCATGCTGTACTCCTAATGGTCTTCAAAATATGTTTTCTCTTGGCCACGTTGATTCCTCCGGATGGATTGGTTACTGTCTCTCTACCTACTACCTTTCTACAAGCATATTCTTAGCTCAAAAGTCACCAGAGGTTTTAATGAATTGTTTAACCCTTGAATTTAATTGTGGCTTCTTTATTATCTTTCTATAACTTGAAATTAAAGTGTACATCATAATATACCTAACTTTTTTTCTTCCTGTGTTAAAAAGAAATGCCTTTGTTGACCTATGTATAGACAGTATGGACACACTCAAATGTTGCAGTGCGTGTTTGTTCAGTTCATAGGTGCTGACGTGGGGTGAAGGCTGGTTAGCTGCTTGGTGATGCAGTGGCACCATGTCCTACAGGCTGCAGCCAGCAAGTAATAGAGGATTAGCACACTGACTCGGTGGCTTATCTTAATAATCAGAAAGTGGCAGTGCATGAGGGATTTCTCATGGATGTGCAGCAGGAGATTGCCTAACTGAACACTGTCCATCATCAGTGTGTAATCCCTCTGCTCTGGCTGATACACCTCTAGTTCAGCATATTTACATAGTGAGCACTTGTGTTTTAAAATACGTGAAATATGCTCTTTAATGCTTCCTGATATGAAAGAAAAACATTGGAATGCTGCTCTGGGTACTTATTGCAAGATTGGCTATTATTTGAGATAAGCACTGGAAGGGATGCATATGTCATACTGGCAACATTTTGATTGTGTCCTTATTTTTGTTGCTTGTGGCTATAGAATTGTAGGTAGAGGCTTCTGCCATGTAGTATTTTGGCAGGGTGTTGGAGCACTTGCTGATGTTCGATTTTGAATGTTATCGGCAACCTAGCAGATGAAATAAGGTATTGAACATTATCTGGTAGTTCAAGCGAGCTACAGTGAAAGTACAGTTTTGATGTAACCATGTACATGGAGGTTATCTTTTTTAACATTATAAAGTCAATGTCTTGACCTCACTACAAAAATTTTGTAACCTAATTAAAACAGAGACTATTAAACAACTTCATTGCTTGAAATGAAAGTTGTTTGTATGGTAAACAGACAGTTCGTGTTACTTTATGTGGTGCGGGTATAGTGATCTTTAAACTTTGGAAATCTGGAAATTTCAATATAAAGGGTATTTGTTTTTATGAAAGGCAAAACAAGCATTAAATCGTTTATAAGCTTTTTCCTCAAAAAAAAAAAAAAAAGGGGGGTTGAGGTTGTGGGATAAATGAAGAGATGTTTCTTTGGTTCTCAGTAGTGCCTTTCTTCAAATCCAACAGCATGGATGTCATGCTATAGCAAGGGTAGAGGACAAGTTCCAGCTCCTCAAGTCTGTTGGGCTATAGAAGCTTTTAGATACACGATGTGACATCTTGACATCTCAAGCCGGGTGCCTGTGGTCCTAGAGGAAGGAGAAATGTACTTAGTATACATGAGCATATACAGATAAGGTCTCCCCACACTTGTATGGCTTCACTCTGTACTGTAGAGCTGTTGCCATACAACATTTCAAAGACTTTTTGGTGGGTTTGTTTTAAATTCAGTGCTCAGAGTATATACACCTGTTCTGGATGATTTGTCTGATTTGCTTCAGAGATTAATGAACAGAATGGGGGGAAAAAAAAAGTTCCGATCTCTTTGGTGTTATGCTGATGAAATAAATCTGTTCTAAAAAGATATTAACTGTATTTCCAAATGTACATCAGTAACAGAAATATACAGGGAGAGTCTTGTGGACCACTTCCAAATGTTTTGTTAGGGTGCTGCTCCCTCCCTGGCTGTTCGCAGACATTTGATCCTGCAGCAGTAAATGCCTCCATCAGATCAAAGAAATAAAACACCTTCTCTAAGACACTAATTAGCATTCTTTATTATTGCAGTTAATTAAGATGATGGTACTTTTCTTAGTTGTAAATTGTAATTTATATTACAAAGTCAGATTTACTTCTGTAAATAGAAGAGGTACTTAACATGCAGATCTTACTCTCAGTAGTCGTTTATATTTCCTAGAACCACGTGTTATACTTGTGTTTACATTTTCAATGCGTTTCAGGATTAGAAATAGATTTAAATATGTATACATAAAAAATACTTAGAAAGCTCATGCCATCTTAAAGATACGCATCTTTATAATTTTGAAATGCATTCAAAATTTGCAGAAGAATAAAATGGCTATATAGAAATAAGCCTATCTTTAAAATTGGAACAGTTTATTACTCTGTCTTGTAAAGGTAGGAGCAGAACTGAAAACCTGTTGTGGTTGCAAAAGCCTTACATCTATTTTGGGAGTCAATGTGAAAATGCCTAATAGTAGGCATTCCACTTAAGTGTATGTAGTAAAAATATCTACCCAAGAGGCCGTGTTGTATGTGCATGTATTGTTATTGTATTAAAAATTATGGCCGTTTTTTCCCCTTATTCCACCTCTTTAGAAGTAGCCCTGAAGATGCAGGGGGATACTGTACGTGTGCGTTCACTTACTTTTCTTCACTCTAGATAGATGCAGTAACAAGGGACAACCTGAACCCTAAGGAGAAGCAGGTCTTGGGTAAAAGAGGTGATTCTGAGTGCAGCCAAACAAGTTCTCAACCAGTTGCCCCAATGCCCTGAGGTCCCTCTTGGTTGCTCTCAGACTTCTTGTTTGGACTTTTATTGCTAGTCACCTGGAAAACCAGTAAGCAATAGTAATCAGCGGGCTGTACCCGACAAGGGTCTCCTTTTATAACACTCTCCAGTTTCAATTTAGAGTGGTGGAAGTAGTAGTAGTAATAATAATAATATACTCTTGCTCAATTAGTAATCCATAAAATTATCATTGTCTTGATTGGAAGGGAGGAAGAAAGGGCTTGGTTTAGAGAGATGCAGTTGATATTGTGGGCTTTTCTTTATAATTTGGTGGTAGGGTGTGAAGGGTGATCCCTATTTCTTGTGATTGCAGTGACGAGCACTCCAAAAAGCAAAAAGGTTACACAAAATCTAACTCATGGTCTCAGTCTTTACACTGAGGTTAAGAGTGGATGAAGGAAAGTAATGCATTTAGGGGAATAATAATTAGAGCCCACCTTAAATAATGCTGACCTCAAAACTGGCAGCTGTGACTCAAGAATGAGATCTTGCCGGCGTCTGACTGCTCAGTCAATGATTGCCTCTGTGTACGGCAGTATCCAGAAAAAGCAGTAAAATCTTGTTCCTGATGAGGAACGAGTGGAAAGCACCATTTCAGTGCAGTCTACTACATCTTGTGTGCTGTGTGTGGTTCTGGTTCCACATGTCAAGAAAGGCACCTGGGATGTGTTGGGGGAGAATAGCGACCTGCCTTCAGAAGACAGATTGTGAAGTCAGGCTTGGCAGTTTTGAGAGGCAGCGGCTCAGGATGACCACCTGGTACAGATGTGGTGCTTGGAGAACTCTGGATGCAGTGTGATGGGCAACCAGAACAAGAACTTGTTACTGATGAGATGCTGCAACATTAGATTCAGAAGGCATTCATGGAAAACCTGTAATTAGTCTGAACATTTTAGGAGAAAAGATACATGTCTCTCTTGATTTTTTTTCTGTTTTTTTTTTTCTTTGTTTTTGTTTTTTAACAGAGTAAGCAGTAACTTCTGGATTTTGTTACAATCAGTAGTCTCAGCAGGCATGGTAAGGTGTTCAAGAAAATGCTGAAAAAGAAGACCTAAATTTGAAAGTACTGGGCAGTGATGTATTTTCTTAACATCTGTTAACCCATGATGGTGGATACTGCTAGAGAAGGAGGAATATAAATCTGGCTATCATCTGTAGCAGGTGCTTCCCCTAAGTAGTATGTCCTGTTGCTGCTGTCACACAAAATACTGGAGTAAAGGGACTCTCACTGTGATCTAGTAGGACATTTCTTCTGTTCTAGCGTTACTTAAGAAACAGTTACAGGTAGGAGTGACCAAAATAAAAGGCACGTAAGTACAAAGAGGTGGTGGAAAGAGCTTCCAAGGCTAAAACCTATGTTCCGAGGCCAAAATCTGTTAAATGTGAGGTAAAACCTTGTAAAACATGAGATGTTTTACACCCCCTTCTTTTTAGAGGTGAGAGATGAGGCGAATTCACACAGCGCTCAATGGATGCCACACTGCAGGGCTTCTGGAGCCTCTTCTGGAGAGGAAAAGTGAGGGCTTTCAAAGTCTGTTGTTTATTTCCATTTGCACTTTTCTTTTTCTTCCTGACTTTGGAGTACACCTTTCTATCTAGCATTTATGATTTTCATCATCTTTAAGTACATTTCTAATCAGGTGTGATAATAATCTGCTACTGATGATAGGATACATCCTCTCTCCCTTCAGAACTCTGACTTCATGCACTACCTTCAAGCTCTTTGTCTTTAAAACCCCATGCAAGGTAATGGCTTGTGCATCTTATGTCAGGTCTCCTCTTTCATATCCTCACCCCCACCCCCAATTAATCTCAAAACATTTCTCCTTCCAGATTAATTTTTTTCTCTTGCCTGTGTGTTCTCCTAAGCCTGAAACTTATCTCTTAAATTGCTGTTACACCTTCATATCAAGCGCTGCATGTGTGATGGGATATGCTTTTCCTGACTTTTAAATGGAAAGGAAAACTGAAGCTCTAATACATTTGTGGTGGTTTTGGTTGTTTTTGGGTTTTCGTTTGGTTTTTTTTTTTTAATTTAAGCTTTTTGTCCAGACAGACTCACTTTCTCTTCTTGTTTATTGTACTTTTCCTTGTATCTGATGCTTTCTTCTCTTTTTCTTAATATAGGCCACAGGGTTCTTAGCTCTGTACAGCCATTCTGAGGTGGTTGGTATAAACAATTCTGTAGTACAGTTTGATCTTTAAATGCAACTGAGAAACTTCTGTGCATAGCTGGCTTGTTATATTTATCCCTTTTTGATCTTAATAACTAGACAAATTTTGTGTGTTGCTTGAAGAAGGGGGGGGGGGGGAATCAAATTTCTCTTGCAATGAATACATACATGTAAGATGGATCAAATTTAAGACTTTTACTGCCCAGGAGGATCTACCCTCCCACGCCCCTTTGCAATAAACAAATGCAAAACAAAGATCTTAAAAGTCAACTGAAGACACAGGCTGCTTCATTTGCTCAGGCCTTCTCGTTCCCTCTTTTTATTTTGCTCTATTTCAGATAAACTTCCTTTTTTCACATCATTCAAACTCAGGAACAGCCTTATATTTTCCTTTCTTTTGGCACAGTTTTGTTTTGAGACTCTGATTTTCTCTCCTGTAAGGACATGTAATGACTTGGAGCAGTCTGAAATAAACAGCATGCTCAACAGTGCGACTGGAGTTGGGTCTAGTAGAGAATTATTTTTGTGGGTTGGCTCTGTGCTATGAATGTTGCTTAGAAAGGAAAGAAATTACATGCAGTAGAAACAGTTTAAACGTGCTTTATTGTTATGTTATGTGCCTTTATTGATAAACTGTTACTGGAAATGGCTGGCCCGTAAGCTTTTGGGGTTTAGGGAAAAGATAACAGAGTTTCAGTTTTCTTTTTGTTTTCATTTGTCCACACTGTGGATGTGCTGCTTTCTACTTTTTCGGCTAGAAAAGGCTATCGCGCTGCCACGTTTGTGCTCATGTGTTCTCCTCCTTTGCTGAGCTGAAGTAACAGCCAGTGCTGCCTTCAATGTTTTGTGATTCTGGAGGTAACACAAAATGAGTTCTGCCGTTGTAGAAAAGCATTTTATTTTTTAATGTTTTGAAGTGTAAGTTGTAAGGCACGTTGAAGGGGGAGGAAGCTGAAGTGGCAACAGCAGTCAGCCGGGGCACAGAGAATTACTGTGGATGCTTGTCTTCTTCCTGGGTAGTGATTTTGTAGGATAATTACTTACGCAACATCCATAATAGTTACTCTGGACACTGGGATTGGAAAAATAAATGACTGATAATGTTGTATCTGTGCTTTTGTTTGCCATCCTCTGCTGCTTGCATATATGAGCAAGAGATGTCTGCAAATCTGCATTGTTCCTGGACTGACGGTGTACGTCTCTGCTGCAAAACTTGCTGCTTGGCCTTCATGTAGGGGTGCGTGGTCTTGGCCCTTTGTTAGGAAGTATGTTGTTGCCTGCCTTCTAATTTGTTCAAGCAAATGGGAAAATAAGAAAAAAAAAATCTTTTTGTGTTTGTGTACAGGTGTGAGTAGGTCTTTTGGACCAATAGCAAAATCTCTTTAGAGCTTGCATAGCACTACAGCACTGAGTTCCCTCATCTCAAAACAGGGTTTCAGGGTAGATAAACCAAAATAAGATGTAGAAAATCCTCCTAAGGTTTCAGAGAAATAATTTGCTTCATGTTGTAAATATCCTTGGAAGTATGGTTGTTGTTCTCAGAGATTTACAGTATTCTGTTCATCAAAGTTACATTCCACAAACATACGTATGTGCAGTGATTTAGTGTTAAAACTGTGGTATTTTTTAACCTGGATGTGACTTGCTCTTCTGGATCTGCAGCTGCTTGTTGGATATGTGTTAACTTGACAAAGAACCCTGCTTTTTTCTGTGTGTGTGTGCGATTTCAGACAAACCTGCTTTTATAGAAGAACAGTTGCTAAGGGCAAGGCAAATTGTTAGTGACACGCATAAAAGTAAAATATTTCTTAATGTTTTACAGGGTCAGGAGAATTTGGAACGCTTGTTTTTTAAAGCTAGGTGAGAATTCTTTAAATATCAGAGGAATACTGTGTAGTCATTTTCCATACGTCTTTCTTAAGGAGCAGTATTTTGTTTCGTTATGAAACTTTAAATATCGTTTGAATGCAGCTGTTTTGCTGTAATGAGAGGTGTCCTGTGGCATACCTTTTGAGACTTAATTTTCAGCATCGTTAATGCCGCCTTTCTTCTTTCCCAGGAAGAATACTTTTATTTTCTTCCTGCTTATGAGCAGAGGCGCTCCCTCCCTGGAGAGAGGCTTTCGGAAGGATGCGGAGGCACCAGGATTTAGGGCCTGGAGCTAGAGATGAGCGGCCTAGCGCGAACCTGCGCGGGCACCGCCCGTTCGGACGGGAGCTCAATTATCCAGGAAAATCTTATCCTCTGTAAAGGCGAGGGACACCGTCCGTGGGCGGCAGGACCCTAACCTGAGCCGTGCTGGGCCGTGTGTTCAGCGGCGGGGGCCGGGGGAGACGCGCCCCCCTCCCGTTCAGCCTGAGGCTTGGCTCTGGCGGGGAGTCCCGGGGGGGTGTCCCCGCCGCCGGCCGCCCGCCCGCGGGGGGAGGCGACCCGGTGCGGGGCGGGCGCTGCCGGGCCTCCTCCCCGCCGCCGGGCCGGGCCGAGGGGCCGCCGCGGGCCCCATGCGCAGGCCGCGGGGCGCCGGCCCGCCGGGGGGGCTCCTGGTCGTGGGGTGAGTGTGGGCGCGGGGCCGGGGGCCGCGGCCAGGCGAGGGGGGGCGGCCGGGGCCCTGGCGCGGCTGCGGGCGGGCACGGTGCCGTGCCGGGCAGCCCCGCGGTTGCGGGGGCGCGGCCGGGGCCCCCTCCCGGCGTCGCCGGGGGCGCGGCGGGTGATGCCCGGGGAGGTGCGGGGTGTCCCTTTCCCTCGTGTTTCACCGCGGCCCTTGCCTGGCCCATCGCCCCGTGGCAGGGGCCGGAGCGGGGCGCGGCGGGCGGTGCGGGAGCCGGAGCGGGGTACCGCCGCATGCAGCTGGATGGTGCGGCAGGAGCGCCCTGCTCTGGCTCGCACCCTGTATCGTGCCACTGCGTACAGCCCACGGGCTTTGTTTCGCAGAAGCAGCCCCTGACACTTTATTGGTGGCGTTTTGCTTCTTTTCATGTTTGTAGGGTCAGGTTTCCTTCAAAGCCACAAAAAAAACCAACCCCACCTGGGGTTCTTTGAGAGGTCAGAAAGCCTTACAGATACAGGAGAGCCAATCAGTGTAATTAGCTTGGGTTGCTAGAAGTCTGTGGAGTAACTGAAGCAGGTGGACTGCGAGAGGAAGGTGCTCCGCCACGGACAGGCAGCTGCAGCAGGGAGCAGAGGCAGCGGTGCGTGGGTTTCATAGGGGTCTGGCCTGGGCACATCAGGCTAGTTGACCGGGTAAAGGGGTGAGCAGTGAAGTGAGAAGGCTTGCTGGTGATGTTAAGTTGTGGAAAAATACTAAGGACAAGGATCAGCTATGAAAAAAAATAATAATTGAGAAAGACCTTAGAAGGCTGCCTGGGCAATAGCGTGGCAAATGAAATGCCAGGGAGGGGTGTATGTGAACAGAAGGAACCAGCTTTTCATGTAGAAGATGGGCTGTGAGCTCACTGCTGCTGCTTGGAAGATAGATCTTGGTGTTATGACAGAGTGAAGTGTTCATGGGACTGGGCTGTACCACTTTCCGCAGGGTCTCTCGGTGCTGACAGTGGCCAGAGGCAGGTACCTAGGGAAGAGGGAGGAAGTTTTGAGCAAGCACATAGAGATGCTTTCCACTGCTGTTGTACCAGCCTCCCAAGAATTTGCAATTCAGGGTCTTCCCTGGTGAGAAGTTCAAAGTTGTGGTAGGTTTTTGGTGGCTATTAGTCAAGGCATAGGAGTAGGATGTGCGATGTGGCCCATTTGAGTGGGGAGCTAGATTTTGACATACGTATCTTTGTAACCTGTGGAAAGGCAATATGAATATCAGAAAGGATAGGAAGACAACAGAGCAATCCTAACTGTTGCAGTACCAGTATACAGTTTTTGGCTAAAGAAATCACGAAAATTCTTGATTTGTGAGCTGTATCCTTACAGTTACTCATTCACAAATGTACCTTGATGCAATCGTGCTGCTGTTCACAGTTATGACCCGAGGGTTTTATGGGATGAAAATAGGAACTTCCATAGATGAAGTAATTTGTTGCTGTGAAAGTGTTTCTGGGGAACACTTTGACACTTCTGTATGTATTCTGAAGAGGTGGGTTTAACATATTAATGACAGAACTTAGTGGGATTATAGAAATACATGGTTAAACGCAGTTTCTGTTCTTTTTTAAAAATAAGTCTCTTCCTTCCTCAGAAGGTATTCTTTTAAGGCTAGTAATAAATCTGCAGGCATTCCTGTGCCTTACTATAATTTTCATCTGTGTGGTTTGTAAGAGATGGTTTTAAAGCTTGAGCATTTGAGCATGTGTTCAGGTATTTGGAGAAACAAAAAAAGACAAGTTCTAGCATTTCTTAGGCTGGAAAGGCATAATAGTTGAAAGTTCGTGGCTTAGTTTTTAAGACAGTGTTGAGGAGTCTTTGGTACTGGAGGAACTGATTCTTTGTGGCCTGTAAACGTACTGAGAATATGCCCATGTGTCTTGATGTAGTAATATCTTGGTTCACTTAAAACAGCCAAGTTGAGAGTTCACAGCTGAAGTAAAGAGCACTGTTTGCTTGGCACCGTATCTGTAACTTCTTTTTATGCAGAGAGACACCTGAGAAAATGGACTCTATAGTAATGATTGAACAGAAGCACATAAGTGAATAACTGCTGTATGGACAATTACTGGTTTGTGCCTTTGCTCTGTTCCTGCAGTAGTGAGGTGCTGCTGCATTTGTGTGTGCTTTGTGCAAATTGTAAAGTGCAAAACTGAAGGAGGATGCCTGTGGAGTAAAGTAAGTCTTAAATTAAATGTACGCTTTTTTCTGAAAAATACTTGGGTAAATAAAAACTGTTTTAAAACAAGGTGGTTTGTTTGAAGCAAATGTTTGTGTTGATGAGTAGGATTGAAAAACTAAACAGAGTTGTTATATTTAATATTACGGAGTAGCATGTTTCTGTGTTTATAGGAAGGGACTATCCAGAGGTTCCACAAATCAGTGCCTTTCTGGAAAAAGTGGAGAATCTCTTCCAGCAGTTTTTGCAAGAAATGTGCAGGAAGCCATCGACAATTATACTGGGTATGCATTTGGTTCTGAAATAGTACTTCATTAATGGACTTTTGACTTAAGTAGATATTTTAAGATTGGTATTCATTTTCCCTAGTCATGCTTCTAGTCATTCATACAGATGACAACTGTTGCAGGATATAAATTGACCTAGCCCATTTTTTAGAATATTTGAACTTTACTCCTGGTTTGTGTTACGGAATTGTGTGTTTTTAGAGCATAGTAAAGTGCACAGATTAAGCCTGGAAGGGAAGTCAGACTTCATGGTTAAACGCAAGTCGTGTTCACCAGTGTTGCGGGTCAGTTAACTTTCAAGAAGTTTTAATTCCAGTTGGCACTGGTTAGGATTTGCCTGGCCTGCACATCTGACTGCCCTTGCTTTCACTGCAGCCCAGGGTGAGTGGCAGCTGGCAGGGACCAGCTAGAGCTTCCCGAGAGCTGGAATCCTGGGGCTCAAGGGTTAAAGTGCACCAGGTCTAATAGCGTTAAGAGACACTGTATGGATAGATATGTAACTCAATGCTAATTGAAACATCTGTAGAGACGTTATGCTCAGTTTTGCAAAATTTTTCTTGTGGTAGCTTCTAATGGCGTTAAAGAAGGCTCATGTAAATCTTTAATGTGTAGCTTTTGATGTGCCTGTTAGCTGAACTGGAGAAACCTAAATAATTGTTAGAGGTGGAAATGTAGTTGTGTGTGTGCGTATATATGTTTGAATACATATACACATACATATGCATATTTTAGAGTGCCTTTACAGTTGCAGTGGTGCACATACATACCAAGGCATATTATTGTAGAAGGAATTGCCTTTAAGGCAGTAAATGGTACAAATAGGAGCATGTATTTATTGCGCAGTACTTAAAAACATATACTTGGAACTCTTCACATTGTTAGGAATACATATCATTGTCCACTTATGTGATCAGTTGCATTATTTTAAAAATGCTTATAAAGAAAATCACTGTTCTTCATTTTAATTTGTCATCTTTTTACAGTGAAACGCTTTCATCACTTTCATCTAGTGGTTGTACAACACCCACGGAGTTGAATAATTCTTGGTCTGGAATAAACAGCTATGCTACCGGTTTGTCTAGTGAAAGAAGTTCAGTTTACTCCTGGAGGGATGATGTATGTCACAGAAACTCTTACAATATACTTTCTATAAACATTGTAGAAAAGATTAATTTTTACAGAAAATGGATATGCAGCACCTCTCCTGTAGGAGAATTTAACCACTTTCATCCATAATAGCCTAGTGATTAAGTGTATTAATTTAATCTTTTAAAAAGGGTTTTGTTTGCAAGTTGATATCAGTGTAGCTGATGTGTAACAAAGAAAAATGGAATAAAAATAGTAAATGATGGAATTTAGAGTAGAACAAACATGTTTTACCCAAGAAGATAGGCTTAGGTTTCTGAGTCCAAGAAAGTGATAAAATACGCATTTTCAAATACTGCATAATGAAAGCAATGTCTAAATTGAATTATTCTTAGTGTTTTGAATCATAAACTAGATTCATGAACATACATGTAAATGTGCTAGTCTCAGTAAATATTTAGCTCCTACCTAAGCTGAGTTCTGTTTCATAGATGATGCAGAGAGAGGGCGTTACGGAGGGCAGACCTCAAAGGCATACCAAGTGCAGGCTGGCAGTGTTGGATAAATCCAAAAGCATTGCGATTGCTGCCACTTTAATTTTAAAAAGGCATCTGTGGCTGGTAGTGGTAGTACTGCCATACCTTTTGCATAGTGTCCTAACCTTTGGAGTACTGACCCCATCTGCTGCAGCCAGCCCTCCAGGAGAAGCCTGACCCTGTATCATACAGTAACCTGGGTGAGAGTTATTTTCCCATTCCTTTTCAGTGTGATCCCTTCTATTGCCTGAAGTGGTCGGGGCACTCAGCTGGAAGTGAACAGAACACTCGGGTGTGGGCCCTGAGTATTAGCACTTCAGAGTGTCTGAGATAAGTGGCAAATAGCATTATGAATGGTGCCTCAGCTGAGGAGTGTTCAGCCCAGTGCTTGTGTCCACATTGTTGGATAAAGTCAGACGCTTCTCGGCTGTTTTCATATGCCCCTACACTCGCCTGGTTTTGGTTGCACCAAGTTGTAGCTTCAGTGGTGTGGAAGGCCGTTTCTCACACCGATAGCTGTTTCCTAACCACCAGGCTATGTCATGCACCTCAAAGAAGGTGCCCTCTCTTTGCCTCTTAGCTTTTTACTAAGAAAGGAAGAGCACCACTCAAAAGAGCAAGTGGTGCCATGGTCCCAGAGATGCAGTGTGCATGCTTTGCTTTGCATTGGAGCAGGGAGCAAGCTATGAGTCCAGGCACCTTGATACGAGTGTTTCCTGTTGGCTAATCCTAGGCAGCTCTCTGTTATCCATTAACTTCACAGAAAGATAGGCTTCTAGTTCCTTTTTGCTAAATCTCCTTGCCCAGGCTAGCTATGTGGAATTCTTTTTTTTTTTTCACTGTGGTATATAAATTTGTGTGTCCAAAGTAGGTAATCTGAAGATCCATTCTATGATGATCAACCAAATCAGTCCAAGTTGTCCTGTTCTTTAAATATTGCGGGTTTTTTGGTATACATGCATACTTGCTAACAACTATAAAATTTATAATTCGTAGGAATTTGATAAAGCCAACACACAGAGAGTGCATCAGTTACTTTGGGAGATCGATGAGATGCTGTTTGAAGGAAAAGTGACCTCCCAGACTCAGAGTCTGCAGGCAGAATGTGCAGACTGGGTTGACCAATTTCCTCATCTAAGGTAAGGAAATTTCTTGCTGGTACTAGTTTTAACCAGTCATCACTCTAATGTAAATTTTGGGGTACCCTCGTATGAATTGCTCTTGGTGTATGGCACCAGTAACACTTTTGCATTCAGATCTGGATCTCTGGGACTGAGCTGTGCCATAGTTGCACAGTAAGTATGGGTGGTGGTGCACTAGCAGCTAATGCTCTTTGTTTATTCTTAATACAATGATTGCAGGCAAAGATACTTTAGCAGGATGTAACAAGAAAATAATAATGCACCATTTTCGTAATGACTTTTTCTAAATAAAGAATACACTTGTTTTTACTGTAAGTGAAAAGATTGTGAAATTCCAGTGTTAATTCTATTATTGATTCTTCTAAAAAGAAACGAAAAATGAAGGCAGACACATACTTCACATATGCTGCAAAGCTATAATCTCTTCCTAGGCTATGGAAATCAAGGTAAAACAATATGTGTTATTAACCTGGCAATAACTAGTTAAATGGATTCAAGGATGTATACATGATTAATGACAGTTGTTTTGCATAGATGTGCAAAACATCTAGGCAGCCTGATGACTGCTGCTTATTACACAGGGGACAGAAGTCAGTGTTGCACTGTGTTTGCACTGTTCTGCCTTCGTAAATGATGGCATGTCATTCTGTGTGAGCTGTGGCGGCTTTAAGCTATTCTAAGCACAAACCTGCATGTGCTTATCTTCTATTCAGTAATTTGTTAACAACATTACAAAGAATGCTACAGTAACTGTGGTATGCTTTCAGCGCTTTTAGATAATTTGCAGAGGCTTGTTACTAGTAAGTATAAAAATCAACTAATAAAGCTTGTGACACTTCGTCAGGAAAAAGAGAGAACTGTTAAATAAATCTGAGGCAGTTTTTAGTAGCATTAAGCCATGCTTTGCCTTGTTTAGATACTGTAAAAATTAATAGAATATACATAAAATGGAGACAGTTTTTGTGCTGTGTAATTAATTCAAAATATTAAGTAATTTCAATATATTTTTAGAGTATTTTCACTAGGTGGATGGGGTTTTTTAAGTGATTTCCTGTACTTAAAATTTTCTGATTCAAATCTAATGCTGGCAATACCAACCAAGTCCAAGAGGTTCAAAGTGAACTGAAGAAGTCTGGGAGCTCTGTGTCATTTGGTACTAAGAGATGTGGTACATCCTGTGGTTTAGAAAGAAGAAAAAAAATTACACTCATTATTAAGCTTAAATCTTAAAACACAGTTTGTGTTGACTAGTTACGCAGAAGAATAGCTTCTGGGATGCCAGATTTATTTCTGAGAGTTGTGCTTCAAATTGCTTGCTGGTTGGCTTTTTTTGTTTTTTAAATATGTAAAACAGCTATGTCGATATATGAATACTTATCTCAGTGTGTGGGAGTAAATGTACTTGTGAACTGCCATCGATAAAAGATCCTATCTATTTAAAGAGAAAGCTTTTTTTCATGTCTTAGAAAGTGAAAAATAAAAAAGGCTATTGATTAGAGCCTTCGTGTGGCACAAAGTGCTGTTCTGTAAAAGGTAGCCATAAGAAAATGTGTTCAAGTGAGTTGAACATAGCTTCTTGCACTGCAGATGCGATTGGTAAATTCTTTTGAGATCCTTTGTGAATGCTATTAAAAACAATTCAGTAAGCAGTGATTATTATTTACCTATACCGCGTTCAGAAAATTTTATAGGCTAATTTTGTGTACATTAAATAGAGTTGCTTTTACCTTTTCTCTCTGCCTCTGCACATGAGGCATGTTGGAGTTTGCATTTGCTGAACATATAATTCTAGCCTTAACTATCAGTGTAAACATTTTGGATTCGGACTTCTGCTCACGTTGCTGGATACTGGAGTTGGATAAATGAAGTCATAGCAGATGTTATTTCTCTTCTGCATCCATACGGAGTTTTGATAAGAACGGAAGTGTGTTTATCTGCCTTTAGAACAATTTTAACAAGTTTGACTATTTGCTCTTAATAATTATAAGCTAGAATCTCATCCTTTGTAAATCAGCTTAACTATAATGAGTTAAATACTAGGCAATGTTAACATTTTGTACAATGCGCTGGCCCCTGCATGAATTGGTTTTTCAAACCAAATGTAAGGTGTGCTTTTGTACAGCCTGCTGTTTGCAGCTATTTTTGTTCTTGATATTTGCATATGGAATGGATTTCCATCTAAGATGCTGCTTGGTCTCTTCTTTTTATTCAGGGTTCTTGGAAAGCAGCTCCTATTGCCGAAGGATGAAGGCTTTCAGCATTTTCAGAGCAGAAGTGATAACTTTGTGGATGCTACGTGTTTACCTGGCCTCCATGAATCTACTAGTAATATAAAAGAGTATGTTAATTTTTTAAGCTTTTTGGTCTTCCCTCCCTAGAAACATGTACAAATATTACTTCTGTATTGCTGAAACATTTCAGTATAATTAAATAAGCACTTTCTTCTTTCTTTAATTGGGATTTTGTTGATATTTTTTCAGGCTCTGCATTTCAGGCTCTAAACTGATCCCTACAGTATCTCCAATACATAAATTACCAGACACAAGTTCTACTAGGATTTCTGCCTCTGACTCATCCATGTATTCATTCCTGGAAGAAGAAATCTATGATGTGGATGGAGAAATAGAAGAATATCTTGCCTTTGACAACAAGGAGCTGTAAATAACAGATATGTGTATTTTTGAAGAATATAATGAAACATTATCAGTGAACCCAGTCAGGGTTCATAAACTGTGTTTCTCTTCTGTAAAATACCATTCCTTCTGCCCGTGTTCAGTAGCACAGGGCATGTGGAAGATAACTCGCATCTCCCATGTCAGAGGAGTGTGTCTTATCCAGTAGTTGTTCTGAGGTATTTTGTGCATGGGGATTCAGTAAAATGTGTGTTTGAATTTTGAGACAGTGAGTAGAATGAAGGAATCCCTTCTCCTCAAGTGAGTGCCTTGACCACCAGGTTGTTTGGTGTCATTACACTGTGTGTGCTTTCATTGTCAGCACTAATGAGTCTTGAATTCTCTCTGTGCAGTGTAAAACAACTTTGTGAGGAGATGTACAGGTTGCATTTTGATTATTTAGAGCACTCTTGTGAGTGACAGGAGTCATGCAGCTGTTTTCTTGACAGTGCAGCCTAGGTTTCCAGTGAGCCAGTGGAATGTTCCAGCTACTGGGTAGATGGAAGACCATAACGCGCTGTTTTCTAAAAGGCCTCTACGAGGGGGAAACTTTGGTAGGGCTAGCGGGGCACAAAGCATAGCTTCTTGTGCTAGAGCTTGGCTCACTTGGAGGAAGAAAATACGGTTGTTCTGAAAAACTGAGGAGCCAGATTGAGACCCTTCCACTTCTGTGTTTAGAAGAGAGGGCTTGGGTGGCTGCCTTTTTGGAAAGGGTTTGCGTTTAAGAATCCTCTTAGGATTCTTCTCTCTTCATTTTGCTAAGTAAACAAACAATTTGGGAGACACAACTGAAGGTGCATTTCTCTCCTTTGTGCCTCCTTGAAAATGTTGTTTTAGTTTCCTTCAATTCTGAAATACCTTGTTCTCTGTAACTAAAACATTAGGTGTTACAAAGCCTGATACAAAAACAGCGTGGTCATTTTGTGAGCTGGACCATTCGGCCAAATCTCAGTGACGGTTAAGAAGTTTGCAGTCCAGTTTGAGGAAGAAGTGATGGAGAAGAGAAAGGGAGAAACCAGTATGAATTTGAGATCATCCTTGTAATATAAAAAAAATAAACTGTTTCCTTAGAAAGAAATATGACAGCATTAAAAAAAGAAAAAGGTTAAACTCTTCTTCAGGGGTGTTTTAGAAAACCAAGTTAGGAAATGTTGCTACACTGTGCTTCCCTAGGGAGGGAGGGAGGGGACAAAAAGTGAAAAAATAAACAAACTGTCCACACAGCAGTGGAAAGGAAGGTGTTGAGTGTAAGGTTGTGGACTCTGCCGTTCTTGTCAGGCTGCAGAAATCATTTAAAGTTGTCTTTGGTCAGTGGTGGAGTGTTTCAGATGTGTGCAGGTGTATGGGACATGATAAAAAAGAAATGTTTTGTGTGGTAGTCCTCCTGCCAAATGCAACAGTAGTTCACTTATGGTAAAAAATACAGTATTTAGTCTCAAATGACTAAATGGCTATGGCGAAAAGTATAGGATTTAGTCTCAGGTGATTAAGTGCCATGTACAAAGCTGTTCCTTCTAGAGCTGCAGATCTTCCTGTTGTAATGCCCTACACTGGATTGTTTAATTTTTCACCTTCAAGCAAAAAAAGAAGAAATTATTATATGTATTTGGTAGGTTCTGTTCCCCTAGGTACTCTGTGTGTTTGATTTTTTTTTTTGTGATCTACATCTGACTGGCTTTTCTTTCATATGTATGTTTCTATTCATTTTGTGTATTAGAAGGAGTGAAAATAAAAGTCAAAACTGGTGGGAACTCATTTGAATTTGCTTCCTTTGTTAGTGATGATGCGAGCTGGGAACAAAAGGAAATGCGTCTTGCTGAGAAAAGGAGTAAGCGTGGCATTCCTCCTGTTTCTCCCAATGCCTGTATCAAAGATGCCGTGGCTTCTGAAGTATTTGATCATGTCTGGAGCAGTGTAATTGGAATATTGGAGGAACTGATTAAAAAAAATTGGGAAACTAGTATCACAGGTATTTGGTATTTTTCAGATATGGTATTTATCAAATCTAACTCAGAAAAGTGTGTTGTTTTTGTTGCCCCCTGCCCCTTAAATAAAGCTTGGGAAACATGGGTATTTTAAGATAGCCATGTTGGTAGTACAGCACTACAAAAGACAGATAATGCCTTAGCATGAACATGCACCCACACACATACATCGACCTAAAATAAAAACATTCCTACTGATTTTCAGGGAGTTTTTTATCAGGGGTGTAAAAAAAGGAAGAATACTGACTGAAAGAGCTTAATTGCAGGAGAGCATGTTTTTAAAAACAAAATAAAAAAATCTTAATCACTGGTAGGTGTTTAAAGTGAGATAGACAGTCGTCTTGACAGTGCAGGAGTTGGAGTTTGATATAGGATGAAGAAATGGTGGTGCATGTAATTTTATTTGATGGTTTTGTATTCTAACAGTCTGTACTGAGGAAAAGCAATTAGAAGTGAAATTCTATTTAGTGTGCATGTGTTGTCTTTGGAGTCTGAGGGAAGTTTCAGTTCTTCTTTCAATGTATTTTAAAAAAAAACAGTAACAGAAGAATATCTGGGGATGGGTTTTGGAAATTACCTCAAATGAAAATCTACCACAATGTAAGAAATGGCAAAATTGCTCAGAATACTTGCAACATCAGAACTTAACATTTCAGGTGTTACTGAAATATGAAAGTGCTTTTCACGCCACAGGTGGTTTGTATAGCTCAATATTATAGCTTAGGGAGGATAGCTTAGCAGTATTATGATAGATGTACTCATCTTTACGAAGGGCGTAAACTTATGACAAACAGCAAACCAATGTATTTCAACTAAGAGTGTGAAAGAATTTGGGCTTATAATGGAAGTCAGAAGGCAGTATATACCCAAAATGAAACTGTATGTAGCTGCTGTCAGACAAGGATAGGGTCAATAGACTTTATAGCTATATCCATCTCTCTATATATTCTGCTTTAAAAAAATTATCTTCAGGAATCCTTAAAATAAAATTCCAAGAGTCTTAGCAGTATTTTTTAAAACAAACATCCCCCTTCCAACTCTACATGTATAGACCAACTTGTTTGTCAGAGAAAGCCTAAACAAATGGAAAAGCGCAAATGCTTTCAGAAAAGCATCATTTGTGGTAGATTTTTAAATATCATGAAAACTTTATATGAAAGTCTCCATTTATTGTGAAGTGTAATTTTGTTTGAATCCCAATGAATGATAGCTGGTAGACATATAGAATACCTCTTATTCCTTCTACTTTTCTTTTGCTGTTGTGCAGAGTGTGACAAACAGGTACAAAACCTGAAAGCTGTTACAGTGAAACTTCCACATTTGCCAGCTGTTCGTGTTACAGCAGATGCTAGGAGCATTCCTCTTTCGAGAGGCTCAGAAGCACGAAGTGCATCTTTTGGGTCTCATTTTGTTTCGTCACAGGTAAAAAGAGCTTTCCATCGAACAGTGTTCTTTTTTTCTGCTGACCTTGGACAGGTTCCTGGGTGAAGCTAGGAAAGTCTCTTCTTTCTTTCTTTTTTTCCTTTGTGTGTGGTTTGGTTTTTTTTTTTGGTTTTTTTTTTTTAACCAATTAGGTGTACTTAAAGTAAGTCATCTCATTTAAAATGAAGGCTCATTGAATGTGCCTTTCTTGTCTACTATTGCTTGTTCTTTGGTGGTTCTTAAAAGTACCATTTACCACTAAGATATTGCTGAAGTTGGTTTACAAAAAAACCTGCTTGTTGGACTACTTTCTGGCCTTATAAAGTAACTTTGCTTTTATTGTGGTTCAGTCGTTTCCTCTTGGTAAAATTTAAGAAACCAAAACAAGGCTCTTTGCTGGGTTGCAGGGTTGTGAAGTTGCAAGTGCTTTCCTCGCAGCCCTGTGTGCTTCGTGCTCTCATTCCTTGTCATTTTGTTCGCCTCCTGTAAAAGGGGACGCTGCAGTACATCCACCAGTGCGCTGGACCCTTACCTGGCTTTGTGGATGTTCGTGTTTGTACAGACAGAATGCCCTTTTGTGTCCCACTTGCTGCCTCCTCCCTGTGGCTCCTGTTTTGCACATTTGGTTTTTTTTTTCTTTTCCAGCCACTGCTTCGGTTTGTTTGCCCCACCCGGTCTCTCTCTGTTCAGTTCCAGTGACTTCATTCTTGTGTGCTTGCTCTTTTCCCATGCTTGTTAGCTAGTGAGATGAGAAACCTGGAAGAGAGACTACAACAGTCTCAGTGCTCCCTGTTGGTGTGCTTGGTTCTGGAGGGGTAGCAGCAGCCAGAAATTGTAATAAAATACTTAGATAAGCTTCAGAGGATCGAACTTTGGCATCAACTGAAACTTACATTGCAAATTGAGACGCAATTCACAAACTAAATTGCCCGAGTTCTGTTTATTAGAATCTGTTTAAAATAAACAAAACAATGTATTTGCTGTGGCTACTACTGAGAATTCTACTGAACATCGTAACAGAAACTTTTCTAAGAAACCGTTACATCTCTCCTAAGTATGCGCTTTTTGAGTTCTTCCTTCAAAAAAAGTCAAAGTTAATACATATTTGTTGCTTTTACTAGGTTCACCGTTTTTCCAGCAACTTTTGTAGCGATTTGAATGGTGTGATGACAATTCAAGCAAAGCCACTCCAACAGAGGCATGTTGCCACAGTAGAAAAAACACAGTAAGTGTCGATACTCACTTTTCAAAATGCGGCATAATTCATATTATGTAAAAGATGCTTTGTAATTATAAAACGGCAATAAGAATGCGGTCATCTCCTTTGTGTGTATCGCTGATGTGATAATGATCTGTAGGTTTTGCAATGGTGCTTTGTTAAGAAATCCTTCCCCACTCCCCCACCCGAATTCCCTATCTCGTTCTTCATTTTTCCCTAGGAATGAGCAAGAAGACAAACAACATAGCATTGGCCCCAGTGCTCCAAATTCAGTGTGCGCTAGGTTGGAGAAGATTGCTGGTAACAGTGTTCTTTCATCATCTCGGGTACTGCTGACATCTTCCAGGAAGCTGCCAAGCCATAAGTTACCTTCTCTCACTTCTGACCAACTCTCCTCAAAAGCTCCCAATACGTACAGTGATCAAGTCCTTAGGGGGACTAAATTGTGAGTTTTTTCGTTTTATTCTTTGCTTTCCTTAGAACTTTACTGAAATTTCACCAGTGAAGGATTTTTGCAAAATACTTGAAAACTAACCCGAGATTTATTACTGATTCTAGAATTCAGAGAGAAAAAGGAAGCAGAACCGTGTTTTTTGAGGAGAGGCATTTGTTTTATTTTTTCGTTGCTATTTTAGGTGCTGTTACTTTCTGTGGTTGAACTCTATAAAGAAATGCGCTGAAGTCATGTGAAATTATTAAGCAGTAAAGAAGTCTTTAATAAGAATTCTCCTAAAATTTTCTTAAAATTCGGTAGGAGTGGCAGCTCGGATCGTTTGTCTTCTGCTCGTGCACCTACAACCCGGAACAAGTTACCACCAATAAACTCAGAAGCTGTCGAACAGTATCTTTCAATACCTCGATTGCAGCAGAGCTCTGTGAGTTGTGTTCATTTTTGTGCTGGTGAAGAACTTCAAGCTATTTGGAAATAAATTGCTCTGTATCAGTGGTTGAAATGAGCGATTTTACAGTTTGGTTCATATTTAATATCTGGTCTAAACACGCTAATGTGTGTTACATTGGGCTGCCATTAGAATGCAGTAGAAGGCAGGTTAAAACCTCAGGTCACAAACAGATCATGGTGGAAAGGCTTTTCTCTGACAACAGAAAAATAGGGTTTAAAAATAAAAACAAACAGAAAACCAACCATCCAGACAGTAACCTTGCACTTATGTGCATCTGGATTTAAATAGCTTTTTCCAATTCACTAATGTTAGGTTATAAGAAGTAGAAAATTATGCTGATGGAAGTAGAAAAGGATACTGACTGAAAAAAAAAAACCCAACAAAAAAAAAACCCAACCAAACTTACTGATACTGACCTATTTTTGAATGGTGGGGAAGTAGTAAATCACTAGAATGAAAATAAATTGGCATGTTGATGATATTTTGTTTCTGAATAATATTTTGAATTGAGAAACATGTAAAGCATATTATTGTTATTTTTTATTATCGTTATTGTTAATAATAATAATAGCTTTTGGGGATTATAGACTAATATTAGGGAATGGTATCAAATCTGTTTGAAAAACATGAGTACCCTTACTTTACCTTAAATCGGTGCATTTGGTTAGTGAAAACACTTTCTTCTTCTCTTGTGTTTTTTTTTAATATGGCAACAGAAAAGTTATTATTTTAATTGATTCAATTGCTGTATTCTCTTAATGCACTTATAAATTCTCTCAGCATCGAGGACGATATGGTTGTAGCAGACTGTCAAGTGCTGTGCCTGGCAGTACCGAGGAATGGCGGCTCACAGGAAGAACTGTTATTGATCAGTTTTCAAGGCCCAACACAACTCACACGTTCAGGGTATGTTACAATGTAAGTAGAGACTTGGTCTGCAGGTCTAACTTACTGGGTCTTTCCTGATTTCTGATGTGCAGGGATTCCTGCTGCCTGCAGAGGGGAGCATGTTAAAAGGCTTTGAGGGGTGTGGGACCTTGAAAAGCAGAACTAGTGTATGAGGAAGACTTTTTTTTTTTTTTAATTTTTTTTTTAAGTCTTAGTGCATTAAACAATTCCTTTGAGGGTGTCTGTACGCTAGAAGCATGCAGTTTTAGTACTGCTTGGAGCTTTGCAGCTTGGTAGGACTCGCTGTACTGGACTAGATAAAAACTGTATTCAAACAATTTCAATAGATAAGCATGCCATACTGGCTGATACTATGTGTTTTTTACAGACAGACACACTTCAGAAGAGATCGCTGACTCCCATGGATTTTGTGAACCACAAAGGGACAGGTCAAGGATTTTTAATAGGTAGGTAAAGTAAGAATCACTGGAAAGCAAGAGACCAACAACCTACTAACCATCATACAGTCAACAAGTGCTCAGGGAGAGCTGTCTCTGCATAAAAGAACAACAGGTGTGCTTGGCAGGATCTTCTGAGTTTGGTTTCGAAGTTTCTTCTCACTTGATCTGAGATAGCCCTAACTCTGACTGTTAGGAATCCTGCAAAGCTTCTTTTCATTATTATGGCTTAGAAGGAAAAGAATTGCCCCTCATCTAAAGTTGTTGTTGTTGTTGTTAAGATTTCAGCATGTTTACATTTATAGCAAGAGTATGTGGTGGACAGGCTAGATGTTTTGCTGCTACTAGGGTAATAACAGAAATACTTTCATCAACTGTTTGATGACATAAATTTTACTTTAGCCCACATACAAATTAAAGAAGAAATAGTAAACTTTTTATGTGGGGAAAAATAAAATTGAAAATGTGCATTTTTAACATAAGTATAAAGTTCTCTTAAATAAATAAAAAAATCCAGTATTGATTTGCAACTATGTCTTCTATTTATAATGCCAGAAAAGAGAGCGGTCCTACATGGCTTATTGAGTTTCATTGTTACAATACAGTTGACTAGCCAGTTCCTGAGGTGTTTGAGTGCTTGTACATTATCTTTATTTGTTTGGAAGCTCCTTGAGTTTAAGTAATTATGTGATTGGCGTAATTATATGATTGGCACAATTATATAAAAGGTGATGAAAGAATAAGGGCAGGTAAGCACACGCTGATCCGAGAAGGCTGATGGAAGTAACTCGTACATAAGGTAGGAGTGTCTTTCAGATTCTACCACAACTAACAAACAATGTTTGATCTTTTCTAGGCTCACAGCATTACTACAGATCATTTCAGAGAAATCCTCTAACCTCAAGGAAGAGATTTCAGATTGCATCTTAACTCAGTTGAGGACGAAACAGAAAAAAACCCTGCAGTGAATGAAGACTGAAGCACTAAATTTGCCAGCTAGTATCTCGTGTCACAAAGAATGTGTGCCGTGTGCTGGCTTCTGCTGTGCCTTGCAACCCTCAGGATGCCTGCGTTGCCTTCTTTTAAAGTTGTCTGACCAGAGGTTAGATTAAAAGTTAGAGTAAAATGAAATAAGTGGTTGAGGCATCTGCTCTGTTTGCAGCTTCAAGATGCTGCTGCACTTTCTTCTCAGGCATTCCTCCTTTTCCATCTTTCCTTAGGAAATTGTTATTCTCCATATTGAAGCAAGTTAGTTACATTTAGGCCATGAAGTCCTGTTCCCACTTTTTTTCCTGTTTCCTCAGTGTTAAAGATGTTCTAGTCTATCCAAACATCAGTCATACACAGAATTTATACTTTTAAACAGGAGTCTGGTATCTCCTTGTTAACTGATGTTTTAACATTTCTCCATTTTTCACTCCGCGTATTGCACTTGTTCTCTTGTAAATATTCTGTCCCTGCTTTTTCTTCTTCCTTTGATTCTTTTGAGATGAAATTAATTCATTGCTTGTACTTATGCTTTCTAATTGTCAGTAACTATGGGAACTGCTGGGGTAAACTTTACCTCCTGTAAATAAAGTTTTCCCTGCTAGGCCAAACGTATTTATAGATGCAGAGCAATTGAACCTGCAGGCTGACAAGGTGGTAAGACTGTTCCCACTTCTTGAGATGTCTTATAAAATATTGCCTGTTATTGTGGAAATTAATCATATTTTGAAATATCCGAGCCTTCAAAGTTTTAACTTTAAAATGTGTACTTAACTGATGAAAGCATTATTTCATACCTCTTTGTATAGACCCAAATGGGAAGATCAAAGAGGAGGCTGGGGTTGCTTTCTGCTCAGAGATTACAGCCCCGATCAGGTCTGTGCTGTTAGTACTGTGTGCATTCACAGTCAGGGGTTCCTCCTGCCCTCAGAGAGCCAGCAGTGTAAGTTGATGTGACTGAAGAGCTGTTGAAGGGGAAAGGGAAGAGGACAGAAACTTAATTATTTGCCCAAATGATGCAGTTAAGTATAGAATCAGTTTCTTCTACTTGGTAACTAATGCCACTTCTCCTCACTTCCTTTTATGAATGTTCAAGGATTGGTAATCTAAGGCAAAACATTTGTCGTAATGTATATATCTGTACTGTTAATCAGATTTCTGGGTTTTGTAAATGGACATCAAGCACTGCGTTCTTTTGAGTAAATGAAAACATTTTAAAATTAGTTTCCTGGCTTATTATTTTTCTTCTTTGGCTACATTAAATTTATTCACTGGTAATACTGTGGTATAGTATCTGAGAAAGCAGAATGCTTTTGCTTTGGCGTTGCAGGTCAGTTTGAGACAGTTTCTTCAGAAATCTCCGGTCAGAGATGACAGAAGGTTTGAAACTGACATTTAAGTCTTTTTCAGCAGTGTGTCTAAAATATACTTTTGCTCTCCTGAGCGCTCCCTCCTGTACTGTATAGACATTGACAAGAATGCAGCGAAACAATGGCAAAATGTGTCCCTTACCATCCTGTGGCACTACATCGCAACACTGATCTTATGTTGTGGACCAGATGAAAAGATGAATATGTGACACTTTGGTTCTATAATGGCAGAAGTGGGAACCACACAGTTCCATCTTCTGACACTTTGTGAAAGAGAGAATACTGCTGACCTCTGTGATGTCGTGAAGCTCAGTCACTGAATTTCTGAATGGAGAGAGGAGCAGAGCAGCCAGCATCTGCTTCTGCAGCTTAAAAGGAAAGGAAAAATCTGCTAATTACTAGAACAGCAATGGAACACTCTCAGGTGGCAGAAGAGAGAGAATAGGGGTGTTTGCTGGCTGTCAGAAGTTTTTTAACGCTTTTTTCCCTTTTGGTCAGTTTTTAGAAACCTGTCAGAATCACAGGTCATCACTTAAATCCTGATAATCAGTCATAGAATACCAGGTTGGAAGGGACCTCATGTTTCAGTTTACCCCTGTGATATCACAACTTTCTGACTGGGTGTGGATCTCCTCCTGTTTGTTTGCTAGGCTGCGTGCATTGGTATACGCACACTTGAAGTGGTGGTCTTCTGGTTCTCATCTTGGGAGGCAGCCAAGAAATGTTGGTGCTGCTCTCGTTGGCCTGGCTTAATCGGCGTGTGTACGGGTAGAGTTCTTCACTCTTGATTCATGTTTTTCTCATGGCTGTGGGACTAATAAGTCTCATGTTCCGTACCAACTGCACATCCAAGTATTTACAAAGCCTACTTGTGTGCCAGAATGGTGTTGAAATTAATATCTTGGTAAATCAGGACTTCTAGGGCTATTGTACAACAGCAGCTGCTATGAACTGGGTCCTGTACTTTACTTGGACATAATCCTGAAGCCTGGAAGAAGGTTCACAGAGAACACAAGGTGTTCAGTACGTTTTCCATTACTTTTTTATCAAGGTTGAAGAAGTGAAGGTAGGAATGTGTCTTGTGGCCATTCTGGAGCTTTAAATAGCTAGAAGTGGTTGAGATGGGTGCTGGAAGGTCTGCAAGCAAGAGAAATTGAGAAGGCTTCCCAAATAAAAGGGCAGGGGTTTTCCTTTGTTGCTTTTGGTTTGGTGGTTTTTGGTTTTTTTTTAATCTGTGTAGCAGTTTATAGAAAATCACTTATCTGCTGTTGTTTAGACCCTTCTCCTCTCTTTTTGTTTTCTCCTAAGGAGAATATCAAATGGCACAAATATCCTTGTTGCAACTTACGCCCTGCATAGAGACCCCAAGATCTTCCCCAGCCCAGAGGAGTTCAGGCCAGAGAGATTTTTCAATGAAAATTGTAAGGGAAGGCGCCTGTGTGCTTTCCAGATAATTAGCGTTGTTGAAGGTGCATGTGGCTGTCACTTCATAGCTGATGTTTCTGGTTTTGCAGTGGTTTCACGGTAATGTTTTCAGGTGAGTGTTGGCTGTGGGGTGCCGCTAGGGTGGCCTCTGTGAGAAAAGGCCAGAAAAGAGAGCACAGCTGGTTCCTGCTGGCTCGTTAAGGGACCCAAGTTGGTGGCACCTCTGTGAAAATGTATTTAAGAGAGGGTACAAAAAGTCCTGGATGGACAGAGGAGGAAGGGGGAAAAAGAGAGAGCAAAACAGCACTACAAACACCAAGGTCAGTGGAGGAGGAGGAGTTCCTCCAGGCACCAGAGCAGAGATTCCCCAGCATGCTGCTAAATGCTTTCTTTGAACTTTCCAGACTTTAGTGAGGAGGCAGCCCTGTAGGATCTAGCTGAAGCACAGAACAGTGGCCAGGATCTCCACCTGTGGCCTTGAGGTCAGTTGTGGCCATCCAACGTGGGAGTGTGCTTTTTCCTTGACACATAGATGAATAAACATAGATGTGGTGCTTTGGTAGCCACTCAGCGTTAACATCTGTTATTTATGACAACATCACTGGTACATTACCAGAATTGCTTTACGAGGTAGGCTGTGTTCTGGGGGACGGGTAATGGCCTGCTTTGCTGCAAGCATGGAAGATTTTGGTTTCTTAAAGTTTTTTTCCTAAGGAAAAAACCTTCCTAATTGCAAATTAATTGTAGTGATTGCAAAGTTAGCAACCAGTTAGTCTTGTTTACTGTGGATGCTCTGTGTTTTGCAAGGGATGGCAAAAATGTCAGGTATATCTTGGCTGGGGCAAAGGACTAATGTGAAGAGCACACCGGAGTTTTTCAGAATGTGTTGCGTACTTCTCTTTTGTCCCTCTGTTGTATCGGATCTATTTTAGTCTTGCTTGGCTTTGGGTTTTTGGTTTTCATGCCGGTAACAATGATTTCATTGATTTCCTTATCAAAGAATCCAGACCTGCATTCTAGGGACCAGCAGAAGCCTGCGTTGCCATCGTGCCTGTGGGCTGACGGAGCTGCCTGATAGGGTGGTCAGCAGGGGCAGGTAGGCTGTCACTTAGGGGAGAGGCTGAGTAAAGGCAGATTTGTGCTGTTACATGCATTTATGACAGCAAAGATCCACTGACCAGTGGAGTGCCTGCTGAAAGCCAGCACTGAGCCCATAGCTGGCTGGGTGAAAAAGGAATGCTAATCACACTCTGATAGGAAACTCCTCTTTTACAGAACATTCTTCAAGGTTTGTAACGATGGTAAGGCTCATTGACATCATTAAGCTTCAGAGGCGCCAGATCTCTCCTTTCTTGGGTATATCTTTTATGTCTCATTCCAGTGTAACCGCTGCCTTTTGTTAGCAGCAATCACCACTGCCAGCTCCCGGCAGGATTTTGCAATGTTTGTTCTGCTGTGTTCCCTACTGCTTTCCCTGTGGCTTTTCACCCTGTCCTTACTGTTTTGCTGTCTTTCAGTTTTTTCCTACAGAAGGAGTTATCAGCAGTTAGAAACACAGATTTTGGCTTGGAATCACAGTTAACCACTTCATTTAATTATTTGCTTCATGAAGGCAACAACCTGCAAGGTTTTTTATAAAGAAGAAAATATAATTACCCAGCTGATCTTCAAGTTACAAAGACAAAAGGTGAGCCTCTTAACCCTGCTTCCTTCCTGGGTTGTCACCTGAGCAAAAGAGGGGACTGATGGCTATGTAGCTTGCCTTATGTCTTTGCAAGGCAGGGTATGTATGTGCTACTTCATGTCACAAACCATTACAAATAACAGCAAGAGTAGCAAAGTTCATTTCCAGCTGTTTACTGTGCAGAAAAATGCAACAGTCAGCGTTTATGATAAAGCATTTGCAGGCAGAATGCAGGAGTAGAGTGCCAAAATTTAATCCCCTCTGCTGCCAAAGGTCGTCAGCCCTTCCTTAGATTCTAATGTTCTGAGCTTTCTCTATTTGTGTTTCTTATCTTAGATGCTTTGTTTGTGCTGTTTGTTGGTTTACTAAAAATGCCAGTGCAGTCAGGTTGGGTACAAAACAGACAAGAACCATGACTGTGGCTGTAAGAAGATTGTGTGGTATATTCAGGGGATGAGGTTTTGCAGATTGGGTGTGAGCCGTGCTGTCTTTTCACCAAACTTCTGTTTGACCACAAGGTTTCTGAGCATTGAAGGCTTTGAGTAGCAGGGCTGCTGAGCCCCTTGGTTGCTCAGGGTATATGGTGGTATGGCACCACTTCTGCCCAAGCGCTTTGCAAGTTGTGACATGGGTGCTGGTGCTGCCAGTTGTGTTACTGGCACCATTTAGTCTGTGACTGGGCGTCCAACAGTGAGATCAGTAAAGGCCGTTTGAGCTGTGAAGTGTCAGTGTGCTTTGCAGTGCTGCTCTTGATCGTGGGTCTGGATGGGCTCTGGTTTGTGTAAACCCTTGAAGCCATCAGCCCAAGCTGGGTACCTGAAAACAGATAGAGAAAGATGGTGTTGAGAAAACCCATCCTTCTCAAATCAGCAAAAAGGTGTTTTTTCTCTTGACAGTGGTTTGTATCTTTTCTTTTGAGGTATTGCATGGGCCTGCAAAGAACTTCTTCGCTCTGTTTGAGTCGGAGGAGCCAAGTGAGGGCAGGGAAATGGCACCCTTCCATGTGACTGTTCTGCTGTCACAAAGTGCTTGCAGGCAGCCTCTCCACATGTGTGTGTTATATCTCTTGTTTATTTTCCTAGCAGGAAGCTGTGTCTTGGGGACCATGTGACAGCTCCACCTCCCACACTTGTGACCCAGGTCCTGGCATACTTGGCTCACTGCAGCGCGGCAGCAGCGGGGACAGGCAGTGCGGGTTCCTCAGTAGGGATCAAGGCTCGAGGCAGGAGTTTGAGAGGTGGCCATGGAGGTCATGCAGTGGCAGGGAGCCACAGGGGGACCCCAGCTGCTGCACTTGGGGGCTGGGGTCATTGCTCTGCTGTTGGCGGTTGTGGCCGTGTGCTCCCTGCCCTCCCTGATGGATTACTGGAGGCAATGGTGGGTGATGAAGCCAATCCCAGGTATCAGCCCCTGCTATCCAGTGCTGGGAAATGCTCTACAGTTGGAGCGGGGGGCAGAAGGTAAGGGCAGCTTATGCCATAGCTCGGCTGTGAGGCCCTGCATTGCATGGGGCTTTGCTGGAGGAGCCAGCGCTGGTAGTGTGCTTGGGTGGTTGAGCTGTGGCTGGCTGGGGACAGGTCGTGGGGTGTGCCATCACCTTTAGGTCTCTCTGAGGCTGCGGGCAACCTGCCGAGGGGGAACTGTGGGCAACCTGCCGAGGGGGAACTGTGTGAGAAGTGGGCAGTGGAAGGGAGAGGGAACTGCATAAATGTGGGGTTATCAAAGATAGCTAGACAGTGGCTGATCTGACAGTGGCTTCCAGATGCTGTTCCCAGTTGGTGAGGTGGAGCGTGAATGTGGTTTTGCGACTAAGAGGTGTGCTGCGTGCTCTGGCAGCAAGTGCTCTTTTACAGCGCAGAGCACTGTGTCCCCATGGCTGTTAGCTGTGATCCAAACAAAGCTTGTAGCTTGCAAAGGAAAAATACTTCCTTAAACAATTATCTTTCCCCAAGTCAGCATGTGCAAGGGACTTTTGGGATGCTGAGATGCTGGGTCATTTTCAGAATTAGCTGTGCCTTAGATAGATTTATGCATTAGATGCAAAAGAACTTGCTGAGTATTTGCAGTACATCCCTCAAAAGCAAACCTTTCTGTTCTCACATGGGTCAATGGTACTTTTTTTTTTTTTTTTTTTTGTTTTGTCAGGTGCTTGAGAAAGCACTAATTTGCTACACATTCCCTTTCCATTTGGTACTTGGTTTTGCACAGGAGCATGTTTTTTGAGGAGTCTGTCATGTGAAAGTGGCTCTGGCTGTGCTGTCAGTGGACCCTTCTGGGTGTGTTTGTGATGCCTGTGTACACCAGTCTGCTTTGTGCCCATGCATCCCTGGCTGTGCTGCCAGAAGAGAGGGCACCTGGGTCATGGGAGTGTGGTAATGCCAAGGGTGACTACAGCATGGGTGCACACATTACCGAGTGCTGACACATGCTGAGGCATGATCCCTCTGTTTGCAAGGGTACATGTTCTCATCTTTCCTCTGGGTGCACCCCCATACCTAAATACAGGTGTGAGAGATCTTTCTTTGGTGGAAGTGAGGATGAGCAGCTTTCCCTGGAGTTGACTTTGGGGAAGCAGTAGCAGGATCATAGTCAGAATGTGTATACAAGCCTGACTGAGAGACAGATCTTTTTTTTTTTCTTTTTTTTTTTTTTCTTCTTTTTACATCTAATTAAAAAAAAAAACCAAACAAACTATAAGAAAGAACATTGCTTCTCTCTCCAGAAAGCAGTTTGATTAAGACTCTTATGTTCTATGGAATCTTTAATCTCTTTTGTTAGCAGGAGTCACATAGCTTCCATGCTTTACTTAAGTCCATGACCATCCATCTTTGTTTATTTGTTCTTGTTTATTTATGTAAAAATGAGTGAAGTCTGTGGTTTATAAGCTTTTTCATTAAAATGTGACAATTAAAAAGAATTTCAGTTTTTAGAAAAAAGAATAAGGTTTTATAGCAGAAGGAAAATTACTTTATCTGCTGGTGATTTTATTTGTTTGTATTGGTAGACAAATGCTGGAAAATTGTGATATTTTGATCATGGTGATGTTAGGAAAAAGGATGTAAAACATGGCAAAGTAATCTGACATTCTTAAGCCTTCTGGATGAGATGTCACTAGAACTTTGCCTAGGACTAGGGAATGCTATATTTGGTATCTATTAGGAAACTAGGGGTTTTTTCCTTTTATTTTTTTCCTTTGATTTGGAGACCTTTGAATTTTCAGCTCTGTGGAGGCCTTGGAGGGAGTCATTATTGTTTAATCTGGTTTGTGAAAGGGCAAAGGCATGTTTATTTCTTGAATATCCTGATAGCAGCCACCTCCTCTAGAACTGCAGAATGAACTTGATTGCCCTCTGTGATGAGGTCACTGGATCTGTGAGCAAGGGAAGAGCAGCAGATGGTGTTTAATCTGAATCAGTGAGATTTTCGATACCATCTCCTGTACTTTCTGTATAGCTGAATTGGTGAGATGTGGACTGGAGAAGTGGATAATAATGTTGGTGGAGAATTGGCTGGATTGCTGAGCTCACTGGTGTGAAGTCCAACTGGCAGCCAGACAGTAGTGGTGTCTCTCAGGTGGTCTGTGGCATAACGATCCTGAGTCTTTGTGCCCTTGAATTACCAAATCCACAGTGGCCCTGTAAGCGGCCACTAACCCTTCAGTAAGGTTTCTAAAAGGACAAGAATGGAGTTTAATCCTGGAGCAGCCAGCTGTCAAAAGCCCCCTGCTAGAACTGCAAACCATCACTGATGGTTGAGGCTGTGAGTGGGAGGGTTGAAACATGTTGGAATAAGAAGTAATTTGACAAACAATAATGGTGGTGTAAGGGCTCCAAAGATTTTCTTCAGGAATCCAGCTATCAGAAGCTAGACTTTTGAAGTGATACTGGTTCCTGTGCAGTGCTTTGCCATTACTGTGTGTGATCTCACTTGTGCCTGCATCACAAATGTAGTACTTGTCAACGAGGTCTCAGGAAAAGGCTTGATGCTGTACTTGGAAAGTAAAGGAGCATCTTGATACAGCATTTTGGATAGTGTCAGGTAAGCCAAAATGTACGCATAGCCTTGATGAAGTTTGATTTGGTTCTAATAGTTACAAAGAGCATTGCAATATGGAAGGGCCATGCTGCAGTGCTTTGAGACTGCTTAAATCAAACTGCCTTCTCCGCAGCTAGGAGGGGTTTCTCTAGTAGAGTGCCGTCAAGAGTGCAGCCGTGAATCAATCCCTCTGCAGTACACCTAATAGCTAGGTGCAAAATATGCTGCTTGGTCATAGTAGCAAAATAAAACTACAATGAAAACATAATTACAAGGTATATGGTGAAAAAGAGGTCATTATAGAAGTCTTGCTTATTCAACACCCCCCCCCCCTTTTTTAAAAAAAAATCTAATCTGTCTTTTCATTTCAGGTTTTTTTAAACAACTACAAGTTTATACTGAAGAGTTCAGGAGCTGGCCATTGTTCAAACTTTGGATAGGACCATTGCCTGTCATGGTTTTGTATCATCCTGAATGTGTGGAGGTGAGTATGCTTGCCTCCTGTCTGTTCTACTGTCATGCAAAGTAGCGTCCAAGCTATTTGTTTCTATTCTCTCAATGTAATTTTTGCTAAAAAGGGCTTGCACTGATTTAATTAAGATTGTCCTCTGATCCAGTGCTAAAAAAAGGTGAAAGCAGAAGAATATTAAAAGCCTAGTCTTGGAAAAAAATAAATACTGAAGATGGCCAGCAAATGAAAGCACTAACTCTATATGTTTTTTATGTAGTATCTCTTTTCACTTTGTTTTCACGTGTGTTACAGCTTCTGCTCCGGAGAGCAGAATGGACAAACAGATAGCAGGGAAGATGGGACCACTGAAACAGGGATAGAACATTATGAGATGCAGGTTGCAATGCTTATGTCTGTTTGACCGACTTCTACATTAGGACTTGGTGGGTCTGTGTTGATGCTATGAAATGGAGTTGTTAGTTTTGCTACTGACAGTGGTTGTCCTTGAACTGGGAAGATAGACCTATTTCTTTATTGGAGGGGTTATTGAAGAGATGGAACTTCTTGTGAGTTTGGTTAAGGCTGGAAGCCATTGGGTTTTCTCTGAGCTCTGCCTGTGACTTTATAACACAAATTTTTCTTTTTCAGGAAGGTAAGGGGTGTAGGACTGGGAGTTTTTCAGTATTATTTCTCAGGAATATTTACTGAAAGACTTGAGGGTGTGACCTCAATGTTCCCCCAGTGTACCAGCTTGTATTGAAGTATTGTGCATTTTACTGAGGCTGAGGGCACTTTTGTGGGGGAACTGAGGTTAAGTAAAGTAATTTCAGCTGAATAAATCTCTCTCCGTCTAACAAGTGATGGGTTATTTCTCTCCTTTCATTTTTCTGACAGGTTATTCTGAGCAGTTCGAAACATATAGAAAAATCATACCTGTACAAATTCTTGCACCCGTGGCTGGGCACTGGACTTCTGACAAGGTATAGTGAAGTTGCAGGTGCATTGCTGTCTTTTTGAAATTCACAGAGTATATGATAGGAAGAGGGCTTGGTGGCAGGAATGCTGTGTGTATCTTTGGACAGAAATGTAGGTGATACCTGTAGAAGTCTTTTATCCTGAATTTCGTTCGTGGCCCTTAGGAAGGTAGTATAGCAAAGTGCAGAGGGTTGAGGTCCATGGGTATCAGACGTGGTGTATCCTCACTGTTCGTTTTCTTCCTTACTGGTTGTGCCTGCAGTAGACCTTTAGAGGTGTTTTGACTTCCGTGTACTTGCAAAAAACTTAATGGAGGAGAATGTTCCAGTCTCTGCTGGTTAAGGGCAGTAGTGGTAGATGCTAAACAGATAATCTGGCCTGAGGAGTGCCCCAGTAGCAGGTTAACAGGAGGAGTGGTGGGATGGTTTACCCTGTAGCACAGTTGCCAGCTGGGTGCCTGTGGGGCACGTGATTCAGAAAAAGCGAACAAGAACCCCCAGGAAGCTGGTGTCACCCACTGAGGCTCCATGCTTTTTTACTGACATGTGGGAGGTGGTTGCCTGTCTCCAGGCAACTGCAAATGAGGCAGTCATTTGCACAGTGTCCGTGGACCCTTGTTCTCTGCAGTCCTCATTTCCTAGTCAGCAGATGAAGGCAGGCATGGGTGGTGATTCACAGAGACAATGTGGTGAGTTGAGGCCTTGATGCTGAGTAGCTGGTTTGTCCTATTGATGACTTCTGCTCAATCCCTCTGAGCCTGTGCACTGAACTGTGTTGCCTGAAGGCTTGTTGGCATCTCCTTTTGTTGAGAGAGTTACAGAAATGGTAGATGGTGCTTCACAGATTGCTGGAGCAAGAAACAACCCATTTTGCTTCTTCTGGTTAGTGCAATGGACAGGTTGAAGAGTCATCTACAATGTGTCCATCTTTCCAGGTTGCAGTTTTTACTGTGTACTTTCTGTGATGGTGAGAGGTTTATTTTTGACTTTGGAGTTTTTAACCCTTCCTTCTCCTTGTTGATTTTGCAGCACTGGAGACAAGTGGCGGTCACGGAGGAAGATGATAACTCCTACGTTTCACTTCTCAATCTTAACTGACTTTCTAGATGTTATGAATGAACAAGGAGGTATTTTATTGGAGAAACTTGAGAAGCACGTTGACAAAGAACCGTTTGATGTCTTTCTGGACATCACTCTCTGTGCCCTAGATATCATCTGTGGTAAGTCCTCTTCAGTTATTGTACTGTGCATGATGTGGATGTTCATGAGTACAGCTGTGCTATGTTGTGTGAGGAGGCAGTTGAAGAGGAATGTCCCTTCATATTGGTGAATGCATTTCCATCCTTCCAAGGCCATCCTTTCTCCTCAGGTGTCTTGTGTGCATCTGAGCAGGTGAGCGTGTGGGATGGGCAGGGTGAAGGTGTAGCAGTCTAAGTGAGGTTGTGTTGAGGAGCAGGGTTCCTGGGCATGGAACTGTAAAGTGAGCTCATCACCTGGAAAGGGATGTGTGTACACACCTCTCAAAGGGATGGTGTGGTGACAGTCAGAAGCTGGGAGCAGTAGTAACTGATTGTGTAGAGGGCCTCTGCATTTCACTTTGCACTTGTAAACTGTTGATGTTTTCCTCTTCCTAGAAACAGCAATGGGCAAGAATATAGGTGCTCAGGAGAATAAGGATTCAGAGTATGTTCGTGCTATCTACAGGTAAAGGAACTTTTTCCTTGGCTACTTTGTAGTTGTGCTGGAGTTGATGCTGCTGGTGTCAGGAAGGAGTTCATCTGCTGTGAGCCATGAGGGAGGGCTGGAGGCAGAAACCCAAGAAGGCAGGAAAAACTCCTGCAGATATTGATGTATTTTCCGGTATGAGTATATGCAATAAGGGGCTGAGGCTTTGTAGAGGTGTCAGCTGCCGTTCAGTTAATCCATTGGTACAGGAGGTTAAAAAAAAAAAAGAGAGCTGCAACATTTCATATCAACATGACTGGCAGAATTGGGAAGGTGCTGGTTTAAACAGCATGTTAAAGCAGAGGCACTGCTGCTTTGCAATTCACAGCAGTATTTACACCATTCAAATTGTATGTGACTTTCCAGTGGATTAGGAAAAGCATGGTGTATATTCCTACCACACTGGTGTGTCAGCCTACATGAAGTGTGGCTGCCTGTGGCATTAATGCGGCAGAGGAGACACTGTTGTAGAAGGTCTAGGAGGTTTCTGGAGTGTGTGGAAGATAACTTCCTGACATAGTGAGTGAGCCAACTGGAGAAGGTGCCCCACTGGACCTGTTTTTTTGTGAACAGAACAAGGACTTGTGGGTGATGTGATGCCTGGAGGCCATCTTGGGCATAGTGACTCTGAGATGACAGACTGTTTGAATCTTGGAGAAATAAGGAAGGGGTCAGCAGAACTGCCATCTTGGACTTCTGGAGGACCAGTTTTGGCCTGTTCAGGAGCCTGGTGGACAGAGTCCCTGGGCAGGCAGTCCTGAAGGGCCAAGGGGTCCAGGCAGGCTGGGTATCCTTCAAGAAGGAAATCTTGAAGTTTACTGGTGCAGGAGCAGGCTGTCCACATGTGCTGAGAGACGAGCCAGCAGGGAAGACAACCAGCCTGGCTGAACAGAATGCTTAGGCTGGGACTCAGGGGAAAAAGGAGAGTTTGCCACCCTTGGAAGAAGGATCAGGCAGCTCAGGAGGACTACAAGGATTTCATGAGGTTATGCAGGGAGAAAATAAGAAGGGACAAAGCCCCACTAGAACTTAATCTGTCTACTGCTGTAAAAGGCAAGAAAAGATGTTTCTGTAAATACATTGGCAATAAAAGGAAGGCTAAGGGTAGTCTCCATCCTTTATTGGATGCAGGGGGAAACACAGTGACAAAGGATGAGGAAAAGGCTGAGGTACTTAATAACTTACCAGTAGTCCTAGATAACCAGAGAGGTCCCAGGTGACTGGAGGTCAGCAAATGTGACACCCACCTACAAGAAGGGCCAGAAGGAGGATCCAGGGACCTACAGGCCTGCCAGCCTGACCTCAATCCTGGGGAAGGTTAAGGAGCAGATCACCCTGAGTGCCATCATGCGACACGTGCAGGACAACCAAGTCTCAGACCCAGCCAGCAGGGGTTCATGAAAGGAGGTCCTGCTTCATGGACCTGATCTCCTTCTGTGACGAGGTAACCCACTTAGTGGAAGAGGGAAAAGCTGTGGATGTCTACCTGAACTTTAGTAAAGCTTTTGACACCATCTCCCACAGCATTCCCTTGGAGAAGCTGGCTGCTCATGGCCCGTACGTGTGCGCTCCGGGCTGGGTAAAAGGCTGGCTGGCTGGCCGAGCCCAAAGGGGGGTGGGGAATGGAGCCACATCCAGCTGGCGGCCGGGCACACGGGGTGTTCCCCAGGGCTCAGCGCTGGGGCCGGTCCTGGTTCGTGTGATCTGGGTCTGTGATCTGGGCGAGGGGATCGAGTGCACCCCCAGCGAGTCTGCAGCCAACACCCGGCTGGGCAGGGGTGCTGATCTGCTGGAGGGCAGGAGGCTCTGCAGAGGGGTCTGGGCAGGCTGGATCCACGGGCCCAGGCCACTTGTATGAGGTTCCACAAGGCCGAGTGCCGGGTCCTGCCCTGGGGTCACACCGGCCCCACGCAGCGCTCCAGGCCGGGGCAGAGCGGCTGGGAAGTGCCTGGGGGGAAAGGGCCTGGGGGTGCTGGTGGGCAGCCGGCTGGGCATGAGCCAGCACCGTGCCCAGGTGGCCAGGAGGGCCAGCAGCATCCCGGCTCGTGTCAGCAGCAGCGTGGCCAGCGGGACCAGGGCAGTGACCGTCCCCCCGCACTGGGCACGGGTGAGGCCGCCCCTGGAATCCTGTGTTCAGGTTTGGGCCCCTCACTGCAGGAGGGACACTGAGGGGCTGGAGCGTGTCCAGAGCCGGGCAGCGGGGCTGGGGAAGGGGCTGGGGCACAAGTGTTGTGAGGGGCGCCTGAGGGAGCTGGGGTGTTTAGCCTGGAGACAAGGAGGCTCAGAGGTGACCATCTCACTCTCTGCAGCTACCTGAAAGGAGGTTGTAGTGAGGTAGATGTTGGTCCATTCTCCCAGATATCGAGCACTAGGACAAGAGGAAACGGCCTCAAGCTATGCCAGGGCAGGTTTAGGTTGGATATTAGGAAAAATGTCTTCACTGAAAGGGTTGCAAAGCATTGAAACAGGCTGCCCAGGGAGGCAGTGGAGTCCCCGTTGGATCACCACCCTGGAGGTATTTAAAAGACTTGTAGATGCGGTGCTTAGGGACATGCTTTAGTGACGGACTTGGCAGTGCTGAGGTAGCAGTTGGGCTCAATGATCTTGGAGGTCTTTTCCAACCTAAACGATTCTATGATATCACCTGTAGCCTTTGATGGGGCTTATTGAGACAGCTGGTTACATAATAGGGGTGGAATTAGAGGGTTTGATTGTCATCTGTTCCTTGGCCTTTCCCAAATTGTACCATAGGTGGGCCCGAAGTTGGCATAAATGTAATAATTACTCCTCCAAGTCTTTCTGCAGCCAAAAGTATGTGCAAGAGCTGAATAGAAATGACAATCAGCCCTTTAAAGTGTTCTCCAGTTGTGTTTGAGCGTACAAGAAGTCTCATATTCTTTATTTTAAATACTTTTAGTGGGCTGTCTTGTATGTATGGTATCTGGACAGTCAAGTAGGAATATAATGCTTTAAGATGGTTGTTTGAGATCTCAGGGCAGATATTTTGGAACCCTGGCATGAGTAGTCTTTTCAGGATGTGGACTACGACTGGACAGGGTGCCTTAATATGTCTGTTTCAAGAGGATTCCAACTAAATGGGAATATGCATTTCTTCTCAGGGATCCAATGCTTAAAGATATAAATCATGGTGATGCTGGGACAGGTGACAAATTTTGAGATGGTTTAAAATCAGGTAACAAAGGAATTGCCTTCTCTTCAGATGAATGGCTTTAAACCCACACAGTATGTTAAGTTCTGCTTCACTGGGGGAGATAGAGCTCTTTTTTTTTGTTTTTGTTCTTAAAAGAGTGCTGTAAATTTGTTTTTTGTCAAGAAGTGTTACATAATTTAATTGTTGTGCCCCTAGGATGAGTGATCTAATCCAACAGCGACAGAAGAGCCCTTGGCTTTGGCCCAATCTTGTATATATGCTGTTCAAGGAAGGAAGAGAGCATGAGAGGAACCTGAAGATCCTTCACAATTTTACAGATACAGTATAGATTCTTTTTTGTAAACTATTTTTTAAATGGTACATTTTATTTGTTGGAGTGGTCTTGCACTCAGTGGACAATGGGGGTGAGGTTCAGCCTCCATGATATGCTTATATTAAGAGGAGAAGTTTTTTCTCTTGGGATGCTGAGGCATTCCCTGAAAAGAAGACAACAGCTGATTTCCCTGTCAGGAACTGTGTTGCATTTAAGCAAGGGTATATACTACTCCATGGGAGTAACAAGATGTACAGAACCTTGACAACCAAAACAAACAAGCGGAATTCATTGAACTCTTGTTCTGCCCCAGATGTTCCACATCTGAATCACCTGCAACAACTCACAGCCAAGTTTGTAGCAGTAAGCGTAGGGCTCTGCTTGGTAATGCCACTAGGTCCAGCCCTCAGAAATTGAAGCCTGTATTAGTTTTCCCCTATCCAGAGCAGAACTGCTGAGATGAGCAAACACATGCAGGTCTCCACGTCAGCAGTAAAACACTTTGACACAGAAACCATTAAGCATACGTCACTGATTTGGCATAAAACACAGTGTTCTCTCACCATGATATACTGTGCAAGTAACACCTCTTTTTCTCACCGAATAGTTCCCATGCTATTCTTGCAAATGTTTGCCCTCCCAAAGCTACTGTTAGGGTGTTAGCAGAAAGGCTGCTTTCCCTGAGATACACACGTACGTACCCCATGATGTCATTGTATCAATGCCCATGACAAAGGAAATAACGCCACATTGACTCTGCATTGTTTTTAAGTGTTTCATGTTTTGCTTCCATTTATTGGGAATTGCAGCAGTGAGGCATGAAAGAGGCTCTTAAAGGGACCTGTGGTAGCATTTGCTCTCTTCCCGTGCTGGGCTGGTGCACTGGTTGCAAGAGCCCAAATCTTAGAATATGAAAAAGGAATGGTAAATAATAATATCACCTAGTGTAGGTGCTGGCAAAGCACTGAGACAAAAGGTGGCTCAGTATGTGTCTTCAGATGTGTATGTTCAGCAAGGGAAACAGCGTGTGTGTATATAACTGTTTCCCCACCCTCACCCCCCCCATTCAGTGCTTCCTCTGAACAGACTGACATACTTTACAACCTTTATTTTTAATTATTTTGTTCTTGTTGCGAGCAATACCAGTTTATTGAAGGGTTCTGTTTTGCTATTATGACAATGGTGGTGACAAGAAGAAATCTCTGTCTGACGCTGGGGCTGTGCTTTGACCAAGAAAAATGAAGTTCAGCCATTGCTCTTCTGCTGAAGGAAATCCTCATACTAGGAACCTTAATGTATTGGTTCCAGCCATGTTATGTGTAGTCCTGATGCAGGATTGTGGGGTGCCCTGGCTTCTCTTCGGTCTCCTGTGTTCCCCAGAGGTTGGAGATGGGATTCTTTCCTTCATTAGTGGATAGGGTAAAAAAGACCATCTTGTTGATCAGCCTGTTAAATTGTGATTTTTATTTTATTTATTTACTGTCACTGTTGTTGATGTTCACAATGGGCTTGTTTCAGATATTCTGGAAGTCTTTACACTTCTTGATGATCAACAAGTTTTTTGCATAGTTTGGCTGTCTATTTTCTTGATCACACAAAGGCTATTCAAGGTGCATTCTGTTGCTTGGAACAAGCGGGGCTGGCCATATTTTACCTACTAACACAAAAAGTTAGTTAAAGTTCATGAGCTAATGCTGACAGCTAGGCTGCTAGTGCATGTAGACTGTTATGGATGGATGTTGTTTTAACAAGTTGGGCCAAACCTGTGTGATGTAGACTGTACACATGTGCTGTGTGCATCATATCTGATGCAGTGGTTCTAATCTCAGGTCATTGCAGAAAAAGTTGCAGAACTTGAAAACTCCAAGCAAATGAAACGTGATACTGATGGCAACTGTGAAGAAAGTGGCTCCAAAAAAAGAAAAGCTTTCCTGGACATGCTGCTGAGTGCAACAGATGATGGAGGGAACAAACTGAGCTACAGGGACATTCGTGAGGAAGTGGATACTTTCATGTTTGAGGTACTGAAGGAACCCATTGGTTGGTTGTTTTTTTGTTTGGGGTGGGTTTTTGGGGATTTTTTTTTCTCCCAGAACCTGAGATTCACCGTTTGTGGGTAGTGACTCTTCCCGTTCTTTGTTCAGGAGGTTGCTTTTAGTATAAAGTTATTTTAGCCCTGGAAACCTAAAAGGAAATCTCTGTAGGATAGAAACTACTGAAGGATAGAAACAGTTGATCCAGAATTGTGTATTGCCCAGTATTTTGCCAGGGCGCACATGTGGCAGGCCCTGCCTGTGTAAGCAGGCTTTATTCGTGAAAGCAGGTGAGTAATAAGAGCTTAATGGCTGATGTGGGCCACGGGCTCTCAGCTCCTGTTGCAAACCTCATTAATGCTAGAGACAGCTCTAAATAATTTCAGTGTTTTGTCTTACGCTTTGTCAGCTGTACTCAGATTTTGTCGGTTGCCACGGTGGCTGTAACCTCCTGGTTCTGTTGTCAGCTGCGCGTTGGTGTACTGTCTTCTCATGTCTGGCTCCCTGTCTAATGAAGGATCTAAACAAGACTCACAAGTTTTCCACACACCTCCATTAGGTGGACCTGAGTTGTTACAGGTTACAACTGCTGTTGTAACCTAGGGAAACTGTTTTCCCACCTTACCTTTCCTGTATTACTCCATAGTTGGATTTTGAAGAGGTCCAGCATCTTGAACTTCACAAGAAGTGCCCCTTCTTAGTGTCAAAACCCTTGCTGGTCAACTTTTCCCCTTGCTGTTCCTCTTTTTTTGGTTTGTTTTGTTCCCTTTCCATTTCCCTTTCCTTTTCCTTTTCTTTTTTTATGTGGTGCTGAAAACTGTAGTAGCTGATCCCCTTCTCATAGGAAACCACGAAGTATTCCATTCCCTCCTATGGCTACTGTACTGTGTCTCATTAGACTATTTTTTCGATAGTTTTGTAAAGGTTACAGATTGTGTCCATTGTATCTCTCCTGTTGTAGTTGGCCTTCCAGATGTTTCATTGTTGACTGGAAAGTAACCAAAAAGATGAATATACATCTCTTTCATTGTGTAGATACTGATAGTTCATGCAGCTTTTGGAGGGCAGAGGAGGGGGATGTTTACTTGGGTTATTTCAACACTTTTCCCTTTTGCTCAGTGTTTAGTCATCTGACAGAATCGTGGGTCGTTACATCCTGATAATCAGTGCGTTGGATAGAGTTCTTCACTCATTATTTTTGTTTTTCTCATGGTCATGAGACCAATAATTCTCACTTTCCATACTACCTGCACACCTGAATATTTACGAAGTCTGCTTGTGCACAGGAGTAGTGTTGAAGTGAATGTCTTTGTAAATCTGGACCTCTAGGGCCATGATACAACAGCAGCTGCTCTGAACTGGGCCCTGTACTTACTTGGACATAATCCTGAAGCCCAGAAGAAGGTTCACAGAGAACTGGATGAGGTGTTTGGTACGTTTCCATTCTCCTGTTCATTGAGGTGGTTGTGGCAGTTGTGTTTGTGAGTTGATGTGTGGTACAATATAAGCCCAGATGTAGAAGAGGAGGTTGGAGCAAGCCTTATGGCCCTTCTGGAGCTTTCAGTGGCTAGAGGTGATGGGAATGGGTGCTGGAAGGTCTGTAGGGAGAGTACAGCCCACCTTATGTCTCTGGGGAAAGGCATGCATGTTCAATGTATGTGTGGCATCTTCTCCTGTATTGTCTTGGAGTGTGATGAGAGTCCGGGAGGCAGCTGGGATGAATTTGTTTAACCAAAAATGGGGAGTTCTAGTCTTGCTCATCCCCCTGTTTGTTCTTGGACAGGGGACACGGAGCGTCCTGTTACAATGGACGATTTGAAGAAGCTTCGATACCTTGAGTGTGTTGTGAAAGAAGCCCTTCGGCTCTTCCCTTCAGTTCCACTGTTTGCTCGTGCCTTGAGAGAGGATTGCTGCATTGGTAAGTAGTGTCTTGCATTTGCCACTTCCTATACTGCTAGCATCTCCTCAGTAGAGGTATTCCCCAAGTAAAGGAAAGCATTGTTTTATTTTTTACTGAACCGTTGTGTACAGAAAGTCACTTACTTGCTGTTGTTTTGACCCCTGTTCTCCCTTTCCCTTTTCTCTTTAGGAGGATATCAGGTACCAAAAGGCACAAATGTTCTTGTTATAACTTACGCCCTGCATAGAGACCCTGAGATCTTCCCTGACCCAGAGGAGTTCAGGCCTGAGCGATTCTTCCCTGAAAACTGCAAGGGAAGGCACCCGTACGTTTATGTGCCTTTCTCAGCTGGTCCCAGGAACTGCATCGGTAGGTAGCTGCAGAGGAAGCCCTTGTAATGTGGCAGCGCTGCTTTTGCTGTGGTAACTGGGGCAGCAGTGAGTGTATCAGAAATGTAAGGCTTCTTGTGCCTGCTGGTTGTATCCTGTCCTCCCCCCCAGTGCACCCCCAAATTCTGGGCAGTCTCCTCTCCCCTGCCAGCCTGGTGCTTGAGCTGCCACATGTTGCTTCTTCCCAAGGGTTTCCTTTCTTCCCAGGGGCCAAGGTCTATCATGCTGGAGTTTCCTCCTCACTACCTGTGCAGCCTGGCAGCATGTTAATGGGCTCCTGCGTTAGTACAGGATTGCTTCCACATTTCTGATGCTCAGTGTCAGCAAGACAGAGCAAGAGAAGGCAAATGTCCTGCACTTGTTTTGCTCTGGAGACATCTCATCTGTCTATCTCATGATCTCAGCTGGGTGTCCCTAACATGCAGTCCACAACTGATGTATTCTTTCTCTCTTTCTGACACTGCTGTTGCTCTGGTGTTTTCACAGTCATCCCAGAACTTTTTAGCTCTTCGGATGCCACTTGGCATTTATATGTGCTCAAAGTAGAGTCGTGTTGTTTATATTGTAGAACATATGCAAAGACTGTTCCCTGCACTAACCATAAGTGCAGACAGGGAACACGCAGCAATTGTCCTGCCATTTACAAGAACAGGCAATACAGCTACTTCTGGGTTTTTGGTTTTGTTTGTGTTCTTTTTTGGGAAGTGAGGTTTGTATGGTTTTAAATTGTCTCATTGGGAATAAGTGCCCTTCCCATAAGAACAGCAGACTAGGTCTTCCCATGTTCCAAAGAGGAATCTAATTTAATATTACACATCTAGCTAGTTCCTGGGTTTGTTAATAACATTGCAGAAGTACATCACTCTGTACATGTATACAGACATCCATCTGTGCATATTATACAGAGGGGAGCACATAAAAAGTTTTGAGCACTGGCCTTTGTGTCCTGTTCCCATTTTCAGTTTAGTTTCAGTGAACTGCCTGGATTGTGACACTTGGTTTGGTTTCCCTCATATTTCTCTGTTCTCCCCTTTCCTCCTCCACCTTCCTCTGAAATGTAAATCAGACTTTGCCCTCTGTGCTGCTAAATCATCAGTGTGATGCTTAGTGTTCATTGAATGAAGGTCTGTCTGTCGTTCTGCATCTCCTTTGCTCCTCTCTGCATACACAAAACAGTAGGATTTGTCAGTCCCCACAGTCCTTGTGCTGTGTCCTCTCCTGCTCTGGTCTGCCATCCGTTCCCTGCTGCCTAGTGCATCCAAGAGACATGACAAGGCTGTGTTTTGTATTATTTCCATGTAAAGTGTTGACTGTTTCCTCTTTGCTGTTGGAGTTCTGTGTACTATGGGTAGGAGGACGTGCTGTGGATTGTCCCAGGAAGGCCAGAGTTGTCATGCAGAAAAAAGTACCGGTTTCAGTAGTATCCCTATGACCTTGATTTTGACCTAAAGCCAGTTCTGTTCTCAGGGCAGATGCACTGTCCTTGCTGTCCTGCGGTCCTAGGGATATTGCTGTGAGCATGCAACTGTTAATGCAACCTGACAGTAGCGGGTTTTTTTCTGCTCTGTAACTTGTAGGTCAGCGCTTCGCACAAATGGAGGAGAAAACTCTTCTAGCCCTCATCCTGCGGCGCTTTTGGGTGGACTCGTGTCAAAAGCCAGAAGAGCTTCGTATAACTGGAGATCTGATTCTTCGTCCAAGTAATGGCATCTGGATTAAGCTGAAGAGGAGGCCACATGCTGGATCAGAATGAAAGGAAATTCAAGAAGTTATTTTTTTCAAAACGTTCCAAGCTATTTAGGCTGTGATACGTTTTAAAATCAGATATTTTTATGACAGGCCAGCAATTTGTTTAGACTAGTAATTACTGATTGTTTCGTTAAAGAAGATGTTTTAATAGCCCTAAATTGCTCGTCTTTTCTAGTACGTCTGAAGTTCATGTTCATCTTTGAAGTGAAAATCTTTAAACATCAAATCATGCCTTAACTACTCGGACGAAATTATTCTAACAGTGCAAAAAACCTTAACTTATGACTGTAACAACAGTAATGCCTGTGATGAAGGGATCTGGTTATATTCCATAGAACTTGCAGGGTATCACAAATCTTTGTATAGCTTTCAGGTTTGTTTTGTTCTGAAAGGTAAAAGTGATCAATTCTTCCACTTGGCACAATTTTTTTTCTGTCTTGGTGATGACTGCATCTATGGGGACAAAGCAAAAAATCTCTGATAATTTAACTCCTCCTTTCTAAGCATTTGCAGTAGTTCTTAAGTAGTGAGTACTCTGAATTATTTTTCAGCTAGGTGTACCATAAACAGTCTGTATAATCATACCATGAACTAGATAGTGTGCAAATTACCCATAGGATTTCATAGTGACAGAAACACTGTGTTATTACACATTTTGAGAATAAACTTCTACTGTGCCTCAATATGGAATGCAATTACATCTGTAAAGGTTACATGCCTGGGTGCAGGTAAGTTACCGATGGATAATTATTTCTTATCATCCATTCCTCTAGGTGATCAATTGACCAGATTTTACTGTGTTAGTCCAAGCTGAAACAATGAGCCAATCTGCTTTTTCCTTCTAGGGTCCTGAAGGTAACACAGAGAATTTCTTGCTAATTGATGTTAAAGATGAATTACAGTGATGGGATGAAGCACCTCTGAAAGTTTCTGGCTGGTTGTACGTTCAGGACAGGTCAAAATCTACAACAGGCCACACAGCAGAAGAACAGACTCTCCATGTCTTTTGTAAGCGCTGAAGAAAAAGCTGGTACTAGGCCAAGCTGAGCTCCTCTAGCCTGGTCTGCCCTTTACTTCTGCCCTATGCATTGGCGCTTCTTTTGGCTGGTGTGTGCTGCCCCAGCATAACACCTGCTTGGCGCTGCACAAAGAAAGGTCCATGTCGATAACCATGCCTCTGGCTTTATCTGCTGATGCAGCAGTTGCTCTTGCCACCATGGTTGGTGGTGGTGGGGTTTAGGTGTGCCATCACCTTTAGGTTGTTTTGGGGCTGTGGGCAACCTGCAGAGGGGAACTGGATGAGAAGATGGAGGTCAGAGCTGACACAGCTGATACAGGCTGGTCTACTACTGATTCATGTGTTACAGAGTACCAAAGGAGTAATCTGGCCTTACTGGTTTTGTTGACCTTTACAGGTTCCTTTGTCTGCTTCTTTGTGTCCTTTTAACAGCACTTAGTGGTTTTACCTGGGCTATTGCTGTGCTTTGTAGAACATCAGAATAGAGAGAAACAATTCCTTTTTTCCAAGTAAATGAGAGCTCTCCTTGAACCTGCCAAATTATTTTTATTCTGATAAACACGGGGTTTACCATTTTCTAAAGAATTTATAAAAAGAAAGGATTTCCCCACTTTGTTTACTTGAATGAAATCACAGACCTTGACAATAAGTTTATTGTAATTGCTATTTTTCTTTTGTCATTAAGAAAACAAGTCATGTAACTGATAATATCAGTACATTTTTCAGCCTTCGTTTCAAGAATTTCGTTGCTAGATAATAACAAGAATTTAAGTTCACAGGGCTGGCTGTGAAAATTGTTTTCTTTATAATAAGATAACTTTCCAGCCAACCTTCTTACATAAATACACTTGAAACAGTGACACATGTTTTTCAAAGAGACTCTAAGTTAAGGAATTATTTAACACTTCTGGGTACTTGTTAATGTGAGCTTTGCTGGTATACAAAATTTACATCCAGAATACATTTTCTTAGGACATTTGGTACCTTAGTTGAAACCTGGAGAGTTACCTCATGTTTTGTTAAACGACGTCCTTAAATTGAGGACTTTCAGGACAAGTGAATAGTAATATTAATAGATCCCACAGAAGAAAAATGATTTTGTGGGAACAGTTTTTAAAACTGCCCAAAGCAGAACAGTTCTCTCCATAAGATCATTTTTGTGACATCTATCTACAATGACCAATTTATTTGCTTGTGCTTTGTTTTTGTACCACACACTTCTCATATAACAGGATGTCAAGTAAATTGTAATTTCTTTATAATCTCTGATGGGAACAAGAAAAATAATTGAATCAAAAACTAGATAAAACTGTGATGAGAAACTTCTTATTAAAAGTGCATGGACTCAAATGCTGGCCCACAGTTACCAAAGGGGAAAATCCCTATTTAATGATGCACATAGTATCTTTGCCAAGATTAACACTGATGTAATCCTGTGGTCTTTGTGTTCAGAGCTGTTCTGAAAAGGCAGTGACCTCTTGTCTTTTGTTATGAAAACTGGTTCTGAAGCCATCTGAGGCTGCTAAGGAAATAAATACTGAGGAAATAAATACTGAGGAAATCAATACTGAAAGAACAGGAGCTTTCTGCTTGCAGTGTATGTGTTAGAAAACTTCCGTTTTGTAGAGTGTGTACTTTTATTAACCTGAGTCGTACAGTATGTAGTTGTTGGTTGTAGTCAGAAACAACCCTTTGGGTTTAGGTGGTTGTTTTTGTTTTGTTTTGTTTTTTTTAAACCCTGTAGGACTTAGGAATGCAGTGCAGCTTTGCCAGGTTTCCTGATAAAATAATGGGATAATAAACCGTTGTGTAATAGAAACTGCATATGCATAGTAGCTGCTTGTACTTTTGTCCCGATGGCTAGCTATCTGCTGATGGTATGAAGGTAGCAGTATGAACTCTACACCTAAATATTACTCCTGAGTAATATTGTATAGGGTAATCTCAGTCATGCTAATCACAAGGTGATGCTGGCTCCGTTTCTGAAATATGACTGCTTTGCTGTAAGCAGTTGATAGCCTTCTCTCATAAAGATCCCTTTTTTTATGGTGACAGAAAAGACACAGCTTTCTACTACTACTACAGAAATAGAATGTGTGAGTGTTTCTGGATCATGGTTTACAGCTTTTACGAAGAAAACTGACAACAAACCCTCTGTGTGACCTCGTAGGTGGTGCTGCTTGAAAGTACCTCCAGGGCTGCTTCAGAGGAACTGGAGGTTTCCAGCCATCTTGACACAAACTGCTTCTTGGGCTCTGAAAGCTGCACATTTGGGGCATGTGCAGGAGGTGGGCTAGTGGTGCTTACGAGGCATCTGCCTGCCCTCCTGAATTTAATCCTCACGCTGCAAAAGGCAAACCGTCATGTGTAGATCTTGCATGCAGATCCTCTTGCCATGTGTGATCTAACATACCATCTTGCTGATACTCCTCTTCCAGTAGTTAAAGGACTCGGAAGAGCCTTTGGAGAATGCTACCCCACTTTCCTTTCTAAAAGCAGTGTCAGTGCCACCCCGTGGCAAACCTCACAGTGTAGTACTACTTCAGTTCATAGTCAGGTCATATTTAGAAAATTATCTTTATAGTTTGCATGGATTAAAAACTAAATTAACTCACTTTACTTTCTAAAAATAAAAAAAATATCTGAGATTCTTCTGAAAATGGGAGTTTTCTGCTAAGTATAACTTCCTCTTTTGCTCAGCAAATGGGCTTTTCTGATCAGTGTCTGGAGTGTAGCTTCTGGAAATGGGAAGTGTTCATTGCAAATGCAAATTATTTTGAGCCAAGAGAGGCAACCAGTTAGAAAAAAACCTGTACTTCCAAACCTCCAGACTAACTGCAGACTAGTAGTTCGGGGACACATATAACTTGCTCACGTTACTGTTTGATAATTGACAGGGCCTGGTGAAGACACTGGAACCCTTCATTATGTTGAAACTTGCTGTCTTCTCTAATGTCTAACAATAACCAGCATCAGGTGTTTTAGCTGCAAGAAGGAAGGGGTTGGGCAGTTAACCCATTCTCCATTTATAAGAAAAATCTGTAAGACAGTAATCAAAGAAGACCTCTTACAAAATAAATGCTGTAGTGGTTTGTGTTTGGTTTTTTTTTTTTTAATATTTGCAACTGTCTTCTATTTTTATTATGGTCCTGAATTTGGTCTGTGTTGGTTGGCAGTTATATCTGGGCTGTATTTCTAGGAATACCTATTGCTGACATGTAATTGCAGGATATAGAACTACTATACTGCTTTTATTTCCGTAAAATATGCAATCTAGCACTGCCCCAAAATCAGTGAAGTTATTCTGGCCATTTTTTTGCAGCCGTTTTGGGTGGAATCAAGTCAAGCATGAGACTTTGGTCTAGTGTGAGAGTGAATTCTTCATGCAGGTAGTGTCATCTGGACTCAGATGTGAAGGCTCCAGTTGATTCATTGTAAGAAGGAAAGATCAAGATTTAATTTTTAGAACTTGTTTTAGCAGCATTTGGTATTTCACTCTGTCCTTTGTCATACACATAACAATAACCATGCAGATAACTATAACCATGCAGAATTAAAGATACACAGAGAATACTTTAGAATATTTAGGATTTTTTCTACTGGAGCATTCAGAACAAGGTTCACGATATAATTAGAGCATCTTCATTCAGATGGAAGGATGTCTACAAAGCCATTTTGAAATGAGAACTTGTGTTGTTCCTGTCTTACTGGTCTTTCCTCGTTCCCTCTAAATGCTCTTTCCCTTTTCCACGTCACGACTGGTGGGTGTCTTACCACAGAGAGTAGATAGTCTTTTTGAATAGGATCGCCATAAGAAATGTAGAATTTTATTTTGGGTGGCAGAATTAGACTTAAGTCAGACTAAAATGATTCTTTTCCTGAGGTGAAACATCTCAGTAATCCCTCCCAGCTTTGCAGATGAAAGAGATTTTGCATAAATCACGGCAGAAAGCGGTATCAAGATAGTAGGCAATTGAACTGCCAGGGAGATTACATCTTAAAGAACTAGCTGACAGCTTAGGCTGAAGCAGGTTTTATTTTTTTTAAATATTAAGTCAGAATGAAATGGAGTCAAAACGGAAGCAAGCACTCCATTTTGTTTCATGTGATTAATCTAAATTTTGTACTTGTATCCTCAAAAAATAATTCCATTTTATCAAAATGTTTTGATGAGCTCTTCTTTTAACTCTGCCATCTGAATTACTGAATCTTAATGACAATATCCCGATTTAGTTGCCAGATTATTATTGATAGCTTAGTGGGCAAGAAGGAATTCATGCAACAGTAACCTTAGTGTGGAGTTTTTATAAGCCTGAGGAGTTTGTTAGGTGGTTTTGTTAGGTGGTTTTGGTATTCTGTGCCCTTTGAGTTTCTAGCTCTTCTCCTAGTTTAAATCACGTATCTCTTTGGATTTCAGTGAAGCTCAGTAAACTGATACCAGCTGAGAATTTGTCTCAGCATATTTTATAATTTGTCGTATAATAAGTGTCCTGTAGTGTAATAAATCATAATTCATTCAGGAACATAGTTTGTAGCACATTCTTTTTTCTGTACAGAAGTGCAGCTGTTGATTTGATTTGAACAGCAGTGTGGTGGTGTAAACGGGAGCATTTGTGATGTGAGTAGCAGGCCCACTGAAAGAAAATGCATTTATTTTCCAAAGTGGGTGTGCTCATTGTGATTCTCTTGGAATATTATTGCTGCCGTATTCCTCAGTTTCACCATCAAATCCAACTGATGCTTATATAGATGTAGTTAAAATGATGTATGCTTTTGGAAGGAGTATGACATCTAAATTCTAGAACTGCTACTTTGAGAAAGTCTTTTTCTTTTTCTTTTTTTTTTTTTTCCCCCACTAGTTTACTTATGAAACAAACAGCCATCAAGAAAAGAGTATTTTTCCTGAGACAAATTTCTAAAATAGAGATAGTGGATTATAGAAATGGATCCTACAGAAGCTTGTGATGAATGGCTGTGACTGCATATTGTATGATGACAGACATGATCTTGGTGAAAGTGATGGTGAATCTTCCCTGTTTTTTCTGCTAATTTGAACTGTATGCCTCATTTTTCTAAAAGCATGGGGTTGGAGTTTTTTGCGTTGGTTTTTTTTTTTTTTTTTTTTTTTTAATAAGACAGTAATGAACGGAGTAACACTGCCCAATATCTGAACTGGAAAGCCCAGATGAGAAATGTAAAGTGAAAAAATGAGAAGTCTTTGGAGAGAAGTTCTAATGCCCTTGTGCCACCAGTGAAATGTGTGTGCACACACACAACACAAAATGAAATCAATTGAATACTAGTGCAGGTTGAGCAACAGAAAAACAAGTTCAGCTTGTTTTGTTTATATATATTCAGATACATGGTGGGTTTTGTGATTACTTTCAGGATTTATGAAAATTTGATAGTTTGAAGTAAAGCTGATAATTTTTCCAGCCGTGTAAAAGATTATCATAATTTTATAGTTGAGAAAAGAGAGACTTAAGTGATATACCTGTGGTTACACAGGAAGGCTTCATTGTTGTTGGCTGGAGATGGTGTGGTATACTTTCCTACAGCTGTATTCCCATGATACCTCTACCACCCAGTGGCTGATGGAATATCTCCTCTTCTGAGCTGTACAGACATCTTAAGCTCAAAACACTTCATGTTACAGGAATAAATTATCAATGTGTCTTGCAGTAAAGCCTTCTAGCACTATCCCTTCTCACCATTCCCTGCTTAAAACAGAAGAGAGTGCATAAAAATGAAAGCTGCTGTACTGAAAACATCTGAGGCCTCTCCTACAAGCATGTCAGGGCAAAGGAATCGATACACAAGGGAGTGTGAAGACCGTCTTTGAGACAGTTCTTCTCTGTAAGGAGGAGCTGGGAGACCTTGCTGGCCCGTAAGTCATGGAGAAGTCATTTCAATCATCAGGATGCTCAGAAAGGTCACAGTGGGGTGAAATGTGTTGATCTAGGTACTTTTTGAGTAGAGCATGTGTATCTGTCTTTTTGGCATATTTGGCCTAAAAGAAAAGAGGAAAAAGAGTAGGGAGGAGGGAAGAGTTGTCCCTTTGGCAATTTCACTGTGAAACAAAGTACCTTTTTTTAAAGATTTGAAAGACTCTTTTTGGTTTGAATTTTATTTTGCTTTGGTTACACATGTTAAAAAGAATTGTACAAACCAAAACAAGCGATTCAGACCAACTATAAATCAAGTCTGACTTGTTATGTTTACGTTTCTTGTATCTGCAAACAGATTTGGTTGTTTTTTGGGGTTTTTTTTGGCTTCTGGCAAACAAAATGCTCTTAGTTGTGTCTAACAACAAAATAGGAGTGAAGAAATGGCCACAGTAAAACTACTTGGAAGATGTAGACATGATAATTTCTGCAGAGTATTGAAAAGGAGGAATAAGAACTTGAACCAATGTTAAAGAAAATAGAGCAGAGAATACACAGTTGAAGAATAGGTATGTCTCTGTTTGCCAGGGGAATGCCTCAAGTAAATGGTTTTATGGTAATAAAACATAGGTGGTGTTTCTGCCCTGAGTTACAGTAGTTTCTTAATGGTGTCATTTACTTGGATCTGAGTCACTAGTCTTACTGATTTCATGCAGGTTCCTGCCTCCCCTGCCCCCGGCTCAGGATTTACTCTGGAGATTAATCTTGTTCCCTCTTTATGTAGGTTCTTGTGATAATTACACATATTCAGGCTGTTCTGAACCAGGGTTTTGCCTTTTATTTTAAAATGTCATCAAGAGGCAGATGCTCAGCTGGTGTAAAACCTGGACATCAATTACATTCTGGTCTGGATGATGTATGCTCTCAAAATGTGGCCCAAGGTCGGTAACAATATTGACAGAAAAAGTACCCATTCAAAGTAAATATTAAAGATAAGTTAGCATTGCAGGCACAGTAATATTTAACGCAAACCATTGATTTTTTTTATTTTTTTTTTTTTTTAGTCGAGCATAAACCTTATCCATTCATCCAGACCGACTGTATGTTCAGGTATGTAACCATTATTGCAACTGATACTCAGTGAAAGGTTTTCATAGCAACAAGACAGCGTAGGTTGATCTATTTATGGACTGTGTTGTGTGATTAATTTATTTGATTCTTTCCTGGCTTAAGTTGTAGCATGGGGGGGTGGGGGGTGGGGAGAAGAAATTGTTTAGAATTCAGGTAATATATATCAGAAGCAGTGAGTGCAAGTTATTTGCTTGCTACATTGATAATAGTATCCACGTAACTACCAGGACAGAGTCAGGATTAATAATGACATTTTGATCCTGCTCCCAGTCTAAGCAGGAATAAATGTTCTGCTGTAAAACAAAGCAGAAATTCTCTAAGTCCTTATAAGCTTTATTGCTTCTTGCACCCATAAGTAAAGGACCAACCTTCATTGCTCTTTTATGCTACTTTATATATGCCCTAACTGCATATCACTGTAATTTGTCATTCTCAATGTCATTTTGAATTAATGGTGTAATAGTACAAGCGTAAGTTGGTATATGCCTTGCAGTACTTTATAAAACTAATTATACACCCTTTATTAAACATATCCTAATAAGTGATTTTGTGTTTTTTAGGATGATTTGGATTTATCAGACTTTTTATTTCCTTTTCTTACTTGCTTCTGTTTACAGTGGTAAGTGAATATGTAATTCCTAAGATAGGCACCCAGAGTAACAGTCTTGATCTGTCAAGAGCTGTCTTGATCCTGCTGGGTTGTGTTCAGTCAAGTTTGGGTAACTCACATAACCCTGTTGCCTGACCTGGAACTTTCAAATGGGGCTTTAGTGATCTTGTTCTGCCACCCCTGCCTTGCGGTCACCTTGCCCAGCACCCACAGGACCATGCTATGGGCAGTTTTCTCTATCTGCCTGAGGCACATCCAGCTAGCAACTGTGAAGCTGGTGTGATGTTGAGTGTCCTGCACCCAGCACCAAGGTTAGCAGCTTTAGCAGAAACTGAGGCAGGGAGCCCTTTGTGGTGGGTGGGGAGTGCAGGCGGCAGAGTGGCACTCCGTGCTTCTCAGCTGACTTTGCTCTAACCTGGTTCCCCTGGCACAAATTAGAGCTCTTTGACGTTTGCAGTAATGGGTGCTGACTTCTGGGGGCTGAGCCCAGCAGTGCTGGGATAAGCTGGCTGTCGAGGAGCCTCAGCCCCTTCCCCAGGGGCTGTCCTCGGGGTGGGAGGCAGGACCGATGGCCACGGTGCAGGAGCTGCTCAGCCCAGCAGCCTTACTGGGGGACAGCAGCTGAGCTTCAGATCCAACGTCCTTTTATTATTTTATTTTTTTTAACAAAGAAACCAACTACCAACCTTCAGACTTGTTCACATGTTGCCTGTGTGAAATTACTGATGTAAAAAGTATATCACGCCTACATACCGTCATACTTGAAAGACTACTGCAATAAGCATGAATATAACTCCAGAACCAATTGTTTTATTGTAAACTTTTTTTTCTAAGATTCTCTCAATACGCTGGAAAACTAGTATGTGTTAATGATTTACCTTGTTCAGTTAGCAAAAGTCAAACTACAAAAATTGCATTGCATTTCCCTGAAGTTCCATGTGCTGATAAATTCTAACTAAGGCCTAAAGCAGGTTTATGGTCAGTAATGTATTAACTGTGTTCTCAGGGCACGATGAGGTAACTCAGCTTTTTAGCAAAGTTTGTCTGATAAATATAGTGTTTTTAAGGAGATGTTTTACTTGGATTTAAATCTCTGCAAAGCTAACATCTTGGAACCTTTCTGAGGCCTAGAAAACATATTTTTTGAATATACTTTTATTAAAGCATTCAGAACCATCATAGTTTTGAATGTTACATAGTTTTACAGCATAAGTAATTTTTTTTGTGTTAGTTTATATTAGAAGAAGGTAAATAAGATCCAGAATGTCTGATAGAGCAAATAATTGCAATATTCTCTTCTTTTCACTTCAGAAATCACTTAGAATATTCTAAGTAATAGAAAATGCTTTTCTTTTAATGACAAAATTGGGTGAAGAAAATGCTAAGAATAATAAATAGCATTTTTTTAGAGAAATATCTTGGAAGTATATATACCAGAAAATGTGGATGTTTATAAAGTACAAATTTTGTGTTAACAAGAAATTAAAAGACGTTAGCATATCTTGCACATACATGTAATAATTCCTTACCTTTTCCTTTTCTGGGGTAAATTATATATTTTACCAGTGTGCAGGAAACATAGAGCTACCTGAGTATAGTTTATAATCACGTTAAGAGATAAAACCCACTTGTAAGAAATAAAATGAACAAGTTCTAACTGTAAAATCCAACATGGTAGTTCCATTTCCTTTCATTTTCAATAGCTTTTGATGCAGTACAGTAATGCTATAGTAACAGATTAAGCAGCTAGCTAAAATGTTTTCAGTTGGGTTTCCTCCCATTCTGTAAAAATACAGTGTTTTCTCTTTTAGCTAAGGAAAAGCACTTGTGTAGATATAGGAATAAAAATTGGGAGTATTTGCCTGTTTGCTGCCTCTTTGGAGGGCAGAGTCCAGGAAGAGAGTGGGCTGCTCTGCGAGGCTGGCCCTGCTGCGTGCTCTAACGCAGAGATTGTAACAAACGCCTTCATTCTGCCAGGTGGGAGCAGGTTGCTCCTTAGGGATGCTGCAGAGCTCTGCCGTGCGAGTGGGTTTCATTACAGACTTCACTATGTGATCGACGGTGGATTCCCGCAGGAGCAGGGCGGTAGTTGAGTTCATTTTTATTCTGGACCGTTCCCAAGGCACCACTTCTGTAACATTATTGTCTTTATTGTAAGGCTAGTTAGAGGGGGTTTGAGGTGGAGTGTGAGGGAGCTTCTGCCGCTCCTGAGATGCGCCGTGGGAAGGTCCTGTCCTCTGCTGTGCAGATCTGCCTTGTGGCCCATCCTGCTGCTCGGCCTGCTGCCTCAGCTCGAGCTGCCCTGCTCCAGCAACAAGAGTGAGGCAAGGGATGGGGGGAGGCACACCACAGAGTTTTATTTCTGCTGGAGAGCTCCTCTCTAAAGGAGCTAGAAACTATGCTACGCTACCCACTCCCCTCACCCTCTCCTCCTGCCAAAGGACCATCTGAAAAGCAAGTTCAATGACAAAGAGGAGCAGCCGTTTCACCCTCTCCTGGTGAACTGTGTGCTCTTGTCTCTAATAATTTATGCCACTTGTTTTTCTCTATCAGAATGTGTGACTCAGATCTATGAAAATACATACTTCCAAGGAGGAGACCTTGCTACGTTTTTTACACCGAGCGCCAATTACTGCCAAGTAGTGTGTACTTACCATCCTACCTGTCTGCTCTTCACCTACTTGCCCGCAGCATGGATGAAAGATCCTGCAAAAAGGTAAAATGTTCGTGTGGCTTTTGCCGGTGCCCTGTGATAATTTTAGGAACTCGGTAACATTTTGATAGAACGCAGGCATGCAGGGAAAGGTACAGGGTTGCCATGGAAAACAGCATCATGTATCTTTAAAACTGGTGATCTAAAAGAGTGTTTGCTTGAATTTGAAAGATTGCATTTGGCAATGCCCAGTCTCTCACACTCACATACCAGCCCTTCCAAGAAAACAGGACTGATGGGGCACTCCCTCCTCTGTGCCACGTATTTGTTGCTGAGGGACCACGTGTGCTATTTCCATCTCCAGTGGTCCCCCATGCTGCCCCCCACCCTCTCTGTAGCATATTTTTCTGACAATTAAGAACTTCAGTAACACAAGAGGATGAGGTTGTCCTCCCTGTCTGTGCCCAGTGTGTTTGTTATCCAAACTCTGGGTTCTGCTTCTTGCTTTAATGAGACCTCTTGGAGCTCCCACATACACTGAGTAATCTCATCTGCCACCCGTGCCCACAAAGAAGATGCAGCTTTATGCTATCTTTCTCCAAACCGCACCTACTGCCTAAATTTTAATGTTGAGGGTTATTGGTCAGCCTGCATTTCACCTGAGAAACAATTATGAAAGTCTGTGTTGTACTACAAAAGCTGTGAATTGCTGGATTTTAAAACACAGGTTTTCCTGCTACTTAAAAGACAGCGATACAGAAATGCTGCCGAAAGTGGATATGGAAGGAGCTATCTCTGGACATTCCTTAAAACAGTGTAACATCCAGATTAGTGGTAAGATACGGTAATTCCACATGTATGCATTTTATGCTCTGTATCATGTAGCAGATATTAGAAAAGTAGCATTTCGAAAGCAGCGTTAGAATCAGAGAAGCAGCCAGGCAGCAATTTGTATGTTCTTTGCCAGATCTTTCAAACACAGCTCACAGAATCTTTAGCTGGTTTCACCCTTCAGCCCCAGCTATCCAGCACTGAGGCTCCCCAGATGAGGTAACAGGGAAGTTACGCTCCTGCAGTCACTGTTCCATTTGCTAGAGGCAGATGGGAGCACATGCTTTAACTGGTAACTCCAGTTATAAAGGTTAATTTACTACTACAATTCCACTCCAGCACAGAGTCTTAGTGTCAGCATGCCATACCTGCAAGTTATCAGTAGGTGTATTTAAAACCTATTAAATGTTTTGTTTTAATTGTGTTTTAAACTTGTACGTCATAATGATGTCATTAAGAGGAGATCAGCTTTAAGCATAGCCCAGAACTGCAGAAAAAACAGAATACGGAAGAATACGTTTACTCACTTTCAGACTTTGAGGCCAAGTAGTGTCTTATGGATGTCAGGCTAATTCTTTAGTTTTATTGGTGATAGCACCTCGATACGCCAGATCTAAATAGGTCTTTATGCAAGTTCTCCATTGTGGCTATTGACATATTGGTTGTGTTTGCTTTTGCTTGCCACTTGCCTTTCAGAACAGTCAAGACTTTTAAAAGCCCTTTCCTTCCAACATCCTGTCACGTTTCTATTTCTGAGCAGCTTTGGCTGAACAAAATAGATTTCAGTGGGATGTTTTACTTTACGCTATGTAGACTATTCAGTATCGCTGGAGTTACTCTGGAATCAGGCTAACATCACTAAATTGAAAATCTACCCGTAGATGTTTCAAACTGCCTCCAATGGCTGGCTGATTCGTGTTTGGCGAAGAGACGGAGGCAAAACGTGCTATTTCAAACCCCACCGTCCCAGCGCTCCCTCCGTGGAGTGTAAACTGAATTTTCTGACTCAGATGGGAGATGTATGTTGTTTATGGGGACAGGACCTGCCTCTTAAACTGCTCTGTGAATTTGGAAATGGGGAAGTATGTTTTAGTATTAACCTTGAGTTCTTGCTGTGATTAACGGCATGATGGTCTCAGGCACAGTGGTTAGAGCTCCTTGCTCCGGTGGGCAGAGGCAGTGTCAAAGTCTGCCAGTTTTTTCCTTTGCCGTGCAGTACTGTACTGTACCTGCACTTCTGATTTGGTTCCATCATACTTCACATCTAGTAACTGAAGTGAGCATGGGATGTGGAATCTGGAATGTGAGAGCTGTGTTGTACCAGCTGCTCTCTGTTGGGCAGTTTGCAGTGCAGGGTGGGGAAAAGAACAGAAGTGTGCTTTCAGAACTCGGTCTCTCTTTTTTTTTTCCACAGCTTGCAGCCCAGATGTCCACGCAGGACTGGATATGGAAGGGAATATTCATGATGTTGCTATGGTTGACAGCTATCAACAGTGTCAAAAAAGATGTACCAATGACAAACATTGTCATTTTTTTACATATGCCTCAGAAACATTTCACAATGCAAACTTACGGTAAATACAGGTTTGATCACTTTCTTTGAGCAGCACTGTGCTTTAGTAGAGTAAATTTCAGAGCAGTCTAAGATGTGAGAATTTATTCAAGGAAGTATTTTTTCCTTGACTCGTTATCCTTGGAATGTTTATTCAAACTTAGAAATAGGAAAATGTCTACAGTCAATTAGCTTGCCCTTCTCACCGATAGACAAATGAAAACTTGATTATCGTAGCACAGAAGAAAGTTAAAATCCTCTGGAGATACTGAAATGCAAATTATATTGGTAGGCGTGCAGCATTATTACTCTGTTAAATCTTGTTCTGCTTGTTGCTGTGAAAATAGCATCGTCAGAGAAGTCAGAGAAATTCTTACATTTCTATCAGGCCAAATTTTTGAGCTGTTAATCTGCTCAATTTACAAGTTAAACATTGTTCAGCTAGCTCTGTTCCTAATTTGAAAATTATTCTGGAGATTGAAGATTCCTCTGGCCCATGGCCAGAACATGCAGCATGGTAGGAATTATGGGGCCAGGAGGATGGTGTAGAGCAAGGAGATAGCCTGTTGTCTTACCACTCTCTTTATTCTTTGTCACTCAGTAAAAAATGCTTCTTGAAACATACCAGTGTAGGAACTCCAACCAGCATAAAGGTGCTTGATGAGGTTGTGTCTGGATTCTCTTTAAAGCCATGCCAGCTTTCTGAAATAGGTAACTATTTAAAATCTCTGATTCAGTTTAGTTTTAAGGGTTATGGATGATGAGGTGCAGTCTATCTCTGACATGCATAAATGTTTCATTATATACGATAATTCTACTATAAACTTACTCTTGCAAATATAGTTAGTATTCTCAGGCAAAAAGGAAGTTCAGATCTTTTTAATTTTTTCATTTTAGCGTTTGTCTTACAAAACCAGTTGCCTGCTTTGAAGATGTAAAGAATTTTTCATAAGGTTAGCTTGATGAAATTGCGTATTACCTTTGTACCATGGATTCAAAAAGGAAAGCTAAAATCCCATCAGAGTCAAAGATCAGGAGGAATATAAAGCTTTCTGAATTGTTTGTATACCATGTATGCACTTAGAAATTTTTAATGAAGACCTGCAGCTTTCTAATACAACCGGCTAATATAGGGAAGTATTCTGTGTTTTCTGGGTGACTTGTGATGAAAGCAGTGTCTGTGCTTGTTCCTACAATCATTACTCAGGCAAAACTCTCAAGAATGCAAGATCAAACAGTGTGTATTATACCTTCTTATTCCCAATTGAAACATCTTTCACTTTTTAATTTTTTTTCTTTTTCTTTCTTTCTTTTTACATATTTACCTCTACTTTGTCTTAGTGTGTGGTATTTTCCCTGCTTAATGGTGACGATATTGTTCTTCTTCCATATAGCCTGATTTTAGCTCACAGATAATCTAGTTTTCCCACATAAATCACATTTTGTAGACACTCTGCGTCTACATCAGTGTTTTCTTCAGACTCTGCTAGTCCTACTGTGGGAATAATTTTTGGAAACTACAGAAAAAGTAATTTTGTTCAGATCTTAACAGTGAAGACACTTAAAGGAAAATGAAGTGTGAAGAATAAAAAAAGGAAAATAAAGTTTAGCAAAGAGAAGAAAAGAATTTAGCTATTTCCTTACTATGTGTATGAGAGAGAACGGAGGGAAGATTTTTCTTTCCCCCCAAAACTCTTGCATTAAGATATACTAGAAAGGCATGCATTCATCACTAGAAGAAAAATCACAGTACTCAAGAGGGTCCTGCTCACAGATTTTAAGAAGAATTGGGGGACTGTAGCATATGCACAAACATTATGACTTCAAATTTTAAAAAAACCAAAAGCTATTTGACACTTCATCAAAGACGTTTATGACAGTGATGACATGGCAGTAATGATCCATCACAAATTGAATCACAATTTCTGAAAGCATGTGAAGGTCAGTCTTGTTCCTACCTGTTCTCCCTTGCTTTCTGTGTCTTGTGAGAAAGGCAGGAGGAGAGAAGGAATAAATTGTGGGATCACAGAGGCCTGGACAGTACTATTGGATCAAGGGGTCATCTAAGGATGTCATCTGTCCTAATCCAAGATACATCAGCTATACCTGTCCAGACAGAGATTTGTGAAATGTAGTTTTAAAGTCTCAGTACCACCTTCTGCCTTGTTGTGTTGTAAATACCTGAAATGGGTTTATTTGAATATTCGTTCTAGTTTTTTTTCTGACTGTGTTTAGGCTGACTAATGCTACATTGTATATGTTCTCAGTGCCCTGATTTTAAAACTCGATGCTTCCCCTTTCAAAGCTTTTGGAATCACAGCAACGCTCTGTGAATGCCAAAAGCTAAATTGTACCAAGAAGCTCTGAGATTCTAGTCAGTTCAATTCTAAGATGACTGAAATCAATATAGGATTTCTATGTTTCCTGCTCTACTGTGCCCCCTTCCTCTGCATAGTAATGCTAATGTTGTTGACCATCTGACTGCAGTTTGTTTTCATGAAGAGAGAGGACATAAAAGGTCCTTCTGTAGCCTTTCTTGTGTCCTTTGCCATTAGCTTTCCTTCTCCCCTGAGCAGAACCTGAGCTTCTTTCTTAATGCTAATTGAATGGTACTGCCTATTTTTCTTATAAGTTTCTTGCTATTCAGCCTTTTGTTTTGTGCCTTTGCTTTTCTGATTTTGTCCTTACGCACACATGCTATTACGCCTCCATAGCAATTTGTGTGTATTTCTGCCCTTTGCAAAGTACCTTCCTTGAGGTCATTGAATATTGAACAATCACTGAACATGATTGTTGACATCATGGGTTAGCTTCCCTAAACTTCCAGATCCACATTTGTGCTTCAGATAGAATTTCCTTTAGAAGATGCCCATTCTCCTGAACTCTGTTTCCCCTTAACATGGGATCTTACCTACTAATTAACCCTTACTTTCTAGTCTCCTGATTTTTTTCTCCCTGTTCTAATTGTGTGATTACTATCCAGTATTGTTGTCCTTTCATGTTTACGTTTTTTGAAAACCTCATCAAATTAACAGGAATCACATTAAGTTCTACTTCTCCCTTTTACTGTTTTTAACCCTTTCTGTACTAAGATGTTCCCAGTATGTTTCAGTAACTCATTGTGTAGTGTCGACTCCACTGCTGTACTTTCTCAACAGCTGAAGTTCCCTGCTGCCATCAAGTCCTGCGTTTTGGATCATTTCACTGTTTTTACTGTCTTTACAGCTTGATGGTTTCAAGAAACATCCTCCTTGCTGGTGCTTTGTTTTTTCCTCATTTTCTTGTTAACTACGACTTCAGGCGTATCTTTAGAGAGGCAATTCATTCTCTTTCTAAACATGGCAGTACTTCCTCTAACTTCTGTACCTGTAGTTTGGTTGTGTGAATTAGCCTGCCAAGCCTCTGTTAGGTTATTTTAGTCTTGTCAGAGGACAGGCTGTACATTACTCCTGCTTATTCTACCTACTTTTCAAATAGCATCTAATAAAGTCTTAAGAAGGTCATTCCATTATTTTTCTTCTAGTCATCTCATGGTCCTTTTAGATATACCCATTATCTTAATTTTTATAGGCTTTGCCTAGATTACCATGATTTATTCCTAACTGTGGATTTGTACACTTGTCTCCACTGTTCCTAATTTAAAGTCTTCTCTATTAGATTAGCAAATCTGTATTCTAATATATAATTTTTCCCCTTCTCTATATGAACCCTATCCCTGCTCAGTAATCCTCTCTGTGAGTTAACACACTCAGAAATGTTCTGAGAAACAGGTTTTGGTTAAAATGTAATGTTACCTTTCCGTCTTATCAGTCACAAAGGAAGGAAACCGTGAATAAGAATAGAAAAGAGTAATCTGTAAACTTCAACATTCTGATGACGTAATATAATCTTTGGAATTTTGATATTTTGTTCTTGTTTTATACAGATTGTCAAATGGACATTTTTGAAGATCAAGAATTTTCAGGAATGAATATTACCAGTTTTTTCACTCCTGACATCTCTGTCTGCCAAACTATCTGTACATATTTCCCAAAGTGCTTGTTCTTTACATTCTTTACCAGAGAATGGCAAATCAAATCCCAAAGGTGAATATGGCAACTAAGGTTAATTCTCGAAGTAGATTTTATTTTATTTTTCAGAAGCACAGAGTCTTTTTTTAATCACGATTTTCTTATACTTAGGGATTTTTTTTGTTAAAAATGATGTCATTCACTGAAAAATAACCTTTTATGTTTTGTATTCATGAATTTATAATCCCCTGTGGGCATTTCATCTGTTCTCCAGTATGATCAGGGCTTTTGTATTGCAGCTGCATATCTGGTGTTAATCTGAAAAGAGTTATATGCAGCAAAGAGACAGTGAGCCTCCAGATTGCTTTAATGACTTAAAGCTGAGTTTTAAGATAAGTGTCATCTGGTTTCCTAGCAATATTATTTACTTGAAAAGACTTTCGGTAAAGTTAACACATTTAAAAATGTGCCTAATGAGCTTGCTTCTTTCATATGTAGTGGAGAGAATAGTTAAAAATCTACATTCCACATAAAACATAAGAATATAGTTTCAAAGGAATTTCAGGGAGAAGCAAAGCTTCTGAAGTCACATCTTCTATGTATGTATAAATACTGTACGACCTTTACTAGTACAGTCATATGCCATTTCACAAAACTACAAACGCCCCATCAATTTACTGTGAACTAGTGAACTCAGTGAATGCATTTTCTTATGAAATACTTTTACAGATAGAAGACTTGGAAGAAAAAAACACATTTAAGAAAGAACCTTCCCTTACCAGTACCTAAACAATCAAATTTAGGGTGTGAGAACAGATTTAGTTACTGTAAAACATTTTTCTTTTCAGAAATCTTTGCCTTCTGAAGACGTCAACAAATGGGATACCAGAGGCACTTACATCGCGAGAAAATGCTTTATCAGGCTTTGGTCTCCTAAACTGCAGAAGATCCTTTCCTGGTAAACAGTAAATTACAATAAAAATAATAATTTGAATTAATCGATTTCATAGACTTTCTGATGCTTGGAATGCCCTCACTTCTACAGCCTGCACTTCTCGCACTTACATGCATATGGATTTTTTGGGAGATGAACTCAATGTCACTTATACTAAAGGACACAGAGCCTGTCAGCAGGTTTGCACAGACATGGTCCGCTGCCAATTTTTTACCTACTTTCCTCTCCAAGATTCATGCAATGAGGAGAGGTGAGAAATATTTTTGAAAAATGTTTAAAGATTGCCGAAATAATAGTTGCACAGACTTGGTTGAGGGGGTAATGTATGTGTTCAACATAAAAAAAGTAAAAACTGAATCTTTGCATTAATTCATTGGCAGAAAGTGTGAGTGTCACCTAAGAATGTCTTCAAATGGATCTCCAGTGGAAATAGTACACGGGCCAGGAAGGATCTCTGGATACTCACTAAGATTATGTAAAAAAAAAGCCAGTACTGGTAAGTAAAACTTCTTCCATGTAAAAGCAACAACAGTGCTTAACTGATTTCAGTACAGGAGGCCAACCCCCCCTTTTTTTTTTTTTTTTCTTTGTTTTTTTTACTTGGTTGCATTGTCCCAATGGGATGCTTTGTTGCCTTGTGATGTTAAAGTGTTCCAAAAAAGTGAAGTCTGCCAGTTCTGCACATTGTAAACACCAACAGTAGCACTGTGAACTTGGTTTTAATAGATTTTATGACCATAAATGATAAAGGGGTTAGCATGTATCGTGGATCCACCTTTGCAGTGGATTGGTCCCTGCAATCAGGGATCAGCAGTAGTCTCATCTCACTTTTCAGTGTTGGGTGCAAATTATCTCTAAGCACAGTTTTTAATTATTCCTATAGTGTGTATGCAGCATTCTGCAAGAACTATTAGGATCGTTGGAGGGACAGACTCTTCCCCGGGTGAATGGCCGTGGCAAGTCAGTTTGCATGTGAAATTACCTCGTCAGAGACACCTCTGTGGGGGCTCTATCATCAGCAACCAGTGGGTTCTCACAGCTGCTCACTGCGTCATGAGGTGAGGCCTAAGTGTAAATATATAAATAATTTAAAAAAAATGTCATCCCGCGGGTGAGATAAATTGAGATCTACCTTTTAAAAAAATAAAAGTGAGGACTAGAATAAACTCTTTTAATGTAACCAAAAGATGAACTTTTAAGGTAGACTATTCATATCCTTAACATAACTGGAACTCTATACTTTGTCCCTTTGTAACATAGTATTGTACTACCGATGCTGAACTATTTTATTGTGTCTAGAAGATGTAATTCTAAAGTAGGCACCAGATACCTACAGAAACTTAGACATTCTCACGCGATATAAGCTTTTTCTGACTGTAACACCATGTCATCCATCAAGGAAAATCTGTTGGTAGGTTATACCATTTCATAACCTTCAAATGACTTATCTTGGAGATATCTCTGTGGCACTTAAGTAGTGGTATTAATCCGAGAGCTTCAGCAGCAGGGTTCTCAGCAAGACCAGGACACAGAGTAAATCTCTGTGGGGGTCCAGTTAGGCTGCTTCTGGCACCTGATCTACCTGTTTCTGCATTACATGAAACATCCAGATCCCAGTTGCCCTGGTTTTACTTTAGCAGATTTTTTTTCCCAAAAAAATTCTATTAGTCAGTCAGTTAATGCTCTTATTTTTAATGCAGATTTCATATATATAATATAGATATATATTATTTATATTAGTATATATATTGTATCTGCATTAAAATAAATATAACAATTTTATTATTATATTATAATATAATAAATATATGTAATATAATAATTAAATAAGATAAATATTATATTTATATTAATGCAGATAAGAACAAAATCTAAAGCAGCCAATACCTAGGACATGGCTACTTTGCACTGATGCATATAGTCTGTATTGTTAATCAAATGACCATCAGATTTGGGTCATGAAATTGCTTGTGTTGTGAACAGCTAATTTAATGGTCACATAGATGATTAATTTAATTTATTAGGTTGTCATCACCTGTATGCAGGTTATCCTGTCATTTACAGAGTGGAAAGTGTAAGGCTATAATGCAGCCTGCTGGGAGAAAAGGGACAGGTAACAGATGAAATGCTTCAAAGAGGGAAGACCCAGCAACGTTGCCCCAAACCAGTCATTTTTACTCATGCAGTGTAGTGAATATGTCCATTATTGATTTCATGTGGAACAGTGTTGCCAATATTTTGCCTCCACTGGCAAACTTTATAGAAGTGCTTAAACTCTAAAAAACCTATATAAAAGATACCATTCTTTACCTGTTATCCACTGTAGAAGTTACCAGTATAATAAAAGGCCAAGGGAGAAGATTTGCTTGCAAAATAAAAATCAAAAAGACAAATTTTGCTAATTATTAAGCCTAACTGATATTTAAGAATTTATATATAAAATCTTAAAATTTTTTTGAAAGTTTATTTCGGACAAATTTTGTGTCTTCTTCATTGTATGTATCAAAACTTCTAGGTTGCCTTAATGGTAGAATATCACAATGAAATAGCCCTTAAACTTACTCAAAGTAAAACTGAAATAATCAGGATTAACTGGAACTTTTCACGTAGGTCTATGACATTACACTTGCTAATCTATATTTACATGGCTGTGTCATTTTCCTAACAAGGAAATGTCAGAATAGACTCTATCTGAATTTATATTCCTAAGCTTATTTTCATTATTAGAAAAGCTGTTGTGTTGGAATGAATGGAAATAATGTCATTTACTACTTCAGGGCTTGCATTAGGCTCAATTAAAATAAAATAGAAAGAGAGAGAAAAAGAGACCATAAAAGATGGCAGAAGAGGATGGAGGATCAGGACAATGAAAGAGAAAACTGATGTGAAGAGGAAAATAGGAATAGGGAGAGGAACAGAAAGAAGTGGAGGGAATGGACAAAACAAACTTTTTTTCAATTTTGAGTGTATGAAAAAAAATATGAAAAAAGGCCTCAGTGTACACTCAGGAGTAACAGAGGATCTTGGCATCTGCACACAAACTCTAAATGAGTGCAAATTTTTTGCTGCAGACTGACTGTTTGTCTTTTTCCCTCAGTCTTGAGAATCCCAACATTTGGCGTGTTTATGCTGGTATTTTAAAACAATCAGAAATAAATGAGGATACGCCCTTCTTCAAAGTGGAAGAGATTATTGTTCACCCTCAGTATAAATACGCACAGACTGGATATGACATTGCTTTAATGAAACTTGATAAGCCTATGAATTTTACTGGTATGTAGTGTATTTCAGAGGAATTCTGAAAATGTGCAGGATGACATAAGGCTGGCATTGGTATGGCAGTGCATGATACCTGGGCTGGCTTCCTTTAATATGGAGTTACTGGGGGTTGAGGAGAATCTCATTCTATTGGCTTTAAAAAGAAAAGGGGTGGCTTTCATTTATGTGCCTGGAACGATACGTACTGTAAGAGACAAAGCATAACAAGGAGGCTGTCATCAGGGGTCGTGTAGATGCCCACAAAACCTTAATGCTGCCGTTATCTCTGCTAGTCAAACTAATATTTTTTTAATTGTATTTTAGATCTTCAACTGCCTATTTGCCTGCCATCAAAAGAAGATGCTAACATACTTTATACTGACTGTTGGGTAATTGGCTGGGGTTACAGAAAAGAAAAAGGTACAGATGCATGTATGAACAGTGAGTTCTGGTATTTGCAAAAGTCATGTGGGTGAAGAAACCATACACCCTCCCTCCCCTTTTTTTTTTTATTAAAGAAACTCCCCCTTCTTTTTTAAAGAAAATTCTGCTATGTTCTTGAGTACCATTATTACTATCTGGCCAGCATTGTAATATAATTCTTAATTAGAATCTACTTCTATTAAGGCATCAAATGAGATGTATGAAATTATCATTAAATGCCTTAGTGCTCTGACAAAAAAATTAGATTTTATAAATCATTTGACTCAGTAGTATGATAAATGTAAGTAGGCAACCTTAAATATATCCTGTACAAACCTCAAATAATTTTCCTTAGATTCTAGCTTAATCTACTGGCAAAACCCAGTATATATCTGGGCTGCACACTCCTTTTCGTGCTCCTGGCTGGAAAAAGCTGACAGACTTATCACTGAACTGTGAGGTTTAGAATTACAGTCTGCCCATAACTCATGGGGGTTTTTTTGGGTTGGTTTTTTTTTTTGGCGTCATTGTATTCCTATGACTTTAGAAATTAAGATGGAAGATGTTGCTTTTATGATTCTGAAGGCTGATTATAAACAGTGCTAATAATTTTCATGTTTTGACAGTTGATGGGATTTGAACTCCTCTGATATTATATGGAGTTAGGCCAAATAGCTGTTAATTATAAAAGTCTGGTTTTACATGTGTATATCTATATGTACACACACACCCCTATTTAAACAATGTCCTTTCCTTTGTACACTTTCCTATTTGAAGGTTAGAGTTCAATGTGAAATCTAACAAATTTAGGCGGATGCTGTATAGGCTAATTTCCTCTGTTAATTTCTAAGAAAAGGCTGCTCTAAAATACTCTTATTTACTCTACATGCCGATTTCTCCATCCTATAAACTACGAGGGCATGGAGCAGCACAGATTGGGCAACTGGGAGACTCCAAACCTATTGTAAAACATTATTAAGAAATAATTCTTAATAACACAAAGCAATGTTCTTAATGGGAGGGCAAGTTACAAGGTCCAATGTCCTGAAAGCTGTACTCATATGAGGATTCATTGCAAATCACAAGGGAGTTTTGAAGCTTGCCCAGTCATGAGACGTAAAACGATATTGTAAGAGCATTCAAATTACAGATAATTCACATGGTTTGCTAACCAAAAAAAAAGGAAAATCAGTGTCATGAACATCTAACATTGCTCTAAAAGCACTGGCCTCCAACTGTGTAATACCACTGTAAGGGGATTTCTGGGGTTTAATTTGAACTTCTGTTTTGCTAGAAGCAAACGTGTCTCTGTTCATACCACCCATCACGTAGGTCGTGTGGAAGATATCCTTCAGAAGGCTACCGTTCCCCTCATGTCCAGGGAGGAGTGCCAGGCAAGGTACCGGAAGCACAGAATAGGTGACAAAGTGATCTGTGCTGGCTATGACGAAGGTGGAAGGGATGCTTGTAAGGTAATAAAAAGTAGTAGTATATAGTTCTATATTCCAGCCATTTGTTCAAATATATAATTTAGTACTGTGATTTTTTTTTAGTTGCCATTAGAAAAATATGGTTATCAATAAAGCTGTTGATTAATTTGTCACTCTTGCATGTCAGAAGCACTGGAAATCAAGGTATTTGCAAGATATTTCTTATGTGACATTGAAATCTTTAGGGATAGATTCCATGGATAAGAAATTTTATATATATATATATACACACTCAGAAACTCATGCATTTAGGCAGTAAGCCAGTATTCCTTTGGAGTATTAGAAATCCAAAGACAGAAGTATAGTATCTCAGAGCGTTTCTCCAGTAAAAGCAGGTTTCCTATGTGATATTTTTATTTCTTGACCTGAAATACATGTGAAAGCTTATTTCAAAGCATCCACTGTGTACAAACCAAAAGGAAGGGTGCTAGCGATGCTATTAAAATGCACAAGGTATGGAAGGCTAAAGACAACATGAGTGGATTGTTCTGTTCGTTATTATAATTGAAAATGTCACAACAGCATGAGTTCAGTGAGCCAGATTCTCTGCTTAGGCGTAAGCTCGTGCACTTCCATTAATTTAAGTATTCTGAGTTAATTTATGCAAGAAGAAAAAAGTCTGATTAGTAAGATTAAATTCTCTACCACATACAGTATTTTCATATTAAGCATTTAACGGTTAACATTTTTATGTTAAGATGTTTACTGTTACTATGATCGGTATTGAGTAATTAGCAATAAAAATACTTGAAGCTGAGATTTCCTCTATGCCAGTTAAGGTTGCTTTATCTGATACTGTGTACCAGAACATGGGGATGCTGGTTTATAAAAGTAACAGACTTGCTATTGTCTTAACAACTCATAACAGCTACGCTAAAGAACCTTATGTTCAGAAAGATCAGTTAGGAATAGGAAAAGAAAAGAGAGAGGTGTTTTATCCTGAGAGGGACAGTCACTCAAACAAGATAAGCCATGCAGAGAGCTGAGGTTTGTGTCCTAAAACTAAGGTTGTAGGAGAAAACATTGGCAAATTTACTGTTTTTCTCACTTGCATGTGTAGTCTTCATTGGGTTTTAAATCAGTGTATGTAGATAAATAAATATATAAAAAGTCAGTAGTTTTGAACCCTTGTGGGAAGTGGAAATTATTTGCAATGACTGGAAAGAATTTAGAAGTGAATTTACTAGATAAAAAAGAAAATCTGATTCAGTAGTCTTAGTTAACCTTAAGTGAAAGTGATGGAAATCCAGGCAGTTATGCTGGTGTTAATGCTGTATGATGCTGATTTTAATCAAGGTTTTATTTTGAGAGAGAAATACTGACGAGAGCTCTTCCTTGCATGCTCTGATTTCTTCTCCTGTGACACAGGGAGATTCAGGAGGGCCGCTGTCATGCAGGCACGAGGAGGTGTGGTATCTGGTGGGCATCACCAGCTGGGGCGAAGGCTGCGCTCGCCCCAGGCAGCCAGGTGTCTACACAAAAGTTGCTGAGTATTCAGACTGGATTCTAGAAAAAACTACGTAGCATGAGAGTTACCGACTAGCTCCAAGTGATGCCGTGGAATAATAACCCTAGGAGCAATGTGATGAAGTGTATTAGCATTTTTTAAACAGTGTTTCTTGGTAGACTGGAATGTAAAAGACTTGATTAAAAAAAAGTAGAAAAGCAGGAATGAATGAACTGTGCCTTTGCTAAATAAAAAGCAGTAATAAAAATAAACACTGTCGTCACTGATTTGGCAGATAAAAAAGTATATCTGAACCATTGATTTCTTCTGTCCTTGCTAACATAAAATGGGAGTGGATGAGGTTGCAAGGCATGTATGGACCTGGAAGTTGGGAACGGCTTCTGACTTCTGAGCATACAGCAGTGGAGTTTGCCCTCCCTTGTCTGAATTTGGTTGAAATGGGCTGACCAGTTACAGGCTTACTGCAGGGCTTGAGGAAGGGAAGCTGAGGCAGAGAGAAGCCCATACAGTTGTATAAACCTTGTTTCCTTAGGGAATTAGCCAAAAAAGTGGCAGTACTAACAGAGGAGACAGAGCCTGAGGCCTTGGCATGCTCTTGAGTAAGTTTTGCAAGTGTGGTTAATAGCTCTGTCTTTCACTTATATTATTCCAATTTCTGCAGAAAGTTTTGTGAGAACAATAATACGGGTCTGCTTGCCTTGAAGTGGAATATCCAAAAAGTCAATAAAAGAATTGTCCCCTTTAGAAATATCATATGTCATTGGTCTTTAGCACAATGTATTTTTATTTTCCAGATCCCTCGCTCTCCTTGATTAAAGAAACAGCTTTCTCCTTTTAATTTTTCTCCTTTTTTTCCTTTTATCCTTTCTTCTTTTTTTGTGTCACGTAATAAATGTGTTTCATGGCCAAAGTCAACACTAGTGTGAAAAAGAGCAGTCAAGTATTCATTACTTTCCCATAGTAAGAGGCAGCATTTCACACTGAATCAGAAAGGAAGGCACAGGACTTTGCACTGTCTTTGTGAGACTTCATGAGCTTGTTTCCTAGTCATCTACATTACCTTCATTTCTGAAAATGTGTTCTGGAGTGCTACTCATAACTGCCACACACCCCCACTGGGTATGTTGTAGAGGAGGTGAACAGCAGGAGTGGCTTTACAATTAAATGAGGTTGTGAAAATTAGAAATTAAGCATGTCGAATTTATGGGAGACAGCAATCAAGCTGCTGAAAATTACTTCTGCATTTGATTTTTTGATGCTTTATTTGCAAATAACACTGAGGAAAAAAATGTAATTCCACAACTACAAGCTTCAGTTGTATTTCTGCCTAAGTATCCAAAGAGCCTCTAGGGTCAGAGTGTTTCTCGGTACGTGCAGTGCTGAGCTGACCGCCGTCAATGCACCTGAAATTGCAAAGCTGTATTCAGGGGCTGGGGGTTTGGTTTTGTTTGCTTGTTTTTGAAGAATCAGAATTCAAAGCAGGGATGAAAACAGTCCACATGTAATAGGAGGGAAGAGGGAATGTTGCTGCTGTGGGCATATCTCAGGAAAGAAGGGTGCTGCCTTCTCTCTGCTCCTCGGTGGGCTTCTGGGACCAGGGGCTTGCAGTGCTGAAGGTCTCCTGCTTTGGGAATCCTCATGCAGGCAGTAGGCATTCAGAGAGCCAACAGGGAAAGTCTGGCATGTGGTGAGGGGACTGGGTCAAGGGGGAGAGGGAAGACATGTCACTGTGTTGGCACTCTTTGCCAACACTGCAGAAGCCAAATGGGAGATAAAGGTGGGGGCTGATGTCCTTTTCATGCTCTGTTTAATCCACAACAGTTTAAAATATCGGTAAACCTCAGACATGCTGTCAAAACCCTAGATACTTAAATAAGGGACTGAGAAAGAGTAGGAAAAAAAAAAACCCCACAGCAAAAAAAGAATGATTTCTGGCATTCAAATGTGGTTCTGCCCTCATGGGGAAGGAATGAAGATGGCTGGAAAAGAGCTGCCGAAGAAACAGAGGAATGGCTTCGGTATGAAGGTAGAGACTGAAACTTTTTAAAGAAGAATCATCAGGAAACCATCCAAAATACCTGTCTGCCAATGCTCAGCCTGTGTACTTGCTGGGGAGCATATGCAATGTCAAACCAATAACCTTTAATGCTTTCTCATAGTAATGCTGTCTCAGCTTCTTTTGCAAATGTACACAAAATGCACGTGCCTTTTTTTGGAGGGGGGGTGTGTGTGTGTTTTTGTTTTCTGCTACAACTTTCCAGGTTGTGGCTACTGCAGTAATGAAGAGGAATGGCAGCTCAGCAGTGCTCTGTGGGCCTCTGGAGCTCCAAGTGTTGTTTCTCAGAGGTATACCTGGTGACAACAATATGCCAAAGGAAATCTGTTTCTGTGGGAAGGATAAGGGGTCTTAGTGACCGCATACATCCTTCATGAGCAGCTGTTGACTAGGTAAAATATCTTATTCCAATATATTTTCACCTAGAGCAGATATTCTTCAGTGAAGTTTTGTATTAGTTGTCTATTCATCTGCAACAAATTCCTGATAGCTAGAAGTGAGTAACAGGAATAGGTATTATGTGGAGAATGCAGGCATTCCTGGTAGGTGTACAAAGTTCTTATGACTTCATTTAAGAATAGTTACATAACGGAATGTCTGATCTTTGTGTGGCTTTATATACCAGCATAACATGTAACTCATTGAGAGCTTTAGACTCATAGATAGAAACACATTGGTATTGTTAAATGTTATGTTTCTGAGGCTTTCTGGTATCAACAGGTAGCTTGCACTAAATGAGAGGCAGTTTATGACCTTTATTTATTCTCCTTTCTCCTCTACCTCCCTGGGGAGAAATAGTTTTTAAAACCCAATAACCACAAAACCTATCGCAATCTCATTAAAGAAAAGCCTGGCCTTATACTTTAAATCTGCCTCCGTTTATGTTGGTACAGAACATAAACAGCAGTGCTTTAGCAGTTACTTTGATTAATGGCAAGTGTCTGTTTATGTCTTATATTCAGCTCTTAAGTTACACTGAAAATCAATAAAGCTCATAATCTTACTTACACTAGGCAGGCAGAAATCTTGCAAGGGGCAAGCACTACTGCTGGTGAATTGAATAGCAGCATTCGTCTGTCCTGAGTTTTTGTACAAATAAGGTCCTTAATCCCAAAAATTTATAGCCTTGTTCAGGAACAGATGAAACACTTTATATGTGCTGTGATAGTCTGGAGAGCAATTAGTTCATCATAAAGTAAGCCATAGTGTACTGCTGCTCAAGTGGACTCTTTAACTTGTGATAGTTTTCTCTGTAGTCGTTTTAATAGAATTGTAAACCAAATGAAACCAGCTTCTCATTAAACTTGCGCTGCAGTGTGATTCCTGCCACTGCTGATGCTTTGCCTAATGTCTGATCTTGAAGTATGTCTTCTTGAATGTGACCTGGTCTGGGAACAAGAAGGCATGAAGCCTCTCATTTCTTCTGCCTGAGAGAATTAAAAATTTATACAGTGAGGATGTACAAACATCACCAAGTATGCCCGTTTCCTCTGCTTCCTCAGCAGAGAAGGGAAAATCTGGGATAGGCTTTGAGTATAATTATTTGTTCTGTGAAAAATGTTTATTCTGCTGTGATGAAAAATGTATCTCAGATGCTGAAAAATAGGGAATTCTTATTCTCTGCCTAATTTCCAGTATGGATGGAGGATTCTTTGGAAAATAATTGCTAGTTCATTTTTTTAATGAAATATTTGCATTTTAATATATTAAAAATGCATTTCCACTTCAAATAGAGGGCAACATTATTTTGCCTCTTTGAACAATAATAGCGGATATGAAATATTACATCTTTATAGTCAGGAATTTCCTGGAATAGTAAGTTAATTGTTTTTCCTATGGTCATTGTGTTGTAAATCATGTTATAAATGTGTATAGATGTATTAGACTTACTGTTGTATGTTACAGGAAAATTTTTCGTGAGTTGTGCAGTGGAGATGTAAAATCATTTTGCATCTTCTTAATGTTTCTTAATTTTCATAGGATCCTAGAAGAGGGATCTGGAGAAGGTCTGTAGAGATTAACTAGTGCACTATCCTGCCCACATGGACAATCAAGAACCCCTACATCATTAATGACTACAGTTTCTCAAGCCTCTAGCAACAGAGGTTCTACAGTCCCCTTGTGCAAGCTATTCCAGTGCTCAGCGATCTTTACTACTACGAAGTTTTTCCTTGTCACTGAGTTAAATAATCTTCCCTGCAGCTTGATTCTAGTGTGCTACCTGCCATGGAAATGGAAAGTGAGGAGAGAGGGGAGGTTGGGGTTTTGTTGTTGTGGTTTCATTTTCTGTGGTCATCCATCATATGTCTGACACTTTTTTTTACATCACAAGGTGGTTAGCCAATGTTGAGGCAGTTCCAACATTTTTGTTAGCTACTTTGTTTGTGAAGACTAGAAAGGGCGGACAATGACACTGAAGAAAGAGGGTGTGCAAGGGCCTGTGCACAGGGTGTGCAAGAAGAGATTAAAAGGAGCTGATAGGAACTGAAGCTGAAGTGAAGTTATTGAGAGGAGAGTTGGAACAAAGAAAAGAAGAATCAGTGCAAGTTAAAGAAAGACCAGCCCAAATGGTAGGTACTCATCTGGGCACTGGAACTGAAAACATAATGGAGCACCTAGACATCCCTTCCAGGTCCACACAACTGTACTCCAGGACCTGAAAATTAATGAGGTGTGGTGCAGAAATGGGCTAATTGGCTCCTTGTGTACTAGGAAGTTGTAGAGTTTTCTGGAGTGCAGTGCTACCCCAGCATGACTGTCCTGTGCTCAGACCTGAGCTCATTGGCACACAACTCTGCTACGATTTGCTGCTGTACACGGATGTACCAGTCCGAACTGCCAGCCTCGTATCTGTACCTCCACTCCCTTTGCCACTGATCTTACCATCTGGTAGATTTTGTCTCCCTGTTACCTCTTTGCTCATTTTTGTCCCCAGAGGTCACGAACAGTGATGTGAAGAACCGGAGAAATTGCTGTTCTGGGGTGTTGATGGGTGATGTGGCCTCCCTAAGGTTTATTGCATTGCATGTCCCTCGTACAGCATCACTTTTTCAATCATTCCTGTTGGCTGAGTGCTGCTTAAAGAAAGGTGCTTCTTATGGAAACACCATCTATAATGCTCCTGAAGCTTCTGTGTTTCTGCACTGTGACTCTCTTGTCCTGTGCGTGGTTCACCATTTAAGTACTTTGAGTATTTTGGTTTTAAACTTGTGCCCAACACATTGAGTAGGGAACAAGACACACTCAACAGGTTACCCGGTGTGACGGGAAGGATAGAGGAGCAGTGACATCCTGTGGAGGACAGGGAAGGTGTAGAAGGGGAAAGGCAAAGGTATGTCAGCTTTAGAGCTGCTTCTCTCTTCTGAGCTTCCTAGGATTTGGCTGTTTTGACAGGCGACTTGATGCCATAATTTTCACTGAATCCAGCTGATTTTCTGAGTGGTGAGCAGTTAAACATTTATACAATTCTTATTGGATGAGCCCACATAAGCCAAAACTTTGGACTTCAAAGAGTCCAAAACTTCTAAGATGAGCAGAAAGAGCTGGTGGGAGCTTATAGAAATGAAAAAGAAATGGAATAAAGTTGTATATTTCTTTCCAGTAAAGGTGTTCTGCTTATCTACAGAAGTGTTTGTATGGCTTTCAGTAAGCCTCTGATTTCTTTAACATTCACTGCATGTTCAGCTAAAACTTCAGGGAAAAAGAAAAGCATTTTTGTGTACTCTAAAATTACTTGCAATAGTTTTGTCACTAGGTGGCCCTTTTGCTCTAATTTGTCTTGTGTTTAATAGCTATGTTGAGCAAATGCACTTGTTCTGGTATAGCTTTGATTAGAGTAAGTATGATTAATACATCTAAAAGGGGTATTTTAATTCCTATAGCTAATAACTAATAGTAAATAATTAAATTGGCATCTTCATTTGTAGCACTCTGAGAGCAGATATGTTTAGCTCCACTCTTCTGCACGGCACAGGACCATTAGAAGACAGCAGGACACGAAGGCTGACAAAACCAAGCTAAGCAGGCACTCTTTGCCCACAGCGTCCTGCCAGCGGAACCCCATGGTATTTCACATTTTAATAAACAGGCATCAAAACCACTGAAAGCCACAGCCAAGGCCTCGAGCGCATCTGCTGGCTGTGGGGTGCTTGGCTGGAGGCCAGCTTGAGTACATTGTGGCTGGCTGGTCCTGCGAGAGGGAGCTGGGGGAGACAGAGCTGGAGGCAACCTCAGCTCGGGGCGCTCCGTGTGAGCCTGGCCTGTGCATGCTGCTGCACATTATAAACTTACAGCAAACTTAGGCTGTACAATATAACTGGCTTTTAGGATAAAAAATATACCTAGCTGCTAAGAATGCCTTTGTTGGATTTCCATGTCTGGAAAAAAAATACAGGGAGATTGTCTGAAATGGATAAATTGGTCAGGACTGGGCAGAGGTGAAAATCTGAATTGTAAATCCCCAGCATTTGCCCTGGACGCAACCGCAGGGGACCATGCAGAACAATGGCCCAGGTAGTACAGGTTCTTGAGGAGCTGGAGGGTAAACAATATCTTGCTTTTCTACTACAACTCCATTGTTTCAAAGTGGCCGTTGATCTTAGTAACACTTGCACCAGTCTGGCAGGAGGAGAGAGAGGTTCTTTATGTGCATCAGTGAACAAACCAAAGTGTTAGAGATATTTGTGGATTAAAGAAGAACTAATGGCCTTAAGTTACAGCAAGAAGGGTGCTGAGAAAAACTGTCTGGGGTAAAAGGCAGTGAAGCAGTGGGTAGGGGGCAGTGGAGGATATTGTGGAACTTCTGTCACTGGTATTATTTATGGCTAGGTTACTCCGCATTGTAACTGTCCCTGTCTTGCACAGGGGAGATGGGCTGGACCATCTTCCTTCCAGCTGCTGCCTGTGATCACCAACAGCAATACATAACCAGGAGTTTTCATTTTTTCTGTAATACATGTGGCTTTTTGAACTTGAAATACCATCAGAATATTTGTTTGTTTGTTTTTCTTATCCATTCAGCCCTCTTATTCTTGAAAACCCATTTTTATTATGGACTGATTTTCATTCTCTACTGTTTGATTCATTTAGAAAGCTCAAGTCCATTTAAAAACATAATAAAGTGAAAGGAATAAAGAAAAATGAGAAGATGAAGTAGTCCTAAGCATGACTAACATGAAGACACGTTTGTTGTGCTAGCCTGGCAAATGTGATTTTTGCCATTACCAGGGGAAAGCACCAGGCTTTGCAGTGCAGGGACCCAGCGCTTGTCTGTGTCTCTGCCTGAGCTGGTTGTAGCTTGGTTTAGCAGCTGTGTAGTGGTCAGTGACCACTGCCTGACCTGTTTTAGCCTGAGCGATGGGAAACTACATGTAGTAAAGGCCAAAGAGCCCCAAGAAATCACTGTGCAACAAACAGCAGCCCCCAGGGTTAAAAGGGCTGGGGGCGCATCTTTGAGACTTCAGCTGGGAAGCAACGAGAAAGAAGCATACTGTGATAAAAAGCAGAAAAGGATAACTTCAAGTAGATCTTTGGGATCCCCACCATGATCGTCGTACTGCTCCCAGCAAAGGGCTGACGATGCTGATGGCTGCTGCACACACAACACCCTCCCCCTTCCCTCCCTCTGAGAGCCTCTCAAGGAAGCCCGAGACCACTGACCTTAGGGGAGCCAAGGTGATGCAGGAAAGGCAAGCACACGCCAGAGAAAAGGGGTATGTAGCAGGAAGGAGTTATTTTCTTTCTATAGCAATGTTTCCTGTAATATTAATGAAGCTTTTCTGTGTTAATTGGACAACATGGATTATTAAGCTGTTAGAATGGTACTGCCCGTCCAGCTAATGTTTTGATTGTGCATGTGTGGTGCATTCCCTTTTGCCCACAAGAAGACTTTTTTCTGTGTGACATAAAGTAAATGGAGCTTTATCTTGGCTCATGAAGGCATACAAGGGAAAAGTAGAAAGCCATCCCAAGGTGGTAGCAGAACTTTAGTTTGAAGTATTGTCATCCATTGATTGAAAAACAAGAAAACCACTCCTTTTGCAACTCCTTCTGTTGCTTCTGAACCTTATATTACTCTGCATAATATATCAGAAACTCATCTCAGTTAGCCTCCAGGTGCTACCCAATGAAAAAAAACATTGGTAAAATAGATAACTCATAGTGTCCTCATACATGCAGTTAATATTGACACATACAGATTTTGTACGCGATTGATGTTGGTTATTTTTTGGTTAATTTTCTGCACAATGTTCTGTATTTGATGTTCCTTTTAAAGCTGCAGCTGCTAGATCATAGGACTGGGTAGGAAGGTCACCTTTATACATAGAAAGTAAATTTCTGTCTCTTGTGGTTGCAGGGAAGAAAGCTGGAAAACATGACCTACGGCCATCCTAGAGGCTTACAAGCTACCATTAGGATTTGTAAGCAGCTTTTCTGAACAAAAATTCTCCTGATAGTAAAGCTTTTTTGCATTATTTTCAGAGATCTGACTCACAGCTGTCATGTGTGTGGCAGTGACAATACAATACTATGTAAACCTTCAGACAAGATGAAGGGTAAATCTCCTGAATTAGAAATCTAGGCCGTAAGTTTCACCAGAACTTAAATTCAGCAAAATCTGACCTGAACTTCTTGCATTCCCTTTTATCTATAGCATGGATTTTTGTAAATGATTTAAGTCACTGACATTGGTTCCTCAAAGGTCAACGTGCACTGCTGAACTACTCCAAGCCTCCGAGCAGCCTTGGTAGATGGGCCACAGATGATACACCAGGACTTGGTGTTACTTTGCCATTCCAGAAGTGAACTCTCTGTATCAACGCTATTCAGACCTACAGCTATAGATAAAATTACCCTGAGAGAAGCACACTTGGAAAAGGGATGGGTAGGGTAACCTTGCATTTCAAACTTTGGGGATTTGAAAGAGCTGATCAGTTGTAGCATGTCACTTAATCTTTCATTGCTTCAAGACTATCATTTACGATACCTGTTAACACTTCTTTGCTCTGGCCTGATGGGGAGAAGTCTCCAAAGTAAATAATACTAGTACTGATTCATCATTAGGAAATTATAGCAATGTTTTCAGCTGCTGTTTCTGTGCTCTGAACGATGGAGAGAATCCCAATTGCAGAGTTTCAGATGTGTGCTTACAGTGCTGTGATGACCATCTACAATACTTTAGGGCAGACAAGATTATATAGAGAGAATCCATGTTTCCTAAATGCATTGTCTGAACACAAGGGATACCCACGGCAAAATGACTCATGCCTGCCTCGTGAGTGAGAGACTTATTTTTTGATTAATTGCTTTCAGAACCTTATTACTTGCAGGCACATGTGGCATCAAAGCAGCCTGGTCTTTGGCATACATTTTGATGCAGTGCAAAAGGTTACTTTATAACACATCTAACACATGATGTTTGATTTATTCAACCAAAAATCTAGATGATACCCTATGAACTTCATGGAAAGGATTTAGTGTGCCATTAAAAATGTAATTTCTCAGTAGTACCAAGTGTTACAGGATAATCCATCATTATGAATGGACTAAGATTAATTGTTGGACTTGATCACATATGGTGGAGACATTCCTCCGAAGAACTCTATATCTGAACCTGGCTTGGGTACTCTCTGAGCAGAGCTCACTTCGCTAACTCTTACTGCTTTGATTCTTGTTTTGTTCATCTCTAGTTTAACAGCATTGCAGACTGTTCTCAGACCAGCTGGATGGGCAGTGAAGGGCTTTTGACAAGGTAAAAACAGTTTCAAGTAGAGGTGCAATTATATTTCCTCAAGATAGATTGCAGGAACAAAAGAAACAAGTAGATTTTCTAGGCCATCCTAAAATATGCAATTCTATAGTGAAATCAGTTATTTCTATTCAGATGAGAGGGAAGTGACAGGTTAAACGTGGAGGATAAATTAACAAGTTTTTCATGTGCATGTGTTGGTTTGGTTTTTTTTTTTCATAAAATAATGAGTCCATATATTTTTATTTTCTTTAAGGAAATAGGACAAGAATGTACAGTAAAATATCAATGGTAAAATCAGCTGCTGGCACTTTACTGAAGAGTAACGCTGAGATGGATAGTGGCCTTGTGTTTCAGGTGCTATGATCAGTTTTGTAAATAACAGGTTTGCTGTTTGTTCAGTGTTGCCTATGCATCATCTTTGTAATGTACAGTCAATGGACATTTTTGACTAGTTGGGATCATTCGATTTTCCATTTCATTAATGTTTAGTGTATGAAGTATTCCCCATGAATCAAAGGCTTTTCTAAGCATGGTAGAGACAGCAAAAGGGGTTATGGCAATTTGTAGAAAAAATGCATAGCCCAGGCAGCTTTATAACAGCTATGGACCGATTTTGAGTTGAGACACTAAAACTTGTAAGTGCATGAGTAGTACAAAGAAAAAAAAATATATCTCTAAATAAAGACTAAGTACCCAGAGAAGTGTTAGTCAAATTAATGTACCTGGTAAATCTTCCAGACAGGGCATTGTACAAGCTTTTGCTGTGGTGTTCTGCAGTTAGGCTGGTAAGGCAGTAGGTAAACGAATGTAAAACAAAGTAGGTTTTTGGTTGTTCTTTGTTTTTAGACTGCAAACATTTCTAATGAAGTATATGATTTTTTCCTTAAGCATAGTAAGAAAGTATCCATTTGATATGACGTTGCTTTTCTTAACTTTTGAGCTCAGGTTTATTTAGAAAAGAATTAATTTTTCAGGCCAGTGGACAAAACAAAGCATTGAAAAAACATAATAATATTATTGATTAAATTATTTTTTTTTTCATTTATCATTACTAAATGCAAATTTATTTGTACAAAGACTAAGTAAAAAGAAATTGGAATGTTTCATTTCATAAATGAATTATTGTATTTTAAAATTTTGTCCATTTTACCCTATTTCTTTGGTTTGAAGCAATTGGATGGATTTGACCCTCCTACTCCTTAAAAAAAAAAAAAAATAAAAAAAAGAGCATTTGGCTGTGTACTTTCTAGTATGGGAAAGAGCTGACATTTTGAAAATGCCATCCAAATCTTGTTTCGAATCTGGTTTGGCAAATTTCCATTATTACTTGAATGTTTATTTTTCTGGTTGTATCTGCAAGTCTTGGGTGAGCACATCTGGCATATATATAAGCCCTCTAAGGGGTAACGAGAAACCCTGGATTTTCTGTCACAACATGGCTGTTATAAATGCCAAAAATTTCAGAATGCCGTGCTGTGAAGCAGCTACCCATCGATGGGGGCAGGCTTCTTGCCTGCTGGTTATCTCACAGCCTTCTTGAGAAGAGCTCTCAGCTGAGGCATGGGAGATGAAGATTGTGATGCTATTGAGAACTGACTTCTAGAAAAAGAAAAAACCCCACACACCTGGGTGATGTATGTGGGAAGTCAGATTTTCAGCGTGTCCTTCAGGTCTCAGCTTTGCCTATATTGTTTTTATTTGGTAAGAAGGGTTCTTAAGCAGTTGTGGTGTCTGATATCACACTACTCCTTCACTCTATATTGCATGCAGGTGTAAGAATACAAGCCTAGATAACCACATTAAATAACCTATGAATCTTATATGCTTTTCTGTATCATCACTTTGTCTCCTGGCACCAGCACCCACACCTCAGACCATTTTTTGTGTTATCAGAAATGTTCTTTATACCAGAAAGGCTAAGTTGCTTTTCTCCTACTGTATGAGTTTACAGAGAAAGTGAATGGCATAGCAAAAATCTTTCTGTGAGAGCATTAAATAAGTATCTGCTGAAATAATTATTTGTTAAAGATAGAATGGGAGGTCGGCACACCTCTTTGACATCAGGGAAGGAGTTACAAGAAACTGAAGGATGTGCTTGTGCTATGCAGTACACGTAGAAAGGCTGACCCTTCTAGTGTAATTTTAAACCGTAGGAAAGATTAAAATTTATGGTTCAAGGGAAGATTGATGAAAGTGCTTACACAAGAAAAATTACGGATGAGAAAAAGAATGGGGATAGACTGGGAGAGCTAAATATACTTTGGCAATCAAAGTATACAAACATACAGTAAGGCAAGCAAGAGGAGAAAATTAATTACTGCTGACTTTTGGACTTTCAACTATTCCATAAGCGTGAGAAAAAGCAATACTTAAAGAAAAAGGCCTGATTCTGTCCATCAGCATTATAAGGTAATGTATAAAAATATATAATACAAAGAGAAAATGAAAGACTAGTGGTACAAATTATACTTTGCTGATGGATGTTCAAGGTTCAAGGAAGCAGGATAAGGAATGCCGCTGTTTGTGGTGATGCCAGCACTTTTTTTGAAATATACAGAAGCCAGCTTGAGCTGTCCCAGCTATATTTCAGCCAGGGCAACATTTACATTCTCTTCATATAGCTTTTACTTGCAGTTTCCTTTAAAGAATATTCCTTTCTTGTCTGAAAAACAGCCTTGAGGTGTTGCAAGAACGAAATGGGTGTCGTGGCCTCTCGACCCAGAGGGTCAGAGCATTTCAGACATGTCTGGGATGATCCGTATGCATTAAACACAAAATTTCAGCTGGAGCGAAGTCGGAGGTAAAGCCTTATGGCTATAAAAGTAGCTGAGATGGAGTTGAACAGCTTGGGGTTCGCTGCAAGGAGGGGAATGTTTGGGCCCTGTTCAAGTTCACTGCTCCTGGTGGCGAGGCCCTCAGGGTACCGCCGTGCCCGCTCTGTGCTGTGCTGCCAGGGCGGCAGCAGCGGGGCTGGTGAAAGCCCTGCCACATCCCCAGAGAGGGCTGCCAGCCTGTTCCTGCAAGCGGCCCTGCGCCAGGCCTGTGTGAGCTGTGTGGGTGCCACGGGCTGCCCCGCAGGCTGCAGGCACCCTGCCTGGGCCCAGCAGCACGTCAGTGCTCTTCCAGAGCAAATGAGCTGTGCTGAACAGCAAGGCTGATTAGCCTGGGTTAGGCATGGTCCTGATGGAACGGAGTTCTTGCTCTTTTGGTTTTGTTTTGGTGCTTCTTTAGAGTTTGGGCGCTTATTCGTGGCGCTGAATTGCACCATACGGGCAGGCCTGCAAAGCAGAACCGTTGGCGGGTACCAAGGAGGTCACCTGCGCTTGGTAAGCATCTCTTGTCATTCCTCAGTGGTTTTATCGGTTGTCTTTCTCAGCACATGAACTTTTCATTGTTACTTACTCAGATGAGCTTCTGTCTTTCATCTGACCTTGTCTGTTCTGGCTGAGGACATTGGGTTGGGAACGTTCGTTTAGCTGAACGAGCACTTGTTAGCTCTTGCAGCACATTTCGGTGCCAGAAACCTTTTGTAGAATTTGGAGAGTCATGAATTAAATTTTTTCCTGGGTAATGTAGCATATGTCCGCAGATAGACTTTTTTTAATATCTTCTGTTCTTTTTAGCCTAACTTGCCTTGAGAAATTAATAAATTTATATTGATGGCTAAGGACTTGACTATAGAGGTACTATCTCTGTTTAATCAGGATAGATTAATAGTACTCTGAAATAAGCTTTAAAAGCCTATGCTAGAGTAAACACTTCATTAGGTACAGTATTACTTTTATCTAAAGGGCATTAGCTCAAAGTCTCCACATTTCCCCAAGATATTTTATATATCTGACCCAAGACAGCCATCTTCTCTGACAGCCTGACTTCAGAGATTTTCCTTTGTTAAAAACTTCTCTGAGGTTTAACACATCATTAAAAGCAATGGTGCATATGTCAAGACTACCTCATCTTCCAAAATATGAAGAAACATTAAATAAAGAGAAACAGAGTCCTTGGACTTGAGAGTAGGACCTGGTCTTGAGCAGTTAGGAGGGAATGGCTGATCCTGGGGTCTCACCCTGACACAGGCCGAACCTGGGCTGTGCTTCCAGAATGTGGGAGCTTGGGAGTGCTTGTGGATCCCTTGGCTCCGACATAATGTTTACTTTACAGGATTATCCTTTACCTTTTGTTATGCCTAAGGAAGTCTATGCATTGAAGAGAAACAAACAAAAAAATCTGAGACTTGTCATAATTTCATGAGAGAGAGCAGCACTGAAATCAGGCTTAGAACATAAGACTGTGAAACATAAATGTTTTTTGAGGGCTTTTCAGTGAATCCATTTCACTGTGCATGCTTAAAGATAATTAATAATAAAATTCAGAAATACGACTTTTATAGTGTTAGAAGGAAATCCTAAAGATTTATTTGGTTACAAGACTATGTGAGTTCTCAGGTGATTATTTTTTAAACTTCACTGAAACAGTGGCTTAGTCTGGATATCACACAGATGTTCTCATTCTGTATTCTTAAAAAATTACATCGTGAATAGTGTTTTTGGCACTGCTGTAATGTCTTGTTTAAAACTATTTTCCTTTGATGCCTTGGAAATAACCAGCTTGGTAAAAAGACCTGAAGCATAAATTATTGGTCTTTGGACTATTTAAATCTAGGGATCTTTCTCAAATACATTATACGTTAATACCAGACTAAGTTTTAAATGTCTACCAATTTTGCATAGCTTATTTACACCTGTTTGCTTTTTGAGAGTTTTTCAAAGGCTTTCTGAAGCTTTTGGGGATCCTTATTACTTTTCACAGCAAATGATTGTAAATATTTGAGTAAATGTAGCAACACCCATGTGACATACGAGGGAAGTTGCAACTTCCAGTTATGCTCCATCTTATAGCTGTCTAGTTTTCTCAGTGGAAGTACTTCCCCCCACCTTTATTTTTTTTTTTTTAATCAAATGTCCCCTAAACCCATCTCTGTCACATTTATTCCACCCCCCACCCCCATCTTCCCCAGAAGCAAACCAGTTCTGTCTACATATTTCAGCTTCGGAAATTACAATTTTAAACAATATTGTGTTTCTTGTCAAAAAGTCCCCATCTTTTCTTAGTCCTCCAAAGAAAGTTTTATTTTTTTAAGAAAGCTCCACCACTGTAGTGCTAAAAAAGAAAATCCTTTTGAGTAGCTTCTCTCCCACAAGAATTGCAGAGGCAATCACATGAACATTGGAAAAAAAGATTGGCATCTCTCTCTCCTGATTTCCCCTCCTTCTCCGCAAATCCTGTGGCTTGCAGCATACCTGACATCCTGGTGACATTTGTACAGGCACACAGGGTCCGGCAGTGTAAGCACTGAGTTACCTTCCCTTCTCTTGCGTCAATATGATAATAAGAGATGCGAATGATAATACAGAAACTATTGGATGCCAGTACTGGAAAAGAAATGAAAGGATTTGCAACAAAGATGGACGGTGTCTAGCAGATAAAGCTGACACAAAGCCAGGATCAAGAGAAACCTTAAGCTTGAGTTTTGAAATTCTTGTTTCATCTGACTATTTTTAAGCCTTGTGTGGTCTAAAAACCAGCTTTAGTTGACTTTCCTGGAATAAAGCTTCTTGGTTTGATCCCTAGCTGGCCCAGAGTGCTGCTTGCTGGATATTAGGGAGGAAAGCAAAGGTAACATTTTTCTGTGAAGATCAAAGCCTGTTCAGTGTATAATCCAATGCTGACAAAAGCTGGTGGAATGCATTACTTTCTAGCCAGGACTACTTCTGTCCCTGCATCACAGAGAAAAATAATGGAACATTTTATGGTACTACCTCTTTTCCCTACATGAGAATTGTCTGAAACCTCCCCCATTGAGAAGCATCATGCTGTTTTCTGTTATAAGGACAGTGCATGAAGGTTTTAACAATGACACATTTAGCCCTCTAGGTCCTTTCTGGAATGAGTGCTCTAAAATTCATAAAGTGCTGGGGAAGACTTTGTCTTAGTGCTAATTTGAGCCATCAGTAGATGAAATATTCAAAACATGTGTAACACTTAAGACTATAAGTGTTGACTTGAATGATTAAAAAACCTAAAGCAACTGTAATTAAAGTTTAATAATTCATAGGCTGCACTATGAAATGGCAAGTTGTTTCATTTTGTAATTTTCCATTAAATTAACTGTGGTAAGAAATGGAAGTACCCCAAAATTTAAGTACGTATAATCTCAGCCAGCACTGATATATGCACTTGTAATTCGCCTCAAGTAATTAAGAATATTTATGCAAGAGTAGGACAGTGACGAATCAATTTAAGTAAAGCACTCTGTTGAATAACTTTGTGCTTAAGGTTAAAGCGGGAGTCTAAATGTTTGCTGTATCCATACCAAAGGACATAAGGAGATATTTGGTGATGATCTTCAGTGTAGAATCTAAGTAACCTTTGCTGGTTAGGAAGAAAAAGAGGGGTGATTTCTGCACACCCCCTCCCCTTCCCCAGCAGCTGGATTTTATTCAGTGCAAGTCACTTGGCAGTGTCGGCTGTTCCCTGCAGTTTCTGTGGAATTGTGATGCTCATCCTCTGTAGCCTGGTTAAAAAGTGGCAAGGCTACCCAAAGTTTAAATCAGGTCAGAATCTGCTCAGTGAGTTATACTGAAAGAGTAGAAGACAAAGGAGAAGAGAAAGGGTTGAGAAGAGGAAGAGACAAATATAAAGAGTGAAGAGAAGAGAGAAAGATGGGGGATGGGTTGAGTTTTGTAAATGGTTATTTGGGAAGTAGAAAGATTAATTCCTAAAAGATTCCAAGAGAAAATAGTATTTCTTTAAAACTGTTTTGGCATTGTTTTTTCAAGATAAAGCTAGCTACAGCTTGTGGTCAGTGCTGGAATGGACATAATCAATGAGAGATTTTTTTAGAGGTGGATAACAGTTATTACTGCTACAGTTGTTTATCCTGTTTTCTGGGGAATTAGAAATGAGCATGACTAAGAATTAAAACTTCTAATATATATAATTGCACATTTGTCACCACAAAGAGGAAATTTTATTCTGTGTTCAAAGGAATATTTTTATGCAGTAAGATACAGATAATGCAAAAAAAAAGAGATTAAAAGCCTTTAATCCTGGTGAAGGAAAAAGCAAGGTTATGTCTTACAAGGCGAAGGATGACGACAGAGTACATCTGCTGTATTTGCTGAGTGAATGGAGATGCTTCAGTCCCTTGTAGCACTGTGCTTTGTTTTCCCTTTGTTTTTGCATTAAATACTATAAAGGCAAATAATTCTTACAAGAAAAATGGGAGGAGCTGCATTTTAGTATCTTACACTGGGTGAATGCTCAGTAAACAGAGCTTTAATTACTGACTGAGACCTCAGTGTCAAGTGCAGTGAAAGTCAACATCTTAATGATGGGAAAAGCAGCTGATTATTCCCTTGTATTTCCCTTTTGGAATGCAGGGCTGGGTTGTCCTAGAGAGGCTGAAGGAAAAAGTAATTTGCAGAATGATTCATTGAAGAGTCATTTAGATGTTTCAAGTAAATGTCATATTCCGATCTGTTCAGAGGTTTGCAAAGTAAATAAACCCCCGACAAACAGGGGACTGTAAAGCCTTGGATGGTGCCGGTGGAGTCAATCAAATTCTTAAGACTAACCTCCCATTTTGAATTGGAAATATCGACTAGAAGATGGATCTTTTCAATAGCTCAGTTTCTTCAGTGGCAAATTATGGAGAGCAGCAGACGCGTATGTGTAAGAGCTGTGTGAGTGTGTGAAACAGTCTGTTTTCTCACACATAATTAGCACAGGTCCTAATTGCCACATGTTTCCCAAAGCAAACAGACAAGGTGGTTTAGTTCATTGTGTATCCATCTGTAAAATGTTGTTAGGCAGTCAATTTTGTCATTAGAACTCAACTTTCCATTTTATTACACATTTTTACAGTTTTTTGCCTTTCAAGTGCTGACGGAGGAGATATTGTACATTGTGGGTATCTCCAAATAACTCTAAATAACTCCAAATTCTGAATATTCTTATGGAGGTAGTTTTAAAGTATGCACCATTTACTTATTTACTGTGATTTTAAAAAATGCTATTTTTTTAAGTATTAATTGACTTTCAAAAATAAGCAAATCCTTATTGCTTCCTAAGTATCTATGTATGCAACATGTTTTCAAGCATGCCTACATAGAGATATGTAAAGAAATACATGTATTCATTTATATTTATGTATATGTTTATGTAATCTTATGTAATTTTATCTAGGATATTTACATATAATTAACTACATGGAGTGTTCAGTTTCTGCTTTCAAGCAGATAGAAAGAGGATCAATTTAGGTACAAGTGGCCCAGTGGGAACAAGGAGATGAGGTGCACTGACTCTCCCAGGCAATATCACAGAGAACAGAATTAACATAGGCAGCCAAACATGATTTTTTAATTGTTTCATTGATACAACAGGTAAAAAGTAATACATGGCTGTGGTTTTCTAATTTAGGTCTGGATTGTTACAAAGGTATGGCTTGTATAAAGAAGATAAATCAGGTGACCCTAGTCTCTTTTTTATTCTAGAAAATAATAGAAGAGCAATTCAGTAAAAAAAGTGACAGTTTAAAACAAATAACTACACAAGTTAATTACACTTTAGAACTCGTTGCTTCAACTAAGCTAGAAAGAAGTTAATATAAAGCAAATCTATGAATTTTGACTGCCTCAGCAGTCACATATGCTTAGGAGACAGGTATTTTACATGGGATGTCTCCATTTGATAACACTGTCTGGAGCAAGGAGCAGGATCTGGGTTTTTTGCTGAAGGAAACAGAAACCCGATAGTGAACATTTATTCCTATTCAAAGTGACTTGGTTGGCTTGTGCCCTGAAAAGTGATGATTTTTATCAGATAATAATTGGTTTTAACAGGTCATTCTTTTTTTTTTTAATATCTTGTCAGACAAAAACATCTGATATAGCCAAGTCTGACAGCAGACCTTAAAACAACATGTGGCCATGTGACATTTTATGCTTTGAAAATCTCATTTATGGGATACAAGGAAAAGATTTATTTTTCTCTTAAATGAAAGTGTGTAACAGACACTTAATTGCTTATAGCTCTTGACATATAAAAATTGGCCCAACCATCAGAAATGTAAGTCATGGACAGGTTTGGTGTTTCACTGTACTATTGTACCATAGGTTACAGCATTCAACTTTTATTTTCAGATGCTGTTATGAAACAGCTATATATTTTAAAAAATTGCTGACATTGAACATATTTTGATCTCGGTTCGCTAGCAAGAATGCAGGAGAGAGAATGACAGCTGTCAGATGTTATGTTCACATCAATGCAGAATGTCTTTTATACTCTTATACTTTATACTTTTATAGCTCCAGACGTCGAGCTGAAATTGTAGTGGTCTCCTCCCCTTCCCATTCCATCCTCCATTTTCCTCTCTTCCTCATCCCCCCAGACAGAAAAATGAGGCAGAAACCTTGGTTTGGGCCATTTCAGTCAGAATGGTTATATCATACCACCACACATCTTACCACCAGAATTAGACGTCAAACCTACAGCAAACGGAATGATTTTCTTTGTTAACTTTTTTTTTTTTCTTGGAATAGGCTCCCTGGTTGGTATTTATCCACACTTCTCTCTTCTGTTCATGTTTGAAGCAGCTCTAACTCTTACCCACACCATTTGCTGGTGCAGGCATGCATGTGTACCTCTGCGGTTCCTTTCCATAGCCTCATCAGCTACGGGAAAACTATGGGTCCCTTACCATTTAACCATTATTATGTTCTAAAAATCCCTATCCAGGTGCTTTAATGTGCTTGATGGAGTCCTTTTTTAGTAGAAACCAAAATATACCATCTGGTTGAGCTGTGGAGGAGGTTGTCCAGGATGCTTCAGCAGTTTGACATCTGCAGATGTTATTTTTTTCTAGTCATCTGCAGGGTATGGACTTTAACAGTGCTCACAATCTCAGCACTCACAGTCAGAAAGCTGGAGTTGGCCATCATCGTTTCAACTGTGATTAATGTATTGTTTTAGAATTAGAAGGTAAAATACAACTGAAAGTTTATTTAGACTACTTTAAATAGTTTTTAATGGAAAACATCCTGAAAGTAGCTTTCATTCAGAAGTGAACAAATTAAACAAAGGAGCTGTATTAGAGTGGCCAAGAGCTTAAACTGATGATACATTTGCTACATCTGAATGGTGCAAAGCTGCCTTAGAAGTAAACCTAAGAGAGCTTGACCTAAAAAGGCAGTTAATGCTGAAAAAAACTTTAATTTTTTTATAGGCACCCAGACCAAGTTCTTACATGTTTTTATCAACGAAAATGCAGTATTATTTCTGATATGCTGTTGAGCTTTCATTAAGTTTAAAATACTTGCACAGTATGCAACTTCTGCAGTCCTTCTTTCCAAAATAACAAGCACTACATACAAGATGAAATATTAAGTGATTTTTTTTTTCCTTTTGCACATTTTTAGCAATGCAAGTCACTCTTGAGGAAAAAACTTAACTATAATGGCACATCATCCAGAGACTGTGAATGAGCAGAATATAATGAATGGTTAAATGTGAGGGCTCACTGCTAGGAGAAAAATTCAGCAAACCAAATGTTAAAAATGCTCCTCTTACTTCTGCAGATTTCTAATTAATAAATGAAAGGTGTAAGTCAAATATTTCTCCAGCACAAAGAGCCCTTTGCAGTTCTTGGTAGGCAGAAGAAAAACAGAAGTCATGGTTTCAAATTTATTTGAAGTCTGCACACCTTCAGGCTGATAGTGTGTGATAACGGTGTTTGTACCCCCATCTATCTTGAAGTTGATGCCTCTGCTGACAACCTGAGAAACATGAAAGCCTGTATCACCAAAGGTGTTCCAAATCCATACAGACTTCTTGTAGCAGGGAGTCACGCACAGAAGAAACACTTGAGTACACCTGCGGTTTCAAAGGACAGCACGGCTTACAGTGCTGCTTAAGAAAACTGCCCAGTGATATCACTGCAGGGCTGCGTGTAGGGAGATGTTATGGGAAGGTTTTAAGGCCAAACAGTTCATGGACCTCACAGGTGAGGACACCCAGAATGGAGCTCCGGGAGTTGCACCCCTCCCCTCCCCTGTACATTGCTAACAACTAGTCTGCTTTATTCAGAATCAATATTTTTTATTAGAAATGGATATATAATGACTTCCAACGCTACTGTGTGATTTTTCTGCATTAGTTCAATTGCACAAAGATATGATAATATTCCGTCATTCGAATATATTCTCTTTACTATTGTACTAAGGGTGACCAAGGATTTTAATTACAATGACTCTGTTGCTTTTTGTTTTCTTTGAATTTCATTTATTATGGTTGGATATCTTCTACTCAGTGTCAGATATTTCTGTGTATAGACTCTGATAAGACATTTTAGATTGTTTTCTGAAGACAGTTTTTGGCATTTTTTACATTGCAACATCTAGTTTGACGCTTCAGACCTCATTCATAATCAGCAACACTGTCTCTGCAGTCGCCCGAATATTTTATACTTCAAAGTACCCAGATTTTTTTCTCTTGGCCATCTGTCTACAACTGCTTACTCAAATCAGTGTAACCAAGGTCATCTTACATTTCTTGTCTAAGACTGTCAAATTTATTTTCAGCCTTGTCAAGTTCAGCCTTTGCTTTTTCTCTTGTGCTAAGGGGACATTTAGTCTAAGTATGCTGCTGTTGGCATTTCTTTTTCTTTCCCCCTTTTGACATCTTGCTTTTTGTGCCATTTATTGCTCTGTGACCATTCTTGGTTTATTTTAAAACACAGACTATTTTCTTTTTCTTCACTGTGTCTCTTACAACCTCTAATACAACCTTATAACCCCTTACAGCAAAGCAGATAGTCATGGTATTTGGTTTGCTGTTCTTGTTTCATATGAACTTAACTCAGAAATCTGATCGGAGTGTCTTGAAAAGAAAATTACGTAATTCCAGCTCAGAAGGTGGCGAAAAGTTCTGTGAGATCTCTGCATGCTTGTTTAATGTCTGATTATTCTTATATTTTGAACAACAACAAAAAACCACTAAGAAGAAAATACTGTACTCTTAAGCATGTAAGCCAGGATACTTAAAAACTCTCTAAGAAGAAATTAACCAAACCAACGCTTTGTGCATCACTGTGTATACATGCGTAATTTATCTCGTTTATGATTAAAATTCTTGTACTATGCCATTTGTACTGGTTACCTGCAGGCAGGCTGATGTAAGCTTATCTATAGCATACTGGAAGTGGCTTAGCGCAGTATCTTCCTGTACTGTGGATCCAAAAAAAAGCTGGGCCCAGCTACCCTGTCCAACTGCAATGGCTAGCGCCCAGGCTTGTGTGGTGCTTACCTGCCACTCAGGTAGCCCTTAAGGACACAAGGTGGCTGCAGCTGTTCAAGCTCTGCGACCAGTGACTGATCGGAGAGTATTTTATTGACTCTTGCTTTGGGGAAGTTTTCAGGTGCATCTTCCAGGATGTTATTTTCATCCTGAAAGTTCCAAATGGTGCATTCAATACAAAAGTACTTAGCATTTGGTAGAATTTATTAACACCCTTGTGATAGATTTCAGTAACAGTTTTGTCCTTGTTGACACAGAGTTATGTGTGTTGCTACATCTTTCTTTCTCACTTTGTTTTCATAAAATAGTATTCTGAAACTTCATGTCTGACCTTGAAAGTATGGGTTTGCACTGAAGTATTTTTTTTCCTCCTCCAGGGAGCTTTTGTCTCTACATCAACAGACCATTCAAGAGGTGAAAACGTGGAGGTGTTGTTTTAGCTGCTCCCTCCCTGGGTTGCATTGCCAGCAAGGTCAGGTACCGCTCACTGCTGGTGCTGTTCCTATGCCAGACCATGAAATGGAGGAGGAACACCAAGGCAGCAGTGAGTTTTGGGTGTTTGAAGGCACAGTTCGTGTCCTGAATGCACTAAGGAGTTCTGCCCCTGTTTCATCCCTCAGGGAGCCTCACCCACCACCTCTGTGCCACTGTGCAGCCACTGTCCCATCCTGCCCTACTCCCTCGTGGAGTGATTTCCTACAACTTTGGGAGACTTCCCAGGGAGGGGATGAAAAACAGAGATGTACTGAGAGCGGTGCAAGGCAAGAGGGTTGCACTGTTCCCACAGGAAAGCAAAACCCATGATAATGAAAATCTGGCAAAAGAAAGACCCTCTAAGACTTCGTTTCATAAGTTTAGAAGGCAGGCATTCTTTATTGCAGCACTGGGCGCACTGACATTAGCATCTCACTCAAGCCTACCTATCTGACCAGTGTTCCTCGATTTATTACAACAAAGCATCATATTACCCTGAAATCTAATACATAGTATAACTACCCCCCCAAAATGATTTACATACGCATAAGGCCCTTGTGTATGTGCACTTTGCTGCTGGGGGTCTTTCTTGGGGTCTTTCAAGACCCCTGGTGGTTGACAAGTTGGTGAATTTCAGCTGAACTTGCCTGGGGAAGATGCGCATTCCTTGTTCTTATCTAACTCCATTTGTTCTCTGCACTATACGGTTTTGCCCACAGTGCTCCATTACCCCACTTCTCTGGTCTACTGTTCTATCCCAGGTGTCTCAGAAAGAAGCTGCATCTTAATGAGCTCATTCAATAGGTCGAGTTAATCATTGCTTTAGTTTCAGCTTCTGTTAGTGATTCTTTATATCTTTGTTATATCACCCATGAAACAGATTGATCAGTTGAACAGACTGCAGATCCCTGCAAAGCAAGTGAGCGAAGGCTGGCAGGGAAGGGGTGGCCTCAAAACGAGTCTGGATTTTGCTGCTGGTGCTATATGGATGCTGTTTCATGGTGGTGGTCAGCCCCATGAGGCAGGTAAGCTGTTCTGGGCTTCTCCAAGTGGGCTCAGGGCAACGCAAACCAAAGTCAGATGCCACCAAGAGCTAGAAAATGAAAGAATTCAGATGTTTTGCTCAGCTGTGCCTCTCTTACAGAAGCTTAAGCTTTCAAAGTAGGGAAAGGAAAGCTGTGTGTGCCACCCAGAGCACCCTCATGAGGGTCGGCTTGGTGCTTTTTCTGTTGCAACTGGCACCATGGCAGGCTGGTGGGGTGGTGCTCTCGGGGACAGGAGCCTCATCCCTAATTCCTCCTTTGCTTGAGAGAACTGGAGTCTACTGTCTTCTTTTGCTGAAATGGTGTTTGGAATGTTTGGGTTCAACAAGCTGGAGACAAGAAAGAATCCTGTGCACAGGGGTACCCTTTTGAGTCACCCAGACCCGGGGCGATGTGGGAACCCCAGGGGGTCTGGGTGTGACAGAAACCTGTGCCCATGGCAGGGGCTGCTTCAGTGTTTTGTATCAGTCAAGAGCTTTAATGTAACTGACCATCTGTCCAGGTGGCAAAGCCTGGAGTTTAGGATTGCCTTCTTCCAGGTGGGCACCCTAAAAACAAGAATACTGGGTCAGATTAACATATTCTTTTCCAAATAACCTGTTGGGTTCTTTTTCATGAGCTACAATGGCCTTAATTGGAGAGGAAAATGTCCTTTACTTGAATAATCTGTAGGGATTTGCTCATTTTCCTGGGGGCAGGCTGCTTGCTGGTTTTAGAGGATCAAGGTTCCTGCCCAAGGCCAGGTGGCCATCTGTGCCCACGTTGGTCTTTTCCTCTCCCTGGGCTGCAGGATCCCCAGCCACTGTTTCAGGGTGCTACAGGTGCCCCAAGTTGGCTGTCCAGTCATGATGTGATAGGGATTTTGTTTTCCGTCTCATGCTTTTGAATGAATTGGAGGCTGCTACAGTATGTTGCAAGTTGTGCAGTTCTCCTGCTGTCTTAATTGTCTCCTGGGAGACAGTCGCAGTCACTTGGGACTGGTGCTGTAGAGAAGGTTGGCTTTTTAACTCTATCCATGTTTATTTTTGTAACTAATACTGCTGTTACTTAGCTCTGAGGGTAAGTGGCACTCTTGTCCCTCTCTGCTTCAGAACAGGTTGGCCAAGTCCAAAATGCCTGTTGGGAACAACCACCAGATGTGCTCTCCCTTGAACTGTGTCCAAACATTGTCTGTGAGCATTGTCATGGGCCAGAATTATGCCAAAGAGTATGATAATGATTAAATAATACGGGTAATTGTGGCCCAATGTCTTGATGCTGTTTAATATACTAGTACGAAGGTACTAGTATCAGTGCAACTTAGGAGCTGAACTACTTTATTGGTATTTAATTGCTCCTGTATCATGAAGACCATCACAGCAACTGTGATGACTTTTGGGAAAAAAAAACCAAAACCAGCAGCACAGCATCTAGGTAATTTGAAATTAAAATATTTTCCAGTGATGTGCTTTGGGATGGAGAATAGACAAATCCCACCTTGGAAGAGCTGGAAGCACATCCATCATTGTAAGAGGAGTTCCTAAAACTGCCCTCGGGCAAGGGCAGTTTAAAATATGTTGCATCTATGTTAATGCGAGGCTGGACCTAATGGTTCTACATCTCTTCATTCACTTACTTTTAAATTAATTAAACTGTGGAAGTTTTAGGACACAAGTTCTTTTCCACCTAGTTCATCCCATAACTCAGTTGAATTTCTAAGTTCATTATAGTCATGTAAGTGTTCACTCACTGATCAACAGCTCATGATACTCTTTCATTATAAGATAAAACATTTTGGGGTTCACGATCTGTAGTTAAATTGCTGTAGACAGGATCAATGATACTGTAGCTTTTTAAAAGACAGGTTTATAAGAGCCAGAAGTCCATGAAGTAGCACATCAACAAAACTAAATGGAAACTGTAGAATTTTTTTTCAGAAATCCAGTGGTGACTGTCAACCTGCATGAAGCTTTTAAAGCTCTACTCTGTCCTCTTGGTAATTTCCTATTTTAACTGAAGAATGAGCACAGGCACTGCTAATTAATTCTGAAATCATCCTCTTGCTTGCTGAACTGAAACAGGATCCACAGGCAAGAAATTGGACCAGAAACACATTCTTGTTTTTGATGTGAACTCTATGATGCTATGTCTGAAGCACAGCTTAAAGTTTACTACCTGGTTAATTTAAAGTACCACTGAATTATTTAAATTAGTAAACAAACTCTCTAAGATATTCTTCTTGTGAATGTCACATCAGCTTGTTACTTTGATACACAGTTGTAAACAGCTCCCATCTGTCTATATATACACCCACAGATTCCTCTAGAAAGTAAAGTTACACAGTCCGGTGCTCGCTTATTTTTGTGGAGACTTACTGATTTTTTTGTATATTCACCAGAAAGCGCTGAGCCCACCTCTGGCATTTGAAGTACCCGATGAATGTAGTGCTAATGAGTGAGATGTTATTCACCTACTTAGGCTTCTGCCAGACACAGAGCCTCAGAGCTTCAAAATTTGTAGTAATTTCTGTCAGACAGAGCTGACAACAACCTTTTTTCTGTTGTTCTGCTATTTTTGCCATGCTTTAGACATCTTTGTGTTTCTTCATAGATCGTCCATGAGCAGAATATGCAACTGTCTCAAACCATGTTCCTGGAGCAAATGGATCAAGAACCAATTTATGGATGGTGATCTATTTCATGCCTTTTTCAAAAGGAATATTTTGGAGCCTGACAAAATTTTGTGTAGGCAATCCTGAAATGTATAGATATAGGTGAGATGACTTTTCACTTATCTTTCTGTATAATAAGAATCGAATACACAGTTCATCAGTCAGAGAGATCCTAAGGATTCATAGTTATCCTTAGAATTTGCTGGTTCTCCAAACAGTGATTTCTGCCACAATTCTGTTCTGGGAGTGTAATCTTTATTGTCACTATGTAATGAAATGTGCAAATAACCCAAATCTGCAATGGCACAGTAGAGCCATTTCTTGGAGACACTTGTGGCCAAGTCAGAAACCTTTCCTCTTTTCAAAATGACCAAAGAGATGTGATGTAATAAATGCACTTTCACTGAGGGAATGGGAGCTGTGCCCCTGCTGCAAATGAATGCACATCTGGGTTAGAGCATTTTTAGATCTGATTTTTCCATACTGTCATCAGATTCTTCCTCCCATCCCATTTCATTCTGCTGTTCTGAAAGATCTGCCAGTAGTTCTCCAGTCATTGCCTTAAAACTTCCTCTAGTGAGAGCCTACTGGAGGGATGGGCCTCCACAAGCTTCTTACAGAAGATGTTTTCAGCCTGTTCTCTCAGTTTTGATCTGCATCATCAGTCCTGCATCTGCAGCATCTCCCCAGGGACTCTGGCAGTCATTTTGCAGCTGTACAAAGTTGCCAATTGACCTTTCTAAACTAGGGCAACAGTAATCATTATTCCACGGGATATATAAATGCATGTACAGATCCATATGTTTACGGTGCTAGGTCACTCCCGTACTTGTACAAAGCTCAGAACTTTACTATTGTTTTGAACTGTTTATTTCCAGGAATGCAAGGCAAAATTGTACAAGCGCTGATCGTTACTGTACATGACGTGTTTTTATACCTGGGGAAATGTGTTTAGTAGATGGTTTTTAAACATCTTGCAGAGCCCTTCCATGTCCAAAACACAGTCCTGCTTCTCAGTTACCTCGCAGCTATATGGGCTGGCAACAAGAACTATTAAATTGGAACATCAGTGTCTTTTCTTCTTGCTGACAAAGGCTCATCGCACTGATGAAAACGAGCTAGGCTGGCTTACCCCTAGAAGGGAGAAAGGGCTAAATGAAACGTCTTCTGTTCCTGAGAGGGCAAAGTATTTCCCATGTTGCTGTATGGGGAAACCAGTCCACAGGCGTTCACTGGATAATCCTCAGCAGTAACTTTAATAATCAGTTAGAAATTATGTATTTCACATGGTCAGGAGAAAGAGGTGAAGGAGAAATAATTTAAGCATATTCCAAGACTGATTTTTCAATCCTTTAAATTATTTTTTCAGAAAATTCGGGACGTTTTTAAACTTTCTACATTTCAGGCGTGTTCTGCCAGTAGTTATTCATGAAAAAAAATTAACAAAATACATAGAGATGGTACTATTTGTCAGTGTCTTTACAGTATCAAGAAACTTGATCAGCTTCGTATTTTCAATGTTTTTTGTTTGGTTGTTTTTTTTAATTAGTGTCATAACAGAATTATCCTGGCTAATAACCAGAACTAAGTCCTGTATTATAACCTGTGTTATATATTTATTACAGATTTTTTTAATCTGGGTACAGAACAAGGCATGATGGAGACTGTTCATTAGACTGATTGGCAATGTTTCCTTGTATTTTGTTTGCATGGCAAGGTTTTGGTGGGGGATACTACAGGGGTGGCTTCTGTGAGAAGCTGCTAGAAGCTTCCCCCATGTCCAATGGAGCCAATGCCAGCTGGCTGCAAGACTGACCTGCCACTGGCCGAGGCTGAGCCCATCAGTGATGGTGTAGCACCTCTGGGATAATGTATTTAAGAAGGCGGAAAAACCCCTGCACAACAGCAATCCCAGCTGGAAAAAGGAGTGAGAATGTGTGAAAGCAACAACTCTGCAGACACCCAGGTCAATGAAGGAGCGGGAGGAGGTGCTCCAGGCACTAGAGCAGAGATTCCCCTGCAGCCCGTGGTGAAGACCATGGTGAGGCAGGCTGTCCCCCTCATCCCATGGAGATCCACGGTGGAGCAGATATCCACCTGCAGCCCATGGAGGTTCGTGGTAGAGCAGATCCCCACCTATGGTCCAGGGACAACCCCACGCTGCAGCATGCAGATGCCCGAAGGGGGCTGTGACCCCTGGGCAGCCCATGCTGGAGTAGGCTCCTGGCAGAACCTGTAGAGTCAGAGGAGCCCAGGCTGGGGCAGGCTTGCTGGCTGGGCTTCTGACCTCATGGGGAACCCACGCTGAAGCAGTCTGCTCCTGAAGGACTGCACCCTGTGGAAGGGACCTACACTGGAGCAGTGTGTGAAGAGCTGCAGCCTGTGGGAAGGAGTCGTGTTGGAGAAGTTCATGGAGAACTGTGTCCTATGGGAGGGACCCCATGCTGGAGCAGGTAACACTGTGAGGAGCCTCCCTCTGAGGAGGAAGGAGTGGCAGAGACAGCGTGTGATGAGCAGACCACAGCCCCCATTCCCCATCCTCCTGTGCTGTGGTGGGCACAGAAATCCGGAGTGAAGTTAAGCCCAGGAGCAAGGGAGGGGTGGGGGGAATGCATTATAAGGTTTAATTTTTATTTCTCATTATCCTACTCTGATTTGAATGGTAATAAATCAAGTTAATTTCCCCAAGTCAGGTCTGCTTTGCCCATGACAGTAATTGCTGAGTGATCTCCCTGTCCTTATCTTGACCCGCGAGCCTTTTGTTATATTTTCTCTCCCCTGTCTGTCTGAGGAGAGTGATAGAGTGGCTTTGGTGGGCACCTGGCATCCAGCCAGGGTCAACCTACCACATTGTTATATTCTGACAACCAAACATCTGTCAGAGAATCATGAGTGTCTTTGATGCTGGATCAAAGTAAATCTAGTGGTGGGGTGATGCTTCTGTTTCTCAGGCTTACTCCTGCTCAAGTTATCTGTGCTTTCGTTGTCCAAAGGCTGGATCATGAGCTAAGTGCAATAAATTAAAATTGCAGAGGTACATTTGTAAAGTGAATTAAGTCAGTCAGGATAATGAAATTACTGTTCTATGTAATATTCTACATCCACACCTTCAACTGAATGATACTGCTGATTTTTTTTACCCTAGATGGCAATCTCATGAGATGTGATCTCATACACTAGGGTGACCTAGTATAACATTCAGATGTGAGAAATGCATTCTTATTACTGTCAAAAACTTGAAAGAGACCATTTTGCTTCATGACCAAACTTCACCTTTTTTGTTTGAAATTTCTTTTGGCATAAGGGGATTGTTCAGAGCACTAATGACGGGAAGAAGTAATAGTGAAATTAACAGCTCTCACCAGTTGCTCTTCTGCTCTCCAAAATATGGATTACAGGGATTAACAGTCCTTCAAGGGACAGGATAAGTAAATGCTCAGTCTTATAAAGTGCTCCTAGCTCAGCTCTGTCACAATGTAACTTCCTTGAATGCTTTGTGCTGTGAACTGATCACTTGGTTTTCTAGTACTGAGACCGGCGCTTACTGAAACATGCAGCTAGTCAGCCCAAAAATGGCACTGGCAATTTGCAATGATAAATTTGTAGAATTAAATAGTTCATTGTCAAGGGATTACCAAAACGCCTGAACATAAGCCATCTATCATTTGAAAGGCTGAATAATAGTCAAACCCTAGAATTTTTCCAGGTAAATTAATAGTTTATATCCCACTGCTGTGCTCAGAGTTTTGACTTTATTAACAAGTTACACATACACACAGTGCTATTACCTGTTGCCTTAGTAACAATATATATTTCCCTGGTAACATAGGAAAAAAAAAAAAAAAAAAAGTGAGCATGCATGACTTTGAAGAATCTAAAACAAATATATAAATACGTGGAGGGAGTCAGGTCTGAAGGAAAGACATGCAGACATTTTTTGTGCATCAGAAAGAACTGAATTTTGGGTTTCCTATTGGGGAAATAAATGGGAAAATATTTCAGGAAAAATAGAACATTTTTGTCTCCATGTAAATGACTCCCTAAATTAATTTCATAATTGGAATTAAAAAATTTTTAAAGCAATTATCTTCCTTATTTATCACCTGTCCCTCTTCCTTCTATGATGAAAGTACATCCCCAAACAGTAAAATTTCCTGATTGCTTTCTAAAGAAACAGAATGGAAGAATTATTGGAACAAAATAGCCAAGCTATATTTTGAGCAGTTTTATCTGTGGTTTTTGGTTTCCTAACAGTCAAACTGCAGTGTCAGCATGGTGAGACAACCATGTCAGAGAGGATCAATCCGTGGAAGGCTGGCTATACAAAGCCTTAGATAACTTAAGTCAGTTTTAGGTACTGGTGATAACATAGTAACACAAAATAAATCATGGCCTACAGAATATGAACTTGCATTTCTACAGTACTGTGCACTTGAGCTTTGTGGTGTGATTTACGAACAATGTGTGACTTAGACATGGACAGGTTGCTGTCAGCTGTTTGTTATTTTAAAGGCTTGGGACTAGAGTCAGGAAATCATTTCTGTTTAGGACCGTGCAAATTAGATTTTACAAATTCAATATTACTCAAGCATATGCTTAAAGCTAAATGCATTCCTAAATGCTGATCAGAATAGAGATAAATTTAAAGAGTATGGGGATGTCACTTCATGAACCAGGGCCAAAGACAAGAGGACTTAAGTGCAAGTCCTCTGTTTTTCTGTACAACTCTTCTCATTGGTGTCATTAATGCTTTATACCACAAGCTCACATGTCATATCCATGTAAGACTGTCTAAATGGGGAAGATTAGAACACTTGAAATAGCATGCAAAAGCCTAAGGAATGGTAAAATAACTACTAGCCCACTGCTTATGCAAATTTTTATTTGCTCAGTATTTAGTGATTTAATTTCTGTACATGTAAACCACACTGGCTTTCTTTTATTCCTCATGAGATCACTGTTATGGAGCCATTCCTTATTAAACTCAAGCAAATTTCTGTCTGTGTAAAATTACACATTCAAGTAGGTGTGAATTCCAAATGAAATTACTTACTTTTACTGCAGTACCCTTTTGACACAATGTTCTCATTTAATTCTCTTCCCTCTCTATTTTAATTCTTGATGCTGAGTGGTGTTATACGTGTGGTAGAGACAATATGTGAAACTTGTTATTTGGGTAGCTGCGAAAAGTACCTATGTAGCAGCATCCAGTTTTTACTTTACAAGAAAAAGAGTGCGTATGACTACAAAGCCCTGGCCCCATCCGGAATCCCCTTGTCACAATGTGTATCCAGCTGAAAAGACTTTTCATACAAATTTAATTTCAGTATTAATATTCTCAATTCTTTACCTTTTTTTGTGTGTCTGTTTTTGGTGGGGCTTTTTGTTTGTTTTTGACTCTTTGTTTTATAAGCGTATTGGCTCCGAGATATTGTACAAACTCCTCAGCTTCTCACCTATATTAGATTTGTGGTTGCTATGGACTCCTGTGACTGTGGCCATAGTAGCCAGAGACATAAAAGACAGACAGTTTGTGGTATACAGACACATTCTCACTGCACTCCTAATTTTTATAAATTAATGCTGATAATCAAACTTCGGAGTCTTTGCTTAGCTTTCTCCCCTGACTTTAGCTGGCGTGCCGTGTTTGCTCAATGTGTACATTTCATTGCAGCTCTGTTGAGCAAGGAAATGCCGACCTTAGTAGGGGCAGACTCTGGAGCCTGGAACATGCCAGTGCCACAGCGAATTCAAGGAGAGCTGCTATTACATCCACTCCTGAGAAGAAGGAGAAATTAGTTTCTCAGCTTTGCAGAACACTGCCAAAGTTTGCATTTCTCAGCCATGTTTCCTTAAAAGCTCTTTATTATTTTAAAAAAATTACCATTGCCAGAAAGGCAACAAAAGAATATTAGAAGGAAAATAAGACCTATAGCCCATCCTGGCTTGTCAAAGCTAATGATGAGATGAAGCCATCTGTCTCTTAAAGGTATGTTAATGTTTAAACTGCTACTCAGAAACCTTTTTCTCACAGCGAAGAGCTTAGTCAGGAGGTTAGTACTGGATACCCTGTTTTCAGAAAAGTAAGCAAGCCGTACCATACAGCTGCATAAAACCAGGAGCATCAACCATTACAATGTTACTCTCATGTCCTACTGCATTGTGTGGTGATGGGCAAGGAACAGAGATAACAGAGTTAGAGCAGCATAAACTTTGGGTTTATTTCCTTTCCTCAGTACCCTTCAGGCTATGCCTTCTGCCACTTTTTGAAGCGAGCATGATTCCTGCCTATACATCTTCCTGATTCTCAAAATGGTGCATGCATAGGGAATAAAAGCAAAAAACTTTTAGGCTTTAGGTGCCAACAGCTATTTCACTGAAGCTCATCTTAAATGTCTAAAAACCTGGCCTTCTTTTCTGTGTTTGTCCTGCTAGGAGCATCCTACTACTTTTTGACACCCTCAGTGTCTCCTCTATACAATCACCTGTTTTTAAAAAAGGCAAGATTTGCATAGCTTTCTCAGTGTGTCTCACCCCAGCTCAGCGCTGCAGCCTAGCTGCTGGAGAGGAGCTTTCATAGCATCCCCACAGTCTGAAGGACGAAGAATTTCAGCCCTGCTAGTCTTAGCAGTGCAGCCTCAGGCCAAGGAGAATGTAGCTGCTTTTTGGCAGCTACATGTTTGTCCCTTAGATAAATCTAGCATTGGGATTTGGCTGACCTCAGGGACTTCCAGCACTACCCTTAAGCCAAGCTTTTATTTTAGCTACATGAGAGAATAGTCCCCATTAAATCACATAGGCCCCGCCTGTCAAATGTGCTGTACCGTGTGTATGCAGAGATGTTAAGACAATTAATCCATGTACAATATGTTGACTGGGATTTTTTCACAGAGAAGATGAAACTGGAAAGAGTTTTCAGCAGAGTTTCAGAATGAAAGATTGTATCACTACAGGTTAGTGCTTGTTTGAGTATTCTCTGTTCCATTCAGCGTCAAGGTTGTAACAGTTGTACATAGCTGAGTTTTACTGACTGTCATTGCAGTGTTCAACTAAAGGAAGGAAACAAAGCAAGACATTTTCACGAGATGATGACTAGCACCTCTGAGCAGCAGTCACAGCGTCAGTGAAAGATGAATAGTGGTGTCATGAATGGTAGGTTCATTAAATGATACACAGTTATGCAAGACTTGAAACAGGTATGTTCAGATCACCCTTTCTGTGTGACCTTGGGCAAGTTATTCACACTGTTGCATGGTAGACGGAGTCAGATTTACCTGCCTATGTCTTTCCATTTAATAAGCAGGGAGCTGCTTTCCAACCAAGTTGTCTGATTAGGGCAGGTAAAGCTTTACGTGGAGTGAATGCTTTTTTTCAGTCGGTCGGGCTGTTTTGAGGCTTATCTCTTGATGTACACAGTGTTTCATCCTGCAGTCCTGATGCTCTGAATGTCTTACCCTCATCTCATCTCTTTGGAGAGAGATCAGCCACATCTGAATTGTACCTAGATTTTCTTTCAGTAAAACAAAGAGTGATTGGCATCCCAGGGCCTCCTCTGGGAATATGAAAGTCATGGGCAGTGGAGGTTCTTACTCCTGGGTATATGATCTGACTAGAGTTATTTTTATACGTTTTCTTGACACAGTCTGCTTCTTTCTCGTTGCTTCCCAGCTGAAGTTTGAAAGGTAGCCCCCAGCCTCTGCCAGCCCTGCTACCCCAAGGGGCTGTTTGTTGCACAGTGGTGCCCTGGGGCTGTCACATCTTACTGCACAGGGTATTCCCAGGGCTCAGGCTAAAACAGGGTCTGGCAGTGGTCACTGACCACTGCGCAATGTTAAACCAAGCCCCGACCAGCTCAGGCCGAGACACAGTCGAGTGCTGGGTCTCTGCACTGCCAGGTTAGTACAAAGCCTGGTGCTTTCTCCTAGTAATGGCAAAAATCATGTTTACTGGTCTGTGTGGCCCCAATGCAGAGCTGGGACTCCTAAGATGTCAGTTATGATCAGAAATCTGAAAACGTGCTCAGCTGTTGTAGGTTACCCATAGCCTCTCTGCTGACCTTCCCTCTGGTAGATAGCTCTGTTGCAATAAGCAGCAAAGACATATGAAAACGAAATGGATGTGTCTTGAGATATTTGCTGTAAGTTTAAAAAGTAAACGTTACCCTACATTTTACAAATACAAAGACTTACATTTTTCACAATTGCATTTAGCTGATCTTTGTTAACAGTTCATAAGAGCACATCTACCAAAGTCTGCTGTAACTAACCACAATTTATTTACTAAATACGTCAGATCATTTCTGATATACTTACTATTAAACATCAAGTACTATTTCAGCAGAAACCAGACTTTTCTTGCCAAATAATGCTCTACCAAGGCACATGGGACAATTTGAGGTGTTATGTGTCCAGTAGATATCACTATAATAATGTGTGTCCACCTCCATAACTAATTAGATGACCCTGAACTACTAAGGTTTCTAGGGGTTGGGTTATATTGTGTTTCTTAGTGTATAATTTCTATAAATTCTTTTGCATTTTTAAGAGGTCTCGTGGATCTCAATGGATATCATATTTTGCCCTTAAAATGGCAAAATTAACCTACAATTTGACTGAAAGATGACTTGCTCTTTTTTTTTTTTTTAGCCTGACACTCAGTAAACCGAAGGGAGCTGTCCCTATCATTACTAAATTGACTCTTTTTCAAGGTATTTTACATCTCCAATTTTCATTTATTTATGAAGAGAAGCGAAGGGAAGTCTATTTAATGTTAGTGTTGTAAGACAGAGCGCCCATCTTGTGCCCAAGCAAGCCACTGCCTCACAGCCATGATGGCTGCAGCAGATCAGATCTGACGCTGCAAGAAATTCGAATCAGAATTTATGAATATACTGATCTGTGTATATCTCATTTAAAGCTGGGATCTTAGCCCGTGCGTTTTCTACTCTTGACCACAGAGATCCCAAATGATAAGGCACCATTTGCACTGATTTCCCGAGATTAATTTTCACACTGTCTCTTGAGTGTATGTGTGGCTTAGTCACACGCCAAAGCCCTACACCTACCACTGTAGCTGTTCACCCAGAACTGAAAATGAATGATTTTGTACTTAGAAGATACAAATGGTGTGATCACCTTCAAGACAAAGAAAAGCTTCCAGCTATGTTTTATATTATTACTATAAATGGAAAATAAAATTAAACCTAAAATAGACACTACAGCCCTTCAGTGCTGTACTCTACCACTGATATACTTAGCGTTAATAACATTTAATTAGCAAAACAGTATTGGGTTTGACATGTTACTTACAGTGTTAGGAGGAGCTCCCTGGGACATACCTAAGGAAACAGGGTATTGCCAATCTCTTCTAACTCAATTCAGTAAAAGAAAATTGTCTAGTGTTTCTGACACCAGAGATGCGTCAATACAGATGCCATTACAGAACAAATTGGCACTGATTATCACTACCTTTAATCTCTTCTATTAATGAAATCATTAGTTATTTTCATGTCAGCTGAGACAGGTTGTCATAGCAACCTTTATTATTTGACATTGATCAGGAGAGTTTTCATGTCCCAGAAATCAATGAGTAATGAGATGATCTAAAAATTCTGGGTAGTGGTAGTGCTAAGAGAATGAGATATGTCAAATTCTTAATGGGCGCTTGTAACGTCTGGAAAAAAAAAGAAAAGCAAATAGGAAAGGAAGTAAAATACCCAGAGAGGTTTTGAAGAAGATGCTGTTTTCCACTGTGCTTTATGTTCTTTGCTATAAATCTTCATGTATTTCAAATATTATTCTGTGAACTTTTAGTAAGCCAGAATACACCATGACTCGTGAATCCCTCAGTCTAAACAACTATGCAGTCCCTGTTGGAGCAAGTTAGTAAAAGAGCTGGTACCTGAGGAGTTGGAGCAGAGAATGAGTGAAAGAGCAGAAAACACAGCCATGTGTTTCCAAACTGTTTGCATATCTTTACTACTAGATGTCCCTATAAAAAATAGAATAAATGGTCTCCCAAGTAACTTATGTACAAAGGTCATAGCCTCTTAGCACAAGGTGACTGTGCATGATGACCATTACAGGTGTAGTGCTTTTGCAGTGGTTAGAATTTTTGTGTGCCGTTGAGATGTCTTTTCTTGGAAGATATGCTTGGAATGACAGAGAAAGGTACAAACTCTGTCTAGAAATATATAGCTTGAGACACAAAAAACCAGTTGCCTTACACAGGCTGAAATACACAAGGAAAAATGGTAATGCACAAGAAAAAGTGGAATTTGTATCAGTTGTTGATCTATAGCATGCTTTATTCAGTTGTTGTAGGTAGGTGGGAGTTATCTTTGACTGATCCATGTTTGAAACATAGGTAATTCCTTTTAAATGAGCGGGAACAGGCTTCCTGGGGACACATAAAGGAGAACAAGTATGAACTAGAGGTTTTCCTAAAAACTCCTGGGATGTCTATGGGAATAACGGAAGTGATGTGTTAGTATTGCAGTACCAATGAATGTGTCAAAGTGGAGGCCTACCATTGGATGCATCATGAAGGATTATGGTGGGTGTTTTGCATATTTTTTTTTTATAGTGAAGGAAAACAGCTTGGAAAGCATAAATAGCTTTTTTCCTGCATTTTTGGTGCTCTAATCCTGTGATAACAGATGCCAGTGTCAGGATTGAGAGTTTTAGTCCACAGGATTTAAAGTGTTATCAGTTTTATAAACTCTGCACTGGTTTTTAGCAACACCCCGATGTGCAATGTATGAGGGTTGCTGGAGGTGCTCACATGGTTGCCTTTCCTTGTTTACCCCAACTTTCAAGAAGTGGCCTATGAAATTTATAACCCTCATGATGGCAGCTTGCTCATATTCCACTGCCACCACCATCTGGTTTGTATCTAGGGAGGCTTCTTTATAGAGTTCCACTTCTCCTGGACACTTTAAGGAGAAATGTTATATAATCAAAAGACAGCTGGAAAAAGTCACTGACCCTTGAATTATTCTGAATTGTTCTGAACTTGGGAACCAGAACTCTTCCCCTGCTTTTGCATTGGTGAGTGTAATTTCCCAAGTTTTCCATCTTCTGTGTTGCTTACATACGAGAACTACTTTTTGCCTTCTCCAGGAAGGAGGTAAAAAATAAAAAAGGAATTAAAAAAAAAAAGTAAATTAGCCAGAAGTTTCCCTAAAACTTGTATATAAATTAAAATTTACAGGCATATCTACTGCATGGAATGCTCTGCATTTCCATTTTCTGGAAAAAAAAAAAAAAAGCCTTTTCTTTGCTGTGCTTCACCTGCTTTGGCAAAACCCCAACAAACAACCAAACCAAAAAAATTGGTGCTCTCTGCACTATAAGAGCCAAATTACCATTTCAGTCTCAGAATTATAAGACTTTTTCTACAAAGATGACATTTTTTTCTTTCTGGTTCTTTGTGGGGCAGAGCTGAAAACTGACCCGTGTAAATTTGAAGTGTGTTAATATTACTTGTATGTTACTCTTCCAAATAACAAGTAAAAAAGCTTTAGTCTTCAAAACACTTTGAATTACTTTAGGTAATTGGTTTTTGTTCTAAGCAAGCATCAGAGCATTAACAAATTAGTAGGCTTTTTCATGTATTTTCACATCAAACTCCCAATGCCATTAATTTTCACATTTCACTGTGTGATACCTTTGGGCAGTAAAATGGCACAAATTTACGATTACCTGCTTATGGGATGCTAATAACAAAGCTGTGCTCTTTCGTGGGTCCCTTCCTATTAAGTCAAATAATGCAATGTAACAAATTTTACCTTGTTTGATAGGTTACTCTTTCTTGTATGTATTTTCATACTGGAAGAAGTAAAAGTCTAAGGTGTGAACTTTGGAGGACCAAATGCAACTTGTATTTACATATTCTAAACATGAGTTATACCAGTTTGTTTCAAGGAGCTTCCTGACAGAAGATTAGGGATGTCTTGTTGCAGAGTTAAATACAACTTCAAGCTTTTCTTAGGACATATACCCAAGGTTACTGCTGTCTGAGACACAGATAAAGAAGTCATACCTGTACTGAGGAGCCAGAGAAAGCTGGATAGGTTTCCAGTGACATAATTTCCCACTGCGCCATTAGATACTGAAATTCATATTTCTGCACTATATAGGCAGAAACAGACTTCTGGCCTTGCGTAACCTAAGTGAAAGGGGATAGTATTGTGCTATGCCCAGCATTTCATCACATGCTTAATGGTGAACCTGAGATTAATCTCTTTGTTTCTCCTTGCTCTGTGGAGGAGTTTCTCCAAGGCACTAGCAGTAACTGGCAATTGAATGTGTTGCCTTAACTGTGCCCTGCCTGGTCCAAAGCAGTGAAGAAGACAGGTGGCACTGAGTCTGGCTGAGCCCCACAGCAGCCCTCACAGTGCTGTGCTTGTCCTGGGAGCTAGAAAGGTGGTGACAACACACCAGTGTTCTGACCGCTGCTGAGCAGCGCTTGCGCAGCATCACTGCTGTCTCTCCAACCTTCCCCCCACCTCACCTGTAGGCTGGGGGTGAGCAAGGTCTTGGGAGGGGACACAGCCAAGGCAGCTGACCCAAACTGACTGATGGGATGTTCCATACCGTATGATGTCTGCTCAGATTTAAAAGCTAAGAGAAAGGAGGAGGAAGGGGTGGGCATTCGTTATTTACGTTTGTCTTCCAGAGCAACCACTATGCGTACTGAAGCCCTGCTTCCTGGGAAGTGGCCAAACATCACCTTCTGATGGGAAGTAGAGAATAACATCTTCTGTTTTGCTTTGCTTCTGTGCGTGCACCTTTTGATATGGCTTCATTAAACTGCCTTTATTTTGACCTACAAGGGGGTTTTTTCCATTTTACTTTCTCCTGCCCTGTTCTGCCAGGGAGGGCAGTGATAGAGCACCTGGGTGGGCACCTGGCATGCAGCCAAGGTCAGCCCACCACACAGGCTCCTGTGTAATGCCTGTGCCTTGCCTCGCTCCTCACTCAGGCTGGCCATGCTCTCTCAAAAGCTGGCTTGGGCCTCTTATTCCCCTACAGGGAAGTTCCTGATCTTGCCTGGAAGCAGGTGGAATAAAACACTTTAAATGCATGTCACAGATGAGGCTGGAAAAAAGGGTAGAAGAGTCAGTGCTGCTGTAATTATTCCAGTAATAGTGCCAGCAGTGGAGGAAGGCACAGGTGCTGAAAATGCAATTATGGCAGTGACTGCGGTGGTAATAAAAACAGTGCAACAGCAGGCACCCACTTGTCTTTTTCCTTCCTTTAACCAGAGCCATCAAAGGAAAGAAATGGCAATATTTTTAATGAGAAGAAAAGTATTCTGATTTTAATCACACATCCCCTTGCCTCTTTCCGCTTCCTTAAAACGTACCACTGGGCAGAAAGTGATGTTAGAAACAGAGAGGCTCAGTCCTTTTAGGTAATGCTGCCCATATAGCAAATTCCACGGAAATCAATAGCAAGGGGGAATACAGAACACTTTATTTAGTTAGCTCAATTGTATCTTCTGTTTTTAAGAAATTTACTATGCTCAGTCAATTCGCTGTCTTGATTCAAGTGAGACAGACACATGGAGGGAGGCAGTCTTCGGCCATTAATACGTTTCGTTTGTGTTTATAGGTAACTCACTGGGATTTTTCTTTTAACCACTTTTTCTAGCTGCTCTGTTTACTGTTTTAGATTGAAATGTGGGATCCTGAAATGTGGGATCCTGAAATTCCTTGGAGGGCAAACAAACCTTGGGAAGAGAAATACTTCAAGTCCAAAAGCTCAAAGGAGGAGTAGGAAATTATGTGAATACTTCCTATGTTCATCTTCAGGAATTACTCAGAATGAGAACTGATGTCAAAACATGCCATAGTCAGCCTCAGCAGTTTACCACAGACCTGCTTCTGCCTTAAGTTGAACGTTAAGAGGAAGAACACTCATTTCACTGGGCACTTTTTATAGTAGAAACTCTTTAGTAAGGGGTTGGTGCTTTGAAACAGCTACTATTATACTTGAGAAGGAGGTTAAACCAGAGTTTGATTTTTTTCCAGGAAGTGTGTTTTAAGAACTGGCAGATCGCTTTCCCCATTATTTTTTTAGATTTTTTTTAGGCTGAAAAACTGCTTTCTATGTTCATGAAAGAGGAAATAGTCTGATTGATTTTCATTAACTATGGAAGAACTCACAGCTTCCTTAAGGAGACAAGAGAGAAGTTACAGCTGAGCACCTGTTATAAATAGAAGCTGAAAAGCAAGACCTTGTCAAGCTGTGGAGAAGAAGAAACGCAGCAACCTGTCTGGGGCAGCACATGGTCATTGTAAAGGCAGCTGGTAGAAAAATGTAAGTGAGATTGATTATTTTTAAGTAGTTTGATGTGAAGGTTTATGAGAGATATTTGTGACTGCTTGATTAAATATCTTAGCACCTTGTGGCAAAGAGTTTGCTTGGCTTGTTGGCTTGGATGGCTGAGGCTGTAGCTGTGGTAATGATGGGCCTCTGGATCTCAGTCCCTTTCTGTGTATTTTGCTAACTCTCACCTCTCCAGCAGATCTCTAACATAACTTTGTGGCTAAAATGTAGACTGTTCAAGGATCCTGTGATGCTGGACTTTGTCCCTCTTGGGATGTTTGCTGGTCTTCATGAGCATGACCAGCTTTTGTGAAGCGGATGGTCCTAACTGAAATTTAATTGCAAATACAGTCTGAGTTGCTTTTAGTATTTTCTTTCTCTGTCAAAGACAACTTACAGGTAAACAGCAATTCAGAATACTAAGGGATATGGTTTCCAATTGTTATGAATTGTATGAATATTTATTTCCATTTTGGAACATAAATCTTGAATAATTTTTAGGATTTCTGTGCAAGTGGAATAATTTTTATGATTCTGTTGTTTAATGTTAAATTCAACAAGGACACCTACGTCATAGTTGTTAAGGGATATCTGAGAAATAATCTACAGTATAGGTAAGAATAGGTTAACCTGATTCTAATTCCTTCAGCTTTTTAAATTAATGAAATAGTTTAAATCTTGCATTTTCCTCCCAGAGATTTTTGTCTAGGTTGCCTGTGATTTTAGTATAATAAGGACATCTAATTTAAAAATCACTTGGTAAGAAGAGTGAGAAGAAAATATGTCATTCTTATTCTGTTTAAAATTCTCTTCATTTTTCATAGTACAAAAGACAAATTGGCAGAAATAGGAGGAAAAGCAATTAATTATACACAGCAAATTTTAAAGAAAAAATAATACAAATAAGGTGGAAAATGATAAATCTCTTATTAAAGACTCCCTCCATCAGAGTTGTATGTGACAGAAACACAAACCTGTTCCAGTAACAGAGAATAATTAACTAAGGATTATCCTTATTGGCATAACTCAGTGACTGGGTAGATCAATGTAACTGTGATTAATTTTCTAACATCAGTTAGAGATGGTGAATGTTTAAGTGTTACAAATCATCAGCACTAATCATATGATATGTTGAAATTGATTACAAAACCAGCAGCTTTGACAAATTGTCATCTTTTGTGTTAAACAGTAACATTTCCCCAGCATTGCGGTACTTTTAACTAGTGCCATACATTTTTAAATGTATAAACAAATGCCCAGAAAAATTTATTTTAAGATCAGTGGTTTTATTTATAGCATGGATTCTGCTGAAGGCTCTCTGCTGCACCCCTTCTTTTGAACATTACAGCTAGCCCTGGGCCAGAATAGATTGAAGTTAACACAGGCACTTTCAAAGCTAAACCTCAGACACCAGAGACACCTGGTATTCGATCTGTCAGTCTCTCCTCTGCCTGTTCCTCTTTTTCAGAACCTTGTTATGCAGTACTGATGCACAAATTCATTCTTCTTCTTTTCAGATATCTCCACGTGAAATCTGTAGTACGAAATTCCAGAGATCTACATCTGGATCCAAAGTCCCATACTTCCAAAAAAGGTGCCAGAATTCTGGAAATTCCTGAGGGGGCTAAGGTGACTTAAGCACAGTTAGGGCTCAAAAAGTACATGTGAAGAGGTGATGAGGTGTGAGAGAGGGAGAAAGACAATTAGCTATGGGTAGTACTGAAAGCTGGAGCTTGGCTGTGAGGATTTAGGGGCTAGATAATCATCCTGCCTCCCTGGAGGAGGTGGGCAGTGTGCCAGAGTTTTGCAGAACTAGCTGGAGAAGTCCGTGTAGGCAGAAAGTAGTCCCAGTAGATTAGTTCAGGCACTCCTTTATTTCAGAGTGTGCAGAAGAATCATCATCTTATGTGGGATTAAATGGTTAAGTTGTTCATGTCACATAAATGAGTGGTAAGTGACTGATGGATTTATTTTGAGAATGTTGATTAAAAAGGATGTTTTTGTGATGAAAAACCAAGCATGTACCTTGAACTGAATATCTGGTTGTTCTAAAGGAAAATGAAAAACACTTGCTGTAATTAACAGAGGGTAGATGCTTGTTGATGTCCTTTTTCGTAATGTGGGCAGGTTTGATCCATCAGCAGAATCCCTCTGAACTGACACTCTTAAAGAGGGTTTTGCTGCAAAGAGATGGGGTTCTGATATTTGTTGTCTGTCTGTCCATCTGCTCATTCAGCCACGTTTGAGACTTCACAGAGAACATTACATGGTAAAGGAAAAATACAGCTGTCAACATTCACTCTTACTCCTTGACCTGGTTTTATGTTGGTCAAGTGAGGGTTAGGGCTAACACTGCATCCAGAGCAGGCCAGGAGTTCAACTTCATAGTAAATCTTGTGGAAATAGCTGATCACAGTAGCTTTTTATGAATAACCTTGTGTTACGTGCTAGACAGGGTGACTGTCACATACGTTTGTGAGAAACATACCTCTTTCTCTCTTAAATGAACAAAATCTGTGCAGAGGGGCCGTTATCTGAGTTCCTGTAGAGAAAGCAGAGAGGAGACCGTGTTTTTAAATTCCTTATCAGTAGAAAAAAATCTTAATCTAGTAAAGTACCAAATCTTCTTGTGAGGGGCTCAGTCAAGATCTTCAGGCACAGATTTTAGCTAAGGGTTGGAACTGAATGTAAATTTACGTGGCTGTGCATGGGAATGAGAGGAAATACTTTCCAAATGCACTTTTTAGCTTGATTTAATTAATTATTTCTCCTTGTCGCAGGGGCGCTGCTCTGAAAGCAGGCTGTGAGTGCCATAGGGAAGGAAGAAAAAGGGGTGAAGCCTGTAGCTTTCACTCTGTTCATCCGAGCCTGCCCTGTGTAACCACTGCTGCTATATACCAAATAAACAGTATTTTATATGAAAGTGAGGAATAATGACAAGGAGCTTTATCAGTCAGCTATGTCTTGAGTCACAGGGCTTCCCAGGGTTTTCCTAGGGTAACATAACTTCTGCAAAGTGAAAGACCACAGGGCTAAATACAGAACGTGTTTATTAGCCTTGCTGTGTTTGCAGCTTTTCTGGGGCTTTCCTTGCATGCTGTGTGCTAGACAAGCTTTGGGACATATTCTGCAGGGGAATATATTTTCCCTTTGATTTCTTGCACAGGGAACTACTGTAACCACTTGGATGCTGTAGCAGTACTGAAATGGATCTGCTGCCAATCCCTGCTGTGCAAATGAAGTACATTTTCTCTCTCAAAGCCTGCCTGCATGCCCACTGAAGGTGCTCAGGCTGTACGTTGAAGGGGTAATTTTAGCTTGAGGATACAGACCAAAAGGGCAAAGGAAGAGTTGATGATGTATTTATTTCCCTACTTTCATTTCCACCCCCCACCAAATTAACACTTCTTTCACAGTCTTCATTGTGCCCTAATGGTCTTTCTGCATCTCAGCTAAATAGATGTGTGGATCCTAAAGAAACTTATAAGGATTTCCAGATGGCAGAAGAGAGTAAAAACGAAAGGTACAGATAAAGTATAACTTATGCAGAAATATCTAAACAGTATCTACAGAGAACTAAATTAAGACTGAACTAAATTTTACTGTACAAAAAGCAGTAAGATAGAGTTCTGAGCATGTCATGCTGTGGATCAAAAATCTGCTGGTGTTATGGTTATAAACCTCCCCACACACACACTTTAGGAGAAATATGCATAAAACCCCACTATCTTAAAGGGCTTGTGTCTTGAGTAGTATTTTTGCTTATGACTTGTCTTGAGTAAAGTTGTGTTGCAGGTGCTGCCCTGAATATTTTTACTGTCCATGTCCCCAGCAAGAGAAGGGTATTACTTTGCATCAGTTGCTGACCCCTGATGACACTGGTAACTACCACCCGCAGTCTGCCCGAACCAGGAAGCTCCCTGTAACATTTTAGGTACTGAAATGGTTGTTTGTTTTTAGAACACAATTCCTGACTCCAAAGGAGTGGTTGTTTTTCTTCTTTTAAATAGAGTTCTTGTTATTAATCCAATCCATCTCCTCCTACCTCTTTTTTTCCTTACTCCCCTAAACCTCCTTTCTTGCTGGCTGCAGAACTGCAGAAAGCTGAGTTCTGCCTGTGCTTTCTTGGTGTGGTGACACTGGTTTCCTTAAAGAGGGATCTGGTCACAGAGCCTAGATTTTCTAGCACTCAGTCCTGTTGTGTCTTGAAAACCTCCAGTGATGGGGACTCCACCATGCCCCTGGCAAGGTTGTTCCAGTGATCGGTTGTTCTCACTGTGAAAAATGTATTTCTTATATCACGATGAAACCTCTCCTGATGCAACTTGCACCCATTGCCCCTTGTCCTCTCCTGTGGCTCTGCCCTCTTTGTAGCCAACCTTTAAGTACTGGAATATTGTGATGAGACCTTCTCTTAGTCTTCTCTTCTCCAGGGAGAAAAGACCTAACTCCTTCAGTCTTTCCTCACAGGACAGGTTTCTCCAGCACTTTCATTATCTTCATGGCCCTTCTGTAGACTGTCTCTAGTCTCTCTGTCTTTTTTTAAATTGTGGGGACTAGAACCGGACACAGTACTCCAGGTGTGGCCTGACAAACATTGAGTAGAGTGGGGTGGGTGATCACATCTCTGTCTCTGCTAGTAATACCCCTGCAGATGCAGCCCAGGATCCGATTTGCCTTCGGTGCTGCAGCTGACTGCTGCCTGATGTTCAGCTTGTTGCTCACCAGGACCCCCAGATACCTTTCAGCAAGGCTGCTCCCACAAATCTGAGCCTGGACTGGGCTCTTTGGATATTTTGTTCCAGGTGCAGGACCTTGTACTTTTCTTTGTTAAACTTCATACTGTTCTTGCTAGCCCACTCTTCCAGCCTGTCCAGGTGTGTGTAAGAGATGCACATCGTACATGCATTGCACAAATACACAAGTGTTTCTTTGCGCATGCTGGATAAAATCTGTTCTGCTTATCTGGGAGAAGATAAACTTCCTTCACCACTTGAAAATTCATAGGAACAGAGTTTTGTGCTTTGTAAGTTTTATCCACCCATGGCAAACTATTAATTACTGGATTGTTGTAGAGGTAATTTATATAACTTTTCTGGTCACTAGGTGGAGATAGGCAACCACAATGAGGACAGCTTTCCCTGCATTTTGTACTATGAAAGGAAAGAGATTATTCTGTGCTGATTTGGACAGCAGGGAGTGTATTTTATCATTAGAAATACTATTTTGGTACCAGGTTGCTTGAGGATAGGATGACACTTGCATTTGCCAATCCATAGCTTTGTATCAAAGCAAACTTTTTCACTGGAATCTGTTTTTAATCAAAAATATAGTTTGGGCATAAATTAATCTGATGTACATTTTATTGTCAGTAATACACTGCTGAATTTAGACAAGGAGGAACATTATTTAGATCATGCATAATATGTGTGCGTGTGTGTGTGCAGAAATTACTTTACTAGATGACCTAATTAAAAAAGAGGAACTTGAAAACATTCATTTGATGTCTACTATACCATGGAACCAAATACAGAATGTACTATGTACCCCCTCGTACTGGCAATTATGAAATGCAAAACTGTATGCTTCACACTGTGTTTGTATATTCCCTGTGTATTGCATCTATGTCGGTACACAAGAAATAAAAATGCAAACAGCCTTTCAGCACCAGCTTTTGGAAATTGCTCACTTAAAGCCACTTACAGTTACGGGCTCTCTTCAGTAAGATCCCTCTTCATCTTTAAGCTGAAGTTGCTGCTTCCTGTTGCTTAGTTTATAAAAGAGGATTCATTTCTAGGAACAATTTGTAAACACTCGGAGACAGAACAATCCTGTACCTTCAGGTACTGAAGGCAGCTACAAAGCTGTGCTTTAGGCTGAGACTCCTCCATGCGGACGTGCATAGCTGCGACAATGAAAGCAGGCTGGGTGCTGAAGCTGGTCAGTTGTTACCTGCCAGGCAGAGGGGAGTACAGTGCTGCATCCTGAGCTTCCTGGGAGGTACCAGGTTTTATTTTTCTAATTTTATTGATGAAACTAGTTTCTAGGCCTCTCTTTAGCAGAAATGATGAGTTAATAAACATCCTGACCTTCCAGAAGCAGTGATGAATGCATCCAGGCAGTCTAGGTATGTACAATTACCATATGCTGACTATAAATGGAGTTAAACAGGGCTGTGCATTGGCTGCAAGATTATTGAGAGCAAGGTTTGAACTACTGATCAGCAGTGCTTTTAAATACAATACTGGCATCTTTGTGTTGTGTCATACAGACCATTTGCCCCCACCTGGGGAGGTCTCCCCCCCTAAAGAGTTAAATCTGGCTGGTACTGCTAGAAGCTGGTGGGAAGAGCTGAAAGGAAATTTGTTGGCGAATGGGAGAGAAGACAGTGGCATATAAGAAGAACTGCTGTGCTAGGTGAAACTACACAGCAGCTTAGCTAGGTAGTTTGTCTGTGCCCTGTGTGTGCGTATGTGTGTGTAATAACATACTTTGGACAAGGTTACAACTATAGGACTGAGATACACCTATAATTCCTCTGGAATGTGATCCAATCTGACAATCTGTGAGGGTCCCGACTGAAAGTTTGTATCCACAAGTGTGTTTATCCTCCATTGATTCAAGCACTGGAGGTTTTTTTGGTTTGTTTTTTTTTTTTAAATTATTATTATTTGGTTCTCTTTTTTTTTTAATCCTTTTAGCCTTCACAGCATCCTGTGGCAATGAAGTTCATGGTTCGTTTATTGCTGTATGGAGAAATACTGGTTTTTTTCTGATTATCCTTCAGTTCTCATGTTGTGAGAAGTAAATTTTTTTTCCCTATTCACCTCCTCCACCTCATCCATTATTTCTTATGCCTCGGTCATATTGTTCTTATGGCATGTGCATCGCTATGGGGACTGAGGACTAGAGATGACTGGAATGTGGGAAATGTGGAGAGATGGAGAAAGCATCATCATCAGGGTTCACTCACAAAGTTTGGAAAAGGGATTTAATTAAAATCACTCTCATTGGCCACCTGAGAGGTGTTGGCCATTGTAGGTGCTCGTGCTCTGTATTCTGAAGGACATTAAGTTGCTTTCTGATTTCTTATGGGGTATAAAGTACTCTGCTGTCAGGCTGAATCAGTTTCTGTAGATATTAATGAAACAGTGCTGCTCAAATTGTTAACAAACTTTTTTACCAAGATCAAGACCTTTAGTAGTGGGTCTGTAGGTTGCTGGTGCAGAGCAACCTGTGCGCAGTGCTCAGAGATTTTCTGAACTGTCACAGAGAAGATTTGCCTGCTTTTCCTCCTACATGTGAGGCTCCTCTCAAACTCTAATATGGTTTCACAGAGATACAGATGTTTCTTACCAAATTTTCCATCTGCAATGTCAGCAACATGAACCCAAGTGGCAGTGAAGGAGACTTAAGGGCCTCCTTCTGCTCCCTTGTTGCCAGGATATCTGAAGAATTTATCTCAACAGGTAGCACTAGCCACTTAGGGTCCTTTAAGAAGCACTAAAGGTTGCACATTTCCTCTCTTTGTGTTTCTCCTTGAATTTTTTAGCCATTTTGGTTTTCCTGGACTTTTGTTTGCTGGCCCAGCAGAACCATTTGGACTGGGCGTTGCATTGCTTTCCTCTCTATGTAAGATGCTTGGTTCTTTTTAGTTTGGTCTAGACCTGTGCTTCCATTCTGACACACACACAAGTGTATGCTTTAGACCCAAGCTACGCATTTTCATTTGGCTAAGGAGGAATGTGGAGTCTCAGGTATCCTGGTTCAAAGTGAGTTTCTTGAATAGCCTTTACTCAAGTGGTGTTTATAAAAAGTAGCCTGCTCCTTCCTTTTCTTCTCCAGCTTTTGTTAGGCCTGTCTCTGACTCCTGTTTTACCATTTTTGTTCTGTCTGCACTCCTGACTTTGCCTTCCCTCATCTTTGTGTAAGTGGGGTAGGATATTTCCATCCACACAGAACTGGGCTACAGCAAAACTGCATTCATTCTGCTAGGATGCCATTGCTTAGTAGGAGCTGTGAGAGGAATGACAAACATACTTGGTGTAAAAGACAGTCCCAAGAATTTGGCTTTCAGATGTTTTATCAATTATAGTGCACATACAAGACTTCATTCACAATGCTGAAACAGTACACATGCTGGAGCAATACATACTTGTCTAGCTTTTGGGAATTGGAGTCTAACCAGAGACAACTCAAAACTAAGATTTTTTTTTAAGATTAAAAAAAAAGTTTTTCTTGCAAGTAAGTTGGAAGGACAGGACACTTCCAATAGGACTTAATTTGCTCTAAAGAACGTAGTGCTACAAACTATCAACAGCTACACTGATGATGACTCTATTGAAATGTAAATTAGCTCATTATTAATCGCTATGAGCTTTGAATTTAAGTGTTTAATGACAAAAATGGCCCATATATGAGAGTACAAGAAGAATGGATTCCATAATTACTTTCACTAAGCCAGTCGCTCTCTGCAGAGCTAGCTGAGGGCCTCACTGGCAGGTGTTCTCAGGGAAAGGTCCTGCAAAAAGCTGTGAGAACCTGTAAAGTATCTAGTGCATTATGTATGCTTGAAAACTCTCTCCCAGGAAGTATTTTTGTTGCTACTGATGGTTTCTAGACTAATTCAAGAAAGGTCTCCAAAGAGGAAAGCCTTTGCAGGCCTTGCTTGGTGGGGTTTAACATCAGCAGAAGCCAGCTAGTGCATCTTCATTGATTTTGATGAGCTTGTGCAGAATTTGTAGCAAGGCTGGCCTTTCCCATGTAAAACCAGCATGGGATTAGAGAAACAGTGTCAATAACATATCTATGTGCTGTTATGACCTCTTTTAAATTCTGCCCTCATAATCCACGTATGCTCCATTTGTGTGGTGCAGATCCAAATGTCCTTTTTAGTTTCAGTATTAAAATAGTAGAGGCATTTTATTTCTTTAAGTAACACAGAAGTCACGCTTACAACATTGGTGCTACTACCCTGCTGTTGTTAGTGCCAAAGTCTGCCAAATGCTTCTGTGAGTATGTGAGCATGTGCCTGTGAATTGGGAGCTGTTATGTCGCGTGGCATAACACGGACTGTGTCGATGTATGGTTTTCAACTTTAGTTTGTCCTCTTAAATACCACCCTTTCCTTCTCTATTATTAAATAAATTAACAAGCGGAGTGGATCAAAAACCTTTTGACCTGCTCTTCTTGCAAGAACAGTCTTTAGACCTGCCCTGTGGGCAATTTCTAAACTTTTTCCCTGTTCACCAGTTTTGTGCTGAGGCCGGCGTGTGTGACAGCCATGGCTTCAGATTCAGTGTAGCCCACACGAGAGGCAGGTGGGGAGCAGTTATCCTCCAGTGCTGCTGAACTTCTCATGATCTGCTGAAATCTATGGCAGCAAGTTTTATAGTCACTTTTCTTTTCAGGATGTCTTGTTCCTTATTGTTCAGGTTTTCTTCAAATCTGGAATTGTCAGACAACTCTTTAAGATACTGTTAGAATGTCTTGAAACTAAGAATTGACTTTTTCCAGCTAAAAAAATGTGCTGTGATCTTTAGCACCTTCTGCATCTGGTGCTGGGGTTTGATTAGCTGCTGTCATGTCTCCTTCCTCATATTCTTGAAGCCTGTGACAAAATATTTGCAAGCCTTCTGCTATTCCACCATTCAAATATTTAAGAAAATACTGCGTAGAGTCAAACCAGGATAGCCTTTAAGGCTCCTTTTGAAGAGCTTAATCCACTCGAACAGTAAATAGTGTTTAACTGGTCCTAAAAAATTCTTTTGTTTAGTTGTGCGGTTACCCTATGATGCTTTTTGTTCCCTGTATTTTCTAAGTTATTTAAGAAACTGTAATCTGGAATTATGCAAAAGCATAGCTAGTACCAGAATGTATCCCATGCACTCCTTCATTTTTACCTGACAGGCTACACACGCTTCTCTGAAGAGTCAGCTTTTTAATCAAAGCTTTAGGTTAAGGACTGAAAAATTAACAAATAGATTCATTAAAAGATTTCACACGTAATTTTTTTTAATGAAAATTGTTTTTTCTCTGTTTTATTACAAATGAAGCAGATCTTTAACAAGAAACTTTTCCCCCTTTCTGTTGTCTTCAATTGCTATTGTTTTCCCCTTCTTTTTCTCCCTTCCTGCACTCTAGTTCATTACATGAGGTGTGTCTGGTATGAAGGGACACCAGGGAGAAAGCTAGAGAGAGAAAGGACATTTTAAAAATGGAAAAAAATAATCTTGCTTTCTGTCAAAATAGTATGTGAAGAAAAAAAACCCAACACATTGAAATACTTGCATTTCCTTGAATATGTTTTAAATTAAACATTTATCTTTTTAGTAACTCTTTTTTGCCTTACTGGGTCGTTACTGCTTTACTAAGCATTTCTTTCTTGCCAGGACCCAGCACTTTCAATCCAAATTAGCTCAATCCCAACCTCTTCTGCTTCTGCTGCTGCTTTTCTTCATACCTCAGTAGTTATTCTCAGTCATCCCTGGCTGACAGTTTGCTTACATATTAGCATTTCAGTTTCACCTGTGCTTGTTAAAGCATCAAAAGGCTCTTTGCCCTGTTCAGATCACTTGGCAACTTCTGTGTATAGACCTGCGCCTATTTTGTATGTCAGATTTAGAATATTCAAGACTATTTTGTTACTCGTTCTTCTGGTTTTCTGTTTCTTAAATGTTATAGAAATTCTCTTAGGTAGGGATGTTGACATTTTTGAGCTGATGCATTAAATGTCAGCATCTGCAATTATTTAATTGTTTGGGGGTTTTTTCCTAATTGCCTGATGCTTTTACCAAATGGCTCCATATTCTGCCCTCATAGTAGCAGCTGTGCTGTTGACCTTATTCTTGTTTGGATAGATTTTAGTTTTGCTTTTGGTGTTTTCTGTAAAATTCCACTTTTGTGGAGTCTGCTGTTTATCTTCTGATATTTATGTGTATTTCTGCTCCTTTGAGGGCATATGTTCTTCCTTTAGGGCCCAATTAACATTTTTCCTTGAACTATACATTTGCCTATGAATACTGCCGTATCTAGATTTTTGTATACCATTTCATTTTCCTGTTTTTATTAATGTATCCAAAAGCATTAGTGACCTGTTTGGTTTCTGAAAGAGAAGTCTTAGACTCTAAATGAAAAATGCAGACTTTGTTAGTGATAGTACACTCTGTGTACCTCGAGCTGTGTCTCTCTAGTGTCTGCATTAGAGCTCAGATCTCTTGAACTCCAATTCCTGGATTTTCTGCTGAAACGCTAGATGAGCTAAGATAGATGTTTTATTCTTCCTGTGCCTCAGTTCCTCTATGTGCAAAATCTGGGAAAAACAGCTGCTGTTTTGCATTTGTATCCAAGACATGCAGAAAATATTCTGAACTAAATATTCTAAACTAGTATAATTTTTTTTTGACTGTAGGAACCACTTCTATTGCTCATCTTTTTTGTGACTTCTTACCTTGCACAATAAACATTTCCTCTCTGGAATGCATGGTTCCTAGTGCCCCTTTCACTGATTTTTAGCAGTTTCTTCCCTGTCATTGCTGTTGTGGGTTTTGAAATGCCTTGTATATATTAAGCGTACAGCCTTCAAAACCAGTAGATTTTTCTCACTTATTTTCCATTTTATTGCTTCTGTGCATCTACTGTACCCTCAGAAATGCTGACAATCAAAAATGCTGTTGCATTTTTTCTGGTTCTCAGTAGCATTCCTTGTAATGTAAAGCTGACTGGAGAGGAGAAAGGAGATGCATGAGACAGGGTAAGAAGAAATTATATTTTCTTCTTAAAAGCATGAGTTTCACAACTGCCATATTTGTTTCTTCCATTCTCCATGTAGCCAGGGACTCTTTCATTATAATCAAGTCTGGGTCTTTTTTCATGGCCCTTTGAAACAGGTGAAGTTTGGTGTCATCTGTGTGCTTAAGAGCTGTGTTCAACATGGAGAAGGCAGAAGACTGGAAAACCCCACTGGACAAGTGACATTTTTGCTCACCAAATGGAGGTTCTTGTCTATCAGCAGTTTAATTCAGAATTATAACGCATCATGAGGGCACGTATCAATAGGACCTAGGAAATTCTGCAGTTATGAGATATATTTTTTGTCATCAACATGTGAACCGCAGAACATACAGCTTGTTAAACCTTTAATGACATTTTACAGATAAAGGGGGGACCAGGCCTCAAGGAGAAAATAAATAAAATTAGAAAGACAATACAATTTAAAATATTAATAAGCAATAAAGGGGAGAGGTAAACAGAGTGTGTAGTAGATAAGCTGGCTGTGTTTACATCCAGTGCACGTGACCTACCTCAGATCTCCACCATTTTTGTCCTTGGCAACCAACTGTCAAATAATCCACTGCTTCCACTGAAAAATGTCTGATTTCATGTTTATTGGCATACAGAGGAAAGATCTCCACACTTATTTGTAAATATTTAATCTCCTTTTTTATTTATAAATCTTTGAAGTGCATGCAGTAAGAAAAATACATTTATTTCTATATGGGAAGGAAAATGGAATATTTAAACAGAATGGTACCTGCATTTGAAAAGAAAAATCTGAAGCATCTATCTGTTTAAGCATATACTTAATAAATAAATGTACAGAGCATATTATCAGTGCATATTGAGGTGAGTGGGGAGTTCCTGAGAAAGTAATTACTTTGTCATATCCTATGGAGTATTACCCAATTTACCAGCATTAATAATTCTCCTTATGAGTCATTTTATACTTATGACCTCTCGGCTATTCATATTATATAAAAACTTTGCATAAAAAGGAAAAAGAGAAAAGAGCACTCTGCTGGTTCAATAAAATAAATGCCAGTTAGAAAACTTGTATCAACACCATAGTCAATAATATAACCAATGTAAGCTTATTTCTTTCTTTGATCTTGAAAAAAAGAATTAATGAAATAGTGATAAAACCTCAAAGTGAATAATGTCATTCTCTGTCACATCAAACAATTTTTCAATGGAAAAATGTATTCCAATTAATTTTAGCTTGTAGTTTTGAGGTTACTTTTTTCATCTGTTGTGTCTGAGTCTGTGCGCATTCACACATGCCTTTGTAGGTACAGAGGTGATGGGCAGTGGGTTTTTTGGCCCCAGGGATTAAGCCTTTCTATAGTCTTGCTGTTGTCGGTGTTTGGGAGGGGGAAAAAAAAAGCATAGCAGAGGGAATTTCAGACAGAGTCAGCCTGTTGTCTTCTGCGATTCTTGTGCTTTGCAGAACTGGTCATTGAGCTTTAGCATCAAACATAAATTTCTGAAGCTTCTTCCTTATCGCAAATGATTCACACAGTGACATAATGGAATACAAATTAGATTTCCCTTTGAATAAGTGATACAAGTCTGGCTTGGGACAATGTTTTTTAACTTCATTTTCAGAGGAAGCCTCTTGAATGCAAGTTGATAACCTTTATGAGTTTACAAGTGCATCAGCTGTGTCTAATTTGTAGTTACAGTATTTTAAGACTTTTCCCATAATGTGGGTATGTGTGCATGGATTTACAAAAGCATTTTGGGAGGGTTTTGTTAGTCAGCTATGCAATAACTAAGGCTTCAGAAGATCATCTATAAGCCAAACCACCGTATTTTTGAAAACTTTTATGGTTTACTTTCTTTTCCCATTTCTAACCAGATATAGTGATGGGTTATTATGGTTTTTGGCTTTTTGGCATATTTCTGTTGACTTGAAGTACAAGTATAAAAAACAATCACTGCCCCAAAGTCAATAAAACAAGAAAGAGAAGGATTTTATAGTGCAAATTGATGCATTTAGTAATTAATAGCAATAATTTTTGGGGTAGTTTTGAGACTAAATATTGAAAGTGTCAGTGGGAGCTTTGACTATATTAAACAATCCCAGCATGAATGTAAGTCATGAGTATAATGAAGGTCTGTGAAGGCAAGCATGAGCCTAAATATATCAGATAAGATATTTCTAGTAGGATGAAGTACTGGCCTCTTTTTATTCCTAGAGGTCTTCTAGTACTGGGGCTGCAGGGACTGCAACTACTATTGCATTTTCTCCCTATTGCCTACCAGCCAATAGTAAATGCAGTGCTCCACTGATGCTTTCCCCTGATTTTTTACTACCACATCAGCTCAACACTGTATTTGTCATGAACATTCCTCATTTGGCAAGCATGTAGTGATGACCAGATAGACTGAGCCATGAACCCTTTTATATACATTTAACAATTCCTTATGCACTGTAGTTTGTATTGTGTCATATGGCAAACACTCTGAAAATCTCTTTTTGAAAATCATTTTTGCTTGGTCAGTTCTTTATTTGTACACTAAGTATACATGCTGGCTGCAGTCATTAACAGCACTGTGTTCAGTCCATGGTATGAACCCTTTAAGACACTAACTGACACTTCTTAATCTGAACATTCTCAGCACTGAGTACTCAGGAGTCCTCCCCAACCCTTTTTTAGTCCTTTTATGGACTAGACACCCAACTCATTAATCTGTTATTTAGCTACTTATTAGTCACACTCTCAAATACCCCACACCACCATACCACTGACGGACAACTGAAATACTTAGGCTTCCAATTTTTCATGCTTGTATGGTAATACTTTAACCTGTAATGGAAATTATCAGTGTCGGTGTGTATGATAGCAGTAAAACTACATTGGACTGCTATTTGTGGTTCTGGTCACCCATGTACATGACCTTTATTTGGAAAAATGTGGAGAAAAGAGAGTTTCTAAGACCATAAAGAACACGGTAACCCCCTATAAAAACAGACCAAAAAAAGTCTTCATCTTTTTGTTACGAATTGAGAATGGGTTAATAATTGTTATATCTGTCTTGCTTACACAGTGTACAAACACAATGTGTGCATTTTTAAAAGCTCCATAGCTGGATATCAATAGGGGCAAAAAATGAAATACTCTGGAAGCGTTTGATTATGACCTGATTCCATTGTGGAAAATTAATTTCTTGGTTAAGTAATGTTTGCTAACATGACCCATAATACTCATTAAACAAAAAAGTTTGAAATTTCTTACCTTTGCAAAGCTGTACCAAGGTAAGAAAAATCAACATTTATTTCAATTAACATAAACTTGGCTATATTTAAAATAGATTTTATTTTTTAAAAGGGGGAAAATACTAAGTATTTCCAGCTGGTATTTTCCCACAGTTATTAACAATTAAGCAAACCAAAATTAAATACGACTTATTTTATACACATAATCCACATCCAATGGAAGCTCCAGTGATGTACTGAGAATAAAAAATTATTATTGTCCCACACTGGCATTTGAGTCAAGTTCTGAATTCTTCTTGAACTTTTGAAGCAGCTTTGTATTTTTATGTTTCACTGAAAGAGCAACAAGGCTGCTAATGGATATGTATGAAATGTGGGACCCAGGACCTGGGTGCGTGCCTTGGCCACATCCTGATCCTACATTGGGCTGAGGGCATATTACACACCAGTCATCTTCCATGTCCTGTTTTTTGTGGACAGGAAAACTGGGTCTAAATGTACTCTGAGAAGGGCTGCAGGGAGTATTTCATTGCTTACTGCAGTGCAGGCTCCAAGCCAATGCCTGTGCATCTTATGTCCAGCAATGGAATTGTGGCTGCAAGAATTTCATGTGCAGGTGCCTCTGACCTGGCAGGAAGATAGGATCTACAGGAAAAGCTTTCAGACAAATTTCAGCTTGAAAGCTGAGGTGCTCTACACTCATATTTGTGTTCAAACAGTGGAAGGAATGTATCTCAGGCTGATTTACAGGACGTGGTTCAGGCAGACGTGCCAGATGGTTGGAATCTGAGGGCTGATGGTCTGCTATCGATAAGGCCTGAGTTCTGCTTAATCTTCCACTTTCTACAGCCAAGATGAAGTTGGTTGGATGACTAATCTCAGGTTATGTTAAAATGTTTGGATGTTGGCTGTGGCAGTTCAGGAGTGGATAGCTTGCTCTCTCAGCCATCTCTGCTTTGGGAATAGCAACCTTTAGAAAAGGACCATAAATTGAAGACAGCACCTGCTTCAGCTGTTCTGTCTAAATGGATCTTCATCCTCGAGTCAATGCTGACAGACAGGTTTCCTAGGCAGCCTGATGTGGAAAATTTGGAGGATGCTGAGGTCTTTCCTTTTGAATGCGCAAATTCCAGATTGATCTCTCCCCCTTACTTTCTTTTCATGCAGTTTTCAGCTAAAAACTACTAAAATCCAAGCCATCAAATATTTTAGCAAATTCTAATTTTTTTAATGGTTTTAACTGGACATGTGTGTAGTTTTGTCTTTAATCCTTGTCCCACAACATTCACAGCTTGCTTGTTTAATTTCTATAATGTGCATATCTAGTCACATATGACAAGGAGATTAATCCAATATCTGAATTTTTAGTTTGCCTGGTTTTCTAACTTAAGTTTAGCCATCTTGTTTGTCTTTTTGCCTGGTGAACAGGCTTATGCAAACTGTAATTCTCTAAATTCTTCTGAATGTCCTTAAAATATTTGCAGTGAAAAACAGTCATGGAGCTTCTCCGTGCTGAAATTATAACCTTAAACCTACCTGGAATTTTCGGCCTTGTTTAGGGCTGCAGGAGCTCATGGGCACTCTCCACAGGTGGTGGATTCCCGAGGCAAGAGAGATCAGAGTGCATTGAACCTGTTCTGCAGATAGAAACACCCCTTTTCTCTTTTTTTGTAGCTGGACCTGAGGCAATTCAGGCAGAGATCTGTAGGACTCAAGTGGTGATACCAAACTAGATTCTAGAATCTTCATTCTGAAGTCTTTTCTCCTCTGCAGACTTTCTGAAAGTTTTGGGTTTTTTTACATTTTCACTTAGTCCTCTTCCACCAGATAATCTTTCTGTTTTCTTCCTTTTGTCCTTGGCTCCTTTCCCTTCACCTTAACAAATCTTCTCTCATTAGCTAACAAATTCCTGACACAGATCCATAAATTTAAATACCAAACTTTTAGGTGAAGAGCTTTGGTCTCCCTGGAACTAACCTGAAGTTTAGCAGCTGTTATGCTTTTCAGTCTGTTCCTGCATTATGTAGAATTGTAGAATGGCTTGGGTTGGAAGGGACCTTGAAGATCCTCTAATTCCACCCCACTGGCCATGGACAGGGGCATCTTCCACTAGACCAGGTAGTTCCAGGGATGGGGCATCCCTAACTTCTCTGGGCAGCCTGTGCCAGTGTCTTATCACTGGGATTTTAAATCTTTTTTTCCCTAATATCTAATCTAAATCTGCCCTCTTTTAGTTTAAAGCCATTACCTTGTCCTATTGCTACATGTCCTTTTAAAAAGTCTCTCTCCAGCTTTCTTGTAGGCCCCCTTTATGTACTGGAAGGCCCTATAAGGTCTCCCTGGAGCCTTCTCTTCTCCAGGCTGAACAACCCCAACTCTCTCAGCCTGTCTTCACAGGAGAGGTGCTCCAGCTCTCTGGTCATCTTCGTGGCCCTCCTCCGGGCTCATTCCAACAGGTCCATGCCTTTCTTATGTTGGGGCCTCCAGTGCTAAACACAGTACTCCAAGTGAGATCTCATGAGGGTGGAGTAGAGGGGAAGAATCACCTCCCTCGACCTTCTGGCCAGGCTTCTTTTGATGCAGTGCAGGTTATGGTTGGCTTTCTGGGCTGCAAGCGCACATTGCTGGGTCATGTTGAGCACCAACACCCCCAAGTCTCTAACTCCGCTTGTTTGTTCCCCATGCTATGTGTGTTTGCATAGAGGCATTTAAGGTGGGCCCCAATGAAGCTGACTTACTGGCTGGAGTGGCTGGAACCCTTTGTGCTGCTCTTCAGGTGCTCTCCTGCTGACCTGCAATCCCTCTCCAGGGTCTGAGCATCTCTTGCTAGCGCTGGCATCAAACTGGTAGGAGTGGGATGGATCGAGGTTTCCTTCCCCAGGACTTTAGCTTAAAGCCTTCTTCACCAGCTTGGCAAGCCTATGACCAAAAATCCTCTTCTCCTTCTCTGACAGATGGACATCTCCTGCAGGATGATGGACATCTCTGACATCCTTGTACCTCAGTTTCCCAGATTACTGAACTCTGATATCACCATCAGAGGCTGTAATATTTTCTGGGCCTCTGCTCTTCAGACAACTGATTAACTGAAGCAAGCAGTTTCTGCGTTACCCTGGGCACGAGAATCAGTGGTTATCTCCTGATAATTGTTTGAGTGGTGGAAGCCCATTCTGAACCTCATGTAATCCTCATAACATCTGGGCACAATGTAACTCTTAATTTCTTCTCCCTCATGTACTGTAGTTTATTAGAATGTGTGCCCTAGATTGGAGCCATGGCTTTTACATTTTTAATATAAATTCACCCAGTTATAGTCATCAGCATGTCCAGATGACAACTTTGAAATGTCAGTGGAACTCTTGAGTTCCTTGTATGGACTCTTTTTTTTAACTCCTTTTTTTTAAAATATTTTTTTGTTGTTTTTAACTTAAATGCACCATAGTGAATACTGACCCTTTTTTAAAAAGTCTGGCATAATTACATAATGCAGTTTATTACACAGGTAGCTCTATCTCTGTCTTTTTCCAGTCTTTGACTTTGCAACCTTAGAATTTTTAATATTTACGTGTAATGCAAATACAGGTTTTATATGATGATTTTATTAATGAGATGCTAAGATTGTACTCATAAGGACTACGATCAAGAAAACCAAGACCTGACTTGGCATATGAACTGCATTTCAATCCTATTATACATATGCCTTAAGGTTCAATCTTCTATTGCTCAGTCTAATACTGTTAAGGGCACATAATATGAACAATGCAGCCAAATATCTTTTAGAACACTGTTCAATTTACTAACAATTTATTTCTGATATCAGTGCAGCATGTCAAGAATAATCCTCAGGATGTCAAATACAAAATGAAGAATGGGTCTGATTTCTCATTTGTGCTGTAAGTGAAAGTCTAGGTGCAGATTAGAAATGAACCAAACTATAGTATGTTATCTAGGATCTTACATTGTGATTTGGAGCTATCTGTGTGCTGCTGCTTATTTTCTCGTTTACCATACAAGTTGTGCTACCCACTGCAAGTGTAAAATAATTCTGCTTTCTTCCAAATCTTCCATGAAGTGGATGTCCTAAGTTGAAGAAGCAAAGATATCTTTTATGCTTTGTCCCTTTTTACAAAAATATCTGTATTTAGATGATCTGTATTTGCTTTTTCTATTATATCCAAATAGTGTGTATTTTTTCAGTGGAAAAATTAATAGGGGAAAGATATTTTGACCTCTCTCAAATCTGGTCATTGAACAAAGGAACTTAAAGAGGTTTCTGTGCTTTTAGTGATAATTCCATTTATACAAAGATCACATCTATCATCTCTTTGATTCTGTTTAAACATTATGTGTGATGGGAGCTTGCATGTGGAATTTAGCTGTTTGGTACTTTTAGTGATGCCTATTCATTCTAATACAAGGTCTCTTTTGCTTGAAAAATGCTTGATTCAGAAAAAAACTTTTGAGGACCTTGGTGTCTACTGCTGTTTTTTAGTCTGACTGCAAAAATTGCCATGTGGTTCCATTGTGCCTGTGCAGGTGAGTGAGTATATCTAGCTTGCATTTATGGATGTTTATATTTTAGATCTTTCACTTTTTAAAATGTGAAATCACTTGCTCACAGATAGAGAAACCATTAAAACTTGTCTTTCTTACAGTTGTCTTTGTCCTTGTCCTAAGGAAACAAAACCTTTGTTTCCTTTGGACCTCGTCTTTTATGATGCATCATGTGGGGTGGTCAAAAAGGTGAGCATGGTGAACCATGGGAGAGAAGAGCAAGGGACCTGAATTAGTGTTTGATAAACACTATTCAGTTTTGTTATTCACTATTCAGAAATTCAGTATTCAGTTATGGCTATGCTGTGGTTCACATGCTGCTGATCAAATGGCATTTGATTTTAGATGAAGTCTTAATATTTTTCTTTCTTAACCACAATTGACTAGTGGGATTCAGTCTGGCAAAGTCCCTGGTGTTTGTTTTATTGTTTACTTGCAGGCTGATATCTTAATATAGATTTTGTAGGGGAAAAAAATCCCATCTTGCCACAGTTGTGTTTAACTTCATCAAAGAATTATAAAGCTAATGGATCAACAGTTCTATCAGACTTTTTTTATAAAGCCAAGGTTGTGGAGAATTCCTATACAATGGAAAGTTCATATTTCTTTTTTAATTAATCCAAAGGGAGTGTATTGGGATGATATTGGAATACATCAATGCAGTGTTGGATGACTTGGTATTCACTACATATTAACACTGCAAAAAAGGAAAATGTAACTTCAAGGCTGGTCTAAGAAAATAAGGTCAAATGAATAGCTAGAAGGTTAAGCTTATTTACCGAGTAGGATAAAAGATACTTTTTAATTTTCAAAGGGGATATACCCAGGGTAAAGATGGAACAGTTTTCAAGCAACAGAAAATATCTGTTGTATAAATAGGAGTTGGATTTCACAGAAATTACTTACAGCAGGTCTTTAAAATGCTTACTTCTTTTTTTTTTTTCTTTGACAAGTATGATGATTAGACTACACTCATTTTTAGCAAATGTACTGAAAGCCATATTTATGTCATTCCTGCTAAGTCTTTCAGCCTGGTATTACTTGATGGATAAGTATGTCTGATGCTTGGAGCCTGCCTCTTGGCACAGGCATGCAGGTGTAAGCTAGGATAGATGAATACAACCTTCAGGTAATAGATAAGCAAATCTCTTTCAGTCCTAGTTTCACTGATGAATACAGTACTCAGTGGGACTGAGGAACATTTGCAATATCTGATATTTTAGCTTCTTGTCAGAAGAATGAAACCTGAAACATATTGTTAGCTACCAGAAAGACTGGCACACTAAAGAGGAGCCACCCGGACTGAGCCACTGGGGAATCTGAGGATGAGTGTGCAAATGAATTCACGCTGTTGTCCCACATAACTGGGGTTGAGTGTCAGTTGTTTGGTGTCTGGCACATTGTAGCAAGGTCTCTCCCCTAAGAGAAAATCAATGTCTTTCAGAGAACGTGCATAGGAACAGGAGGCATGCTTTTCTTTAAAGGCACATCTCCTCCAGCTTTGTTAGGGCCACTGCCTCTAAATGTGTGAGGTCCAGGCTCAGTGTTCTCCACCTGAGGAGGCTCAAACGGCTGTCTCTCTGTAGAACGTCCAATGCTATTTGGAACTGGAGCAACAGGAGTAACTTACTGCCAACCCTGCTGAAGCAGACACACACTACAAAGATTTCACTGGGCTCAGAAGAGAGTCAGAGTAAGCCTAGTTTAAAGCAGCAGGGAAGCCTGAAATCTCACACCTGCTTCACAGAGCATCACTGTATTTTACACAATGGTATTTCGTTGTGAGGTCACAGTTATTAGACACTGAAGATAAAGCTCTAGATACCGCAGGCAGGGCTGACACTGCCCCTTTCCTTTTTCCCCATGCCCTACTTCGTAAATAGGAACATCTGAAGCTTCCCATTTTATGGCCCTATTTAACATGTTTGCAATTCTCTCAGACTTCAGCTGCGTGGGTTGAATTTCTTCACCCAGGTAGCTTTTTGTACTGGGACAGGCATTTACCTCTTCCTGTGCAAACGTTTCAAAAGCTGGCTTTCAAACTATTGTGGCTTGCACATGGTCTGCAGCGAGTTTAGTAACTGATAGCTCTGAACAGCTGTTCCTGGGTGTCTGTGCTGCTTCCTCGCCATTCTGAGTGCCTCTCAAACATCTGATGTGGGTCAGCTTCAAAGAGTGACTGACGTCCTTCAGCTCAAAGCCTGCACTGCAGTGGGACCACACAACAGGACAGAAAACTGGGATCCAGAGAGAACACAGAGAGAAACTACCTGACTGTAGTTCAGGGGAGAAAAAAGCTACACAGATGTGAAGATCCATGAAAGAGACATGGGCAAGAAATTTGTCAGCAGAAAACATGGTAAAAAAAAAATCCATTTGACTTGTGATGGCCCCCCAGAGGATTCGTTCCATAACTTTCCCAGGGACTGAAGTATGACTGATGGGCCTGTGGTTTCCTGGATCCTCCTTTAAGCTCTTCTTGTAGATGGGGGTGACATTAGCCTTCTGCCAGTCTTCTGGGATGCCCCCCAATCTCCATGACTTCTCAAAGTCAAAATATTATATTAGCTGAAGTAATACTGACAATGGTTTATTGCCAAAGCTGACAATTTTCATGTGAAAATTTGTTTTCACAACCTTCCAAAGTTTTTTTTTTTAAAAAAAAAAAAGTCAGTGTTTCCTTGTTTCTCTTTCCTTTCTGTTCACTCCTGTAACCTTCCAGTGATTCCTTTAAAGGGGCTACAAATTGCTGAAACTCCATTTCCTCCATGGCAGAAAGCACATTGCCGGCATTCAGCATTTTCCTCTTCCCCTTTATGGCAATGTTATTTGCACACAATGTTGCATAAAGCACAAACACACTTGCCGCTCAAGGTATGGTGCTCCAAGCTTCTTTGGAAATGTCATTCAATTATTTTTAATGTGAATATCACAACAAATTTAAAAAAATGTGAACACAACCGTACTTGAAAGTACTATAAGTAATTAGTAGGGTGAATGATATACTAGACAAATTTCTAAGAAAAAAATGACATTTCTGTAAATAAAGTGCTCTGGACACTGTATTTCAATCTCTAACTGCAACATGTCTATGTTCCACCATGGTTTTGACATAGTAGTTGTAGATCAACAAACTCAGTGTTGACTCATTATGTTTGTATTATATTATTGCTCAGTAGTCAAAACACTTTATGAAGTACACTTTTATATGCTTTTATATTTTTCAAATGTCTTTGTCTCAGACCTTTAATTATGTAAGTAATGTTTGAAGTTGCTGCTAGTCTCTGGGCCCTGAGTCAACAACTTGCCTCTAGTTAAGGACAAAAAAAAAAAAAAAAAAAAGTTCTGGTTCTAATTTCTCTTTCCTAACCCTAGAGATAAATCTTTTTCTTGCTGAACTTCATAACAAATCCCATGTTACCACAAAAAAGAGATGGAAACTTGATTCTCTTATATATAAATTTGACATATACGTATATCTTTTTTTATTCAGCCTCACTCCCTATCACAATTCAGGCAAGAGTAATGCCAGTGCTTTAGATCCCTACTTTAATATGCAATATAGGATTATATTGGGCAGAGTTCAAGACACACTGGCTATTCTTGAAATACCTCAGTGGGCAAATACTCAGTGTTCTGAGTTTGTAGCATTTATTTTGCATTGGTTCTCTATCTGCCTAACTGCACATTCCAAGAAGCTGATTTTTGCAAGCAAGATTTAATGATTTTTTTAAATTAATATTTCAAAAACTTCTACTGCTACCCCATAACATGACATTCATCTTAGGTAGCTTTAAAAATGAAAAGCTGTTTTCTCACCTTAACTTACTGGACAGCTGATAGCACCTGGACAAGATGAGAGGAATTTTATTTTGGAGATGCCTGTCTTCCCTTATGGCTGCAGAAGGAGTCCTAGCACCTACATTAGCTTTATGTAAACCAAAAATTTTTGATACCTAAGTTTGGTGAACAAACCCACTTTTCTTTGATTACACGTAAATTACTTACTGCTTTTGTAGCTTTAAGAAAAACAGACTTTTTTTCCTGAGCTGATCCAGTTAATTTGAGCCCTTTCAAGTTAATTCAAATGTCCCTTAAGTTCTGAAATTTGGGCCAGTCATTACTTCTAATGTGTCTTCTACTTTCCTTTCTTTATTTTGTTTAGTTTAATTTTTGTCTTTGTAAAAAAAATGCTGGCAACTTTTTGCTAAACCAGTAACTAATATTAATTTTAGAAGAAACTATATCCAGATAGTAAGTTCTTAATTTTTCTTCTTGGAGGGTCACACAAAAAACCCCAAACCTTTGTTCCTAATTCACCATTTGGTATTTCTGTACTTTGCAGCTCTTCAAATAAGCTGGCAGTTAAACTCTTGCTAAAAGTCCTACTTTGTGTCTTTGTACTTCATTTTGTCTAACATTTCAATAGATTTTTGTAGGAATTTAAGGGTGGACACATCTATAGTGGCTGTACTTTTTTAGTGACAAATGATGTTTTCATTCAGCTCCATTGCTAAGAGATAATTCTAGGACGTATATGTAATAATTTGAGGAGTTTGCAGCTGTTGAGGCAATCTAGTTATTTCTGTGCTGTGATATAATTTTATTTTTCTTTTATTAGGCTTCCATTGTCTGATGATAAGTAGAAGTAAATCCTTATGAACAATGGAAGTATTTTAGAATAAAAGACTCTTGTAATCAGTATCCTCCTCTACAATACATAAAACTATTCAGTTTCTACTTGGAGACTTTGGATTTTAACTGAAGCAGAAATCCATATGCACCAAGCTGTGCATGGTAAATTACTGTATCTCAGAAAAGATGCATCTTGGAAGAACTATAAAATAAAAACATTAAGATTTTTTGCTTATGAACAGCAGTCTTCTTGCTGGTTCACAGAGTCATGTCAGGCCCAGTTTGGTATTTTTCTAAGATCTCAATAGCTACTTAAAATTATTGAAAGGACATGTAATTATCCTTGTTGGTTTGGTATTGTTTAAGCTTTTAATTAATTTAAATGGCTTCATTACTGTATTCACTGTTATTCATCTTTTTCCCTGCTATCTTTAGATGAAAGCAGACAATGAAGAATTAGGAAGCTTATATATAAAGAAATTAAAATTTGATGATCAAAATTCCTCTGCATCATATAAGTAAATCAAGGCAGTTTAATATTTCCTCTGAAAAGAAAATACCTAGATGCAAAATGATCATATTAGATTAATTGGTAAAGTAGATAGCTATTATAGCTGGTTTTTAATTAATTAATCCTGGATATATTGAATGGAAAATACTGAATTACTCTGATTCCAGAAGACTGGAGGTTAGCCAGTGTGACATCCACCCACAAGAAGGGCCAGAAGGAGGATCCAGGGACCTACAGGCCTGCCAGCCTGACCTCAATCCTGGGGAAGGTTACAGAGCAGATAGGCTTAAGCGCCATCACACAACATGTGCAGGACAACCGGGGGACCAGCCAGCAGGGGTTCATGAAAGGAGGTCCTGCTTCATGGACCTGATCTCCTTTTGTGACGAGGTAACCCACTTAGTGGAAGAGGGAAAAGCTGTGGATGTCTACCTGAACTTTAGTAAAGCCTTTGACACCATCTCCCACAGCATTCCCTTGGAGAAGCTGGCTGCTCATGGCCTGTACATGTGCGCTCCGGGCTGGGTAAAAGGCTGGCTGGCTGGCCGAGCCCAAAGGGGGGTGGGGAATGGAGCCACATCCAGCTGGCGGCCGGGCACACGGGGTGTTCCCCAGGGCTCAGCGCTGGGGCCGGTCCTGGTTCGTGTGATCTGGGTCTGTGATCTGGGCGAGGGGATCGAGTGCACCCCCAGCGAGTCTGCAGCCAACACCCGGCTGGGCAGGGGTGCTGATCTGCTGGAGGGCAGGAGGCTCTGCAGAGGGGTCTGGGCAGGCTGGATCCACGGGCCCAGGCCACTTGTATGAGGTTCCACAAGGCCGAGTGCCGGGTCCTGCCCTGGGGTCACACCGGCCCCACGCAGCGCTCCAGGCTGGGGCAGAGCGGCTGGGAAGTGCCTGGGGGGAAAGGGCCTGGGGGTGCTGGTGGGCAGCCGGCTGGGCACGAGCCAGCACCGTGCCCAGGTGGCCAGGAGGGCCAGCAGCATCCCGGCTTGTGTCAGCAACAGCATGGCCAGCGGGACCAGGGCAGTGACCGTCCCCCTGCACTGGGCACTGGTGAGGTCACACCTGGAATCCTGTGTTCAGGTTTGGGCCCCTCGCTGCAGGAGGGACACTGAGGGGCTGGAGCGTGTCCAAAGACGGGCAGCGGGGCTGGGGAAGGGGCTGGGGCACAAGTGTTGTGAGGGGCGGCTGAGGGAACCAGGGGTGTTTAACCTGGAGACAAGGAGGCTCAGAGGTGACCATCTCACTCTCTGCAGCTACCTGAAAGGAGGTTGTAGTGAGGTAGATGTTGGTCCATTCTCCCAGATATCGAGCACTAGGACAAGAGGAAACGGCCTCAAGCTATGCCAGGGCAGGTTTAGGTTGGATATTAGGAAAAATGTCTTCACTGAAAGGGTTGCAAAGCATTGAAACAGGCTGCCCAGGGAGGCAGTGGAGTCCCCGTTGGATCACCACCCTGGAGGTATTTAAAAGACTTGTAGATGCGGTGCTTAGGGACATGCTTTAGTGACGGACTTGGTGGTACTGGGTTAACGGTTGGACTTTAGGATCTCAACAGTCTTTTCCAACCTAAACAATTCTATGATTCTTCTTAGAGTGCAGAATGGTCATACAAAGTGATTGCTTCCTCAGAAATGTTAGTGTTGGTCCTTATATTTGATGAGACCAGTGATCATTAATTAGATGATCACAATTTTCTTATAGGGACAGACCTATTCTAGAAGTCTGGAGACATGACCTGAAGTCTAAGTACATCACTTTTTGAACCTTGCACTTGGCAATACTGGTGTCTTTACTATCACCTCCATTCTCTATCTTCTTTCTTTCCTGTAAACAAAAGCTGAACTGTAAGCAAATTAATTAATTGAACATTAGAAATTCTGCTTTGGTGACAGAAAATTGAGTTGAGTGGGATTAACTGAAATATAAAAAAAACCCCACATAAAATATGGGCTCAATCTCTTGTTTTGTATGCTGAGTTGCATCTTAAGAATAGAAATTTGTCAGAACCATGGCTGTTGCCTAACAAGAAAAGTTTGAGGTGTTTCAATATTTTTCAGCTTAGTTTTAGACAAAATGAGAAGCCTGTGTTCTATGGAAACATTATCTGTAGGACCACTTGCCCTAAGAAAGTGATCTGAATATTTCATAGACACCCATTTGCCCCAAACCAGTTTTAAATTCTACACATTTCAGGAACCTGCTGTAGTTTTTATATGTATTTTGGCCCAAGAGTCTATATCATAGTCTTTTTATTACATCTAGGAAGAAAAAAACATGAACAAAGTGAGCTTTTGTTTACATGTGGCTATTTTCAGTCTTGCAACAGGGTCCCCCAGTATAGTTATGTCAAATTAACAGATATCATTGTTGCGTAAGAATGACTTCACTGCTTTGCTGACAGTACCATCCTGACATGAATAGAGATGTTCTCTATCCTCTTGCATACAATCCACTCTCTTCAGCAGATGTAGATAAAAGTGTCTGAAATGAAGAATTTTTTGTTATCTTCATAAATGGCTAAATTAGGAACTGACCTTCCTGATTCTCATCTGACCTTCTTTACAGCAAGGATCATGAATTTCATCCAGTAACATCTTCTTCAGATCTTTCCCAAGCCTTTACAACAGTTAGCAGAAGTCCAGATGTTCAGATAAGTAACAAAGCCTCCCTTGGCTTTAAATTAAATTAAACTAAATTAAAATTACATAATTTGCTTTTCATCTAGCAATATGAGGTATAAGCCATTGTTTCAGGAGCTCCTGTACAGTATGGAGAGAAGATATATATTAATGTAATTTTTAGAACTGATGTATTAAGCAAAAATCTAGAATGTTCAAAGTTAAGAATAGAAAGGTGCTGATATTTTGAAAAAAAAAAATTATATTTCCAGACTATTGTGATAAAATTAAATGAAATTAAAGTGAGCATAGAAGGCAGATGACTGAATTATGTTTATCTTGAGCAATGCTATGAAATGTTTCCCTAAAACTAAGCTAAACCTCACCAGAAGACCTAGACATCAGAGTTGCTGGCCAACGTAATTGTAGCAAAAATCCCAAACCCTTTGCTTTAGGTGTAGCTAATAGAGGAATATTGTACTTTATCCAAGTCCTTTGATTTGTTTCTGTGATATATCCAAGTGTGAAAAATGCAATTTAGTTAAATTTATTAACTTCAGGATCACACAAGCTTTCGCTGTGCCACCATGCTTCTGTCATGTCATGTTCCCTTCCCTCTGGTCACTGCGATACGAACACAAGAATATGCTGCAGAGAATGAAAGAGTCCATTGTCTCAAAATGTTGGTGCCCATACAAAGCCTGACATGGGAACATAAGTTAACTGCTAGTGGCTCCCAAACAGCCATGGATTTGTAAGTTAAGCACTTGTTAACCAGAGTACATGTGAAATAAGAAATACAGATGTAAATGACAGTATATTTTGTTACCAGTTCTTGCTCTTTATTTTTTATTCCCTTAAATCTTTGCTGAAGGCATAGAAAAGAAGTCTGGTGCATAATTTGAGACTACCTTGCAATAATTAAGTCACTGAATGTGAGAGAGATAAATGTTTAAAAACCCTGATATTTTTTCTTGATAATTTTCTTAATGTAGCTGTCAAGAGGACTACTTGGGTACTTGTATTTCAGTTGATATAAATTGCATCTCCTGTTCAGTTTCATCCCCCAAACAGCCCAGAAAATCAATACTCCAAATGCACAGTATGATAAATTGTAGGGGTTAGGCAGTAGAAACAGCAAAGATTCTGAAAACTTCAGTAAAAGAAAGGCAATGATAATGCACTGCAAAGTACAGAATTCATTGAATTGGGTAGGAGGAAGAGGGGTAACAGTTCTTAGCTAAATTCAAAAGAAATATTTTCTTGTGGGAATTGGCATTTTATTTATAAACTTCTGAAGTCCTTTTTTCTATATAATTTATCCTGCTAGTCAAATTTCTGAATTCATCAGGTCAGATATACTGACCTGCTCACAAATAATTTTCTTAATGAAGTTATCTTAAAAGGAGAGGAGTAAATCTCTTGTTTCTGTAAAGCCATGATGTTTCAAACAACTTGAAAAGATACTTCTGACATAGCATAAATTTGGGAAAGACACGTAATCCCTTGATAAACTTTCAAAGTTTAAAACTACTTGAGCAATTAATACATCCTCTTATTATGGGTGAATCACAGTTTCAAAGATTTCATAATTATTCATGAGAATAGATATGCAGAAAGAATAAGCTGATTAATCATTGCTACTTTGGAGAAAAAGAAATCTAAAATTAATACGTAATCTGTTTAGGTTTTCTTGCTTCTGCTTTAATGAAAAGAAGGCCAGTATAATTTTGCCATCTGAGGAATGAGCCATCAATGTAACCGGCATTCTATCTGAATGATTTCTGGATGTGTCTGAAAGAGAATGATTGTTACTGATATCATTGATTTTTGTAAAAGTACACTAGTTGTCTTGGCAGATTCCAAGCCATTTTGGGCAATGAGCCTAAAGGCTCCCATCAGAGACTAAAGGATGTTGTGTATGGGTACAAGTGCCACTCAGTGACAGCCAGAAGGCTGGTGTGTTATCAACACTGTTTTAGTCACAAATCCAGAACATAGCACCACACAGGATACTATGAAGAAAATTAACTCCATCTGAGCCAGACCCAATACAGTAGATTTTTGTATGATTTTTAGTGGATTTTAGTAGATTTTTATACTGTGAGGTGAGAACCTCACTTTACTTTTGATCTTTAACGCTATGAAAGAAAGAGACTTCTGGGAGTAAGACGCCATGATTTTGGGAACTGAGCTTCTTCAACATTCAGGTTGTGTTTGGTCCTTGCTTTGTGTCAGTCTCATATGAATGGTCACAAGGTATTAAGTTACTTCTTTATATGTGAAAGTAGGATATTGAACTTCAGGTCTCAATTCTTGAAAATGAGTGAAACTTTGGACAGATTATTCTTAGAGAAAGGGCTGGAAATGCTTGGAGGAGAGTCCTGCATGACTAAACTACAGAGCATATGTCCTGTGTCCATGTAGCATCAACTAGCTGGCTTGAGTAACTTTCTATAGGCTGGCTAACCTCACCCTGAAGAGAATCAAGAGTGTGTGTAAACTACAGAGCATATGTCCTGTGTCCATGTAGCATCAACTAGCTGGCTTGAGTAACTTTCTATAGGCTGGCTAACCTCACCCTGAAGAGAATCAAGAGTGTGTGTCTGGTTTGTTCCACTGTCTCTCTTGTCAGATCAGAAACTTGCAACAAGGAGATTGTTATGAACAAGAGGCTGGAGGCCCTAAACCATCTCCGCTACTTCTGTGATCATAATCTGAAAATATTGTTGTGCATGCCAGCTTCACAACTGGCTAATGCAAAATAGAAATTAAAGTGCAGATATGTTGCCAAACGGAATGGTGCATTGTCATGAAAGAGAGGAGATTTAATTTCAGAAAAATGGCAAAAACCTGGGCCTTCTGGTTTCACTGTTCTAGAAACAGACATAAGCTCAGGAAATGCTATCCATTGAAACTGGTTGGAAAATAACTTCTTTCAAGTTGGTACACGGTGACTTGGAAAAGAAATCCTAAATATATGCAAATAATTAGCAAGAATATTGTGGTCAGAAGCTGTTTATTTTTCTATACCCACCGCTATTCCATATACATTTCTGTAAAGTTTTTGGCTCGTCTAATGTGACAGTCACCATAGTAAAGATATACTGTCGTGTTTCTGTAATAATCTGGATGGTAGATCATAAACTGCAGCTTTTGATGAAGTTATATAGCTGATCTGCATCTGTAGGTACTGTAGGAATGCAATCAGGTTGATTCACTTGGTGTTCACAGTACAAAGTAAAAATTTCAGTGATTGCTTTTAGAACATTCCAAGGTTGTCTTCAATTATTATTTTTCATCAGCAAGGTACAGTGTAAGCAAGTACTGCATTGAAGATTGCTTACGTACATAGTTTGCACTGACACTGGAGCATAAAGGTACTGCTAACCAGAAACCTTTTATCTAAAAGTTTTTTAGATAAAAGCTGTTGTTCATGAGATTAAAATAACCAAAAGTTAATATAAAAAACAACAACTTTTGTTCAGACTATGATTATCTTTTATTTCATTTCTGGCTTGCACAAAAGACTAGTATAAGGCTTAGTAGTTCAATGTATTTATGAAGTCCAGAAAGAGTCTTCAGGAAATGAGTTTTTCCTTTTCTTAGCAGAGAAGCCATAAATGGTTAACTTGCTTCCCCCAAACAAAAGAGTCTCTTAGGAATGACCCAGATCTTTTGCTTCAGAATGTAATAAAAAGGATTTTTCTTTTTTGGACAGGAATGTCCCTGTTTAAAGTCCCATCTCTCCAGCAGCAGAACCACCGAGATTATGGAAGCCCATGTGCTTCCTGGAGAAGAAGTTGTCCTCAGGCAATTTGCAGAGCCAAGAGAGCTTTATTCCCAGCAAGCACTGTCAGTAATGGATTTTGATGCTGCTTTGGGAATATTCTCAATAGAGAGTTCCTTCCAGATTTTGGGAGATTTTTCTCGATTTAGTATTTGTTTGGTTGATTCAAAAAAGACCATTCTGCATTTCAGTTCCTGCTCAAAGGAGAGTTTTGTGTGTTTTTATCCACAGCGGAACCCAGCCTTCATAAGACAAACAGTTTGATGAGGTACTTCATCGTTATTGTTATTTAGCTCACTAGATACTGGAGTATTTGTTGAACTAACCAATTTATTGTAAACTAGATCATATCACTATTATTTAAGAAAGCATTTTTATCAGCATGAGTTTGATCTACTGTTTACCACTGTTGCAAAGTAGCTGAATTTCAGGTAAGTTGCTGTGCAAAATTTAACTTCTACAGTACTAACTTAGGCTTCAATACTTAACCTGCCACTTCTGCTCAGACTGTTTTTTTGTATTCTCGTGTCTTCATATGCCTTCTCATTTCTTTGGCTAACTAAAATTATAATGTACGCAGTAGAAGTTAGCAATTGATATTCAAAATGTAATCTTTCCCTTCTCCAAGCATTTTCCCTTACCTCTACATAATTTCCTAGCACAAAACTTTTAATATCTTTTTCCTGTTAGTCCCCTTCTAGCACTGAGTATTCGTTCCTTCCCTAAGGAAAAATCCTGTCCTTTGTCACCCTTGAAGGCTCTGAGCCCCATATACCTGTTGTTTATTTTGTGGACAGGAATGCACATAGCTGGAAGCTACAGGAAAATCTGTGCTGAACACAACTCCATGGTGGCTTTGTGCAAAATCAGCCTGCAAACTGTGCTTTAGTGAGATATGGTGGTGGGCTTGTGATTACTTTCTTTGGGAGAAAGCACAGAGGATTAACATTCAGAATAGCAAAGAAGTGTTTGGAAGAGGAATGTGCACATTTTGGGAAATGTAAGTAGCCAGTTAGTGGTAAGAAAACTTGGATATCTCCTAAAAAGCACAGCCCATAAATGTACCTCCCTAAGGAAGCAGTTTTCAAGAGTCAGCATGAAAAAAGAGTGGGGCAGTAGGGGAAGCCCAGACTACAAAATACTCAAGATTGTGGTAGCAGTCTTAAATTATTTATTTTTGTTACTTAACAGAATTTACCAAAGGCGAAGAGCTGCAAGCTGTACCTGTTGTTATAAACTTGGACAGATGACTAGATAGGTACTGATCATTCACCGGGTTTCTCTTCAAGCCCTCCCAAAAAGTAATCGGCAGTGTTCAAACACAAGAGATACAATGGCTCATACCCTCATGTTCCTTTACTTTTCATTTTCTAAGGATGCAGTTTTATAGTGTGAAGCTAATCTCTGTGCAGAGCAGTTAAACCAGTGACTCTGGGATGCCAGCTGTGACACCTACTAAGAATGCTCTTGCAGACTTCATAGCTCTTGTCACTGACATGGTGGTACAGCCCCCTTCTGTATTTCAATGAACTGGTCTTGCTGTGGGGGTGAAGAGGATGGTGTTCATGAGCTGAGTGCCTCATGCCTGGGAGGTGTTCAGGCAGGCTCAAGAGGAAGGACCCCTTTGCCTGGGCCTGATGACTGCCACGACCTGAAACTACACAAGTGTGTCCTGCAGATCAGGTATTTGGCAGTTCAAAGAGTGGTTCATGGAGTAGGGAAACATGCAGGGGACTGAGGGTGCTGCTGGAGCATCTGTTTGCTTTTGGCGCCTTGTGCACCAGCCAGGGTTGATGCATATCTTGATGTTGTATTCACTAACAGGGAAGAACCTGTTGTGGAGGTTAATCAGTGGTAGCCTTGGCTGTATTGACCATGACATAGTGGAGTCAAAGATCCTGAGGGGCATGGGGAAGGAGAGTAGCACAGTACCAGTCCGGGATTTCAGGAGAACAGACTTTAGCTAATTCAGGGACCTGGTAAGTGGGATCCCGTGGGAGGCATCTCTGAAGGACAAAGGAGTTAGGGAAAGGTGGCAGACCTCTAAAGGCAGCTTCCTTCAAGCTCAATAGTGGTTCCATCCTGATACTCAGGCAAACATTAGATTTATCAGGAGACCTGTGTGACTAAACAGCAGTACAAGGGATGTAGGAAGGTGCTACAGTGGAGGGTTACAAACCTTGCCTATATAGGAATGTAAGGTTGATGCCAGGAAAACAGAGGATGTGTAATGCTTGATAAGCCTGGTTGCCTTCTAGGTAAAAATGACTGGCTTCGTGAATGAGGGGAGAGCAGTGAATGCCATTTATCTTGACTTTACCTAGGCTTTTGATACTGTATCTGCAAGATGTTTCTATGTGTGTTAGGATATTATGGTTCTGGATGGGTGGACACCAGATGGATAAAAAACAGGGTGACTGGACTCAGATTGTGGTGGTTAATGGCTTGTGCTCTACCTGGCAGTGTAGTACTGAATGGGTCTGTACTATTACCCGTGCTGAAAATCCCTGTCAGTGAATGGAGGAGTTGGTGGAGGGCACACTCATGAAGTCTGCAGGTAGCACTGCACTGGGGCCAGCAGTTGATATGATCGTGGACAGGGCTATCATCCAGAAGGACCTTGACAACCTAGAAGAATAGACCAACACTAATGTCATGAAATTTAACAAGGACAGATGCAAAAGTCCTCTATCTGGGAAGAAAGGGCCCTTGCAGTGGTGCATCTTGAGGACTGCCATGCTGGAGAGCTGCTGTGTGCAAAAGGCGCTGGGGTCCTCGTGGGCAGTGAGCTCAATGTGAGCCTGCAGCATGCACTGGCTGCAGAAGGCCAACAACCTCCTGAGCTGTATAAGCAGGAGCATGGCCAGTAACTGGAGGGAAAGGATTATCCCCTTTTGCACGGTGCTCATTAGAAGCACACATCTAGCATACTGCATCCAGTTTTGGGCTGTCCAATATAAAAGAGGCATGTAAAATGGGGGTGAGTTCAGGAAGATACCACTGAGACAGTTGAGGACTGGAGTGTCTGCACTCCAGAAGTGCTGAAGAAAGGCTGAGGGATGGGGACTTCTCAGCTCAGAAAGATATGGCTTTGAGGGTGCTTAACAGCAGCCCTCAGGTACCCACGGAGTGATTGTCAAGAAGGTAGAGTCACGATCTTCACTGTGGGAGGTTGAGAGACAATATGCATGATGTCTACTACCTCGAATTTGTTGATTTTTTTTCTGAGGCTGTCAGAAAAAAATCCTGTCTTTCATAAAAAAAAATTCTCATCACACTTCTTCCAATATTTTTACATTTTGCTGATGTTTTTGTCATAGAAATTTTGAAATATTTAGTCAAGGTTTAACTATCAACATCCTTTCCATTTATAGGAGGGGAAAAAAACTTATGAACAAGCTACTCTATACCCTGGTTTTACCTGCTTTGCTGGTGCAGATCTGAGTCTTGAGCATTTTTCTTGCCTGTGATTGCAGCTTTTAAGCTGCTCCCTGACCCTTGATGGTATGTGTACTTTCATGTTATTATTCTTTTGAAAACTGGGGCCAATGGGTGGCGGGGTAAATGGTAGATCAGCTTGGATGCTGCAGTACCATCCCAGATTCTGCCTGGCATAGGCCTGGCATGCTGGGCAAAGCTCTCACCAGATGCCGTGTTAATTTAGCTTTTATTAGTGAATTTCAGCGTGCATCTGGCTGAATATCTTGTACCAATACTTACCATATGCTGCTCTCCGTATCATAGAGTACAGTTGTTATCAGGATGAATATTCCATCTTTTTGCTGGAAAAGTAGTGGTTTGTTTTTAATGTTGAAAAAACTCAAAGAATCCTTTGTATAAAAGATGATGTTATCTGATGGTTTTGCTTAGTTCTTGAATGTTACAAACCTTGGTTGGTTTTTTTTTCTATTTAATTCATGGTAGAAAAAGACAGTAAAAAGACACAGAGGAGCAATAACTGTACCCTCTGATGGACTTTAATAACTTCAAATAAACTGACAATATGGACCAGAATATTTTACAGAACGGTGTAGATGTTCATGAATGTATATAGTTTTATATTTATATATAGATTTATATTTATATATAGCTTGATGCATCTTTATAAATATTTCATATTGGGGACTCTATATCATCTTGGTTATGAGACAAAAATAGGAATTTAATTAATACTTGTGCTTTATTTGGTATCATAATGCCACTGCCATAATCACCACAGCTTCTCAGATTATTACCTAGTTTAGGTATTGAAGCTTAAGTTTTAACTTTAAGTTATTTAAGTTTTTTAATATTTCATAAAATATAGCAACAAAAAGAAGACTTGACAGAATATAAGGAAATTATTTGCCCAACCAATTTTCTGTAGTGAATAAGGTGGTCTTGGAAGTACATATACCTTAACGAACCCTGTGAGAAGGTAGTAGTTGCCACACACAAAGTTCATAAATCAGATGTGAATAAAACTGCTTTACCTTCAAGTATCCAAAAATGTCCAGACAAGTTGGTTACTTTGGTTAGTCTTGTGGAATAATTGCTGGAATTTAATCTTTCCTAAGAAGTGTAATGACAAGGTAAAGATTTCATCTGAGGACACCCAAATGTCCCTTTAAAAAAATGTGTGACACATTATAAATTCTGGGTAGCGACTAGAACTGGTAGCGTTTCTTAGGGTGAAAACTTGAAAGCAGATTTCTTTAAAAATGATGACTTCTATGAATGTGGAAACAAAGTAGTTGGTTCAGTGTTTTTTTTCTTTCACCTTCTCCCATGTTTTTTATTTTTCAATGGGAGGAGAAAAAGAGGAAAGATGCTTGCATGTGCATTTAAGTGTATAAGAGTGAGGGGAAAGAGAGGGTGTTTTCAGAGCAAGTTTTGAGGGTTTTTTACCATTACTGCAAAAAGAAGTGCTTTAAAACTTTTTTTTTTTTTTTTGTAAGGAAGTACAAGGACTTTCATTTTTAAATAACTGAGCGTCCTTTCATTTTCAATCAATACCTACCTTGCTCTTACAGTACTCACACCTCAGAGATGGAAAGGCTCGTGAAAAAATTCATGAAAAGAATAGAAGTCCTGGTTTACGTAAGCTGAAAAAGGTGCACCTCCGCAGAGAACTGCAAGGAAGGCTTATTTCATGCTGTGCAGCTAAACTAACAAGGGAAAGTGTTCCTCCTGGTAATGAGCACAAACACCAACACATGCTATGTGACTACTGAATGACTTGAAAAATCCTTTTGCTTCAAATGCAATGCAGGGCCTTGGCTGAAGTCACTGGGATGGCACGGATGTATGAGTGAAGAGCCTGCACATGACATCCCTTGCCCCATACATGGTATTCACCCTTCTGCAGAGATCAGAGTCTCTTTTGACCTAAGCAGTGGCCGATTTTCTGTGAAAATGTAAAGGGAAAACTTGGTAATGCTTTCCCCTGCCTCCCCTCTGCCCTGTTCCCCTTGGTGAGGAAAGAGTGCATAAGGAATGGAGTTTGAAGGGCTGGAAAATGGGGAAGTGAGTCTGATTTGTCCCAGGCTGGACTTCTCTTGACTCAGTGTTCTGGACTGTGTCACAGAGGTGAAATCACCGAGGACAACTTGGATAGCATGCTTAGATGTGATCCTTTTAATGCCCTAGAACCTTTAGCTTAAAACATTGTTAGGAGTTCCACTTTACTTCCAAAAAATAACTAATTTGAAAAATAGGCCATTACTTGTTGTCCAAACTGTAATGAACAGTGTTCACCATTCTGTTTGGAAACCTCTGTAAAAAGATAAAAAAAGTAGATTTTTACAAAAAAAAAGTTTTTAAAATGCAAATTGCTTAATAGGAGAATATTTTAATTTAATCTAAAGGTGAAGCTCTGACATACAGTGGGGGATTTGGATTCAAGACATATTGCTGTATATTCACTCACTGCCTCAGGAGGCACTTTTGTTGTGACAAATCTGGGAGTGCTCCAATCACTCCTGCCTAGCCTCCTTGCATTCACTGCCTGCTGTTTAAGAATGTGCATAGGAAGGTATCACTGCTGCTAACAGGAAGCCTATGGAGGGATAACCAGTACAAGAGGTTGTAGGGGTGGCATGCTAGGACATTCAGCTCCACAGTCCCAAAAGGTGAGGACTCAGCTCCCAGCATGGGGAGCGGTCAGGCCGCTGCCAATTCTCCCGGTCTATGAGCGAGTACCAGGAGTGTTGCTCAATATCCCACCACTTACTGCATGGGTGTGAATAATTTGTGCTGCAACTTTAGGAGAGCCCTTCTTGCCCCCACCTCTCCCTCCATTTGATGTTTTAGGAAGTACTGTTCTTGTCTTCTCACCTTCATTACACAAGCAACTGAAACAAGTGGACCTATATAGAAGGTATATACGCATAGGATTTCAGTGTACAAATTTTGATTTATAAGAACAGTGGGTTCACGTTCTTTAATAGCCTTTTCCAGACTTCTACTGACTTGTCCATCAAATGAAAAAAAATATTCAGACTGATCCCTTTTCTAATAAAATTTAGAGATTATGTCTTTTTAAAAAATGTTGTTTCAAGATGTTGTCTTTAAGATGTTTGGAGTTGATGTTTGAAAGTTGTTTTTTTTTAAATGCACTGGACTTCTTATGCAACTATTTTGAATATTGCAGTATGAATTGTGCCAAAGAACTGTAATAGGTGACCAAATGTCCATCAGATTTTTCTGTAATTATCACCATCATATTTGAGCATTGGAAGGAGGGTAGGCTCAGATGCTTTGGAGGCCTTTTCCAATACTGTTTTTTAGAATCTGACGGCTTATCATGATGTCATGCCTGAGCTAAATAGCACAGCTTTTCTGCAGTTCATGTGTCCGTTCATTCAGGACTCTGAGGTGGATTTTCTGATGGTTTTTTCTTTCTTGTGTGACACTTCTGAGATGAACAATTTGTATGGAATACTTTAATATTCCTGAGGCTGAAAGCCAGCCCTAGTCTTTCCATGTGCATCTAGTATTATGTTTCCTTTTTATAATCCATTAATACAAGTACCAGAAGATAGAAGCAGAGACAGTGTGAGCCATGCTGAAAAGAAAATAATAATAATTAAAAAAAAGACCAACTTAAGGAGGCAGATATTTTTGAAGTATAATGTCCGAATGAACAATTATGTTCATAAAAAATTGTGTGTCTTTGCTTTCACTAATTACCATGTAAACTGATCTGCCTTTTTCCCTACTTGGGTCAGAAAATGCACACCATGCATAGAATTGTAAGACTTTTAGGTACAGATACACACCTGTATAAATATGTACACCTGTGTCCTGTCTCCTCTAAAGGGGGGGTGTTTTGCTGTATCTGAATCTCTGTTATGTATAATTGTATATGGATACGTACAAACAAATCACAACACACTTCAGGAAAGAAATGAGCAGTGAAATTATGTAACTGTTCTCATTCACTATTTGCTATGCTAAGTACTTTTCATTTCAGTTTTCTTAACTGGAGTGAAATATAATCTACAATAATACCATACAGTTTAAACTTCAGAAATATCGTACTTGCTTTGAACAAGAAGGTCTCATTTTATAACAGTATTTTAATATAGTCTTCTCTTGCCTTGACTTGTATGATCTGGTTTAATGGGTCTGAATTTTAACATTGCACAAGTATTTTATATAACAATAGAGCCCTAACTGGGAAAAGTTTGCTGGGCTTTAGATTGTATTAGTAATAACTGCAGAGATCTTACCAGCTCTTTTACTACCTGTAACATGAAACAAGGATATAAATAAATTATTTAACTACAATTTCTTATATGTTTTCCAGGCAAATCTGAATTAGAAACATTACCCATGGCCAGACTCACTACCTTTTTGTCATGTCAGAATTCTCTGGTAAGTAGATTTTTTAAAAAAAGTAGTCAATTTTTCTGTTATTGCCTTCTAAAGCATTTGGGAGTCCAACAACCAAATAAATGCAGGGGAGGCTCACTCAGGGTAGGTGATGTTCCACAAGCCAACTTTGTAACTGGAAGCAGGTTACTGTCACTTGGCTGTATGGCTTTTGCGCTCACATTTGGATCTTGCTGTTGCTCTGGGGAGACATATTGCATCAAAGTAGTTTCACATGAATTGCTAACTCTAGGCCTACTTTTACACGTAATTAATGATTAAGATGTGGTTTGTGTTCTACTTCCTGACAGGCTGTTTTCTGTCTTTAATCTCTAGGCATACAACTGTATCTATTCCTGCTAGAGGATGAGTTGTTTTCTGCATTGAAACTTTTTGATTTCATATCAGGTGAGACTAGGAAGGAGTGTGCCTGTGAGCTACTCCGGCCAAAGCTGTTATGGAGAAGTAAGTAACCTTTCCTTTAAATAACAGCTGCTCTGTGTGCCATTCTGTCTCTGAGAGTCAAGCAGAAATTCCATACTGGAACCAAGAGACTTAACGAAAGGTTAATGAATGTTAGAATTTTCCTGTGAAAAGTTCTGGTCCTGCGAAACTGGCAGTTTCTAAGAGAAGGTTGTGATCCTGAAAATTTCTCGGTAAATGCCCTTCACTGATACTTTTAGACATACAACCCATGCTTATTTTGCAGCTGGTCCATGATCAGGTTTTTTTAATGCATCTGAAATTTTGGTAATTTTTCTTATTACATGTAATTTAACAGAAGAGTCGTATGAGTGCTTCTGGTCTACTAAGTGTCAGATATTTTGAGACTACACGAATTTGTTCTATGTTTAGATGAAGGAGAAGCAAGAGGCAAGATTGTACTGTTTTCCCAAAGTCAGAGATAAAAATTCCCCATCATTAATTAAAATCCATTTTTTATATCATTGTTACTCAGGTCTGTCCACCAATTTTTCTCTCTGTTTCAATTGCTGTGTTTCTTCCTTGTATTTCTTTTCTATATACCGTTACCCACTCACCCTTTTGTTTTTTCACATGCTTCTTGTTGTAGATGGGAAAGCTGCAGGATCCACAACTTACACATAGTCTTTGCAACTCTCTTAATCACTTGGCATAGCAGTGAGAGAGACCTGTTTCCATGGTGTGTGATGTGTATCTCCATGAACAGGAAAGAAAGAGATGATACTCTTTTCATGGATCAGTAGGTCAACTTCCTAATATGCTAGCTTGGGATCCCCAAGAGGCACCCAAATGGAATTTTTTATTTCACCTGTGTTTCTTTCATAGAAAAGGTATCTTATACTCTTTACAGACAACATTATGTGGTAATATTTAGATTTGTAAGAAGTTAACTTCAACTTTTGAAAGAGCAGATAGAACAAAGCCAGGAGACATTGGGAAATGGTGTTATTCAGGTGAACAGAGTGCAGCATTATGCCAGAAATGGGGAGGAGTAAGAAAATAATTCACAAATTACATGAGTCTCCTCTTTGTGTTGATAGACTGAATGAATGGGGGTTGCATCTCACTTGATTAACTTATACTGATGTGAATGAAAACCAAGTCTCTAAATCTACTTTAAACTGTAGTGTTTCTGGCATGTGTGAAACTGCACAACATTTTAATTAAGCTATCCACAGAATGTCAATAAAAAAGTGTCTTTGAACAGGTAATAGCTATCCAAAATAAAAAAAGAACAATTCTGGGGACACTACAAAGAACATTAGCACAGAAAGAGAAAAATTTAAGTCAATTGTAAGTCTGAACTTTCAGTAGATATAAACTGGAATATGTCCCTGTGAATTCTGAAACAGGTGAGTGAGATTGGCTGGCATATTTAGGTTGTTTACAGTGGCTCATGATGGTCTATTAATATGAACAGATGATGTGACATTGGCTTCCCTGGGGCCAGGATTTCAGCTCTGATATATTTGTTGGGAGTTGGAGAACATAAATTAGAAATAAGGCAAGCTAGAATATATCTCCATTTAGAAGGATAAGTTATTTTTTATATAGATTTTTCAGTCTGGCAACTACGTACTATCAAGTCTGAAATGGGTGTCCCATATCAACCTGTACTTTGGGAAGACATTTTATGAAATCCACTGTATCAGAAGAGGCAAAAATCAAAAATTCTCCTGAGGTCTGTATAGGCGCCTATTTTTATTGTGGAATCTGAGGACTGATGCTAATGAATGTGTGCTGTGGATTTATCCATTCAGTAGTATAAAAAAACCCCTACACGTTGTGTTTACTAGCATCTCATTGGAAAAATACTGGCTGTTCCTCCCAAGCAGTTATGTGTCCTCTTTAGGTTTGGGTTCAGTGAGAACAGCAACCAAATCTGTTACTACACTGTTTCTTTAATAGATCTTAAAATGCTTTAAAAAAAGAGATTGATAATATTTTTTCAGGTGGGAAAGCTGAGACAGAGTCCAGTGAAATGATTTCTAAATGACATTCAGATGGCAAACAAGAGAGCTGGAAATTTAGGCTTGGTGGTGTACACCATGGATCTGACAATTATCCCCAGGTAGAAGTTACCTTTCTATGTTAGAAAGACAATTAACTGTATCTTTAATGTTAGAAATTATCTTTCTGACAAAACATTTGTTTCTGTCAGTTTGGTTTTTGGCTTTGAGGGTTTTGTATGTTTGGTTTTTTTGGTCAGTGTCTTCTAGTACCTTGTAAATGTTGACAGATTCTTAACTTTGCAGGTTCTATGAGAATATGAATTTCTCTATTTCTTATTTTGCAGAGAGCAACAGATCTTGAAAAGCACCTAGGTGCTTAATTCCCAGAAAATTGACTAAAAGATTTAACTAAGCTTCCACAGTAAGGCTGTGTCTAAGCCAGCCATTGAATCTGGCTCTCCCGAGCCCAGTACAGTGCCCTGGGGCCAAACAGAGATGCAACATGGTGTGACATGTTATATCTTCACTATACAACATTGTGAAAGGGAGGATCAGAATAATTTCTTAGTTCATGCTTGACTAGAATTCATGCAGCTGGCATTTCTTATTGGTAATTCAAAGCAACCTACACTCACAATTAAAAAGCTTTTTTGTGAATTGTAAGCAAAGACTTTTCAGCCTGCACTTTGGGGTTCCTTGGTCTGAACTGTCCTTTCTGTCCTTTGAGGCCTTTGTAACTGCAGAGCATAAGAATAATCGAGTAATTTTGGCCTTTACACAACCTATAGTAAGGTGTTATTTAAAGATTAGTATAATATAATTGTTTGCTTTTTACTGAATAATCAAGTAAACATCTCTTTCTTAATCCCTTGAGGCTTCAGAGGTCAGGCTTCTGCTTTTTGGCCTCAGGTTCTATGGCTAAGAGGACACAATTCACATGTAGTCCTTTAAGGAAAAACAGATTTTCCTGTGGTTCTTTTTGTTTTCTTTTTTTGTGAGCTTGTTTTTTTTTTCCCCCTAAGTCTCAGGGACTGATTCATCTCTATCATAATTTTTTACAGTGCTTTCAGTCCAAACCTTTTGCAAAGTTAACCCCTCTTACTTTACTGTGAGAGCTGAATTGGCTTCAAACTTCATAAACGATCTGAAAATAAATACAAAATCTCATTTTGTTCTTTTAATGCTTCTGAAGAATTCCTTAAGTAAGCTTAAGGCATTACTTTTTTAAACAGGCCTCCTCCACATAGTGTTTCTGAGGCAGCTCACAGTGTGTTGTACAATGGTAGCTGTTACCTCAAATCAAATGCTGTCTTACATTTACCACTTGATAGAGTTTTCCATAACAAAGACAGCAGACTAAAGCCTGTTACAGTAAGCCATACTTTATTTCAAATCAAATGCTAATCCATCTGAAGACATAAATACAGCCACTGAAACCCCAAACTTCAAATTTCAGTCACTATTGTTTCACGTAAGGCACACATTTCATTTGAAGTGAACTATCATGAAACTATCATAATGCAATTAGCAGCTGTCATGTGGGAAACCTATGAGGTCAGACAAACAAGGCAACCAGATGGTGCTCACAGTTCTGCATATTCAATCAACATTTTTTCATACTGTATCATAAACTTTCTTCTCTGGTGCAAAGGGCCCCACGACTTAATCTTGACAAGTTTATGTGTTAGTTTGCATTGTCAGGAGCTAATGTTGTATCTCATATGCACTATTATTAAACAAATTCAAAATATGAAATACCTACTCAAATGTAAAGTGCAAGAAATAAAATCACAAGGTTGGATTTCTCTCTGGCTATGTGAAACAAAGGCAAGGATTGAATTGTGGGTTTTCACAATGGAGGGATTTTACCAGTGAAATGCCACAAGGATCTGAGATGGGATCTGTATCATGCAATAATCTTGGTAGCATAAATTACATAATTTCAGGTAAGGTTACATAATTTCTGGATAACAGCACATTGCCTAGGGTACAAACAGTTGCAAAACAGTCTCAAAAAGCTCAATAGAGTGAATGAGAAATTTCAGTTTGTCCTGGTTTTGGCTAGGATAGTTCTGAGTTTTTTTCAGTAGCTTGTGCAGTGCTGTGTTTTGGATTTAGTATGAGGATAATGTTGATAGCACACTGATGTTTTTAGCTGTTGCTGGGTAATGTTGATACTAAGTCAAGGACTCCAGTTTCTCAGGCCCTGCCAGCAAGAGGGCTGGAGGGGCACAAGAAATTGGGAGGGGGCACAGCCAGGACGGCTGACCTGAACTAGCCAAAGGGGTATTCCATACCACGGAACATCATGCTGAGTATATAAACTGAGCGGAGTTGGCCAGGGCCTGCTGACCACTTCTTGGGGACTGTCTGGGCATCAGTCAGTGGATGGTGAGCAATTGCGTTGTGCATCAATTGTTTTTTTCCCCTTTCTTTTAGAATTTATTCTTTCCTATTATGTCTCCTTTTCATTGTTGTTGTTGTTATTATTATCATTATTATTATTATCATCATCATAATATTTTACTTTATTTTAATTACTGAATTGTTCTTATCTCAGCCCTCGAGTTTTACCTTTTTCCCAATTCTCCTCCCCATCCCGCTGGGGGTGGTGGGGAGTGAGCAAGTGGCTGCATGGTACTTAGTTGCCAGCTAGAGTTAAGCCACAACATGGTTGAAATTTAAAGATGGCAAATGACCAGGAGGTTGGGTGGAACATCTTGGGAGTCGCTGTGGGTTGCTCTCTGAGGACATCAACTTGATGTGCAGCAGCAGTCTAAAAAGCACACGGGAATTACCTGGAAAGAATAGAATGCAAAACAGAAGATAGCAGTATCATGCTGTGAATTCATAATGCTTTCATAGCTTGAGTGCTGAATGAATTTTTGGGCATCCTTTCTCAAAAAAAGACACAGTAGAACTATGTGAGGCACAGAAAATTTTAAGAAGGATGGTCAGAAATAGTGAAAAAAACCTTCCACATCAGGTAAGCTGGACTGAATAAGACACAGCCTTCAGAGGGGTTAAGTGCAGAAGGAGCATGATACAGGTTTATGTAATTTTGTACCATGTGAAGAAAATCAATAAGGAATTATTTATTTATATGCTTGTAGCACAGAAGCTTAGAGATAACAAAGAGCAGAAGGTTTAGAAGTGAAAGAAGCACTTTTTTACACAATACAGAAATGAAAGTCTTCTGTTCAGTAATTTCCCAGTTTATATGCGTCAAAATTATAAAAGAGTGAATAAATAGGTGTGTCAGCAGGGAGGATGGCTCAAAAAGTACCTAAACTGTGAGTGCCATATCTTGGGGGGAAGGAGGCAAATGCAGAAGAATCCCAGTGCATCTCCAGTTTGTAATATTGTTTTCCTAGAATTTCTGCTATTGTGCACTTTCAGAAGTAGGGTACAAGGTTGGGTTTTAGTCTGGGGGCTCAGACTAATGCTTTCATGTAGACAAGTCATTGAGGCTCCCAAAATCAAATCTCTTTGCCTGAAGTTCCTCAGTAAACTTCAAATCCACACTGTAAAAGATATGTAAATACTTACGGGGTTTAAACACAAAGTTTTTTTCTTATATGTTTTTCATACTGTGATCTCAGGGCTAGGAGATGGGTTCCGTTACCTCTTGCACTGCCCAGGGAGTAGGGTTTTACTGGGGGACAGTTACAATTCTAACACAGCTAACTTGCCATCAGCTACCTCTACTGTAAAAACAGTTCCATTAGTTGGTCTTGCTGTATCCTTGAAAAATCCCTCTTAAAAAAAAAAAAAAAAAAAAAAAAGCTTTTGAAGAGAAGGGGATCTAGCATTAGAAAATCCATAAAATTGTTCTTGGGTTGTTTTTTTTTTTTTAACCCTTATCTATTAATGTAGTGTTCAGGAATTATACTAGCTTGCCAGTTAAATAGCTTTCTTCAGGCTTATCGAAAAGTTTATGATGAGTTTTATGATTGACATTACTTGTGTGTATGGTTACATATTCTCAGTAAATTATCTAAACTGTGGGCACAGATTCTCAAACCAGTGTACCCGGAAATACTTCCTTCATCTTTAGGAAGTGAATTTGCAAAACTGGCCCACAAGGGTCCTGCAACATTTGGCCCTATATTCTTCCATCTCCAGAATAACTGAAGGGAAATGGAATTTCAAAAAGGCTTCATCTGTTTGGTATGATTTTGGATTAGATTGAGATTACAGAAGCTCTTATGGATTTGTTTTTACACCGGTAGGTTAATATCTGAATTTTGTTTCTGAAATTCATTTGTTGGATTATTGTAAAACAAATTCTGACAGGGAATAGCCATATCTCATACAAAAACCTGAAAATATTCTTTGCTCTTGAGATTTCAGCCTGTTTTATCATGCCATGTTAACACTGTTTTGTAGAACATAAGGCCAGGCTAACCACCAGGCTTGGTGGAAACCCCTCCCGTCATCCTGGGTAAATGACTAATGCACCCATCTTCTTATGTTTATCACATACCTACTTTACATGCGCACGTCAGGCAATTAAATATATTTCTTTTTTTTTGCATTTTCTAATTAAAACTTCATTGGCCAAGAGGAGGGTAAGGAGGGGTCCATTGCTCTTTATCCTAATACTTAAATACTTACAAGAATAGGAGAGACAACCACGGATAGGATGTCTTGATGCCTTGACTCATTTCCATGAATGTCAGCCCAATGACAAGTTATTGGAGGTTTTGAACATGAAGACCCCTTGGATTTAAGTATATGAACTGGGAGCTCTTTGTACATACAGGCAAACTATCACTGGAATTCCACTACTAGGTGGAGTGTTAATTTAGTTCGAGGATAAATCACAGTTCTTGGGAGATAAATCAGAACTCTATAGACTACTGTGGAAGAGCTCTTAGTAAACAGTCCTGGAGAGCTGATTTCTGGAAACAGCTGAGTTCCCTTTCATATCCAGTCTGTACCAATGATATCCTATCATGACTGTGTTGCCAAATGAATATGTATTCCAAGCTAGATGGAGAGAAAATCTTTTGACAGAAAAGAGAGGAAACCCCCCTGTCAATTGATTACTGTACCTGCAGCTATGGAAAAAAAAAATATATATATATATGTATATGGGTGGTGGTGGTGGTGTGCATTTCTTTGATTTAAATCAGTTAAAAAGGACTTACATAAGCAAAAACTTTAAACTAATTTTTTAAAATTGTATAACTGCAGATATGATGTTATGGTAAAGGTACTATGCAGAGAATTAAGCTAGCTCTGAATGTCTGCATGATCCTTATCACAGCATCTATAAATCATTTGCAAGGCAGCTGGCAATTATGAAGGTCTATTGATGAGCCATAGAATGGCAGGAGGGAATAAAAGGGAATATAAAGAATAAAATTAGCAAAGATAGTTTTATTTGAAAATATGCTTGTTTGCAAACATTTTTTGTTTTATTTTTGTCCTCTTATCTCCCTTGGAAATGTAAACCATGCAAAAGCACTGAGACTTCCTGCTGCCAAAATTTATCTTTTTTGACAGTAACTGCTGCTTACCTGAAGAATTAGAGGGAACATGGTTTTCTTCTGAAGTAGTGCACCATGTTGTGCATTCAAATTTTTACTCTTCCTGATGTGATTTGATGATACTGTTACAAAGCTAAACTGTTGACTAAGGCTGTGAAGTAAATTGAGTGGACTATAATTCCTGAAAGTGGAAAAAAATTAAAAAAATCATGAGCTGTTCTGTGCAGTTAGAATAGTATAATCACAGTAAGGGAGAATTTAAACTTGACAGGTTTATGAAAACCTGTTTAAAATTCTTAACATAATTTAATTTCTATGATCTATCTGTAATGACATTGCCAAAGTCCAAATAATATGATGCAACACACTAATGGTGTTTTGGGGTGATCTTTGTAGCATTTGAGATTTGTAATAATAGTAACACTACCTTTCTTCAAAGAATACTTTATAAGAAAATCTATTTCAGGAGATGATAATCTTATTTATTTATAAATAATAAAGGTGTCAGAGGGAGGAGAATATACTCTGATCAGCCATTACAATACACATGCCAAACCCATGGTAAGAACGAGATACACATTCTATTGGACCTTATTTCTTAATAATAAACTTTTGTGTGCTTCTGATTTCCTGAAGTAATTTATGCAATATCATCAGACAGTAATCATTTTTATTGTCATAATGGTTTTAGGTGCCTATATTAAAGAACCCAGAGGTGTGTACAAGGAAGCACCTAAAATAATCTGTGCTCTGTGGGGCACACGTGGTAGAAGAGAAATGTTCTGACTGAAGGGAAGGAAATTTTGTGTATGTATTATGTAAACTCATCTTCATTTAAGATGTTTCACAAACTTTCAGTGAAATATATGAAGTAGAAGGCTTACCTGAGCAAGCAAAGGATTTGAAAGTAGTTGTCCCTGCAAACTGCTGCAAACTGAGACTTGAATATCCAAGATTTCTACCTTTCATTGGAAGGTCAGTGTACGGTAACTGACTGCTTCACTAGCTCATGAGTTGGTTTGGCAGAATGAAGTTCCAGCTTAGTTTAATACCTCTTTAGTCTACTGCTGAGAATGTACAGCAGTGTCTAAATTCAACGCATGAGTAATTCCGGTCCTGGCTGGAGTTCGAATGTCATCTATGCAGTCACTGCATGCTGTTGGAACAGCAGGTGGAGCCTACAAAGCCTGTTTCAAAAAGTACTACAGGGAACACTGGAAGGAACTTGACTGTCTCTTCCAAACCCACAGAGACTTTAAGGATTTTTGGGATTTTATTTACAGAGAGGACAATTAGATACCAGTTTAAAAAAAAAAAATTCCGAAGAGTTAGGTCTTACATGAATGTATTATTATCAAAACCTAAGGTTTTCTGACTTGTCCATTTTTTTTTGTTGTTGTCTCAGTTTCAGAATGGAAATAAGAAAAGCAATGTCAGTAAGATAAATGCTCACAATTACTTTGGTCTTAATCATATTGCTCCATGATCATGATGGATCCTGGAAGAGAACACACTTTTCTCTTTTTTTGACCTTATTATTATTATTTTTATTATTATTTTATTTTGACCTTATTATTATTATTTCTCTTCTTATGACCTTAGCAGGGGCCATTTACTAGATTACTGTCACTTGCAGACAAATAGGTGAAGTGTAAAGTCAGTATAAGATGGTGCTGCAGGAGGCTACTGTTTGCCCTATTGCAGAAATCAGTCTGTTCATTTGCATTATACATTGAAATCAGTGAGATTTCAAGGTCTGAATCTGAACCTGATTTTGAGACTTAAACCATCTACAAAGAAGCAGATCTAATACCCATAACTAAGGCAGTATTTACTAGTTTTCTAGTTTGCTTTTTCTAGGTCTTATATTATTTGTGTTCAGTTTCTGAAGAGTTAAACCTGAATTGTCCTTCAGATTCGTTTGAATGTAATCTTGTCACTCACTTGGCTGACTCAATAATTTATTGATTAGTTGTTAACTTGACATGCTTCTTTCTATTGTTTATAGCAGAAACTAGTTATTTCCTAAATTTCTCTGTTGTTGCTGTTAGTCTAAGTTTAACATCTTTTGGGCAAGCCTATCTCACTGGAGTGTCCAAGTGCAGCCAGCTATGGTCCTGGTACTGCCGGCAGGGTCTTACACTGACAATCAGCTGAAGTCTTGACTACTGCTGCTATTATAAAAAAAAAGTGTGGGAGAAACTGCAGTATCAAGTTTTAAATTTGAGAGTTATTATGGATTTAGAAGAAACAATACAGGCAGAAACTGGAATATGGACATTTCAGTATTTTTTCTTACAGATTGTGAGCAAAGAATGGAATGGAGCATTAAAAAACAAATCCAGGGGAAAAAAAAATTACTTACTGACTGGTGGCTGAATTAGAACAAATCCCTTAGAATGACATCACTTTTATTTGAGAACAGCAACTGCTGGAAAAATCATTGACCTGTTTCAATGTTTTGGTGTAAAAAAACCCAAAACTAACTAGTTTTAATAGTAGAATCTTCCACTGATACCTACTTCATAAAAGAAGAAGTCTTTTATCTGTCTAGTAGTTCTTAAATTATTGAGTGAAAGACATCTGCCTGGACTGAAGTTAGATTCTTTTAGAACTAAGGATCTGTATACATACCGTAATTAGTTTTCAATCCTTTATTTACAAGTAGAACAAATCTATTTAAATAAGTCTTACAAGATTTCTCATATTAATCTCTTATTACATCTGTGAAGGATCAGTGATTTGTTAAAATATAGACTGAAGTCAACAAAATAGAACCTGTATAAGACTACTAGGGAAGAGAATCAGCTCCCCTCCAAACAGTGCACCAAAATTGATTCTGTCTTTAAAGGTGTCATAATAAAGTTGTATTTTCCCTTTCAAAATGACATTTCAACATTTAATTTATTCCCATTATTCCTAAATGCATAGCCAAGTGCAGAATTTCTAGAAGGGCTTGTGCTGTCCTTGTTCTGATCACATAGATCCTTTGAGGAAAAGGCTTGCTTGGAAATTGTGCAATGACCATAGAAAAGGAATATTTTTAACAGTTTAAAAATAGATCAGATGCTGCACTCCATGCAACCAACTGTTCTCACTTTCCAAGTGATGGAATGTCCACCCACACCTCTCTTGGAAAGAAGAATTGTTAATTCAAAAAGAGTCCGTGTTTCAAGCTGTAGGCTGTACTGACAATTTGACAGTGCCCACACCACCAGACCTTGTTCTTACACCTAAAGCCACTTGGAAGTTTCAAAATGGAGTGCTGTTGTTGAGGTACGTCCTTCGACACTTCTGGTTTGTATTTGTGCCATTACTGTGACTACTTTTTATAAAATACCTGTCACTTGTTGACCAGCAGGAGCTTACTCTCTCTTATTTTTTCCCACCCCCCTAACAAACAGTTGTAGCAAACATAATACATGTTCTACTTGCCATCACTGGGATATAAAGAGAATTGCTAACTCTGAATTCATAAATATCAAGCAGTCTCCATTTGGCAGCTTTGCCATTGCTGTATAATTGCAATGAGAATGTAGGTCCCAATTACACTTAAGATTTATCAGATTATATTTAGGGCATGAATTGTAGCCTTTAATGAGATGGGATAATGGGTGGTAATCAGGTTAGGAGAGGACTGAAATGGCTTTAAGAGAAACTTTGAACTATCCAGTGTGAAGCTCTGTTAACTAGAAGCTACTGCAACTGTGCTTAATAGCACATTTGGTGCCATGAGGGCCCTGCTACTGCCCTTTGATACCGTTCCTGACACGGTCCTTCGTCTCATTTGCCTTCTCAAGCAGGAAACTGCAAGGGCAATTTCAAAGCCATCTTCTTAGTGTCCAGTAGTCCCTAAGTGTGGGGACTACCCTAACAAGCCTTACACTTTCAATATGTCATTCTAGCTGCCTAACCTAGCTAACACAGGTTGAGCTTCTCACTTCAGATTCTCATAGGCCATTTCTGGTGTAGGTGTGACACACCACACCAAGTTGATACATGCTCCTATCCTCTGTCATCCTGGAATAGTATCTTTATTCTTCACTCTGGATAGTGTTTAAATGAAGATCTGTTTGTGCCTGCAGAATTACCCCATTCCTGTTCCCCGAGAACCCTGCAAAGCAAAGGCGTTATGCTAAAATGATAACATTTCCTCTTTTAACACGCCCGTGTTTATGGGAAATACCTGTCATTTGCTGTGTGAACTGCGCTGGCATCGGTAACTTCAATAGACAGGTCTGCATGGACACATGCCAGCATTTTGGTAACTCCCAGTCTGCAGGGCATAAAGCCAGCTCTTGCTGAATCCCTGCCGTATAGCCACGCTATCACATCTTCTGGAGGGGCAGTCTGTATTTGTACAGTTTTCCATAACAAAGATGCACGAAGCCAGCACTGACATTTTGCCCAGCTGCTTAGGACCGAGCATTGTCTATTCCTCCTCTGTGTAGGAACGGTCAGTGTCATGTACCCTACTGTGGCAAAGGCAATCCTGAAACAACTGCCTTCAGTATAGGCAGTACATAACCGAACCAGAGGATTAGGGGGTGACACTGAAATACTACTGGTATTTCCACTGACCAAACTACTATCTGTACAAGTGATTTTGGTGTACATATGTGAAGGCATATCCTCAGTACTTGGAAAGATTGTATGGTCACTAACTAGTAAAAACATTTTCAACAGTGTAAAAAATACTTAAAATTGAACGCTGATTTATTTTGCTGCCAGGCACGTTCTTTAACAGACATGTACAGACAGTAGTTGTCAAGGAGTTATATATGGCAAACTGACCTGCATCTGCTCAGGGAGATGAGAGCCTAATGCACATATGGCATTATACAAGTTTACTAGCAAGTGTATTACCCTTGTATGTTGAATAGCCCAGCTGTGCTGCTTTTTCTTATGGGCTGAAAGTAAGGGGCAACACTTTAGCATGCCCTGTTGGAAGGAGCAGAATGGGTTCTGGGAAACACCAGAGAGCTACGCCATAATCCTTGGGAGCAGAACAAAACAATCAATGTCATCTCCACAAATACCGGCTACAATAGGAGATTTCTAATTACTTACTATTTTTTTTAACTTTGGACCCTATCTTCTAAATTTTTTTCCAGTCACCTGTGCAAATTTAAATTTCAGTTTGCTCTGTGCATTTCCTCAATGTATATTAATTTACACCTCGCCTTTTATTGTGTTCAGTAGGTGAGCTATTAAAGGACAGTTATTTAGAAAAATATATTTTACTGTTGTATGGATCAGATCTTTCAAAACAAGTACTTCTGCAAAATAGGTCTATGCATGTTCAAAGTTCCTCCTTCCTGTATTGGCATTTCTTACAATTAGCCAAAAAAACCCCCAACCCAACAAAAAACAAAACTATAGTCTATAGCCCCAATCTAAAGAGCAAAGCATCATGCATTGCAGAAAACAAATAGCTGAGTAAATAACTGGAAATAGTTTAAATTTTAATATTTATTGTAGAAGGTTAAACACAAATATGTGGGTTTTGTTATTAAATATGTCCCTTTTATGAAGCATAGTGTTGTGTCTACGATGATGTAAGATACTTCAGCATGGCTGATCTAACCTCGAAAGTATTTGTTTACGGTGAGTTGTGCTGAAATATTCATGGACAGAAAGAAAGTAGTAAGGTTTAATTAACATATGTATCTGTGGGATACACAGATACATAAAATAGCAAGAAGTGCAATAATCTGTTGTTAGTAGCTTGCAGTTATTTCTGTCCTTAGGAGTAATTGAAATATACGGGCTGACAGAGCATCTTTATGGCTGACTTGGGCATTGCAGTGTTTACTGGGGAATGGGAGTATGCGGTTGATTAACATTGGAAGAATCCATCTCTCCATGTAAATAGAGCATTGGAAGAAAGGATTATTTGGTGATGAAGCATAAAACCGTGATTTGGAAATTGGAGGTTCATTTCCCAGCTCTGTTACATGTTTTCTCAAAAGTAAAGCATCAGAGCACTCCATTTTGCCTCTTTTGCAGGCAGAGAAGTGAGCAGTAGAAGTTTCTCTCCCATTTTGCAAAGCACGTCCCAGAATCACAAGTCTTCTGTGGATACTGCTGGTTTGCTTTATATCCTAGTAAAAATCTGATTTTGCCATATTATACCTATATGCCACATATTTCATAGCGTAATCCCTATATCCACTGGGGCCTTGCAGGGACAGTATAGTACAAATAGAGACAGCACCAGGATACGAGCTGAAGTTGGGCAATGTTTTGTAGGAATGCTACGGGTTGTGCTGTCAAACATCATACTACCACAAACCATATTCTCTCTGGCACTCATTTATTGATAAGTATTGTGTCCTAAATTATTCATGCGTTTTTTTATCCTCTTGTTCTGCATTTTGAGGGCTTCTCGCTTTTTCTAAGTACATTTCTTTTGCAGCGTAGTACTGTAAACAGTGATGATAATCAGCAAAAAGGCAGCAACAACAGGACCAAAAAAAATGGAGGCACATCTTGTAGTTGGTTAGAAAATCATAAATACAGTGGAGTAGTCATACCTTCCGCCCACGTGAATATCAAAGGATGGGCACCTCTAGATGAGGTGAACGTACGCGTGTCTTCAGCTGATAGTGCCTGCTGCACAATTAAGTTTAGTATCCTAGTAACAGCTGCCCATGCCTCCTCCAGCAGGGACGTGCAGTGAACTTTTAAAGGGCAGACTTCAGCACGCTGAATAAAAAGCAGCAGGCAGAAGGGCAAAGTCAAAAATTTAGAAAAAATGGCTGCAGGCTGTTTTGTGCGGGTTTTTTGAGAGCATTTCATTAAAGGAGCAGAAGGCTTGTGTGCCTTCTAAGCATTTAAGAAGTAGTGGAGTGTTTATGTGAAAGAACTTCAATAGAGCCAATAACGTTTGCTAAAATAGCAGATCATGCCTGAATGCAACAGGTTTGACTGGAGCAGGGATCACAGTTCAGAAAGAAATTACAAGGGCAACATGAGGATCAAAGAGAAAAAGCTGAAGGACTTAACTAGACACAAGCTGCTCTGATACTGTCTGGTAGTACTCGTTTGCATATCTAAAGGTCAATCAAAGCAAGAATTACACATACACATAATGGCTTGGCTTTCAAGAGCCCTTCAGGCCTTTGTGTCTGGTCTTAGGTACTTCAGTCTAAGGACATTGGGGTAGGTAATGCACAGCCAAACGGAGACTTCGAATCTTTTGAAAAGGTCACATGGATTTTCATATCCTCATCAATATTTGAAATGCTATGTGTTCATTTTAGGAAATTATAATTTTCTTTTATGAAGGCAAATACACTTCTAAAACAATGTGATATGATTTTCTCTTGGCTTTGTGTATGTGTCTGTATGCATGTATTTTTTTCCTAATCTTCCCTTCACCTGCAGTTATTAGTTGCATATTTTCTGTGGTCAAGCCATTTAACCTTCAGCAAACCTGATCTGAGCATGTGTGAAAAGGTTGTGCTAGTGAGAAAATGTGATTAGGACACATGATAGTTCTCTGGTTGTAAATCCTCTTGATACTAATGGGAGAGGGACCTCACTGGAGTATGACACAGCAAGCAAAAAGCACCAAACAGCCTGCTGGACCATACCCTACAAACATTCAGTTCAAGCCCTGTTCAAGATTAAATAGCTACAGACAGTAAAGAGCCAGAGACAACATTAGCTTTAGCAATTATCTGAAGTGCCATAGTCCACATGTTCAAAATTAGTAGAATTTTAAGTGTCAGGCACCTTAATTTGTAGTTCTTCTTAGATTATGCATGTCTATTCAATCCATGGAAACTATGTTTACGAACATTATGTGGGTTGTAATGGCAAGTACTTGAAAACTAAAACAGATTAGATTGTTGATTGTGCTTTTAACTTCAGCTCTGCCTCTTTGTCCACCCACGAGATCTCTGTGGCAAAATATAAACTGCTTGTGCTTCGAGCAAGCACAGCTGGGAGTGCTGAGACAAATACAAACCTGGTGTTTCTTCAATATAGGGAGGGTAAAGGCAAATTAAGTAACATTCTTTGAACGTAATACTTCTCTATGTGTTACTTTTTAAAAAGATGGCCAAGAAACTAAATCAAAATAACTTTTCTGTACAATTACACATGTGTATGTGGTCCATGGAACCCATCCTGCTAAGATAATGCCTTTTCCTGAGGTTTTAAACATAGTTCTTAATAGAGTATCACTGTTTGCTGGCTGCCAGCTACAGGATAAAGCTGGATATAAATTTTTCTGAGGTGTGTTACTGGACATGGTCCTGGGCAACTGGCTTTAGGTGGGGCTTGAGCAGGGGCTTGGACTTCTAGAAGTCCCTTTCAACCTCAGCCATTCTGTGATTCTGTTAAGACTAATAATATATTTTATATGTTTTATGATAGCGTGCCAATGAAAAATGATTGCTTGTTCATGTAAAGTCCCAGACTGTCTCTGTTTTACTTTCCTTGTTGAAGAAATCAGTCTGAGATTGTGAAAAATAACCCAGCCTGCTAGATTTCTCTTCTGTCTCTCTCTCCCTCTCTCTTTTTTGATAATAGCTGTCATCTTTCTGGAGAATCCTGGAATGACTGAGATGCCAGGCCAAGAACAGGAGGTAAAAGAAATATTAATGCCTACCTAACATAAATGTGAATGACACAGTACATTTTTTAAGGATGAATTTAACAAGTTCTATCTTCTTGGAGGAATATTTCTGGTTTTGGGGTGGGTTTTTTTGTGTGTATGTGTGTCTGGTTAAATCCCTCTCTAAGGGTATCAGGATGGCCTCATATGAGTCATAACAAACTTCAGCAAGCTTTTAAATTTTTATATTATTTTTAGGGGCTTGTTTTAATTTATCGAGTTTTGATCTTTCTGCTGTTTTAGAATTACTGTGAATGAATATAATAGAAAACAAAGTAATTTTCATAACAAAGAACTTTTCTAGGATTATTTTTATTGCAATCTTACATTCAAATGAATGTGTGCTTTATTTCTTCCTAAATTTCAGAGATTCTTTTTCAAAATGTCATAGAAGTTAAGTTGTGTTATGGCAACATAACAGTAGCTTAAGGTGTTCTTAAGGAATCTAAAGATTTAAATGTACCCAACACAGGCTTCCTACAGCTGATCCTAATACTGTCCTGGTTTCAGCTGGGATACAGGTTTTCTTCTTAGGAGCTGGTACAGTGCTGTTTTGGATTTCATAGGGGCAGGGGGTAGGTACTTAGTTGCTGGCTGGGGTTAAACCATGACATCGTGATTTAACCCTAGCCAGCAATCAAGCCCCACACAGCCACTGGCTTGTAAAACTCAGGGGTTGAGATAAGAACAATTTAATAGGGAAAGCAAAAGCCACGCACACAAGCAAAGCAAAACAAGGGATTCATCCACCACTTCCCGTGGGCAGGCAGGTGCTCAGCCATCTCCAGGAAAGCCGGGCTCCATCATGCATAATGGTTACTCAGGAAGACAAACACCATAATGCCAAATGTCCCTCTCCCTCTCCTTCCTTCTTCTTCCCCCAGTTTATATACTTAGCATCACGTCCCATGGTCTGGAATACCCCTTTGGCTAGTTCAGGTCAGCTGTCCTGGCTCTGTCCCCTCCTAATTTCTTGTGCCCCTCCAGCCCTCTCGCTGGATGGGCCCAAGAAACCAAGTCCTTGACTTAGTATAAATATTGCCCAGCAACAACTAAAACCTTATCAACGTTGTTCTCACATCACAGCCAAAACACAGCACTGTACCAGCTACTAAGAAGAAAACTAACTCTATCCCAGCTGAAACCAGGATACATGACAATTCAAAAGATTAAAAAATACACCTTTCAGGCTTCATGAAATGAAAATATAAATTAAAAGTATGGTGCCGAGAGTAGTCATAATGTTTACCCCTAAAATGTCAGTTTTTTCAATGAATTTCTCCAGTGTTTGTTTTCACATGTGACAACTGTTACATTATGTCTTAAAGAATGAGCACACATCACAGGGGAGAAGTTTATAAAGTTTTTGAAAAACTTTATAAAGAAGAATTATCATGCAAGACTGTGTCTCTTAACTTGTTACCAGGTCTTGTTAGGTATTTGCCTGTCTGTAGAGAAAGCATGTACATTCTGGAGCTGCATCCTGGCTTGTGTACTAGCCACCTAGGCTTTAAATCAATACCAATGAGCCAGGGAGAGAAATGCACCTTCTAGAGCTTTCTGAAAACTAACGAAAGCCTGAAGGTGCTGTATATCTGTGCTGGGGGGAGCGGGGGAGAGGGACAGAGAGAATTGGGGAAGTAAAACAGAAATGTGGTTGCTGAAGTTCCTGGGTGCTGAGATTGTAAGAAAGTCTGGAATGAATTGGACTGCAAGATCATGCAGCAAATTTTGTCTGTCTGGCAGTGGACAGACAGTAACAGATACATAAGAGAACAGCATCAGAAGTGCCCAGATTCTAATAATTCACATTTTAAGAACTTCCCAAAACAGAGGTTGTAGCCACATCTTGGAATGTAATAAATTTTTAGACTTTAGACTCTCTCCTTCAAAGATTTTGCCCCCTTCGGACTGTGTGCATGATGATTTTGTCTGGCACCTTGTACTCTTGTGTTACAAGAACAGTGACTAATGTTTTTCCTTTGCACTTTATCCATGCCATTCATGATTTAATAGATCTCCTAATTTGTTGTTTCTGTAGGGAATACTCTGCCAGCTGCCTCTCTGGCACCTCAAAGGGATTTTCTGCTTTGATTGTTGCAGCGTCAGAGAGCAAGAGAGTGTTCTAGGTAGGCAGGACCGAGTCTATTTTAAGATCTATACGAGTGCTTTGGGGAATGTTCCAAATTACGATGATCCAGCAAAATTATAATTAACTTGATGTCTTGTGTGCCTGAAATAGGACCAGAACTTTTATATTTGTTGGTGTTGAACAATGCTTTAACTGGCCAAAAGGACTGCTGCTCAAAATGACATCCACATTTAGTTTAATAAGCAAAACTGTTGTTACTTGGAAAATGTTTGTGTGCTGGCACGTGTGTTTGAAGGCGGATTAGCACTTGCCAATGATGCACACTTGCCTGGGGCTGTAACATGCTCTTCGTTTCTGAGACTCCAGGGATAAGAGGACAGAGGACACACTCCCAGGGACTGTTTCTGTCACAGATACAGATGCCTCTCATGTCCCTTAACTTTTGATTACCTCTGTGCTGGTAGTCACTTTGTTGAGGATCAGAGGTTGATCATCTCCTCATGTACGGTCTTAGTTCAGAGCTAGAACATGAGCTGCAACTGGGGAAAGACATCTGGATTTGAGTTAACCTTCAAGCCAATCCATGTGAAGGCAGGTGTCATGGTCTGTTTGGGTGTCTCAAATTCACAGAATAACATACTCTGTAAATTAAACTTTACTTTATGGGCTCTTTAGGAAAAATTATAAACAACAAACAAGGGCTAACACGAGTTCACTAATTTGTAAATTAATTTATAAAGCTTCTAACTCACAAGTTCTCTAATTTATAACTCACAACTTGTAATTTGTAACTTGTGCATCTGTGAGCAAAATAGTTACTGAGCTGATGAGAGTGCTCATCCTTCCTCCTCCATTGTGGTGCAAGCATCCCCTATATCACATTGAGAGGCACAAAAGCCTTGGCAGCTGTTGGATCCACCTCAAACTCCTTTTGTGGTGTTTTTTTTTAATAAACTGATGTATTCTTACATTCCAGCTTGGAAGTTTGGTCTGTACCATTTCCATGAGTTCCTGGATTCTGAAGAAACTGCTGATCAATATGCAAGGCTGATGGCTGCAGGAGCTGCAGATGGTAATGGCTGCATAAGGACCGTTATTCTGGCCACCATGTCCTGCCTACCGGTGACCTTCACTTTCATCTAATGGTGCTGTCCCCAGCGTACCTCAGGCCTTAGCATGAGCTGTGTGTTAGCCAACTTCTGAGCAGGAGCTGAGTTAACAGTCACAGCAGGGTATGAGAAGTAGCATGATTTCTCCACCCAGGGTTTTTTTGAGTGCAATCGGGCACTTCAGGGTGTGTGCTTAAAACAAACTCTGCTTTGGAGAGCTGGGTAAAGCCCACAGCTTGTCAGGTGGGGACAGAGAAGCTTTTGACTCAGAAGCTGAGGAAAACAGATAATCTGTGGATTGCTGATGAAAGATCAGTGCCTACAGGTCATTGGTTAAGGTAGTTTTAATTTGTTTATGTTTTTGTTTTAAAAAAAGCAATAATAGTATTATAGTCCTTGACTGCTTAAGACAGGTCATAAATCATTAAAAACTCTTTTGATTTTGATGTATTTTTTGATTTGTGAATGAAGTAAATCCTTGTTGGCTTTTAACAGTGTTAAAGATTTCAGAAAGCAAACCAGGTAAACCAAATAATTTGTTTTTTTTCAATTTCTTATTTTTTTCAGTTGCGTTTGCATCCTGAAATTTTTGCTTGGGTAAGTAAAGATGACATTAAGGATTATAAAATTGTTGTTGGAGGTGTTGCCAGATGAAGTAAGCAATCGTGGTCTAGCTAATAAGAGTAGACAACATTTGTAGCAACCTTGATATTATTGCAGAAAGAATTATGTATAAAAATTGCTGCCGTTACAACCAGTCTCTTTCATCGTATACATATATATGTGGATTTGAACTTCATACACTGGTAACTGAGTAGTCTCTGAACTGCTCTCCTGTCTCCATACCTGTGCTATTTATGCTTTGGTTAATGGAAAATATAAAAAATATTTTATATCCTTCTTTGTCTGCTTTACCTGTATTAGTCTCAGTGGTGGTAAATCACAGCTTTTTTTCGTTCATTAATGACCACTTCTTGAGGATTTTGTTAGCTCTGTTGTTAAGAATTGTGTTTCTCATAAAACATTGTGAGAATTTATTTGCTTGTGTCAAATACTTATTCTGGTAAGTTATGAGCACTGTGCATGGATTAAGAACAACAAAAGCAGGAAAGGAGAATAATTAAAAGCTATATTTAGTATAATGAGGCGGCTTTAGCTTAAAGGGAACTGGTTAAAACATTTAGCTCTCTCTGAACCCTGTGTTTGTTTGTACAAACACACAGAACCAGAGGCAGCCTTCTCTAAAGTAATGGGATTAGACTCCTGAGTTTATATGAGCCACTAAAACTTCATGTTACCCAATGATTTTTAAACAGAGTGATAAAACAGAAGACATCTTATTAAAGAGAGATCTTGGCATCCATAAAACTATGATCTTTTTAGGATTTTCATTGTTCGGCAAGAGAAATCATGTTAATTGGATATGAAATTTCCATAACCCCTGGAATTCCACAGGCCGATATTTAGGCTCTTTTAAAACCTATCTGGCTAGCCTCTGTGATGTGCCTGGTTCAGGAAGTCCTTCCATGGACATTGTTCTGGCTGAGAAGAAGCTCACTTGGAAAGTGCAGTCCCCAGCCTGGCTGTTCTGATTCAGTGAAATAGGCAGAACCATGAAGGGGGTGCTGAGTGCCAGGAGCTCACCAGTGGCAAGCACAGGACTGGCTTTGCCACTCACTGGAAAAAAAAATTGCATCTGCAGGTGTATGATCACTGTTGCTCCCACTGAAATAAGCATACCTAATGGTAGCAACGTGAGCAGGGCTGGTGGCCTAACAAATGCAAAATAATGGGGTAAAAGCATTCATTAATAAGAAAGAATTCCTTCCAAATTATGTGTTGTCCACATATTTCCAAGGTTTTTTTAAGAAACTACACTATCACTACAAAAGGATAATGTCCATCTGTGAGGGGGATTTGAAGTAGAAGCAGAACAAAGCTCATTTTATAATGTCTATGAAACAAACCAACAAAGCCAGCAGAAATGAAACTGTTCTTTCTTCTGAGACACTGATACTTTCCAGGGCAAGCTGATTTTTCAAAATATAGGAAAAGAAACTGGGACTTTATAATGGAAAGCAATTAGTTTTAGTTCTGGGTAGCATCAAGTCTGCTTCTTTTACTGCTATAGATCAGAACTTGCTACCCGGAAAATAAAAGAACGCCACAAACCCAGCACCAAGAAACAAACAAGCTAAACCCCAAGCCCCATAAGCAGTTCAAAGGCAGTCTGTCACATACCTTTGCTATTATTTTAGGAGTATTCTGTAGATACCCAGCATTACTGAGAACTTTGAAGATGTGTGAATTCAACATGAGATTATGAGGGCCACCTGCTGAAGAGATTTGGGCAAGATACTTGCAATTAGTTGGGAGATCTGAAAAAAATGAGAGACTGACACTTGCTTTCCAAAGCTACAGGAAACTGTCTGGCCCTGAGCACTTCAGGAAAAAAAAACAAAAAAAAAAAACCAAACCAAAAAAAACCACAATGAAAACCCCTCCCTAGATCTGGGAGAGGCACGTGTCAACAAGTGGTTTCAGCTTGGTCAGAAACTGAGACTGGACACCCTCATTAGAACCATTCAGACACTCCCCTGCTTGCCGTAGGGGGCTCTCTGGTGTGATGACAGCACACCATCAGCAACTGGGGATGTTATCGGGTGTAAGGGGCAGATAGGGAAAAGCACCCCATGTTCTGCAGAAACTCTGCTGCAGATCGCTCCCCAGCTGGAAATCCCATTTGCTGGAGCTCTTGCAGACCACAGAGCTGTAATTCTGCAGAAGTCAGAGGGAATAATACCCTAGGGACAGAGGACAGTAATTGATTTGAAGTCTCTTTGATGAATGGTTGCAGCACCTCATGAAACCTAGGTGTTTCTCTTCCATGACTTTTCTTCATCCAGAATGCCTGGTGATTGGACTAAGTTTCTGTGAATTCTCAGATAACAATAAAGATAATTTTGTAATCAAATGGCATTATTTGTAGTATAAATTACACATTTTTTTAACAAAGAGAAAGTTGTTTTCTCATAACCTTACAAAAAATGAATATTTTTTATCACCTCCAAAGTTGATCCAAAATTTTATGGCATTTCTGAATATGCAACCATTCAGTACAATACCTCTAGATGTTAAAAATTTAATAATTGGCTGCTATACTACAGCATGAATTTAGAGATATTTTAGTCTGAAAAGAAGAGCTACTAGACCAAAAATGTCTTTATAAATATTCTTATTTTCTAGTTTAGAAGATCCAGTTTAAATCACGTTTTAAGTTGTTAAAATGCCAAAACATTCCTGTTAACAGTCATCATAGAAAGATGATTATTTTACTCTATTATCTAAATCACACTTGGCTGTTGCAGGTGAACAAGGCTACTGACCTTGAGTTTGTACATAATCTTCAAAGGACATCTCTCCAGTACACTTTGTTTAAGGCAGTCCACAACCCTGGACATACAACTTTTCTGAGTAATAATGAGTTAGATCTGGTAGGAAACTTTCTGTACCCTTTGTGAGCATCATCGAGCAGCTGAATATTGACAAAACAGCCTCTCAGAGAAAAAAAGATTTTGTTTTTTATAACCATCTAGAAGTGTGGCTTTTTTGGGAGAAAGACAAGGAATAACTTATTTATACTTTAAGTGTTCCAGGAATTTAGGATTGTCTTTCTAATGTATTTTTATACTTATATATAGTACATCACAATAATATATCTATATCTAGATAATTCATAATAGTAATTATAATATGTGCAACAAACTGAAGCAGAGAGATCCTATCAGATAAGTTCCTCTTTCAGTAATTTTGTAGGGCTGAGAGATTGTTTACAAAATTTGGATCAAGTTTAACTTTGAAATGTTTACTGCTCACTAAAATTTGATACCATGTCACCCTACACAATAGCTGGATGTACGTTTCTGCCTGGTTGTCAGTTTTGCTCACACCTTTTAAGAGGCCCATAAACGTTCACTGATTTCAGTGGGAAAAGTGAATACAGTGAACTTGGCAGAACTGAGCTGTTGCTCCAAAGGGCAAGGTCAGCGTTGCAGTCATGGACCTGTTCTGGAGTAGCTGCTGTAAAATATTCAGCAGCTGAGAGACTTGGATAATCCACAGGTAAGATTAGATCGGTAAACCCAGTGCTTTTTAAACAAAAACTTTAGAGTATTGCTTCATTTACTTTTTTCTTATTTTTTTCTCTCTGCAATCCTTCCAGGTAATTTATCAAAATGGAGTTGTCAACTAAAACCTAGCATTATTTTGGCTGTGGATGATGCTTAATGCATGGAGGAGGAGGGAAAAGGTAAAAACAAATTCGAATGGGCCTTGGAAAAAGTATGGATAATAGACCACCTAATACGCTATGCAAAAATGCTTTCCACTATGCAAACTTTTCTTTGTGAGGTAGTAAATTATCTTTTTGCCTTGAGTGGAATTGGTCATATGCACGTAATAGTGCACTAATGTGAGTATGGATATGTACGATCTGTCACCACTTGGGTTTGAAAATAAGATGAGCATTGGGAGTTTTTGAATTTTTTTTTTTATTTATCCTGGCCCACTCATCTCTCCTGACCCAGTTGTGCTAGAAGATTTATTCATGGGGAGCTAAAGGATTACCCAGTCAAGGATTCTCTTGTCAATGGTGCAAGACAACTATTAATGCAAATTAACAGTAAACTGTTATGGATTATGGAATTGCTCAGGTAGTGGCAAGGCACATATGAATTTTGAGAGAAAAGAAAATAGAGACATTGTAGATGCCCACAGGTAGTTTTGTCCTTGCATGGCAATTGCCATGAAAGCACAGAAGTGTTTGTGGGGAACATTCATGCTGGCATTTTTAGTGAATGAGAGCCCAAAATTTGATACACAGTGGGGAGCAGTAAGCTGGGTAGAAAGATAGGCTATGAAAGAGAGATTAAGCTGTTTGAACCGATAGCAGTGAAAAGTACTGAGGTCCCGGGCTAAGTCTGGCCTGGGTAATTATTCACTTTGCCCTTCCCTTGAAACAATCCATTTCCATGATGAAGATCTTTCTGACAGAAGTATAACCATGTTCATTTTCCCACGGGTTGTTCTTTGTGGCCTATTTATAGTATATATTTTTAGCTGTGGCAGTACAAGGTACTCCATGTTTTTGCAGTTATAAATGTGTGTGTGGTTCTTTTGCGTAAATGAAAGCCTGAAGTGCATGTTCAAGCCATTTTCTCACATGCCTTTAAATCAGGAAGTTAACAAGGATAATAAGTCACTGGAACACTTAAGTTATTCAAGTCTAGTCTAACTTAGTATTTATAATATATCACATTTATCAAAGTGATAAGATCTGGCAAAACTAAAGGTTATTCAAAAGGATTCATCTCCATCAATAGCTCCATGAGTACTGGAGTTCATAACACCCCAGTTCCTGAGCTCTTGTATCTCGTGACTGGACTGTTTACTGCAGCGGGAACATCAGAATGTGTGTCTCCCTGCTTCACACATCTGTTCTTTCCCAGGTTGGTTTTGTGATGTCTCATAGAGATGAGCTAACACAGTAGCCTTTCCCTTAACTTGGGGAAAGAGCACTAATTTGGAACCTCTGTCCTCCATTCTGCCAGTTAATGAAACTGTAGAGATAGTTTGGGTTTGGCTTGGTTTGAAAGTGGCCACTGGATCCAGAATTTATTACAGGATACTGAAGGACAGGCAGGCAGACACTGCAACAGGGAAACAAGGCAGAAAAGATAATTAGTCCTTAACCCGCTGTAAGGGGATTCTGCCTACCCAGACACTCTTTGATAGCTTCACACGTCAGAGAAACATTTCCCCTGTCTCAGTATGGAAGAAATGCCCAGTAATGGATATTTCAACTTTTAAAAAGGCGTTTTAAACAGCTTCTGTTTCTGCATACTTCTTAAAATATAAGTTATAGTTAAGCTTTTACTATTGATGTGTTCAGTTCTGAATTGCCTTTGGGAAGTCCTCAGAGAAGATTACTGCCTTTAGTGGTGAAATGGAAAATCAAAAACCTAACTGTCAGTGTGGCATTCACATCCCGCAAATTCCCTGAGACGTTGCTGATACCTTTGGTTTCTTCCAGTGGCACACAGGAGCATGAGATAAAGCTCTTGATATGCAGAGCTGCCAACTTTTCCTGCAGATCTAGAAAAAACGTGTTGTAGAATGATGTGATTTCTGAACAATGCATTACCTAGTTTAGCACGTAGCCTTCCTTGGGAAGGGATAATTTATACATCAATGCCAATAGAAAAGATATTAACTATAGAGCATTTTGCTTAGGACTCATTGAGTCATAATTTGAGTCTGATTTGTAGCTACTATAAGTAATAATACTTTCATCAAAGTAAATGTTGCTACAGTAGTTTGTAAACTGCATATAATATTAGTTGATCAAGACACAATAATGTACGTAGCCAAAGTCATGCTAAAGCAGAGAAGTAACAAGCTCCTGCTTTAATAAGGCAGTAATTGAAATAGACAAGAAACACAAGTAAAAGAAAAAGATACATGCATGTTGGTTGTTAAGTTTGCTGTTTTGTTGTTGTTTTTTTAAATGACTGAGTAAGGTGGAAGGATCAGCCTTGGTTCAGTTAATGTTTCAACATATACAGCGCTTCTTATGCAAGCAGTTTTGTTTCACTGAAGTCTGGGTGTTTGTGCCGCCTTTATTTTTTGCATTTGAAGTCTGCTATTAAGTTTCAAACCCTAAAGGGGAATAAATTCACTCATTTCCTAACCTAGTTAGAGGGTTGGAAACAGTGTTTAAAACAGAATTTTAAAATAAATGTCTGTAATTCATGCACTTTCTAATATGAGAAATTCATAAATTGGGACATCTAGTGCTCAGAAAATGGTAAAAATAGAGATATTTTATGAGATAAATGAGTACAAACCTAACTCTATAGAAATACATCACATTAGGAGACTTGTTTTGGAGTTCATTAGAAAAATGTTGACTGTTTTGTTATTAAAAGCCAGTCCCTCCTACAATAAAAAAGACCTAATTGTTTAAAGATAGTCCTACTGCCATGCACTTTTCATGATTACTGGAATAAAAAAAATAAATAACTGAAGCAGCTGACTGTAGGCCTACATACCACTGAATGACTACCAAAAAAAAGAAAACAAAACCTTTTTTTGTGACCCATCTTATCCCAGAGACATTTCTTGCATTATGTAGACATTATTCTTCCTTTCTGTATTGCAGAAATCTCATGCATAGAAAGCATGATATTTGCTTTCTTTTTTCTTCTATGATTTTGTTTATACATGTAGGGTCATTCAGACTACCATGAATACAAATTCTTCTGAGCTCTTTGAAAAGGACAAGAATGGAGGGATATGCCAAAAATAATGAATGTCAAATGTTTCCTGTAGCTAAAATAATTCTTGGTTCCTCTGCAGTTTAGAGTTGCAGCTTTGCAGAACTCATCCAGTTCATAAACTTTCCCATGTTCAAAAATTCATATCCAATCAGGAAGATTTCACCTCATTTTTGCATACATATGCATATCTATTATGTACCTATACCATAAATCTGATTTTATTTTTACTGCTTCTAGATTTCTCTAAATAGCAGATTATGAAATACAAAGATTTTAATTTAAAGGAAAGGAAATATGAAGGGTATTGGTCTATCAGTCTTGACTCCAGCAACTACTGAATCAAGACTTAAACAGTCAGGTGACATAAGTGAAAAAGAGTGTATAAGTGATGCTGTGTCCAATTCTGGGCTCCCTAGTTCGAGGGACAGGGAACTGCTGGAGAGGGGCCAGCAAAGGGCTATAAAGATGATGAGGGACTGGACTATCTCCCTTGTGAGGACAGGCTGAGAGAGCTGGGCCTGTTTAGCCTGGAGGAGGCTTGAGAGAGGATCTTATCAATGTCTACAAATATCTTAAGGGCGAGTACCAAGAGGATGGGTCCAGGCTCTTTTCAGTGGTGCCCTGTGACAGGACACTGAGCATCAGGCACAAACCGCAACACAGTAAGTTCCTTCTGAATATGAGGAAGAACTTCTTTACCTTGAAGGTGCACTGGACCAGGCTGCCCAGAGAGTTTGTGCAATCTGCTTCTGTGGAGATACCCAAAACCCACCTGGACATGACGCTGTACAACCTGCTCTAGCAGACCCTGCTTTAGCAGGGGGTCAGAGTAGATGATCTCCAGAGGTCCTTCCCATCCCTGACCATTCTGTGATTCTGTGATAACACGTATTATGTAACTATATGTTTAGGCAGAATTCTAGATAAACCTATTCCACCTTGTAGTATCTTACATCTCATACACCAAATGACATTATCTGCCAAATATGAAATACCAAGAATCTCAACAATCATCAGTGCTTAGTTCCAGGAGATGTCGTGGGATGTTATGAAAAACACATACTTTGAACATCCGGTTCCTGATGTATTCTCGTAATTCCCTCTTGAACAGCCCTGTGGATAACTTCTGCTCACCTCGTTCAGAACAGCAGCTCTTACTCACTGAGTTTAGCCAGTGCTCCTGAAAAATGGAAAAGCCTTCAGTGAGCACACAATGAAATATTCCCTTATTCATACCTGAGGGCAAGTAGGTCTTAAAGATGAGGTGGAACATGGTGATACATCTGGAAGAAGGAAAGTATGCCCTTTCTTTCTCCACCTCACCTCACTTTATCCCAGCCAAAGTTTGTCCTTCCATGCAGAGGACAACATAACATGGTGACACTGTCTCAAGATGTCATGCTCTTTTTTCATACCTTAAGGAGTTGACATTGTTTCTTACTTCTCTGTGAATCGTCTACAAGAAAGTGCTTTCATTGGCTAAATAGGCAATAGTTATTTTAATATTTTTATTTCAATGCAAATGTATATTTTATATATTTCTTGCAAAGGAAAAAAACAACCAACACCAGACCAAGAGTGCTATACACTTAGAGGAGTTGCCCTTTCTAAAACAGCAGAAAGAGAAGGTAAAACTGTGAAATTGAAAGAACAATTATAAGAAATAATATGAAGAACAAAACTAGAGATAGCTCACAGTTGATCCAATTGAGTTGAAACAATTTGCAAGAAATAGGGACTTACATAAACAAAATATGAGTTCAATACTAAAAATTAAAAGCAAACATGACATTACAAAGCGTCATGGATATGTGGCACAAAGGAGTCATGGTATGCCTTACCAGAAAAATGGTCTTAATGTTCTTAAATATTGAAAGGCCTCTGACTGAGGAAAGGGCTAAGAATAATTATTCACAAGTGATTTGAAGCATTTGGATGTGCTTACCCAATTAGCTGAAAACTCACTCGAACCTTATAAGAGATCCTCCATGATACAGTGTTTCTGGTTTTTAAAACTTAATGTGTTCAGCTGTATTCTTATTATGATATTCCCTACATCTGCCACCTGTCCTGAATCCCCAACCTTTCTTCTCTCCCTGCCACCTTAAGCAAAATTAGTTGATTTAGAAAAAAGAGGTCTCCTTTTCCAGTGTACTAACTTGCCAGGCTTGCTTGGACCTGCTTGCTCAACTGAAAAAGTGAGTCTTTTGACCTGTGCTTTGAACTAAATGTGAGAAATTGTTTATCAATCTTAGCTGAGTAGGATTTAAAAAAAAAATAAAATTAAAACATAAAAAGAAGTATCTTTTTGAAGCATAAAACAAAGAACTGCTGTCTTTGGAGGGCTAATTAATCAAATGCAGTCTTGTACTAGGCTGCGTTGTGTTGCTTTCCATGTCTCTATTACTTCTGGTTCCAGTTACCACAGCTGTAGTTGCTAGAGGAACTTTGTCCCATGCTCTGCTGTGTGGAGTACCGGCTGTCTTTGTTGTCTGATGTTGCAGAGCCATGGATGCTGGTGGGTGCTCTTTTTAAATATATATTGTACTTCACTTGAGTTTGCTAAAGACATAACACTTTCCTCTTTGGTGGATTTGGCCCCTCGCCCATTCTGTTTTATTGGGTTCACGTGGGAGTCCCAGGCTTTGTAACTGAATACACAATTTGAGCTGCGTATTTATAGGCTTTGTTATGTATAAATAAGCCTGGATAACATCACCAACCTTCTGTCTCTTTGGCAAAATCTCTCTTGCAGTTGATGTTTTGTGATGCCATTTTGATGTAGTTCAGTCTCTTTCCTCCTCCTTTTCCCTTTCTGGGGTCATTTCTTGTATATAAATGCACTCTTCCGCAGAAAATCACTGCTGCACCAAGAGAGCAGAAACCTGCTCCAACTCCTCTTGCTTACTGGCCTGAGTGCTTATACCAGGTGAAAGTGAAAGAAGGAAGAGGGGAGGCCTTCAGATTAGTCTAGCAATAACAGAATTTTAGCTGAAAGAAAGAGCTGAAAAATGGTTAAATAAAAGCTGGATAAACCCCTTTGACTATAGTAATAGTTTGGGCTTGGGTTGTTTTTTTTGTGGTTTTTTTTTTTGTTCTGTTTTGTTTTTTCTTTTATTGTATGAATAAAATAAACTCCAGAGACTTTCTCTGAAGGAGTGGCCTGCATTCAATTGCAGGATAGCATAACAAATTCTGGAAATATCTTCAGAACATTCTTTAAAACATTGAGCGAAAACCCACTCTGTGTACAGTCCCCTGTATACAAACTGCAGTTGAATTGTTGTGATTTCATCTCTGAATATGAGTGGTTTGTTCCTAGCAAATTTTCTGTTTTCATATAAACAGATTTTCACAATGAAATACAATACAATAAATTATTTTAGTCTCTACTGATGCTGTGAACATGCCAAAAGTCATGTTAACCCTGCCATCAAACAGAAGTTGGTGAAGCATGATGAGAAAATATTTATAAAAAGCATGGCCATAATCTTTCTTTAACCCAGAAATACCACTCTTGTGTTCGAAAGTTTGGGGTTTCCCTTCTGAGAATTAGGAAATTTCCTTTTAACATAGGAGTATTTCTAGAGAATATAAAGTATTCTTGTTTTTAACAAGAAGCAGGCTGGCCTAGTAACTGTAACACAGTTCTTAAGTGTGCCTTCATTTTTGTTTGGGTTTGTTGTTGTAAGCCAGAAGCTGGACATGCATTAATTCCTCAACTGACCTTCTAATTGGCAGTGATCTCAGTGAACTCAAATTATTTCAGGGCGGCTGAAATTAGAATGTGTTGCTGGTCTGCGTGGGGGCCTGTGCGTCACCCAGGTTTGTGCCGAGGAGGAGGAGACTCCTCTTGTACAGAAGCCAAAGGGACTGTGCTAAACAGGGGTGGCTACATACATATGTGGTTGGCAGCAACAAGGACTAGCAGAGTGTGGGAATGAAGGCAGCTTGGGTCTTTATGCTTTCCTGCAGAATATTGTCTTTTTTATCAGACTGTCCAGTTCCATTACCTTGGTTGCATGAAACTACTATTCCTCTATTCACAGAGCTTGGACTAGCTAGATGGCAAAAATTGATTTTTTTGGGAAGAATTCCCTAAATGTAGAAGAATCATCTGCTATACAACCTATATTCATGTTAATGAATGATCAGACTTAGCTGATGTGTTGCCTCTCGTTTAGAGATGGCTGAATGAGTTTGAAGAAAATTATGAAGCTGGACATATTTGACCTATGCCTCATTTAAAACAAAATCAGAAATGTATTTGAAGTTTCATCAAATTGAATCGGTTTGTTTCATTATCCTGTGGTGATACTGAAACCTTGCATTTCAAAGAAGTCAGAAGTAGAAACGTTAAAAGCTGCAAAAGGGTTTTTCGTCGTGTTCTTTCCAGCTTGAACCTATGCAAGCATTGATAGGAACCTGTTTTAAATGTCTACTTTTTTGAGACTTGGAAGTATGACTACTAACTGTGTATCTGATGGTGAACAATTATATTTTAATAAAACTGCCTACCAATGTGAAATTCCTCAAATATTACAACTATTATTACATCAAATTCTTCAGTCCATAATGGCTTATATCAAGAGGATGAGTAGAAAACTTTCTGACTTATAGCAGCGTCTTCTTCCTTATCTAAATAACTTGAATAGCTGCTATGCATATCACTGACTCATCCCACTTTGCTAAAAGCTCAATTACACGGAGCACTTCTGAGAATAAGGACTTACATATTGTACTTCTTGTCGCTCAGTTGAGTATTACTCAGTTGAGATTTACTACTGATACTGCTGTCATGGTTGCCTTAAAATTTTAATGGAAATCAAATATTGGAACAGATAATTCCTTTAATTTGTTGTATAAAACAGAAGAGGATAGATATACTTAAAGTTTAAGGTTTTTTGAAAATACTAAAAATAGAGAAGCAACATATTAAGTTTCCATAGTAACGCACATATAAATTCTTACAACTGATAAATGGAAGTAATTCATTCAAAGACATTCTCAATGGCCAGACCCCAAATCTTTCTCCTGCAATTAAATAGTGTCAGCAGCATATATTGAATGTTCCACACCCACTCTTCCTACATTTCTCTATAAAAATACACATCACCTTACTTTTCCTGCCCTGTTTTAACAACAGCTACAAAGCTCTCTTTGTCTGAGAGTAATTTGCAAACTCCATTATTGTGTTATCTCTGTATTAGTAATGTATGTGACCAGATGTGGAGGAAAATAGCCTGTGTTCAGCTGTTATGTTTTTATATGGAGAAAGGACTCCAGGATATAGTGACCTTTGTTGCCAACAAACTGTAGGGATGAAGTCTTCAGAATTAATGTTTTTCACCCTGGAAATTCTGTGTACATGGAAATATTTGGATTTCAGACATTTTTCCTCTTTGTTATGGAAGTTTCATACTTAAAATAGTTATGATTATTTTTTTTTAGACCCTGAAGATCCCAGTATCTGCATTAATTGTAGCTAAGCAGTCAAATGATATGCAAAAAACATGTAGTTAGCAACAAATGTGTTCTCAGATTGTTTTTAAAGTTTGCGCAAGAATCTGTTCTAAGATTAAATGTTTTAAACTTGCATTTAGTATCTTTTCCCTGGCTGACCTTTCTGTCTTATATGTAACCACTAGTCCTCCACTGGTGCCACTGAACAGTCAGCTTACACTTCTAATGTCACCTCCCTGGATGACCTTTTCTTTTTTTTTTATTTTCTTTTGTTTAAATTACAGGTGAAAATTAAATGTATTTAATGACTCCAGTCATGCTCAGATGGCTTTTGCCATTTTACAGGGAAAACAGCATTACAGTGCACCTGAGAAGCATTCATTTTGTTCATTGAAGACTTTTTAAAATGGGTAATTAACTGTAGGCTAATCTCTTCAACGTTGTAATTGCAAATCTTACCCTGATTAAATGGATGGTAGTTTCTGGTGCCACTGTCAACTGAGATGTTGCAGTGCTTGAAGAACTGTAGTATAAACTCCCCTACATTTTAACATCAAGTTAAAGACCAGAAACCCTTATGTTTCTTCTGTAATGGAGGAAAGAACTTGTTGTAAGGATTTGCTTAATGAGGTTGTCTTCATTAAAGTTTTTCAAGTTCAATGATTTCTGCAGAGACTAAGCAAACAAATTCATTGTGTTGGATGTGTTTTCATACAGCCTATTGCTTAGCAGGGGAAATAAAGAGTTCACAGTCTATCCCTCAGTGACACATATAATCAGGCTGCGGGATCTGATTGAACCTGCAGGACTTGCTTGTGATAGGTCACATAAAGCACGATATTTTTCTCCTCTCAGTGGTAAGTACAGAAGTATTTCTGAAAAGGGGAATTAGGCATGCAAATCTGAATTTCTTATTTATTTTTTTTACATGTACAATTATGGCACCTTTTACAACATGCCGAAACTAGATTAAAAATAATTTATTTTGAAATACTTAGCTGTAATATTGCTCTGTGTAATTGTATTTGGTATTTGTTTCTATAAGCAGATACTTAATACTTTGCTGGTTAAAGCATTTACAGAAATTGCAGAAGGCTGGTTCTACTTGCATTTTGTAGCAGCTGGTGCTAAATTGAATAGATCAAGCTTATTTAGACAGGAAAATGTACCAATACTTAATATTACTCTTTTTTTGCCCTAAAATGGAGCAATATCTTCCAAGTAACAGATTGAAACCTGAGCATTTTTCCTCCTGTTATGCAAAACAAAAGCAGAGCTATCATTTCTTTGGATATTTTGAGGAAAAGTGGCTGATTCTGAATATTTCCAGTTATGTCGCCCCTAAAGTCATACCTTCTGGGACAGGACTGATACAATGCTCAGTGAGGCACAGATACACAGTGACATCTTTCAAAACACACAGTGACTTTTAAAGGATATTGACGTTGTTTTAAACTAACACCTGAAGTTGAGAGTGGCACTGTTTCTCAGGAGCAGCACTTCACTGGCAGTTACAGGGAGGAGTTTTCTTTAAGTGCATTATCCTATGTGTAGGGACATCAGGAATATAAGTGGATATTTCCTTTTTCTTTTCCATGAAAATAAATAGGAAAAAGAGCTATCAGAAAACTTTACTAATTTAATTTTTTTCTGCTAGTGGCCTGAGTGACCATGTGTAATAGCGATTCTGATATTCATATTTTATTTCCTCTGTGCATCACTTGTTTCATTAAGCAAGGGATATGTTCATCCTGGAAAGAGATCCAGCCTCAGGCAAAACTTTTATGTTGCTGTTGTGACACAGAAATCTTATTAGCTGTTTCAAGAAAACAGCTGAAATTGATGGTTTCCTCAATGCTGTGTTTTTAATCAGTGGCCAGTGTATTTTATCTTTTATCCTATCTTCAAATACTAGCCAGAGGGTGACCTTAGGCCGGTAGATGTGTTAGAAGAGTGAGTATGGTTCTAGATGTTGCACTTTGGAAATTTTTTGATACCATAAATTGTAAATCTACAGCTATCAGCTTATCAGTAATTTGTTGTAAAAAACTGTAAAATCTGTTCAGAGGTGCAGCTTTCATCTTGGAACAATCCAACCCATCACTGCACACCTAACTAGCTGAGTTGTATAGAGCTGCTGTTATTTATGGATGAAAATGCATTGACAGCTAGAGAAGACATCGTTTGAAGACAGTTACATTGTTTAATGTAGTCAGGTATGCTTTTATTTGCCTTTATTTTATTTACTCAGAACATGACAGTGGAACTGCACTAATTCAAAATTCCCTATGTTCAGCCACATCTATACTATATACATACACAAATATATTTACTGATATGGTTATATAGATATAGATACAGTGAAAAACATAAACAATACAAACCATCGTGCACTATAACATGCAATAAACTACATGTTTAATCAACAATAAGATATATTCTTTCTTCCAAGCATATTTTTTGACCAGGAATAAGTAGTGATGGTCAGTTATGAAATATTTTGTTGTTCTTGCATTCCTGATTGGCTTCTAATCATATTCTGGCACTTCAAGAATACCACTGACATCTTAAAAATACATACTTGGTGATAACAGAGTAACTGTAGAGTCCATTCAGTTCTCTGTAACCTACTTCATTCTCTTTCAAAAACAAATTTAAACCAGCTTGTTGGGTATGAAAGGTTCTCTGCAACGAAACTCACTTCCAGCACAGGTACTTCAGAGCTGCCTTCATTTCAACACATTTCAAAACACACTGATGTTCGCATGAAGTTCCATTGTTTTTCCAGGCCTTGATCAATAGAATGAATTACTCCATACCTGTTTTCCTGCAGTCAGTGCATGACAACTGACTTAGAGAGAAGCTGGATAGTTGGGTCGTTGTCTTTTACAGAGAGGGCAGGAAGTTTTCTTAAATTTGTAGATTAGTCAGTCAAGTCAATGACCATTCAAAAAATATCATACCGATTTTAATTGAAACAAAAATCTTTCCTGCTTCTGTGACAAAGTGTCTAAAGAGGGAGCTCACTTGTTCTTCTATCTTGCAGAGAAACTTTTTGTTCCAAATATTCAAATATTTTGAAATTTTCATTCAATATAGCCCACTTCTTTTTTTTTTGGTGGTTTTTTTTTTTTGTTTATTTGTTTGTTTTGGCTTGGTTTGTTTTTGTTTTGGTTTTTGGGTTTTGTTATAACATCAGTGAAACAATGTACCCACTGGCACTTTACCTGCTTACATAAGCTGTTATTTCACCAGGATCATTATGCTAGTATGTTTGTTGGCTGCCAACCTTATAAGTTAACTTTTCCTGTACTTCTTCAGCAAGATGTGTTTTCAGGATAAAGAACTAAATCCTATTATCAAATTATTTGGAAAAATATTTATTTGAGGTTTGTTGGGGAAAATCAGTTTTCATAACAATAAGTTGTTATGATGCAGGGAAATATTTATTTCCATTCACACAGATAACAGAAAAACAGAATAGACTTTGACAAATATTAACAGGGTACAATTTCTTATCCATGGTAATATAAAATAAGGCAAAAATGAATTATTAACTTTTCTTTTTCTTTGACTTTATAGGTCTGCTCAGAAGTATAAACACTAATCTGCTGTTGAATGTTTCTTGTGTATACTTTATTAAAGTTTTTCCTCTTTTTTTTTTTTTTTTTCTTCCCCCAGCCAGGTATACTGTAGCTTCTCCAAAGAAAGTGAGTAAAAAATGTTTTCTGTAGTACCCTTCCAGAAGCCAAGAAGCAACATTAAATTTAAAGAAGAAAAATGTTTATTGAAGTTTAAGGAGGAAAGGGTTATTAAAGCAGTTTTCCTCATGACTTCAGCTGGAAACAGTTGAAAAGCATGTTTCCGTGAACACTTAAATTAATTGTGCACATGGTGGTTCCAAGTTTGGATTTCAGGAGTTCAAAGAAGGACAAAGAACTGCACAGACTTCATGGATTTGGTCTTTTGTCAGATAGTGCCCTAATGAAAAAGCAAATACATTGTGACAGAGGGCAGTAAATAGAACAACACCCCCCATAAATATAGCTTGGAAGACTTCAAAATACGTTATTTTACCCTAATTTGAAGCTCAAGAATTGACATTTCCCCCAGTGTTTGGCTGTTCAGATTTTAAAAACTGATCAAGTGCAATTTAGTAACTAACTGTCACGCTGTGTGCTCCAGTCTGAACACTGAAATAGTGAAATCACAAATTATGAACTTCCTTCAGCTTTCGTCACACAGCACAGCTCTCTGAATAGACTCCATGGTCTTTCTGACAGGTGCCTGTTCAGGATCTTTGCTTAATGAGTTCTGTGTAATTAGTTATTACAATACTATTTTTCCTATGGTCTTGTCACCGAAATCGGGAAAACTCCTTAATACCAATGTAGCATTAAGAAGCAGACATTATTTATTGCAGCATTGGATGCATGGGGGATTGTTCCACCACACACCATATGTTTCATTCAAACAAAATTATATAGTCCACACTTATGAGTATGCATTACATTTCTCAGAAAGATCATACATATTCATTCAACAGGCAGTACCATGTTAATTGAGCATCGCACATGCTCCTTACAGCTATCTCTGAGTCTTCTAAGGGATCTCATACCACAGTTGACCCTATAGTTACAGGTGACCGATCACTGAACCTTAATTTAGTTCCTTTATATCGAGAGCCCAAGGAGAGTCCAAGTTGGTTTCATTAGTTACCTATACAATGGTCTCCTCAGTAAGTTTTAAATGAGTCTTTCCCTCTTTAGCATAAAATTACATGAGCAAGGTTGGTTAGCAGCAGTCTCTCCATAGTGATTACACAGAAGCAAACAATATAGTTGCAAAGCTAAAACAGAACACGTTAAGAAATCTAGTTACCATGCTAAAATAGACTATGCGGTAATAGTCTTGATTCAGGAAAATCTCCAACTGGAATCAATTAAAAAAATATCTGAAGAAGTTCGTAATACACAGTCATAGGCAGAAAAGGCTTTTTCTTGCAGGCTTGTGGGAACTGGGAAGCTGAAGACTGGCTTGATAGGTGCTCAGTGTGTTTTCATGGCTTACACCTGGGAGGATAATGGGGCCTGTCTGCAACGCGCGCTCTGACCGGTTGATCTGAAGATCACAAAACATTTTTCTTTTGAATCCTGCCTCTCTACTACTCACTAACATTAATATAAGTAGATATAGTCCAAAGTATCAGAAGAGTTGCCTTATGCATGTGTTTCTGTGTGTGTTCCCTGTTAATGAGAAAACAAAGTGGCACAGGGCTTAATACCAATATTTCTAAAATACAGACACAATAAAAAATACTTTAAAGCTTCATTCATTTTGGACTAAAACTTCTGATATACCTACCAAGTATTCTAGGATCTCCCATTTTCCCAGTATGTAAATGTAGCTCAAACATCTTCATTACAAAAATTTGCAGTTACACTTAATTTTCAAGTTTACCGGTGTCAAGACATTTCTTTCCTGAATAGCAGAGCTAAAAATTGAATGGTCTCTGATGCTGTTCCTCAATCTGAAACTGAAAAATGAGAGAAATTTACATTTAAATAAAGTTCTCTGCATGTGTTGAAGCTGTTATTAACAAGATAAATTGGTGCACCAAGTGAAGATCCTGGAGGCTGTGTTGACATATCATTGTTTGCTTTACATAAGGAATATGCAGTGTATCAATGCCACAATTGCAGCATTAATAACTGTTCCTCCCCTTTTTTGACAAACAAGAATATGGTGGCAATGTCCCCAATTAAGGCTCTAATGGGTAAAATCTGAGATTTAGATATTTCTGTCAATACAGTCATTAAAAACTAGTAATTATCAATATGTTTAAAATCATCATTTAGCTATGAATAAATTAAGAATCAGTTATTAGGAGATAGTGTTACATCAGGATTACCTTAAATAATTTAGTCATTAAGCAGGGAAAGACTGGTGAGTATCTCCAAGGAGCAGCTCATAGCACTAATGTGTCTATGGAGATGTGGGCTGATATCTCCCACCTACATTACCTTACTAAGGAATTTTTGCCTGTAGGTAACAGTTGTGCGTTGTTTTTATGATTTTCACAGGAAGGAGCATCTGTGAGCAGGCTGCATACCTCTAATCTTTCAGTTGTTCCTGGCCCAGCAGTTTAAAAGGTATAGGGACACTGTGCAAATAACCCGCCAGCTTCGAGACACAGCATTTCTGTGTAAGTAATACCTCATGTTTATACAGTAAATTTCCAGTGTTGTGGAGCTCCAGATATGCTTGCATGCTAACAATACTGTTATGAGCATGATGGTTTAACTTAATTATTTTTCAAAGTGCAAATTCTACAAAGTGAATGTATATGTATCATTGTAGACACGGTGACAAAAAGCCTTTGTCAAAGATACAAGTGACTCTAAATTTTGTCATGTTAGACTTTTTTATTAGACTTAATTTCATTAAGGGGAAAAAGGAATCAATTTTATAAACTCAGCAGGAACTGAGATCCTTGCACCTGGATTGTAGGTTATTTTGTTGCTGGACAGAGGTACGACCAAGGACCTAGATTTAAAATACATTTCACCCAAGATACAGCAATAGCTTGCTTTAGCAATACTTTGTATGTATCTAGATGAGGAGTTAGTTACCAACCTGAGCGATGCCTAAAGACCCAACTTCAAACGGTATTTAAACAGTTACTTGAAATGCTTGGATGCACTTAGTAAACAACAGGGGTATAGACTGGTTTGGGTGGTCACACCAGACAGGGTGTGAATGTTCCTGTGACTACCTTGTGACAGATTTGAAAATCCCGCAACAGACCTCTTGATTTGAATAGAACATTTCCATAAAATTATTAGAAGAAATAAGCCACATGCCTACCTTTCTGTTTATAATAAAATTTAAAAGGTGGCTATATTTATACCTGAAGGATGTTCTGAGCTTTTAGTATGTCAGTATTGTATTTTAATGTGCTGGGGAGCAGGGCAGGGGGGGGCAAAAAAGCTGGAGAGGAGTATCACTTTGACTATCCAAATACTTGGAGCTAGCGTATCAGTGAAAAGGTTTGATTACCCACAAATATCCCTATGAAATAAGGATTTTTACTTCACCAAGCAGTCTTGAAGGATGCACAAGAAAAGATGAAGTGCTCAGGCAGTGATATAGAGATGCATCAGGACTGTTTGAAGCACTGTTTCCAGGGCACTAGGGAAATACATGTCTTGTAACATCTGTGCCAACGAGACAGCAGCTGCCCCCCACATGACGGTAATCCCTTTGCAGTAACTTTGTCAATGCCTTCATGCCATCCTCCCATGTTAAAAAGTCATTGGATGAAGCTCTTAAAAAAGTATGAGATTGAATACAGTAATAACCTATGTCCAGTTTTCATTTTTAATTTTATGCTTCTAGGGTTTAATTTAATCTTTAGCTATGAGCAGCTAGGAGATTATCCCATAATTGCCCAATATCGGTTGTGTAGATCTGTGTAGTCTTTTGAAGCAACTGGGCATCCAAAAGGTCTGATTCTGCTTTTGCCTAATACATGTGTCAGCATGCAGCCACCTGATGGTCTTAATTTTTCCCTGTTCATTTCCATAAAATTACACAGGTTAAAATCATATTAAAGGGGCAGAAACAACAGGAAAGGATTTTTAAATGTTTCTCCAACAGATGTGTCTGCATAGAATCATCATAGAATCATTTAGGGTGGAAAAGACCTTTGAGGTCATCAAGTCCAACTGTTGACCCAGCACTGCCAAGTCCACCTCTAAATGATGTCCCTCAGCACCACATCTACACATCTTTTAAATACCTCCAGGGATGATGATTCCATTGCCTCCCTGGACAGCCCTGTCACCAGAGCCTTTCCTAGAATAATAGCCCCAACTTGCAAATAGGTAGCTGTTTTCAGACTAACATATTTTTGCATATCTAAGACAAAGACAAATGATACTAAATCAGGAGAGTAAACAATGCTAAATCAGAAGAGTTAAAACTTAAGTTGTTTTTACAAGCTTTGATGACATGTTGAACTGTTATTTTAAAAATGCCTGCATAATTTCTCCAGTCTTCATTTAATGAAAAATAAAAGTATTACAAAGTGGTTGCAGTTGCTCTAGGCAATTTAAAATCGTGACTTTGCCAATAGAATTACTTTTCCTCTGTGATTGTAACTTGAATTTAAATTTCATTTTAGTGGCTATTACTCTATGTTAAACTCTTTGCTTTTCTATTTAGAATTTTCTGCTCTGAAGGAAAAAGTTAAATTCCTGCTTAACTCTTCTTTAACAAAACAAGTGTGATAATTTTAATTTTTTTTTAAAAGTTTTCTTCAAAATAAAACCATAGGATCCAGGCTGCCTCTGTGGTTTGTCTGGTGGGTGGTACAAAACCAGATCCTTTCAATGAATGTTCTGTTAACTTGTGGAGCATTAAGCATGCTCATAAATAGAGCTTGCGTTTCGTAAGGTACAAATGTCCATGTGTATATATTCCCCGTGGGTTATCACACTACAGAGTAGGATTGGGTTAATACTTGGATATAAATGGAATATTCCAAGGAAGAGAAATTCAGAATTTGACTGATGACTACATATTAGCAGAGTAAATGACAGTGCAAGGACTGGCAGCATTAATTTGAAAAAAAAGAAGTGCTTCCAAGAAGAAAGAAAAGAATTGCTTTGCTTTTATAGTAACTGTAAGGGTTTTTACTAGGCAGGCTTTTAGCTCCCTTGCTGGTCACTATTGGAGCAGTCTGAACAGTCTGACCCAATGCAGTTATAACCTCTTAGGATACTAGACCTGAGGTTTTTTCTAGCACATTGAATTAGGAGTCTTGTTCTGGTACCTAGCTCATATCTATGTGCCCATCAGTCTCTACTTCCATCTATTCAGGATTTTACAGTATTTGTACCCTGGTTGTAATTTAGGTCACATTTACATGAGCTTCCCATTCTATGAAGAAACATATTTGCTGAAAAGTAATCTCTCTAGTATCAAGTAATCAACTGCATTACTTGAATGAAATTCTTATTTTTAGATATATAAAAACATGTGTCTAATAAGCACATTGCTTTTTGATCATGTTTATGATGGATTGTCAACATTCTGTGATTCCTCCTTGACAGTGAAACATTACTTGTTAGCATTTAATTTCAAGTGTTTCAAAGTGTGACTTCAAGGAAACAGAACATGTTTATGTCAAATGTACCACACAGTGTATTAACAATCACACAATTTACTAACATTTAGTTCATAAAAATTTGTTACAGTCATACAGTCATTGGTGGGAAGGTGGGGCCTTTAGAGGGACCAATATGAGCTAGCATGGTTAAACAATCAAGGAACAGAATTAAAAAGGAACATCTCAAAAAGCTAGTTATGTCCAAATGAAGAAAGCAGGAAAGATGAACCATGACAGATTAAATGGAAATATAGAAGGCATGCCAATAGAAGTTTGAAAAGTCACTTATAAATAGCATTACAAGCTAGTAATAAATTCCTTTTACAGATGCAGCTGGAGCAAGATGCTTTCAAGAAGGCCTTTAGGGACCAAAAGAGGAGTTCAGAGAAGATAAGGCTATAGCAAGAAAATCAGGTAATTTTTTTGGCATCTATCTATAGAGGAGCTTGAGTGTGCTGGAACTCCTCCACATGGCTGTATGCACCTCAAACTGTGGCACAGGTAGAACAAACTGAACAACAGAGCAAATTGTCAAGAGCAACAGGAACAAACTGGCAGGTGGAAGTGACACCTGCTTAAGAATTCTACAGGACTTCAAGGACGGAGCCGTCAAACCACACATTCTGATATGCAGTCTCTTTTACATTTCCTTCAGTACCAAAAAACTTGAAACTGGGCTACCTGACACCAATTTTTAAGCAGCATTCCAGAGATCTGAAGAAATGTAAAAATCTGGGGAATTTTTGAATAATCAAGTGAAAGGCAAAAGTTCCATATATGACTAAAAATATGAATAGAAATATATACTGAAAGGGTGCAGATGCTTTTCTCAGTGACTTGGGAAGAGCAGTCATGCAATTTTTAAATTCAAAATTAAGCATATATATAAGTATATATACGCATAAAGGTATGTTCAAGACTTACTCCCCTAATGAAGGATTGTTTCAGTCCTGCAGCTAGTTTAATCATGCAAATATTTGTGACACTTAGAAATTTCACAGATGCTGAGGTATGACATATCTGTAAAACCAAAAGGTATCTGAGATTATCTTTTCTAAAATAAACCCTATTGCATCACTTCTCTGCTTCCTGTTCCATTCATATTTAGCATGGAACATCTATCTTTGATGAAGAAAAGTAATGTTTGCTTTGTATCTAAAGATATGTAAAATGCGTACACATAAAAACATGGAAAGAGCAGAACTAATTCTGCAGTGGTTGTATTATAATTGTTAAAATGAAAACAACTTTATTTTCTGTTGTGAGCTCTTTGGCTCCTGTTTTCGTGAAACTGACCATGTAAGAATTAGCACATTTGTGACTCACCACAAGGTTTTCTTTAAAATAGCCTGAAGTAACTATTGTTCTAATAATGTCCATACTGGTATCTTAAGATTCATTGACTTTCTGATATCTGACAGGGTGGCTTATCCGGTGACTGTCGTAGGTGAGGACAACTGGAACATATTCCATCCTTCACAAGTTTCCTCCAGAGGATCATCTTGGAATTTCTGCTAAAGGAGAGGTAAGAAGGTAAGAAAAGCTGTTCATATAATTAAGAAGCAAACTGAAGAAGAGGTAACACAATTACTTGGATTTATTTCTTATCCTGGCTTCCTGCTATAGTTAGTTATTGATATTATTCCAAACATGGAAACCTCAGTTTGAAGCTATACCTTGTACTAAGTAGTGGTCCAAAACCGCATATGTGATATTTCTCAGAAAACTCTTCAGTACACCCATGGTAAGAGTTTAATCAGGCATCCCGATTCAGGGTAATGCAGACATTTAGTCAACATTAGCTAACCTCAACTTAAAATTAAAGGTAAGCATAACTTCACGCTGCACTCAGTCCTTAGGTTTCATTCTTTCATGTAATATTTCATAATTCACTGTACATAATTGTTGACTGAATACTCAGTTATAAAACAAAGCTAAAAACCAAGCAGTCATTCTGCAATCAATATTTGCCTTAAATGAATGGTTAAGTATTTCCATAACAGCAGAAGCCTCTTTTAGTCTAGGTAGTGTGGCATGCAATAGCTTCCAAAGTACAATCTGTACATTTTTGATTACTTTGTAAAGGGAGAAATAAGTATAATTACCTTCTAGAACTGTCATAATTTTTCAAGCTACCACTGAGATGCCTGTATTAGCTTCTGTGCCTGTAGATATAAACAATACTGCATTCAAAAGAAAATTGTCCTAAATGAAAAGTCTTGATTTATGAAGTCTGTTTTCTAGACTACCAAGTACTTGGCTACGTTCAAACAAATTGATTGGTTGCAGCGTTCTCCCTGACCTGGGATTTATTTTTTTGTTGTTCAGTCTGAGAAACGGATGAGGTTGATTCTTTCATTCTCTGATTGATTCTGCAAAAACAGTTCAGCTCCAGAAGCCATTTTCAACTAGTGTAGTTGAAAGGTACTGAGTTGTAAACAGATAGAAACAGAAGTAAGGTGTTGGCATCACAGTTGAGAGAATATGTACTCATTCATTTAACTTAATTCCTATTTTAGTTGAAAATTTACATCTGTGATCTGGAAACTGAAGCTTGTTAAATAATCAGAGGAATTTTTGTAGCAAGATGCTTGCCCCTATTATCACTTCTTCCTTAGCTGCTAGAGCTGCACTCTGGTGCCTGAATATTGCTTGACTGAATGGGACAAGGGAAAGGTTCCTAACTGATGTTTTGATCAGTGAATAGTTTAGGCCAGTACTCTCGAAAGACTGCTTCCAACCTGACCCCATACTGCTAGAGAGGACTCCCCTTCACCTAGTGATGTTCCAGCTGTGCCTGAAAGGACATGCTCTACCCTGCATCTTCACCCGTGGATTCATTGCTGTAGGTAAAAATAACTGATCTTACTATTCTGCAAGGTTCATTTTCCAGATCTTCAAATGATAAGGCCCTAAAGGAACACAGGAGAACAGAAAACTTCCTTTCTCTCACTCTTTGAACATTTGACTGTAGATGGTGTATGAGATATTGTAAGATTAAACTTGTTATATTTCACAGATTTATACCTCCTTCTCTCTTATTTATTTAAATTTGGCATTATTTATAAACATAAGTGAAAACATCAGGATAAAATTTAAGCATATAATTAGCCTAGCCTGAGCAGACAATCAGCTTGCATTTAAAAGTAAAGTCCTCAAGGTACTAAATGTGAACTGAATGCAACAAAAATAGTGAGGATTTCAGGGATTTTCAGGGAGATCACACAGCAAGAGAAGTATCAGCTGCTACCGTCAGGAAGGAAATTTCCCAGCCCTAAGTTTGCCCTCTGTTCAAATTAGGCTGTTTTCTGTTTGTGGGGTCTGACATTGGATAAACCATTGCTGACAGAGTTGCCTTTAAAAAAATCTAAAAGTTGTTTTGAAGATACAGATTTGTTTATTTGAACAAAGGGCAAGTATATAACACCTTGGGACACTGCGAGATTAATCAGGGAGCAACTATTTTGTGTTCATGCATGTAATTAATACTATAATAACCAGGAACAAGGCTGAAGAACAAAATTGTCTATGGATGACCCTCATTCTTACTGCAAAATTTGAGCTGAAGTTCTGAGGTTAAGCTTGCATGTGTGTCAGTCCAAGCATAAACCCACCAGTGCCTATTGTCCCACAGAGGGAACTGTCCTCTGCATTCACGACACCTGGATATGTACAGCTAGACCCATTGACCAGCAGGGAGACTATAGTCTTGTCTAATCTGCTGAATAACCACATTGAAGGTCACTGCATGGGTTATTTGGTTTGCTGCTTGTAATCACTGATCTAAATGGGCTTTGGTAAAACTCTTCATCTCTCTGATCCATAAATTTCTCTGACTGGTTAAACTTAGCTGGTTACGCTGCACTGATTCACAGTTTGCATGTGAATAACCGTGTGAGTGCCCCTGCACTATTAGAAAGTATTGACAGTGAGATGTCGAGCAGACCTTGCTATCTTTAAATTATTGCTTGACTGTAGAAGAAAAAGAGCAAGGAGCACTGCAGGTGCCATCGTGTTTGCCCATGTAGTTTGGAAATTTTGTCTGGAACTACAGCGAGAAGCACCTTTCAGAATATTGTGGTCCTGAACCATCTGCTGAAAAACAAGTCACTGAGAGATAAGTGACCCCTCATATTTCGTGAAATAGGAACCTCATTGAGGTTTGGATTTTTTTTTGTGTGTGGACATTAATCATTAAGGTTTACTGTGGTGTCCGCTTAGCTCTTTACTTTTGAACTGATATTGTTTAAGGATAGCATAGATATAAATATCACTGACAAAATGTAATCCACAAATATGAGCTGTGACTGTAACTCAGAAATGCTGTAACTGTTTACATTTCAAAGCTGCGGCAAATTTTAAATAAGTGTATTAATATGAAGTATGTAACTCAGAAATGCTGCAACTGAATTTCAAAGCTAAGAGGCAAAGTGATTTCAAATAAGTGTATTAATATGAGGTACCACATTGTGAACATAACAGCTCTTTTACAGGCTGTAAGTACATGTGAGCTTGTGGAAAGAGCAGGTATTTTATGTGTTTTATATGTTTTTTAAATGATAACATTTTGATATTATCAGTGGTTGTTTGATAAATACACTTTCCAGGTCTCAAATATTTTTATACAATATTTATTAGTAACTCTCTTCCTCTGAAATTAATGTGAATGAGAGACAAACTCATCACCTTGCTATATAGAATAACACAAAGGAGTAATTCAGCTCTGAAATTATAGGCTAAAATTCCATCTTCACAGGGACCTAGTACTTAGATTGCTTATATCCCCAGCTACAGTATCATGAGGTATTCTCTGATTTTTGTTTGCAAAGAAAAAACTCGAGTTTAAATTTGCAGAATTTAATTTGCCTTTCTTTCCACCTATTCGGGTAAAATTCATATCATTTAAATATTTCCATAGTAGACCATATCAGACTTTGGAAAAAGAAAAGCACATAGTCTTCAATACTTAAAATTGTGTCTGCACTGAGATCTGAAGTGGATTTTCCTTCAATTCCACATTCCAGTAATTGCTAAAATAGAGGTGTGGCTGAAATTAGATTCAAAGAATGTTTAAAAAAACCACAAAACACCCAATAAAATTTTCTAAGGAGCTGAGGAAAAAAAGCTCAATCCTTAAATATGAAATGAACTAGAATTAACAGTACAATGACATTTTGAAGTATCTAAGAATTATTCCTTTCTTTTCTCAAGACAGCAAATGTTTAAACTATTCCACATTGCACATCTTCCTATGATTTGCTATACGTTTGATGTTAAGTCATTTTTCCTAAGAAGCATGCACTAAAAATGGTGTTAAGGAATATCCACAGTTTTGCAGTGAGCATTTAATAGCCAATTAGAAAATAAAATTTTAGTCTCTACCATTAAGGGTTTGGTTTTTTGCTGGTTTCATCTACTGCTAAAAAGGTGCTTTTATTAGGTACACCTTTATGACTGCAGAAAAATATGCTGAATTTCAGGGATAGTAATTTTCATACCTGCCTTAGCAGAAGGTACATACAGGCTGTGCAAAGCAGCAGATGTTAGAGGAGATGCAACCGCATGGTTAGCTGGAGAGTATCTTGACTGGAGTCTCTTGAGCAGTGGGAGAACTGGCTCAATCAGAAATTGAGCCATGGGAGCCAAATCAAACTTAGCAAGTCCCCGACAAACTCTTGTTGTCTTATTACTAATGCTGTCACTTCAGTCTACAGCAGATAATGTGCAAAGATCTTTCTGCAAAGCGGCAGATGCCTGGAATTGCAATGTCAGAACTGTAGCCAAAATAGCCAAAATATGTAAATTTGAGTTTAAGTTACTCAACGCAGTTTTGGAGAGGTTTCACTGACTACATTTGTTAGTACTGTTTCTACCTGCATTATTTAATGCCAGAATCATAAATTGTTACCTGAATTTATATATCATTTACAGCTGCAGTTCATGCAGTCGTGAACCAAGTACCTGTGAGCTTGTCTGCCTGTAAAGGCAATGTGTAAAAAAACTATGTATTTACAAAACATGTACAAAATCTTCAGTACTCTACTTGTACAAAAGTTGTAAAAAATAAATTAGCTTTCCATGAAACCATACAGAGTCACAAATTCGATGATGTTTAGATATCTTCCGAGATGCTTGTCTTTGGAGTTATCATTCAAATATGGACATTTTCCTACAGAGCCAAGTAATTCCATGAAGTCAATATAACGAGAATCAAGGCAGAACAGGAGCACAGAATCAGCATTACTTTTGTAGCTGTTCACCGCATATTAAAATGCCTGCTGCCTGTCATGTGGGTGGATGAGGTCATTCCAGATCAGATTTTCCTCAAGGCTTGGTCACGTTCTTCATATTAATTTGGGTAAGGTAGCTGGCTGATAAAATTAGAGGCCAGACAGTTTTACTGGTGTGAAGGAGAGAAGGAGGCAGCTGAATTTTGCAGAGACATCAGAACCTGAGACATCAGAGAGCCTGACAGCAGTAAAAGAACAAGTTGAGTGGGAGTGGGAGAGAGAGGATAGTCTAGATAGGGTCTAGGGGGAGATGGGGAAGTTTACTTGACAGAGAGAGAAAACTTCCCAGTAACATAGGAATACGATTATTCTTCTGGAAAAAGAAAAGGTCGTTGTTGCTTATGATTAAAATTTGAACGATCAGCCCAAGAGTCTGGGAGGGGGGCTAAAAACCAATTTTCAGTGCAGAAGTTGTCAAAAACAGCATAGCGGAGAGGGGTAGAAATCCCTTCATAGTACCAGCTTTCATACACAGAGCTCATTTATTCAGTTTTGTTCTTTCCATCTCTGTATGTGTATTTTAAATGAAAAAGGAACCACCAGACAAATACATGAAGATGGTGACTGCTCGAGAGAGTGTACCTATAATATTCTATAAATCCATTGTAGCCTATTACTTCAAAATGTTTTCCTTGCAACAGATATAATTTTGAGTAGAAAAAAATATTGCACTCATATAGAAAATGTCCTTTCTTTTGACAAGATATTATTTTTTTAAAAATTCTAAACTATGTCAGAATTTTACACCTGGTAATACTCCCACCAGCTCTAACCTGGCAATACTTGTGTCATATTGAGAAATTAACTTGCTCCTTTTTTTTTTTTTTTTTTTTTTCCTAGAGCTGGCTTTGCATTTAAATTGTGCAGTTGTTGAAAAATGGAAGAGATGTTAAGCTTTATTTTTTGTTAATATTTTAATTTCATTTTTATATACTTTTGGCCCATGGGCTTTTCTTTGGTTGTCACTTGTTTGATTGTTTAGTGTCACAAATAGAATTGTGTTACTTTAAGCAGCACTTTTCTCCTAGGAGATTGCAGTCCTAATCAGGCTTGACAGTTGATTTAAGTACAAGAATTTATCTTCTGAAGTTTTTTTAAAACATTAGAAAGAAAATCACAGCAAGCTATATATGGCTTGAGATTTTATCTCCTTCAGTTATCTCTTCTAAGCGCATTTATGGATTCAGCAGTGCTGAAACTGAATCAGTGCTTTCTTTATAGTGATACGGAAAATAAAATGCTTAGTTTTGTCCTATGATGGGAATGCAAAAGGAGACAAAATAAAAAGAAAGATAAATGCATTTATTAAAAAATAAGTTTATGGAGTACTAAAGTTGGGGCCATATTAGACATTTTTCTTCCAACTGATCTTACAGAAAGGTTTTTTAAAAATAAGGCTTATATTACTAATAAAAGAACATATTCATAACATTATTGAAGTACGATGGAAGGGAAACTAGAAGCTAGATCAAATTTAAGCAGCTGTTGTGCTAGGAACACTAATTACCAGAATGAACAATATTGTCACATTGCACCTTCTGTCTTTTGCTTGTAGTCTTTTGTCTTATGTTTGCATTGTGATTTTGGATAAGAAACATCTTACTATATCAGGGGTTTTTTGTACTGTGGCTAGTCCACCTAGCTAGCCCAGTTCACTTCCCTAGCATTACACTGTAGCACCACACAAATAATGTAATTTAAGTCAAAAGGAAGTTTAAAGTTCTGAATTTTCAGAAGCAAGTGCTTGAAGTGTTCTGATTTAGATACTGAATGTTTGAATGAGCACTGAAGTTTTCTGTGTAATTTCCTGGAAGTTTTGTATAATTTCTCTCTTTGCCTATGATAAGGGAAAAATAGCTTAGACAGGAAAGGGTCTTCTCTATGACTTTTGCATAAAATATGATAAGTCCAATGAAGTAATCAGGCAACCTGGAAATTTCAAAATTAAGCCTGGATGCATTGAGATAGACTATGGGAGTTTTTAATTACATTTGTTCTTAGATTTTAAACCAGTCTATTTCTGTTATTCTTAGTTGTCTTTTACTGACTGGTAAACTGTTTTTTGCAGATGTGGAACAAAGGTATTTAAAATTCATAAATGCTCCCGTGTTCTTGGAGCATCACTGAAAGCACTTTAAGGGCACCCCAGCGCTGATATATCTTATGTACCAAACTTGAGGTCCACACAATGGGCTGGATGTGTTGAGCCTCAGTACTTAGTACCTCATTTCTGTGTCTGCATGTTTAAAAATGTAACGCATAAACCACAGCTAGCTGCCTGCATGTTAGTCATGGTAACCGGGGGATGTGAGGACCAACCAGTTGAGCAGTGCTAAGCTACGCTAGCTGTAGGGTATCTAAGGCACCAACTAGTAGACATGACCTAGAGCTTCTGTGTACCCAACTCCCTGATTGTCTGGGATTGGCAGTTGAAGTCCCTAGGGAATATCCTTAGGCATTTTGAGTAGCATCAGATGTCTGCTCAACCAGAATGAGCCCTTTGTTGATGATGAAAAAAATAGGTAGGGTGCTCAGGGCTTAATGATGTACTGGCCACTATGAAAGCAGTATCCAAACCTGACTGAGAGCTTTCACCTCAATCCCACTGCTTATTCTGCTGGAACAGTCAACTCTTTTATTTTGCAAATTGGATAGTCTGGGGTTGTTTGCCATTTTGCATACTGCTTAGTAGTAAGAGCATTTTCCCAGGAGGTAGAAAGACCTGCCTGATTATAGGAAGGCATGCTGAGAATTACTTTTCCTGCACATACAGGGTACAACAATTATAAAAAGAAAATGACAGTGAATATCAGAAATACAACTGTTATTTCACTGTCAGCACGTACTCACAGATTGCAGTTTCTAATCCCAAAATTACTTATGTATTTTATCCATTCTCTGTTTCCTGCCCCCCCCCCCCCCCCAAGCATAATATATAAACATTGCTAGGGATAATGCTTTGCACTTCCGTCTTTCAGTTTTATTCTATTATTGAGTTCAGCATCCCTGGCACTTCTCCCCATGATCTAAGAAATTTTAATGCCTGGCGCTGCACCAGCTCTGCCTCAAGAGAAGTCTTTAACACCAACAAATTATAAAGGCTCTTGTGCTTCTTGTCTTGCCCTACTTTCATGCAGAAAGGGGAGACTGATTTCCATAACAACTCTGTTTCTGGAACATAATTTCTTATTTCAGCTCCATTGGACATAAAAAAATTCCATCTGAAAGCTTCATCAGAAACTTAGCAGACTTGAAGTAGATGTTTGTGATAGTTGAATTCTACTATTTAGATTGGAACAAATCATCTTTTCACTGATTCCCAAGCCTGAGAGAAGGAAGATGTATTGGCCCAGAGCATTATGCGTTCTCCAAAGTACACAAACTTATTTTCACAGAAAAAGCTGTCAGAATCCCAGCAGTAGTAGATGGAGACTGGAGAAATTAATTCATATTCACCAGCTATACCATATACCTAGTCATCTCATGTAGAGGAATGAAGGCAGTGGGTTGGTTAGCACTGATAACATGCAGCTGTGGCCTTGCCTCAAGGCAGTGGGTTGATGGACATGGATGATGTGCAGCTGTAGCTCATTCAGCTAAGCAGTTAAATAGCCCTGAGGAGTGTGGGAGAGGGGGTTGGATGGAGGAGGAGCAGTGTGGTCTGGCCTCTGGGGGGAGGAGAAACAGCATGGACAGTAGAATCTTAATGAAGGTAAAAGCCTTGTTGCAGCCTACTAGTTTGTTTGTGCTGTAACAATCTCTGAGGAACTGAATCAGGAAAACAAACTTGGCTCTGATTTCAAGCCTAGGCCTTGTTGTTGCAGGAGTAGGTATGATCAAGTGATGGAATGAGGGGGAACTTCAAGACAGTGCGTGAGTCCTGTAGTTGAAGAAATGAAGAGGAGCAAAGTGTAAACAGATACACACACACACACAAAAATAAAAATATGTAATAGACCTGTAAGCTTTTTTTTTTTTTCTTTTAACTCTGTAGATTTTGGTATGTGGCAAATTGGCAGACGTGGGAAATACTTGCTTAGCATGAAAGTTATATAATGCTAATACAAATTTTAGCTGATAATGTCATATTTTTTGCTTAAATATGGATTAATTGAGAATTTCAGCTTTCCTTAAAATCAAGCAAACAAGCTCTGTTTCACTCATGATTACAGAGAAAGGTTGAAAATATGCAGTCATAAAGGCTCAAAGAGCAGAGGGCAGGACAGCTAATCTATAAAGATGCTACCTGTCCCAGCAACAGCAATGCTGTTCTTAAACTCAACATTTTCTTTCCAATTACTATATAATTTTGGCTAAGGAAGCGGCTGATTGGTACCGAAAAGGTGGACTGTGTTGCTTTGGAAACATGCAAGGTTGATGGGTAGGTGGGCTTCTGTGGACACACCCCCCACCTAGCCACCCACCCCAGCTTGCTTTGGAAATGGTTACAATGAATGGTCTCACTAGAAGTGAAAGAGAAGGATTGAAACATGTCCTTACTCAGAAACTTTGCAGTAGCACATTATGTCTTCCAAGACATGTCCCTAGTAATTGAATTTGAAAGTTAAATGCTCCAAGGAAAAACTGATCTGCTCCCATCGTTATACAGATGACCTAGTATCTGAGAATGGCCCTTTCTGAAGGCCTGACTTGGTACATGGAGACCTGGGCAGGGGTAGGTGTATTGCTCCTGTTAAATAATGAGCCAGCATTTATACGGCGAGTTTAGGAAGTGCCTCTCAGTTTGTTTTGGAACAGCTGAATCCCTGCTGTATAACCCCCCCCAAAAGAGCTGGTTGAAAAGTTATTCAAGTTTTTTTTTTTATCTTTTGAAATTAAACTCAGGGCTACTCACCTGAATATTTTCTCTTAAAACTTTTCTAGGCTTCCAGTGCCTCTCTCTAGCGGTCAGTTTACAAACACATCTCTGCATTACAAACCGAAGCCTGTATTCAATTAAAAGAAAATTCAGTAAAGATTTCTAAGTCATAGGAGAGAAAATTGGCCAGAAATGATGGATAGTTTGTTGTGAAATTAAATTTTTTATTCTTTTTCTTTCCTTCACATACTTGTTCAATTTTGGTAGGTTTAGTGTTCTCATTATCTGCCTTTTACAGGATGAAATAAAAGAAACGTTCAAGAGAAAAAAGAAATTAGTTTTGCATCAGTTAAATGAATAAAGCAGTGCCTAAAAAGACCCCAACTTTATAAAAAGTTTTACACCATCTGTACATTTGTAGTTGGCACCTGATGACAATAGATACCATATTATCCCAGAATTCATGAACTGAATGCATTTCCAAGTATTCCAGTTTTGTTAACTCAAGGGTGACGCCCAGGACATTGAACACTCCTGAAACGGATTTCAGTGAAACAGTATGCATGGAATAAGGTCAATAGGTATACATGTGGCAGGATGGCATGTAATACAGTTGTGTTGATTCTCCTCCACTGATGGTGGAGGAAAATAGCTAATTATGGAATAGCGTTTGAGAAATCCTGTCATCTGACATTTCTGCAGTTTTAGAAATCTCTGAAATATATGCTTTGAAATGCTTAAAGATGACAGTACTGTCATACATGGCTATTCAGTGTCATACTGGTAATGTACATGGAGAAGTGTCAGTCCTCCAAATGCTAGGCAGGGTCCAGCAAGTAGCCATGCTTTCCTCAACTCTTAATTTCTTACTGGTGTTATCCCTTCCTGAATCTGACCATTTTAAAATATGTCTGTCACAGTTTACCTTGGGGAATTCATCACCAGATGTGCAATATAGTGAGGATCAAATACCTGACTGTCCTTTACATGTTATATGAGTTTTCTACTCTACCTGAGAAGTTCTTGATGAAGTTAAGCTCATTAAATAAGGAAACGAAAATGACTGAGACAGCCTGCTGTTAGAAGGAAAAACTGGTGAAGGCAGGATGACTCTATGCAAAAGGAATAGAGTTTCCCACATTCCAGGATGGAATTTTAACCGGATGGAATTTTAACCACTGTATTTAGAAGCATACATTTGTTGCCGTTGCTATTCAACTCTTTGTGGAAAGATACAGCTTTGAATACATAGCCAGGTAACTTTCATCACCTATGGCTAGAGGCACTTGCCTACATTATGAAATCCAGATACATCTACTTTATCTTTCTTAGAGCAGTGGAGTAATCCTGGGCCTCCAACACCACATAAAAGTGTCCTGCTCTCTGTGTATATTTCTCTCCAATCAGAAATTCAATTTGAGTACCCTCATAGTAACACTTTTATCTAGAAAACATATTTTTTTTCATTGGCATTTCTGACAGAGTAAAAATGGTTTATAGCAAAATTTCTAACAAGCTGTAATCCTTGCAATTCATGAATTGTATATGAATACTTTTATCCTGGCTTTTAATATTATTTAGTTGCTTTATAAGGTATGTATTTTAATTTACTGTTTTAACAAATAATTTAAACTGATTTTTCTAATAATTTTAATGTTGGCTATTGGGTCAACTGTAATTCTGCATCACCCATTTAAGTATGTAAAAGAGCAGGCAGAACGTATCCTCTGGTGGACTGCTCCACCTTGCTGCTTTCAAAGACAGCAATCGCTTCTTTACTCTGCTCGAAAGTGAAGTATGTTAGTAATTCTGGTAATACCACTTCATCGTTCACATACAGCAGCTTTTCCCTTACAACCGAACAGGATTTACCAAACTGTCTGGTTTATGCACTTCTTAACACCACTTGCCCCAGATACATGGCAAAAAATATAGTTCCTCTTTGGGATTTATCAAGAAACAGTATTTGTAAACATACACAAGACCTGTCCCAAGCTAACTGCTTTGGTTTACTGGGGTTTGACTTTATTCTAAACTTAGACAACAAAACAGTCCTACGGCCCTTTCAAAGCCTGGCTCTGATCCAGGGAGGTATCCAGTGCTCCTGGGTAGGAACAAGCAGAACCCACCTGATCTGGCAGCACCAGCCAAAAGAGGACTGACACAGTTCTCTGAAGTTCATTAACCCCATTGTTAGGGTATTAAACATACTGAACTCACAATGTTTTTAATAATTTTCACAAATCAATTTTAAAAAAACCAAAAAAACACTATGAAATTTCTTGCAACCTACACAGGCAGCAAGTTCCATATATTCCATACGGCACCATAAAGTTTTACAAGAAACTGAAGTTAGAAAAATGGAAGGCCATATGGGAAGCAGGTGCAAAATGCTTGAGTAGGTGTCAGAAATCTAATATGAAAGCTAAACATAGTAAAAAGTGTAAGAAAATAATTTAGCTGAAATAGACACACAGAATCTTCGCATAAATTGTCTCTGGGTTGTGCGGTTTATTTTGTTGCCAATTCAAACAGTAGAAGCTACCTCATCAGGCTTTGTAAGAGAACATTTTTGTAATATCCTGGGACCCTTAAACAGTAATTTTAAGTGGCTTTAAATTGAGTTCAACTTTTATAATAAATACGATTGTCAGGAAAGTTAAATCTTTTAATTCTGCCCCACCTCTTTCAATACCTTCCTGACCATTGAACAGTTACTAAACATGTTTACCAGAACTCTTTTTTTTTTTCCTTTAGAATGTTGCCAAAAGTATCCTGTATGGCCTTTTTAAGAATGCAAACTTCTGTTACACTGAGCATAGGTTGACATCAAGGCCACAGAAGATTTTCTTTCTCATGTTTTCTCAAAGAAACCCTCTCCTTTTTAGGTGCAGATGGTGTATTCTGAGGAATTTAAGAAACACTTCCAAAATTCCATGAGTTTTGACACTGTGGTAGCTCTAAAGTATCTGAACCAAAGTAGTATGTCAGCATCTTCCTGGAAACATTTTTCTGTTAGTACTGATATGTATTAGAGCTGCTTTAGCTGTGGAATGGTGACAAGGTCTCACCACTTTTAATGTCTCTTCCAAACTGCTGTTTTTCAAATTACGAATCTGTTTTCCAAACTGCATTTGAGGCATGATAAAAATATGACTTTGATGAGAAGTAGGAAGCAGTAGTGTCTTGCATTTGTGAGTCTAATGTTATGAGTTAAAAAGATACTGTGTTAGTACTTAGGATGTGCATGCAGAATTACCACAGCTACTCAATTTTCAGGGAGCCTTTTTTTCCTTTTGGGAACTCTCTATTCTCTTGGAAAATCCATACTCCAGAATTAAATCTAGGTCACCTCTTTAGAGGAGAAAAGCATGGCTGGAAATGGAGATTTCAGTCTTAGCTGCCCTACCTTCATTGTTTTGGGTGCCACAGATGTTGTATCTGTTAGAAGTGTGTTAGGCACAATTCAGTTTCAACTTTCTGTCACATTTCCATTGTAAGAGCTTATTTGTATACAGCCAGTTTTTGACCCTGCTTTGAAGCCAGACTCCAGACCCAGGCGTGTTATACCCCCTAACAGCTGCTGCCCCCTGCCAGGGATGTGTTCCTCCAGGACTTTGTCTTGGGGGGAGAGCAACCTCTGCTGCCCACTGATGATGGGGGATGTGGCTTAGGATGCTAGGAATTCCCTGGCAGCAGCAGCAGCGTGCTGAGTGCTGATAGCTCAACTTCTCAGCCTCCTCTCACGGACCCCACCTCAGGGACACATGCTCCTGCATAGGTGTTGTTTAGTACCGTGTCCTGAGAATGAAAAGCTTGGATGCAGGCATTAAAGGCTTCGAAATACTAGCTTGACTCTGTCATAATGGAGGCATGGATATTTCTTTGAGCTGCGTCACTAGTGCTGTAGCTAAACTCTCTGTTATGCCCATGGTGAAACGGGTAAAAAGCAGGTTCCGCTTAGACAAAAGTCTGCTCCTTATTAGAAGACCAACATTATGTCGCTTCTTACACTCTTCCACTTCTATAGGCACTTGTCACTATAAGTATCTATGCATTCAAGCAGTTTCCTCACTGGAATTGTGAAAAACTCAAAGAATACAAATTTCTCGGGCACAAAAATTGAACTGATTACAGAATGAAACAAACCTAATTTAATTCCTAAGAGCAATCTAAAAGTATGAAGGAAGGTGTGAAAAAGAGTTTGGGACAAAGACACTGTCTGTAGATCATACTTTTTCCTCAGCAGGGTCACTCTTTGCACTGTCCTTGTGATTGATCTTTTACAAGCTCATTCACACAGCCCTATTTTCAAAGGTTTCCAGGTTCTTTTCTTTCAGTCTTTTATTCACTCCCAGTTTCTTGCCCAGTTATAAGACCAATCTCACTCAACTCAGGCTACAGTTGCAGTCCTGGGGTGCTACGGCTGCAATACCCTGCAGTGATGCTCCTTTATTCAGCTCACATTTCCTGCTTATGGAATAAAATAATTCTCTATATTAATTAGGAAATGTTTCAGGGTTTCCTGGAGTTTGTTGAACAGAATGTAAGAAGGATGAGATTTCCCAATTCATGGGAATATTGTGATCTAGCAATTTGTATTAGATCAAGTGCCAATTTCTGGAATCAAGTAATTTCAAATAAAACCAATGATGTGTTTATCACACTTAATTTTGACTGGTTATAGCTTTTAACACTGGTGCTCTTTGCAAAAAGGTGGAAAAGACATGGCTGTGCCCTCAGCCTTTAGAATTTCTACTGCTCTACATAAAGATGTCAAATGCAGAATTTAAGCTGCATATTTCCAAACTGTGAGTGAGCCACCAGAGCAACCAGTTGCTGAATATTTTACTTTTGCATACCTTTACGAAAACTTTACACATAGTTTTAGAAGAGTTTTATACTTTTATTTTATGAGTATATATATGTTGTGAACTGAACTGTCCATTCAGTTGATAGTATTCTGGTTTTTGATAGCTATGTCTTGCCTTTTTTTTTTTTTTAGAATCTGTCCTGATAATGAACAACCTATATAAGGTTCTAATATAATTTCATTTCAGAATGAAATGAATAGGTGTTGAAAGGTTTTGTTAAAACCGACACATCCAACTCATGCTTTAGAAATTTCTGCTTGGACAGGTTTGGGCTGCTGCAGCATGTGGCTGCTGTTTGTGACTGTATAATGAGGCTTACAGACAGTACTTGAATTTTTTATTTGCTTTTGTATTGTAAAATTTCACCTCCTAGAACTGGTTAATTACATGATATCAACTTTCATTTATTAAATAAATAAGTCACTGAATAAAGAGTCCTGCCTCATGCAAACAGATAGAAGCTTAAAATGCTAAACAAATGCTACCTAAGGACTCAAAAGCAGAAGCCACATGAAAAGCAAAAAATATTTACAGTTCTTACAAAGAAATAGCTAGTTGTGATTTTCTTAGCACCCTAATTCATACTTTGTGAGTGAAGTTGGCAAGACAGTTGACTGCTCAGAATACCTGCCCTCTAACCATTTTTATTGTCACCTCAGTGTCTGCTGCAAAAGAAAACATGAGCCTGTTATATCTCCTTCCAGCTAGCCTCTAACTGATTTGCAATGAAAAATACTCACGGAAATGCTATTTTTCTACTCAGAAAGTGATATTTCAGATTGCTACTTTCTGTTAGAATTTGAACAAATTTTTTTCCCCTTAAAAACTATTTATTATCTATATTATCTATAATACAGTTAAGTACAAGCATGGCTTCTCTTCTCAGCTCTTTAAACACAGTATGTACTTCTGTCTCATGATAAGCATGTCTGATTTTAGTACTAGAGCAGCTCTCCAGCTGGGAATGAACCTAAAGGACTGTCTTCAAGTTGAAAAATGACTGTGTAGTTCATAGACTTATTTCCACATTAATAGATGATACAACTCAATAAGTGTAAATTCACAGAGGGACACTGCTGATATTTTACAGGTAAGCTTTCTTCAGACTAGTGCTTTTCCTGTGAACTGAATGCCCCTTAGTGGCTGGAGAGCATTCAATTTGCTCTGGAGTGCACCCTCCAGTTTAATTTCATCTGGAAAGAATCAATGTTCTTGTAGTTTGTCTACTCTGCAAGCAAAATGCGGTAAGCAGCAACACCTGAGAGTTTCACTTTGTATGGGAGGGTACAGCTGATATGAGCTGAAGCACTAATGGGGATGCATTTGTGACAGGTTATAGATGTGGCTCAAGAGTATCCTGATTATGAGCTGATTCTGGAAGCTGCCGGTGAAGTTGCATTTCATAAGGAAAAAACCAACATTGCATTTCCTGTATATTTTGACTTTTTTTATATTGAAACAAACCAAATGAAACACCCTGAGTTCTCCCAACTTCTCAATTATGTGTTTATGTGTGCAGGAAAACAGGGTCATTTTTCTCAAAAAAAAAAAAAAAAAAAAAAAAGTCTTTTCTTCAGAATACCAGAAACATTCTAGTATTTAGGACAATGAACTGGAAGCATTTTTGCAGTCATTAATATGCTGTTAAAACTGTTGTTTGCCTGAAGTCCCCCAGCTCAATAAGAAACAACTGCTGCCAGTTTTTTACTTTTGTATGGATGTGGATATAATTCGGGAAGTTAGAGCTCTTGCTCTCTGTTGTACTAACGGGAATGGCCTTTTTCAGGTTCATTTTTGAGCATAATTGCGTCCCAGTTAAAAATGTTTATCAGGTTGCCTAGGTAAGCTTTGAATAGTTTTTAAACCACATGCTTTTAATTCTGCTTGTTGAAGCTTTCAGGTGTTTTGCAACCATGTTCTAGAATAGTAAATGAAAGAAAGGAAAAGATTTAATGTCTCATTGGTGAGACATTCTCTCTGTCCCCATTCTGTCTCAACAAGTACCCCCAGGAGTAGAAAGACCCTAGTATCATTTGGGAAGAGGAGTACCTGTGGCCATACTTTGCCTAATGGAGAGAAGTGAAATCAGCTCAATAACTTGGCAATAGCTCTATAAAAAAAGGAAGGAATCAGTAAATCGGCATTTTTTTTGAGAGAGGGCACTACTGCTTTCTTCAGGGAAAGCTGTCATAGGGCTCACCACTTCTGCAGAAATTTGACTAAGACTGGAGATGATGCAAGTAAATGGACTATTTACAGATAGGCAGTAAAGCAGCCCTAAATAGATGCATTGCCCAGATGGTTTGGTGCCATGGCACTTGTTCTGACTGCTGTCATAAGTCTTCTGTGCTGCCTGCTCTTCTCTGACCCTGAGTCATCTACAACACTGTCCCTACATCTTCTCCATCCAATTAGAATGAGTATATAATTTCTGGACTTTTCTACAAAACAGGTGGATGCAGAGAAGTTCAAAGGAAATGCCACCTCACTTCCCCCTTCCACCCACCACTGGTAGCAACCCATCTTGCCCCAGAAAAATACTGCAGGATCAGTGGTGGTCTGGCCGCGTGCTGGGCAGGGCAACCGTTCCCAGAGGAGCTGGGGAAACAGAGTAAGTCCCGGGGACACCTTGCATTTTCATCCTGTGCCCTGGGGATGGGTCCCCTGAGGATAAGGTTCCTTCTTCCTCTGTGAGATGGGGACAGCCAGAGGAAAAGAGCTTGATTTGAAAAGAGGCAGAGACTCTGCTCAGCCCTGTCCAAAGCCATGACGGTATTGAAGCACTAGGTGAGATCACAGTGCTTTTATTTGGCATACAAATTGTGAAATGCCCACATCTCTGCACCCTTACTTCTACAGATGGAAACTTATTTAAAAGTTTTGGTCCTTATGAGAGAAAAAACTTTTTGATGTGTAAAGACAGAATGCAAGCCTGTCTGCCACTTATACCTTTAAAAGTAATGTGATAGGAGTGAAACAATTGTTTTCTATTTATTCTACCATTTCTTATGCTGAACTAAATAAATTACTGTCAACTTCAAGCATTCAAAAATCATGACTCAAGACTTTAAAAAATGCCACGCACTTCAAAGGGTATATTTTCTTTGCCTTCTGGTTTTGAGCCATCAGAGATCACATTTTTAAGTTTTTCTCTGAAAGTAAAGTAATAATAATGATTTATTTATTGCTTTGGTTTTTAAATGGATTAACTTAACCCTCCTCACCACCATATAATGTGAGACTGGCTAAAATCTTGAGGATTGGCAGCAGTTTTCCAGTACTGCAGCCTTGTTTCCACTATTATGTTCTGTGCTGGATAAAAGTGGAGGATGTTTCAAAACAGTTTCTATTTTACCATTTTCCAGTTAATTCAGTCTGTCCACCCTCTTGCTGCCTAGCAGCAGGGAAAGTACGTTGCTTCATTATTCAGAACAGAAACTGCAAATCCAGTTTTCAGGCACCTGGGGGGATTGTTCTGTGCTTTGACCCAAACCAAAGGATTGTTCGGAAATTAGGCTCAAGCTTTCATGTCACATCTCCCAGGGCTTTGTCAGGAACTTAATCCTGGCTGCCGCTTTGTCCTTACATCCCGAGTTCTGGGAGGCAAGCGAATGGTGAGGATCTTTCTCTGTGTTCACAGGGAGAGAACAAGAACAAAGATCCCCAACTTGAGAAATGTAACTGAGGAACATGGCAAAGACACAAAATACATAATGTAACTGAGAGAAACCTTTCTAAAAATTTTATCTTTTTAAGTTATTAGTCATCACAGCTTTTAAGAATTCTAAACTTTTGGTATATTTTATCAACTTCTATTTTGAAGGGACGAGAACATTATTTATTGTTTACAGCTTTCCTTACTTGAATCCCAGTGGGTGGAGTAGTGTGTTTGTTTCCAGAATCAAGCCATTACAAATCACTGGGATGTTATATTAATTGCTTACGGTTGTTCTTTTTTCTGATAGGTTGAAGTCTTACCTGTTTTTGCGTATATCACAAAGTGAAGTTAGCATTTCTTAATCATTTTTGTAAAAGATCAGATGAAACTGCTTCACACCCAGTGAAAAGTTGTGTTGCACTGTTAGGGAGTTTGTGCCACCAAAACCTACTTTCCAGTAACCCTTTCTTTAATCAGCTTCATAAACAACATTTGTTACAGTTTAAAATTTTGGATTTTATTTTGCAAGGATTTGTGACAACTATTTGTTTAGCTTCATGCAACAGAAAGGCACACTGCAAAATTTGCCTTCAGAAACCTGTTTTTTTCAGCATCTCTTTCTGGTTGAAATCGGCAGCGATTGACATTATCTTGGTTTTCAGTTTGGATTTTGCATTTGAGTTAGTGTCGTCTTGTGGGTCTGGATTATAACCTGATACCAGCAGTTATTTGTTATTTTGAGGATTAGTTGTACTGGGACAATCCATGGTCAGTGAAAAGCCCTACTTTGGTCCTACACCTGTATGTAGCATTCTGAGGCAAAAGAACAATGTGTATGTACCTCCTACAGGAGGCCCACATACCTGTGGAGATTTCACTATTTAAATTAGGAGATACTTAAACTATGCATTGTGGATAACTGGCTAGCTGAAAAGGGTCACATAGACATAGTCCAGCTGGCTGGACAAAAATGCACATCGCTCTCAGCTTATCTGAAGTAAAGCAAAATACACTGTCTTTGGCTGTCCTTGTTACACAGTAACAGGAAGATTTTGGTGGGAAAAGAATGTTGCAGGTGGGAACAGATAACTACAGAAGAGAAACAAGGGGCGGGCTTGGTATTTAGGCAACTAACCAATAATGAGCTTAACTTTTGTAATATGTATGAGCTAATTATAACAAGGCATAAAAGGTGACTGTAAGGGACAATAAAGGAAGTCTGCTGATCACTCATATTGAGCGACTGTGTCTTCCCTCCGTCGCAACAATGCATTACTTCCGGAGTTTGCTAGTTTTCAGTCTTTTGCTGAATGAATATTCATTTACCCAACAAAAAAACCCAGATCCTGCCGGTGATAGGTTTCCTTCCTGGTGTGGATAAGACCAGTACTTCTTGGCCCAAGATAGAGCTATGTTTCAAGCTGGTAGCATAAAACATCATAGCAGTCTCATTGAACTGTAAAATAGTGAAAGCATTCTTTGTAATATCATTATGCATCTTTTGTTGTATTTATAAAAATCCAATATAACATGTAACTTTTTTAAGGATGGAAAAAAATGTACCTGGCAATTGCTAAGTAATTTTGTGGGTATAATACATGTGTCATCATAATCAAGCTAACTGCGGGCTCCTATTCCTAATGAATTATCTGTTTGTCAAGCTCTGACAGAGTGTTTTGGTAAAAGGAGATGGACTGAGATTCCACAGTGGAATCCGTGGGGAAGTTACAGCGAGGGAGGAAATGATGGAAGAAGAAACTGATTTCTGAAGCCAACCTGTTATGTTTCAGTGTTTAGCAACTGATGTGATAAGACCCAATATTGTTTCTCATGGCTTTTTTTGAAGTAGAAAGAGGCAGAGGTTAGATTCTAATTAATGTGTTATTGTAACGTTTGTATCTTTTTTCAGTTACTCGTGGATCCTGCTGAGAATAACAATGTCTAAAATTTATGTTGATCCTTGATTTTGTTGATTTTTTTTAAATAGATTTTTGTTCTCCTGAGAGACAGAGATGTTTACAATATATTCTAATTATAAAGTAAGTTTTAACAGGCCAAAGATAAAAGTTACCATTTAAATTCATTTTTGGGGATCAACTGTTCAAAGAAAAAGGAGAATAAAATCACTTCAGTGGTTTTGGAATATTTAGAACACTTCTGAGCACAGACTTTGTAAAAAAGACTACAGTGAATCTTCAGCAAGTTATGTCCTGCTATAGTATATAGTGACTAGTTGTATTGCTCATTACGATCTAGGTTGGCTACTTTGTCATAGCATATCTAAGAGCTTGCAGAAAGTGTGTATCCTTTAAGGATATAAATATTTCAATCCAGTGTATGCATCATGGCTCGTGAAAAACTGCAGCGCAGAATGGATTGGGCCTTAAACACACAAATAGGTCTGCTGGAGACGTCAACTGTCAGATGCAGTTCACCAAAGTGAATGCTGCAATGGTTCGGTTTGCTGGCAGAATGGCTCGGTTATGGCTAATACTATCTGCTTTAAAGGGGATCCCACCACAAAAATCTGATCAAGGAGGTATAGGTTTTATCAGTCTCCATATGTTGATGTGAGACTAATGCAGCTGGTGCTTTGGCTACACTTATGCATTTTCCGTGGTCAAGATGCAATAAGGTACTCGGTCCACAGCACAGGACGGGACATGATGTCGAACTGCTGCTGGAAGGAGTATTAGATAGTAATGCTCCTTCGACTATAAGGCTTTTTATGATCTACCCTCAAGCAGCAGTGGCACATAGACTGAGACAAAGGGGAGGTTATGATGTTGAAAGATAGCTGAGAAATCCTCTCTTGCCTTTCAGCATAGGACTTTTGATTACAGAGTCCATGCATCTAGCAAGACATAGCTCGAGCTCCTCTAAACCCATTGCTTCCCAATAAAATATTTTGCATTCATACTTCAGGTCACTGGGCAGAACAGAATATACTATTTCTTTGCTTGGTTTTGTCTACAAGGCAACAAAGACCAAGCTTCACTGATGTGAACTATTCAGAAGATATCTGTTGCTGTGAATGGGTAAAGCTGTGTTACAACTGGCTCTTTAACAAAACAGGACTTCACACATAACTTGTATATTATGCCTGGTTTAAAAAACTGAGACAGGAGGCATAAAGGAGCTCTCCTGCTCCCAGTTTAAAAATAGCACTTTAAGATGCACACAAAAAGCCATAGGGGTAATCCTTTTAAAAGCAGTTACAGTCTGTTATACACTATACCAAACATGTATGAGTGTGTGTAAGTATATGTATCTAATCAGAAAGAGTAAGAACAAATATATCCATATGTTAAATTTCACTCTAGATATGCCCAAGAAGTTTAATTTTCCAAGACATACTAGGAATGTTAAATCTTTCTTCCAAGCCCTCTTCGCAGTCCCTTTGTTTATTAAATTAATTTTGAATAGTACTACATTGTCTGTAGCTTATGGAAGGATCCATTAATCATTAAGAGAAATAACGAAACTACTTTTTATCAAAGTCATCATCATCCACATGAACTAGTGTAGAAGAATTACAAAGGAATGAAGGCAATGTGTTGATTAGCATTGATAGCATGCAGCTGTGGCCTTGCCTCGAAGGCAGTGGGTTGATGGACATGGATGATGTGCAGCTGTAGCTCATTCAGCTAAGCAGTTAAATAGCCCTGAGGAGGGTGGGAGAGGGGGTTGGATGGAGGAGGAGCAGTGTGGTCTGGCCTCTGGGGGGAGGAGAAACAGCATGGACAGTAGACTCTGACTGATGGTAAAAGCCTTGTTGCAGCCTGATTGTTTGTGCTGCAACAAACTAGCAGCTTGCTTGACTCTTCAGACTTCCAAGTACTAAAGGAATTTATTGCTTGAAGTCCAGGAAGCTGGTCTGAACATGCTTGCACCTCACCACAGCAGAAGCGCACGGCAGTGGTGTGACAGGCATAGACAGTTGCCAAGAGAAATTCCTGTTTGATGGTGTGGCAAAAGTTTATTAAATTGATCGCTGCTTATGGAAAAGTCTTTAATTAGGAACTGTTTAATTTGGACAGAGAGTTCAGTGAGCTCAAGGACAACTTTAATGAGCAGTTTGTTTAATTGAGACAACAATAAATTGTCCTGAGCCCCTCGAACAAGCAAGATGTGGGCAGGGCCATCCGGACAGTAAATACTGTGTGCAGCTGTGTCACGGCGGTAACTCCACCACACTGGGGTGCCTGGCCAATGTCCCTGGTGTGTGTGGACCTTATGGATGGTGAGGCAGCTGACACCTGCACTTGGCACAAACTTCAAAGCTTACATACACTGGGTGTGTAAATTATTTTTGTTTTTCACTGAGTATAAAGGTGAGCGAGCTCCAGGACTGGGAAGAAGCCTCAGCTACGGGTGGGTGCACTGTGTAGGAATTTCCCAGTTACCGCAAGACTCTTGTCACTGGCTGCAGTGGGGCTGCCCAGCCTAAGTGTGGGCCTGGGTGGTGTTAAGGTGATAACTGGTGATGTGCCCTTTTCTTAGTCTCTGTACCGCTTTGCAGTAATGATTTGACGCTTTGCTCCTATTGCTCTTTTGTCGTATTGTACATAATAACCAGGACTGTTTCCCTTTATCATACTGCATCCTATTTTCCTTTATTATTTTGTAATATAATTAAATGCATTTATTATATTTGAGAATTATTATAAGCCCATTTTTGCTTGATTTCCAGTCAGTCAGCAAAACAGATGGTCAAAATCACATCAGATGTCATCGCTTGACTGGGGAAGGGTTTTCATGTATGATAAAAGCTTGTTTATTTTTATGGCTCTTTGGAATACTAGAATTTTTTTTTTTTACGGCCAGGAGGAATAAGATGGTGGAAAGAATAGAATGGAACCTCTGTTAGTTTTTTCTTATTTTTAAAAAATTTATTCCAAAGTACTTCTCTTATTTTAAGCTCCCCCTTTACAGAATTTACTTTTAAAGCGGGAACCTTTGTCTCCTTCTGACTAAGCATACTTTCTAAGGAGTATTTGATATGGGAAACAAGTAATCAGGAAATACTGTGATACTCCTGTATATTTTAAAGTGATTCAGCTTTGCAGTTTAAGTAACTCCTACTTAACTATCCACTTAAAACATGCTGGTTTTAGTTTAACAGTACTAAGACTCCCAGCCAGATGTTTTCACTCTATTTTGGGATACATAATCAAAACAGCATGTCTGCCATAAACAGAAACTATTTGTGGTCCTTAATTATTCTGTTAATGAGGAAACATATTATCTATTTCACATGAAGTATGCTCAGTATAGATCCAAGATGAAAATGAAAGTATGCAGAAATAAGTATTACTATTAATGATTTGGTGACTCACCTAAAATGTTATGTATTAATTCAGTGTAATATATAGATGTTAATATTTTTATCTGTCAGTCAGTCATCATGCTGTGAATTTTATGCATGAACCATCTATGACTGAATGCAAGCACTGACAGCCTGGTAGATGTCTGAAGTGTAGATAATAGCAATAATTTATCTAATCAGACTTGATATTTAAAATATCTGCTTCATGAAATTGCTGTTGAAGTCCAGCTGCCACTTTCAATACTCAGTTCCTGTTTCACCGTGCACAAAAGTTGATGGCTCAGTGAAGGAAACAAGCGTCTACTTTGAAGCAATTAATTTAGGAATTGTTCAGGTATTTGCTCCTCTGTGCTAACAACATTTTTAGCTTATTATGAGTGACTTGAGAGGTATTCCATCCACACGCAGACTCATGAATAGCTTTTGGATAATATTTTTTTTTCACTTAAAGAAGTTGCAGAAGGATGGTATTATCGTAATTACTTAGCCCATTTTATATAAGAAAAAGATACTCTGAAAAAAGCATAACATATAAACATGAAATTAATATGAAATTCAAGGCTGTTATGGGCCAGAATTCATGGGTGATTTAGGAATTCACTCAGTTCTTCCCAGCGGGCTTCAGGTACCTCTGTTGCTGTATAAATTCCTTATGCTCTGAGTACCTTCACACATTTGGCAAACTGAGTGCTGCAAAATACATACTCTTTGTAGGGACTAACTTCTGAATTTCCAGAGTTTTAAAACAGAACTGTGTATCGGAGTGACAGCTGTATAACTTTTAAGGGTTGTGAAGTAGCCAAAATCAGTTATAAATCTTCTATTAGTGAGTAAGAAGTTTTAGGTGCACCTATAACATCATTTATCTTGGAAGCATTGATAAGTAAAACCAGGGGAAAAGAGAGGTGATTTAGGGTTATGTGAGTCCTCAGAATAGGAAACATATAACTTAACAAGCAACTAAAGTTCCATTGCTTTTGTTTCAGACTTGTGTAAGGATTTAGACTATATTCTGTTGAAAACAAAAATTGGAGTTGCATAGAAACTAACAAAATAGGGTAGGATTCAATGGGGGGACCCTTTCCCCCAGAATAATAATAAAAAAAAAAAAAATCACAAAAAAAAAAAAAGATTACTGAGGGTGACTTGTACCTAACAGAAATAATTTATTTTCCTAAAAAGGAAAAAACATTTTGATGTTATCCAGAGAAATTATTGGTAAATACGGGATAGGCTCATTCAAGAAGTATTAAAGGTAGAAAGGTAATGAAGTGGGCAGAGTTGAGGAACAGCGGGTCATATAGAAATGTTATTGTTCTGGGCAGAATTACTGAATGAATTTCAGGGACTGGGATCTGATCTGCTTACAGAAACAGGCAATTAATGCTATTGTAGGGACCATGATGAAAATATTTTTAAATTCTCTGGATAACACTGTTCAGCTGAGTTCAAGAAAGACAAGTTCAGGATAGTGCTCATCACCTGAAGATCTTGAAAGGTTATCAGAGTGACAGAGTTTCATACAAACTGGAACTACAAAAGTTTGAATTCCTGTCCTGGATTTGGCTAGCATACAGTTAATTTTCTTCTCAGTAGCTGGTGCAGTGCCGTGTTTTGGATTTGGTGTGAGAACAATGCTGACAGCACACTGATGGTTTTGGTTGTTGCTGGGTAATGATTATATGAAGTCAAGGACTTTTCAGTTTCTTGGGCCCTGCCAGCAAGAGGTCTGGAGGGGCACAAGAAACTAGGAGGGGACACAGCCTGGACAGCTGGCCTGAACTAGCCAAAGGGATGTTCGATACTATGGGACATCATGCCGAGTACCTAAACTGGAGGAGTTGGCCAGGGCCTTGGATTGCTGCTTAGGAACTGGTTGGGTATCAGTCAGCAGGGGGTGAGCAACTGTATTGCACATCACTTGTTGTTGTTTGGTTTTTTCTTTTGGATTTTATTCCTCTTTCCCCTTTTTATGACAATTGTTGTTATAATATTTTGGTTTATGTCAATTATTAAATTGTTCTTAGCTCAACCCACAGGTTTTACCTTTTTCCCAGTTCTCCCCCCCCATCCCACCAAGGGAGAGTGGGGAGGGAGGGAGCAGCTGCATGGTACTTAGTTGCCAGCTGAAGTTACATCATGACAGTTTATCAGAATGAAGGTGGAAGAGGTTCTCTAAGTACTGACTGCATACATATGAAGGAGGAGGGAGAAGTATTTAATCTGAAAAACTAATACATGACGGCACAGGAGCAAATTGGTATGGATTGGCCACGATTAATATAACAACCGAAAAACATATAAATGAAGTTCTGAAGTAGCTTTCCAACAGGATATTCTTGACAAACATCAAGATTATTTTGAAACATTTAGCAGTGTGGCTAAATGCTTCCCCAGGTGGACTCTTATTATCCTGTGCCCAGTATGCTGACTGCATAAATTTATTTACCTTTCTAAGGCCATTTCAATGTGCCTAGTCTTATTCTGTAGAATGAAGTTTATAACTAATAGTAGTATGCGGTACTCAGTGATTTAGTACAGTGATTGACGAAGGGACTTGTGCCCCAGACTGTGTCTTTTTTTTTTTTTTCCCCAGCTGTCTCAGCTAATCTGATAAAAGACTCTCTGTACAAACTTTGCCCCTCCTACCTAAATTCAAGCATTGCAAAACCTAGTTACAAAAATATATGTTTACTCTGAAGTTGGGACTATTTTGCAGTATAAGAAAACCTACATAGCTAATGTTCCTGCCATGTTTTTTTTTTTTTTTTTTTTGTCAGTAAACAAGAATTCATTATGCAATGCTCTCAATCTGGCGAAAGGCATGAACACTAAGCACATTACAAATTTTTCAAAAATATGTTAGCCATGGTGCACTACTTACTGTAATCAATGCTCCTCTGCCAGTGTGGAAATCCCCAGGTTTCTCTCTGATAACACTAAATGTTTCTAATTTTGTCTGGTAGTGCAATAGCATTTCTGAGCCTGAGATCTAATTAAAATCTGTGTGCTCTTTGATATGAAACAGATCAAAGTTAAATTTGGTATTCTTAACATCCAGCTTTTTCTTCTCTCTCCAAATGCCCTCTTCTACTGTCTGAAAATATTCTACAGAAGTTCAGCAGACTGTTACCTTCTCTGAAGATTTTTTTTCTGCATCATTGGAAGTCTGACACTTTGATAGGCTCAATGAAGTAGATAACACACACTGAGATTTATGCATAGAGTAAGGAACAGGATGAAGCATATCCTCAGCTAATTTAAATCGGAAGTGAAACACCAGATTGAGTGATTAATAACTGCTGAGGCTATTGCCTAATGGTTTTTACACAGGAAAAATCATGCAAACTGATAAACAACCTTTTTTCCATTTAGAAGGGCTAAACAAAGGATAATACAGATGAAGGTCTGCTTATATAACTTGAGATACGCAATCTATACTACTAGAAGCTGGAAAGAATGTTCAGAGACAAATTTTCGTAGCATCCAACTATGGGAAACACTGTCCTTTGCCTGAAAATCTATTTCAGGCTCCAGTATAATTGAAAATATTGAAGCTTCTATGAATCAAGATCTTTTTTTATCATGACTACTAAATATAATCTGTATTAGACTTTGTTTAGGCATTGTGAAAAATGTTTTCTGCCTTGTTTAAAATACAGTAGGGCAAGCAGATAAAGAAATCACTGTGTTTTGCTGTCCATCTCCATGAGGAGTCTTACCATAGCACATAAACTAGTGAGATCTGATTACAAGAAACGGGTAATTAATGAATTATTAAAATGTTTCTATCCTTGACCTCAAATATGGAGAGTAGATGGAGATGATATTCATACTAAGCTTTTCTTTTCCCTGCTTTCCCTGTTGGTAAGTTAGACATCTAGCATGAAGTGATCTCCCTAGCACACAGGGGTTGTGGTACTTCAAACACAGTTTCAGAAGTAGAGTCCTAGACCTGTGCTTCTTGTTTGCAGAAACAAAAAAAAAAACAAGTGACATTCAAGATCCCATTCCCCAGATGCTTTTCAGGCAGTAAGGCTAGCAATGAATCTTTTTGTTCTTGTCAGGGGTGTTATTTTGACAGATATTTTCAGAGAAAAGCTACATTTAGTATAGCCCCTTCAGATATCATTAGTTTCAGAGAGTCCATGTGTAGCTGAATCTGCCTCCTTCCTCCTTTCCCTTCTCTCTCCCACCCCAGCCCTGAGGCAAAGCCTTTCCAGGGGCCACTCTCAGCACCACTCCTGGGCTTCAGAGATTTACTGATGGTTGGACAAGGCCAGATTTTCCAGAGAGCCTGAGGCTAGCTCCACAATGCTGTACCTGAAAACAGAGTGAATTTGGAGCAGCTTTGCATTCTTGGTCTGATTTGTTGTAGTTCTGTATTGGTTGAAAACCGAGCAAGGGTCAGCCCTTCTTTTACTTGAGTCCCCCTGGCATGGAAAAACACCTTTGTGGAGCAGGTGAAAGCCATGACTCTTCCTACCAGGTCCTGAACATCTTAGATGCAACCCGAGCGCTACAGTATTTGGTGCTGCATAATCTCGCTTGCAGATTGTGCTGCCTAGTGGAGTCCATAATCATGAGGAGAATGACAGGGCAGAACCCAGATTCTGAGATGAGGACCTGCAAAAATGAGTTGTGTGGCCTAAAGAAAAGGTGAAGCTTTCAGTGGTAAAAGCTGAGTGGAGAGATGCTTGTTAAGACTCTTCTCGTATGTGGTTTGGGCTTCTTAATCTGTGTTGTGGGTCTCCCGAGCTGACTCCACATTTACAACTCTAATTCTCTTCTGAAATTGGAGCATTCAGTGTGCATAAGAAAATCAGTCTCTGTCACACTTAATGTACAAAAAACGTGGGTTATTTTGTTGGTGTTTTTTTTTTTTTTTAACCTATTAGGCAGGAATTAAGTGCCTTAAGATGTAAGTGGCTTTGGCGATTTATATGTCCCGATTGCTTTTTCCCCTTTGTTAGGCACAGGAGATGCAGATAGCCAGTGGCAGCTCCTGCAATTGAAGAAGCTTTTGTTTAGCCATGATTGAAACAATCTAAATATTGGTTTCTTCTTCATTTAAATATTGGCTTCTTCTGTGCCAGTTGGCTGACTGTTCTTCGAGACAGAGCCCAGGCTGAGCAGACACCATCAGATTGTACTGTTGGTGGGTGACAGAATAATGTGCTTGTTTAAGGTTTATTGATGAAGAGGAAGATTGATCTTGACAGTCCACCAATGTCTTTGACCTAGCTTAATCCTCAGCAGGTTTAGCTACTTGCAAGCATTTTACTAACGCAGTTGTTACCTAGCAAAGCTAAGACACCAGGCAAAGCCATCACTAACAGCACTGGCTGGGAGCCAGCAGAAAGATAAGCCCGTGGAGATGTATTCTTAACTTTATTTCCACCTTCAGATGTTCAAGCTCTTTGTCACATTGACTCTAAGGCCTATGGTGAATGACTTTGCTCAGTGCTGTGGATTCAATTACAAAACCAAAGAGACTAAACTGTTTTGAAGAGTTATTTAATTATAAGGTGGTAATTACCTGGTAGCAAAAACCATGCTCAGATGATATGTTGTTGCCAAAGCAATTAACTGGCTGGAAGTGAGAACCAAAAGCAGATTACAGCTACACAGCAGGAACTTGGTGCCAAGTTCTCCATGGCTCTTAGAGAAAAGAGCAACAGCATTCAAAAAACCCAGTGTCTCCTTTCCACTCGGTGTGGTCTATGTCAAAGTGTCCAGAAAAAAGCCTAAAGGCTCAGAGAGATGTTTTTTAAGACTCTTCTCTCATCCAGGAATTGCACCCCTTTTTTGGGTTTTGGTTAGTTGTTTTTTTCTCTTTCAGCAGCAGTTTGTGCATGCTTTAGAGACATTGGAAGAGTAGTGTGGCTTTTGGTGCCACATTAGTTAACTGGGAGTGCAGATGGGGGAGCAAGTAGAAACCATCAGAGTTGTAGGAAAATAACTTCGTCTTTTTGACTATTTAAAACTTATAGATGCTCTGTAAGATGCTATTCAGAATTACTTTTAGCAAGCAGTTGTTGTCTAGCTTCAAAGTTGCATGTTGTATCTAAAAGGCATGAGAATTTGGATTGGGTTGATTGCCTCTGCGTGAATACTAAATGCATTCAGAAGCTCTGACACATGAAGACAGTTGAGTCTATATGACTGTAGAGACTATTCAGGATTACTTGTTTGGCTTGCATTGCATTGGTTTTAAAGACTCAGACAAATATTTGTAACATGTTGAGTCAGTGACTGTTTCAGCACGTAATAAACCGGTGACAAATCAGTGGAGTTCTGAGAAAAGCGTGGTTTGGTTTGTTGGTTGGTTGGTTGGTTGGGGGTTTTTTTCCCCTAATATATTCTAAATTTCTGAGAGCAATTTAAGTGCCTGAGAAATGTGTCAGATTGAGACAGAACACCAGATTAGTTCGTTCCCTAGCTTGACAGTGGCAGAATAACCTTCCCCTTTCTTTCTCTATTCATTCTAGTTGGAAGAAATCACCTTTCAGAAGACAAAGCAAGTCCACAGCTTTCATATTCTCCTCTCTCTCCAACTGCTAATGTAGTGATTATTACATGAGCCTTAGTTTATTGAGAGCAATTTTACTGAGCAAGTGATTGTAATAAGTCTGTGCTCATTATTGTGTTAAAAGAAAATCTGACTCTGCACAAAGAAAGAACGGCATCAGCAAAGCCCAAACGCAGACCATAAATAAATTTAGGTGCAGATAAATCTTTGTTCACTTCTGGGGATAATGTGCTCCCAGTTGTGGAGTTCAACCTGAACACAGCATCAATGTAAGCCTGTGGGCTTCTGAAAACAGATGATCTGATGTAGTGTTTAAACAGGTTTTCCTCTTTTCTTTTTGAACGGTGGGGTTGGAGAGGTTAAGGTAAGGGAGAAAAAGGGAGTATTTTACCCATCTGGCACCTTCTTTTGATTTCAATGAATAAATACTGAGAAAATGAAAGTTTTCTCTGGAAAGGAGTGTTTAGAATATTTTTTTTCTTGTAATAGAGATGTTGTGGGGGGTTTTTTATATATTTCCTGGGGTCACTTGAAATTTGCAGAACTCAATCATTTCTATATAGCCTGGTGCATCTGACCAGTCATACTACTTCCTAGTTTTTTGTTTGTTGTTTTCTGTTTATGAGTTGAAGTGGCAGCCTAGCCTAACCTTCAAAGTTAGGTCTGTCTGAGTTCTTGTGTTTATTTCCCAGGCTGCAGCTGATGGTGCCTGGTTAGCCTGGTATCCTACCCTGCTGCCCAGTATTTAAACTTGGCAACAGCTTTCTGTTTCTCACTTCTATCATTTGAGCAGTGAGCTCCAGAGATAGGTGTTTTGGTGAAATGTGGTAACTTGTGGATCCTAATCAGGATGTCAGACTCCATAGAATAGTGCTCTTTCTTTCCACCTTGGAAGAAGTCTCTTTATCTTGCTCAACTTGGGTTGCAATCTTTTTTTTTTTTTTTTTCTTCAACTTATTTACTGTCTTGAGATAAGTGTAGAGCAGTTCTGTGTCAGCATAAACTGGATGGCAGCAGTATCAGCCATTTGATACCAGCTTCAGCTGTCCTTCTCAGTGTTGATTTAAGCATATTTTTTTTTTTTCTGTTACATTGCTGGCCCCTTTTATCCTGGAAAAATGTTCAGAATATGCAATAGTGCCAAGGTACATCAAAGTGTGAAATACCAGATTAGACAGGGCTGATTAGAGAGTCATTATAAGGAGTATGCAAAGCACACACCAGATAAATTGAATTATCTATAGCCAAAATGTTGTATGCAGATATTCTCCATTAGAACAGAAGACAAATTGGAAAGTAAGTAATTCCTGGGTGTTATTTTGTGCAGGGCTTTGATTCAGAGGCAACAGAAGACTGCCTTGGTATCCTTTGGGTCAAGCTCCATTTGACCCAAATGTGTTAGCAAGCAAGTGGTACTAGTGTTATCTATCAGCAGACATACTGTTTATCTCATAACTCATGAAAAATGAGACAGTGTAAAACCATAAACAATCTTTCTTTTTAAAAAAAAAATCTGAGTCTGCAGTGACTCCCTCTGAAGAAGTAGTGCCATACAGAAAAACAGGCTAAAGCGTGTGTTGTGAAAATTTTATAGTTTGTAAGAGGTGGATTTGGAGTTACATGGACAGACTAGCACTCCCAGCTGTAGGAGCTCTCTGCTCAGTCTCCCTGCTCTCACATGGAGTCCTTCACTCTATATAATGGCTGCAGGAACAAAACCTAGTGCCGCCAAATGGTGTTAGAATAGGATGGTAATAATTCCATGCCATGAAGAGTCTTAAAGTTGTACCAACCAAGTGCGATGGTTTTAAGCTTAGTAGTAGTTTCCACTAGTCAGAGATGATGACGACCATTATGTAGGCCCCCTAGCACCTCAAAGTACATAATTTAATTCCACTAATTGAAAATACTAAAAAGATCAGCTAGAATGCGTTCTAGCTCTGTAGCAGCCAGATGTTCTTGCCTGGACCTAAGAGGGGCTTAACCCCTATTTGAAATAGTCCCCACCAATCTCTGCAGCAAAGCAGGAGACTGTGTTAACAGCCATTTCTTGTAAAACCGCAGAGATGGCCAAGCAGACTGGTGTCCAGATTATGGCTAAGCCCTGTCATGATCCAGACATAATGTGCTTCCCTGCCTCTTGTACATCAGAGAGGAATAGTCTGAGATACGTGCTCTGCATATGAGTCTACAGTTGTATCTTTGTGTAGGATGAACCTACTGTGGGCAACCCTCCTTATGGCATTTTATCCAACTGCTGTGAAGCTGGCCACTCACCTGCGCTATGGGAGCCTTGCATTTGATTTTCTGTCAAAGGCAGCCTGCCTTTTTGTGCATAGTGGCTGCGAAAAATTCTTTCACTACAGCAGTGAATTAGGAAGAGAATGGACATGAAAACCTGTCTAGTCTAATGTGTGGGAAGCTGATGTGGGAGAGAAAGGATCTGGGATCCCAACTCTGTTCCAAAGACTCTGTCTCTCCATGCATTTTATTTGATGGCATTTCAGGGCAACGTGACAAGACCCCTTACTTTCTACATCTCTACTGCACATGGATTCCAAAACTATGTTCACAAACAGCAGTGTTTTTGTGGAATCTGCAGGGTGGTAACCCACGTGAAAGGGTAACTTTCTTACAAAAGTTAATCTTTTATCCATGCACCGTACAATCTCACCTGTAGTTAAGCTGCAGATTTAGTCTTTCTGACATTTTAAGGACTCAAAGATATCAAAGCATTCTCATGTTACCGCATTTTTCTAGAGAACTAATTCCTACATGGTGACACAGACATTAAACTCTTCAGATGATAGTTGATGTGTGTAAACATGTTAAGAGAATGGAAAAGCAGAACTTTTCTGGAAAAGCAGAACTTTTACTACTCTTACATGTCTCATCTTACTAAACAGAAATAGGATGTTTGGAAGACTAAGCAATGTTGCCAAACTCTAGTCTGAATATTAGCATACCATACTATTTTTAATCCTATTTAGACTTTGTAAAGTTTTGCTCTCAAATATCTCACAGGTGTTTCTAAAAACAATGTTTAGGTATTGGGCTAAAGAAGGGCTGGAACAAAAGCCCTCTGCCGTGGTTTAACCCTGGCTGGCAACCAAGCCCCATGCAGCCACTCGCTCACTCCCCCTCACCCAGAGGGATGGGGAGGAGAATCGGAAAGGAATGCAAAACTCAGGGGTTGAGATAAGAACAACTTAATAGGGAAAGCAAAAGCTGTGCACGCAAGCAAAGCAAAACAAGGAATTCATTCACCTCTTCCCATGGGCAGGCAGGTGTTCAGCCATCTCCAGGAAAGCCGGGCTCCATCCAAATGCCATAATGCTGAATGTCCCCCCGTTCCTTCTTCTTCCCCCAGCTTATATATACTCAGCATGACATCATATGGTCTGGAATACCCCTTTGGCTAGTTCAGGTCAGCTGTCCTGAGGGGAACAATTTCTTGTGCCCCTCCAGCCCTCTCACTGGCAGGGCCTGAGAAACTGAAAATTCCTTGATTTAGTATGAACATCACCCAGCAACAACCAAAACCATCAGTGTGCTGTCAACATTGTTCTCACACCAAATCCAAAACACGGCACCGCACCAGCTACTAAAAAGAAAATTAACTCTATCCCAGCTGAAACAAGGACATCCTCTTTTTAGCTTGAAATGCAAGCTAATAATTAAAGCTGAGTAAGTAAGCAAGGAGAGAGTGTAAGCCAGCCCGTATCACCACAGGCAAGTCACATTGTAATTTGGTTGTCCATACTGAGTTTTCTGGGGGCTCATTCTAATCTCATTTAAACCACTGCAGCTCAGTTTCTCAATGGCTGCTTCAGAGTTATACAAATAGCTATGATAGAGAATGAAAGTCCCTAATACAGACTCCAGAAGGACTTGATCAGATGTATTTTCTTTCTTGATTTTTTTTCTTGTGGTGCTGTCATCTCAGCCTCCCTTTGCCTCACAGGTTGAGTCACTTTATCTGTAGTCTTAATTTTAAATTCATAATGTGATGAACACTTTGATCACCACCCCCACATAAATGCTGTTTTACATTATTTATTTATTATTTATGTTTTACATAAATAACATTATTTTTTATGAATGAAAATAAGTATATGATGAATGACTTTTTTTCTTTAACTGTATGCTACCAACAATATTTGGATGTGATTCTGTCTTCTACAGAAAGATTTAAAGTTTTTATGGCAAGCAAATTTATAAAGGCTACCTGTCAAAAATAATAAGCTAAATTGCTCTCAGTTTTTTCCCCATCAGTAATGGATTCTTTTTTTTTAAAAAAAAAAAAAATACACTTGCAAATTAATTACAATTTAAAAGGAAAAAATATTTGTCTCAGAAGGTAAGTTTGTATCTTGCAGAATTCAAGTTTTGGTAAGGGAGGGGTAAGTGTTTGCCTTCTCATTGTTTGGTATAATTAGCTTTAGGCAAGTGACCTTTCAGAATAGTGTTCCTTGCAAACAATTTAGTATTCAAGTTGGTTGTGGAAAGTTACACAAATTACTATGTGAAACAAAGAGCACGGATTATCACAGTCAGCCTCCATAATAAATGCAGCCTGTAATTCTACTCTATACCTCTGATAGGAGTAGTGCATCTGTATGACATTGTGTAAAGGAAGGGTAGGGGATCACAACTAATTGCTTGAAGGCTACATATTTTTATTTATATTAAAACAAAAGGTGGTTCAATAATTGCCCATTCTCTTCAAGGTGAGATGGTCTATAGCTGCTGGCATGCTAAATGCTGCATCAGATCTCATGGCACTTGTTAATTAGCATTTACTGGTTTTCAGCCAGAGTTTGTACTTCTAATATCCTTCATACTTTTTAATGAACTTCCTTGAGACCTGAGTTGAGAAAATCAGCCAGTTCCTAGACACAGCTTAGCAGCAGCTCTTCCATCTTTTCCTCTCTACTAATAGCTCACTAATATAGAGCTTCTAACTGTTATCCTATATAAATCCAGAAAATCACCTGAAACAGACACTCTACTTCTCAGGCCTCTAAAGAACGTGAAAATGAAGCTGTAACTTTTCTTAAATTTTTAGCCTCAAGTTGACTAAACAGGTATTTGTGTAAAGGTTTTGTTGCCTCTGTCATGAAGAGAAGTAGATGAATAGCTGTACAAGCGTGTTAGTGATGAGGTGAGGGGCAAAGGAGGCTGATACGCCTGATTGTCCCAGCCTACTAGAGACAAGGATTGGATCTGGCAGCACATCTTCTCTGTGGCAGACCTTTGATATCAGGGCATTGGACAAGTAGCACAGTTCCTGTGTTTGCATTCCTGACATGAGATCAGCTGTAGGTTTGGTTGCCAGCTTTCTCACCAGCCAGCCCATGGCCCAGAGTAGAAGTCTCAGATGATTTGTCTTGATTTGCTGTACATCCACAGGCACCTACCCATGCCACGGAGTGAGTACTGCTGCTTCTCCCTGCAATAGCTGTGCAAGTGGGTCGCTGAGAGTTTGTATGGAACGTTTTTATCTGTGTCAAAAAACCCAATTTATTTCTACATTTCAAGACAGAGAATGCATTTATGCAGCTCTCTGAGGCCTTGAAAGCCAGGGATTGTCATTCTGAATGGGACTGCCATGATGATTATTTGCAGAAAGCGTGTGGGAGAATGCAGCAATTCTCTGATTTCTATTGGTAACAAATATATCTTCTGAGCAAGGAATCATATTTTCAGTCAAAAGGAGTATTTGTAAGTCCATGGCAAGTATGCGTTGCAGAGAGCTGATTCCTTTCTGCTCCCACGTAATGGATTTAACATATACCCAGATCTACTGAGAGGGTTGTGGCCCAAACGGCAAGAAAACTACCTAAACAATACGTTAGATAAAGGAATTACATGTTAATTTAAGAAAAAAGTAAGAGTATTTCATGCCCAGCATACACCCCTGGAAGTATCTGAGCTGCTCAAGCCCTTTGGAAGGGGGCCCTGAGCTAACTGGAGCATGGAGCCAAAACTCCACCCGTTTCCATTCGGTGAGGAAGGCCTCAAAGACAGCAAAATGTGTCTGTCCTGAAAGCAGTCTTCCAAAACAACACAAAATACTAAACTGAATAAAATAAATCTTTTAGATAAAAAAAATATCTCAGAATATGCAGGTGAGACAGATCAAATTAACAGGTCTGACAGCAAATCCAAACTGCCAATCCCCAGTGTCACTAGGGAGCATGTTCCTTCACAGGCCTGCTTTGTAATCCAAGTGCGTTCAGCTGAGCTCTGTTTTCTTAGGGTGGGGAATTTCTATTTTCTGTCATCTTTGGGGCCTGTCAAGCAAATCCTCTTTCCTCATGAGTGTCCCAAATTACAAATAGGGCTAACTGACTCCCTGTCTGATGAGTTTCTTCCTCTTGCTTGCCCTGCTATACTTTAGAAACGTTCCCTTCAGCTGTGACTGTTTTTTTTTCTTCCATAAACTTCTGCCTGTCCTGAGACACAGTAGCCATCTCAAGAACAGAAAGCAAGCTCCACAGTATAAGATATGTAGTACTTACACAACCATCTGCATCCAAACAAGTGTAATAACTCCAAACAATTTCATAACTGAAATGTTTATGACAATAGAATCACCACAAACCCATAAGTATGCCATCCAACTGATTAGTCCTTTTGATCTGGAGAGCCTTCTGAAGAGTCATGTTGGTTTAGCTTTTGTATCAAAAGATACTTATCATCTGCTTCTCCTTTTGGCTGTGGTCTTAGCTCCTAGGCAAGTATTTCCAAGCAGCCTGTGGGTTAAGTGTCATAACAACAGTGCAACTGTATGAGATTTCAGTGATTAAAACTGTGAAGAAAAAAAATAATACGAGAACTGACCTTTAGGTCAAAAAATGAAGACAAAGCAAACCCACAAAATTACACTGAAATTAAAATATCAGTTCGTTTTAGGCATACAGGGTAACAAAGGATAGGGGGAAAGAGAAAAAGGAGAAAAGACAGGATATTTTGTTCCATTTTATGCTCTTTTGTGTGGTATTGCAATAGATTAGTTCTGCCAAGAAAAACACATTGGACCATGGGAACTCCTTTTATTTTCTTTTTCAATTCAGTATTTAAATCTTATACTTGTTTTGTGGTTTTATTTGTTCTCAGGGTTTTGAGAGTTCGTTTTTTAAGGCACATTATTTGCTAGCCCTGGGAAGCTCTTGTTATTTCTTAACTAGTCCCTGCCTGTGTTCACTTCAACAAACTACATATAAAGATGATTGTGTACGTTATGTTTTCCATCTCTGTAGTGGAACAAAAAGTGGCTAAATTTTAATCCTATGAAATTTTATTGTACCTAGCTTTTTTATGTTTATCCTTCTGGAAAAATAATAAAAAAAGAAGTTGGTAGATAGATCCTGATGTAGCTGAAGTCAGCTTTTCACATTCAAAAGTGTTGCTGAGTAAATAAGCATTTCCATAGCATTACAGAAATAGTGTTCTCCACTTGTGTTTATAAAATAAGAAATGTGCAGTTTCACTGCTATGTCTTCAAAGTCCTTGTAGTTGCAGGCAAACAAACCGGTAATATTGCTTTTGAAGTCTCCTGTTTTCTTTAGTTATCCTCTAGTTATTGGTTTTGGTCTCTTACTGAGAGTCAAAGGTTTGTTGTTTGGTATTGGGGTGTATGTTTTGGTATCAGAGTGTGTGATGTCATTTGAAGGGATGTAGCGCCATGTGGACTCTCCTTGACTTGACAGAATTTCATTATGAGAATCAATGTTATTCTGAAGGCTGAGGTGGTGCAAGACAATTTAACTTATAGCCCATCAAAATTAGAGTAAGATAATGAGAAATAAGAATGAATCTAAAACACTTTCCCCCCATTCCTCTTTCTTCCCAGGCTCAGCTTCATTCCCGATTTCTCTACTTCCTCCCTCCGAGTAGCACAGAGGGATGGGGAACAGGGTTGAGGTCAGTTCATAATGCTGTGTGTCTGCCACTCCTTCCTCCTCATGCTCTTATTCTGCATGGGGCCCTACCCACAAAAGACAGTCCTTCCTCCAGTGTGGGACCTTTCGACAGACTGCGGCTCTTCATGAACTGCTCCAGCATGGGTCCTTTCCATGGGTTACAGTCCTTCCGGAACACACTGCACCAGCGTGGGTCCCATGTGGGGCCACAGGTCCTGCCAGAAGCTTCACCTGCTCCAGTGTGGGCTCCTCTCCGTGGAGCTGTAGTTCCTGCCAGGAGCCTGCTCTAGCATGGGCTCTCCATGGGGTCACAGCTTTCTTCAGGGCACATCCACCTGTTCCACTCCAGAATGGGGTCCTCCATGAGCAGCAGGGTAGACATCTGCTCCACTGTGGACGTCCATGGGCTGCAGGGGAATCTCTGCTCCAGCACCTGGAGCATCTCCTCCCCCTTCTTCGCTGACCTTGGTATCTGCAGAATTGTCTTTCCACATATTCTCACTCCTCTCTCAGCTGCTGCCGCACAGCATTTTTTACCCCTTGTTAAATAAGTTTCCACAGAGGCACTATCATCGCTGCTGGTTGTCTCAGCCTTGGCTCATCTTGGAGCCAGCTAGAACTGACTGGGTCCTACATAGGGGCAGCTTCTGGCATCTTCTCATGGAAAGCATCCCTGGCAGCACCCCCACTACCAAAACCTCGTCACGCAAACACAATACAAGTTGTTATGTTTTTTTCAGAATGCACTTCAAAACACTCTCTATGTTATAAATTGTTCATGAAGTCCCCCAGAGTAAGAGCACCCAAGGTGAGTTCAGATGCTGAGGCTTGCAGTCAGTCAAGTATTTTTCATTCTGTATGTTCTTCACTAAAGACTACTTTGCAAAAGGCAAAGGGCTCAACTTACCACAGCAGTATGATGTTTCTCAAAGCTCTCTCTCTACGTGATCTGTTACATACCAGTTCTTACAGTGAGCATGGGAAAATGAGGAAATATGTGAATATAGGGAAAGGTCATAGAGCTGAGCTTCCAATTACTGCTCTTCTGAGGGACAATTTTGCATAAAGCTACTCTTGGGAATAACCTTATTTTCAAATGTGAAGTTGAATCTCTCTCCTCTACAATAATTTCTAAAGCTAGTCTTGTATTTATCGTACATATGTGTACTGAGTTACCACTGCAGTAGATATTGCACAAATAATCTTAGTGGGAAAGATAAGAGGATTCCAACAAAATGTTTAAATATGTCTCAACATTTGTGCAAGTTAGGTTAGTGTAGTGGGAAACAGTCTGAGCAATCATATTAAAATTTGCCTGTGGGCTTTTTTTTCCCCTAAGGAAAATGAAAGGCAGCAGCCTTAATTTTGAATAAAATTTGTGATTGCTGCAATGCCAAAGAATAAGTGAAAAACTGTTACTACCTCCCTGCCCCCAAGTTTTCCTGAGGAAAATTGAAAGTGTCAGCCTTTGGAGCCAGAGGGACACTGGGTAGATAGTGTAGATAGATAGGCAGATATTAGAAAATTATGTGCAAAAATTAGCTTCATTATTAATGGGGTTTCTTTGTACTCCACTAGACAATTTGGACTATTGGATTGTTAAAAGATTAATTAGGCTAACAATGGATTCTTAGTTCCATGTGTGCTGTGTTTCTTTTTGCTCATAGCAATTATTTGAATGCAAGACTGGTAGTCTTTATCCAGTCCTGTTCTAGCTGAAGCTCTGGATTTTCTGTTTTGTCCCAGCCCTAACTTTAGGCAGTCCCTTGCACAAGACAGTAGTTCCACTGAGTAAAAAAAAACTCCAGAAAGGATTTTTTGCTGCCCTCGGTTTCTTTTGCCTAGTTCTCTTCAGGCCCGTTCATACTATAGGTCTGGACTTTTATTTTTCTCTCAGCTTTAACCCTAACTCTAGGCTGAGCCAAAGGCCACTGGTCCCTGCAGAAACTCAATATTCCTCGTAGAGGAACTCTATTAGCAATCCTAAGTTTGCTTTGGAAGACGGGTATTTTCTGTATACGCAATAAGGGCTGATACCCCAATCGCCACCTGAGGAACACTTGAGCTCTGAACACAGAAGAGTCCTTATATCTGGTATTTTAACTATCTGAAGTGAAACATGAAATCAAAATATTCAAGACTGTTGAGATTTACATTTATTTCTTCCATACTTTTCTACACTTATCCCCATATTCTGATGAATTTGTACTTCCTTCTGGAACAATGGCTCCAGCACTTCCTTTTTATCTTATGTTTCCCAGCTACAGAAAGATTTGTCACAGTAAGAATTCTGTGTACGTATGCAAACTATAGCCACTCCTCTCCCTTTAAAAAAAAAAAAAAAAAAAAAAAAGTTTGAAGACAGTTATTTAAGTATTACCCTGAAGATTTTCTGCAGAATTGGCTATAAGTCCTTGTGCTGGGATTGCACAAACTGACAAGTGAAAAAGCAGCTGTGAAACAGGTACAAGCATTTCCCGTTCTGACATCCTTTCAAAACTATACTTTTGTTTATAAAAGAGAATTTGCTGGTCCAAATCCTACATAAAGGAGACAGTAAGAAAAAATGCAAGCAGGGAACAGGATCTCTAATGTGCATGTGATTGCAGAGGCTGGAAGCCTTGCAGTCCAGGAGATACATCATTAAAAAAAGGATGTCAGTCAGATCTGTGTGTGTAGGGGAACAGAAGCATCACTGGGCAAGGCAGATGGGTCAAAGAGCTGTTCAGGCTAAATTGCTACATGCTTCCTCTCTCAAAGCGTTTTATCTGATCTGGAAGAGGCAAGTCATTCCTCCTGAGGGGGAGTCAATGCCACTTTCAAATAGTGTGTTTATGCGGAATTGGTTTGAACAAGCAATAAAAGAGTTTAGCCATTCAATTTTTATCTTTTTTTTTTTAAGGCAGTTGTCCTGCAAACTTTTTTAAAGGAAAATGGCAGTAAAGAGGAAACAAAGAGGGGTAAATGAAAAGAAGATGTTATTTCTCAAAAATGGTAATGTAACGAAAATACACCAGTGTCGGTTGTCCCCAGCCCAGAGCACCTTTCCCTGTCCTGCAGATTGTTCTGCCATGCTGATGACCCAGCACACTATGCTTACTATCTTCCCTTCATTTCCCTCAGTAACACAAGACTTCCCATAGCAGCTGCACTCGTAGGTGCGTTACATCTCAAGAAAAACCGAGCCTGTGGTACAAGGTTTCTGCTGGTATAGTTCCCTGCTCTCTTGGTTCAAGGGGAAGACCTCGCTAAAAGGCAGTTACTCCCCTGTAGCTGTCATGCTGCACAGAAGCTTCTCTGACTTAATTTTTGTATGCAAGCTGCCAGACCTATTAAAGCACAGGAGACAGGCTACCAGCTTATTCTACAAAGGTCTAAGATCACTTGGCAATGTAGCACAAGGAAGGGAGGTGAAAATTTCATGACCTTATCAGAAACTTGATAAATGTGATTATGGGTTGGTGTAAGAAAGGAGAGGTCCCCAGAGCAGAATAGAAGAAGTCGTGCTCCAAAACAGCCACAAAGTGCATGGTAAATGTAGGGTGGGCACTGCTGAAGAGGCAGAGGGTTGGTTTGGAAGTTATACCTGAGCTATTTTCTGCTTCTTGGAAAACAAGTGGAATTCAGAGAGATTTCATGGATCTCAGGGAAAAAGCAAGGAATGCCATACAGCGCACGGGAGGTGGCATCCTTCAAAAATCCTAAAATACTTTTATAACTCAGCTATTTCAAAGGAGGCAGTTTGGTTGATGTTTCCAACAGATGAAGAAGGGCATAGTTTTCTGCAAGGTTAATTGTTTTTGTGACACACAGAGGAAGAGATATGACTCTTGCTCTACCAGATATTTTGAAAATAAGTGACTAAGTTAAAGCCAAGACTTCCATTCACAGTGAGAAAGTTTCCGGTTTACACTCCTTATAAGCAAACTGGAACATTGATTTCTGCAGAATACTGCAGGGAAATACTTAAATAAAAATAATCTGTTGTTACAACGGAACTAATTGTCATTTTCAGATTTTTGTTATATAAACAGTTGAAAGGAGTTTGATTACAGATATTTTAATTATTCTGACTTGCTATATTTAAAGTCTGGCAGCAATGTGTTTGCATTTGCTGCATCCAGTTTTAGTTATAGAAAGTAAAGGGTAATGATAATGCTTGAAGCCATGCACCAAACCTACAGGATGGGGATGGACTCAGGGCCCTGACATGGATTTAAGAAACAGATGCAGAATTAGGCCTTTTGAAACATACATAAAAGGGGACAAAAGCGTTTAGACAAACTCAATGAGATTTGCTAATATTGAATGTCTCTTTTCCCAGTGGGTCCGACAGTGACAGTTCTGACCGCTGGACATTCTTTGTACAGGTAACGGAAAACTTGATTGTCTTGTTGGCAAGATTTCAGTAGGGTACTTAAAAAAAAGATGATAGAATCAGTCTAGTTGTGGATAATTCTAAACTTTTAAACAATTCTGATGTCTAGATCATGGCCAATTGGATTGCAGAAATACCCCAAATTTGGCTTACAGTGTCAAGACAAAGCAGTAAATGTAGGACTAGTAGAAAGTGTTGTGCAATTAAAATAAACAAAAAATAATTTTAAAATAGTTGCTAAAAATTTCCTTAGATTTGAACCAAAAATTTAAGAATTATTTCTGTTAAATCCTAGAATTGAAAAGGCTAATTCAAGTTTAATGAGGGTCACTGAAACAGTGATGAAATGTATATTCCTATATTTTTATTACCCTTTCCAGTTATTGGTGGCTAATCTGCAAACCACCTTCATCTGTGTCTTTCTTAAAGACATTTTATAAAGATACAAGAGAAAAAACAGGGAAAGTAAAAAAAAAGCTATCTGAAAATTCATCTGGGTAAATTTGAGAGTTTTATCTTTTACAGTCTGTGACTTGACAGTACCTTATATTTTTTCCCATTACTTCACAAGTTATGTGGGAATTTTTTCTGCTACTAACTCTTGGTCCTTTTATTATTTATAAGCAGCTGTACTAGATAATTATTTGTATTCATTACTGAAAATAAATTTTAGCTGAGGTTGTTCGAGCATTTCTGTTCGAACCTCTGCTCTTGTCAGGCTCAGCATCATTCTTAAAGTAATTCCCTTCAGCAATAGTGATGTTTAAAAACTGAAGCTGAACATTCAATAGCCACAAAAATACTTCTAGTAAATTAACAGTCTGAAAGGAAATACAGATTTGCTTCAGTGTTTATATGGATAACCAAACTAATATTGCATGTATTAAGAAGCTGTTTTCTGTTATAGTGGTTAAAGCAGTGGTCCACTACTTTATCAGTATTCAAATTACAGCTTTTAACAGTGAAAGGATAGTGAAATCAATTATTTCTGCTTATGCAGTACAATATTTCTTGAAAGAAATATTTTCTGTCAGTTTCATGGATAAGATAATTGAGATTTAATCCATATATGATGGGATAAAAGGTAACTATTATCAAGGCAATGGTACACAAAACAACTTGAACGCAAACCTTTAGCTGTTACAGAGAATAACAAATAATTGCTCCACAATTAAATACTGTATCGTACAAGATACATAAAAAATTAAAAATAACTTGATTTGCATGCTTGTTGAGGTGTTTACTTCCTGTAGAACATAGAAGATGAACCTTTGAAAGATTCATTTGAGAGATAAAAAATACTCCTTTTTTGTGTTTTCAGATTTGATCTAATATTTCCTCAGATGTGAAGAAAAAAAATATATCTTTGTTTGGTGACAGACTATGTATTATTGAAGCAGCACAGTGAATTGCTGAAATGCAGAGAATTAAAAATAGGACTATAGAAATTAATCTTCTGTTACCATTTTGATTGTAAAAGATTATCTCTTCTATGATGCCTTACAGGTAAAAAAGTAAGAATAAAACATTCATATATTCTGTCACTCAGGCTCAAGACATACATTCCCAGGCAAACCACATCAATGCCTGATCATCAGGTATTTCAATGTTGTCTGAGCAGACAATTATATTGATATCAAAATAAAACCTGATTGATTAGGAAAACAATATGCTGACCTTGAGTAGCCTAAGGATTAGTTTTAAGAAACATACAAATCTTTTTAGTATATATTTGAGTATGCATTAATAATTTCTGGATGTCAATTTTACACACAATACGAAATTATTCTGTTCTTTTGATATGCTGAAATGTGGCTTTTTATATTCAGACACAAAATGCAGTATTTTAAAGCTTAATCCAATATTTAGTTTTTGTTAAGCATGAATCTCAGTACTGTTTAGAAGAAAAATGGTGGCAATTGTAAAACATTAACAATTGAAATTACCATTGACTTCTTTCTTCTTGTTGTTTTCTTCTTTTCTTAAAATGTCAGAAGTACCTTTTTTTTTTTAGTTCAGTGAACACAATTTTGTGTGCTCTCAGGCAAGAGCTTTTAAAGTAAGTCCAACACAGTATTTCAGTATTAAAATTACTTTGGGTGCAGAATGATGTACATTTTAGGACTGGGAGATCTTCACATTCAAACTTGAATAAAAAAATAAACTTTGAACAAATGAAGTGCAAAAGGAGACCTGATTAAAGAAAATTCTTTAGTTAAACCGGTAATTAATAATGTGCAATTGCCCACAACATAATTCTTTGCTAAATTGTTTTTATCTTCCATGCTGATATCTTTACGGTCCGCAAAAACAAAACTAAAGCAACTAGGAAACTGCTGATTGACTAGAATCACTCAGGATTTTATTCTACAAGGGGCTTTGTACCTTGAGTTGCGATAGAGCTTCAGGGAAAAAGAAGATGCTTAGCGCTGTAGTAATTGTTTCTTTTTCACGCTGTTAACAGGACCAACAAAACCTGGTGTGAAGGGAAGGGGAAGGCTGTGAGGAAAAGTGTGCAGAAGTTATCAAGTCAATAATACATACTGCAGTAATAGATAATGTGTACATTTTTCTGGGATATGTAGCAATTTTCTCAATAGGAAAAGAGGTTGCTGAAGTAACAACTTGAACAGTCACTGCAGGGAAACCACTGCCTCTGACCTTGTTTCTTTTTACTTTATTTTTCTACTTTGTTAATGAGTTTTCTCTTTTCATGGACTTGCCCAGGGGTCCTCAAACTTTTTAACCAGGGGGTGGGCGCGCAGATGAAGTGGCAGGCAGTCATCTGTGGCTGCTTGGTTTCCCCCCCCAACCCCCGGCCGGGGGGGGGGGGGGGGGGGCGGGGAGGTCTGTAAATACCGGGGCCAGATTGAGGACCCTGGGGGGCCATATCTGGCCCGCGGGCCGTAGTTTGAGGACCCCTGGACTTGCCAGTAGTTAGACCTACCCTTGTTGTTCTCCTAACATCCACCAAACATAACCAACCAACAATTCTATCTTAAGAAAATTGATTCTGGTTTTTGATATCTTTTGGATGTGAAGTTTGGCACACATTCTGTGACTCAGTTGCCACCAATGTTTTAATTAAGATATAAAGAATCAGTGACAGAGGCTGATACTAAAGCAATCGACCTATTGAATGAGCTCATTAAGATGCAGCTTCTTTCTGAGACACCTGGGATAGAACAGTAGACCAGAGAAGTGGGGTAATGGAGCACTGTGGGCAAAACCGTATAGTGCAGAGAACAAATGGAGTTATATAAGAACAAGGAATGCGCATCTTCCCCAGGCAAGTTCAGCTGAAATTCACCAACTTTCAACCACCAGGGGTCTTGAAAGACCCCAAGAAAGACCCCCAGCAGCAAAGTGCGCATACGCAAGGGCCTTATGCGTATGTGAATCATTTTGGGGGGGTAGTTATACTTTGTATTAGTTTTCAGGGTAATATGATATATATGTGCTTTGTGGTAATAAATCGAGGAACACTGGTCAGATAGGTAGGCATGATGTGAGATGCTATCCTCCATGCACCCAGTGCTGCAATAAAGAATGCCTGCCTTCTAAACTTATGAAACAAAGTCTTAGAGTGTTTTCTTCTTGCCAGTTTTTTGTATCAGCACCTGCATGCAAAATTGTATTGAGTCATGAGAAATGACTCTGTTAAAGTTTGTTTCCTGATAAAGCCCAATTTCTTTTTTGCTTTAGTGAGGGTAAGGACGGAGGCAGGAAAGGAGGGGAAAGAAGGAAAAGAGGGAGTCAAGGTGAGTAAGAATAACAAACACCTCAAAGTAGAAAGAAGAAAAATGTATCACAGCAACCAAGTACTTCCTTACAAACTTTACTCTGTTCCTTCCTATTTCTGTCTCTTCCATTATTTTTCCAAGTATTATAGGATTCTTTCCTCCCTACCTACTTCCTACTCCAGAAGCAACACAGTTCCCACATGTTCTGCATGGGAACATGTTGGTTTTCACTCTTGCCCAAGTAGACCCAGCATGAGCCTGGATTACACCCATAAGAAAGGTTTCAAATATTTCCATGCAGTGACTGATGAACAGTCCAGGACAACACTAGGAAAAGGTACTTGAAATTCCTCCTGTTAAAAACCAGAACTGGAACGCAGGAAAGGCCTAAACTCCGGCATGGGCTGGCAGAGTTTGGGCGCAGCATGCAATGACAGTTACTGTGCCTAGAATAGCCGCTCAAATCTAATGGAAAAATCAGCACAACTTTGTATTCAGATGATTATGTACAGCATGAAACACCTTGTCCACTCAGTCTCAATCACCTCAGAGATTTTTTCTTTCCTTTTGTTCTTGCCACGTCACAAATCTAGATGCAACAAATATAATACATTGATCCATACATTTAGCACTGTCAAAAATATTACAAAAATGTTTCTGTTTAAGTGTGACAGTTACCTACTACTTATGCACTATGAATACATTGCCTTCTGACATAAAATCATTGACAGAAGTAGTCTGAAACCTGAATTCCTGGTGAATTTTCAGCTGGAAAAAAGATACCTTGAAAAGCTATTGCTCTTCTTTTCCCTGTTCTTCCTTTAAAAGAGGAAAGTGTTTTGTACAGAGCAAGAGCAGCAAGGTGACAGTCAGCGTATGAAAATCTACTGTATCCATCTCACTAATTTTTTTTAGCTTTGTCCATACTGAATCACACTGGTTGCAGCAGAATCCTGTAAACAGCCATGGAAGAATCAAACACTTGTAAAGTGATGTGATTGTGTAAGGGTCTCCAGAACACAAATATTAGCTAGTCTGTTCTGAGGCAGAGAGCCCAAGTAACAGGGACAGAAAGGACTCATTGTGTTTAGTACAGAAGAGAAAGTGAGACCTGGGGAACTTTTGTTTACCTAACCCAGGCAGTGGCTATCTAATTTTCAAATCAGTTTTCTAGCTTATTTTATCCTTGGACACCACTTAAGTGTTTGTTTATTTATGTTGTATTGGAGCTGCGTTTGCATTAGTGACAGTGAAATGGCTGAAAACTGGAGGGAATACTTAGAGAATGGAGGTACTTTGGACTGCTTAGGGTTGGACGGGACATTTAAAGGTTATTGAGTCCAAACCCCTTGCAATGAACATGGACATCTTCAACTAGATCAGGCTGCCCAGAGCCTCATCCAGCCTGACCTTGAATATTTCCAGGGATGGGGCATCTGCCACTGTTCCAGTGTTTCACCACCCTTATAAAATATTTCTTCCTTATCCTTAGGGTTCCACTGTCTTTTAGTTCAAAACCATTACCCCTCATTCTATCGCCACAGGCCCTGCTAAAAGGTTTGCCCCCAGCTTTCTTACAAGCCCCCTGTAAGTATTGAAGGCCACAATAAGGTCTCCTTGGAGCCTTCTCTTCTCCAGGCTGAACAACCCCAACTCTCTCAGCCTGCCCTCATAGGAGAGGTGCTCCAGCCCTCTGCTCATTTTTGTGGCCCTCCTCTGGACCTGCTCCAACAGGTCTATGTTTTTTTCTGTACTGAGGTGCCACACACAAGTGTGTTTTGGTTACATGCTATAGAACAGCTTCTTTTTCTTTAACCAATATCTAAAAAGCAATACATTGAGAGAAATTTTCCTTTTCTTAAGACTTTTCTGCATCAGAACAACTATCAGATGTCCTTTCAGTTTGTTGTTTTTTTTTTTTTCTTGGCCTTGCAATCTTGTCATGTTTTCTAATTCTCTCATGTCTTAGTGCCTTCCCATGGATTATCTCAGATTTCTCTGCCTCTTTATTCACTGGAAAGTGAATGCAGTGTCCATGCTTCAGCAGAGAAAAGCTGAATGGAACCACTCAGCTCCCTGTTTTTTGTTATACAAGGGATTTGTTTTAATGAAACTGAAGTCAACCTTTTCTAGAGCAGCACCACATGGCTGACTCATATTCAAGGACTTTGATTCACTCAAACTCCCAAACTTTTTTATCTGCAATGCTGCTGTCTATCCAAGTTTTAATTTAATATCTGTGCGTTTGATTTTCCATACAACATGTAGAACTTTATACTAATTTCTGCAAAACTTATTTTGTGGACAAAGTTCATTTAATTGATCATATCCTATTCAGATTCTGTTCTCCAAAAAATTAATAGTTCCTCCCAGATTTGTTTCTTCTGAATGCATTTCTTTTATTCCATCCAAGCCATTGATGAAAATATTAAACAGAACCAGACCCCTGGCAGACCTTTGCAAAATTCCTCTTTAAGTACCTTGACAGCCTGACAGAAAGCTTTGGATTTCCTCCAGTTTTTCAGCCAATTTGCTATTACTCATTTGACAATGTGCTGTAATCTACAGATAATGGGTTTAATAGCTAATTCCTAAAAGAACACTCTGACTTCTGCTTCAATGTTTGTAATAGAGAGGCCCAGAATTTTGCCAACAGTACCATTCTCCTTCATTAGTTGTAATGAAATCTTCTCGTTAACTCATTTTACACCACCTTTCATAGAGAAAATGTCTCAAGTTTGACATTCTAAATTATCAGTTCCAGATTTACTTCAACCAGTTCTTGTCTTGAACTGCCTTTTGATCCAGCAGCTTTATTGAACAGCCCTTCAAAGCACACAAATAAATATATAAGCATTTTCCTCTGCCACAGGGAGGCTGTGCTTGCTGTTCCTGACAGCATTTTAAAAGGGAAGTTTTATATAATGCATCCTGTATATACAACATAGAAATTATATATTTCTAAAACTTTGTGCTGAAAAACAAAGGGATTAGACAAAGATTTTGGAATAAGAATCAGAAAAGCTCCTAAGGCCACAATGTCAAACCCACTGCTTCATGATGTGGTGCTTTCTTCATTCACAAGGAAAACAGTAATTCAGGTTCGTGCAGTACTCAAGTCTTGTGCTCGTATGTATCATCCAGTGTATTTATTCTGAAGCAAAAATGCTTTTGCTGTGGTGAAGCTGTTGCCAACAGTAATAGTTTATACATATGAATGTGTTGCTTATAGTAACTGCAGTCCACACATAGTTCAAATTATTCTAGCATGTTTCACCTGAAACACGGTAACAGTAAGATAGAGCCAGTATCTCCCAGTGGGTATACTGTACACTGATAGCCAGCACTTGTTTTACCCAACTAAAACAACTTAGAACACAAACTGCTGGCAGACAGAAACTATGCTGAGTTTCACAATGTGGTCCACATGCTAGGTATGGGAAGCCTGTTTGCAGCTCATCTTTACTCAGATAGGTTAATGATAAGATAGAGTTCAATCTAAGATTTAATTTTACCTTCTTGAGGATTGCTCAGATGGCCTTGGCATTCTTCCATCTGTCCCCTGGGAAAACCTTAGCAGAATTTAGCAAGCTGTGCCTGCATCTGCAAATCAGAATGGTGCTTCTGGCAGGATCAATGCCACATATTTATGTTACAAGCTGATGCAAAACAGTTAAGGACCTGACACACATGCCTACATGTATACAAATCCACTGACAAAATCCTTTTATGTTTTTGCTGATGTTTCACCTCTGTCACCCCACTTCATTGTAAATTGTCAATGTTATGGTCAGTGGACAAGAATACTTTTTGGCTACTTTGATACTCCACATAAACAAAATTTCTGTGGGAATGCAGAAACCCGGCTGCATAATTGTTTTCCAAAAGAACTTGTTAGATGAAGACAGAATATACAGTAGCATCACAAAATCTATGCATTAAAACATGGTACATGCCTAACAACGGTGTGTAATGAAAAGATACATTACACATCATGACATATGTAGACGCGAACGTCTGCTTAAATTCAGAGTTGCAAATATGAGAACTGTTTGAAACTTTAAAATGAACAAGTTTTATTGATGTAAATTCTAATATTTATACACAAAAAGTCTTATATTTCACCCCCCCCAAAAAAGTAGGGTTCTACAAACCCAGGAATATTTGAAGATTTTTATGTGTATAAAAGTTGAGCTTTGGTAGGGCCGCTTGTAAAACATTGCATAAAATTTGTTCCTTATTCTAACTAGTTTTCATTATCTCTAGCATTTCCAGGTATGTCTATAGCATCTAATAGAAATGCTCATCAGTTGTGGGTGAACAGTTGAACCTGATGATCTTAAAGGTCTTTTCCAACCTAAATGACTCTATGATTATATGATATGCCAACAGCAAACTCGGTAGAAGCATTATATTAATCTCTCTGAGAGTTAGAGGTACTGCAGTGTGTCAAGGCAGTGTAACTTATAATATCTAAATAACAAATGTCTCCCCAAAGTCAGTGATTGAAAACTCCTATTTACATTTTTTTTAATCAAGCATCAGTTTCCTACTCTTTTGTACCCTAGTTGCTGAGGAATGTCTGCCAGCAGCTTAACCTACAGGCAAATTACATTGCTAACAATCCAATAATAACTGTCAGATTCTGAAAGTGATCTTCTCTTTCCTACTTTAAATTGCCAGAACTTACACGTTCCTTGGCAGATTATTCTCATTAAATAGGTGGTGTTACTTCCTTCTCCAAGAAATAGGCAGTCTGGGATCTTTTTCTGTGAATTGTTGGTTACCTTATGTTTAAAACTTGAAATTGCTTCATCTCAGCTCCCAGCACTTTATTTTTAGATCACAACCTGTTACTTTCTTTCCTTACAAGTAAACTATTCATTATATAATTTTTCTTCTATCAATGCAGAAGACAGAAGTAATTTGAAAAGGATTATCGAAAAAAACATATGACTATAAAATTGAAGAATGGGTTCTTTTCTATTTGAATTTGGGTATTTAAGCAGATTTTAAAAACTGCAATATTTTTTCAGTGTTTACAACTTGAAATACACTGTTACTCATTATCATTGAGGAATAGATTAATATAACTTCATTTTTTAAAATTCCCATTCTAAGAGTGAGAAAAATAAGAGTCTAAATAAATGCAAGACTGCTTCTCAGCAAATCTAGAAGAGATTTTACTTAATGTCCTTTGTCATCAAATGAAAAAGGGAAATGTACTACAAAAATTACATTGAATTTGAAAGACAATGGACTACACCATCAATTAAAATTATGTTGGCTTTCAGTTCAGCACTGAAATGTAGGTGACTGCAAAGGGTTAAATTCCATAAATGTTTAACAAAAATTATTTACAAAAATATTTTTTAACATAAAGCAGCACTGATTTGGGCAGTTTTTAACTGAGAATCTACCAGCTGTCAGAGTAGCAATGGGCTACTTGCTGTAGAATTATCAAAATTATATTGAAATCATTATTGAGCATTCTTTGAGAGGTAATAATTTCAAAGTGAGAATATATTTGTGCATGAATTCCCATTCTATGAATTGCAGTACTAAATATTAATATTTGAGCATGAATCCAAATATTAAGTTTAGACAGTTAAAATGGGATCTAGGGACGCTACTGTGATTTTTAAAATTCTACTTCCAGATTTAATGAAATCCATAAGTAAATCATAATGTGTTGTTTGGGGTTGTTTTTTGATATTTTTTTTTTTAAGTTTAAGGAATAGTGTATTACAACTAGATATCATGTGAAAGGTTGATTATAGATACAATATTACGGATAGTTAGATTACATTGCCCTGGACATAGAAAATCTTCTGGAAAATAGGTTTGAAGCATCACAGTAATTTAATTAGGTTATAAACAGTACCTGAAATCTACATGTCTGAATGGTTCTTCTTTGGCTTGGCACAAACCACATCCTGCAAGAAGGGTTATTGCAGCCTATGTCTCTCATGGCATCCTATGTCACTTAAAAATAGTGACAGCAGATGAAATTAGCCATCTGCATTCTGGAGTATAGTACACTGGAGGCCCAGAACAGAAGAAAACTAATGGATCACAAAAATCTATGGCGGGGGGGGAGAAGAATTAAAGAATTATAATAGGAGGATAAACGAAGGAACAGTGTCAACTGGATGTTGAGATACTAGATTTCATTAATGAAGATGGAGTCGAGGAATGATACCAAAAAATAGATAAGCAAGGAAAGGATGCGTTAGAACTGAACTGGTATGATTCATTATTAGTGAATAAGAAAGAACAAGGCAAACAAAGTAGCACTAGAAAACTGTACTTGAGCAAATCAGTTCATCAATCACATTGTTTTGAGATAAATTATTGTTTACATTATATTTTACTTACAGTAAAGGAAAACAATTACAGAAAGAAAGTTAAAGCATTTGGTCTTAAAAGCATGGGGAAAATGTTTGATAATGGCTGAAGGCAGCTTTCCATCCAATGACAATTTGTGAGATACCAATTTTCTTCTTCCTACATGATGGCAAGGAGTTAACTTTTGAAAAAGTGTCTGCAATATGGAAAGTTCTTCTTCCTTCTACTGGAACCAATTCATAACATCTAAAAATTTTTTCCAACAAAATTTAATAAAAATTTCAAAATGAAAGAAATAGCTGTTTGTTTCTAACAAAATGAAGAATGCTTCCAGTTGTTACTTGAGGAATTTATGGGAATTCATTATTTCTTATAGTAATGTAAATTAATATGGAATGCATATGTTACAGTCTTGTTATGTACTAATATAGTAGACATAAAAGGCTGAAGTCAAGCATACTTAAAGTCTAAATGAAAATTTGTAGGAATATAAACAATGAGATTACTGGACACCAAGAATAGTGATCAAGATCCTGAACTTAAAAAGAGTGGAACAGAGCATGCCATTAGTCTTCCGGATGTATGAAGTAAGGCAAAAAGTGTTGCCACCTAGCAACAGCTGATACTGAGACTAGAGGAAAAAGTGATAAAAGTATAGAAGCTGATACAGCAAAGAGGCTAAACTTGAAGAACAGTAGAGGCATGGTGGTCATGCTGAGTGTTAGAAGTGGACTTTAAGATATATCAGGCAGGGTCTTTACAAATAGAAAGTAACTTTTTTAAGCTAGAATTTTATTAATGCAGGTTTTGTTTTATTTAAGTGTATGAACTGGAATGACTATGCAATAGATAAGTGGAGAAACAAACATTTAGCTAAATTCAAATATCTTTTCATGTTGCTGTTCTACACAGTTGGCAGTCTAAGCCTAATCCTAGACAATATGCTAAGAACTGTACAAGAAATAAGATGAAAAGTTGTCACAGCACTCTCAAAACTATCAAGCTGCAACAAGGTCTTTCACCACCTCATACCAGCATACTCTTCATGCCAGTCCCTCTGCTGCCTTCTCCTCGTCTCACCTCACCCAAGGCATGTGTTCTCTCTCCTCTTGCTTCTTCCTCAGCTGTGCTTTATTGGCTCTCAACCACTTAACTTCATCAGTCACACCTGCACCTCATCTACATCAGCCAACAGCCAGCCCACAGTTGTATATTATCAATGCTAATTAACCCAGCTTCATTCCACTACAAAGAGTGTCAAAATTCAGAATTTTATTAACTTTCTTGTGCTTAATCATGTAGATAGTGTGCATATGAACTGACTTGGAGGGAACAGTAAAAATGGATATTTTTTGAGGAAGGTATTTTAAGACAGGAGAAATACAGCTTGAGATGAAATCATCATGGAAACTTGAGGCAAATCCAGTAGTTTCACTTGAGGCAGTAACAAAAATATGTCAAGTTGGCATAGATATAATTTATACCTTTCAGTTAACAATCGCAGTCAACATTGCACTAGGTTAACCTGCACACGGGCGTTGCTAACTTCTCTAACTACACCACTCTGGAAACTCAGCCCACAGGAGCTGTTTAGGGAAAGTGCAGTTTTTACAAGCTGGCACTTGACCACATCTCCTTACTTTTCAAGATACTCTATGTCTGCACAAGCTTCCTTGTAAAAACACAGCTAAACCTGTCTGTATTATCACCTTCTCTTCCCTTAGACATTCTGTCATCAGGGATTTAGTTCAGGATTTAGGCTGATTGGTACTTTGCAGGTATTGATGTAAGTCATAAAATGTAATCAGTGTAGCAAATGTGTTAATTAACCCCATCTGTGTATAGTTCATATTTAAACAAATTAAAAAGCAGGGTTGTAATATCTTCACCCCCAAAGGAGAACTAAAGTATGTAATGTAGGCAGATGCAACGCTGTTGCTATAACTTCTTCCTCTACTTTTTGCCTTGCTTTTTTTGAGGACACTTTTCCCAGTTGAGAAATGTGTTTGTGAATATACTCCATTAACTTCAAGACTCACACAAATCATGTGGTTAAATAACTGCATAATACTTGTATTTCTAAAGGTTAGTACAATTAACTTTGTGACATGGCTTACAAAGCTAAGGTTTTTGACATAACATTTGGGAGATTTTACATTCTCTTGTAACATCTTACGTTGCAAATATCCTCATGTTATATGTAGTATTTAAGTGATCCTTTATGTTAGCAGGCTCCAGTACATTTTCCTATGTAATTATAGATCATAAATTCAATGACATTTTTTTATAGGCATCTCAGTTTAGCAGTGTTTCCCAAAATAAGAAATAAATGACTACATTTTACAATGTGGTTACTGTTACATGTTAATATTACCATTTTCATTTAGTCAGTAGAACACCTCTCATTAAATTTGTTTTGTTACGTTATAATAAAAGCTTTTCTTTTGATCCTCTGTTAAGTTACTAGATAGTCTCAGTTGAAGAGTTGTGAATGGAGGTCTGGTCATTGTTTATGAAATGTACGTGTTTTCCTGCAGAACAAGCGGACTCTGTCCATGGGAGAAGTTTGAGTTCATCTTTTTTCACCCAAGAAAACTAGTCGAATTCATGTGACACACCCTAAATGCAATGCTTTGTGCAGCAAGAATAAAAACATCCTACAAACTAAGAATATCCCAGAGGGAATAAAAATTTGTTCACTTCCTTGAGGTTTAAGTTAGTCTAAGGGAGATATGCTTCTTCCAAGATAATATGTGGATACTACTTTTGACTTTCAGTCCATCAGCTGGGTCTTTTTTAATCAATGTAATAAAAATAAGGTATCAGTATCATTATAAATTTACACTTTAGATTTCTTTGTATTGAAGTGCACAGAAATATTACAACAATCCTAAAAATGTTTGTGGTTTTGTGTCTATATATATTAGCCCAGAAAAATAGTTCTTAATAGAAAACCTTTTTTTCTGTGGCTCTACTGTGTATTGTTGGGTTTGTGAACATTATTCTGGGTTTGATGTTATTGTCTTTTTTTTTATTTTTGCCTTGTTTAATGCTAGCAAAGAAGAAATCTTTCATTTAGAGTATGATTTCCTACTAAGAAGTTTTGCACTGAAAAACCCCAACTGAACCAGCAACATTAAGACATCAATATGAGCAAGAAATTAATTCTTTTTATTAAAGAATTACTTTTATTCATATAGATTACAGTGTGGAACAATGAGGTTCATATTTCACGTTTCACAACAGCTTTTCTTCAAAACTACTTGAGAACTTTCAGGTTTACATAGTGAATTTAAGGTATAGACTGTTTTTGATCAAGATTACATTAGAATTGTCAAGATAATACACTGAGAATCCTCTTGTAAAATTCTTGCTGCTATTTTGGTTCAACTAGAAGAAAAAGTACTCTGCAAAATCAAACCGGAGTTTTATTTAGTTAAATGTCCAAGAAGGACTGCATTTTTTATTGAATAAATACAACAGAGTCAATTCCTGAGTTAGTGAAACATCATTGGATGCTTAAATTTTAACTGGGTGAGTAATCATGTCTTAAATGAAGGATGATATTGACATGTGGGGGTTTTTTCCTGTGCAGAAGATGCAAAAAGTAACAGAGATGGGAAAAATCAGCACAGTTTCTGTAGTACAGGGCCTTCTTCAAAACAGAAGTAGCAAATTTAAAAGTTGAATGTTGAGGATAGCTGTTCAGAATTTAACTATTTTTCACAGTAAATGATAGCAAATGTAGCTGCAAGCTGTGAAAGTGAGGGACTGTTCACAGGAAGTGATAAACTTAATAATTTCCAGAGGAAAGGGAAACTGCTAATTTAAGTCCCTCTGTGGAACAAAGAGAATTAAGAGGCAGTGGAGGGGAAGAGAAAGGAAGATGGAGACTATATTGTGCCACAAAATCAGTCTGGAAAAGCAAGGGTTCAGAAAGAGTCACACATATAATTTTAGACCAAACCTTTACAATAAATCTAATCTAGTTTATTTCTTTTGTTTTAAAGAGGTTCAAAATTAATTTGAACCCTTCTGAGGAAAATTTTCTATTTTTCACAATAAAAGAAAACAAAGCAAACTGAAAAGTCTAATATTGTTCAGTGATGAAATCTATTAAAAAACTAGTTAACACCCAATATATAAAATCAGTGCTGTTTCTGAAATATGCTGTTGCTATCTGCTTTCATTTTCCTCACTCTGCAACAGTCTTTGGCTATTGGACTATTTATTGCTGCTATTTCTTGTAGTCTGTTCTTCTGGATATAGTGCACCATAGAAGTAAGTGCTGGCCCATATGGAGCATCGGGTCATAATATTCCCAAGAACATTTTCTTGAATAATGTGTACCACAAAACCTTAAATTTAAGTTAAAAAAAATCCTGTGTCATATGAAGACTGAAGAAGGGAAATCAAATACTTCTCCTGAAAAAAATAAAGATTTTTTTGAAAGAGCAACAACAAATGTCTTCTGGGAAAAAAACTAGAATTGGCTTCTGCATGCATCATGCATATGCATAGGTAGGAAGATCTTTACAGGAGAAAAAAACCACAAGGCTGAACGACTTTTCAAAGGCAACATGGGGCTCATCTACACAGAGAAAGCAGGCAGACCCCAGGTCTTCTACTTGAGCTTCAACTCAACTTTCTTGTTGAAAAAATGTTATATTAGATGTATTCAGAGGATGTTGAGGCAGAGCTGTTAGTATGTCCCAAATTTCAAATATCACATTAGTGCAATTTAACCTCAGAATAAGCATTTAATGCATATTTGTAATCTAACTGGAAGAAGTCCATCCAGCCTTGCTCCAAATTCTCTGAATTGGTATTAAACTTCATTCTGCTGATCACTAGTAACTTATTTAGTAAAGTAGGACACCAAAGCTTATTTTCTTGTTACATTTCTGTAACTTTTGATACTACTTTGTGAATTGACTAATGCTTATTTTTGGTGGACAAAATAAAGGAGAACCTTTTAAAATATTTCAGAAGTACCTGAAAAATTTCCTACTGATTTACTGGGATGTCCATATTTCTTTAAAACAGTTTTATGAGAAATTTTATTTTTTAGATCAAGAACTGGAACATCTATTTTGCATTGGGATTATATTATTATTCTTTTAGGAAATCAATCTTAATTTGAGCTTGCAATTCAGGCTTGGGAGAGAAAAATACATCTTTAATATGCTCTATTTTTCCCTTTCAACTTTATTAAATTAGAGTGCATATGAACTAAAATAGAGGAATTAATCTCAAATGTCCTGTTTTTATGACATCTGAGGTTTGCTCAATACAACTCACAACAGTAACTGGTGGTTTATATGTTTATTACTCAACGTGCTTTGGATACATTACCTCATTACACTGAACAGAAAAGTAAACATCATCCATAGGAAGTATTATGAAAGGAGAAATGAGTTACTATAGATATACTCCTAATACCCCCTTAGGTCAATGCTTAAAGCATCCGTTCTGAGGTATTCACAAAGGTTGATCTAGGGCACAGCAAGCTACGCTCCCCCTGGATCTAAGAATGAGATCACTCCTGTAATTCATGTGTTTCACTGCAAGGCTGATCTTTGTTCCATCGGGTAGGGAGAAAACTTGTGGGGACCATCATTCTTGTGGGGCTATTGATGAACGGTGTACATCAGTGTTCAGGCAAAGACTGGAACTCAGGAAAAGGAAAAAAACCCTTCCAAAACACCATCTGTCCATACCACATTCCTTCCCTCTTCCAAAAAGAAAAGCAACATAAGGCTCATTTGGATTATAGACTACCTAAAATATCAGAAGGTATAGTCACAAAAATAATTGCCCATACCATCTTTTTGTATTTCAGTTATTGCTAATAAGTGCAGGCTGGCTGAGCAGCAGAAATCTTAAAATAAACTCATAATTTTTCTACAGATTTTCATATAAGAGAAGATAAGGAGTCTAGTTTATGGCCAACTACCAAATTATTACCTGAGTTGGAGGCAAAAGATGATAAATCATATGAGATTTCCCTCTCAAGGCATCAGTTTGTGGTTACATCCTGCTGTATCAAGAAAATCTAAATCTGCTAGAAAACCAATGGGGGGTGTGGTAATGATCCAGATCATTAGTGTCACTCTGTCATCTTTCAACTCCCCCTCGAGTTAGGAGCAGCTCTCATGCCCTGTTTGAAAGGACTTACTCAAGTACCGGAGAAGTAAACTGCAAAGGAAATGTTTAGGACATTTTTCTTGTTATGTGTGATATAATATCTGAAAATTTAGAACTGTGAGAGAAATAGTGCTAAGCTTTATGCCTGAGAGCAGCCTTACTATTTTGGCCCAGGGACCAGAAACTCAGGTATCGCATCTTTTTAGAGATTACACTGTCAAAGGCAGTTTGTCAGAAGACCTTCATGGAAGGAAAGCACATATGATTACAGCCACTGTTCCTTCTGCAGACATTTCTTTTCAATAATGATTCTGCTTTAACAGCTAGTCTCATGGGTTCACACAGCTGTTTCTCTGGCTCAGTCTCACTGAGATTGAAGTACACCTTTTCATCAAACACAACTTAGTTTCTGATATCTTCTCGAAGAGCAGCAAGAAGGGGCAGTTTTCAAGAACTGGATATTCACCTGCAACAACATTTAAAGTTACATGATTTTGCCTAGATCAATCAGATAAATATTATTCCTGAACATATCTCAGCCACTTAAAAATTTGGTGTATGGTAAAGTTTTTGCTGCTTTTACATTTTGGTTTTCTTTTGCTTCTTTATTTCTTATTCCCTGCTATGTTATTGACAGTAAGTATTTAAAATCACATTTTTCTGTTGATGGTTGGTCGGCTTTTTTGTCCCCTGCTGAACAACCTATGTTTCATTCTTGTAATTTCAGCTGCACTAAAGCACATTATTTCAGACACTTTCATTTCTATGAAATGATTGAAGACGGTAAGCATTTCTAAGTAAAAAGTTACTAGCCTTTGAGAGATTTATAAAAAAGAATGCACAGAACAACTCACTGCAGCAATGAAAAAACTGCACACATATACCCAGCAGATCAATGCCTGCTATCCTGAAATGAAGTGTTGGGCTACACGATTCTTTACTGGTATTGTTCTGAAAATTTATAAAAGGTCTTACAACAAAGAGGCAACAAAAGGACTCCCCTCCTGCCCCATATTTTGTTTGTGACACATACTATTAGCAAGGTCTACACTGGAATAGATGGCACTTCACAGTAGACAGAAAAGACAGAATGAGCACCAATTATTTCACCAAATGTAAAGGAAAGATCTATATTAATGTACATGAAGAAGCATGTCTAACATCCGAAGGACTGTAGTAAAAGGTATGCTTTTCCTACAAATATGAAGTTTTGTCTCAGATTAAAAATATTGTTATTGTTCATAACGGTGTGCCATTATAAAAATAGTTATCATCTTTAGTTGTAACTATAATTCATGAGGATGTGACAATGATTTTAAAATATGCCTGAAAAACTATTAGCAGCTATTTCCAAACAGCTAATTTCTTCATTATTCAGTAAAATGGGAACATTTTTAATCCTTACTCTAAGGATACTATCAACCTTTATGTACATACAGTTGTAGAAAAACATAACAACTCAAGAACAAACATAAGGTTTATTTTACTATATACCTGAATAACTTAGCAATTAATAAAAAAAAAAAACCAAACATAGACCTCAATGAAAACTTTAGGCTTTACCACAAGCAGAAAAGTCATCATCTACTGCTCTCTCTAGAGTAAAACAAAATTTATGCCAAAACAAGAAAATTATCTTCAAAGTAAATTCAAAGAAAGGTCAGCCCAGTAAATAAGAATTCAGTTTAATGACTGCTATACTTAGAAGAGCATCTGTTGTCCCATAGCACATATGGTAACACGAATGAATATTTTTGCTTTTGCTTACAGGGTTTTTAGTTGCATAGGTACAGTATATTTAATCTCTTCTTTCACTTTAGACCCGTAAAGCATGTTAACTATTTTTCTTTCCAAACTGAAATCTATAATAAGCTATGCTGGGAAATGAAGGTTGTCCCTCTCTGTTATCCAGGTGAAATAAGCTAGCCACCACTCTTTAGAGGCATTAAAATCTGCTTTGCAACAACTACTGTATTACCAGATCACCCAAACCCATTACTTCAGTTTAAGAAACATCATAATTCAGAAGCAAACAGTTCAGGGTTGAAGCTCTCACGGCCAGGTAACATGGTGGACAGTAAAGCTGTGTGTCTGTGACAGCTTGTTTCACAGAATACATATCCTTTTAAAAATAACATGTGATCACCACTCTGTTGCTGGATGTCTACATTGCTTGATGTAAAAATGCATCCTGCTTTCCAAAAACTGAGCCATCAAAGGTTGAATCTTGATGACTGTAATTCAGATCTTTAGCTTTTAATGTACTTTGCACAGAAAACACAGGGTCAAACAAGGAAACAAACTGCATAGTACGTTGAGATCAAACTAAATAAGAATGTGAGTAAAACAAAACCGAGTAAAATGAACTGGAAACAGACACAACTGGTACATTTGTGGTGACTGCATCCCCAGATCATGTAGTCATCATGGTCACACACAATCATCATATGCACTCTCCAGCGTCTACATAACCCCTGAGTATTGCAGAATAACAGTCCATTGCTGGGTTGACTCTTCGTCCTTGAGGGCTGTAATTACCCAGAGGCAAATGGCTGACATTGTGCGCTAACCACTGTAATGCGTACAAGGAAAGGCTCTTGACACACAGCACAGCGATTGTCTCTTCTCCTACATGACCTAAATTTCTCCTCTGGAAGTGTCTCAGCAGAATGAGAAAGCGGAGCAGCTCTTTGTCTGCCACCCTATACAATCCTTCCTGGCCTGTCTAAAGAGAGAGAAGTAGGCTGCAAGAAATTAATAAGCTCTTAAGCATTGGCTTAAATAAAGATACTGAATGTTTAGCTAGATACCAATGTAAGTCTCATGATGAGAAATGGAATTAGAAAGACAATACAATACTGATAGTGGTCAGTGGTTTGGTTCTAAATTTCTTGTACCAAATTATTAAAAAATAGATACGAGGTATCAGGGCTTTCAAAGCTATGAAAACATTTCCTTTTCTATTTCACTTAAATATCTTTAGCACAGAACACATAATGCTGCTGGGAAGTGTCTAATGTTATTTGCAGGTATATTTGCAAATCTGGGGAAAAAAGTGCCCAAAGTCATACAAGAATTCTATCTCAAAGCAAGTACTTAAATCATAGTAATATTTTTTTTTATTTAGTTCTCATTTTAGGTTACAATAATCTGAAAAATATACTATATGTAAAGGACATTTAGAAATATCTATTTTCTTCACACTTTTGTGGTGAAAGGTCTCAGTTACAGTAGGTATTTTAGAAATCAAGGACTTTCTGTGAGAAGCAGGAGGATCTTTCTTTTTTGTAAAGGAACCTCACAGTTTTCTGTAGCTCATTGATGATCTCACAGTATCTGTGAATCACAGCGCCTCTTCTAAAGCCTGTTGCAGTTATGGAGAGTTTCCTCGGAGTATAATAGTTGCAAAGTGGTTGAATTAACTAATAAGGTATATAAGTTTGTATTTTAATAAGTTACACTTTTTCTGTTGAAGTGTTTAAACTAACAGAACTTTCCAAGGTCTTTATGACAGATTTTATCTATAATTGTAAACCACTGCCACCCGATTTATATGAAAAAAACCTCATGACTATTGTCACAAGAGTATTTGTTGGTTCTTCAAATTTTTTATATCCCTTTTCTAATTGCTCTTTATTTCACTTCTTTAGAACCATCAATCAAATGTTTACCAATTCTTCATGTTTGTAAATATGGTTCTGACATTTTATCTGATACTAAATTGCAGGGTCACCAGGCTGTCACTTTTCCTTAAGTACGCCATATTCAGGCTTTTTCTTGTTCTTGTTTTTCTTAAATTTAATTAACAAAAAAAGCCCTCTGTCTAGTTCAGATAGATAGTAAAGGAACATCCTGTGTTTCTTTGTACAGGCATAGAAAACTGGACTTCTGGGACCATCTAAGAGCTTTAGTGTTTTCTCTCATAAGTAATTTGTATTTGTTCTTTCCCTCCAATATGCTTTCTCCTCATGGTTTTTCCTGATTCTATGACATTAATGGTTATAGGGGAAAAAAGAGTCTCAAGACAAATAATAACTGCAATGAATGAGCTACAGAAATTTAGGACTTTTAATGAGGAAATAGTTACACCAAATAGAATGTTAATCTTCTACTTGAAGACAGTACTGGGAAGCAGTTGAAATAGTCTATGTCCTAGTTGCTTTACACTTGTGACAGGAATATTAAAATTTCTGAAGCTTGCAGTGTGAATGTTCCTTTATTTTGGTTTTGAAGTATCTTACATTTTCCCTATATGTTCATTAGTTATAATGTCAATCAAGATTTTTTTTTTAAGAAAGAACAAGTACAGGTTCTTGAGAACACTGATACTTGTAAGAACTGATATGCAGCAAACATTTTTTTAGTAGTGCAGCAAAAACATCTATTGAAGTAGCATTCTTGAACACCTTTCAATACATACACTTTCCCAGCCCTGCCTGATCATTCATTTATTCTGCTTTTTAGAATTCCATGCCCATAGGCAAGTGTTCAAGAGGATTTAATGTGCACATGTTGACAATGTTTTCTCAGATATTTATAGGACTTTTTGGCTTCCCCTTTCACCTCCTCAGCTCAGTCAGATCTTCCTTTCTGAAGCAGGTGGGAGTCTAGAAACCAGCAATCTATGCAGAGAAACAACAGTTTAAGGGGCTACGGAGATCTGTCCTTTGCTGCTTGATTAGACCCATTCATGAGTTGATGCAGACAGGAAACATCTCCTATACCCCTCAGTTCTCATCTGAGTATACTGTGTGAACAGAACCTACACCTTCTCCGTCAGCCATTACACCTTCAGAGTACCTTTTGCCCTACGTATCTTAGACCATCTTAGTCAAAAGCTAAATTATACATCCCCATCTATTTACACAGGCACAAACTCACAGACATTTTAAAGGCTGCACGCAGCCTTACCTCCTCAACTATTGTAGGTCCCACAGCTCCTAAGGTACAATTCTAGTAGCTCAAGATGCAATTTCTGCTGTGCCCTGATGGTACATGTGGCAACATTTTCTTTCCTTTTACAACTAGATAGGGAATCAAGTGGACAAGCTGTTCTAGTAATGTTTGTCTGGTTTTAACAACATCCTAATTTGTAACCTCATTGCTATTTTTTCCGTGTACTCATATTATGTGACTATTTTCAGATGAAGAGCCAGGGTGCTGCTAATGAAGCTTGGTTATCCTCTCTCTTTGCTTTGTGTCCATCGCTTGTACCCAAATGTAGCAAATGTGAAGAACCAGAAACTCCATAACTGGTAGTTAAAGTGTATTTGCATTCTACCATTTGGAGACAAAATATAGCAAGCCAGATATATTTAGAAAGAGGAAAACAAGTTTATAGATTTTTTGAGATTTGACTGGGAAATGTGATCATTTCTTGATAATTTTCAGAAGAATTAATTTTTTGTGCCTTCAATGTGCAAATTTAAATGGAAATAACACCTCTTCATTTGCATGAGAAAACTGTAATATTTCACCAATATTTGTAGATTAGATTTTTTTTTGTCAGTTCTTATTTCTTTGGGAAAAAAGAGATTTTTTTTTTTAAATCACCAGGTGTGTTTTTCCTTCCAGTCAAAATTACTTGTTAATTCTATGTAAAGATATTGTCCTAAGAAAACTTATCATCATCGTATCCATTCTATTTCCTCAGTTGCTAAGGCAAGCAAAGAACCATATGCAGATTTTGAACAGTGAAAATGATGTAACTGATACTCAGAATGAAACAAGCCAGACATGTAATGCCTTTGGAAAAGACTCCATTAGAGAGATTTAACTCTTTTCTCAATTTAGCAGTCTACGCAAATCCAGACTTTCATTACTGCATTATTAACAGTTGTCAAATTAATCTCAACACGTCTAGTGCATGCATTTCTATTATAAAAATTGAAGTTATTGCCTTTCAGAAGGACAGTCTGTCTTCCTAGGAGGCTGTTTTCATTACGATTATCTTTAGGCAATATTAGTAAAGGTTGGCCATCTTTATAAAATCTCTTTGGGGTAGGTGAATGGCAATAAAGGAACATCTGATGCAGGAGTTTCTACAGTAGAATTGAAGATATCCCAGAGAGCCTTTTCATGAGTCAGCCTCTTCTGCCTTGTTCTAAATTGGCAATAATCCTTCTTCTTTTTTTTCACCCTAATTGATCTTACAAGTTGTTGTGGTTTAACCCCAGCTGGCAACTAAGCCCCACACAGCTGCTTGCTCACTGCCCCTACAGTGGGATGGGGGAGGGGATCAGAAGAGAGAAAGTGAGAAAACTCATGGGTTGAGATACAGACAGTTTAATAGGTAAAGCAAAACCCACACACACAAGCAAAGCAAAACAAGGGATTCATTCACCACTTCCCATGAGCAGGCAGGTGCTCAGCCATCTCCAGGAAAGCCAGGCTCCATCCTGCATAATGGTTACTCAGGAATACAACCACCATAATGCCAAACGTCCCTTTCCTTCCTTCTTCTTCTCCCAGCTTATATATACTCAGCATGACATCATATGGCCTGAAATACCCCTTTGGCTAGTTCGGGTCAGCCGTCCTGGCTGTGCCCCCTCCCAATTTCTAGTGCCCCTCCAGACCTCTTGCTGGCAGGGCCTGAGAAACTGAAAAGTCATTGACTTAGTATGAACATCACCCAGCAACAACCAAAACCATCAGTGTGCTGTCAGCATTGTTCTCACACCAAATCCAAAACACGGCACTGCACCAGCTACTAAGAAGAAAATTAACTCTATCCCAGCTGAAACCACGACATAAGTATATATATGTAAAAAATATTACTTACAAAAATATGTTATGCTATATTTGGAAATACTATTTTGTTCCTAGGAGATTTAGTCATGCCCAGGTGATGAATTTTTCTTCAGCAATCCCAATACTTTGCAGTTTTTGAAGAGGGCTAGCAATGAAACACTATATTCCACCTATGGAGAGGGATAAATAGAGAACTTGTAAGGCTTAAATTTGTAGCATACCTTTGAGATTTAAAAGAGATACTCATATGAGTAAATCACAAGTTTTTACTTTAATAGACATATGGGAGGTGTTATTTGTTCCACATGAACAATTCCATGTATTTCCCATAATGCAACAGAAACCTACTGGTCTAAAATGCATTTGTAAGATTATTACAAGAGATGAAAATTTCATAGTATAGACTCATCATCATGGAAATTCTATGTGCATTTCAAATGTTTTAAGAATTATTTTGAATAGTAACATAATTTGTCCTTTGGTTGAATGGAATTCCTTCCTATTTTTATTACATATGAGTAACAAAGGAAATCAAATGCCACAATGAAGGAATTAATCTGGTATTTAGAAAATAAATAATGATAAATAAAGAAGGACCTATGAAGACTTGAAATTGATATATTTTATCATTTTAAACTGCATAATAGATATTTATTCTATATAGAATTTGATTGACATACACAGGAATTTAAATTCTTTACTCCAGCCATAAAAGCATTAACATTTTTAGTAATGCAGTATAATTTACCTGTAAGGAAAAAGATCATTTAGATTATAATCTTTCAAATAAAGTGTATTCCCCTGTTCATTTCACCTTCTTCATTTAGACAAAATTTAATAAAAATCAGACTCCTCACAGAATAAACCAGAGCCTGAAATTATCTAGTCCACAGAAGTCTTATTGGTTTTCAAGGCTGAAATTTCTTCATAGCCTAAGATCCCCTTTGTTTGAAATCTTTTCGGCTTTTTGACTACTCCCAAGACTAGCTTGGGAAATGAACTGCAGTTTCTGGATTGCAAAATAAACCTTTGAGACTGCTCATAAATGGATACCTGAAGCAGGAAAGGACAGATCTACTGGCAATTGGCCTAGAAGACATTTGAAAAGGCTTCAAGTCACTATACAGTGACATACAAAAAAGACCTAGCCAAAGGTGACCTAAATTAATGACAGATACAGAGGTAAAAGGTTCATTGCCTCAAAGGCTTGCTCTTAAATGACTCATGGAAGATAATTACCTTGAAAACAAACAAACAAACATGATTAAAGGGAAAAAAAAAAAGCAACAACAAACCACTTTTGACATTGTTGATTAAAATTAAAGCAATCGAACACAAGATAACAGGAGTATGGGCTGTTTAAGTTTTTTACTTAAGGGAATATTTCTCATCTACTCTCCACACACAGATTCTGATCCATGTATTGGAAGACAGCAATTTTGTTCTACTAATTCTGTTTCCCTCAGTATATCTTCATCTTTGAGGGCCTTATATAATCTACAAACAAAACGAGGGATTTTGTGAAAATTATTTCAGAAAGACAATTTTTAGCATTAGTGATCCAGAAAACTAGTCTCCATTATTGATTAGATTATTAATTTATTATTCCAATCTGAGAAAGTTACTTATTTAGATTCTATAACTTAATAGTTTTAGATAGATAGATGAAACACTAACTGGAGTCTAACATGCTCTTGCCACCGCAGTATGGATATCCTTAATGTCTTATGGAGGAATCTTAGGTGGGCTCTTCCCAAGCAAAAAATCCTTGTCCTTCCATATAGCCTTTAATCAATGACTCCATAGAAAAGTTTCACAGGGGACTGCCTGTGAACCATTATGTGACTATGCTGGAGAATTATAGCTTTATTTTGTGTATATTTTGTAGTGTATATCTATAAAAAGATTTATGTAGAGATATATATATATATGTGCTGTATCTAAAGTGGGGGCCTGTTCAATCCCAAAAGTAGATGTACTTTAAGTAAAATAAAATTAATACTTGTTTGGATTGAATTTAGTCATAAGCACAATAAAATAAAATAATTAATAAGAATATGTAAGCATTCTGTAACATTGTAGTGCCAACAATAGCCTGTTGTAATACAGCTCTTTTATACTAACAAAAGCCAAATTGTAAAGGGGCAAACAGAGACTGTGGTATAGTTGCCCAAACAGGGTGCAGGATGTAGAGCAGGCAGTAAAGTTGTCTGTTACAACCAAAATTATCCTGAAGAGCAGGCAAAAAGGATGTCAGCTAGAACCAGAAAAATCCTACAGAATAAGTGAAACAAGGGTCAGGATAAGTCCTGGCCCAAGAATCAAGATGTAAAAAGCAGGTGAGATCGGTCTTTTTTCTTTTTGGGAGCATGCAAAAGGTTCTAAACCATCAATGATCATAGACCATCTTTCCTGATGAGGATGAAAGAAGACAGACCACTAGGGTTCCTGCTTCCTTCCTCAAACATCTCTTGTGAAAGACTACCTTGACCTCATAGACTAAAAACCATGCAGGACTGTAGCCATCAGTGCTATCTGTATGGCACCAGCTCTGTGGAACTAACTTACAGCTAGTTCAGGACATAAGTGTTAAGTACTAATCATTTTATATGTGTGCAGATAATGACTGAACATGATGAAGAACTAAGCACTTGGCAATGTGTTTTGTTAATGAGTATCAAATCCATCCAAGATATTCTGAAGTTTGAAACTGGTCTGGTCTATCAGTCTTTCAAACACGCTCCCATCACAGCAATCTCTGATTGTATAACCGATCTATACATCTACAAATATTTCATTGCAGTGGTATATATGTATTTATTCAACAAATGGATGCAAAGAACAGCTTGGCTTGTCGAGTCCACTGTCAGGGTGCAGTGAGGACAGCACCGCCCTGTCAAATGGGTAGCCACAGGCTATCAGCCATGGCCTGTCCCACTTCATCCGCTATAAACCACAAGCTGCCACACCATTTGCTAAGATCATTTAATGAAAAATAGACAGTAATATGATAGAGGAAATGACACCGGAAAAAAAAGATACGTGACAGGAAGCCAGAGAGTGGGGACAAGGACATATTCAATGTTTAAGGCCCCTTTTGTGTCAGGGAATGCATATGATTGAGTCCAGATCATGTCAGATATGAACTGTGATACAAAGGGATGGAAAAAATAAGTGAAATGGTCACTCCTGTGACCTGGGGAAAAGACATTTTTTCATTACTTCCAACCTAGCAGGAGGCTTATTCAGTCTGTATAAACACTTGAACATGATCTGGTGTTTCAAAGCTCTTCACTTGTACTAGGATGCTTGATTTTGAGAACAGGAATTCAGAATGTATTCAACTTCTTGATTTTTTTTTGCTTAAGGGTTTCAGAAATCAGTAAAAGTTACTATGGTGACTGATGGTATGTGGGAATGAACAAGTAGTCTTTATAAGCTTACAGTAACCCATATGTAGGCATGACCATGGATATTAGCATATGTTTAAAGAAAATAGACTTTTTGTTAAAGCACTGGAATTATTCCTGTACTTTATTAAATGTTTGGAGAATTCTCATTAAATTCTCAATTTCTAAGATCTCTCATTTATGAATTTGTGATTCTTCTGCAAATATTAAGATTTTGTTTATAAGGCAATGGTATGCTTAATCAAAATAAAATCAATATGACTTTTTCAAAAACCATGCTCTGCAAAAGGTTTTAATAAGATCTGTATTTAAAAGATGTGTATCTTAAGAGATTTTTTGCCTTGATCAAAAGCAACAATCTAAACCAATCCCCTCTACCTATACAGAGCTAAAGCTACAAAATGTCCTAGGTTACTAATGTAAGTCAGATAAACAAAGTCCACAATTCTAAATTAATGTATCCCTCAAACTATGTTAAAAAACCATGATTATGACTCAGATGATTTTGAAAGGTAGCGTAGTTGGCTTTGAGTGGGGGGTTTTGTGATTCATGACTCAGCATTCCCCAAACATCACACAAGTGCTCAATGAAAGTGTTTTTTGTAATTTTTGAGAGTTACTGCTAACACAATTGGTTTAATTGAGAAAAAATAAAAGCTTTTCAAGGTCCTTGCTTAGGGGCTGCCTTTCCAAGAGAAAGCTTACTGAATCCTACCAACAGTTAGTGAATGTAGCATTTTATTGTAGCCCTCAACAAATCTACAGTTCTCAACAAATTCTCTCAAATATTTTTCATCAGCTGTTTTTTGTACCTCACATATGTCATTAAAAAGTAAACAAAGGTATTGTAAAAGTATGAATTACACTACTACATATTTTTGAAACAAAAAAATAATTTAAACTCAGAAATTCTAGATGAGTATGATTCAGTCTTCCATTTTAACTGTGTGTATATATGTATATATATATACACACATATCAATGATTATATGATTCCCTAGAACCTACTATGTTTTACATTCCAAAACCCCAATGATATGCAGTAAAAAAATAATCAAGGTTCAAGATTAAATTCTTGGAAGTTAGAACACACTAGAATTAAGTTTGGTTATTTTATCCTGTTACTCCTACTTGTCTACACCTTGTAGTTTTTAACTGTGTAAGTACATGCTACTTCCCAAGGCTTCCTATCTCATCGAATGCCTGGAATAAATTATTCTCATTTCTTTTTCTCTCCATATCTTTTCTCCTTTTCATCCTTACTAACATCCTAGGATTAACTTTCTGCATACTACCTCAATTATGAGCTGAATGCCAAATTATTAATTTCCTCATAGGTCTTTTGATATTTTCATAATAGTAACTCAGTTCCTTACACATTGTAATAATTTATTTTCTTAGCACTTCCACACAGCTGATGCATATTCTTCTTCATGATTCACATGTGGAGAATGGCAATCTTCCAGATTAAAGGTAAGTTTAGGATTGTGTCAAATAATGTGGCATTTTGATAAACCAAAAAAATTATTTTTGCAGTGTTTTCCTTCTTATATCACTAAATATGGACAAAGCATTAATCTCATTTGCAGTGATGTGTATTTATTATTTTGAAAATACGAGTCTCAAGCTATTTCTAAGCTTGGGAATGTCTCTATACTTCTGAAGAAGGCAGGGAGTTCTGGTTTCATGTTGACTCTGTACAAGTCACACTCCTTCCTCCCTGGCTTCCCTTTGATGACCAGGTTTCTGTGGAAAAGTGAACAGGAAAGATGCTATGGATTCTCTGGCCATCTAAAGGACCAGAATCTGAGGGAATACTGCAGTTATGATCCACAGCAGCAGATAATTGTCTCAGGCAGAGACAGGACTTGCATGAATGCAGTGACAGCTGCAGAGATGATTTTCCTTCTATGATCTGTGTCTGAAGTGTAACTCTCTTTGGCACACCTCTTTTAGGAACAATTGTTAGTATCAGCAGCCTGATGTAACGAACCACTAGGATCCCTCTTTCTCTCATGTGCTTTTTCCTCTTACGATTGATAATTTTTGTTTTGTTGTATTAAAGGCTGAGAATTCTAAGCTCCATTTCAGCACTTTTCCTAGTCACTCAATCATACCTCAGTCATCTCTAAAAATGGCACTTTGCATGTTTTGCCTACTGTCACACAGATAGCAAAGGTATTTCCCCAGGATGGCAATCAGCTCCTTAAACCACAGCTGCATTTGAGAAGCTTGTGCTATTTGTTACTGAGATCAATTGTCAAAGTCTTTAACTAATCACAGTTGCTCAGGATTTCATCACAACTTTGTATCTATGAATTTCTAAATAACATAAAGGCATTTCTTAAACAATTCTTCACCCAGTCAGTCTGTCCTGTGTACTGAATGTGGACGAGTTTTGCTTGCAAAAAGGTGGGTGGGTATGTTCTAACTACGATAACATGAAAGCTATGAGGAAAGCTGTTGGCAAATTCCTGGTTTGACTTTCAGTAAAATAAAGATTTCCTAGATCTTTTCTCAGATTTCATTCAAGGATTTCAGTTGAAAACTTCCAAGAAACTAATATAGGGCAGACAATTGGCAGAGATAATTTAAACTCCACAGTTACCAGTAACTGAAAATGGGAAAAATGGAATCCTCTGATCAGAAGGCTGGGGGAAACAGTAAGTATTCCTCATTGTGGTATGCTCAACAATTTTCTAAGTATGACATTTATGGGGGAAAACTGATTTATTTCTTTTCTTGAATTGTTTTCTTTCCTCTTAGGAAATAGTTAAATAGGACACATTTAAGGTCTTTTCTTCATATGGGTCAATATTTTTAATTTATATTTATTATTTTAGCTGAATTTTCCAGTTTACTTGCACTTCACAGATCATTACATGATAAAAACCACATATGAAGAATACAGGCCCAATGGAGTTTCGTATACTGAGATGCAGACTGATGAAGAAAAGACCAAACAAACTGGAAATTAATCTCTGTGTTATAGATAGCTTTCTGGAAAAGTTATTCTGTATATTCTGAAATGAAATACCTTTCCATGTTTCAATCACAACTAAAAATTAAATCGAAGTGAACACTCACTTTAAAAAATTCTAGTGTATGGGAGCTGTTTGACAGATTATAATTGGATTTTTACCTGAAAAGTGATTATTTGACAAAGACTCGTGTCATCTGATATTTGCTGCAGAATATTTGAAATGGGTATTTTTTTTTTTTTTTTTTTTTTTTGGAAACTAGTCTTGGAGCTAATGCTTACTCCTTGAAATTCTTTTAGGAAAAATAAAACAAGGCAAGAAAGATCTTTATTTTCATGTAACATACAAAGCTATGCCTGCCCTTGCTGATAGACTTATCTCTAAAAGTAGTGTTTCATCAGCTGGAGGGCTTTCCACTTTATTGCATAGTCATATAGAATGCAAAAACCCTAAAGGCAATGAGGACACTGGAGACCAGTAGGTACAGTGAAGGTAACACTAGTTGTGTGATCTGGGCATTCTGCAGTGACACCAGTCAGGACTCAAATTTGAAAATGCTCAGAAAAAGAATAGGTAAGTTTTATAATTTGGTTCACTAGCAGAAGACAAAGATTTAACTTCTACAGCAAAGCCCAATTCATTTTTTGCAGAGAAAACTCACAGCAGTTAACCCAGAGTGCTTACAGATAGCTCCATGTATTACGTAAACAGAGCAATGAACTATAGGAAATGTTTCTAATCCCATTTTGGGTAACACCTTGACTTTTTGTAGACCAAACTCAACAAATAACAATTTCTTTTTTAAAACTAATTATTATTTGACACAAAGGTAGTCACTTCCTTGCAAAAGCAGACTTACATGCAAAGATGCATACTAATATGGAGCATGTTTAAAGTCTAAATCCAAATTCCCCGGTACATGTACAGTGCATTCTTCATTTGAGGAAATTGCATCCAAAATGATTGCAGCTTTCCAGGCAGATTACAGCAGTGTCACTAGAGCAGCTACAGCCTAATTAAGGTTAAGAATGGGTGAACAGCAGCAACAGTGCAAAACCTTTGAAGGTCAGAGATATATTTTAAAGGGGACTATAAGGCTGGAAAAAAAAAAAACCAACAAAGAGAGGAAAGGCAAATTCGGCATGGTTCTAAGTGCAGGCTGAATATGCTAGGACAAGGGTTTGAAATATAGCTGTCACATGACCTGTCTCATTCATTATACAGCTTGCAAATTCTGTCATAGACTAACCATGACTCCTACAAGGCCAATCTTCTTAGCAATACTGCTTCCGTAGCAGACCCATTTGTTTTTGTGGACTGAAGTATGGAACTTAGGAAACATAAATTCTATGCTCATGTCCCTCTCACAGGCAGTAAACTTGCAGTATACTGCAACAGCATAGCAATCATCTTACTATGTCCTGTAGTTTACTCCTCTGGAGAGATGGGATGTGGGCAAGTTAATGCATTGTGTTTGTGGCAAAGGCAGAAGGCATTTTTGTTTGTCTTAATGACGAGATGGTAAAAGAGCCGGTGAGTTGTTCAAAGATGTATGGTTAATGTAATTTATCAGATGGGTTTGCGGTTTCTCTTCACTCTATCACTGCTCTGAGACCAGACCTTGAGCCTGTGAACTGCTGAAGACCTTTAAACTCTGTTTTAGTAAGCGGGACCTGAGACTGCGCAAGCTTGACCATTAATAAGCTATATTTATTAATGGCAAAAATTAACAAATGCACAAAAGTAATTTGTGCATGCATTAGTTTATATTCATAAATATATCAGCAGAATAATTTTATTTTATCTTCTATTTCCTGTGTGCACAACAGTAGTCCAAATATTTCTATGCTTGGTAAAACCTGAAAATTCTTCA